>NW_023425416.1:11164832-12532332 GCF_014108245.1 Pipistrellus kuhlii | reverse complement strand
AAAAATTTTAACGGTGCCACAAGGATTGCATTTAAATCTCTCCAAATAAGACTGTGCTACCTACCTTCCTCCATCCTACTGAGGGGCCTCTGTCCTTTCTCAGATATACTCAGCTGGCCTTCTCCTTCTGCTTCTCCCACCTCTTATTTAAAACCGCCAACTCGTCAAAGCCGGTTTGGCTCAGTGGATAGAGCGTAGGCCTGCAGACTGAAGGGACCCAGGTTCGATTCTGGTCAGGGGCATGTGCCTTGGTTGCGGGCACATCCCCAAAAAGGGATGTGCAAGAGGCAGCTGATCAATGTTTCTCTATCATTGATGTTTCTCTCTATCCCTCTCTCTTCCTCTCTGTAAAAAATCAATAGAATAAAAACAAAACAAAACAAACAAACAAACAAAAAACCAAAGCAGCTCTACTACTTCCCAATATTATAGAAATGGTCTCAACCATTCCAGAATGTAATTTTCCAGGGGCTGCTAGTGTTTCAATTAACCTACAGAACTGTTGTTTTTTGTCACATGAGCAGTCTAACTTTTGCTTCCAGATCAGACTGTCAGGAGTGAAAAAAAAAAAAAAAAATCAAACCAATAGGAGTTTTGTTCACTTGAGAGATAGGGAAGACTTACTGGTATGTAGACAAGAATTGCTTGCATCTGTCTAGTCAGCCTCTGCCCTTCTTCCTCCAGGTTACTATAGTTCCCATGGGAGCCACCATAGTGGTACAGCAGAGCTCCGTTCCATGGCCATTGCTGATTGGTCCAGGAGTATCCACCTGACCAAGCTGGGCAAACCAAAAGCCCTCCCTGGTAATTTTGGCTCTGAGAGCCAAAAGGTTGTCTCTCTGCAGATGGCTGTATGTCTACAGCAGTGGTCAGCAAACTCATTCATCAACAGGGCCAAATATCAACAGTACAATTGAAATTTCTTTGGAGAGCCAAATTTTTAAACTTAAACTTCTTCTAACGCCACTTCTTCAAGAGACTCGCACAGGCCGTGGTATTTTGTGGAAGAGCCACATTCAAGAGGCCAAAGAGCCACATGTGGCTCGCAAGCCACCGTTTGCTGACCACGGATCTACCGTATAAAGAAATGGAGGAAGTCAGTCGGCAGAAAAAAAGAAAGCGAATTACAGAGAGGAGGCGGGAACCTTCATGGGGTCCTGGTGCCTAGTTCCAGGGGCTTCTGAGGCCCCAGGGCACCCCTAGAGATAGTCCCCACACCTCAGTCATAAACAAACAAACAAACAAAAAACTCTCCCTTGCTTTTAAGCCAATTTGGGTTGAGTTTCCATCACTTGCAACAAGACTTCCTAACTAACCCACAAGGCCAAAGTCAAAAGTATCTTTCACCATGCTGCACAACTCTGGAACAGAAGGGGAATAACTGAATTGGTAACTGCATAACATACACACAGGCACCCATAAATTCTGCATCAAAAATGCAGGATCCGGCACAGCAGACATACAAGCCACTGTCCCCAGAGACCTCACATGTGGCCAAAAAAAGAAACTGCTTTTGACTCTAAAAACGAGCTTCCATGTGCCGGGCGTATTTTCGGTGTCGGCAGACGGAAGATGACATGAGCGTTTCCTCACAGGTGTCAGAGTCTAATCGCAGGCTGGCTGCCGCCCCTCCCGAAGGGAAATGAGACAAGAGGTCTAAGCGGAAACCAGTCATTTTTTTCCTTCTGAGGGGGCACCGCACATGGAAAAGGCATCTAGTAAGTACACGTGTATAAAACAGACATTTCAGGTAGGAGAGACTCCTAGTTACAGGCAGCTAATATTTTCTGCACCCCTCACTCCACGGAGGCATTACTGGGATCACTTAGCACATTGCAGCCAAGTTTCATGTTTTGCGAAGACAGCATTGTTGTCCTAGTTTTGCAGACAAGGAGCTTGACGCTCTGAAAGGTGTCTTGTCTGAAGTTTCCAGTTGGCATTCTGACCCCAAAGAATGTGCCTTTTTCACCACGTAAGCTTTTACAATAACTGCCCCAAACTGTCCACCAAACTCAGAGGGTGGGCTGTGCAGGGGCAGCACGGAGACCATCAGGGCAGTAGGGAGGAGGGAGCGTGGGAAGATGGGGAAGGCAGTACACTGGGGGAGGGGTGTCCTCTTCTATGCGCCCAGATTTTATCAGCCCCCAGATGTTTGCCCCAACGCATACTCAATAATGCACCCTGGTGTTCTCTAAGCACCCAAAACTTTACAGTGAGCCTCCTCTTGCTTATGGAAGACGGTGATTGTGGGAGAAGTTTGTGTGTTTTTTTAAAATATATTTTATTGATTTTTTACAGAGAGGAAGAGAGAGGGATAGAGTTAGAACATCAATGAGAGAGAAACATCGATCAGCTGCCTCCTGCACACCCCCTACTGGGGATGTGCCCCCAACCAAGGTACATGCCCTTAACCGGAATCGAACCTGGGACCTTTCAGTCCACAGGCCAACACTCTAACCACTGAGCCAAACCGGTTTCGGCAGAAGTTTGTTTTTAATTATTACAAGTTTATTGTTTTTCACCCATTATAATATATATATTCTTTCTAAAGAAATCGGACATTATAAAAGTATTTCACTAACACTGCAGCCATTCCCTGGGACCTCACCAACCCCAAATTGTCAGTCAACAGTGACGGTCCTTCGGACTTCTGTGTCTATATGCATATATTGTCTTCTTATAAAAGGGGGTTGTTTCAGTTTTTGTTACTTCAGTTTGCTTTTCTTAACTTACTGGCTTAAAGCGATACACACATGTTTTACATTATATGCTTCTGCATCATTTGCACTCATTCAGCAATCACATGGCTGAGAGCACAGGCTCTGAAGCCAGACTGCAGGGACCTTGGGGATATGCAATTAAGATTCTGGGCCTCAGTTTGCCCACCTGGAAAGTGGGCATAACAACAGTACCTACCTATGTGGACTGTTGGGAATGTGATGACATACAAAGCACTGGGAACAGCAGCTAACCAGGAAAGAGCTAAATAAATGAAATATATTATCACAGTGTCATTTCTTATTTGTAACTTAAGAACATTTTAAAAGTATGAGTTAGAGTGGACAATTTGACTTCATTTACTGGTCATATATATCATGTTCTCTTCTGTGCTGCCTACTCAGATTCTTCAATAATTTTCCAATTTGGGTTATTGCTTTGCAAGAGTCCTTTGTGAACTAAGGAGGTTAATATAAGGTGAACATTGCACATGTGCCCCCCACTTGCAAGTAATTTGATCCTAACGAGAAGTTTCTGAAAGGTGCTGGCAGAGAACACGGGTTTGGAATGAGGTGAGCTCAGGTTTGAATTCCAGCTCTGCTGCTCCCCTGCCATGTGACCCTGAGCAAGCGCCACCACAGAGCCACTAATGGAGGGGGCAGGATTCCAGAACTCCCCAGCACCCCCACCCCTTAGGGTACACACCTTGTAAAATCCCATGCTTTGGGGGGCAGGCAGAACCTGAGAAGTAATGGGATCTCATCCCTATAATCATCGACTTTTAGATGATCAAGAGGAAGAGGATCCGGGTGAGCCCCTGAGAGGAACTGGGCTCTTCCTCGAGTCAATGAGAGTTGAAGATTAAGAGACACGTGACATGAGAGAGATTCTCTATCGCTGGTTTCGGAGATGGAAGTAGTCACAGGCAGGGACCTGAAACAGCCTCTAGGAGCTGAGCATGACCCCCAGTGGCCCGCCTGCAAAGAAACAGGGACCTCAGTCCTATAACCAATCACCTGAATGAGGTGGTAAGAGGCCCTGGAGCCTCAGATAAGACCCCACCCCAGCCAACACCTTGATTTCAGTCTTGTGAGCAGAGAAGCCAGCCATGCCAGGTTCAAACCCCTGACCTACACAACTGTGTGCTAATGGATGGGTGTTGTTTCAAGCTGCTAAATCTGTGGTAATTTAGAAAACTAAGCTGCCCTATCTCCTCATCTCTAAAATGAGGATGAGGCTCAAATAACATCTTCCTCTTGGGATCCTTCTGGGAAGTAAGATTTGCTCAAAGTGCTCAACAGAATGCCTTGTATAATGAAATGCTGAGGGTGAGTTACCTGGGATTAATGGAGCTGTTGCTGTTATTGTCATAATTGCTGATACAGAATGAGGCAATGAGTTACTTTTTCACAAATACAGTCGGAAAGATCAAAACTTTAAAACTGAAGTCCAGGGGAGTAGAAGGTAATGAAAGGGAGTCTAGGTGATGAAAAGCTTAGCACAGGACACTCCCTTGTTTCATAAAGATCTTCATGTCCACACTCCTTTGATATCAGCAGCCTTGTTTTGAAGAGACAGTGTGCTCTAATCGCCTGGGGACAGACAATCCTGAGTTCCAGTGCTGGCTCTGACACTTACTACAGAGGTGACAGATATGCCAATTAGCAGATATGGGCTCAGTTTCCTAGTCTCTGAAGTGGGAATAAATACCATCTATCTTGTGGGACTGCCAAACCCTTGCCTGAAGCCAATGTATAGATATAAAAGGGTAATATGCAAAGTGTCCCCTTGGGAGTTTGACTGGGAGAGCAGTTTGATCACTCACTATGATGTTTGCTGACCACCAGAGGGCGGAGTGGAGCAAAGGAAGGCTCCAATCTGCTCTGATGGCCAGCCAGGCCCAGGAGCCCTACCCATGCACAAATTTCATGCACCAGGACTCTAGTGTTCAATAAATGGATAAAAATGTACAAAGTGAGGCTGGCAGAGAAGAGAAAGCCAGAAGCCTTCTTCTGCAGAGTATCCATGGTAAGGCCACAATAAACAATAACCTGACCAGGTATGCTCTGAGTATCAGAGACCCTGTCACTCTACTGAATTATGAATTTCAGAGCATTTCAATCTTACCTTCAAGAACCACTCAGCTACACGGAGGGTTTGTCAACTTCCTTCCAAACAGACCACTTGGGATGTGTTAAGGCAGAGAGGAGCAGGCACGGAGTACTGTCTGAAGAGGGACCCTAGGAGCAGTCATCCTGATTTCCTGTCTGTCTAGCAACCAACTACCTTTTAGCCACAGCACCAAGCTCTTCCTTGGAGCAAATGCCCCTTCCCCACAACAGTAAGTGGCCCTAGTGGGGCTGTCAATCACAAGCCCTGACCACCCAGCTCCCTCAGACGGAGCACGTGACCAAAGCCTGTCCAATCCTGTTGATCACACAGTGACTGGCCAAGGTATGTGACTCAAGAATCAGAATCCTACACGGGGATTTCATATGTGGACCCTGGAAACAGAAATTTCTCTCTTTTCTCTGGGAATGTGTGGCTGTTTGTGATCACCTTCTCCAAAAAGAAGGCCACGTGCAGTAGGCAAAGACCAATCCCCCGAGAGTGGCAAAGCCAAGAGGGAGAATCCCAGAAGAGCACCGTGCAGAAGCCTACCCATCTCCGTGCCCTTCCATCAAATGAACCATCAACGGCCCTGTCTGCTTGAGCTAGCTGTAACTGAGTTTCTGTCACTTGTAACTAAAACAGTCCTGACTAATACACCAGGGTAAAGCCCAGAGTTTAAGAATGTTTTCCCAAATAGCCTAAGCAAGGGTGAAAACCAGGCCCTGGAGAAAGAGACAAGATGAGCATAGCCCTGAAATTTGATTGGTATTTAACTGAAACCTCAGTTCTGGTACATAATACAATGCCTTACACACAGTAGGTCTTCCTAAGTATCTCCTAGGTGACCAATAGGCAATGGCAGACGTGGTGCTTCTGAAATGTTCACATTTCTAGGGTAAGTTTCCTCCCTGAGTCATTCTCCTCTCTCTCTCTCTCTCCCCCTCCCTCCCTCTCTCTCTCTCTATCTGTCGTTCAGCCTACTGGAAGGGCTATAGCAAATATTTTCACAAGAAAGGGTGGAAATTTTGAGCTCATCTGCCCCAACCAGATGGGAACCAGATGTGCAGTGAGCACCTGACAGGGGAGTTGTCTCAAAGCAAGACACCCCAGGGTCCTGCCTTCTTGTTCCTCCCCATTCCGTTCTGGTTTTATTCATAATGTTCCCACCATAACCACCCCAACCAAGACCATGGTCTTGGCTTCTCTCCATGACTGTATGTGTAGCACCCAGGGGTCTAGTGAGAGCACCACCCTTGCCTGGAAGGGCAGGGCAGTGGGTACCTAAGGGGTGGGTACACCTAGGGCCTGTCTCCTTAAATAAGCATGGGAACTGAAGGACACAATCTGTAGTCAATACCAACGACAATTTGTGAAGGGGATAAACTGCTTGGTAGGAAGAAGGGACGTGTCAGCTATTCCGAACGCCTTGAGGAGCGATGCAGATCTGCAGCGCATGTTTCCCAGAAAGATGAAGAGGGGGGTGCAATACAATTCACTCAGAAACACTTTCCTTAAAAGTTATTTTGAAACTCTTTCCCCAAAATGTCTACTCCTCAAGCCGCCAACCACATCGTCCCCCCAGTGCTCTGTCCCCAGCTCCCTCCTTGGCCCTTGCTGTGTCCCTCCCCACTTCTCCTCCACAGCGGGCGGTTCCTCCCCCTCTTGGCCTTCCCAATCCGTTTCTCACCTCCGCTGCTCCCCACCCCACGCCCTAATCCACCAATGCCCAGCGCCGGGGTGAACGAACACAGGATCCTTTTTCTGTACAAGCTAAAGAGGAATGAAAGTCCAAACGCTTACAATGGTTTTCTCTGCCATACATAGAAAAATGGGGAATTTGCTAGCACAGAGCCCTAGAACCGTACTTCCTCAACAAAGGAGAAAACAAGGCACTCACTAAACGCCCGAGGACAGCAAGCACCGCTCAGCCTGACAGTCTGGGAGGTGCACTCAGCTAGAACATGTTCTCCGCTGGATAACGTATCCTTGCATCCTGAGCCGCTCTTGTTCTTCAGTCGCCATCACCATGTGACGGTTGTAAAGCATGTCCTGGCTGGGGCTGAGTGGTCCCACTAGGTTGGGTCCCCTTCCACCCCCATGTCATGGAGGATTATGCTCCGAGGCGGAGAGAATAGATCTGAGCACAGAGCAATCTGGCAACTGACCGAGGCCCCAAACCACCTCACTCTGGTTTGTCTTGATCTCCGTTTGTCGAACTTTACCGATAAGTCACAGAGGCCAGAAGAAGTCTTCCATACATTATTATTTTTTTTTTATTATTATTTTAAGGAAGAAACCTTTGCATCAAAAAGAGGTTAGAACTGACACTTCCTACACCTCTAAATGTGTATGATTGGAAGAATTTTATGATTACCTGGAAAGTCTCTTTAAAGCTGACAGACAAAGCTCCCCATGAAGTCATAAATCTATATATCAACAGACTGCACATTTCTGATTTCTTTTTTCTTCGCCATAGACTGGTTTCCTCCATGTTCCCAAGAGAACAGCCACAACGCCCACCCCATTGACCTTGACCCCTCTGAGCGTCCTCAGGATGCTTCCAGAAGCCCAGACCTTCAGGGAGAGCGAGCCTGGGCGGACGCCCATTGGGCTGCTTCCATTTGCTAATTAAACCGCAACCGCTGATGCAAATGTGACTTCCCGGGTGTAAAGCGCAGAAGCTTTCTCGGTGGAGACGGATGTAAAGCGACCCCGACAGGGTCCTCTCTGGAGCTTCTAGACCAGGACACACCCAGGGAAAACACTTACCCCTCTGAAGTTCCAGGCCTTAGGAGAGGGGAACATGGGAAAGTTGTTCTGCCGCTGCCTTTTAGGCCTAAGAGAGGAGAAAAGACAAGACAGTGTGTGTGTTAGCCACGGGTTCGATAGTCAGAGGAAACTGCCGGCTTCAGATGCAGCTTCCTCTCAAACAAAGGTGCCTGGAGAAATGTCCCAGGCACAGGAGGCTGCTCTCCAGCCCTGCAGCCTCCAGCAGCCAGATTCATTCCAACCTCCCTCCCAGCCCCCAGGATCCCTTAAAACAGTCTGTCCCTCACCCTTCAAAAATAAAATAAATCTGAAAATTCAAACTAGATGCAACATCAACAAGCCAGACCAAACTCCCAACGTTGATCTTTCTCTCTCACACTCACAGGAGTCCCCGGTGAACGCCACCAGGAGATGTTTATAGCTCCGGCCCAGCTGGGAGCTCTCCCCGCTCAAGGCCTTGGGGAGCCCCAGCACCGCCACGCAGGCCACACTGGGGCGCGAGACTTTTAAAGCGACAACCAGCAGGGCATGGAGCCTAACACGCTGGGACTGGTTTCCTCACCTATTCATCTCTCCACACAAGCCAGTCTCCTCGGATGCCATGGAGACAGCTTCAGGTCAGGCCTGCACAAGGGGCAGGTAACTGGGGAAGGAGAGAGTGGCAACATGGCTGGGAGGCTCCAGGCACACCAGGGACACCTTATTTCTGTCTTGCAAAGTGAATGTAATTCTGTGGCTGCCAACATACCTACAGGGCACCTTTGACACACATCGTTCTGGAGTGATAAATCACTCCTCCCCAAAATGTCACCTCTGTCGTATGGATACTCAAGTCATGTTTGTTTGACCATCTCATCAAAAAGCATCCCTGGAAAAGGTCCTCCTGTACTTTCCCGGAGGTTTTAGTCACTGCTGGACCAGAAGGGTGTGTCGTTGGTTTTTACATGATAGTCGCACCTTCCCATAGGCCCCTGCCACGGTCAGCAGTGAGCACTGAGTAGGCTCCGCAGGGTGTCAGGCCTGGATAAAAATCTTGATTGGCGCCTGGCCATGGTGGCTCAGTGGTTGAGCATCAGCCTATGAACCAGGAGGTCACAGTTCCATTCCCGGTCAGGGCACATGCCCAGATTGCAGGCTCAGTCCCCAGTGTGGGGCGCGCAGGAGGCAGGCAATCAATGATTCTCTCTCATCATTGATGTTTCTCTCTATCTCTCTCCCCTCTTCTCTGAAATCAATATATATATAAATCTTAAAAAGAGATAACATGAAAGGTAAATCCTGTCATAGCAGCAGCTAATGGGTATTGAGTACTTAAAAGAGCAGATGCTAATAGTTCGTAAAGTTAACCTCACAGACCCACACTGCGCTGGGGTTCTTCACTGCACCCATTTAGTAGACAAGAAAACAGAGACCTCAGGACAAGCACCTTCACTTTCCTCACACAGATAAAATCAGGATCCTGATCTCAACGGTCTGATCTCAAATGCCATGGTGTTTTATTAGCTGGGTGACCGGAGACATGGGACTCAGCATAAGGCTTAATCGTTTGAGCTTTCAGATTCCTGGGAGAAATAATACCCAGCACAGAGTTAAGTTCTATCTCTGCTAAATTCTCAACAGATGCCACCCCGCTCCTCCAAATCCTGGCTCCAAGAACAGCCTTCATCCAGGGACACAGGACTGACACGGGAGAGCTGGGACAACAGCTTATGTGCCTTTCTATCCAGCCCCCTCTGCCCACCTTCCTCCTCACCCACACATACAATAAAACCCCAGGCTAATCATATCTCAAGACAGACAGAGAACATGGGGGTGGTTATTTAGATTTAATATCCTTCTCTATTAAGTAACATGTTGGTCTAAGCTCTTCTGAAAAGACAATTCCCCCTTAAAAACAATAACACTCAAAACTCAACAGTACTTCTCCCTGGATTCCATCCCCTCCCCTCCTGGGTTATAACTGGGCTTTGCTTTCTAATCATTTGATGAGCTTCACTGCTTCCAAAACAACAACACATACCAGAACATTCTGGGTAAAGGCTTAGTCCACAGACAATGACAATCACAATCATTGACAGTGATTAAGTTACATGATATACCGGGCCCTCTGCTAAACACTTTGCCTACATAATCTAAGTCTCACAATAACAACAATAATAAGATAGGTTATTACTCTAGGGTGTATTATCATTCTAATACGTGACATAGAGGTAATATTGTAATGGAGTTATACCTTATAATATGTGTAACACATTATAATGGCATTCCAGACTTAAAAAGTAATATATTACAAGTTTGTATCACAATATATTTTCATATAATATTACGGTATAATGGGATATTATCATTACCCCACTTGACAGATGAGATAAACTCAGGCTCAGAGAGTTAAACCACATACTATAAGTGGCACAGCAGGAAGGTGACCAGGTTGGAATTCATACCCAGATGTGTCTGAGTCCAGACTCTGAGGGTGTCGCCCCTCTCCTAAGAGAGAAGCCCCGCCCAGCCGGGCAGAGCAGGCCTTCACAGGAGCGCAGCCTGGCGGTTCCTCGTGGGAGGGCCTCCCACTGTGAGGCCTCTCAGAGCAGGCCTGTCAGTCCAGGGCACTGCCGGGCAGTGTGGACCCACCCTCCTGGGGCGGGGAAGCTGCCAGGAGCCAGGAGAGAAGGGCTCCCCACCCTTGCATTCCTCCACCAGCTTCCACAGCATTCACATGTACAATCTCATCTGGCATCAGAGTCTCCTCTTCTCCCCCGCCAAGCACGGCCACCCAGGTGGCCCTGCAGGACAGCTGCAGGGAGTGAAACCGCTCTCCCGAGAAGCTTCTTTCTGAAGACGCAGCCCGTGAGCGCGGCTGGCAGCATAAGCTGCACCCCCTCAGAAGCTTGTCTCGTCCAGTCCCTGCCGCGGGAGGGCCACCAGGCCTGGGTGTACGTCTTCTGTTTCTGAAGCCACGTCTTCGCACTGTCGACAGGCTTCCCCAACACAGGGAAATGCAGAGAGAGGGGCCTCGTAACAGGGCTGGGAGGAGTGCCCCACAGCGTGTCCAGTCCTTGGGCCCCTAATGTGAGCGCGGCCTGTGCTCTGAACATGTGCTTGTGTGTGCGCGTGTGCGCGTGCACACACACACACACACACACACACACAGTGAGGAAACACAGCCCACCCGCAGACGTCAGGGAGATGATGCTATCCAGTGAGCATCGGCCATGCAGAGGGGATGATGGGAAGCCAGGGACAGGGGTGCAGGGGTGCAGTGCTGAACAGGAGGGACAGCTCCTTGCCCGGAGGAGGGTACAACCCCAGGAAAGGTGAGGAAGAGAAGTTACAAACTCTCCTCCCTCAGGAGTGGAGAAATGCCACGTAGGAGTGAAGTCAGGCTTCAAATGCACTTAGGAAAGGATCTCAAAGTCAGGTGTGTGGCTGGCTGCACTCATCAGAACGAGCTCAGGAACTGTGGGCCTTAGGGTTGGCAAGAACATGTGCCTTCCCACCATGCGAAAACAGATATTTAAAAAAAAAATAAAATAATAATAATAATAATAGCCGAAACCGGTTTGGCTCAGTGGATAGAGCGTCGGCCTGCCGACTGAAGGGACCCGGGTTCAATTCTGGTTAAGGGCATGTACCTTGGTTGTGGGCACATCCTCAGTAGGGGGCGTGCAGGAGGCAGCTGATCAATGATTCTCTCTCATCGATGTTTCTAACTCTCTATCCCTCTCCCTTCCTCTCTGTAAAAAACCAATTATATATATATATATATATATATAAATATATATATATATATATAATATATTTTTATTGATTTTAGAGAGGAAGGGAGAGAGAAAGAGAAACATCAATGATGAGAGAGAATCATTGATTGGCTGCCTCCTGCATGCTCCACACTGGAGATTTAGCCCACAACTCAGGCATGAGCCTAGACCTGGAACTGAATGAACCATGACCTCCTGGTTCACAGGTTGATGTTCAATCCCTGAGCTATGCCAGCTGGGCACAAACGTGACTCTTTCCCACTGCCCTGAGAAAGCATTAGTGCCCATTTCCACAACAGCTCCGAAGAGCAGGGTTTCAGAAGCAAACATCCCCACTGTTTCTGCAGCCTGTCACTGCCCGGGGCCAGGAGACTGGTGCTCCGGGGAGATCTACGTGGGGCTCCAAGACTGGCGTGGCTCCCTCCCTATCTTGCTGGGACTTTAGCCAGGCTGCCTGCACTCTACTCCCTCTGAGCCTTCCGCTTCTCATCTGTAAAGTGGGGGCGACACTCTCTTTTCACAAACAGATGGACCATGTAAAATGTTTAGCAAAGAGCCTGGCTCTTAATTGGTGCTCAAATTAGCCATTATTATTATTATTATGATTATTATCAAGACTCTCTTTGACTGATAGTTTAGAATGTTACCTATCATTATTATTGGTAAAGCTCATGGTGGAGCAAGGATGAAATGTGCACTGATTCTTACCGACTGGATAAAATATAAATAAGACAATGGCTTCAATGTGCTATGGATATTTATATTAGGTGACAACATGGCCACAAATATGAGCACAAGGTAACTGTGAAAAGAGACCCCCCTTTGCACTCTAATTTCCTGCCCTTTTTTCCCCTTCCTAAAAATTATCATCCTTGCCAGCCTGTTGTATATGTTTTAAATATTTTAATGTCTTACCAGTAAGTCTCAATCAGAGCATCTTGCTAACAAAACTTTCCCTTTAGCCTCAATTGGTTCGAGTGTCATCCTGATACATCAAAGTAGTGGGTTCAATCCCCAGTCAGGACACGTACAAGAAGCAGCCAATGAATGCACAAATAAGTGGAACAACAAATCAATGTTTCTCTCTATCTATGTCAATTTAAAAACAAATGTTCCTTTTCTTTCTTTTGTTTTACTTCTCTCCATCCATGAAGAAAATTGCAGCATTGCTAGGAAAACCAAACAGCTAAACTTTGTAAAATAAATTAGTGCTGAATGCGGTACCACCAGTGCCAGATATTTTCATTCTGGTCGGACCACTTCAGATGGTGGTGGTTTTCTTTCACTTATATGTCTTCTTAGTTTCTGTCCTGAGCACATAATCGAGAATGGACTGGCAGGTGGTTAGCCAGGTGAAGACCCAGTTCTTTGAGGAGAAACTCGCTGCAAGGAAGTTTGCACAATGAAAAGCTCACCACTTTGGCTTCTCTCTTGAACAAAAGCACAGAAGCAACCACCCATTAACATGTTCTGTGCTCACTGAGCCACACTTGGCTCACGTTATGGCTCAATACTAACCCTCTATTTCCTGTCAATTATGTGCCCACTTAAGGGCATATGCCTGGGTTTCAGGTTCAATCCCTGGCCCCAACTAGGGCATGTGAGGAAGGAAAAATCCAATTGATGTGTCTCTCTCACATCAATGTGTGTGTGTGTGTGTGTGTGTGTGTGTGTGTGTTTCTCTCTCCCTCCCTCCCTTTCACTCTCTCTAAAAATAAATGGAAAATAATATCCTCAGGTGAGGATTAACAAAAAAGCATTCTGAAGCCAATAGAACACAATGTTGATTAACTATACTGGAGGCCCGGTGCACAAAATTTATGCACAGGGTGTGGGGTGTCCCTCAGCCAAGCCTGCACCCTCTCCAATCTGGGACCCCTTGAGGGATGTCCGACTGCCCTACCAGGATCAGGCCTAAACAGGCAGTCAGACATCCCTCTCATAATCCAGGACTGCTGATTCCCAACTGCTCGCCTGCCTGCCTCCCCGATTGCCCCTAACCACTTCTGCCTGCAAGCCTGATCACCCCCTAACCACTCACCCCTGCAGCCTGATTGATGCCTAACTTCCCCTGCCAGCCTGTTTGCCCCCAACTTCCCTCTTCTGCCAGCCTGGTACCCCCCAACTGCCCTCCCCTGCAGGACTGGTCCCATCCAACTGCTCTCCCCTGCAGGCCCAGTCTCTCCCAACTTCCCTCGTCTGCCAGCCTGGTCACCCTAACTGCCCTCCGCTGCAGACTTGATCACCCCCAATTGCCCTTCCTTGCAGGACTGGTCCTTCCCAACTGCCCTCCCCTACTGGCCCAATCACCCACAACTGCCCTCTCTTGCAGACCTGGTTCCTCCCAACTGCCCTCCCCTGCTGACCATCTTGTGATGGCCATCTTGTGTCCACATGGGGCAGCCATCTTGTGTGTTGGCGTGATGGTTAATTTGCATATTACTCTTTTATTAAATAGGATTTAGAGGGTACAGAGATGAATGTTATAGTAGTCTATAATTTTGCTATGGGTGAAATATTTTATAATTAAAAACAATATGAAACAAATGAATAAATTATGGCATAGCCATACAATAAAATACTAAGGCATGCATTAAAAATATTGAGGTATACTTATGTCCTAGTCAGCAAAGACCTTAAACTATGGTATGTGAAATAAGAGGTAGGACAAGCTGTAAACATGTTTATGTTTATATATACATATATGCATGTGTATACACACACACACACACACACACACACAAAATCAGCTATGTGTATGCAAAGTGAGGGCCCTGGAAGGATACATGCCCAACTGTTGACAGTGACTGATTATGTAGCTGGGGCGGGGGAAGGGCAGAATAAATGTGGACATTACCTCTCGCCTTCTGTACTTTAATATCCTTACTGTGGAAACATACTGTGCATACAATTGTGACAATGTTTATACGAAGGCCTTGGCAGGTGGGAAAGGAGGTCGAGATGAGGGCAGAGTCTTAAAGGCCAATCAGTGTTGGGTGGCGGTGGCCACGGGCTCCCTGAAGTCACACGTGGGGAGTGACGTGAGATTTGCCTTTAGAAGGCTCTCTGTGGCTGGAGAGAGGAGAAAGTAGCCAGGGGGTTCAGAGCGAAGGCAGAGACCATCTGAGGGGCCACTGCAGGCGTCCACACCCACTGCAGCCTCTCATGGGGCACATTCAAGATTCCGAAGGCGCAGACAGCGGAGCGTCCACGCAGGTCTCTGCCAGCTTTTTTTTTTTTTTTTTTTAATTCATTTTTTAATGATTATTTTTTTAACCCTCACCTGAGGATATTTTTTTCCCCATTGATTTTTAAAAGAGAGTGGAAGGACTCCTAGGAATATATCCCAAGAAACTAGGAACACCAATCAGAAAGGATATATGCACCCCTATGTTCATAGCAGCATAATCTACAATAGAAGAATCTGGAAACAGCCTAGGTGCCCGTCAGCAGAGGATTGGATCCAAAAACTTTGGTACATCTACATGATGGAATACTACGCTGCCATAAAAAAGAAGGAATTCTCATCATTTGCAGCAACCTGGATAGAATTGGAGAACATCATGCTGAGTGAAATAAGCCAGTCAATGAAAGAGAAATATCACATGACCTCACTCATTTATAGATATTAAAGAACATTATAAACTGATGATCCAAAAGACAGATATAAAGACAGTAAAGCAACAAGCAGAATGTCAAATTACAGCGGGGAGGGTAGGGAGATCTGGGGGAGATAATAGATCAACCGAAGGACTTGTATACATGCATATAAGTACAACCAATGGGCACAAAACTCTGGGGAGGGAGGGTATGTATGGGGGGGGGGGGGGCAATGTTAAAATATGTACATAGATAGCCGGGACCGGTTTAGCTCAATGGATAGAGCGTCGGCTTGGGGACTGAAGGGACCCGGGTTCGATTCCGGTCAAGGGCATGTACCTTGGTTGCTGGCATATCCCCGGTAGGGGGTGTGCAAGAGGCAACTGATCGATGACTCTCTCTCATCGATGTTTCTAACTCTCTGTCTCTCTCCCTTCCTCTCTGTACAAAAATCAATAAAATATATTAAAAAAAAATATGTACATAGATAATAATTTAATTAAAATAAATAAATAAATAAATAAATAAATAAAATAAAAGAGAGTGGAAGGGAGAGGAAGAGACAGAAATTACCGATGTGAGAGAGACACATAGATTGATTGCCCCCTGCAATGCCCTTGACCAAGGCTGGGAGCCTGCAGCTGAGGTATGAGCCCTTGACTGGAATCAAACCCAGGACCCTTCAGTCCGCAGGCTGACGCTCTATCCACTGAGCCACACTAGCTAGGACTGCCATCTTGTTTTTAGAACAGCACTATCCAATAGAAACACTGTGCCAGCCACATATGTAATCTTAAAATTTCTATTAGTCACAGTAAGAAAAAAAAGAAAGAAATGGGTTTAATTTTATTAATACAGTTTAGGTAACTCAACATATCCAGATACTATTGTTAGTTCAACATGTAATCAAAAGAAAAAAATACTGGAGATATTTTCCCTTTTTTTTTTTTACTCTACATCTTCAAAACCCAGTGAGCACTTTACCCTTACAACACGTCTTAACTGACACTGGCCAAGCTTCAGTGCTAACAGTGGCACGTGGCGTGTGGCATGTGCCTACACCCTGGCCAGCAGAGGTGGAGAGAAATAAACACATGCAGATTCAAGGAGCTTCGGGCGTTAAAGACCCACTGTTCTGTGTCTCAGCAGTGTGTGTCCAGCCTAAATATGTAAATTTAGACCCACATGAAAAGAGACACTTTTCATTTTTAAAGACATTATCCCCAAAATGATTTTGGTGTCCATCTGAATTCAGAAGAGAGGGAGCACATGAAAACTCAAGGGCAATGACCTTCCAGTCACAAATGCACCAAAGTCCTACTTGAGCAGAGAAACAAACGAAATTCTTCCCAAATGGAGAGTGTCCCAAACCAACATCTGTGATCAGTTCCTAAATAATGTGCACTACTCTGTTCAAACCAACCCTAGAGTTCCCTAAACAGAGATTGAAGTGATTCTTTAAAACACATGTGTCAAACACAAGGCCCGCGGGCCAAATCCGTCCCGCCAGGCCTTGCAATGTGGCCCGCACCGCGCTGTCATCACTGCACTCCGCTGCGTTTCCATCACAATGACAGTTTATGACTGTTCAGTAAACCATTCGGCCCGCGATTTAGGCTGGATTTTAGATTTTGGCCCCTTCTCTGATTGAGTTCGACACCCCTACTTTAAAACAATGGAATATTATATTTGTAGTTCTCCTTTTGTGAAATGCTTGTTCAGGCCTCTTATTCATTTAGGTAAAGGGATGTTCTTTATTACATATGTGAGGGCTCTTTACATAGTCAGGATATAGCGTGCAGTAAAGTGTCTAGCACGTGGCTGGTAGGCTGGCAACCATATTAAAAAGATAAATATTAAATTCCATCAACTGGTGAATGAACAAACAAATGTGCCATATGCATACAGTGGAATTTCATTCAATCATAAACAGAAATGAAATGCCCTAGCTGGTTTGGCTCAATGGATAGAGCATTAGCCTGCGAACTGAAGGGTCCCAGGTTCTATTCCAGTCAAGGGTACATCCTGGGTTGAGGGCTTGATCCCCATTAGGGGACATGCAGGAGGCAGCCAATCAATGATTCTCTCTCATCATTGATGTTCCTATCTCTCTTTTCCTCTCCCTTCCTCTCGGAAATCAATAAAGATATTTTTTTTTTAAAGGAACAAAGTACTGATAACATGCTACAACATGGAACAATCTTGAAAACACACAAAGTGAAAGAAGCCAGAGGCAGAAGGCTACATATTGAGTGGTTTCGTTTATATAAAATGGCCAGAATAGGAAGATCCACGGAGACAAAAAGCAGACAAAAAGCAGACTAGTGGTGACCAGGGGCGGGGGAAGAGAGGAATGAGGATGACTACGGAATAGGCACATGGTTTCCTTTGGGTGATGGAAAGTTCTGGAGGTGGTGATGCTGGATGCACAACACTGCGGCTGTAATTAATGCCACTGGATTATTACATACTTTAAAGCGCCACTGAATTATCATATACTTTTAAATAGCAAATATGTTCTGTGTATTTAACCACGTATTTTAAAAAGTGGGGGTGACATTCAGATATTTGCTGGCCAAATAGAAAGGTATATTTATAGAAAAAATCCCCATGAAATCATAGTATTAAATAAAAGGCTGTTAACCACTTGCAGATGAAGGAACCCTGTAAAAGGAAGCAAGGAGAGCAAGCCTGCTGTGCAGCCCGGGGACCTGATGAAAATGGCTTCGGCGTGACGTTTCATCGGCACTCCTGAGAAATCCGCCCTCCACGCCTGCTTCTGAGACACGCATTTACGTGAATCACTCAACCACGATAAAAATCCCCACGCTCTCTGGCATCTGCGCCTCCTCCCTCTCTCCGGCCCAGGTCTCCGCTCCCAGATGCTGCGGCCACAGCCCTTCCATCTTCTTCTCCCATCCCACCGCCCATTCTGCCGCATTTCCCTCTCGAACGTGGGCTTCCTGCGCATAGGACAGCTTTTCCCGGGTCCCGTCTCCCAGAACTGCCCCTGGTAAACGAATTTCGGTGACCTGGGTTGGCGCCGTGAAGGAGCAGAGGGCACAGTGGTGAGGAGCGCAGACACGGAGCCGGTGCACCGTCACCAGCCGGGCCACAGGGGCAAGTGACTTAAGCTCGCTGCCCCCTGCCTTCCCGTCTGTGAAACGGGGGCGACCACGGGACCCCTCCCAGGGCCACTGTGAGGGTTAGATGAGTTCATGGGTGTGAAGCTCTCAGGGCCCGGCCACACAAGGTGTGCTTCAGGGTGAGCCCCTCCCTGGCCATGAGCTCGGGGAGGGCGGGCCTCTGTGAATTGGATTCACTGCCGTCTCTGCGCTCCCCGGTGTTCAGAGGACGTAATGAGCAGCTGGAGACTGAACGTGCTGTGCTTGCCCTTGGTCAGTCTGTGGCCAACAGTATCACAGAGTGGCCTATGGACACACGGACAACATCAACAAAATCCCAGGTGCTTGAAGGAGGAGGGGAGGGTGGGAGGGAGGGAGGGAGAGAGGGAGGCACTGAGGGAGGGAGGGAGGAAGAGATGGAGGGAGGGAGGGAGGGAGGGAGAGGGGGGAAGAGGGAAGAAGGAAAACGGAGGGAGATGAAGAGAAGGAGGGAGGGGGGAGAGAGAAGTGTCCCATAGTTGAGGCTGCCTCACGGGGCCTTCTGAGCACTGGGGCATGGACCTGGCAGGCCTGCCACTCAGCTGTGGAGCTGCACCAGCTCAGCCTCCTCTTCCCCAGGCCTCTCTCAGGCTGAGCTGGACCCCAAATAGGCACTTTGTGAACGAAAGGTCCTCACAGTCAGCCAGGCCCTTGGCCAGAGGTGCCCTAGAGAACAGCGCTGACGGGGACCCTGGTGGTGAGGGCAGGGCAGGCTCTGACGTGGTGCCTTCCCAGGGGCCTAGGAGAGTGCTGTGGACTACCTCACTCGCCCCAACCCACCTCACTCGCCCCAATGTTTGCACCTTACTCGCCCAATGTGGTTCCCTCCAGGAGAAAAATACCTGCAAGATGCTGGAACTTGCCGAAGCCGGTTTGGCTCAGTGGTAGAGCGTCAGTCTCCAAACTGAAAGGTCCCAGGTTCGATTCTGGTCAAGGGCATGTACATTGGTTGCGGGCACATCCCCAGTAGGGGGTGTGCAAGAGGCAGCTGGTCGATGTTTCTCTCTCATCGACGTTTCTAGCTCTCTATCTCTCTCCCTTCCTCTCTGTGAAAAATCAATAAAATATATTAAAAAAAAAAAAAAAAGATGCCGGAACTTTCCCCAACAAATTGAACCTCAAACACTCTGAGAGACACCACCCCATCCTAACAAACACTCTCGTCCATTTCCCTGTTTCAAGTCCAGATAGGCCACGGGGAGCTTGCCATGTGCTGGGCAGCCCCCGTAAACCTCTCCAGAGACAGAAGTGATCAGAGCACGGCCCCTGCAGCCCTCAAAGACCTGGGTGCAAGCCCACGCTCACTGGTGACCTTGGGCAATTCACAGAACTTCCCCAACTTGAGTTCCCAACTCAAGTTCCTCAGTTACCAATCTGAAAATGGGCGTGACAGGACTTAGACCTGATAGGGTTGCTATGAGGAGTAAATAAATAACTCCTGCAAAGCTCGCCCTGGACACTCGCTAAATGTTAGCTCTAAATATTTGCTGAGTGCCGATTACATGCCAGGCATTGTGCAGGCCTACGGGATCCTGCAGAGAGTAAAATGCAGCTCCTGCTCGCTCAGCGTTTACATGAGGAGGTGGTAAGTTCTGTGGAGGGAAACACAGCACAGCAGGGGGTGGGGATAATGGGGTTAGCTGCTGTTTCACGCAGAGTGCTCAGAAGCGTCTCCATCAAAGTGATGTTTGAACAGAGATCTGAAGAAAGGGGAAGAAAGTCTACGTGGACAGCACAGCCCCTGAGGCACAGCTAAGGGGCAGCATCTCCAGAACCGCTGAAGTGGGGGGGTGAGAGAGTGAGCAAAGAGTAAAGTCATGGAGGGGACAGGAACCGGATGCCAAGGGTCTTATCGATTCTGCAAGGTCTCTGAATTTTAGTCTGAGTGAGACGGGAAGTCCCAGGAGGATTCTGAGCAGAAGAGAAACGTGATCTCTCCACGTTTTACAGGGACTGTTCTCACTGCTGCGTGGAGAACGCAGCTGGACGGGCCAGACAAGGAGCAGAGAAGGGATGAGGAAGTTCCCGCAGGGCCCAGGTAAGGGAAGCCGGGACCTGGGACTGAGATGGCGGCGGTGGGGGTAGTGAGCAGTGGCGGAATTATGCCCGTATTTGAAGGTAGCAGGGTCATAGGATTTGATGGTGGGTCGGATACAGAGGGTGAAATAAACAAGAAGGAAAGGATGCTCTAAGGATGTTAGCCTGAGCCACTGGAAGGGCGGAGAAGATCTGGATGTGCAGCTCATTTATCTGAAATGTCAAATTTGAGCTGGTATGGACCTCAAAGTGGAAATGTGGAGTTGGCAGCTGGATGTAAGAACTGGAGACTATTCCAGAGTCATCAGCCTGGAGGCAGGGGGGAGGAACTGAGAGGCACCGCCAGAGGCCAGCGAAGGAAGTGTCCCCAGGAGGACTGCCCAACTCGTTCACTAAGGAGGGGATGGGGAAATGCCCACTGAACCCGGCAAAGCAGAGACCCCTGGTGACTGGAGCAGAGGAGCTGAGTGGATGTGGGGGTGAGAGCTGAGGGGCACCTAGAAGCACTGATTGCAGGGAATACTCGCTGATGGGATCTCAGTATTGGCCAGTGCGCTGAGGTCATTAGCACGTGAGCAGGCATTTCATCTGTCCTTTTCATGTTTCATCCCACCCTCTCGGTGCCTGGCACGTGGTAGATGCTCCGTAAATATTTGTAAGACCTTCTTGAACTTTCTTGATATTTTTCCAGCCAAGGAGTATGGGTCAATGGGAACTCCCCATCCCGAGCAGGATGGTATGGAAGACAAATCGTACACAAATCATCCCAAATGGAATGTTTCATTCCCCTCCCTTAGCTAAAAAAAAACTGGAACCAATACTACGTGGCATTCATTTAGCATGAAAAATTACGTGCTTCTTGGCTCCTCCCTCTGACATTCTGGTCTCCATCACGAGGGGTGGATGACACCTTGCTGGCAGCACCAAACTTCAAATAGCCAGCTAACTGTAAGCCGGTCTAATTAGCAGGAATTACGGAAGATTTTTGCAGGAGGATTTTATAACAGAGTCCTTTTGGAAATCCAATTTGAGAAAATTATTACTTTTTTCATATTCTGAAAGTACTGACCTGCTGATGATGTTTCTAAGGTGCTTAGGGGTTGCCTTTAAAAGCAAAGGGATAGTTGTTCTCCCTCTCTGCTGACACCCCTCCCCACCCCCCCTTTGCATCCATCAGAATCACAGCACATTTTCAATAGTAAAGGCTTCATTGCTTCCTAAGGAAATCCACATCCTGCACCTCCAGGTCACAGCCGGCAGACAGGGCTGGAGGCCCTGCGGAAAGGATAATTAGTTTGCTACCCTTTAATCAAGGAGCGGCAGATTGTTGTTTTCCTAAAGCCCTGCCTGGGAAGAGCCCGTTCTTTCCTGAGTGTGTGTTTTTTCAACCAGGACTCTCAGTACGTCCCCCACCTGCCCCTGAGCCAACGCGGAGAGGCGCCCTGTGGTCTGAACTGAGGAACTGAAGCTCCCAGTGGGGAGAGCCCCTCAGCTCCACAGAGGTGGCATCAGGTCAAAGTCTTCCCAGCTCACGGGCACCTCGCACCTTTGACTCAGAGACAGGGAGAGTCCCCAGTCGCTCTGTCATGGAGAGCATGTTCTGTAGGGTTTCCTTTAAAAACAAAACAAGCTGAAACCGGTTTGGCTCAGTGGATAGAGTGTCGGCTTGGGGACTAAAGGGCCCCGGGTTCAATTCTGGTCAAGGGCATGTACCTTGGTTGCGGGCATATCCCCAGTGGGGGTGTGCAAGAGGCGAATGGTCGATGACTCTCATCGATGTTTCTAGCTCTCTATCTCTCTACCTTCCTCTCTGTACAAAATCAATAAAATATATTTAAAAACAAAACAAAACCAAAGACACATGTGCCAGACACTGTTCTGAATGCTTCATAAACATTAACTCACTCAATCCTTAGAACAATTTCCCGAGCAGGTACTTTTATTATTGCCACTTTACAGATGAGGAGGCTGAAGCTCAGAGAGGGTAAGTGGCTTTCCCCAAGTCACACAGCTAGTAGGCGGCAAAACCAGGATTCAAACCGAGGCAGGTTGGTTCCAGAGAAAATGAGGGAAAGAAACAGATATAAAGCCATTGCAGCCCTAACCGGCTTGGCTCAGTGGATAGAGTGTCGGCCTGTGGACTCGAGGGTCTCGGATTCGATTCCAGTCAAGGGCATGTACCTTGGTTGTGGGCACATCCCCAGTAGAGGGTGTGCACGAGGCAGCTGATTGATGTTTCTCTCTCATTCATGTTTCAAACTCTCTCTCCCTCTCCCTTTCTCTCTGTAAAAAATCAATAAAATATACATATATTTTAAAAAACATAGCAGAAGCAGCGCCAACAAAGGAGATGGAAAGTAACATGCTTACGATGTACTAGGCCCAGAGCCAGTGTTACTGGGTTGATTTTTCTTTAAATGGGGTACAACTGGACTTTAAATAAAAAATAATAATAATTAACAAAGATGCGAGATTAGTCTTATTTATTGGTTTCTCGACATCTACAAATAAAAATCCATGCAGATTAGTTGGTATACTTTACTGCATGCATGTTATTCTTTAATAAAGGTATAATTTTACTTTAACATTTTTAATGGCTGGGTTCCTTAATGTTTTAAGGGCATTTGGGTCAAACAATCCTTACAAGACATTTTTTTTTTAAATCACCCTGAACTATCTTCCCACTTTTTGTCTTAAGAAGAAATCTAAAAAAAATTCTTTGGAATTGTTCTGTCAAACTATATACAAATCAGACACAAATGGGAAAGCGGTTGATCCGTGTTTCCCAGGTCCTGGAGAGTCTAACTCACAAAGCAGCCTTACAGACACCCTACCTCCAGGTCCCTAATATCCGGGGCTCCAGGAGGGAAAACAATCCCCACACTTCATCCAATAACACATTGATCAGAAGCTCTTAAATCAGTATGTGGGTGGCCCAGAACCTCAAAAGGAAAATCTCAAACCTACAAACGAGTTCTCAGAGATGGGCATCTCCAACAAATGCTCTGTTGATCCTAACCCGGTTAAAAACACCCAAAATCCTTCAATTAGCTGGCATCAGCATCGCTTAGGGCAGCGTATTGACTCTGATACGGGACCTACCACATTCTCCAAGGTAATTAGAAGCTCCATAAATGCTGTTTTTGGCAGTCACTGAGCCACACAAAAACATGTTTGTTCCCCAAACTGTCAGTGAAACATGGGGGCGGGACCAGGTCCAACTTGTTACCGCGAACGAACGAACGAACGTGTGTAAAGGAAGGAGACTGCTGAGGGCCCGTTCACACTGAGGTGACTCATCACCGTGACAGAGAGCAGACCACCCCGGAGTCCTGGGGAAGAGGGCAATTCTGAGAAAGGGCCCTTCTCAGAGGAAGACCTTCTGAGGAAGAGGGAGGAATGTTACTGTGCCTCACGGGCGCTCAAGGTGACAGCCGGAGAGCCTGTGTCCAGGAGGCTGGCTCTCAGCCCTGAGGATTTTCCTGGCCACAAACTGGGGAGAGAGAAATGAATCGTGCTGATCAGTTGTGGGCTATCCACTAATATTTCCATCAAATACGACCCATCTGAAGCACAGGGTAGAGCAAGCGCCCGCCCCGCTCTCTTGGGCACCTTATCTTCCCGCTAACCAGCTGGGCTCCGGTGGGAACAGAGCCTGCACTTGCATCAGTGTTGCCATAGCTACTGCCATGGCAACCACCCCTTGTTGCCCAGGCAAAGACACTCTCTCCTGGATTGGGAGCCCTGGTTTAGGGATGCAGCTCCTGCAGAAACTCATCTTTTTCTCTGTCCCACACCTGCTCAAGTCTCTACAAGATGGGGAACCTACTTGGGGTTCCCCAGGCCCCTTACATGCATTTGGATGGACCAGACTAATTGTGAATCCAGGGCTGGCAGGGAGATGGGGCGCAGAGGCCATGCAGAGTGCAGAGTGGTGGTGAACCTCTGCCGGGACCTCAGGGCCTGGCAGGGCTGAGTCTGAGTTCTGGCTCTGGCACTTGTTCACGGGGGACCCTTCGCCAAGGGTTTGGCCCCAAGGATGCATTAGAAAAAAAAAGAAAAGGGCTACTGCTGGGTTTTACGCTTTGCAGAGCTGTTGTGAGCTGGAAGTAGACCCAAGCATGTGAAGGACACACCGGCTGTGATTGGTGGTTATTAATAACTCTTATCGCCCATGCAAGGTGCTGGCAGAAAAGCAGGAGCCTCAGCCTCCCCCCAGCCACCGCCTGTGCAGTCCCACAGCCCGACGTGCAATCAGAAAGCGCTCCTGCCGACAGCACTGGCCGGAGGGCCCGCCCGGCCAGTGTTCGCACGGTTCACGCAGACCCCGCTGAGCGCCGCAAACAGGCTAGTGATCAGTGAGGTCGCCAGGTTCAGTGCCCTTCTCACTGGCTCCTTTGAAAAGATTATTCATCAAAACAAACCCACTACCTATACTCAACATAAACACCATTGAGCAAAACCTCCATTTAAGGTACTGCATGGAAGCTTGAAGGCCACATGGTCGCATTCCAATTTTCCTTTAAAATTCTGAGAACCTCATGCCCACCCTGGCAGCAGGGGTGGTCTCTCCGGGCTCCCACGGACCCGGGAAGCCGCACTGGCCATGCCAACCACCACCCCCGTGTGTGAGCTTCACCAGAATCCATAGCCTGAAACCCAGTAATTCCATTAACTAGTGTCTGTTTTCAGATAACGTGGAAAGATCCTCAGAGGGCCTCCTGGTCTCCCACTCTCACGGAGCGGCGGGAAAACTGAGAGCTGGCTCCGGGTTATGTGGTCAGTTGGTGACAGGCTGGGACCCTCCTGCAGGCTCTTTTCTTCCTTCCTGCTCTCTTGATGCTCAGGCAGATGTCAGCTGCTTCTCATTGCCTGACATTGGGCTCCCCTCCTTCTGCCAACAGCACCCTGGTTTCCTGTGTGGGATGCCCTCTCCCCGGCACTCAGACCCTGTGATTCAGGAAGGGCCAGCCCCAGGCCCCCGATGGGCATGAATTGTGCAGGGCGTTGTGTGCAGAGAGCCTACTCGATAAGGAAGTTAACCTAAGGAAAGTAGAGTGAGAGACCTAGAGAGAGAGACTCCTGGTGACAGCGGATTCGCCACCTGGATCTAGCCACACCTAAAGGCAGAACTGTCCCTGGATTTGCTGAGTCCATTTAAAAAAAAAAAAAAATTCTAACAAGTGTGCATTATATATCTGTTACATATAACCCCAAATAACTATGTCTCATTTCTTTGTAAAAGAAAGCAAACGACAAAATGGAAATGCTCCCAGGGACCTCCTCCTGTCCCCCACACACACACCCAGTGCCTAGCCAAGTGCCCGACACACAGAAATAAGCACAATACATGTGTGAGGGAGTGACACCTCTCCTCAGGTCTCTTCTCAGTAGGACCCTCCCAGACCACCCTGCAGAAACCACCGCCCTCCCCAGCCTCGCTGCCCCCACCCCTGCCCTTCCCCTGCGGTGTTGATCCCGTCAGACCTCGCCTACGCCTTACTCAGCGCTCCTTGCTGGTTCCCTCCACTCCAGGGCCATGAGTGGGGGCTTCTGTCTCCTTTGTTCACTGCTGTGTCCTAGGGGGCAGATCAATGCTCAGCATCCGGTGAATCCGTGAATGAAGGAGAGGAGGACGGGGTGAGTGAGGGCACAGAGCGAGCAGAGGAGAGCGCCCAGCACGTAACAGGCACCCAGGTCCCCACCTGCCTGCTGCCTCAGCCAGCAGACCCGCGGCCTCTGGTCCATGGGCCATGGGTCCTCTTCCCTCTTCCCTGAGCCAACACTCCAGCAGCCACGCCCACAACCCGGGTGACCTGGCGGCCTCCCACCTGTCCAGGTAGCATCACCAAGAATTAAAAGACAAGTAGGCCCTTGGGTTATAAAGATGTTGTCCTTGTGCCCCCTGCTTTTAGAAATACTATATGCCCGTTACAAAAGCATACAATGGAACAAGCAAACGATGAAAAATCGTAATATGGAACCTCTCGGTTACGTTTTGGGCACAAGTCATAAACAGGAACACTGCCGATATATCTTATATGACTCAGAAGGTGACTTGTGACATAGGGAGGGAGGGAGGGAGGGAGGGAGGGATGGAGAAGATTGATTGATTCTAACATTTAAAAATGCGGGAGATTTCACTAAGAAGCCAGGCATCTGTTTTCAGCTCACTGTCGCAGAGCTCTCTCCCTCCCACATATGACAACGGGCAGCGGGGCTGAGTGGCAGCTGCCCCCCTGAGGTGGGGGTGGGCTCTGGGCACCTCTGTCTCCCAGATTGTGGCGCCTGCACTGCCCTGGCTGCTGGTTCCAGGTGCTGCTAGTCCCTGTCACACGCAGGGCTGGCGACTTCTGGCCCGGCGCATATGCCTTCAGGCTGTGCTGTGCCCCAAAGCTTCCTACGAAAAGTCCCTCCGCCTCTGACATCGGCCTGCGACGCTCCCAATAACCACCCACGTCCTGCGTCAGAAAGCACCGCCCTTGGGACCCCTTCTGCAGGCTCCGAAGCCGCCGGGTTCCACATCTCCCTCAGCGGAGTGCCCCAGCCCATCAGGTGCTCCCCACGCGCTCCGGCTCCCAGCTCCCAGCGAACCCACACGGGAGGGTCCCCCAGTCCTGACACCCGCGGGCCAGGCCACCTCCTCACAGGGAAACTCCAAACCCAGTGTGTGAGTCCAGCCCCCCAACAGGGACAGCCACAGAGGCCGGCGCCCCGCACTGGGCCTGCAGGGAACCCCACCTGCTACCTTCCCCTGTTTGCTTTCTCTCCGGTCCCACTCGCTGACTCCCTGGCTGCCTCGCTGATTATTTTCTCCTGGAGCCTAGCCTGTCCCACACGGAGGAGGGCCTCACTCCATGACAGTGGACGGCTGGTGAGGGAGTGGGGTGCTGGGTAGGTTTCAGGGTAGGAGGGAGGGGTCAGGCCCTCCCTGCAGTTTCTGATTTGCCCATGTCATGAGAAAAGGATTGTAGTAAATTGTTGAATTTTGAAGTATGGTGTCAAGTTACACAATGAATAAACTCATGTTTAAAAAAAAGATAAGGAAAACTCTGTAATACATCATGACAGTGGTAGAACTTTTTTTTAAATTCCTTTGTGGGCACTTTTTAAATTTATTTTTATCTTTTTAATACAGGGTGTTTTTTAAAAAAATATATTTCATTGATTTTTTACAGAGAGGAAGAGAAAGAGATAGAGTTAGAAACATTGATGAGAGAAAGACATCCATCAGCTGCCTCTTGCACACCCCCCACTGGGGATGTGCCCGCAACCAAGGTACATGCCCCTGACTGGGGACCTTTCAGTCTGCAGGCCGATGCTCTATCCACTGAGCCAAACCGGTTTCGCCTACACTTTCTGTTTTATAAAGTTCACTTTTAACGGCCCACACTGACCTATAACCGAGTGAGTATTCGCCCCCGGATTTCACAGACAGCGCCCCGCCAAGGGCCCACCGAGGAAAGGGAAATATTTTGAGTTTGTTTGGCTCTCGGGGTGCACTGGAGAGGAGGAGGAGGAAAAGCAAACACGGAGGCCCGGCTGCCTTCCACAGCGGAAAGCGGCCCTCAGCTCCTCACGCTCCTCGGGGGCCCCGTGCTCGCCGGCACCCCACCTGCTATCGGAAAAGCATCATTGGCTGGCTTCCTGGAAATCCAAAATGTGATGGGAATTCTATTTCCTTTGGAGCGAAGGATGGTTAATTTTTTTCAGCACTGGCCTATGAGTGCTTCCAAAGAAAAACAAAGAAACATAAGGAAATCTAACACAAACACCACGGGTTTAAACTAAAACAGACGTGGGCCTCGCGAAGCACGCTGCCCGGGTGCTGGCACCGTCCTCGCCCCCCCGGGACGGCCGGAAGGCACACGCATCACAGGGCACGGCCCGCCGAGGACACGCATGTTCGCCGCTCCTGGCCAGCCACCTGGCCACCTGGCCAGCCTCCGGGCAGCGTGGGCAGCGAGAGCTCGGGCAGCTCCCTGTACAGACAGACAAGGACACCGAGGCTCCGAGAGGGGAGTGTGAGCGGCTGAGGACAGAGCAGAGCAGCTGTCTGCGGCCTCCCGCCTCGTCCCTCGTTCATTTCACAACCGTTTTCTGAGTGTGAGAATGAACCACGCAAACCTGAATCCCACAAGCAGACAGGGCCGAGGACTGGTGGGGAGGGGTGGACCGCTAACAAACAGCCAACCAAGTGAATGACCACGATGACCACAGATGGTGATACGGGCCGGCAAGTGGGACAGAAAGCAAGGAGTGGCCAAAACCGGTTTGGCTCAGTGGATAGAGCGTCGGCTTGGGGACTGAAGGGTCCCGGGTTCGATTCCTGTCAAGGGCATGTACCTTGGTTGTGGGCACATCCCTAGTGGGGGATGTGCAAGAGGCAGCTGATCAATGTTTCTCTCTCATCAATATTTCTAACTCTCTATCCCTCTCTCCTCCTCTCTGTAAAAAATCAATAAAATATATTAAAAAAAAAAAAAGAAAGAAAGAAAGAAAGGAGTGGCAAGTTATTCCTGATCTCCCAATCTATGCCCAGATCATCGGCCACTGAGTGCCAGGCAGTGCCAGGTGCCCCCTGCCCCTGCCAGACACAATTATTAACAGAGTGCCCACGTGGCCCCCCTTCTGTCGGAGCCTGTGTTCTAAGAACCTCAGAGAATGCACCTCCCTCTTATGACTGTTATAGGGCTTTGCTTGCTGGACAACAGTAGGTGCCAATGTTCAAATAACAGCACAGACATTGCAGCTCTAAGAGGGGAAGTCCCACCCTTGAGAACTCACCATTAAATTAGAAATACTGAGAAGTGAAATCTCTTCCAGGGCTGAGGGCAGGAGACAGCCGGGTTCCTGCCTTCACAAGAGAACGGTTTCACGCAGAAAAACACACTGAAAGTGAGGGAAGAGTGCCCCCTGCTGGTCAGCATTGGAAACCCAGAGCTGGAAATAAGTACTGCCTTGAGGCGTCAGTCTCAAATACCTTCTGTAGTTCTTTGTTTTGTTATTAATCTGAACTGCAATTAAAAAAAAAAAGGTCTGAGAGAAAGTATAAGGTCATAGAGTATTTCACTTCAGCCCTCACTTGTTTCTCTTACTGTGCACGTGAATGTCACCTTAGAATGTCACCTAAGAGGTGAGTGCTACAGCTCTGCCTCAGAGAACCCAGCAACTTGGGGAGTTCGGCCAAGTGTCTGCAGGTGACCCCCAAAAGCACCCATTTCCACTCTAAGAGGCTGTTATATTAATCAGACTCCACGCTTCACAGACAGACCCCCCGAATCAAAGCTACCTGCTTCCCCCCAGAAACTCCAGAGGGTCTGAATGCAGAGACAGCGAGATCCCAGCGGCCCAGACTCTATGAAGTTAGGATGTTAACTTGTAGAAGACCGACAACTTCTGACAGGTTAAAAGTAATTCCAAAGGTTACAATTTAAACAGTTTATATTTCAGGCTGGGATAAGAATCTTATCCCAACATTCTTTTTTCCACATTTTTTCATGACTATATACATACACAAACTAGTATGTGTATACATACATGTATACATATACACACATATGTGAGTGTATATATATGAATATATATACTTATATACACACACACTCACATGCATAAACACACACACACACACACACACACACACATCTTCCTGGATACTTCTTAGAACCAGCTTTCTTTCCCTCGGTCATTAAGTTCTCTCATTAATGAGCTGCATAGGTATTTTACCAAGGCTAAGTATATATTTATACAGTTAATGGAGGTTTTGAGAAAAAGTAAACCTCTGTATGAGCTCTATGAGATGAAGAATGCAGGGGAGAGCATTCCCGGCAGAAGTGGCATGTGCAAAGGCCCTGTGGCAGGGAGTATGGCACGCAGGAGAAATGGAAAGAAGGTTGTGTGACCGCCAACATCTGTGATTAGGGCCTTTCTACCAACACTTGCTCTATCAACATGGTGACATGACCGTCAAGTAGAGTCCCCCCTGTGCGTCCTAAGGATACAGACTGACCTCACAGGGTGGAGAGGAGCTGTGTTTGAGAGTCATATTGCTGTAACTCCATGTGACCCTTCTCTAGTAACTGGGGAGGAGCCAGATCCAAGCAGCTGGCAAAGTCCCAGTTCCTGAGAGGGAGAGGACGCCTCTGTACGGGACGCCAACCTCAGCACATGTCACAGGGAGAATCGTGATCCCTGGGCACCAACAGCTCTGTGCCAGGCCCTCTGTCCACCTCAGTGCCTTCCGTAGTTTGGCCCAGCTCCACCGTCTGCTTATTCACCAAGTCAACACGGCATAAATGCCTATTCAAGAGGACTTGTGAGATCCTACAATAGGTAATTTCTACACATTCCTAACAAAAACATCGCTGTTCTCTCAAATCGTACAGCCGTCTCCTGAGAATGGGGGTTTTCCTCTCTCCCATAAGGTGAACAGCACCAGCCCCGGGAACAGAAAACCCTGGCCGGAGGCTGGTCGTTAACGGTGTGAGCCTGCACACGTTGCTTACCCTGCCTGAGCCTCAGCGCCCTGGTCTGGAAGGGGAAATATTCATAACTCATTAAAGGTTCAGGGATCATGGATGAAAGCACATTATCCTAAATAATAAAACCCTAATAGGCAAACGGACCTCTCAATTCTATATGCCTTTATGCTCCCTTAGGAACTGACTCGATGGCCGTGATAATATCAGATAGTGAGGAGACAGGCACTCCTTATTTTTAAAATCAATTCCAAAGCAGTTAGAACTGAAAAAAAAGCTGTTCAAGAGTCTGCCACTAGAGGTCCTGTTAGTGTGGTTCAGTTGGTTGGGTGTCATCCGTGCACTGAAAGGTTGCCAGTTCAATTCCCCATCAGGCTACCTGCCTGCATTGTGAGATCGATCCCGGTAGGAAGGCATGCAGCAGTCAGCCATTCATGTTGTGCCCTCACATTGATGTTTCTCTCTCTCTCCCTCTCCCTTCCTCTCTAAAAATCAATAAACTATTCTTTAAAAAAAAAAAAATAGATTGTGACACTTGGGGACGAAAGGGAGTACATTTTCTTAGTATATAAATTTTCATATCCAGCATCTTTTCTGACCACAACGGCATAAAACTAAAAATCAATCAACTACAGAAAGAAAACTGGGGAAAAAACCCACAAATATGTGGAGACTAAACAACCAGTAGATCAAAGAGGAAATCTAACAAGAAATCAAAGACTATCTTGAAACAAATGAAAATAGAAACACTTTTCAAAATTTATGGGATGCAGCAAAAACAGTTCTGAAAGGGAAGCTCATAGGTATGCAGGCCTACCTCAAGAAAAAAGAAAAATCCCGAACTAGAAAAAACAAACAAAACCCAAAGTAAACAGAAGGAAGGAAAGAGTTAAAGTCAGAGAGGAAATAAACAAAACATACTTTTTTTTAAAAAAAGATCAATAATACTAAGAGCTGGTTCTTTAAAATAGACAAACTTTTAGCCAAACTCATCAAGAAAAAAAGAGAGCCCAAATAAATAAAATCATAAATGAAAGAGACGTCACAACCACAGAGAAATACAGACTATTAAAGAATACTATGAACAATTGATTTAAAAACCTAAAAGAAATGGATAAATTCCTAGAAGTATATAAACTTTTAAGACTGAACCAGAAATAAATACAAAATTGGAACAGACCAATTACTAGCAATGAATTGAAGCAGTAATCAAAAAATTCCCAACAAATAGAAATCTAGGACCAGATGACATTACAGGTTAATTCTACCAAACACTCGAAGAATAGTTAATACAGACCCTTTTTAAACTACTTACGGTACAAAAGTCAAAGGGGAAGGAATGCTTCCAAACCCATTTTATAAAGCCAGCCTTTCCCAAAACCAAAACCTGTAAATTCTTTTTTTTTAACTTCTCACAAAAAAAAAGAAACTATAGGCCAACATCTTTTGATGATTATAGATGCAAATATTCACAAAATATTAGCAAATTCAACAACACATTCCAAGGATTATTCCCCACGACCAAGTAGGATTAATATGAGGGATGTAAGGATGGCTCTCCCTCCGTAAATCAATCCATGTGATGCATCTCATTAACAAAATAAAGCGTAAAGAAACTCAATAGATGCAGGAAAAGCATTTGAAAAAATCCAACATCCTTTTTTGATAAAAAACTCTCCACACCTTTCAGATGAGTGTGGATGGTGGCCAGAAGAGACTGAGCAGTGAGTGGAGGTGGCCATTCGTTCCATGGCGCTCGGCCATGCTGGCGCAAGCTGCTGTCAGGCCTGGTAGGGGGTCCCTGCACCCAACCTCCTGGGCACAGTCGGAAGAGGGGGAGCTGCTCCTTTCACTGCCCTTTACAAGGACAAGCCACTTCCTCGTAAAAGAAGGAGCTTCAAAGGTGCCTGGAAGCTGAGAAGAAGGTAATGGAGAAGGAGCTCAGTGACAAACAACCAAGCCAGGCCCCTGCTGCAGCCACCCACCACACCCACACCCCTGGCTGATGTGGAGCCGAGGAGGACAGCCTGGACCCAAACCAGCACAAACAGATTGGCAGCCCAGCAGCCCCCAGCTGAAGGTCAGTGGGGAAGACCCGTACCCACACAAGTTCTGTGTCGGCGTCTTGCTCACTCACTTCCTCCAGGAACACAGCCACCTGCAGCCTGAGGGCACCCTGAGGGGCATCACCTTAGAGGCGGCAGGCAGCACCCAAGCACCAAGAGCTCCCGGGGGAAAGCTCAGCTTCTGTGACCTTCGAGGAAAGGGGGTCAAGTGGCAATTCACGGCCAATTCCAGAAGAAGAATGTATCCTCATCGATAACAGTGTCAGAGAGACATAACTGGCGTTCAGAGGAATCCTGGGAAAACCAAGGAGGCTGAGCTGAGCATCGTTCCCTAAGGGATCGCACTGCTGTGTCCTTGCTGGCATATGTCACCTCATTTTCACTTTGGCCTCAAAGACAAGGAAACCCGGTATCATCAGAGATGCTTGGACTTGATCCTGAATTATTTTATGAGGCAGAAATGTATCACCTGCTCTAAGATCATCACAGAGTGTGAGCCGCCTCTTAGATGAGTTGAGATTCCTCGAGATTGAAACTCCCCTGATGAATATCATTCCAGCGGGAGCTATGGCCAAGCCTTTTACCACAGGCCACAATGGGCCGGACCCGAATTTATATATGGGAACTGCTCCAGCGCCCTACCGTAAGATGCTGGTGGTTGGTGGCACTGGCCATGTTGACAAAATTGGACACCAGTTCGCCCAACCAGCGTGGCTGGTTGAGCGATGACCGATGAAGCGGGAGGTCGTGGTTTGATTCGGGTCAGGGACATGCCTGGGTGGTGGGGCTCGATCCCCAGTGGGGGGCGTGCAGGAGGCAGCCGATCAAAGATTCTCTCATCACTGACATTTCTATCTCTCCCTCCCTCTCCCTTCCTCTCTGAAATCAATTTAAAAATATTTTTAAAATATATTTTATTGATTTTTTTTTTTTTTTTTACAGAGAGGAAGGGAGAGGGATAGAGAGCTAGAAACATTGATGAGAGAGAAACATCGATCAGCTGCCTCCTGCACACCCTCTACTGGGGATGTGCCCACAACCAAAGTACATGGCCTTGACTGGAATCGAACCTGGGACCTTTCAGTCCACAGACCAAGGCTCTATCTAGAGCCAAACCGGGTAGGGAAAAAATATATATCTTTTTAAAAGTGGACGCCAGTTCCAGAATGAAGAAATTGATTAGATTCACAATCCTGAGCTGCCCGCCTTTGAGTTCTTCGTGGCCTAAACAAACTATCACAATCGCACGGACGTCTCGGAGAGGACGGTTCGGGATGTTGAAGTACATTACATACAGGTACAAGGTCGCCTACCGTCCAGATGGCCCGGAAGGCCGAGCCTACCAGACGACGCCACCCCGCCCTCCCGGAGAACCAGCACAGTCAAAGAGCTCGAGAAAGCCCTGCCAGAAACTAACCTTGCACAATTCTTGATGAGATCTGTGCGGCAAAGCTGTCAAAAGCTGTCGAATGCCTTGAACCGCGGACCACAGCCAGCCTCCTTGATAAGCGTGTTGAGGAGTGCCTGGAAGTGATAAGCATCAGTCCTACATTCGTCTGTGATCACCCACAGACAACGAGGATCTGACTAAGCGCTTTGGGCTGTCCGTCATGAAGAAGGAAATATGTAATGCCTGCACCAAGCTAAATCACCCCACGTGGCCGTGGCTGCTTGTCCAGTAATAGGCCCAGACCAAGGCCGCTGGCAATGATGAGGCCAGATTCACAGATGAAAACTTCTGACCACGCTGGAATACAGGCTGCCCCCACAGCTGGCTGGGGCCTAGGCATTAACCAAGTCACCATAGAACATCAAGGAAGTCCGTCAGCTTCCTGCCACGAAACCTGGCAAGGAGACGTTAGCAACTGCTGATACACCGGAGACCACAACAGCCGGCACTTCTGACTAGAAAATAGTAATTGCGTGTTGTATGCAAACTCGGGCATCTTTGCACTTCTGCAAAAGGTCAAAGCCTGCGAGGGAATTCTTGTGTGCTGCCAGCCATTTGACCATTGCGGTCCAGTCAGAAGAAGAGAGAGGAATTAAGAATTCCTCTCTACTCCTTGTCATCAAATAAACCATTTGTTTAAAAAAACAAACGGCAACAACCCATAATTCTCAGCAAAGTGGGCCTAGGAGGAACATATCTCAGGATAAGAAAAGACATATGACAAACGCACAGCTAACATCATATTCAACAGTGAAAAGCTGAAAGTCTTTCCTCTAAGATCGAGAACAAGACAGGGATGCCCACTACCACCAGCTCTATCCAGCACAGCACTGGAAGTCCAGCCAGAGCAATCAGGCAGGACAGAGAAATAAGAGGCCCCAAATAGGAAAGGAAGAAGCAAAACTCTTTATTTGCAGATGACATGATACTGTATATAGAAAACCCTAAAGACTCCTCCCCCCAAAAATATTAGAACTAATAAATGACTTAAGTAAAGTTGCAACATACGAAATCAATATACAGAAATCTGTTGCAGTTCTATATACCATAATGCTCAAAAGAAGAAATTTAAAAAAATCTACTTCACAAATGCATCAAAAAGTATAAAATACCTAGGAATATATTTAAGAGTTGTTGTTGTTGTTGTTGTTGTTGTTTTTTTTAAAAAAAGTGCCTATATTCTAAAAACTATTAAGACATTGAATAAACTGAATAAAATACAAATAAATGAAAGAATAATCCTTGCTCCTGGATTAAAAGATTAATATTGGGAGGAGGTCAACGGGGGTGGAAAAGGGAGACATATGTACTACTATTTGTAACACTTCAAACAATAAAAAAAGATTAAGATTGTTAAAATGTCCTTACTACCTAGAATAATATACAGATTCAATGCAATCCCTTTTAAAATACCATGGTATACTTCTCAGAATTTGAATAGCTAATCATAAAATCTATATGGAACCACAAAAGACCTAGAATAGCCAAAGAAATCTTGAGAAAGAAAAAAGTGAGAGGTATTATCCTCCCTGATATGAAACTATACTATAAAGCTACAATAGTCATGGTAGCTATCTATGGTACCTATATAATAACAAATATACAGGTTAATAGAATAGAATAGAGAGTCCAGAAATAAACCCTTGCTTATATAGTGTATTAACCTATAACAAAGGAGGCAAGGATATATAATGGGGTAAAGACAGTCTCCTCAATAAGGGTGTTGGCAAACCTGAACAGTACATGCAAAGAAGTGAAACTGGACCATTTTATTACACCACATAGAAATATAAACTCAAAAAGGATTAAAGACTTAAATGCTAAGCATGAAACCATAAAAATCCCAGAAGAGAACATAGGCAATAAATTCTTTTTTTTATATATATATTTTTTAATTGATTTTTTACAGAGAGGAAGGGAGAGAGATAGAGAGCTAGAAACGTCGACGAGAAACATCGACCAGCTGACTCTTGCACACCCCCTACTGGGGATGTGCCCGCAACCAATGTACATGCCCGTAAGTGGAATTGAACCTGGGACCTTTCAGTCCGCAGACCAACACTCTACCACTGAGCCAAACCGTTTTCGGCTAGGCGTAAATTCTTTGACACCACTCTTAGCTATATAATTTTGTGTTTTTTAAAAATACATATTTTATTGATTTTTTTACAGAGGAAGGGAGAGAGATAGAGAGCTAGAAACATCGAGGAGAGTGCAACATCGATCAGCTGCCTTTTGCACCCCCCCATTATATATATATATATATATATATATATATATATATATATATATATATATATATATAAAATGTAATATTATTCAGTAATAAGAAAAGGATGAAATCTTACTATCTTTGACAACAAGGATGGACCTTGAGGTATTATGCTAAGTGAAATAAGTCAGACAGAGAAAGACAAATACAATGTGATTTCACTTATATGTAGAATATAGAAAAAGAAAAATAAATAAATAAACAGAAACAGACTCATAGATACAGAAAACAAGGCTGATGGATACAAAAGAGGAGGGGGTGTACAATGGAAATAAAAAAATAAAATTGCACAGAAGGAAAGAAGGGAGGAAGGAGGGAAAGGAGAGAGGGGAGAAAAAGAGAGAGAGAGAGCGAGCTTGGTGGTGGGTTCATGAAGATTTTGGTATTGTCTGCACACTTTTCTATATGCTTGAAGTATTTTATTAAAAACTAGAGGCCAGATGCATGAAATTCTTGCAAGGGGCTCAGCCCACACAGCTATCCAGAAGGTCATCGGGATGGCTGTACTGCTGTTTGGTCTAATTAGCATATTAGCTCTTTATTATGTAAGATAAAAATTTTAAAAAGAAATTAAAATTAAAATAAAACCCCGTCTGTGTGGCCCAGTGGTTGAGCATTGACTCAGGAACCAAGAGGTCACTGGTTCAATTCCCAGTGAGGGTCAGGGCTCGATCCCCTGCTGGGGGCGCGCAGGAGGCAGCCCGATGTTTCTCTCTCAATGATGTTTCCATCTTGCTATCCCTCTCCATTCCTCTCTTTATAAAGTCAATAAAAACATAATAGCTTTAAAAAAAGTAATAAAATAAAATTACGATGAAAACTTTTAGGACAATGAAGTATATAGACAAGAAAATGATGATGAACCCATTCTGTTTACATAAGTAACACATTTTTAATGAAAAATAGCTTTTTACTCTAAAATCAATAAAATTAAAAATTAAAAGAGGTGTTCAAGAGTCTGCCACGAGAGGGCAAAAGAGAGTAAATTTTCTTAGCGTACAATTTCTTTTAACCTGGTCTTAATTTGAGACTCGACCAGAGCGAACCAAAAACCAAGGTGAAGATAAAACCGGACGATGGAAGGTGCTCTGCTGAAACTAATGAAAGTTCCTGGGCTGAGCGAAGAGTCTGAGGACTCCCTTAGTCCAGCAGGCCCTGGGGGCCTCTGCTTACAGTGGAAATGGGGGGATGAGGGCAAATATGTGATACCTCAATCAATAAAGTAATTTTAAAAAATAGAAGAAAAAGAAATGATTCTTGGATTAAAAAAATGAAATAAAGATATTTAAGAATAAAAAAATAAATAAATAAAATGGAAACAGGTTGCCACAACCGGATGACATATTAACACCCCCAATCATTAACTCCCACACGTGACGAGTAGTAACCCATCAGCTGAGCCAGCAAAGGGGGAGGAGCACAGGGGTGGGTGTCTCTGAGAGAGGGGCACAGGGGTGGGTGGGTGGGTGTCACTGAGAGAGGGGCACAGGGGTGGGTGGGTGTCACTGAGAGAGGGGCACAGGGGTGGGTGGGTGTCACTGAGAGAGGGGCACAGGGGTGGGTGGGTGTCACTGAGAGAGGGGCACAGGGGTGGGTGGGTGTCACTGAGAGAGGGGCACAGGGGTGGGTGTCTCTGAGAGAGGGGCACAGGGGTGGGTGGTTGTCACTGAGAGAGGGCCACAGGGGTGGGTGGGTGTCTCTGAGAGAGGGGCACAGGGGTGGGTGGGTGTCTCTGAGAGAGGGGCACAGGGGTGGGTGGGAGTCACTGAGAGAGGGGCACAGGGGTGGGTGGGTGTCTCTGAGAGAGGGGCAAAGGGGTGGGTGTCACTGAGAGAGGGGCACAGGGGTGGGTGTCACTGAGAGAGGGGCACAGGGGTGGGTGGGTGTCTCTGAGAGGGGCACAGGGGTGGGTGGGTGTCACTGAGAGAGGGGCACAGGGGTGGGTGGGTGTCTCTGAGAGAGGGGCAAAGGGGTGGGTGTCACTGAGAGAGGGGCACAGGGGTGGGTGGGTGTCTCTGAGAGAGGGGCAAAGGGGTGGGTGTCACTGAGAGAGGGGCAAAGGGGTGGTTGTCACTGAGAGAGGGGCACAGGGGGGGGTGGGTGTCACTGAGAGAGGGGCACAGGGGTGGGTGGGTGTCTCTGAGAGAGGGGCACAGGGGTGGGTGTCACTGAGAGAGGGGCACAGGGGTGGGTGGGTGTCTCTGAGAGAGGGGCACAGGGGTGGGTGGGTGGGTGTCACTGAGAGAGGGGCAAAGGGGTGGGTGTCACTGAGAGAGGGGCACAGGGGTGGGTGGGTGTCACTGAGAGAGGGGCACAGGGGTGGGTGTCACTGAGAGAGGGGCACAGGGGTGGGTGTCACTGAGAGAGGGGCACAGCGGTGGGTGGGTGTCTCTGAGAGGGGCACAGGGGTGGGTGGGTGTCACTGAGAGAGGGGCACAGGGGTGGGTGGGTGTCACTGACAGAGGGGCACAGGGGTGGGTGTCACTGAGAGAGGGGCACAGGGGTGGGTGTCACTGAGAGAGGGGCACAGGGGTGGGTGTCACTGAGAGAGGGGCACAGGGGTGGGTGTCACTGAGAGAGGGGCACAGGGAGGGTGGGTGGGTGTCTCTGAGAGAGGGGCAAAGGGGTGGGTGTCACTGAGAGAGGGGCACAGGGAGGGTGGGTGGGTGTCTCTGAGAGAGGGGCAAAGGAGTGGGTGGGTGTCTCTGAGAGAGGGGCACAGGGGTGGGTGGGTGTCACTGAGAGAGGGGCACAGGGGTGGGTGTCACTGACAGAGGGGCACAGGGGTGGGTGTCACTGAGAGAGGGGCACAGGGGTGGGTGGGTGTCACTGAGAGAGGGGCACAGGGGTGGGTGTCACTGAGAGAGGGGCACAGGGGTGGGTGTCACTGAGAGAGGGGCACAGGGAGGGTGGGTGGGTGTCTCTGAGAGAGGGGCAAAGGGGTGGGTGTCACTGAGAGAGGGGCACAGGGAGGGTGGGTGGGTGTCTCTGAGAGAGGGGCAAAGGGGTGGGTGGGTGTCTCTGAGAGAGGGGCACAGGGGTGGGTGGGTGTCACTGAGAGAGGGGCACAGGGGTGGGTGGGAGTCACTGAGAGGGGCACAGGGGTGGGTGGGGGTCACTGAGAGAGGGGCACAGGGGTGGGTGGGTGTCACTGAGAGAGGGGCACAGGGGTGGGTGGGAGTCACTGAGAGAGGGGCACAGGGGTGGGTGGGTGGGTGTCACTGAAAGAGGGGCAAAGGGGTGGGTGGGTGTCTCTGAGAGAGGGGCACAGGGGTGGGTGGGTGTCACTGAGAGAGGGCACAGGGGGGGGTGGGAGTCACTGAGAGAGGGGCAACAGGGAGGGTGGGTGGGTGTCTCTGAGAGAGGGGCAAAGGGGTGGGTGGGTGTCTCTGAGAGAGGGGCACAGGGGTGGGTGGGTGTCTCTGAGAGAGGGGCACAGGGGTGGGTGGGTGGGTGTCACTGAGAGAGGGCACAGGGGTGGGTGGGTGGGTGTTACTGAGAGAGGGGCACAGGGGTGGGTGTCACTGAGAGGGGCACAGGGGTGGGTGGGTGTCTCTGAGAGAGGGGCACAGGGGTGGGTGTCTCTGAGAGAGGGGCACAGGGGTGGGTGGGTGTCTCTGAGAGAGGGGCACAGGGGTGGGTGGGTGTCTCTGAGAGAGGGGCACAGGGGTGGGTGTCTCTGAGAGAGGGGCACAGGGGTGGGTGGGTGTCACTGAGAGAGGGGCACAGGGGTGGGTGGGTGTCACTGAGAGAGGGGCACAGGGGTGGGTGGGTGTCACTGAGAGAGGGGCACAGGGGTGGGTGGGTGTCTCTGAGAGAGGGGCACAGGGGTGGGTGGGTGTCTCTGAGAGAGGGGCACAGGGGTGGGTACTCTGGGTGAGCAGGCCCACAAGGCCGCTTAGTCCTCAGCACTGTCCCATACCACCATGTTGTAGATCTGGAATCAGGGGCGTCACCATCTCCCCACACCCCTTGGGCCCAGGAGACTGCCCCTTCCCCTCCCCTCCTTTCTGCATCCACTGGGCCTCAGACACTCCTCCCCTCCCGTCCCCTCTCTTAGCTCCCCCTGCACACGGAAGCCAGCGAAGCTGTTCCATCTCACGTACAGCCATCCTCTCCTCACCCCTAAACCCCATCTCAAATCTTCGAAAGGTTCCACAGCTCTTATAGGCTGGCCCCACACAGAGTCCCCGGGCGGGATGTCCCAGGAGCTCCGTGGAGCTGTTTCCAGGGGCTTTTCCCACCTCCACCTCGCCTCTGCCCTGCTCCGCAGACAGGGGCGGCCCGGGAACAGGGTGAGAGGCCCCGGAGATGGGGGACGAGGGGGCAGTGCTCCCAGAGTGCGCCCCACCCCACTGCCCCGTCTTGCCATCCCCCTGTAATTAGGGTTTTTCTATTCTCACGTCTTCGGGGGCTCCATTCCAACTCAGAATTCCCGGAGGACGCCTGTAGCTTGTAAAACACCCGCATTCCGGAGGCCTCACTTCCTGCGAACCCAGAGCAGCGGTGCGTGCAGGCTCCGCGGGCCCTGCTTCCTCGTCTGCGCCTCTGACGCCCTGAGCGCAGGGGGCAGTGCGGTTTCCAGGGCTCTCAGGTTGTCTGTGCAAACCCCACAGCAGTAACATCACAGACCTCTGCTCGCTCTCCACTGCCAGCTCCTTCCATTGGCCAAGGCTTCCTGCACACAGACAGCTGAAAACCACCGCCCCTTTACTCCACCCGAGAACCACAAAACACAATCTCTCCCTCTCTCTCTCTCTCTCTCTCTCTCTCTCTCTCTCACTCACACACACACACACACACACACACACACACAGACTCACACCAGTGAAATGACACAGGGAGGCCGGCCGCCCTCTCAATCACTTGGCAGGGCCGTTACGTGGTAACAGACACTGTCCAATATTTACAAACACTGCCGCTCGTTAAATGTGACCAGGAAGGTGGCTTGGTTCCTCTTCCCCAGTCACGCTGCCGTTTCTCCTCCCCCTCCCTGCAGCCAAGAACAACACCGGCGGGATCCCGGTTCACGCCTCGCTCTCCCTGCGGGGGCTCCGGGCGCAGTGACCGGCCCGGGGCTTGGAGGGGGCCGTGAGCTCGTCCATGGCCATGGTCCAGTCCCCGGGGGGGCACAGCGCGCCCGCAGGCCGGACCTTGTGCCCTCGCACCGGGAAGACCATTCCTCAAGGCTGGGAAGTCTTCCCCAAACGCCAGCAGCCACGTGGGTTTCCTCGGTCTGGCTTTTAACCCAAACTGTTTCAGGGGAAGACGCATCCAATGCAGCTTGTCTTCATCCCTGCCCCGCACTCCCGGATGCAGAGGCAGTCACGTCCGTGTGTATGTACACGGGCACCCGGAGAGTCCGATCCTCAGCAGCTACCGTCACACCCACCCATGCACACACGTGTCAGCACGCTTGGGGGGGCCTCGCAATGCCTAAGCTGTGTCCCAATGGGGAGAACGTCACCGAGCTTTGTTACCAGAGAGTCCTCGGACTGACTTCTCGGTTATTCGCAACCGGACTTTGCGTTAGCTCTAGCTCAGCCAACAGATGAAGCACAAGGATCTGGACCATTTTCTGTTTTGTTTGTTTTTAATTTCTTTTACTTTTCACTTTAGAGAGAGAAGAGGCGAGAGGTAGAGAAACACTGATGTGAGAGACATCAATCAGTTGCCTCCCGTATATGCCCCAACGGGGGCTCGAACTTGCAACCTAGTTATAAGCACTGACTGCAAATCGAACCCCGAGACCCTTCCGTGAATGGGACAATGCTCCAACCAACAGAGCCACAATAGCCACGGGAGGAATGTTTGTTTTTTTCGATCAGAAGTCTTTGAATCAATGACATTTACCTCATCACAAATCATTCTTGCCTACTCATCAACTCAACTGCTTTGAGAAATACCACTAAAGAGCACTCAGTCTAATTCCAAAAATAACCTCCACGTGATGGGAAGAAACACTATTTTCAGGTGTATTGCCCTTCCTCCTGTTAACTAAAAATAACGAAACTTTACTGACGAGAGCACCACACGCATGGGAACAATGGAGAGGTCACTGGGTGTGGTGTGCTGGGCCCACAGTCCTCGAGGCCTATTGTGTTCCATGAGCCTGAAGCCCAGCTCTCTCGTGTTCTAGCCGTGTGACCTTGGGCAAATGACTTTACCCCCAGCCTCTGCTTCCTTAGCCATAAAAGACAGCTAATAAGCAGCATCTGCATCATAAATTAGTTGTGAGGAATCGATGGGGAAAAAACAAACAAACAAAAATCCACCAAATGCTTAGCCTAGTCCCTGCCCTATAGTAAGGGTTCAATAAATGTGATGATGACTGTGACTATTATTCATCCACAAAGAGCATCCCACCAATCTTCAGAAACGCCTTCTCAGTACATTACTCACACCCTCACAATCACCCGTCAGAGTCGGATTCAGAGTAAAGCCCGTGGTGGGGCCCTCATTTTCTTAAAAAGGACCACCCCCTAATTAATATATGCAGCAGGCCCCACAAAACCTGGACCCTCCCCGATTAAGGAATGACTGATGCTCACTGTCTGTGCCTCCCTGATAATATTCTTTCTTTTTTCTCACTTTTGAATGTGTTGATCCACCATTCATGTTTTTCCATTACTATGCAACTATAAGCAATAGTGTTCCTGCACGTAAACTTTACATAAATGGGATCAAACTATGTTATACTTACTCTGCAATATTCTATTTGATATATTTCTGAGATTTATACACACGGATACATGCAAATCACATGCTCTATAGCACTTGACTGTATGGATACATAGCAATGGGTCTGTGTATCCTCCCAGTGTCGGATGTTTAGGGTGTTTATGGTATTTCACATTACCGACGATGCTGCAATAAACGCGCAGCCATGCTTGTTCACATCTCCTTGGAGACCCGCACCAGCCAGAGTTTCTCTAGGCCCGTGGTCGGCAAACTGCGGCTCGAGAGCCACATGAGGCTCTTTGGTCCCTTGAGTGTGGCTCTTCCACAAAAAACCACAGCCTGGGCGAGTCTATTTTGAAGAAGTGGTGTTAGAAGAAGTTTAAGTTTAAAAAAATTGGCTCTCCAAAGAAATTTCAATCGTTGTCCTGTTGATATTTGGCTCTGCGGACTAACGAGTTTGCCGACAACTGCTTTAGGCAATCACAGCAGACGCTGGTGCACCCTTTGTCCTTCTGACAGAATCCACACAGTCTGACCTTCCAGACCTCCCTGCAGCTGCTGGACACACCGCTCAGCCCTGGGCAAAGATGTGGACAGAAATCTACTGAGGATTCTCAGGGGCCTTTGCCCTCTGATACAGTGCTGCCCTCACCTGCCCCCGCCCCCGCGAGAACACGGACGTGAGGGCAGGAAATGAGCAGCCATGGTGAGAGCATAAAGATGAATAAAGATGAAGTCTCACCAACGGGATGGCAAAGAGAAAAGAGAAGAGGAGAGGAGGGGAGGGGAGGGGAGGGGAGGGGAGGGGAGGGGAGGGGAGGGGAGGGGAGGGGAGGGAGGAGAGGAGAGGAGAAAAAGACTTGAATTGTAGCCCAATGGATCAGTTAGATGTTAAGTTAGCCTCTTCCTACCTTTTAGCACTATTTATGTATCAGTCTATAAAGCAACAGAAAATATCTCCTCACCAAGATAAGTTAGTCTTGTGGTCTTATGTCCTAAAACCCAAAGTGAGATTATTAAATTAAATGTATGTATTTACCACAACAACATAACGTTCCACCCATTAAGTGTCAACAGAACCACCACCCTGGAAAAGGGAGCATGCCTTCACACGCCTTCTGAGCGGTTATTAGGAACAAGATAGTGAGGGGCAGGGATGGACAAGGGGATGGCAATGCCTTCCCTCAGGGGCCAACCTCCCTCTCACAGCCTCTTTACAGCAAAAGGCTTCAAGGGCAAGTGCTTATCATGCTTTGGAAGATGAAGACCTCTCCGTGCTACAGACTGATCTTACTCAATACCACGGTACACCTGCCTTTTAAAAAATATGTATTTTTATTTATTTCAGAGAGGAAGGGAGAGGGACAGGGAGGCAGAAACATCAACGATGAGAGAGACCATTGGTTACTGTCTCCTGCACATTCCCCACTGGGGATTGAGTCTAAAACCTGGGCATGGGCCCTGACCTTGAATCAAACCGTGATTTCCTGGTTCCTAGATCAATGCTCAACCGCTGAGCCACGCCTGCCAGGCTACACCTGCCTTTTATTTTTATTTTTATTTTTTTTTAAATATATTTTATTGATTTTGTACAGAGAGAAAGGGAGAGAGAGAGAGAGTTAGAAACATCGATGAGAGAGAGTCATCGATCAGCTGCCTCTTGCACACCCCCTACTGGGGATATGCCCGCAACCAAGGTACATGCCCTTGACCTGAATCAAACCCGGGACCCCTCAGTCGCTCTATCCATTGAGCAAAACTGGTCTCGGCTACACCTGCCTTTTAAATGACCAACTCAATCTTGGTTGGATTGTTTATGGTGTATTAACTCTCAATTTTCTACCACCTTTGATTAAATGAAAGCTGGGTGGATTGAATATCCTATCTCCTTACACATAAGGTATTTCCCTTCTGGATAAGAGGTACCCAGACAAGCATGATTCGGGGTAACTTTATGTTGGAGAGACAAAGCCATCGGTACATTTCTGCATACGGTGAAAAGTGACCCAAGAGAAGCAGAGCACATTATGCTAAGTGAGGTAAGTCAGACACACACACACACACACACACACACACACACACGAAACAAGGAGGTAGCAACAGTGAGCATAGGTGATACTCCAAACGCACTTACTCTGTCAGGCACTGTTCTACACACTTCACGCCTGTTACTCTAAGTCTCAGAAAAAGAGGAAGTACTATCATTACCCCCACGTTAGATGGATGAGGAGACTCTTTAAAGAGACAGTAAGCAACACCAACATCACAAAGCTGGAGAGGGGCTGAGCCAGGATCTGCGCGCTTAGCCCTGCAGGCCCCGTGTTGGTGAGGTGGGCTGAATAATGTCCCCCAGAAGATGCCCCTGTCCTAATCCCTACAAGCTGTAAATACGCTACCTCGCATGGCAAAGGGACTTCACCGATGCGATTAAAGATCTGGAGACAGGATCCTTCTGCTTCCGCTTGTGGTGCGACAGAGGTCCGGGCAAAAACAACGGCAGCAGCCAGGCCCCGGGTTCCTGGGCTGCTGGGTCTGTTCCTGCCACAGCGGGCACGGCCCCTGTCCGGGTGCCCACGAGAGGAGGAGGAGGTCTCAGCTCGCACGGGGAAGGCCTCGCCTACCTCCCGCGCTCCCGGGTGGGAGTGACACGCCGAGTGTCTTTCTCAGTCGCACTAGGAGAGCACGGGAGACCCGGGGGCCTGCCCCCGTGTCCGCAGCTCGTGCACGCCTTTCCCCTGGTGGATGGTGACCACACTCCACGCCGCAATCCTCATGTGATTCTGCTTCCAACCGGCTAAGACGGCGAATGAAGAGAAGCCGGGCCACCACCCCGTGGGGACCACAGCACTGACTGGACCGTGACCTGCACTCGGACCAGAAAAGTGCGGGAGACCGAAGCTGACCTTTCCTAGCACCCGAGGGGGACCAGAGCATGCTAACCTGACATCTCTCCGCCATGCTGGGAGACGGCTTCGATAAATACCCGAGGTTGGTCGTGAAAATAAAGGGCCTTGAGATGAGGAAATGATCCTGGGATCAGCTGGGTGGGCCAGGGAAACCAAAGGGGTCCCTGTAGGAGGGAGACTGCCCCTGGAAGGGGTCCTTACCACAGAGCAGTAGCAGGTGCCGTGAAGAAGCAGAGGTTGGAACGGGGCAAAGAAGGGGCTACCACCCGAGGGACACAGGCGACCTCCGGAAACTGAAAAAGACAAAGACACGGACTCTCCCCTAGAGCCTCCAGGAGGAGCCAGTCCTGCCAACGCCTTGACTTTAGCCCAATGAGACGGACTTTTTAGGCTTAGGAAACAAACGCAGGAGGTAAGCAGCGCGCTCTCTCTCTCTCTCTCTCTCTTTCCTCTCTCTCTCATGCGCACACACGCGCATACACACTCACACACACACCGCAGTCCTTGCATCTCGGAGCTCATTCATTCGGAGAGGAAGGCAGACAAGCTGCCACCTGTCTCTAAACACGGAGTGGAATAAGGGACACAGGACACCGATAACAAAGTGCTAGGAGCACCGGACCGTCCTAGCAAATGTCCTGTCGTCTACAACTCGTTACAAAACCCAGCGAGGGCGTGACAGGCTGGAGCCACTCACTAGTGGACTGTTCAGTGGCTTCACTGTCTAACGCAGCGTTTTTCAACCGCTGTTCCGCGGGAGATGTTGCCTGGTGCAGACAAGACAAGAATTTTATATAATTTTTCACTATTTTGTTTACTTAATATTTCATAATAAAGTAATTATAAAATACTTTCTTTGTGTTTATTTGATTCCTATTCAAGAGAATTACTTTATATATAGTCAATATAGGCACAGAGTTAAATTTTTTAACATTTTCTAATGGTGGTGTGCCTCGTGATTTTTTTCATGAAACAAGTGTGCCTTTGCCCAAAAAAGGCTGAAAAACACTGGTCTAATGGACCCGCCCTGATGATGCTCCCACGTTTGTAAGAGACAACAACTCGGCCAGAGAAAAGGCAACGCTCTCAGAGCTTCCTTCCTGGACTGACCAGTGGGCCTTCCTGCCTTCCCTTCAACTGGGCCCTGGTCCTTCTGATGGCCCATGCCTGGCTTTTCCTTCTGCTCTGGCCGAGGCCAAGCACATACACACACTATTCTAATGTAAGGGAGGCAGCAACATCTTCAATCTCCCACCTGGCCCAGTCCCCAACATCTTATCCGGCCAGGCTAAGCACTGAGATTTCATGACACGCCTTCACTACACGCCTAGTGTAGTCCACGCAATCCCCAGAAATAAATGGGGGTGCAAAGAGAGAATGGATCTCCCCTTTATAAGAGGTTTTCTTAAAATTCACCAAGGAGCCCAGTCTTGGGCTGTATAAGACCTGATTTCTTAAATGCAACATAGTAATCATTTTGAAGTATACAACTCAGTGGCATTTATTACATTCACAATGGTGTACAATCACCACCGTTATCTAGTTCCAGAACATTTTAATCACCCCATCAAGAAACGCTGTACCCATTCACACCTCCTCCCAGCTCTTATTATAAGGCCAACATTTTTTTTTTAATCAGTATTTCTTTTTTAAAAATATGTTTTGATTGATTTTAGAGAGAGGAATGGAGAGGGAGGGAGAGAGAGAAACATTAAAGAGAGAGAAACACTGATTGGCTGCCTCTGCATGTCACCTACTGGGGGTGGAACCCACATCCTAGGCACCTTCCCTGAAGGGGAATCAAATCGGTGACCTCTGGTTCATGGGTCGACTTTCAACCACTGAGCCACACCTGCTGGGCAAGGCCAGCATTCTAAGCTACACTGTTGGGCACGAGACTGCTTCTCCTGGGCACCTCACATATGAATTGGGGAGATTTAATATGCAGGAACACGCAGGAATAACTGAAGAGAAACCTCCGTGGGTGGTCACTGAGTACTTAATTTTGATTATGCTAACAATCCTGTCGTAGGCACTCATATCAAACCCATTTGACAGGTGAGAAAACTGAGGCACGACCGAAGTCAGTAAGCAGCAGAGGCCCAAAGAGGCAAACACTGCCTTTGACAGCGGAAGTGTCTGCTGTAACCTACCTGCCACCTGAGTGCTCCTGCTCCCCACACACAATCAACTGCGACAACAGCAAAAGGAGCCTTATCATTGAAAACCACACTGACCGCCTAACAATAACCTCAGCATGAATGACAGAGACGCAGGGACCTCCCCTCCTGTCCCATCCGCTCTGTCAGCATCCTTACTTGCCCTTGCCCAGCGGCAGAGGGTAAAGGTATGCAGCTGCTACACTGGGTTCTTTTTTGTTGTTGTTTGTTTGTTTTAAAATATATTTTAGTGATTTTTTTTTTTTTTACAGAGAGGAAGGGAGAGAGGGAGAGAGAGCTAGAAACATCGATGAGAGAGAAACATCAACCAGCTGCCTCTTGCACACCCCCTACTGGGGATGTACCCGCAACCAGGGTACATGCCCTTGATCTGAATCGAACCTGGGACCTTTCAGTCCGCAGACCGACGCTCTATCCACTGAGCCAAACCGGTTTCGGCGACACTGAGTTCTTGAAGGAGCAGGGACATCCCCTCCAGGAGGCTGATGTCAAGGTGAAGAATCACGTTTGTGGTGTGCCCAGCACAGAGCCGGCACAACAAACCGTAACCTGGACCATACGCAGAAGGCTGTCTGTCGGCCCTGGAATAGAAAGAACCCCTCGCACTCATGAAATGCCGCGCATTTCCTCATGCACAAAATTTCTTACGTTATCATCACTTTTTGTCTGGGACCCGTTTCTCCTCGGGACGTGAGCAGCACGCCTCCAAAGAGACAGACGCACAGCACACAGCCCCCACCCGGCAGCTCCCTCACCTGGGACACGGGCACCACGGAGGCCGGTGCCGCCACCCCTGGGAGGAGGGTCCTCCAGCAGCTGGCGTGCCGCCGGCGCTGATGAATGTTGAATGAACGCTGAGTGAACAGGAGCCACTTCCAATGGGACCGGCCGCCTTCCCTGCGCCTTGGGCTCCACAAAGCAAGTGTATATATAGAAGCCATCCTGGCCGCACATTCGAGTAACGTGAGAGCGAACCATGGCGCGGCCCGGACGCCACACCTGCCGGGAGGGCCCAGCTGCCGGGGTCAGGGACCGGCGGGGGACACGTGGCACCGCCACGCCCACCGGCCAGGTTCCCGTTGTTTTTGAGCAAACCACCGGAGCGGCTAATGGCTTCCCTCGGAGAAACCCCACACCGCGGGCCGAGAGAGAGGCCCTCATCAGGCGGAGCTGCATCCTCCGGCCCCTTTGTCCGTGGGCCTCGGCGAGCAGGAGCCCCCGTGCTGACAGGCAGCATCCGGGGACGATCAGATTTCCATCGGCCACGGCACATGGCGTTTCCCTCTGGCTCCGGTTCAGGACCCCGCTCCACCCCCACCGGCGGCTCGGCCTTCCTGAACAATCGGGCTTCACAGGGTCACACGTCGGTGGCACGCACGTCGCCAGCACCATCGCGAGTTCCGTGCACCGCCTGCCCCGGACAGCCCCCGGCCCGCTCTCCGGGGGAAGCCCGCAGATCCACCTCCCCCAGCCCGCGAACGGGGAGTCTTCTGCCTGGTATTCAGTCATTCCCCGGCTGAGTGTTCCCTCAGCTTTAGGGCACCGCCCTGCTTAGGACTCTTTTTTTTTTTTTTTTTAAATATATTTTATTGATTTTTTACAGAGAGGAAGAGAGAGGGATAGAGAGTTAAAAACATCAATGAACCAAAACCTGTTTGGCTCAGTGGTAGAGCGTCAGTCTGTGGACTGAAAGGTCCCAGGTTTGATTCTGGTCAAGGGCATGTACCTTGGTTGCGGACACATCCCCAGTGGGGTGGGGTGGGGGGGGGGTTTGCAGGTGGCAACTGATCAATGTTTCTCTCATCGATGTTTTTTTTTTTGTTTTTTTTTTAAATATATTTTATTGATTTTTTACAGAGAGGAAGAGAGAGGGATAGAGAGTTAGAAACACTGATGAAAGAAACTTGGATCAGCTGCCTCTTGCACACACCCCTACTGGGGATACACCCACAACCAAGGTACATGCTCTTGACCGGAATCGAACCTGGGACCTTTCGGTCTGCAAGCCGACGCTCTATCCACTGAGCCAAACCGGTTTCGGCTTGCTTAGGACTCTTCAAGCTCAAAACCACAACAACCTGGGGATGCCGCTTATACCAAGACTAGAGGCCTGATGCATGAACATTCGTGTGAGAGTAGGCCTTCCTTCCCCTGGCTGCCAGCACCAGCTTCCCTCTGGCATCCGGGACTGGGCTTCCCTCCTCTGGCCACCGCAGGCACCCGGGACCCATCAGGAAGGACGTCCAGTCTGGTTAGCATATTGCCCTTTATTACTATAGACAGCAATCAGGATAGTGGTTCCCCACCGAGAGAATCCCGAGAGCACTTCTGGGGCACCGGGCATGCCACGTTTCTTGATCTGGGTGCCGATTGCAAAGGTGCATTTGGTGTGTGAAAACCCAGGAAGCTGTGTGGCTATTTGTACCCTTTTCTGCATGTATGATATTTGTCTATAAAAAGTTAATAAATAAACGGTGGATGCACATGAATTCTCAGTTTGTTCTAGAGCTTTAGGGGGTGGAGGTGGGAGGTCCATGGCACCGTATCTCAGCTACATAAATCACACTTTCTTCCTCCAACCGGTCGTCCGTGCTGCCGAGAGCCACAGAGGACGCTGGTTCCAGAAACCCTTCCAGCAGCCCCGCGGGGGCAGTCACAAAGGAGCTGCCGCCGCGCGTGCCTGCTGCTGAGGCCGCCCGAGAACCCGTTCTGTTTATCCCCCTGGCCCTCCAGAGAGGAGCAGGCAGCCAGCCTGGATTTCTGCAGAACCTTTATTTTTTTATTTTTTAATCGCCTGGTTGCTCCGAGGAGCTGGATGCCTTGACTATTACACACATTGATTTTTTTAAACAGAGGCCCCGCCTGAAGCGCCCGCCCCACCCCTCCACATTTACCGCCTTGTATAGCCTCTTCCTCGCTGGGCATGCACGGGTGTGTTCCGGAACTCTGGATCATGAGTCACCCTCCCGGAGCCTGATGGTGCTCCTGGATCCTGATCAACTTCCTTCAAAGGGACTGACTTCGGTGTTTGGGATTCACGGCGCTGTGATTTGCACAAACAAAACTTCTCTCCTTTTTATGAGCAGACGGAGCAGCACATTGCATGAAGGCTCAAGCCCCTCCACCTCCCCTCCTGCATAACAGGAAGCACCGATCTCTGAGCCCCTTGGCCAGTCATTGGCCACAACCAACCAGCCAGCAAAGGCAAGTTTCTCATCGCTTTACCCCAGCAGGGCTGCTCCTCTGAGCAGCTGGGGTTCGCTGCCCGGTCCAGGGCAGCCCGATCTTTTCTGGCCGAAGGACAAGGCTGCATTCCTGACGGCACAGAGCAGGCTAAGATCGCCAAAGTGTTTTAAACTGTACAGATTCCTGGGCAGAAACGTCTCTGTCCAGCCATCTGCTTTCCTAGAACAGATTAAACTTCAGCAGCATTAGGTCCACACGCTTCTCGGGATGATGAGTCCGAGGACATGGCTCTGCCGAGAACAGCCTCCCCTGGGTGCTGGGAGCGCCCCGGAGTCAACCGGCAGTGAAGGCCGGGCTCACGCCTCTGGGGGCTCAGGCCTGTCGTCCTCCCGCGGCTCCACAGCGAAGCCCCGATGGTCCAACACCTGCCATAAAGCCCTGCTCAGCCGAAACCGGTCTGGCTCAGTGGACAGAGTGTCGGCCTGTGGACTGGAAGGTCCCAGGTTCGATTCCGGTCAAGGGCATGTACCTGGGTTGCAGACACATCCCAGTAGGGGTGTGCAGGAGGTAACTGATTGATGTTTCTAACTCTCTAGACCTCTCTCTTCCTCTGTAAAAAAAAATCAATAAAATATATATATATTTTTAAAAACAATAACAACAACAAAAAACCCTGCTCAACGGCCCCCCTAGAAGCTAACCAGGAATACACGGTTTGGATGGAACCATAGAAGAGAGGCCAGCACCGGGGTCCCAGAGATCCGGATTCAAACCCACCTCTGAGATCACGGCCAAGCCACTCACTTCTCTCTGGACGTCTGTGTCCTCCTCTGCAAACCCTAAAGGACACGCTCAGCATCTCTCAAGTCCCTTGCAAGCAGCTGGCTTTCCAGTTCCAGCCCAGAGACATGATTTAAAAAACGATTAAAAAAAAAATCCCGTTAGTTGCCAATATTTTAAAATCTGAAGAATTCTCACAGGACTTGGGGGGTTTTACATGAAGCTTCTGCCTTCGGGATTATCTCGGCGGACGGGCAGATGTGGCCACGGCGGACCGTCTCCCCATTGGGGGCTGGAACGAGGCGGGGAACCTGTTCCGGGGAGAGGGAACGAGCCGCCCGCAGCTGCTCCCATTCTCATCATGGGGTGGCCCCGTCCCCTTCTAACGCTGGAACGCCTCTTCCCGAGTCTGGCTTGTTTTTTCCCCCTTTACCATATTGCTTAACTTTTCACTTTTCCCTTCGGTTGGAACACACATGAATAAACTCCGAAGATAAAGTATTTCACAAAAATCAGGACAAAAAAAAAAAAATCCATTCAATGGAAATCTACAAGACTGGGGACCTGTGTCCCCGGCCGGCCAACACTTCAACATGGAGCGGCCAGGGACCGAGGGCCGGTTAACCGTCCTCCCCAGCCCCTCTGACCTCTGTGGGCTCTCACAACACCTCCCCCAGTCACCGCGCCCCTCGGCCAGGGACAGGGAGGTCAGAGGCGGGCGGGCTTCTGAGGCGGTCAGAGCCACATCTGCATTTTGTCATCGGCGGGCCGGGCGGGGCCGGGCCGGGTGTGCGGGCGGCTCTGGGCTGCCCAGTTGCTGGAGGAGATGAGACAGCGAGAGAGAGCACGGGCAGAGCCTCAGCGCCCTTGGCGGCTGGGCCGGGGAAAGAGCACGCTGCTCCACATCTCCTTGAGGTAAGGTGACCAGACGTCCCGCTTTTGGCGGGACAGTCCCGCTTTTTAATAATTTGTCCCGCCAAAATCGGGACTGTCCCGCTGAAAGCAGGATGCCTGGTCACTTTACCTTAAGGGACACTCGAGCCAAGACGTGCAGGAATGAATGAAAACCGAGTTCTCAGACTCACTGGCAAGGACGTAACGGCAGTGACGGCTAGCACTCGGCGAGCCTCTCGCTCTGTGCCAGGCGCAGGTGTCCATATCACCATCCCGATGTTCGAGGTAATGAAACCGAGGGCCACAAACTTGAACTGGATCACACAGCAGCAAGCGGCGGAGCAGGAGCCTGATCCCAGGCAGCTGCTCCCTCCCAGCCGCCCGCCAGCCCAGCTTCCGCCCACCTGGCTCTCCGCGGCCACATCGCAGCGCCTTCGAGGCCCAGGGCTCAGGGACGTACGCTCCGCAAACATTCTTCCGTCACTAAGAGCCCAGGGGAATCTGTGTGCACGGGGACGCCTCGCTGTGCACTGACATCTAAACGTGTGTGTATTGCACGGAGCTGCACACACCACACCACGCACGCTCACCTCTCTGCACGGCTCGGAGGCTGTGTAGACGAATCGTGGCCATTTGCAATCTGTGCCTCACTCACTAGCTTGAAGTATGTAAACTACCCCCTTCCTTCTGCCCCCTGCACAGTAAGGTGTCTGCCCCCTCAGAGCGCTGACTCCTAAGAATCCAAATCATTGGAAACCAAGGGCCCCGACGTTTGTAAGAGGCGTGATAATGGGGAGCGTTCTCCTGAAGAATAGAGATGGGCTGTTTTACAAAATATCCTTCACGTCATTGCTCACTGTCTTGCACTCTTAGACACAATCCATTCCACTTGGGACGGAGAGATTAGCGGCAGCAAGCTACGAAAAAGGAAGTCAGCAGGGGAGTGACACGGGAGCTCCAGGAAGGAGAGACCAAGAGGAAATGTCAGACAGGCTTTAGTCCCGGGGAAAAGGTCTGCACTCCCCCCTGGTTACAGGGACGTGGGCACACGGCTCAGTGCAAGGCGGCCACATGGAGGGGGAGGCGGGAAGGTGAACCGGGGACCCGTGAGCCACATTTCCTACGGCAGGAGGCCTGCTGCCTGGTGGCGGAACACAGTCACAGCGGGTGGAAGTGAAATACATTCTAGGCGTAAGGAGGTCAAGTTAAACCACCTGAACGAGAACCTCAGCTTTTTCTGCCTCCGACAGGGAGCTCCCTGCAGATTTCCATTTAACACAGAGAAGACAGCAAGTCGAGTCCGTGGCTCTCAATCCCACCTACCCACAGCAGTCAATACGTGCATCCCCTTTCCCTAAGACAGTGGTTGGAAAACTGCGGCTCATGAGTCGCGGTTTGCCGCTCTGTTGACGAATGAGTTTGCCGACCACTGACCTGGACTCTCGATTCCAATAACTGCAGGCTGTTGTTGTTCCTTGTGATTAAGCCCGTATCCCCAGTGGTCTGCAAACTCATTCGTCAGCAGAGCGGCAAACAGCGGCTCGCACGCCACATGTGGCTCTCGAGCCGCAGTTTGCTGACCACTGCCCTAAGAGCAATGTGGCAATGTGTGGAGGCATTTTGGGTTGTCACAACTTGGGTTGTCGCTGTCGTGACATTATTGCCACCTCCACGTGGCCACCAGCGAGTACCGGCATCTAGTGAGCACAGACTGGAGATGCTACGAAACGCCCTGTCACTGAGCCCAGGACAGCCCCACAGCAAAGAACTCTGCTGCCCAAATGCCAGAGGTGCCGAGGCTGAGACCCCCAGGTCTGAGCCAAAGCGAAGGTAGCAGGTGTGGGCCTGACATCAGAACGGGAGGTGTCCTTACGGTCATGTACCTGGTGGGACCATGGGTTTTGTTCTCCTCACCTGTTCAAGGACATAACCACTCGGCCCCTGACTATGCTGTGAGACCTGGCCTGGGAGTGCTTTGTCCACTGCAGGTCCTGCTCCCCGTCACTCCCTCTCCTCGGGCTCACAGAGCCTCTGGCCTCACTGGGGAGAGGGCAGCGGCAGCGGCAGGGTGGGGGGGGGGGGTGCAGGAGGGTGGCGATGCACAGCCAGCACAGCCTGGGTCCCGCGCGGCACCCTCTGAGGACGTTAACTCCCTCGTGGAGAGCCCGCGGGAGCCCTGGGGCCGGGGATCTCGCTGCTCCCCGTTAAGGCGCGCTGGGATGGGTGGGGCTGAGCATGGACTGTGGTCTTAGGGCAGAGCACCAGCTCCAGGACCTGCCTCAGACCCAGGAACTGCTGCCACTCCTACACCACCACCCCAATAATAATAATAATAATAATAATAATAATAGTAATAATAACAATAACAATAACAATGATGTCTGATGCATCGAGCCTTATTCTGCACCTGGCCGAGAACCAGGCCCCCTGCATGGATCCTCCCAGTTAATCTTCACGGCCACCAGGTAAGGTGGGCGGGATGAGCATCTGTTGTTCAGGTGAACTAAAGGGACCGGCCCACGGCCTCACACCTAGGACTCGGACGCTCTGTCCACGGTCTTACCATGACAGCGCCCTCCTCCCAAACCACAACCCCGCCATCACCACCTGCACCAGGAGGAAGCCGGGAACCAAGCTGAAGGACAGCATCATCCATTAAAATGCCCCACGTGCACTATGGGCAGTCCGATGAAAAAGGAGGAAACATCCCGCAGTAATCCCCAACAGCATCTCCTGATGGTAGCACGACAGGTAACTTTTAAATTTTCTCTTTAAATTTTTCTAAACTTCTCAAAGTTTTTTTTATAGTTAATAAATTAATAATAATACTTATTAAGTGAATGTATTTAACAAAATTAATAATGTAATAAAAATGAAGTGTATGAAAGTAAAAATTTGTCATTTTCTTTACATTAAATTTATGGGGGTGACTCTGGTCAATATGATCACATGATCACCTAGGTTTCAGGTGTGGGTTTCTATGCACCATGTGCCCACCATCCAAAGTCAAATCTTCTGTCACCATATATTAGGACCCCCTCCTCCCCCCATTAATATTTGTTTTTAACTTTTTAAACAACAAAATTTTTAGCAAAAATCTGCCAAACAACCTGAAATTGTTCATTGTCTACGCCAGAGGTTGGCAAACCTGAGGGCCAAATCCAGCCCTCGGCCTGTTTACATATAAAGTTTTATTGGAACACAGCCACGCCCGTTCATGTTCATAAATGTCTATGCCTGGTATTTGCTACAACTTGAAAGCTGAGTAGCTGTGCACACACACGGGAACACTATGCCCCCTTTCCAATCCGGCCTAGAGACGCACTCTTACTTCCCCGCCTCCGAAAACCTCCTGGGGGCATCTCTGCTGGCTTTGCCTCAGCGCCATATGGTTAGACCGGCCCCTCTTTAGAAAGGTGTCCAGATGGTCTTGTGTTTTTACAAAATTCGGAAAATGATATTTTAAAATTATTTTTCTTGAAGCTCCCCTAAAATTGCGTTAGATTTCTCGAAAGTGCGCCTGCCTCTACAAGAAGCCCCTTGCTCCATCGTCACGACCACAGCACATTCAGGACAAGCAAGGATCGTTCCACAAAGCCCCGCCTGAGGAGCTCTCTGATCTCCAGCCCCAGGGGGCCGGCCGACTCCCACAGCCGGAGGCAGCTGCCCTTCAGGAGGCGCTCCCTGAGTCTGAGCCCACCCTCAGGATGCCCCAGCTCACAGAGCAGCCGGCTCCAGGGAGGTCCCCGATGACGCCCCCACGCACAGCCCGGAAAGAGCAGCACGCCTACTCACACCCTGCTCTTCAGCCATCCGCTACCTCCCGGACACCCCACCACCCGATTCAACGTATGTCATGATACACACATGGGACGCACATACCATGCGGTTCATCATGGCACTTTCAAATGAGGAGGCAGGTGGATGACTAAAACTGCTTTCCCAAAAGCCATGCTGCTCCAGGGAACAACCCACGGGGTCACATCACACAGGGCACATGGGAGCGTCTTCCTGTCGTTTAAAGGCCGCTCCCACGCGCAGCCCAACTGTCACGGGGGCGTTCGAATCGCCCGGGAGCCTGGGTGGCCCAGTTGTCCGATCAAACGCCGGCCCAGCCGTGACCCACTGTGGGACGGTGTCCTCAGCGCTCCGGCTCGCGGTCCCTCCCCATCTATTCTCATCTCCCCTGGGGGAGGGCCAGCTCAGTGGCCGCAGCTGGCCGTTCTGATAAGCAGGTGTCAGGCGTTTGAAAATGACCTGGCTCATCAGCTGGTGGGAACCCAGCAGACAAGGGATTCTCTGTATCACTGCCTGCGGGTCCCAGCCCCCAGGAGGAGGAAGGCACCCTGAGGCCTGGGAGAGGGAGAGAGGGAAGTGTGTTCTCTCTCTCTCCCTCCCTCCCTCACTCCCTCCCTCCCTCTCTCTCTCTCTCTCTCTCTCTCTCTCTCTCTCTCTCTCACACACACACACACACACACACACACACACACACACACCAGGAGGAAGTCACCAGACAAAAAGGAAATCTGCATCATTTCCCCAGGGAGAGGAAACACTTCTACTGGAGAGGAAAACAAGGATCTACCAGCGAGGACGTGTTGATGTGTTTGCCAAACAGCTGAGGCGGGCAAAGATAAACCCCGTAGATGGATCCTCAGGAAAATCCAGGGGAGAGTCAGCATTCCCCGAGGAGCTGGCAAACGCGGTCAGGAGGAGCCTGAGAAGCTGGAGGAGGGGGCTGGATGCTCACCCAGCTGCCTCCACCTCCGCACAGCCAGGCTGGCTCAGTGGCCGTTACTGTGCCAGCCGCTGGGCGGGCTCCAACACGCGGGACACGCCTGAAAGAGAGAAAGTCCACTAACCCAGTTTCTAATAAATGTGGGCTAACTGGCACTGCTACCCGCAGCTCAAGGGGCTCATTCAGAGCTGAAAGGAGCATTTTTTCCAACTAAAAAGGCCGAGTCACCAAGATAGCAGCTTTTATGTTCTCACATCCTTTCCGTTGACCCAGCGCTCGCTGAGCTGGGAGAAATGGGCCCTGCCTCCCCCACCCGCGCCCACGGTGCAACCACCAACTCCCTGTGGACACACACGGGCTGCACTCCGTTCTGCTTCTCCCACGTGTGGCCGCGGCTGCCCGAGGGTGAGTCACCCATGAAAGCCACGCATTGTCCCCGCTGCACACAACGCTCGGCCCCGGAGAGGGCCGTTCATGCTTCTCCGGGAGCCGACCTCTTTCTGCGACTCAGGAGGATGCTGCTGCCCGGCATTCAGGCTTCTCCCCCGAATTCCGTTACCACCAACGGTCAGGACAAATGGAGACGGAGAGAACTTACAGAGAGGCCGGTGCAGAGGGTTCACAGACGGAAAACCAAGGCCAATGTCCATCAGGACATTTAAAGGGCAAAGAGAAATAATAAGCCCCATTATCAGTCATGCAATTATCAGGTAATAATAAATCATTGCCTTTATTGCACAGCAACTAGCACTGGGCTGAGAAATTGTGTTATATGCATTATCTCATTTAATCCTCAGAACAACCCTATAAGATAGGTCCTTTTATAAGCCTTCTATGTATGTATGTATGTATATATATATATACACACACATATATATATATATATATATATATATATATATATATATATATATGTATATATATATACACACACACACACACACACACACACACACTCTCAAGGAACCTACAGCACAGAGAAATGAAGTAATGTGTCCAAGGTTGCACAGCGGTACGGTGCATCAGGATTTGAACAGAGGCAGCCTGTTTCCAGAGCCTGGGCTCTTTACACATGATGCCTTCATTAATTACTAAGCTACGCCAGAATGGTAAAATTAGAGTTGTGTTAAAGTGATCACATTTCAAAGAGACTGTGCTATTTGTCAATTTACTTTTATTTTTATTTTTTAAATATATTTTTATTGATTTCAGAGAGGGACAGGGAGAGAAAGATAGAAACATCAATGATGAGAGAGAATCATTGATCAGCTGCCTCCTGCACACCCCCTACTGGGGATTGAGCCCGAAACCCGGACATGTGCCCTTGACCAGAATCAAATCCGGAACCTTCAGTCCCCAGGCTGATGCTCTATCCGCTGAGCCAAACCAGCCAGGGCTGTCATCTTACTTTTATGTCACCTCACATCCTCCCCCCAAGAAATGCCATAACCTGGCTTTACAAATATAGAAACAGCATGTTCCAGACCATGTGCTGAGCATGTAATACATGTCATCTCGTTTAATCCTCACAGCCACCCTCTGAGGTTGGTATTAATATTATCCTATCCACAGATAAAGACACTGAGGTTCTCAGGCAGGTTAACATCCTTGCCCAAGGTCATAACACAGAGCAGGAATTTGAACCCAAGACTATCTGATTCCAACATCTACGTCCTTTCTACTCTCTACCATCCCTCACGGAATGTCCAGAGGGAAAGACCAAGAGGGCAATGAAATGAGGAGTGATAGGACCGAGGGCAACGATTCGGCCCCAGGACCACTGAATGGAACACAGCGGCAGCACCAGCGGGTGGCTGGCTGGAAGCCACAGCCCATCCACCTGCCTCCAGCTCGTGTCCATCAGCTCATGACCTTCAGCAAATCCCTTCTCATTCTGGGCCTTGGTTTCCTCATTTGTGAGAGAAAAGAGCAAGGGAACAGGGAGCCCGCTGGCACCCCGGTTAGAGGACAGGCACTGGGTGGGCGCGCGCTGGGTCTGGAGCAAGAACCGCTCCACGGGCAGCCGACTCCCCTCGTGGCTGGCGGCTTCCCCCTCCCTCCCCAGCACAGGTCGTCAGGAGCAGGTTTCCCTGTCCCGGGCCTTTGTGCGCTCAGGTGCAGCCTGAGGCCCAGCAGGGGAGGAAGCCACGGTTCTTCCGAAAGGAAGTGGGGAGCGCAGGGGAAGGGGGGGCTAAGGGAGGAGCTGCAGTGGGGCACCTGGACCGGAGGGCCACACACATGTAAAAACTCACCGAGCTGTGCCCTGAGGTTGGCATACACACGCCACATATATGTACAACTTACTAAAGGTCAGAAGAAGAAGAAAAATACATTTGAAGAGATGATACATCGGGCCAGGCAAGATTTTGCCAAATTAAAACTTCTGTTACTATAAATGCGCCATGTGAAGCATCTCATGTCCCATCAGACACCCCTTTAAAAGTGTCTACCGTCTACGTTCATTATGAAAAGGGGGCAGCACAGAACCACCGAGAAGAATCGCCATGTTGGCTGTGGGGTCGGGGTGAGGGTGAGGCCGGAATCCGTCGGGAAGGACCAATGCTTTTCCTCCCCACTCCTGTTTCCGGGTACAGGTCAGGGGAGCCAACGAGGGCCCAGAACACAGGCAGGGCCTTCGAGTCCTGATGCTGCAGCTGCCTCGCTGGGCCCTCAGCTGGGTCAGGATCACAGCCCCTGGCAGCCCGCCCTCCCACTCATGAAAAAGGCCAGTGAAACCGCTGAAGAAAGGACACTGCTGGCCCTGGTGGCATGGACCCTGGGTGTCTCTCTGCCCAGCACCTGGTTCCCGGTCAGTAGGTAAGACTTCCTGGCCTTCCCATTGGGGGGCACCCCAGCCCTCCCCCGCTCAGGCCAGCCAAGGCTGACCTTTGGCCCCGCCCTCCAGCCCCGGAGAGAGCCTGTGGCCGGGCTCCATGGGAGTGCATGTGGGAGTCCTGCCGGGACAGTGTGAATGATGCACTCACTGCACAGCTGTGGGCGGGTGTCAGCCTGGAGCTTCTGGGAGGTGTCCCGTGGAGAAAGGCTTCCTGGGAATAAAGCCAACACAGAAGAAAGCGGAGCCAAATAAGGAAAGAGGGAGCCCAGGGCCTAATTCCGCTGAGCCCCGGGGTCCAGCCGTGCCTGAAGCTGCCTTCCATCTATATGAGCCATTACATTCCCCGTGTGCTTAACCCAAACGCCGATTGTGTTTCTGTCACTTGCAAGAGCAACAAATCCTGATGAATGGAATCCCAGGTCTCTGAGTTACCCGGGGCCCTGGAGGCCACGCATATCCAGCATTGGGTAGTGGTGCGCTGACCTAATGGGTGAATGACTCGTTGGTCGCTCTCGCTCGAACTTCTCACACTGAAGTAAAGCCATCCTGTCAGCGTTTACCGTAAGCCACAGAATAAGCCAGCAGCACCTTTATAGAGCATTAACCTAAATGATGGCAAGTAGCTTAAAATACCTCCTCACTAGAAAAATTATATCGCAATCCAATGTGATTCACTCCAGGAAGGCAAGGATCAGTCAAGACTAGGAAACCTATCACTATAATTCATCTCATTAAAAGTCAAAAGAAAGCCGAAACCGGTTTGGCTCAGTGGTAGAGCGTCGGTCTGCAGACTGAAAGGTCCCAGGTTCGATTCCGGTCAAGGGCATGTACCTTGGTTGCGGGCACATCTCCAGTAGGGGGTGTGCAAGAGGCAGCTGGTTGATGTTTCTCTCTCATCAACGTTTCTAGCTCTCTATCTCTCTCCCTTCCTCTCTGTAAAAAATCAATAAAATATATATATATTTTTAAAAAGAGTCAAAAGAAAAACATATATGGCTCCTTAGATGCCAATCTTGTTAAATTTCAACACTTATTCCTGACTTAAGATAAATATATCTTAGCAAACTAGGAAGAGAGGGAAACTTCCTTCTGAGAACTATCACTCCAACCGAAAGCTGCATCACATCTCCAGGAGACGTCAGGGCTGCCGCACTGAAGTCACTGTATGTTAACAACGGCCCGCGGTGCCGGCCAGCGGGGCTCAGGGGCGGAGCTTCGATCTGTGAACCAGGAGGTCACAGTTCGATTCCCAGTCAGGGCACAGGCCAGGGTTACAGGCTCGATCCACAGTAGGGGGCATGCAGTGGGCAGCCGATCCATGATTCCCTCTCATTATAGATGTTTCTCTCTCTCTCTCTCTCTTCCTCCCCCCTCCACCCTCTCTCCCTTTTTTCTCTCTAAAAATCAATAAAAACATATTTTTAAATGACCCTCAATATCATAATTATTTAACATTATTCAGGAAGCACCTGCCACCCAATTAGACAATGTAAATTTTCTTTTTTCTACCAACTGGGGAAAAAAAGGAAGTGAAATTTTATTAACTTGCAGATGATGTGATTATATGCCTGGAAAAATTCCTCCCCATAAAAAAATAAAATAAGATCTGAAAAACTATTAGAACCAGTAGGACAACTTCATAATATTAACCGACATTAATAAAAAAGGTTCTAAGTCAGTAGCTGCCTTAGTTACAAAATAAAAACACCGTGAACTACGCTGGCGATCCAGCGAACGTAAGTGATTATTCTAAACGCACTCCCTCTTGCATTCAGCCACAGGCTCTCTTCTCGCTCTGCACAAATTTCGGTGGAACGCCTGAAGTGCCGGCACAGCGCTAAGCAAACCCAGATCCTCCAGCCAGGTGCCTTGGCTCAGCCTTCTCTGCTGACCAGGGACCCATTTCCTGAAACTCTCCACTCCCCCGTCACCTGGGCAAGCCCTGTGGGTCCCTCTCCAAGCTGGGTCTCCTGTCAAATCTTTTTCCTCCTCCAGCCAGAGGTCTTTCCTCCAAATGCGAATTTGACCATGTTGTTCTCCTACTTAAAATGCTTCCATGGCCCCTGGGGCCCGGTGGGAGGGGGCGGGGCATAGGGAAGGGTACAAACCAACCAATGAGTGCTTATGTGGAACAACAAATCTCTCTCTCTCTCTCTTTCTCTCTCTCTCTCTCCCTCCCTCCTTCCCTCCCTCTCTCCCTCCCTCTCTCTCTCGTTCCTTCCTCTCCTCTCAAAATTAATTTTAAAAAAATAATAATAAATAAATAAATAAACCTGGCCTGTATTTAGGGTGAGAGAGAATTTGTTATTATAAGAGTTTTTCCTTCCCGATACATGATATAATTATGGTCAACATAACATCTCTATCAGGTCTAAATGAAGACACAGTGCAGGCTGTAGGTCTTAACCAGGTGTCAACTCAGTGTCACCAGCCGGGTCATCCTGACCTTGAGGGGTGACAATGTCACCAGTGAGACCTTGTCACTAAATGCTATTCCTGAGCCCACTGCAGCCTCTGGGCTTCACTTGACATCAGGGGAGAGAGGAATGGAGGGACCAGGCCAATGGCACCGTGAGGACACGCTCACACAAATCCAGACCGTGGATCGGACTCTGCAATGCTGACATCACGAGGGCAGAAACAGGGAGGCCTGCTCCAGGCTGAAGGAAACAGAGAGACACAACAACCGAACACAATGCTCCAGCCAAGAGTGGTCCCTGGATGGTGGGTGGGGGCTGAGGGAGAAGGAGAAATAGCTGTAAGTTTTGCCACAACTGAGGAAAGTGGAATATGGACTGGATATTAGTTTATTTACAGAGATGGATAATAGTAGGTGATTATATAGGAGAATATCATTACATTTGGGAGTTATAGGCCAAAATATTTAGGGGTAAAGTATCAGGATGTCTGCAACATGTTTCCAAATGGTTCAGAGAGGAAATGGTGTATATGTGTGTGCGTGCGTGCGCACGCGCACACACACACACACACACACACAGATCACAAGAGGCAAACGTTCAGACAAAATCTAGGAAAAGGACATACTATTCTGTTAATCTCCTGTAGGTTTGCAAATTTTCCAAGTATACAGCTGGGTATAAAAATATAATGTAAAACCCAGTTCCTTTAACGACATGTAATAAACAGGTAAATATGGATAGCTTTACGATGCTTTTTTTTTTTTTTTTTTTAACTTTCCACAAGAGAAAAAGTGTGCCCGCTGCACGCCAGGGAAGCATCCCCACGTCTCATTAAAGAGGCAAAACCTCCCTTTAATTTGCCCTGGGAAACAGAGAACAGGTTATTAAAGCTCGCCCACACTCCGTCACCGTGACCTCACAGACTGTCCCGTCCGTGTGACGATGAGCTACAGCTGACTCCCCGTCACCGCACTCTGTGCGGGCAGGGCAGCCTCGGCTCCTGCTCACCCAGCCTGAGCAGGGGGCGCACGGCAGTCACTCAGCATCGTCAAGTGAATGAGATATCATACAGCCCTTCTAATGCCTATAATACTGTAACACGAAATGACTGACAGGTGAGACTGGAACAATTAGAACAACATTGAAAATGGAAAACTGCAAAACACCACCACCACCGAAACTAACACAGTAGCTACATGGGGGGGGATGAGTTGCTACGGAAAAATCCTCAGAGTGCGATGGGCACACCAAAGAAATGAGGACTATGGGGACTTGGGGATCCGGGGTCAGTGAGCAAGCAAGGGGGAAGTCAGGAGATGGTGAATGCTTTTCTCATGTATTTGAAGTTACAAATGGAAAAAAACACCTTAGTCCTAAATGAGGACAGCCTGGCAAACACAGCTGGGCATTGCTGCAGCCTAAGTAACATCATCCAAGGTCCTAACCCCACCCCTGCCACTCACTCACTGTGCCCCCCAGGCCCAGCACCCCTCCGACAGGCCCCTCACTGCAAACGGGAGGGTGGGTCTAAGGGAGCAGTAAGATCACAGCCTAAATAAGCCATGGAAACCCAATGTACAGCACACTGAACACACAGTATTGTACTGTAAGTATATAATGTGCTAAATGTTATTACAACAGCAAGCATATTACAACATAAAAAATGTACCAAAGCAACATGCTGTACACCTTAAATCTACACAATGTTACCTGTCAAATGTATCCAATTAAAAAAAATCCCATCCAATGATTCTATCTAAAGGACAAAATAAATCTCTATTTTCTTCTTTCAATTGCTTGTAATTTCTTAGGTTTCTACAAGTAATTTGTTATTCCTTTTTGAAATACAGAAAAGATTTACATTTTCTTAAACGATTTTTAAACAGATCGTCCTGTTTATCACACCCTGCTCTTGGCCATGGATCCCGAGTAGAATAGTTGGGAGACAGTGTTAGTCACGAAACTCCCAAGTTATGAGAAACCGTCACACTTTGCATTTACATAATGCTCGGCAGTCAGCCAAGGAATTTCTCCATGTCCAGTCCCACCCGCTCTCCTCAGCGATGAGGACATGGCCCTCGGAGGCGGGGCTCACGCAGGGCTGTGCTGAGGGGTCACCCTGGGAGAGGCGAGGGGGCTCCCCTCAGAGACTTTGCTTAGGAGGTTGAAGCTGGCCATGGCGGAGTATTTACACCACAGAAACAGGCAAACTCTACACATTGAAGCTTCTGTCCCCCACACTAGCCAGTTTACCCCCGCCCACCCCTTAATCCTACCCCCACACCGAGACCTGACTTCGGGCCGCCATGCTTCCCAGTCAGGGCTCCTTTCATGTTGATTCTGCTTCCTGTTTCGTCCAGGGCAGGGATGCTGCTAGATTAATAGCAGGCCCCTGCCTGTCCTATGAGCCCAGCAGGCCCTCCATCAGCAACACCCCCCCAAAGGAAGACATTGGCTCTGTTCAGACTGTACCCACACACACACACACACACACACACACAGTGCACACACAGTGCACACACACACAGTGCGCACACACACACACAGTGCACACACACATACGGTGCACACAGGTGGCACCAAGCCCGCATGCAGCTCAAGTCCCAGCAGCGACCCCGGGAAAGCTAAGCCGAGTTACCGCCCTCTTCTCCCCCCTGAAGAACAGAGTCTCAGACTCTCCCAGGGAGCGTTGGCCTGCGGACTGGAGGTCCCAGGTTCGATTCCCATCAAGGGCATGTGCCTGGGTTACTCAGTAGGGGGTGTGCAGGAGGAAGCCAATCAAGGATTCTCATCAAAGATGTTTCTAGCCCTTCCTCTGTGAAATCAATAAAAATATTTTTTCTTTAAAAAAAGACTCTCCCACCGAAACCGGTTTGGCTCAGTGGTAGAGCATCAGTCTGCGGACTGAAAGGTCCCAGGTTCGATTCCGGTCAGGGGCATGTAGGTTGGTCTGCGGGCACATCCCCGGCAGGGGGTATGCAAGAGGCAGCTGGTCCACGTTTCTCTCTCATTGACATTTCTAGCTCTCTATCTCTCTCCCTTCCTCTCTGTACAAAATCAATAAAATATATATATTTTTTTAAAATAAAAATAAAAAAAATAAAAAATAAATAAAAAAGGACTCTTCCCAGCCACCCACTAGCAGAACACCCCGGACGAAGCCAGTGCTTCCTAAATGCATCCTGCCAGCTGTGCACATCTGTGGGCCCAGTGAGCACATCAACCATCGGGTCCAGTGCCCCCGCCCCATCCTCGTGCGGCCCTCCAAGCCTGATTCTTGGCCCTCGTGTTGAAAAGGTTGATTCACCTCCAGGCGAAGTGCTATGCTCTTGCTTGGCGTAGATTTTCCATCAGATTCCCAGGCGGGAGGCTGACATGTGTGCACGATCTCCACCCAGCAGAGCTCAGCATCGGACAGATGCTGCCTCTCACCCGCCATCATTGTCCTCACGGAAGGGCTGGGAGCTCCACTCCCAGTGAGTGGGGCCAGAGGCCAAGCCCTCAGACACTTTCCCACCGGCTGTGTCCCAGGAGCTGTGTTTCCTGGCACCACCTCAAAGCGCTGTGTCCTCCTGAGTTCCTCACGTTTGTGTGTTTTTAAACATTTCCCAGGTACATGCTGTGTGCCAGGCCCCGCCAGACCCTTGGTAAGCCCTGCTTGTCTCCCATTGCATAAATGCATCGGCCTTCCAGACTGTAAGCATGGTCCATGTCTGACGTCCACGTCTGACTGTATCCCCAGGGAGCCCGAAAGAGAGCTGAGCACACGATAGCTACTCAAATAACTGCTGGATGACTTTTTCAAAGTGAGCGCCACGCCCCAGGGATTGTCATGGGGAAGTACAGGGCATGTGTTCTGACAGCTCCTCTTGGCCCTGTGGGTGGTGGGAGAACGAGGTACAGGCTCACAACAGACTAGTGCCGTGTGCTGTGACCACTCGCTAAGATTTCTTACCGCACTGAGCCTTCGCATCAACTTTCACAACCTACTAGTAACTACCTCTGTTCTCCCCCATCACCGATGGCTGGCTGAGGCTCAGGAACTCCGACAGCCGAGCCAGCGTCTCCCTCCCCCCCTCCCCTCCACCCTCCTGCAGCTCCCTGTCACAGGCCACCCGTGAGGAGGGGACTGCCTGGAATTGGGAACATGCTGATGGGCTCCCAATGAGGCTAGAATGCCCACCCGGCTCCTCAATGGCTTATCTTGGCCAAAGCCCAGCCTCATCCCTGGGGCAGCCCCAGCAGCTGCCCCCGTTCTGCAGAGGGACTCTGCTCCCGTCTACAGGGAGAAGGAAAGAGGAGAGTCCCTAGCCGGGGGGTGGTGTCCGACACACAGTACGTTCTCACTCGTGTTTTTGAACTGACAAGTGGAGGGGGCAGATAAGGACAAGGAGTAGGGGTGAAATGATGTGACAACGCCTGCCAGTAAGAAGGACCTCAGCCCACCTGGGGCCAACCCCACTCTCCCCAAGGAGAAGGACTCCCCACAGCCCTCCCCTGGCCGCACGTCCCCCTGCAGGCACAGCTGCACTCCTGTGATTCATAGACATTTCCTCTTCGAACCAAGTGGCTTTATTGCGAGGAGACTTATTCCCTCGGCACTTACTGACTCAGCAACCATTACTTGCCACTTCTAAATGCTGACTCAGAAGGACACAGGATTTCTAGAAAGTTAAGCCCCAGGGGAGTGAGGTTTTCTGCTGCCATCAGTGACTGTGAGCGGGTCTCATCGCTTCTCTGTGCCTCAGTTTCCTCAGCTGGGCAGCAAAGGCGTTCAGCAAGCACGTAAGAGAATTTTAAGGGAAAAAGTTTTGCCCTTTGTGTAATCCTTCCTATGAACAGAGATGGTGAGGAGTCAGGGCCCACTGGAGGGACAGGAAGGTTTAAGTTTGCTCGTTTGTTTGTTCACCCGTGCATGCACTCAGTAGGTTGGCCAGTCAGTCAGTCAGCATCCCATCATCGCTCAGCAGCCTTCCATGCTTGAGGGAAATGCTCAGAGAAGGCAGGGCCCTCACTCTCAGATTGCACAAATGTGTCTCCTTTATGAAAGTAAAAATCTTCTCCGGCTTGCTCGTTTCTTCCAGTGTGTTTTGAGCACCGCCCTTGTGAGGGCTCTGCAGACTTCACTCTCCTACAAGGCAGGGCCTTGTCTGGGGCAGTGACACACATCTCTGGCCCAGGCAGGCTCCCCGCCTGTGTGCAGCCCTGGTGGACTGAACTGGCTAAAAACCAGTGATTTCTAGATGGCAATGTGAAGGGCTGCAAACAAAATGGAGACTTGCCCCAGAGCCCTGTGCCATGCTCATGCTCCAGGCTGGCTGCTCTGTACCACCTGCAGATGGGCTTGTTTCCCTGCCCGTCCTTAATGCTTATCAGCTCCCATCTCGGCCTTCGGCCAGAGCTGTTCTGGTCACTGGTTTTATTAGCTCTCTGCTCACCGCCCAAAGGGCTGTGTGCGCCTGCGCCACCCCCTCCGCCCTCCAGGAGACAGCTCTGACCTTGAGGAGCTGGAGAGCCAACAGAGGGAGCGCGCAACCTCTCCTGACCCCAGGCTGCAGCCTTCACTCCCCACTCACCAGCCCCGTGACCTGGGACAGAGCCCTTCGCCTGTCCAAGGAGACTCCTGGGAGAGTCCGTCCGCTTCCCCCACTGTGCGCTCCTTATAGCCTGGTTTCCTCCAGCATCAGTAGGCACCGCAGGGAAAGAAAGGGGCCTGAGGCTAAACTGTTGGGCACTGCTGGCTTAAGCTCAGCCAAGCGTGGCCTTTCTCCCGGGACCCGACAGAGCCTCTAAAAGGTCAGTGTGCTCAAGGGGTCTCTCAAGAAAAGGGAGGTATCACGGGAGGGAAGAAAGGAAAAAAAAGAGAGAGAAGGGAGGTATCAGCCCCGACACCTGCTACTGCACAGACTGCACTGGGGACGTGCAGACGGGGAGGCCTGGAAGCAGGGGGTGGGGAGAGTGTCAGACACTCGGCACCTGTAATATTGGGCAGGCACTTAACACTGTTTTCTCTTCTGCAGAATGGAGGCAAACCATGTGTATTCTGCTCCGTTGCCGTGGTGTTTGGACCAATGTATATCAAAAGAGGCGCATGCCGGAACTAGCAGATATTCTTACAATGTAGAGGACTAGCCACACTCACTGAAGGTCTTTTTCAGTGGCTCGTGGCAGATCCTACAAGACGCTGTGTAACTGATGCCTCTGGCCAGTACAAGGACGGATAATAAAGACTTGGTTAGGTAAAAAACACAAACAAACAAAAACCACAACAATGGAGAAAATAGAGCCCAGGGGACTGGGTCTGAGTCTAGGCACTTCACTCCTTGCTACAAGACTACCGCCTGGCCCTTTGCCTTTCAAAATCTCAGTTTCTCATCTGTAAAATATTGCTTTCCTCACTGGGTCTTCATGTGTCTCAAATAAGGTCATGTGCACTCATTAAATTACTTCAACAATAATCTAATAAGATTATACCCATGAATGCAATGAGGAGCCTATTCCATTTCCATATTTACTCAACAAATGTTTAGTGAGTGACGTCTATATCCCTGGCATTGCCCTGAGGTCAATGAGAAGACACAGATCCCATCTGCCATCGTGAGAGTTACAGTTGCTTTAAATGATATATTTAAAATTTTAGGATTGAAAGGAAAATGATCCATTAACCAACGCCTTGCTTTTAAGCCAAGGAGGGATCTGAGAGAGAAAGAGACACCCCCAAGGTCACACAGCCAGGTTTTGGCTACAATAATATTTTAAAGATCCTAATGGAAAGCGGGGGGAAAGGTTAACCATTTAAAAAAAATCCAACGACTGTGTCTTTGACTAGTTTGCCTTCCTGTCCTAGGCACATCACGGAAACAGCGTGAGCGAAACAGGCAAGACCTGGTCCCCTGGGATTCAGTCCAGTGTCTTAGCCACTAAGAAGAGACATGTGCAGAGGGAGAGACACTGAGCCACCTCACTACCATTCTAACACACAAGCCTGGCCCTATCAATCTCCTGGTAGAAAAATCTTAGGTTCTTCTTTCTTTGCAGCAATAAAAATAAACAAAAATGAAAACAGCTGCTTTTATCGGGCGCTCGTTATACGCCAGGTGCTTTCCTCAGGGCATTAACTCAGGGCATGCCCCAGCAACCCTCTGCAGGGGATACTGTTATGGTCCCTACGAACCAATCAGGAACTGAAGGTTTTCCTTTAACCATTGCTCATTGTATATGCAGCTGCCTCCTCAACCCCCAAGGCTCCAAATTCCCTATGAACTCACATCGTACCCACCCTTTTGACTCTGGTAAAGGGCATTAAATACATGCCCACTGAATAGATAATCAACTGGCTGATCAAATGGGCTAGTTTCTTTCAAGGCGCCATCTTGCTAATAAGCTCTACTTTGGGGAAAAAGAGCTGATTGGTCTCCTGATAATCACATGAGAGGGAGCTGTGATGTTGTCCAAAGAGCCAGGGCCAGACCCCAGAGACCTGAGACCAAGGCTTATCTCTGTGTGGGCTCGAACCATCACTTCCTCACTCTAGGCCTGACCGCTTAAAGCTGTGATGATGATGAAGACCCAAGAAATGATACAACGAGCCTACAACTCTCCTAGCCCGAGAGCCTCTGAAACAGAAGGAGACGGGGTGCTCAGGAAGACATTTGAAATTGCACCCTGCCTGCCTTTAGAACTAGAGCTAAAGTTATACGCTTTAGAGTAGGATGCTGACCGGGTCTATTGGGGGTAAGTAAAGAACTTCCTCTCCCTCCACAGGCCAGTGGGTGTATTTTTCCTAAGAATGTAGACTTTCTCCCCGTAACAAAGATGATCAACCTGAGCACCTTTTTCAGAGAAGTGTTCTGGATGAATGTCAGTGAGGCTGCCACCCTCAACTGTCCACCAGAACACAGGGGCTGGTGTTATGCAAGAGCCCACGTGCACATGCTGGAGGCAGACAAAACCCTAAACCACCCTCCCACCTCCCACAGGCTCCTCTCGAAGACCCTGATGAGGAATAACAACTGAGTGCAATCAAGGCAACCGCAAACGGCGTGATGGCTCCACAGCTACGTCCACAAGAATTCACGCCTCAGCGAGTGTGAGTCTGTCAGTCACTGAACGTGAGAGCAGTGACTAGGAGCTGGGGCTCCACAGAGACACGGTTTTTGTTGTAATTCTTACTGTTGTTGAGGTTGGTTTTATTTATTGTTGTTATTAATAATTATTGTTATTATTTTAATCCTCACCCAAGGATATTTTTCCATTGGTCCTTTAGAAAGGGTGGAAGAGAGAGAGAAAGACAGAAACATCGATGTGAGAGAAACACATCGATTGGTTGCCTCCTGTAGGCTCCCCAACCAGGGCCCAGGCCAGCGAGGAGCCTGCAACTGAGGTATGTGCCCTTGACTGGGAATCAAACCCAGAGCCCTCTGGTCCACAGGCCAACAATCTATCCACTGAGCCAAACCGGCGAGGGCAGAGGTTGGTTTTAAATGAATCTTCATCCTAATGTTATCTATTGACCATGATGGATTAACAATCAACTTCCTTATAGGACAATTGTGAGAATTAAATGAGTTAAGTAAGCTAAGTGACCCACACAGAGCCCGGCACATGGCAAATACTCATATTGTTGCCCTCGATGATGAGAATGGTGTTGGGGGGGGGGGGGGGTTGATGACGGTGGTGGTGATTATGGTGATGGTGGTAGTGGTGGTGGTGGTGGTGATGGAGACAGTAATGGTGGTGGTGGTGGTGGTGGTGGTGGTGGTGGTAAAGGTAGTAGTGGTAGTGATGGTAGTGATGATGGTGATGGTGTTGGTGGTGGTAATAGTGATGGTGGTGGTGGTGGATAAAACAGCCTGAAGTAGAGAAATCCTACCAAAGGCTCTTCAAAACCCCCTCAGTAATCCTGTGACGACTCTCCTGGAGGAGCATTCCTGAATACTTTTCAGAAGAGAAAATGAAGTGGCACCTACTCCCAGGAAGGACCAGGCTGACAGATGCCCTGGACCTCAGGATAGGTCCCTGGGTCCCTGTGAGGACCATTGGGAGATGAAAACAGGTAACAGAGACCCGAAAAGATGAACTCCCCCGGAGTGAAGAGAACGAGGAGGAAATTGTGATAGCAGAGTGATGCCACTGTTCAGCATGAAGAACAGAAGTGTGGCAGGCGGCGGGAACCCTGGGACAGGAAATCTGAGACCCTGTTGACAAGTGATGCTCTTCAGAGAACGATTTGGCAAGATTTACTGAGATCTTAAAGGCACACACAGGATGACCCAACAACTCCACTCCTCAGTAACCACCTACAAAAGCAAGCTGTCCACGTGCTCAGGAGGCACGTACCAGCAAGTCCGGCACAAATGTGTTACAAAGGCCAAATGCAGAGCCGACCCACCCACACCAGCAGGAAACAGCTCAGTGAGCAGGGGATTCTCAGACTGTAGATACACGGCTCCCTTTGCTGAAGCATAAAAACAAAGTAGATTCACATTACTGTCTTGAAAATATTTTAAGACATACAATTGAATTATTTTAAAAGGTTACAAAGTAGACCAGCAAGCATAATATTACAGCCTATATTTTAAAAAGAGAAATTGAAAAAGAAAAAAAGGAAGGAAAGAATGACTTTTCTCTATGTATATAGGCACCTAAAAAAGTCCTGGCAGGAAATGCACAAAGTGGATCACAGAGGTACTTTGACGAAAGGCGGGAGTGAGGAAGAGGCTGAAAATAAAACTGGGAAAGGGGTGAGTCCGTGGGACTTCACTCTTATTTTTAACTAGGAAAATATATCCAGGCACTTCCTGGGCACTAAAATTAAATTAATACGTTTATTTTTAAGGAAAAGCAAAAGGAGATGGAAAGAAGAGAGATCATGACTTCAAGAGAAGATGCAGCTACCAAGAGTAAGGGTCTGCCTTTGCCTCCTCTGGGAGGACTGGCCACACACAAATGTGGATACAACACACCTGAGCATACGTCCACAGTTTCTCGGAATGAGTGTCCAGAGTTTTGTCTTTTGGCTTTTTTTTTTATTGATTTCAGAGAGAGGAAGGGAGAGATAAAGATAGAAACATCAATGAGAGAGAAACTTCAATTGGCTGTCTCCTGCATGCCCCCGAGTGGGGATCAAGCCAGCAACCCGGGTATGAGCCTTGACCAAGAATTGAACCAATGACCTCCTGGTGCATGGGTGATACTCAACCACTGAGCCACACTGGCCAGGGTGTCCACAGTTTTGGGAATAAAATTTCTAATTCTATATCACATCAGTTATATTTATAGAAACTCTTCCCTCTAAATCCTAGAAAAATATCCCTTATACTTATCAAAGGTAGGTATGCTGTCAGAAATTAGAGATATCAGCCCTGGCCAGCTAGCTCAGTTAGTTAGAGCATCATCGCAAGGTTATAGGGTTGACCTCCAGGTAGGATACATACAAGAAGCAACCAATGAATGCATAAATAAGTGAACACATCCATGTTTCTTTCTCTCTCAAATTAATAAAATAAAAATAAATTAGAGATACTAATAGGGGACACATGAAACTTGGCTACCTCTAATTTTGTGATGGCCTCCACTGTCTTACACAGGCACAGATGAAGTTCTGTACTGCATTTAGCCGTTGCAGGTAAAAAAAATTTTCATTTCAATTTTTAGAGATAGTTTTACCTTTCCTTGTTTTCTTCCATTCCTCTGAAGACACACTGATTCATTACTGTGGAACTCGCCCCATACACAGTGTGGCAGGCTGAGGTCTTCTTCCTGGAAAAGGCAAAACAACCAATATCTATAACCTGGGTGCATTTATATTGTAAATACATGGTGAACTGCATTAAATACATAAAGGGGAATAGTATGTGAAAGGCTGCCCGCTGCCCATCAAAACCCATTCTCCTCTTCTTCCATAATTATTCAAGTTTCAACAGATTTCCCAGGCATCATTGCAGCTAGGTGCAGCCAGGTATCTAAATTCCCAAGGAAATGTGAAAGGAAGTGGTATGTGCCACTTCCCTTTCTAGGTCTTAAGACATAGGCATGCTTGGTCACCCTGGCTGGAACTCAGCTGACCCTGCAGATAATGACAATGCTCTTGGACATAACAGAGCAAAAACACGGAAGGCACCTGGCCTGCGACTGACTGGAGCTTGGCCACCTTCTCACCTTGTTCCTTGAGTCACTGTTTCATTGGGTCCTGTTTTTATGGCTACTTCACTCTCATCCCAGTTGGGACTATATTAAATATTTCCACTAGGACTCTTCTGAGGGTGGATTTGGTTGTTTGGAGCTTGGGGCATGCTCTGACTATGGAGACAGGTGAGGCCAAACTCTTTTTTGTTACAATTTTGGTAAAACCACATGCAATTTCAAGTAGGCATGCCATCAATGTTTGATGGATGAGGAGGCATTGACAAGGTTGCATTATCTTCTAGTGTGAAGACTTAGAAATGCTGGGCTCCACGAGTATGAGCAGTGAGCCTGACTCCACAAAGTGACCGCTTGGTTTGGGAAAATGCCATCCACCTGTACACGATACCCGAGGACTCCAGTCTATGTGCTTAGGAATGACAGAGAGAGCCACGGGGCAGAGTCAGACAGAGCTAGCGAGGGACACGCCGATGGGAGTCTGAGACAGGACCCTGAGGTTGCCTCTGGAGTCTCAGTACTGCACTCCTCACCACCCGGGATATGGTTTTAGCATTAAAAGACGAATTCTATTTCTACAACATGGTTCCAAACACAAACCAGCTATTTCATTTGGTGTCAGCCAAACAGCCATCAGTTGCAGTGCTGAAAGAACTGGTTTTGCAGCCCGTATTGCAGGATGGCGTGCGGTCTCCAACCTAGTGCCTCTCAGGCATAAGGCGGTTCAGGGTGATTTTGACCCACGATCTTCCACGCTAGTGCCGTCATCACGGCCCAGCTCCACTGCCTCAGCTGTTTTAGCTGCTGAGCGACACGGGCCTGCGTGGCCCAGTCTCCGCCGGGGGTGGGCCTACTCCCGGATGAAAACATCGTTTGGATGTTTTCCAAGGTCCTGGGACCCTGCACCACAAGGCGTTGGGCAGTCAGTGTTGGGAATCCCCAGCCACAGCTCCCAGCACCGCTCCTCTCACTCGCAGAGAGCGTGCCTGGAGTTATTTTTAGCAGCGAGGCCCAGGTCTTGGGCTACTGCTCTGGCCTTCATCAGAACTTAACTTCATCAGCCGAGGTCTGCGCATTACGGAGGGCTCCGAATATGGCCAAAGGGAAGGCGTGGATCCCGGAAGGAAGAGAGGTGGAAGGGTAGTGGGACTTGAGGCAGTTCCAGAGGTGCCACTGCATCCCTGCCCCGAAGGGAGAGGAGAGCAAGCATCTGCACCTCAGGGCAGCTTGAACACCACAGCCGCCTCATCCAGCCTGGAAGCCACGTTTGCTCAGCACACCGTGCTCTCCTGCAGCCCAGGAGATGCCTCAGAGGGATCCGACAGCTGCATCCCCAAACGGTGCCCACGACGGGGCTCTCCGCACACACGTCCAGGCCCGAGCAACAGTCAGAGGTCAGAGCCCACCCTCCACTGGCCCACCAAGAGGGTGGTATCCTCAGACCCTTCTCCAGGCAGCCACTCAGCCCTCCGAACATCTGGATCCAGAAATGCCAACTTCTGTAAAAGGAATGCATGTGCTCAATAGGGGTGTCAGTAGCCACCACAGCCTTGCTGACTCAGCACCTGTTTGTGGGCAGCAAACCGAGGCTCTCACTCAGACACTCCCTCCCTCTCTCAGACACTCCCTCGCCCTCCCAGCCCCTCAGGCAGGTAGGATCACACCCATCTGACAGATGGCAGAGGCTGCGATGAGCTTAAGGTGGCAGCATTCACACTCTGGGCAGTTTTCACTCTCTGAGGAGCTGGCTGAGCAGCTCAGGCTTCTTTGCACCTCGGGGATCCCCACCGCTCACCTCGTTTTCCTCAGAAAGTGACAAAGAGGCATGCTGTTCCAGCCCTTCAGCCGGGAAGTCCTGCATTAACCTGCAGTTACCACCACTTCCCACCCCGGGCACTCCCACGGAGAGGACTGCACGGCTCCCGGCCAGGCACTCCGGCCCTGCCCCTCCTCCCTCCTCCCACCCTTGGCAGGGCAGCACGGGCCGGCCCTGGCTGGGGACCAGCCTCCTGCGAAGTGTCCCCTGGACATGAGGTCCCACTGATTCCGCCCTGAAAAACAGCTCTGCTCGGGAGGCAGCGAGTGTCGGTGAGGTCGCGGGACAAGAACTCCCACGCCGGCTGCTGGTGGGAACACACACTGGCCCAGCCCCCTGACAGACGGTGGCAGTCACCACTCAGCTTGCATTTGTTGCTACACACACAGGTGCGTCAGGAGGCAATTTTCTAGAACGTTGTCGGCAGTCCTCTACAGAACCGCCCTGCATTCGCTTCCTGCTGCTTCCAGAACAAACTGCCACACACGTGGTGGCCCCACACGGCACACACTTATTTTCCGATAGGGCTGGAGTTCGGAAATGAGATCCTCTCAGCCTCGGATCTCAAAAGAGGACACACCCTCTCGAGAGGTTCGCCAAAGGGCCGCTGCTCCCCGCTCCGCCTCCGCTGGGCATTCACACACATTCATCAGTAAACAACAGCCAGGGTCTGTCCTCCAGGCTCTTATCAGGAGAGGGAGAGAGCTGGATACTTCAGTATTGTTTTTGTCTGCCAATCTCAGGGCCAACACCAAAGTCAGGGTTGAAGGCTGAGTGGACAACGGAGGCTATGACCTCAGAGTCCCACGCCACCTGCCCCGGATGACCTCACCTCCCCGACGGCCGAGGAACGTGACCAGAGGCCTTGGCTGGAAACAAGGCCACGGGGCCTGAGGGCTCCTGAGGCCACCGAGCCGAACCGGCGATAACAGCGTGGGGCAGAGGGACCGAGCCTGACCACTCCTTCCCCGAGACCCGGCCCACGGTCAGCTGCCAAGCAGTGGCCACCGCAGCACGCCTGTCCCGGTCCCGGGCCCCGGCCCCCGTCCTCCCACAGACCCGCCGGCCCGGCCCCCGTCCTCCCACAGACCCGCCGGCCCGGCCCCCCCGTCCTCTCACAGACCCGCTGGCCTCCCCAGAGCTATCCCAGCGCCCCCAGCCCTCCCCAGTGCTATCCCAGTGCCCCCAGGCCTCCCCAGTGCTATCCCAGCGCCCCCAGGCCTCCCCAGTGCTATCCCAGCACCCCCAGGCCTCCCCAGAGCTATCCCAGCGCCCCCAGGCCTCCCCAGTGCTATCCCAGCGCCCCCCAGTGCTCCCGCACACACCTTCCTCATCCACATCCCACCTGTGTGCCGTGTCTCCCCAGCTTCTCCAGGGTTTATGCCTCGCCAGCTGTGAGCACACTGACAAGAACAGTACTGTGGAACAAATGAACACATCCGGCTAACTGCGTTCTGCACCCTAATGAGGATGGCACAACAAGCCTGCTCAGAATCAGGCCGCCACGGAGGCCATCACCACCCAGGGGAAGAAATAAACAGCCCCCAAGCCGAGCTGGCCACCAAGATTCACGGAAAAAGGAGGCTCCACGCCCCAAAGCTCCACAGTACCCACCGAGCCCTATGTCGCTCACGCTCTCCGAGGAAAATGTACGATGGGGAGTTGAGGTACTATACTTCTAAACACAATACCAAGGTGCCCCCTGGTGAAACAGACGCAGCAGGCTAAGGCCACGGTCACACTTGCCCCAACAAGGACTTTGAACACTCTGGCCAGGCAGCCCTCGGGCTCAGCATCCGGCCCTCCACACTGAGCTACAAGGACAGGCTGGGCTGAGCGTGCCCCAGGGCGGGCGGCAGTGCAGGTCTCACTGCCCAGGTACAGGCCGGGGTGTGGGCGTGGGCTCATCACAGGCTCGTGTGAGGAGGAGGCGAGGCCGGTCCTCAGGGCCTCCTCACGAGTCTCCAGTGTTCCCCGGGGAAGATCAGGTCACAGATTCGAGAACGAGGGTCAGGTCCTGTCCAGCTCCAGGCGGCCTGTCCTTAGGCCACAGGGTACTCTGTGTTCAGCCCGGCATCCCCTCTCCTATATGACTCAGATGAAAAACCTTACTGTGTGCAAAACTACTACCACCCGCCTGCCTCTCTCCAGGGCTCGTCCAATAACATCCTCAGTGGACGACACTGGGACCCTTTTATTGGCGGACGGAGACCATGCTTATCCATTCGGGGAGGACCCTCAGGCAGGAGGAGGGGACCATGGCCAGAGCAGTCTGGGGCCCCGTGTGCACCGGCTGCTATAAGGTGGACACTGTCCAGGCAGAGTCGGGCTGAGGGACGCACTCAGGCTGCCCGGGGACCTGTCACCCTGTCAGCACTGCCCTCTTCCTCACCACACACACCTGTATGGAGCCCCAAACGCTGGGACCCATTTGCCGCTTTCGGCAACCTTGTGGGGCAGGGACTCTTATCTCCTCACGGATGAGGAAACCGAGGCACAGAGGGGTTCGACCTCTGCCCAGCCTCATGGAGCTGGTGATCAGAAGAACTGGGGCATAAGCACCAAAAACAATGGCGCTTGTCCCTCCTCCCCCGAACGGAGTCCACAGTGGAGAAGAGTCACGCTCAGTGGCCCTAGGAGGCACTGGGGTCGATTTCCCCAGCTGGGGGTGAAACCGGACAGAGCGTTTTCCTGGCCTGACCTTCGCCAGCCTCCAGGGAACAGACACGCTCCACACCCTCTAGCTCAGCTCAGGCTGGCGGGCCGGCCGCTCCTCCATCGCCACGCACTGCCTGCGGGACAGGGGCTGCAGGCCTGAGCGCTCTGCACGCCGAAGGGTGCTTCCCGGCGCCTGCAGGACCGTGCACTCTCCTGCCCCAGCTGTAAGCGACGCTTCATGGAGCGGTGTGGAGCCAGCCACGGAGACTGTTCCTAATCCTCTGAAATCTCCGGGGCATTAGCTAAAGGGAGATGACCAAGAGATATCAACAACCTACTCCAGACGTCACTGAGGCACACGCGGGCGCCGTGGGAGGCACACTCTGTGCACGTGTTTCGGAGGAGGAAGTGGGCTCCAGCAGCTGCCGCCAGGCCAGCCTCCAGCAGGGCAGCAGGGATGAAACAGCTGAGCGTGCCTGACCCCTGGGTCCCGGTCTGCAAACGTCCACTGAACCCTGGGCCCCGGTGCCTGAGTCAGTATGCAGCCCGCCTCCCCACACAATAAACCTCTGACACCACGTGTCCCCCAAGAGAGACCCTGAGAAGTGGGGACCAACTGTAGCTTTCTGGGGGGCAAATTCTAAAGCCAGTGAGGAAATCCTGCAGAGTCCAAACCCCCCTGGAAAGCCCCTCAGGAAGAGGCAGCCCCCCGCCCCCAGGAGCCCAGCAGGGCTGGTGCTGGAGGAGGGGCTGTGTGTTCCCTGCCCGCCAGGTGAAGTCAGCGGTCAGCACAGAAGGGACACACAGACCTGTAACCCCCAGACTCACACACGGGACTGCCCCACACTAGCTGGGGCACGTGGGGTGTGGGGCCAGCTTGGGGGACCTGCAGATTCACCACCCCCAAATTCCCACTCTCTCCAAACATCCACTCACTTACAGGGGACAGTGGGATTAAACCACTGTTTCTTCTTTCTAAGAGCTTCTAGTTTAGTTTACACAACCTAGACACAGGAGAGATGTGATTCCGTGGTGCCATAATGACACGGTACCGTGATTTTCCCCTAGCTCCTAAAACATCCACGCTCTGAGTTATAACTAACATTTACATTATGGACAACAACGGAGCCTCGGGCTCTGAAGTAACACGGCGTGGTCTCTGAGGCTTCAGGCCGGGATGCTGAGCAAACAGGAGGATGGAAAGCGGGGGAAGCACTTCCCGAGAATACGAAATCCCCAGGGCGGAACCTTCCAGACCCACCCAGAAGGCAAGACGGTACAGGCTCAGGGAGGGATCTCAAGAGGCAGCGACCCGGCAGCCTCAGCCACAGCGACAGAGAAAGTGACTTGAGTGACGGTCGCCCCAGACTGGCCCTTGAGCCCCGCCCTCCTGCTGGCCCAGACAGGCAGAGGCTACAGCCCACCGCCTGCCTCCCCACCCAGACGGAGACGGGGCAGGCTCTGCGGAGGCCTCCGGGGCTGCTCCCCGCTCCCCGCCCCTCCCTCGGAGAGGCACAGGCCCCATGGCCACGCGGGAATGACAGTGAGCGGGGAGCAGCCTGAGCCCGCGGCCGAGTCCGTGTGCAGCGCCGCCTCCTCCTCCTCCGCCAGCCGCTGAGCCCTCACCCGCTGCTCGGGAGGGAAACACAGCAGGGAGACCCTGACACGGTGATGGGACCCCTGTCCTCAGCGGACTGGCAGCGGTCAAGAGCAAACCCCTCCCCACCCCAGCAGTGTGCAGGGGGCAGGGGAGAGGCGAGAAGGAGGCCCCGTCCGCTTGGTTACAATGGCTCCTGTGTCCGGGAGGAACAGACCACGGAAGGGGCAGGTGCTTCCGGAGGCAGAGCCCGCACTTGAGCTCTGGCCTCTGCTAGGATCAGAGAAGCTGGTCCCCATGACGCCTCCCAAGGGGCTGGCAAGGCGAATGAGACCACAGACCTAAGCCAGCGTGGGGACACAGGCCCCCAAGTGGCTGGGGCATCGGCTGTGATGAAGATATTGGTAATCACTGGAGGAAGCAGCAGGACATTCGAGTTCAGAACATCCGGGCAGTTACATTCCTGCCGATGGCAGGAGGGGGCAGCTGCTGCCACGACCCAGAAACCTCGCCTGGTGACCTGGCACCCAGAGAGCCACCCTCGCCCTTGAGGAGGCCTGCAAACCAGGGCCGTTCGCTCCCATGAGAGCCACAGGATGTCCGAGCCAGGAGGACCCCCAGCCTCAGAGCCCGCAGGTGTCCACACGGGGTGGGGCACAGAGCCAGCCAGCGCAGACCGTCTGGATCAGAACCTCCCTCCGAGGCCAGGCCTGAGAACCGACACGTCACAGGCCCTCCAGGCGCCTGAGGCAGCAGGCCCAGACCTGGGTCCAGCTGCTGGCTTACCTGTGGGAGGTCACAGCCATGCAGCGGTTGGGGGCGCGTTCATTCCCACGCTCCTTCATTCCAGCGGCACCTCCCCCGGGGCGCCCTGGTACCCCGCTCTGAGGAGATGGTTGCTGCCCCACGGGGAGCAGCTGGGTCCCCCGAGGGAACTCCTCAGCAGGTGTTTTCGGGTCCCAGAGCCTGTGCTCCAGGTGCTGAGGGGCCCTGAGCCCAGCGGGGAAACACACTGACGGCTGGACGGCAATGCCAGCGGAGAGGCCGGGTCTGGGGGGGCGGAGAAGTGGCTGCCTGGCACAGGGAGGGAAGATCTGCACCGACTCAGCGCCCAGGGCGCGCCAGCCCCCTGGCCCCGGTTAGCACTGTCAGCACTCACAGCCCTCCGGGGGGTCAGCAGCCACCATGGTACAGACAGGCAGCGAGGACCTGGCGCCAAGTGCGGAGCTGGGGTTTGAACCCCGGCACAGAGCGCTAGCTCTTTTCCCTGTCATCCCTCCAGCCCCCTCCTGGGGCAGGACCCCTCCACCCACCACAGCCGGAGTGCAGAGGCCTGGGCGGTGCCCTGGGCCTTCCTCTCTCCGTACCCCCTGTGCGCGAAGGCCTCCTCCCTCCACCCCTTCCCGCCAGCTCCACTGCCAACACGGCTCGTCCCCTCCACAACCTGCGGGATGCAAAGCACAAGCCCAGCCAGCCAGGTCCCTCCCTGGCTCAGCCCTCTGCTTCCCACGGAGAAGATACAAATCTCCAGGCCTGAAGATACAAATCTTCCCCCAAACAACTGGCCTCGGCGCCTTCCCGCGGAGTGTCCCCACTGGTCTGCTCCCTCCGGTCCCTCTGAGCTCAGAGGCCTCAGTGCCCTGGCAGGACTCCCAGAACTCAGCGGGGTCCCCAGCTCCCCCCAGAGGCACGGCCCTGGAGCAGACACAGCCCTGAGCTGGCTGCGCCCCTCCTCCCCTCCAGGGGGCACACGGAAGGGCAGGGCGGTCCCTCACTGACCACGGGACTCTGCAGCGGGCCTGGGGCCCGAGGATGAGAGGCATGAAGGAGGACCAGGGCGTCAGAGACTGGGAGGACAGGCCAGACTGGGAGAGGAAGGCTGTGGGCACCACGGGAAGGAGCCAGGCTTCCAGGAATAGGGGGCTAACAGGACCAAACTTGCATCCACACGCTCCTGGTGGAACTATCCTTTCCTCTCACCTCTTTGGAAGGCAATCTGCCAACAGCTTCCAGGATTTAAAATCTGCATGCCCAGTGGCCCGGGTAGGCCCGGTCTATCCAGGATACGCACTACAGCCTCCTCTTCATATTCGCCAAAAGGAGCAAACGGCCTCCCTAGCCAGCGGGAGAATACATTCCAGCAGACGAGCCCACCATCTGCCTCCAGACCCTCGGGGCCGAATGCGTCTCAGCATTCGCAACGTTTGTGTTTCAGAAAGGTAATACCAAACGTGTACAGCAACTGACGCCAAACCCGAGCATCCAAATACATAAACGTTTCTGCCGCGGAGCATGGGACGGTCTCTGCCATGTGCTATAAATAGCCTCCTGTTAAACCAGGTCAGGGTTAGTCATCAGAGGAGTGTGCACCCAACTTCTTTTACGGTTTCTTGATCTGTAACTGTAGATAAGGGGTGGTAGATGTTATGGTAGGATAATGGAATAATTAAAGACAGCGAAGCCAGGGACTGTCGCTGAGTGCTGACCTGCGCAGTGAGCCCCGGTGCTTTCCACGCACGTTCCCGGGCCCTGGGCGCTGAGGCAGGTCCACGTGCTCTCCCCCCTCGCCGGCCGCCACCGCGGACACCTACGGGCGCTGACGGTGTGCCCGGCACCGAGTGCTTTATGTGAATCACCTCGGTAAATCTACATAACAACACAGACGGTGCCTGGTTACCACTCCCATGTTGTCCAGATGTGTCCCTCACCGACCCTCTGTTATCCACTGAAGAAACGGAAGCACCAAGGGGCAGAGCGATCTGCCGGAGGCCACCAGCCCGTGGCGCCTCTCCCGGTCTCAGCGCTCGGCGCCTGAGCACGGGCTGCCACCTGCTCCTGCTGCAGTGTCATGTCTGGGAACCCAGGCATCCTGGCCTCCACTCTTATTTTTTAAATATATTTTATTGATTTTTTTATAGAGAAGAAGGGAGAAGGATAGAAAGCTAGAAACATCGATGAGAGAAAAATATCAACCAGCTGCCTCTTGCCCATCCCCTACTGGGGATGTGCCCGCAACCAAGGTACATGCCCTTGACCAGAATTGAACCTGGGACCTTACAGTCCGCAAGCCGACGCTCTATCCACCGAGCCAAACCGGTTTCGGCTTGGCCTTCACTCTTAACCCTTACAATTTCCTTGTTGTCTCCTGGTGTCTTAACACAGGACACAACAAATCACAAAGACATAAGCACACATAACCCAACTGTGCTGGCCATCAGATCCACACCAGGGCGTGTGTGTGCTGCTCAGCCAGCCAGCCCACAGGCCTGGAGATGAAGCGTGACCTCCTCCTCCCCTCAGAGAGAAGCCAGCAGGAGCGCCCCAGCACAAGCACAAATCACCTGGGGCACAGGCCCGCTCCTGGGCAGCGCGGCCCATCCAGCGTGGAGCTCTGCGCCAGCAGACCGCGGCTGCCCGGGGCCACCTACACGACAGCCTTTCATTTGTTACTGAGGATCGGCCAGGGCGTGGGCGCTCAGAGATGTGCCTGGGCAGACAGAGGCAGGTTCTTCCTCCTCCCTGGATCCCCTCCAACCACCACTCAGGCACACCAGCCACCGCCACTTAATCCTCGGCTCCCTGGAAAGCTAGCCAGCAGGCAGGCTCTGTTCCCTCCGGGCTTGGCCACAACAGAGGGCCCAGGGAGAACCCACTCGGCAAGCACCAGCTCGATGCACCTCTCCTTCAAGCAACACAGAAGCCGGGAAGGCCACCCTCCCTCGCGAGCGCCGATTCCTTCTGCACCCTCTGGCTGACCCTGACCGGAAAGAATGGCAGTGATTGCTCACACGCTGCAGGAACACACAGATGGGAGCCATAGCTGCGGCCAGCCTCGGGGGCAGGGAGCAGCTCATGCAAAGGCACTCGGGCCTCTCACAGGGCCGTCCTCCCTTCCTCGCCAGCCTGCCCTGCCCTCTGACATTGTCTCATCTCCCCACCCTTCCTCCCAGGACCAGACCCAGGTGCCATCCTGCTGACGACATTCATATAGTGCACAAATCTTAAGTGTACAATTCACTAAGGTTTTTATTTTTTATTATTGTTTTTTTAATATATTTTATTGATTTTTTTTTTTTTTTTTTACAGAGAGGAAGAGAGAGAGAGAGCAAGATACGTCGATGAGAGAGAAACATCGACCAGCTGCCTCTTGCACACCCCCTGCAGGGGATGTGCCCGCAACCAATGTACATGCCCTTGACCGGAATCTAACCTGGGACCTTTCAGTCCGCAGACCGACGCTCTACCACTGAGCCAAACCGGTTTCGGCTCACTAAGGTTTTTAGATATTTACATTCCCATGCAATCACCAACCAAATCAAAATCTACATTTCCAGCCCTTCAGAAGGTTTGTTCACGCCCTCCTAGTCAACGCCCTACCGTAAGGCTCTTTATTTATCCTGGCCGAGTATATGCCACTGTATGGCTAGATCTGATTTGCTTATCCATATGGCTGCTGAGAGGCAGCTGGGCTGTTTCCATTTGGGGGTAATTATGAATAAAGCTGCTATGATCACTCATGAGCCCACAAGGCCTTGGGGGCTCCTGCACTCATGTCTTGGGTATATACCCAGGAGGGAAGTGGCTGTGACACAGGTCGGCACAGACACTGCCGAAATGTTTTCTAAAATGGTCGTGCCACTTCATACCCCGCTAGCAGTGCATGAGAGTTTCAGTTGCTCCACAACTTTACCAACACTTTTACTATCAGCCGTTTTCACTTTAGCCATTCCAGGTAGACATGTGGTGGTATATGGTTAAATGTGTGTTTCTCTGATGACTACTGAGGTTAAGTACCTTTCCATATGTTAACCGGGCATCTGGAATCCTCTTTGGTGACATGTGTGCTCAAGTCTTTTGTCTTTTTAAAACTGGGTTGTCTATTTCTTATTGGTTTGCAGGAGTTATGTATTTTGGATATGCACTGGACATACGTATTTCAAATATCTTCTCTCAGACTTGCTTTTTCCTTCCTCTTAATATTGTCTTTTGATAAAGCGTTCTTATTTTTAACAAAGTCCAACTTACAAGCTTTTTCCTTTTTGGTAGTGCTGTTTGTGTCTTAAGAAATCTGTGGCTACCCTAATTTCATGCAGATATTCTTCTCTGTTATCTTGTAGAAGTTCCATTGATTTACCTTCCACCTTTAGGTCCTCAACTCCTTTTGACATTTTTGTGTGTATAGCATGAAATAAAGGTGGCTGGGGCATACTTTTAGGGTAAAATCCTATCAGATGTGACCACAAACCAGATATCTACCATAAGAAAGACCCATCTTTGTCACCCCAGAGGAAGATGTGGCTTCCCCGGCATCCTTTACCGGCATCCTGCAGAGGCATCTAATTCCACATCGCCCCCTGCAGCCCAACAGAATCCAGATACCGATGTCCCTATTGTTTGAATTTCTGGACACAAACCAGATTCAAAACACTCTCATCTCACATGAAGTTTCCACAATGTCCCATAAATCCATTTTGACAATAGTACATGAGTAAAAATGTTTTAAAATGCAAAATTACCAAGTAGGAACATGCACAGGCACAATGTAAGGTAGCACCTGGTTGCTTAGGCTGTCAGGCCTGCTGACTGCCCACTAACTGCATCTGTAGGCTGGGAGCTCGGAGGCCACTGGATGTGATCACGCAGAGCCCCGCTGTCACCATGCTCACAGCCTGGGGAAGAGACAGCTTAAAAACGAGCCCCATCCAGGTGGCTCAGTGGTGGGAATTTCATCTCATACACCATAAGGCTACAGGTTCAATCCCTGGTCAGGGCTCATGCAGGAGGCAACCAATCAATGTTTCTCTCTCATAGCGTTATTTCGCTCTCTTTTTTCTTCTCTCTCTAAAATCAATAAACATATCCTCAGGTGAGGATTTTTAAAAGTGGGGGAGGAGAGTAAACAGAGAAAAGTTCTCAGAAAAGGCCCCTTTGTAACATCTGAACCCAGACACAGCGGAGCTGGCCCTGAGCAGGGGAAATGTTCTGAAAAGGAGAAATAGCATGCTCACAAGCTGAGGAGGGAACATTTAGGGAATTGTAGGTGAAGGTAAAAAGTTTCTTCTAAGAAAGAATCTCAAGCCATTGGAGGATTATGCTAGATCATTTAGGGAACATTTAGGGAATTGTAGGTGAAGGTAAAAAGTTTCTTCTAAGAAAGAATCACAAGCCATTGGAGGATTATGCTAGATCTCCGTTACCTTCTTGAACCTGTACAAAAAACTGAGACTGAAAAGCAGTCAACTGGTCTACCCTAAAATGCTTCTATCACACAATGGTTCAGGCAGGCAAAGAAACATTAAGATTCCTCTTGGCCTTGACCATGGAGTACACATAGGTATGCGCATGCGTACACACACACACACACACACACACACACACACACCCCTTCCCCCTCGGTGGTACCTCCAGCTGAGAACTCAGCTTATCCTCCAATCCTGGATGGAACAGGGTCTATACTGCAGACTCCTGTATCTCTGCTCGTGACTTCTCGGCACTCATCCCAGCTGTAATGAATGTCTCTTGCCTTCATGTGACTATTTGATTAATATCTGTTTCCTGAGTGAGTCTGTCTGTTGACTCCAGAAGAGCAGAGCCTGAGTCTGTCTTGGCCACAAAGCTTCCCAGCACCCAGCACACATACAAAAGCAGGAAGAATGTGGCCACCGTACCACTGCAATGGTCAGCTCATTTCTAATCGGTATCTTCCGCAGCCCTCCCTGGGAAGTAACCCAGCCATCACGCCGCTCACACATACTTGTTGGATGAAGGGATGAATGAATGCCTCCTACTGTGATGAACAAAAAGGAGGTGTTTAATTTTTGCTCTTGATATTAGACAGATGGAGAAAAGGTGAGAGGCCACCTAAATGAATCAATTTCACCACCAAGTCAGCACCTCTGATAAAATTTCAGAAGACAAGAGTTAAACCATTAGCTAAAATAAATTTCCTTTCCCCTGGATTTATCAGGTTTTAAACTTTTTGGGCCTGCCCTTAACATTGCCCCACTCACCAAGAAGTGACTGTAAAGCAAAAAAGGTTATAAATCTCCCACAATCTATACTGATGAAAGGGTAATGTGCTAATTAGACCAGACGTCCTTCCTGACAAAGCCAGGCCTGGGCGAAGCCGCCTGCTCACAGCCCTGGGCGCCAGCGCTATGGCTGTGGCCCAGGAGAGGGAGAAAAGCCTCTTGCCCTGTGGTCCCCTGCGGCTTCAGCCGGCCCAGATGAAGCCAGCCCAAGTCCCAGGTGCCTGTGGCCGGCCAGAGGGAAGGAAGCCCAGGTCCTGGGTGCCTGTGACTGGCCGGAGGAGGGAACTCTGGGTCCTAGGTGTGAGGCCAAGGCAGAGGCAGTTAGGGGCGATCAGGCAGGCAGAGGCAGTTGGGAGCGAGATCAGGTTGGCAGGGGAGAGCAGTTGGGGTGAGATCAGGCTGGCAGGGGAGGGCTGTTAGGGGCAATCAGGCAAGCGGGCAGTTAGAGACAATCCGGCAGGCAGGAAGGCAGGTGAGCAGTTAGGAGCCAGTGGTCCCAGACTGTGAGAGGGATGTCTGATTGAAGAGGGTACAGGCTGAGCTGAGGGGACCCCACCCCCATGCACAAATTTCATGCACTGGGCCACTAGTCTCTCTCTATATAAAAGCCTATGCAACCAGCCAACCGGCCAGTAGCTATGATGTACAATGACCACCAGGGGGCAGAGCTGCTGAGCGACAACAACTTTGCAGATTGCCCTCTTGCATTCCGGGACCCCTCGGAGGTTTTGGCCCGATCCCTGCAGGCCATGTGGGGGGACCCCACCTGCCAGAGGGACCCAGCTCACTCTGCAGGTGCCCTTCAAGCCCTGGTGCCGCCCCAGATGCGGCAGCCAGGGAGGGACTGGGGAGGTTGGCTCCAAGGTGTGTTCGGCCCATCTCGTGCCATGCTGGCCACCTTCTAACTAATTTCCTTTCAATGTGCACAAATCCATGCACTGGACCTCTCACCTCAAATAAAAATCTTATAAGAGATTTTTCTATAAAACAAGACATGTGCCCTTTTACACATAGAAAAACAAGAAAAGCTTTGGAAATGACCATTACAGCTTGCTCCCTAAGGGGGCAATCTATATTATACCTATTTTCTCTATTGTAACATTTATGACCACTTGTTCCCAATGGGCCTGGTTTTTTGTTTGTTTGTTTATTTGTTTGTTTTAAGCAGGATGCATTAGGGGTGTGTGTGTGTATGTAAGTTGATTTCAGAGAGAGGAAGGGAGAGGGAGAGAGAGAGAAACATCAATGATGAGAGAGAATCACTGATAAGCTACCTCCTGTACACCCACTACTGGGGATCGAGTCTGCAACCCAGGCATGTGCCCTGACCAGGAATCGAATCGACTTCCTGGTTCATGAATTTATGCTCAACCTGAGCCACACTGGCCGGCCTGGGCCTGGTTTTGAAATGTTCACAGTTTTACGAACGCTGGACAGAAGTGTCTCTACCGTCCTCTCGGTGTCCAGCACAGGGAGTGGCACTCAGTACGCAGTGGATCTGTTTAATATCATCTACTCTTCAACACCTGAAATGCTACGCTGCCATTGGATTTAATGGTGCCCTTTTTGTTGTAAAACATCGCTATCTGTATTTTCCTACTTTTTTTCACGAGCACAAGGACAAGTTGTTAAAATTCTCTTTAAACCGCCAAGGCTGGTTTGGCTCAATGGATAGAGCGTCAGCTTGGGGACTGAAGGGTCCTGGGTTCGATTTCGGTCAAGGGCATGTACTTTGGTTGCGGGCACACCCCCGAAATCTCTCTCCCTTCCTCTCTGTACAAAAGCAATAAAATATATTTTTTTAAAAATTCTCTTTAAACCTCTGACCTAGAGATAAGTCACATTTTGGAGTCGGTGTGTGCGAGAGAGTGTGTTAGCGTGGTTACTAGTCCAGGCTCCTGAGTCAGCAACAAGTGCAAACCCAGCTCGCCCATCTGCCGCCTGTGTAGCCTGAGGCAAGTTGCTTAACCCTCAAGAGCCCTTTTCCTCTGCTGCAGAGGGAAACATGAGGCCAGCTGGGAGGCTGAAGGGATAGGAGATGTGCAGAGCCCTGAGCCCAATCAATGCAGCTGCCACCTGTGTTTTCTAACAAAGGAGCTGCCCAAGGCCTCTGGACCGCTCCCAGGTTTGCTGGGGAACCTTCCCAGGGGCCTGCCGGGAAGCAGGTACACCTGCCTCCACCCCACAGGGAGAAGCAGAGCCAGGAACTGAGGGGGAGGGGAGAGGGGGTGCCTGGAGGAAGCCCAGAGCAGTGGCCTCTGAGTCATAGCCCCGCCCCTCCCTGCCACATCCCTTTGTCCACTGGAGGCCAGAGCTGTGACTCAGGGGCTCCAGACCTGGGCCGGGCCATCTGACCTGGGACCTTAGTGACCTGCCCACGCTCACCACGAGCTCTCTGTCGGTCATTCTTCACCCTCTGGCCTGGCGCCTGCCCCTGCCACACCACACCTCAGCCTGCAGTGCCAGGTCTGAGCAGGACCCGCTGGGCTCCTGTGGGTGGTTTACGCCCCTCCCCCGCCACCGCTTCTTTTGCGGTTTGTGCCTGTTTGCTCACTGTGTGGTCCACTTTGATTTAGCTTCAACCTGTAAACAAACATCTCACACCCATTCACACTCTCTTAACTCCTCTTGTGCTTTTTTAAAGTGTGGTGAAATTACCTAACATGCAGACTGCTTACCACGTTCACCATTGTTAAGGTACATTTCAGTGGCATTAGGTGCATTCACAATGCTGTACCACAGTCACCACTGTCCACCTCCAGAGCTGTCTCCTCGTCACACACACAGCTCTGTCACATTAAACAGTGACCCGCCATCCTCCCCTCCAGGGGCCCTGGCCCCTCTGGTCCCCTCGGTGTCTCTGAATTGGCTATGCTAGGCACCTCGTGGGAGAATAATTACCCGACACGTGTCCTTCTGTGTCTGGCTTGTTTCGTTTAGCACAGTGGTTTCCGGGCTCATCCATGTGGTAGCGTGTGTCAGAATTTACCTCCTGTGTATGGCTGACTTACATTCCCTTGCATGTGTGAAAGGAAAAAGCCACATGCTAACCTGACGAGCTCAGGGAAGGCCTGCGTGGCAGTCTTGCAAACCCAGAGACCTAAGATAACCACAAAAGATGGTTTGAAAATTAAATATCTAACAGGTTATAGTAGGTAGTCATGTCCCAGATATTTTCCCAAAGATCAACTTTGATCTTCTTACTGAGCCCGTTTGCCTTTTTGCCTCTGAGATAACATATCCTGTGAGATGTCCGGGTAACTTGTAACTTCCCTTTTTCCGGAGCCCCTGGGGAACAACCAAATGTGGTGGGCGCCAGGACAGATGCCTCAAATTCCTTCGTTAGCATGTTAATTGTTCCTGCACTCACCTGAGTACATGCCCATCATTTTACTTTTTATCCAATCCCAGGAGTTTCCCACCGCTTTGCTCTCTCCCGCCTCCTTACTCCATCACCAATGAATTTCATGTAACCCACCAATGTCCCTCCTTTGATTTCAGTGTATAAATAGAGAAATGTAACCCGCCATTCTTCGGAGCATTATCTCAATCCGTTGAGGTTCTGCTTCCCGGCATATGTCGACAGTTTTGGCTCAAATAAACTCATAAAAAATTCTTTACAGGTTTCCATGTTTTCTTCGTTAACACATGTACAGATCACGTTTTGTCTATCCATTCACCTGCCAAGGAGCTACTGGGATATTATGAATAATGCTGCTGAGAACATGGGTGGTCAAGAATCTGTTTGAGACCTTCCTTTCTATTCTTTTGGGTAAGTGCCCAGGAGCGGGACTGATGGGTCACATGGTAGTTCTGTGATCAAATCCTCCTACACTCTTAAGAGTCTGGCGCCCTAAGGCAGCAGCTGCCACGGCTGGTGCTCAGGGAGCGCCCTCCCTCTCGGCCACACCCCCTCAGGACACTGTGTGCATTAACCCATTTCATCCTCAGAACGGTTTTCCGAAATGGGCTGTGGTTACTTCCATGCCCATTTTACAGACAAAGAAACTGAGGTTACCCTGTCAGATGGCAGTGCCAACATCAGACCCCAATGCTTTTACATCATTTCTCCAGTTGTGACAAAAAAAAAAAAAAAAAATCGAACTGCGCTGCCTCCATGCATTTTCTAACCTGAACAAGGCTTTTCTCGGGTCTTTAACACCTTTCCTTGCTGTGGACTAAAAAACAACTTCAAAAAAAGAGAATGGGGAGATGATCCACACCGTGTCATATTAGTCTACACCAGTGGTCGGCAAACTGCGGCTCGCAAGCCACGTGCGGCTCTTTGGCCCCTTGAGTGTGGCTCTTCCACAAAATACCACGGCCTGGGCGAGTCTATTTTGAAGAAGTGGCATTAGAAGAAGTTTTAAAAATTTGGCTCTCAAAAGAAATTCCAATCGTTGTACTGTTGATATTTGGCTCTGTTGACGAATGAGTTTGCTGACCACTGGCCTGGACTCATTCCTTACCGCGAGAGATCCAACTCCAGCGAGGGGGGTGCAAAGGAGCAGCTCAAACAGCCAAGCGACGGGGTCCAGAGACGATGTGCCCACCTCCCCTCATGCTGTGGCCGCTCACACTCAGAACCCGGTCCTCACTGCCCTGGGCCCGGGTGCCCCTGAGCATCTCTGCTGCTTCTGAGCAAGTGAGGATGACGCTGGGGAAGCCCGTCACCACAGGCAGGAGGGTGGGGACCACCACGGGCCGGCCTGGGCCGGGGCCCCCAGCGGGCTCCGGAGAAGGGGGGCTCCCTCCAGAGGAGGGGGGAGGCTGGCACATGCCCAGCACGGACACTCACTGTGGCGCAATCACAACAGCGAGGACTTGGAGGCCGCCCATCGGGTGCGGACCAAAACAGCAAGGTTAAACAAAGTTGCTACAACCACTCAATGAATCATTCAGCTGTTTAACAAGTAATAATCAGGAAGGCTATGTAGCAACTTAAAAAAAATAAAAGGAGGCTTGTGCAGGAGTATGTTGTAGAATAGACAGAGGGGACACACATACACACACACACACAACAATTTACAGGTGAGGAAAAAATGCTGGCAAATTTGTGTCATAATAGAGGAATCATAAAATCCTTTTTATATCTATTTTCCAAAATTGCATTTATTGGTTCAACAAATGCTTTCTGAATGTCTGTTCGCTGCCAGGGCAGGTGCTGGAATATGGCAGGGAACGAAATGTAAAAAAAAACACAACCCAGCCCTCATGGAATTTACATTTTTTTTGGTGTGTGTGTGGGGGGGGGGGGGGGGAAATAGACTACAGGCTGAATAAGGAAACGCACCCTGTGTCAGTGAGTGGCAGCAGGAAGGCGGCGGGAGGGGTGTCACAGAAGTGGTAACAGTTACAGGATCGCCCGGGACAGTGCCGAGAGGCTGAGGAGAGGCTGAGGAGCATCCGGCAGGGGGACAGAGGTCAGAGGGCCTGAGGAGTCCGATCTCAGGACCGCTGGCCTGCTGTCCCCCTGCGGGAGGAGGAAGGAGGGCGAGGGGCGGAGGAGTGGAGGGGGAGTCGGAGCGGACACCGCCAGGCGGTGCGGCTTCCATGCCGAGATGAGACGCTCGTTTTGCTGTGAGAGGCGAGCTCCCCCGGTTCTGAGCGGAGCAGTGGCGGGGATCTGCCGGCCCTGGAGCAGGACCCTCTGCTCTGAGTGGAGGACGAGCTGGAGGGACGTCAGGACAGAGACTGGAGAGCCGGCAGGAGACCACGGTCACTCCGGTGGGAGGGGAGCGAGGCGGGGACGGGTGGCGACAGCGAGGGCAGGGAGCACTGAGCCGTCCACGTGTGTTTTCAAAGTACAGACCCGTGGTCGGCACACTGAGGCTGGCGAGCCACATGCGGCTCTTTGGCCCCTTGAGTGTGGCTCTTCCACAAACTACCACGGCCTGGGCGAGTCTATTTTGAAGAAGTGGCATTAGAAGTTGTTTTAAAAATGTGGCTCTCCAAAGAAATTTCAGTCGTTGTCCTGTTGGTATTGGGCTCTGTTGACTGATGAGTTTGCCGACCACTGGGACAGACAGTGGGATTTTCTGTGTCGGATGAGAGATCCAAGAGCCAAAGATGCAGCCCCGGCGGAGCCTCGGTGGATGGAGGTGCCCCGGGCTGAGACGTGGGGAGAGGACCAGGAGAGCTCGGTGCCCTGGAAGCCAGGTGGAGAAAGGGCTTCGGGGAAGAAAAAGCGCCACCTGCAGCCCAGGCATGCTGGGGCCAGAGGACGGGCCACGGGGGGTCCTGACAGCGTTACTCACAACAGCCAGCGGGGGGAGCGACCAAGGGTCCCTCCACAGACAAGTGAACAAAATGCAGCCTGTGTACAATGGAACATCATTCAGCCCGACGCATGCGACAAGATGAACCTTGAGAACATGGTGCTCAGTAAAATAAGCCAGCCACAAAAGGTAAGTGTCTTATTTATACTGATTCCACTCGTCTTTGGTACCGAGAGTGGCTGAACTCAGAGAGAGAGAAAGCAGAATGCTGGTTACCGGGGTCCGGAGAGGGAGACATGGAAACTGTCGGCCTGAAGGATGCAGGGTTTCAGTTTTGCAAGATGAAAAGGTTCTGGAGATGGCTGCACAAAAAAAATGTGAACATGCTTAACACTACTGACCTGGACAACAGTTAGGATGGCCAGTGTTCTATGACGAGCATTTTCTGGGAACGTTTTTAAGTGAGAGAGAATGGGAGGAAAAGAGCTGGAGTCGGCAAGTCCAGACAATGCTTTCAAGAAGTTTGGCTCTAAACTGAAGAGAAATGGGGACACAACTGGCGGGAGAAGCAGGAGAGAAGAGGATTTGGGTTGTGCCTTGTCCGTCAGTTGGGAGAAATAACAGCATATTTGTCTGCTGATGGGGCTGATCCAGAAGACAGTGTTCTTTCACGTTTAAATCACATTCAAAATAAAAGCTGTATTTTGGGATGATGAAAATGTTCTGGAATAAATACCTGTAATGACTGCCTAATCTTGCGACTATACTGAAATCTGCTCATCTGTGTATTTTAAAGGGTCAATTTTGCAGTACATAAGTTACATCTCAATAAAATAAGATGAAATAAAAACTGTAATAAATTGGATGTTATCTGGATACCATGCTCTCAGGTATAGCCTGAGTCCCACCCAGACAACCCAGATCCAACCGTTACTGTGACCGGTGACCCACAGGGCACCACGGCTGTGTGGTGGCTTGTGGCACAGGAGAGGGAAGCAACGTCTCCGATGTTCCAGCTGAGACACAAACGCTGCATTAGCACACACGGCCCCTCAGATAAAGGGGCAGACAATGGCTCTGTTTACTTAGGGCCACGAATTCTCAGGTGTCTAGTCTAAAAGTGAAAGGTAAGAAAAATCCATTCAACTCCAAGCAAGGAAACCTGTTCCCCCTCCATCTGCCAGCCCATGTTGTAAACCCCCCCTCCACACACACACACACACACACACACACACACACACACACCCCTGGGGACTTGGGAACCGGAGAGGGACTCATTCTGCAATCCATCCAAAGTTCATTCTGAAACGTTTTCCTCTTGGTAACATATCACACCCTCGCTTCCCACTGCCTTTTTCCTTTCCCCTCAAACGGTATCTTACCCCCCTGCGATGCTTAATTTTTTGTGTCAACTTGGCTAGACCACAGAGCCAAGCCTTATACTAGGTCAAGCTTTATACTAGGTATTTCTATGAAGGTGCAGGAAGTTTTTAGGTGAAATTCGTAGTTAAATCAGTAGACTCTGAGTAAAGCAGATGGCTCCTCATAATGTGGGTGGGCCTCAACCCATCAGTTGAAGTCCTTCACAGAACAAAGACTGACCTTAGAAAGAAGGAATTCTGCCAGTGGACAGTCTTTGCACTCAAACTGCAACTCCTCCCTGAGTGTCAGGCTGCTGCTGCCCTGCAGACCTGCACCCTCCCCCAAGCCTCCATAACCACCAATTCCTTAAAATTCCTAGGAAGAATGGCATCTGGCCATATCCGGGTCAAAGCCATCCCACTGGATACATTTGTTTTTATATGCAACTTTTGGGTTACAAAAGGGATATTATTGTGTATCCATTTTGTCACTACTTTTTCAACATGTAAGAACTCATTGGGATATTAAATTACACCCTATTCCCTAATCACCACAGGAGAGAGGTGAGTGACCTGGATTCACACCAGGACCTTTTACAGGGCTCAGTCCCAGCTCCACTGTGTGACTCTGGGCAACTTAGGTCTCTGTGCTCCTCCATAAAAATGGGGCTAGTGAGACCCCTCCAGGAGGTCACTGTGAGGACTATAGTAACATTTGTAAAGCACATAGTGTAGTAAATTGTCTAGCAGAGTGTTCTTCAAGCAACAGGTTTTGACCCATGAGTGAAGTACATTTAGCGGGTCTCACAACCATCCTTTTTAAAAAAGCATAAATTCACTAACATAGAAAAAGAATGGTCAGAGGCGGCCTCAGACAGGAAAAAAATAAAATAATTATCTGAGGACACACACTAGACATTCACAGGGCAAGTATTATTTTACCAAACTTTTGCTTTCGATCTGCACAAGGGCATGTTACAGTCTAGATTTATTTCTTACCCTGAGTCACTGCCAAAAACAAGTGTGAAAAGCCAGCCCCCACTGTGTCATGAGCGCTCAATAAAATTTGACAGCGGCATCATCTCACTCTGAGAGATAAAATGACTTTATTAGCACAATACAGTAGAGCTGCTAACCCTGGGACCAGCTCTGCCCCTCATGTGCTGCAGCGCGGTGCGAGAGTCACTCCGCCGCCCTCAACCAACTGCCAGCTCCCTCTCCTCAAAGGGTTCGGCGGTCATGGAAGTATTTTCTGACTCACAATGCTGGCCGAGGATTAGTGCGCCCTGCCCAGCCCAGCACTCATGAAATGTGCGTGATTTAAGAAAACCACTTGAGTCTGCAAGACTTCACAGGGCTTTTTGTAAAATTAAAGCCATGCTGGAGAGAAGCAGCCCGCACCCCGTGGGAGATGTGTCAGACAGAGGTTACTCCGGGCCAGCTAAGCTGCACCTTCTGGGGCTGGAAACTCGGCTCTGTGACACGCTTCCTCGTTCTGGGGTTGGGTTATATCATCGTGTTTTTCCCCTAACTTTCCAAGTGCACGTACATGTGCACACACCCCCCTCACTGAAGAACGGAAAATAAAATCCCCGCACACTGCCTGCTCTGACAGCTGAGGTAACGGGAGCCTGGTGGACCAAAGGTGCGCAGGTTATAAAGATCTCAAAATAATTTCCACGGCAGTCCTGCCAGGTGGCTCATCCTCCATACACCAAAGGCTGCAGGCTCGATTCCTGGTAAGGGCATCTACCTAGGTTTCAGGTACGATCCTTGGTCGGGGGTGCATGCTGGAGGCAACCAATCAATGTTTCTCTGTCACATGGGTGTTTCTCTCTTTCTTTCTCTTTCTCTCTAAAATCAATAAACAGCCATTTTGGCTCAGAGTTCAATTCTGGTCAAAGATCGGACCCCAGCTGCAGGCTCCTCGCTGGCCCAGGCCCTGGTCGGGGTGCATGCAGGAGGTAACCAATCAATGTGTTTCTCTCACACTGATGTTTCTCTCTGTCTTAGCCTCTCTCTTCCACTCCCTCTTAAAAAAAAAAAAAATCACCGAAACCGGTTTGGCTCAGTGGTAGAGCGTCGGTCTGTGGACTGAAAGGTCCCAGGTTCGATTCCGGTCAGGGGCATGTACGTTGGTTGCAGGCACATCCCCAGTAGGGGGTATGCAAGAGGCAGCTGGTTGTTGTTTCTTTCTCATCGACATTTCTAGCTCTCTATCTCTCTCCCTTCTTCTCTGTAAAAAATCAATAAAAATATATTTTAAAAAAATAATAATTTTTAAAAAATCAATGGAAAAATATTCTCGGATGAGAATTTAAATAATAAAATCAATAAACGTATTCTTGGGTGAAGATTAAAATAAATAATTCTATTGCATATAACTTTTTCCTCTCCAGAAACAAGCTAAAAACTCAACCCAGATCAATGCACTTTAATTGCCTCTTTGAAAAACCAAGAGCAAACAAGTCCAACGACCACACACACCAGCGCCGTTTTGTTTAAACGGTGCTGCTCGCCCCAGCCCGGAGCAGGCTGAGGTGTGAGTGGATGTGCAGGTTGTTCCTGAAGTTTGGGAAGCCTGGTTCCTACTAATTCTCATGTAGGCTCTTCACTTTTTATTTCTTCTTCCATGAGGATGCCATCCTCGACTTGTGCCGAAGCATTACACCTGGAACTCATAAGTACATATAGGATGTAAACGAATCCTATCTAATAAAAAGAGAATATGCTAATTGACTGTCGTACCCTCACAAAGATGGTGGCACCCACAGCCAATAAGGAGGGAAAATGCTAATGGACTGCCACACCCTCAAAGACGGCAGCACCCAAAGCCACAAGATGGCGGCGCCCAGTCTTTTCAGCCCCACTGGGGCGGCAGGTGCACTGCATGGTTGTGTCCACCCCCAGGCGGGTCTGGCCGCTCCACATGCCTGCCTCTGGAGTCCCCCAGTCCCCTCAGCCCCCCAACCACCCAGGGCCAGCCCGAGGTGCAGGCAAGCCTCGGACGGCGGCTGCCCAGACACTCAGAGCCGCCCAGGGCCGGCCGAGGCTGGCACTGCCGGCAGTGGCAGCAGCAGAGGTGTGAGGCGGGCGTCACCTTCCCCTGAGCACCGGGTCACCTCCTGCCCCTGAGGCTCCCAGACTGTAGAGGGGGCAGGTCGGGCTGAGGAGACCCCACCCCAGTGCATGAATTTTCATACACTGGACCTCTAGTATTTTAATACTTTAATATGTGATAGTATTCCCTTCTTATTTTTTTTCTTTTTATCCCTTCCTAATTTTATTCCATTCTTCAACCTAGGACGCCAGTGAATTGAGGACAGTGGGGACACAAAAGTTGCTTAAGTTGTCTTGACATCTTTTTGACAAAGATGTCAAGACAACTGAATGGGAAGTATAACCTTTCAACATATGGTGCTGGCACAACAGGCTATCGACATGCAAAAGAATGAAGTTGGACCTTTTCCTTAAATTAAATGCTACATCTTTGCCCAATAGATATGACTAGTCAAAATGTGGCCTCAGCCCAATACTGTGAGGACCCCCAGGTCTCACCAACCTTCCCAAGGCCAGGAGGCAGGGGAGTGCTGGAGGACCGGCGGGGATCTCCGTCACGCGCTCCGAATGGAGAAACCAGGTCCGCTACAGGCCCAGCCAGGGCCAGGTGTACTCCTACGTCTAATTCAAGAGTCAAATGTTTTATCCCAGGTCTCCGGCCTTAAATTAAACAACAATGCACCATATTGTGTCGCTTTCTTTATCAAGGAGAAGAGAGGCGGACGGCCCTAGATTTTTGCACAGCTTGAAGGATGGGCTTCTGAGTGTCTGCTCAGGAGACTCACTGACGAGGGGAGCTGAGTGACTGATGAAAAAGGTACTTCAGGATCCAGACTTAGTGCTGTTGAGAGGGCAACACTATCACTGACCTACAGCCTCAACACAACCCCTGTCAAAACCCAGCTGTCTGTTCTGCAAAATTGACCAGCTGGTCCTAAAATTCTTATGGGGACCCAGAAAAACCAAAACAATCATGAAAATGGAGAAAGCTGGGGGGCTCACATTTTTATTTCAAAGCCTGCTACAAAGCGACAGTCATTAAGACAGTACAGACAGTGGCACTGGCATACGAACAGACATCTAGATCAATGGAATAGAACAGAGAGTATAGAAATAAATACTTACATTTATGGCCAACTGATTTTTGACAAAGATGTCAAGACAACTGAATGGGAAGTATAACCTTTCAACATATGGTGCTGGCACAACAGGCTATCGACATGCGAAAGAATGAAGTTGGACCTCTACCTCAACACACACAAAAAAAATTAAAATGGCTAAAGACCTAAATCTAAGAGCTAAAACTATAAAATTGTTAGAAGAAAACTTAGGTATAAATCTTCTTGACTTTGAATTAGGCAAAGGTTTCTTAGGTATGATACCAAAAGCACAAGCAACAGAAGAAAAATAGATAAATTGGATTTCATCAAATTAAAATCTTATACTTAAAAAAAAAAACACCATCAAGAAAGTTAAAAGATAACCCACAAAATGGGAGAAAATGTTTAAAAATCATGTATCTGATAAAGGACTGAATCTAGAATATATAAAGAACACTGATAACAATAATAAAAATACAAACAACCAATTTTTAAAAATAGGTAAAGAGTCCCAAAAAAAGATATATAAATAGTCAATAAGCACATGTAAAGATATTCAGCCAACACCATATTGAAGAACAAAGCTGGAGGACTGATACTATCTGACATCAGAATTTACTACAAAGCTACAGTAATTAAGGCAGTGTAATACTGGCAAAAGAATAAACAAACAGAACAATGAACCAAACAGAGAGCCCGTATATAGACCCACATTGAACGCAGTCAACTGATCTTTGACAAAGGAACAAAGGCAATACAGTGGAGCAAAGCTAATCTTCAATAAATGGTGCTGGAACAAATGGACCTCCACACGCAAAAAGTTAATCTAAACACGAACCTCACACCCTTTACAAAATTAACGCAAAACATCATGGACCTAATTATAAAATGCGAAAGTATAAAACTCCTAGAAGAAAACCTGGATGGCCTTGGGTATGGGGGTGCCTATTTAAATAAACCAAAACGTGATTCATGAAAAAAGTAATGGAAACACTGGACTTCATTAAAATTAAAAATGCTCTGCAATAGACGGAGGACTGGAAGACAAGTCTCAGACTGGGAGAAAATATTTGCAAAAGACACACGTGACAAAGGACAGTTACCTAAATATACAAAGAACTCATAAAACTCAACAATAAGAAAAAATAAAGGCCAAAGATCTTAACAAACACCTTACCAAAGAAGATATATTAACCAAAGAATTTATTTGCATATATGCATATCTCATGGACATAGACAACAGTGCAGTGAAGGGCTGGGAGAGGGGAAAGGTGGAGGGAGTCAATGGGGGGTAAAGGCAGGCAGCTGCAACACTTTCAAACAATAAAGATACATTTAAAAAAAGAAGAAGAGGAAGATATATAGATGACAAATAAGCATATGAAAAGATGCTCCACATTATATGTCACCAGGGAAAAACAAATTAAAAAACAACAATAAGATAGCACTACACACTTATTAGAATAGTCAAAATCCAGAACACTGACACCACCAAATGCTGACAAGAATGTGGAGCAACAAGAACTCTCATACATTGCTGGTGGGAATGCAAAATGGAACAGCCACTTTGAAAGACAGTTTGGTGGTTTCTTACAAAACTGAACATGCTCTTAAACCATATGATCCAGCAACTGGTCTCTCTAATGTTTACCCAAAGGAACTGAAAATTTATGTCCACAAAAAAAAACTGCACATGGCTGTTTGTAGAAGCTTTATTCATCATTGCCAAAACTTAGAAGCAACCAAGATATCCTTTATATAAACAAACTGTGGTACGTTACACAATAAAATGCTATTCAGCCCTAAAAAGTAATGAGCCATACCAAACCATGAAAAGACTCATGATCAGATGCATGTTACTATATTAAGTTTAAGAAGCCAATCTGAGAAGACTACATTCTATATGATTCCAAGTATATGATATTCTGGAAAAGGCACAATTATGAAGACGATAAAAAGATTAGTAGCTACAGCGGGGTGGGGAGGTGGGGATGAACAGAAGGAGCACAGAGAATTTTTAGGTGAAAACCCTCTGTACAATATTATTACACATTTGTTCAAACCTTGAAAGAATGAAAAGTGAACCTTTGGTAAACTACTAACTTTGGATGGCTATGATGTGTTAATATGTATTCATCCTTGTTAATAAATGTATCACTCTGGTGAATGACACTGATGATGGCAGAGGCTATGCATGTGTAGGAGCAGATGGTATAGAGGAAATTTCTGTACCTTTCAATTTTATAAACCCCAAAACTGCTCAAAAAATAAAGTTAAAAAAAGATATTCCAACAAGAAAGCCCACGGGAGAACATATTTGCCAATATTATCACCGGTAAGGGTTTAATCTCCAACATTTACAGGGAACTCATACAACTTAACAAAAGGAAGATAAACAACCTAATCAAAAAATGGGTAACAGACCTAAATAGATACTTTTTGAAAGAAGACAGAAGGAAAGTCAAGAGACATATGAAAACCTGCTCAAAGTCACTAATCATCTGAGAGATGCAAACCAAAATGACAATGAGGTACAATCGCACACCTGTCAGAATGGCTATCATCAACAAATCAACAAACGACAAGTGCTGGCGAGGATGCGGAGAAAAAGGAACCCTCGTGCACCGCTAGTGGGATGCAGCCACTCACTGGAGAACAGTATGGAGTTTCCTCAAAAAACTAAAAATGAACTCCCATTTGACCCAGTGATCCCTCTTCTAGGAATATATCCCAAGAAACTAGAAAGACCAGTCAGAAAGTATATATGCACCCCTATGTTCATAGCAGCACAATTCACCATAGCTAAGATTTGGAAACAGCCTAAGTGACCATCAGCAGATGAGTGGATTAAAAAACTGTGGTACATCTACACAATGGAATACTACGCTGCGGTACAAAAAGGAATTCTTACCATTTGCAACAGCATGGATGGAACTGGAAAGCATTATATTAAGTGCAATAAGCCAGTCAGAGAAAGATAATGATCTCACTCATTTATGGAATATAATGAACAACATAAAATGATGAATAAAAACAGATCCAGAAACAGAGAAGCATCGATCAGACTGTCAAACCTCAGAGGGAAGGTAGGGGAAGGTGGGGATAAGGTGGAGAGATCAACCAAAGGACTTGTTTGCATGCATATAGGCCTAACCAATGGACACAGACACCAGGGGGGTGAGGTCTTGAGTGGGGGGGGGGGGTAGATAAAGAGGCAATGAGGGGGAAAGGACACATGTAATAACTTAATCAATAAAAAAAATTAAAAAGAGAAAGGAAAATAAAGTTACATAGAAACAAACAAGCAAAAAAGATATTTCACACCACTTCCCATTAGGGAAATAAAACTCAAAACCACAATGAGATACCACTTTTAAGTGCACGAGGATGGCTAATAAAAAGGAAGGACAATAACAACTGTTGGTGGGGATGTGGAATAGCAGAATCCTCAAACATGGCTGGTGAGATTGAAGATGGGTGCAGTCACTTCAGAAATCATAGGCAGATCCTCAAAATATTAAACACAGGGTTATCATACGACCTGCAGGACCACTGCTAAGTCCATGGCCAAGAGAACTGAACACGTATTTCCACAGGAACCTGTACGCTCCTCCCAGGGACAGGGAGTGAAGGCAGGTAAAAAGGAGGAGCGAGGCTATGGACACTGTGACTAAATGGAAAAAAATTAGTTGGAGAATAAGACTTGGAAAATGAGCCCATTGTGTTGGTTTTCAAAGCTATTCCCAGGTACACACACCTAATTGTAAAAACATAAGAGAAACATACAACCACCTGATCATAAATGTTCCCTCTGGAAGCAAGCTGAAATGGGGAAGGTGGAATTATTATTTCCTCTACAACTTCCGACTTGTTTGCATTTGTGTATACTAAGGATATAATTAGGGTTTCGCATGCAAAAAAAATAAAAGCATTTTTCTAGCTGAAATGGAAGGCAAGAGGGAAGAGGCCACTGGAGCTGGGCGAGTGGAAGTCTGACAGTGGACAAGAGCAGAAGAGGATTCCGAGAAGAGGGACAAGCAGGAGCAAAGATGTGAACGTGGAGGGGGGCTGTCAGGCTCAGTTCCATCAGAGGGTCCAGCAGGTGGCGTGGGGTGGGATGAGATGAAGATAAATCATTGGGACCAGGAGTTGAAGCAGCCAGGTTGCAAGGGTGTTGCATACCCTTCAGGGACCAAGGGCATGGGTACACGTGAGGACCACTTAGGCTGGGGACTGGGTAGACTGGTGTGAGAGCACCGGGTGAGAGGATGGCGGGCTGCTGTGATCGGGCAGGAAGCCTTGATGGCATTTCACACCTGGCTTCTGTCTCATAAGAAGCTGACCCCAACTCCATTATCCAGATTTGGCTCCTAATAAGATTGTCTCTGAAAAGGAGAGTGCCTACTCTTGGTAAAATCTCCATATCTGGTTGCAGGCTCAATCCCTAGTGGGGGGCGGGCATGCAGGAAACAGCCCATCGATGATTCTCTCTCACCATTGATGTATCTCTCTCTCTCTCTCTCTCTCTCTCTCTCTCTCTCTCTCTCTCTCTCTCCCTCCCTCCCTCCCTCCCTCCCTCCCTCCCTCCCTCTCCCTTCCTCTCTAAAATAAATAAAAATATATATTTTTAAAAATCTCCATCCCTACCTGGTTTGGCTCAGTGGACACAGCATCGGCCTGTGGACTAAAGTGTCTCGGGTGTTTGATTCAGGTCAAGGGCACATGCCCAGGTTTCCGGCTTGATCCCTAGTAGGGGGCATGCAGGAGGCAGCCAATCGATGATTCTTTCTCACCACTGATGTTTCTCTCTCTCTCTCTCTCTCTCTCTCTCCCCCCCCATCTCCCTTCCTCTCTGAAATCAATAAAAATATATATTTAAAATATCTCCAAATCTGAATGATGAGCTTCCATCGTGTGAGCACACCTTCCCGACAGGAGCACAAAGCAGTGATGCAGCGGCCTGGGTCATCAGATGATGCCACGGCCAGCCCTTCCTGCAAGCTGGCTATGGCAGGGACTAGGACTTGTCAAATAATTCCAATTTAATCCTCACAGCAAACCCACAAGGTAGATGATGAAACTAAACTGAGGCTCGGAGAGGCTGGGCACCTTATCCACAGTCACTCCGCAGTAAGAGCACGGCTGAGATTGGAACACGGGACCCCTACAGCCTCCAGACATTCCCATTCGCTGCAAAGGCAGCCAGTGCCCTGCTCCGGCTTCCAGGAAAATATCACGGAGCTCAGGATTGGAGAATTCAGCAGAACAGCAAGTCCACTACCCTGTGCTGGCTGGAAGTGGAGGTGGGGTTTGGGGACAGGGAGCCACGTTAGACTGTCACATAACTATCTTGGTCTTTCCTACCCGAGCCAGGCAAGACACCAAAACGCCTCCTCCATTCTTCTCCAACTCTGGCCAGGGTCCCCAGCCTCTCTCTCTGGAGCCTTCTGGTTCTGACTTGGGCTCCTTATCCAGCTCCACCCCGACTTGTGGGTCCTCCTTGGAGAAGGTGGGAGACGTGTGAGAAACGAAGGCAATGACTTGTTGTTCAGTGACCACCGGGGAGCCTGCAGCACCCACCCGACACCCCAACGGACCCGCACTGTGCCGGGGACCGCGCGTCTGGCTGGGAGCAGCCCCCGCCCTTCCAGAGTTAACTCCAGGGGGATGTGCGCCCAAGTGCGGCCTGATGTGAAACACACACTTCTCTGGGCATCACCGAAGAACTCATGGACACGACTGAGCAGAGCCCAGGGAGACACACAGTTGGCTTGTTACTCATCACGGCACATCCCAACCCCCCGGGCTAGCAGACAGGGGTGCGAGAGGGCCTGTGCCACTGGAGAGCTGTGCAGACTATCTGAGGGTGTCAGTGCAGAGGCCACAGCACAGGCCACAGCCAGGCAGGCCCACTGGCTGCTCCGCCAATTCCGTTTCCACAGCACACTACACACACACACACACACACACACACACCTCTACCTGGACCTCTCTTCCTTCCATCCTACCCCACCCTCCACCTTCTACTCAGGGTGATTTGTATCTTCGGAGATGTTACTTTTTCCAACAAGCTTCCCTGTCACACCTCCTCCCCAATATTACAGATGAAGAAACCGAGATTCAGAAAGGTTCAACGACTGCTTCAAGGTCACACAACCAACACCTCATGTCTGAAGCCCCAGGAATCTTATGCTGTGGTAAGTAACATCAATTTATCCGTTAATTAACCAATCGATGAAGAGAAGGGAGGCCTGCATCTCCTGGCCCGCAATTCTACACATGCAGATCTCATCTTTCCACCAAAGCCTTGCGAGGTGGCCCCTTCTCAGTGATGAAGCGATGTAGCCGAATGACACAGCACAGACCATGTCCGGGACATGTGGACGAGGCCAGCCTTGCTGTGTGCAGAGCTATGATTCCAGCCGTGCCCCCTAAGCTCATGCACATGGCCCAAAAGGCAGTTTTAGGCAACATCTTCACTCCCGGTCCCACCCCCTGGCACAAGCCTTATGGTCAACCACAAAACATGCAACTCGCCCGGGCTGGGGAGGAGACGGAGAGGTCCTGCCCACACGGCCTTCCTTCGCTCTGTCTTCCCGCATGACACAGACTGGCCACACCAGGCATTCAGCCACAAACCTGGGCTCCGTATGATGTAATGGTCTTCCCCGACAGCTACACAACTGCTTCCTCCGGTTTCTGCTCACATGCTGCTGCTTCAGAGAGACCTTCCCTGACCAAACCAACACTGCCTCCATCCAGGCACTCTGGATCCCCTCGCTCAGCTTTATTTTCTTCATTACACCCATCACACCCCAGCATCATAAATCAGATTTAGTTGTCTGCTGTCCATCTCTGCCGCCCGGGCGTAAACACCACGAGGACGGACCACGGTTGGTTTTCTTGACTGCTGTGTGGCCCAGCACCAAAGCCCTCCCTCCATAGATGATTCTGGAATAGATGAAGTAAACAAGCTGAGTGGCTAAAGCACATGTATAGGTATGACTTGAACTAACTACAGTCCTCAGTCTTGTCTTTTTTAATTTTAAAAAGTGTTTTCATATCTAAATGGACAATTTTCACTAAAGTGAAGAAGAAAGAAAAGCTTATCTCCAAACGCCACTCCACCCACCACACTCACGCAGAAAGCTGAACTGACTCAATGAATCAGAATCACATAGAAAAACATTTCACTTTCACTCGAGTTTCAATCTGTACTTGCAAAGTGATATGAATCAGACAATATTTGTACAAACCACCAGGATAACGAGTCCAAGGGTTACATTTTTTTTTAATATAGCTAGAGCCACAATGAGTAGATTGATTAAAGAATGATTCAGAAAACCCAGGAGAACAAGAGTGAAAGAAACGGAGTCGCACTCTCCCCCACTGCCCAATGCAGTCACCAGTCACCTGGACATTACAGAGCTTGGCTTCGAAGATCCCTAAACTACAGCAGTTTTCGCTGGATGCCTGAGGCTCCTCCTGATGACAGAGGGCTCAGTAGCACCCCGAGAGCTCAAGAAGCTCCGTGACGGCACAGAAGCGGAGGCAGCTCGCCAGGATGGGCAGTGACGGAGGACGGTGATCGGGCTGCAGAGCGGACCAGGACTGGAGGGGTAGCGTGCGAAAACCTGGAGGCCACCTCTCGTCCTTATCAGGGCGGATATAGAGACTACATCTGGTCCTCTGCATCCCACATCTTTCCTCCAATGGCATGGGCTGCCTGGGAGGCAGTGGTTTCACTGTCACTGGAGCATTCAAGCTCCAGTTGGCAATAACTAGGAGGAAAAGTTGCAGAGGTGGTTGAAAGCACAGGTTGAACGAGATGTTAAAAAAAGCTGTCATTTTAGCCCAGAGCTCCTGACTAATGGCCAGTTCCTGTGCATTTCACTGCTTTTACCAGTTCCCAGCCGCACCTCATTTCACTCAGTGGATGCTCATTCATTCTGTCACTCCGGGGACATTTATTGAGCAACTACTGTGTGCCAGAGGCCACATTTCTGCCCTCTTGGATTCTGCATTCTCCTGGGTGGAAGCAGACAATAAAACCATAAATAGATACATGAGTAGGACCATTTCAGGTAAGCGCTGTGAAAAAAAAAAAAAATGCGATGAGAGAAGGTGACAGGAACAAATGGGGGGAGGGCCTGCTTTGGACAGAGGAGCCATCGGAGGGCAGGGCGGGAAGGTGCCAGGCGTGAGAAGTGCTGGAAGAGTGTGCTCAGCAGAGGGAAGAGCATGTGCAAAGGCCCTGAAGAGTCTCCTGACAGCTTGAGCTCAAATTTTCATGAACTGCCTTCCAGCTGAAAGGCCCACCAAAGGCCGACATCCCCTCCCCCACGCCCTGATCCTCCTTTCCTCAATTGGCTTCTTCATCAGGTTTACTCAAGTCAAGCTGGATCTGAACTGTCCACGGGATGCTGTGCTCTGAGCCAGGGCACGAAGGAACACGTGTGCACCTCCGTGTCCTGGAGGCAGAGGTAATAACGACATCTTGACTCCCTAAAAATGCGGGCTGCCCTGCCCAGGGGGTGAGAGCAAACATCTCCCCCTGAGCAGTTCAGGGTCCGCTTTTGTGAGGCGCCGGCATTTTGCAGAATATGATGAAAAGGGGCCCCTCTGGGAAAACACACACCAGTGCTCCAAGCCCCTCACCTGCATTTTAGGAGGTTCCTACAGCCCCAAGTTCTGGGGTCACCTCTGTGTAAGAAACGGAGCTGGGGCAGCCCAGGGACGCGGATGAGGGGGACAACCTGCAGGAGGTGGAAGAATGGGGCGCTGGGGACAAGATCAGGCCCCTGAGCACCGAAATAGACTCCTCCGCTCACAGAGACTAGAGAATGTCAGGCTGTCACGGGGCCCAAGCCCAAAGGAATTCAAGCGAAACTTTATCCACCCCGCCCCGGAGAGGCAAACATCCAGCTACACCCCTCAGCTTCCAGAGGAGGTAAGAGACCCCATTTCCCTTGACAAAGGCCATCTCTGACCGGTTGCACATCCTGAGAAACGTTCTGCACAAGCTGGCGAACCGAACAGAGGGCTACTGCCAAGCCCCGGGGTTTCCGGGCTGGAGGGGACACCACAGCCACTGTCTGGATGGTGCAGCTCCCAGAAGGGAGAAGGGAAGGCGCGAAAGCCTGCTCACCCTCCTCGCTGGGGAGCTGGGGCTGAGCACACACAGGTGTCAGCCCAGGTGTCAGCCGTAACAATAAGAGCAGCTCACACAGGGAGCACTTACCCCGTACCGGGTACAACTTTAAGAACTTTGACAGCCCTTTACGGTTTGTATAATTATCATCACCCCCATCTCACAGATGAGAAACCGAGGCACGGGTAGGTGAAGTAACTTGCCCAGGATTACACAGCTAAGACAAAAACATAGCACAGCTCTTCCCTGGCACACCCAGCACAGAGAGCGACTGCACCTGGGGCCTCACGTACTCAGAGACGAGTGTCTGCAGGTGCGTCCGTCAGTCCGTCCGGTGCGTCCGTCCGTTCAGGCTTTAAAGGAAGCCAGCAGCTTCTCTAGGAACACGCCGCTCCGCTCAGCAGCGGTCCCGCCGGGGCCAGGCGGCTGGGAAAGCCGGGGCAGCTCTTCCTCATGCAAAGCCCAGGGAGCGCCTTTCCCCGGCCTCTGGTTCGGAAAACGCTCGCCCCCTCCGGCCCCGGAGCGCGGAGGCTCCCCTTACCCTGGGTGTCCGCGCCCTCGCGGGGTCTCGGATCGTCGGGCCGCGCGGTTTGAAAGATGCAGCCCGGCCCCCAGGGGCCCGGGACCGCGCGCCGGGGCCCGGGGCCTGCGCGCCGCGGGCGCCCCGAGGCCGGGAGCGGAGGGGCTGCTCCCGCACAGGTGGCGGCTCCCCCGGAAGCGACGCGGGCACGGCGGCCCGGAGCTGGAGGCCGCAGGGACGCGGGCCGGGGTCCCGGCTCTGCCCACCTGCGCCGCCCGGGCACCTGCGCGGCTCCGGGGGCGGGGAGGGAGCGGGCAGAGCCGCCGCGGGCGCCGGGACCAGGAGGGCGCGCCCGGAGGGGAGGGCGGGGCAGCGCCGCCGAGAGCCGGGCGGGAGGAGCCGGCCCGCCGTCCGCCCCGGGTGTCCAGCGGGGAGTCCCGCGGGGTGTCCCGCCCGGAGGTCCGGAGGAGGTGGGGCCGCTGACCTCCCGCACTCACCTCGGCGCGGGGAGCAGCCGGCGGGCTGGAGGGCGCACCGCGGCGGCGGCGGCGGGGGCGGCTCCCCGGGGCGGGGCGGGGCGGGCGGCCTGCGGGCCACGTGGGCGGGAGGCGGGCCCCGGACCCCCGCGGAGGCCGCACTGGGTGGCCGGGGACCCCGGCGGGGCACTCCCTCCGCCCGCCCCGGGGAAGGCTAAGGAGGGAGGGGAGAGGGGAGGGGGGAGGGGGGAGGGGGGAGGGCGGACAGTCTGGCCCCGGGGGCATCCCCGCCACCTGAAGCGGCCTCCGGAGGGAGGTGCCCCACCGGCCCCCGTCCCACCCCTACCCCCGCCCCCCCACCACCACCGCGCACACCGGCTCCCGGGACGGGGTGGGAGCGGGAGGGGCCGCCCAATCCGGGGTGCGGGCGCCCTCCCCGCCGCCGGGCAGACTCCGGGCGTGCCGGCTCCTGCCCGCGCCCCGCTCTCCCGGCGGGGCGGGGGGGAGGGGGGGGTGGTGGCGGCGGGAGGGAGGCTGGGAAGGCGGACACTGAGCCTCAAAGAGCTGCAGCCAGACCTACCTTGGGCCAGCCGTGGGGAAATAAACGTGGGAATCTAAGTAAAACTTTAAAATTATACATATATATATATATATATATATATATATATATATATATATATATAATGTACTTATTTCTTAGAGGAAGGAAGAGGGAGAGATAGAAACATCAGTGATGAGAGAAAATCATGGATCGGCTGCCTCCTGCACAACCCCCACAGGGTGGGGGCATCCAGCTACAACCACCGGGCATGCGCCCTGACCAGAATCAAACCTTGACCTCCTGGTTCATAGGTGAACACTCAACCACGGAGCCACGCCAGACAGGCTAAATAAAACTTTTTCATTCGTTCATTCATTCACTCATTCATTCAACAGATAAACGCGTACTGTCCTCACAAAGTCAGGAATAAAGAACGCCCTCTACAACGGGCTCCATGATGATAAAAATACAAAATTCATTAGTTGTTTTCTTGTGCCAGATATATCTTTTCGGTGTTTCCTCTACTTCAGTGTTTCCCAAAGTGTGGTACGCGTACCCCCAGGGGTGCGGGAAGAGTTTGGTGGGGGTAAGTGTTGCACGGGAGTTTGGTGGGGATTTGCACTGCACCGTGCTTAGCTGCGCCTAATTCTACGTTCTCATTAGTACGAGGGGTACTCAGCATTACAAAAATTATAGAAGGGGTACACATATGTCAAAAGTTGGGGAAAACTGCACTTGAACATTCATAACTGCCCTGTGAGGGGTAGGGCTGTGTGGACCCCTCGGGGTGAAAGAACTGAAGCTTAGAGATGGAGCCCGCACTGGCTCAGGGGCCAAGGCACTGCCAGGCGAGGCAGGACCTCCTCACTCTCTCCCCCGGTGAGCTAAAACAGCCTCCTGGCACAGGGGTGAGGGTGCGGGGGGGGGGGGGGGGGGGCTCCCTGGAGGCACCTGTCCTGACAGCTGGGATGTCCCTCTCCCAGCTCAGCCCCATGACCAGCACGAGGTGTTCAGAACTTTCTCCGGCACAGCTGAGACTCTCCTCGTTGCAACCCGTCTCTCCTTGCAGGCAGGCACTCAGCCTCAGAGTGTTGGGTGGCCTCTTCCTGGCCCACGGCCTGCCTTTTGGGCCAAAAACGGAGCATCTTGAGCAAACCAACAATCATTCCAACAGCTGCAGCTTCATTCCACTTCAGTTTCAAAGGGGCTCCTTGACCCCAAACTCAGTGCCTCTTGACCCATCTGTTTCCTGTTCAAGTAGCACATGCCCTCCCCCACGCTACAATTCCAAGGGCAAAACCTGTATCCAGAGCCCCCGTTTTCTCAACCTTTTCCCCAAAAACCTTTGTAATTCTCCCTTCTCTACGCTGCAGAGGCTCCCCACAGCAGCCGGCCATGCTGGTTAATAACAACCCAGAGCTCAGCAAGTACTTGAGACCTGCACACCAGCACCCGGTGTTCTAGCAGCCTGGCCAAAGATGAGAGTTTTATTTCCATTAGCTTCCATTTAACGACGATTGGAGCATCTGCTACATGCCGCTGAATTCTGTCACCAGGACAGGCACAGCCCCTGACCTCGTGAGCTCACAGCTGATGGGGAAACAGACCCCTCACCTCTGGGGCAGTTAGGGAGGAGGGCGTGCCAAGAGATAGACCGCAGGAAGCAGGGCCCAGATTCAGGCACAGGGAGGCTTCCTGTGGGAAGCGGGCCTCGGCTAAGCCCTGACCAGCCTAGGGAACCATGCAGAGCAAAGGTGGAGAGAACAGGAGGTGTGGACGCTGGGAGGAGAGAGAGCACAGGGCACACTTCTGGAGAGGGGCAGGTTGGGAGGAAAGGGGCTGGAAGGCCCTTGGTGGCGAAGGTGAAACAGCAGACCTTAACCCTTGAAAAGTTCAGGCTGCTGAGTGAGGCACAGATGGAGTGGCTGAAAGTCCCCTGAACACAGCAAAGGCAACGTGCGTTTTCATTATTATTAAGGGCAACTTCTTAACTTCCCGTTTAATAATTCAGGGTTTCCAGAAATCAGAATAGATCTGCAAGTAGAATTTCTAGGTTAAAACAAATCAACTGAATTCCGTACGGGTTTATATGCAGTGCCCATCTCCTCCATGCGTGGCCCTGGGGTGGAAAGGGGAGGGGGGAAACTTGGTCCCTGGACTGAGGCTGGGACTCTGGGAATAGGTGAAACACCCAAAGAGAGTCCTTTGGTGGGGGGAGGGGAGGAGATGGGCAGGAAATGTGGGTTACTGTCCAGTTTGGAAACTGATAGAGAGGCCAGAGGACATTGATGATCAGTTCATAAAGGTCTATTCTCAAATTCAGTTCATCACCCCAAACTCTAAAAGGGTAGTTAGGAAGGGGGAACCAGGGCAGTCACCTCAGTAAATCATCAATTGAGAAAATCGGGGTGTCTGCAGGGGGGCCCTGAATGGCCTGGGGGAGAGTGGACAATGCACTTTGACTGATGCCAGGTGGAAAGTAGGGTGAGGGCCTGGAGGAGCACAATCAGAGCAAGCAACTGCATGAGAGACATGGCCAAGGGCGAGGGCAAGACACTGAGACCACCACCCTGGCCTCCCGGTGCTCATCGGGTTCCATCTTGTGAACAAGCAGACATTTTAAAACCCACTGATAGCCCCCATTTGGCTCAGTGGATAGAGCGTCTGCCTGAGAACCTTCGGTCCCGGGTTGTGGGTTCGATCCCCAGTAGGGGGCATGCAGGAGGCAGCCAATCAATGATTCTCTCATCATTGATATTTCTGTCTTTCTCTCTTCCTCTCTCAAATCAATAAAAATATATTCTAAAAAAAATAAAATAAAACCCAATGATGATACAATACCACTCATTGTAAAACAATGTAGAAAATACCGCATATACTGATAGTGAGAGAAAACCTATCAATAACCACTGTTAATTTATATCCTTTTTTTATTTAATGTATGGAGTCTTTTCCTTCGTCATGAAATATTCTTCTACAAAGTAATTGTTAAGGGCTAGTTGTTGGCCTACTATATAAATGTGCCCTCTGATTTTTTAATTTTATTGATTTGAGAGAAGCATTGATTTGTTGTTCTACTTATTTATGCATTCATTGGTTCAATCTTTTAAAAAAACATATTACATTCTTTTTTCTTTTTATTGATTTGAGAGAGAGGAAGAAGAGAGAGGGAGGGAGGGAAGAAGGAGAAAGAGAAACATTAATGACAAAATATTGATCGATTGCCTCCTGCACACTCCCCAACCAAGGATTGAACCCACAACCTGGATATGTGTCCTGACTGGGAATCAAACCAGGGACCTTTCAGTGCACGGGAGGAGGCTCAATCAACTGAGCCACACTGGCCAGAGCCATTGGTTGATTTGATTCTTATATGTGTCCTGACCAGGGATCAAAACCTGCAATCATGGTGTATGAGGACAGCACTCTAACCAACCCAGCTGTCTCGCCAAGTCAGTGTACCCTCTTCTCGTCATCAACTAGGAGCCCAAAGTGCCATTCGAAATTATGCGGCGCCCCCCACCCTCGAGTTCCTGGTCTGGCTCCTGCCTCACTCTGCAGGCCCCACAGCAGCTGCAGCTGCTGCTGAGCAGGCTCTCCCCCAGAGCAGGCACGCTGAGGCCCCTGCCGCCCGCCCCGGCCCGCCCCCGACACTGCGCAGGCAACCTCCTCCTGTCCGGTCAACCCATCACAGCGTCCAGGTTAATTAGCATATTTCTCTAATATATTTATTCCAACTGGTACTTAGCTTGTTCCTCATTTCTCAGTGTCAGAGAAATGCTTGGTGATGAAAACCTTTGCAAAATAAAGTTCGACTGATATTTCTGGTTATTCCCTAGAAGTGAAATTACTGGAAGGGACGTTCAACTTTTCCTGCCTGGAGCACTGCTTTGACTCCCACTCACCCTGCTTTGGCTTCGGAAAGATGTGGAGCATCATACTGATATAGCAACACTAACCTGGTGCAGTTTTTGTCCAGGGGATGGTGATGCCTGTGTGAGGATTAAGGTGTTGGATCTTCTTGTTCAGGCCTAACCAATGCTCTTCAAGTAGCTAATAAGAGGCTTCTTTTAAAGCAAATCCTTTCTGCTCACAGAACCCTGGTTAGAGGAACACGGAAGGGTTCAATCCAGCCTGCCCAGAGGGTAGGTAGCTTACACAATCACACAAGCTGAGCAAAGCACTCCTGATGGCATCTGGTAGAACCCAGACCAGGCTGGACTGTGGTCAGGGAATGTTTGACTGCGACAGAGGAAAGGAGACAAGGAGAGGGTGTTTCAGGCAGAAGAAACAGCATATGCAAAGGCCTCAGGGCGGGAACGATGAGTGAGGAATAAAGTCTGGTCTGACCACAGAAAAGAAAGAGACACGGGGACAAACAGTGTGCAGGGGGCCAGGTGGGAACTTTGGTGTTCACCTCCAGGGCCACTGGCGGTTTCAAACAGGGCACTGGTGCCACCTGAACGAGTAGCCATCTCCTGGGAAGGCCACTGCCAGCTGCCCTGCGGAACCGAGACCTCCAGGAGACAGCAAATCCAGCTCTGTTATCTAGCCCGTCAGCTACCCAGGCCAGGGTTGAAGGAGACATATGGGGACCCTGCTTTATAACTGCACACCCCTGACCTACTCCCTGTGCGCCAGGCTCCATGCCCAGAACTACACCTGGCCTCCCATTCAAGCCTCACAGCAGCCCTGTGAGCTATATGACTATGACCCATTTTCCAAAAGGGAAAACTAAGTCCTAACCAGGTCAAGTCGCCTGCCTACCAGCACACAGCCAGGGGGATCTGGGATCTAAATTGAGAATGCCTAAGACCTCTCTTATCATAATGCTGAAAATGACATAGTAAAATAATCTCATCGATAAGAATGCACACTCACACACACGTGTGCAGAACACTGAAGTGCATCTAACTTCAGGTGCACACACCAAAGGCAGGACTTGACCGGTTTGCATTCTGCCACCAGGCATGCTCCAGTCTTTCTCTGCTGCAAGTTCTCCATGGCCTGACTTTGCCCAGCCCAGTGGGAAACATTACATCTTGTCTGGAAGCTGACACCTGCCCACTCCCTGGAAGGTTCATGACCAGCAGGACTGGAAAAAAAAAAAAAAAAAAAAGAAACAAAACAAAACAAAACAGGAAGAGGGGTCTCATCCTGAAGGACCATTATTGGATCTCTGCCCCCTTCCAACTTCTAAAAGTCGGAACATTCCCCTGACCCCATACTGATAGCTGGTTACAGAAATGCTTTTGTTCACATCCAGAGTGGAGTGTGGTCATCTGTCTGGCACAGGGACCTTGAAGCAGCAAGTCTTGATAAATGTGTCTCTATTGGGGCTAGAAGGCCACTAGCAAAAGAGAAGCCTGGTGAATGGAATGTCAGAAGATCTCAAGAGTTCAGGGTCAACTGTCACAGGCTATGAACAGTCAACTATGAATAACCCCCGAATTACTGTCTTAATTTTGCTAGGAGCACCTCCCCCTCCTCAATGCCCACCCTTTTCCTTTCTAAACCACCACCAAATCAGCCAGGCATGTCCCTGGGCTGAAAACCCTAGGAAGAGGGAGGATTCTCCCACCCATCTCATTATGGCCCCCCAAGTCCAAGACCTGCTCTTGAACAGACTATCTAATAGCCATGATTTACCAAGTGCCTAACACTTGTGAAGCATGGCCTTGGGTACATTATAGACCACATCACATTCAATCCCCACAATGGGTATCATTACTATCTTTAAGATTAAAACACACACACACACACACACACACCCAAAGGCTCAGAGCAATTTGCCACAGCCCCATATATAAAAAAAGTGCAGTCAGGACAAGAATCATGTTATTCGTCACTGTCCCCAGTTCACCCTTTAGACTCTCAAATAAATGTTATAAAAGGTTGCATCATCTATAGATGTGACAGATGGTGGAATAGCCCTCCAGAAAGATGCCAGGGAACCAAGCCCACCGATCTTACTTTCCCTGAATCCCAAAGAATCCACTTGAATTTTTTTCTCATGGAAAAAGGCCTTGTCCATCTTTCCCATCATTGTATTCTCTTCCTATCCTGTTCTTGGACCAATTCTGTTTTTGTTCCTGTGGGTGGTGGGCACAGGTATAATGGAGAGGGGTGAAGAACAGTCTCTTACCGAGAACCCACTACACCCAGAACAGCAGCTACATTTTTGTCTCCACCCTTTCCCACCCCTGCTTAACTTATTGCATGTAGTCTCTTAACTAAAGTAAAATGAGTTTTTCTACTTAAAGCCTGCGTGGGGAAGCTGGTCTCTGCTACCTCTTAAAGTGAGGGCTTCTGAAAAGCAACGTAAACCCAGTAGGGAGGCCCCACAGATGCTGGCTACTCTAAGGTCCCTAAGCAGCTGTAAAAATGGACTGCTTTCTAACAACATGGTAAAAAAATAAAAAATAAAAAATAGGGTTTCTCATGCTGCCCAAAGAGGACTCTCCCCACCCCATCCCACTAATAGAAAGTATTAGCTATAACTTTTAATGCAAGAAAAGGAAAGGAATTCACTTACTGCAGCACATGCTTTATGAGACTCTTCCAGACGAGTCATTTTAGAACAAGCTGCTTAACCTTAAACCAAACTTACCTTCAGTATTTGGATTCAGAATTGAACCAAGTCACCATAACTTGCTACTAAAGGTTCTTTCTTTTCCCTCTACACTGTACTAGGAAACAGGGTAGCCCATGGGTTGGGAATAAGGATGCTTCAGACATCTGAATACCAGTGCTGCCAATTCCTTGCTTGTGCCCTCAGTAAAACTACCTAATTTCCAAGCCTTAGCATCTCAAAAATGAGGATGCTATGCTAATAGTACCTTCCACGTGGGGCTGTGGTGACAAGAGGCATGAGGAGCACTCAGGGCAGGTATTAGCCATGCTAGCATTCAGAGATTGCCATCACTTCCTCTCTGGCGTCACTGCCATCCTGGGAAAGCTCTACTGCCTTTGGCCACACACGGACACCGAGTCTGCCACTACCTAGATGACTAGACCCTTACCAAGGTGACACATGAGCAGCCTGGGCAGGGTTTGCCACAGCTGATATCCTTGCTCTGTGCCTAACCAGCTGTGAGATCAGGAGTCAGTGAGCATCTCTCTGAGCTTGTCTATAAAGTGGGGACAGCAAAATGACCCGCCTTGAAGAGTAGCTGTGAAGATAACGGAGACGATGGCGTGTAAAGCACTTAGCACTCGCACACTGGTTCTTGGGAATTATGGATACCAGCAGAGAGCATGGGATAGAACTCAGTGAGCAAAACCACCAGCAGTATCCTGGATGGATACACAGGAAAAATGAAGGCGAGGCCAAGGTATCTGAGGCAAGAACTTGACAGAATTCCCTCCCCTCCTTCTGTTGGAAGGAAGAGAGGGGGAAGGAACAAGTAAACAAGGAAACCTGATTTTTCAAGTATTATGCTCCTAAGATCTAAACTGCCACCATATTCTTTTCAGGTAATGGCCCTCCACATCTGTGGCTGCTTAAGTCAGCAGATGTGAAACCCAGAGATATGGAGGGATCGTGTGTGCATCTTATCTGATATATTTAGGGGGGAAATCCACAGATAAGGGAATGCTCAGTTCAAACCCATGTTGTTCAAGGGGCAACTGTACTACGTGCCAGAAAGCACATCACATCCATTACCCTGTTCAATTCACCTCCCTGGGAAGCAGGGCCTTTGATTGGTCCAGATTTGGATGAGAAACTAAGACCCAAAGATGCAGTCAGAGTCACAATGATAGTAGCAGAGCTGGGAACTGGCTCCGAAATCAATGCGCACCAAGCAGTTAACTCAGCACCGAGCACAAAGGAGGTGAGACCGTGTCTGTCGGAAGAATGAGCAGGCACCTCTTTTCCTGTGAATTACTGGAAATGTCTTAGTGGCTCCCAACTTGTAACGGCTCTTGTCAAATGTCTGCAAAGAAAGTCCATTTATTCCGAGAGCCAAGCTTCTCCCGGATGTATTCCTGTTCCTGCTCCAGATGCCACATAGGCAGCGGGAAACTGCCCACCGAGGGTGAGGTAAATGGTCAAGGCAGCAGGCTCCTTTCCTTTGATTTAAAGCACAAGGCATACTGACACCCTCGCCTCCTCACCCTGGATAACCTCTCTCCATCCCAGAGGGAGAGCCCTCAGGAAACTCGGTTAGGAACCCCAGCTATTCAGGAAACAGGAAAGATCATCTAGAATAATGAACCATGACACTCTTAAAACAAAACACTTTATTTGATGCAGAAATTCTAAAAGTACAAAAACAACATTTTGCAAATGTCAGCTGTGATCTACTGTCACCTATTCAGTTATGTACAAATCAAAAAAGACATTCTTTCAATGTAAAATAATGCTAGTCTGTCAGTGCTCACTATTCCACCAGACCCCACAAGGGACAAACTTAAAGATGAAACAAAGACAAAGGCAGTAACCACCATGTTCCACAGGTTTTCTCCCAAGAATGTGCTAACAGGGAGCAACTGTAGTAGGAAAGGAAAAACTAACCCTGAAAACAGAAGTCACCTATTCTCTAAGTGAACACATTTGATTTTTACAAGTTTTTTCTGTTCACACTCACTTTTTTTTCAATACAAAACACACACACCCTTTTAAAAAAATAAGATGATTACACATTAGTATAATCCCATGATAATTTTTTTGTCGAATGAATAGAGCAGTCAGCTTTGTCTACATCACTTACAAACAAAAGATTGCTTCTTTGCATCTGAAGTTTTATGTGGCATAAACCAGTCATAATGGTTTGCTTTTGTTACACCTTCTGGGTGTGAAAACACGGTGCATGGTCAATTTAGAGCCATGGCTGCAACCTTTTAGAACATAGTAAGGCCCCGAGGGGTCTGTGGTCCCAGCTGAATTTTGGAAAGGAACCAAAGAGCAGGAGAGAAGACACTAACCAAAATTCCCAAGAGGTCTACATTCGACCTCGGCAATTTAACCTTTAGCAACTGCTGTCTATCTCACCAGAGGTCAAACTGAAGTCTGAACCCTTTAATAATATTGAGAGTCATAAAGGTAATGCCTAGAGATATAAAAATAAAACCCAAAATTGGGAGGGAGTACCACCTGCCACTCAGAAGGTAAGAGCTGGTCTTAAAGAGTACCTTGAAGAAATTCAGGAATTGCATTAAACACATTAAGAATGTGCACCAGCTGAAACCGGTTTGGCTCAGTGGATAGAGCGTTGGTCTGCGGACTGTAGGGTCCCAGGTTCAATTCCGGTCAAGGGCATGTACATTGGCTGCGGGCACATCCCCCGTGGGGGTTGTGCAGGAGGCAACTGGTCAATGTCTCTCTCTCATCGATGTTTCTAGCTCTTTATCCCTCTCCCTTCCTCTCTGTAAAAAATCAATAAAATATATTTAAAAAAGAATGTGCACCAAATGTTTAAGCACGGGGGTTGAGGGGGCTCCTATTATTAAGAGTACTGACTGCCACCAAGAAAAAAGAAAAACAATGACAACAAAAATGGCAATCAAACAATCCCCAAATGAATATAGGTGATATATCATTTTATAAAGTGCCATTCAATTTTTTAGTAGTAAGAGAAGCTGGGCACAGAAGAATTTCCTTGTAATCCCCATTCTGAGCTTGGCCTTCACAAAGCACCAATGTGAATAAGGCACCTCATTCTATTTGGGCAGTTAAACTGAGTATGAAGCTGGGAAACAGAATAGCAGGGAAAATTACTAAGTCCTTGGAAAATAAGAGCTATGAAAAATGGCTTAAGTAGGTGGGATTATTTATCATTGAAATAAAAACTCCAGGGGAATGACTTCACTATGGTTTTCAAACACAGGGAAGGTGACCAGCTGTTCTTTTTCCACTGCATGTGAACAAAAGAAGGCTGGTTTGAATTTCTATAGGGAAGACGTACAAAGAACTATCTGATCAGCAGGATAGGTTACAGAATCTCCTTTGCTGAACATCCAGAATCCCATCCACAGCCATATGTCTGAAATAATTCAGGCGCAGCCTTGTCTGTCATCAGGGGGAGCATGCTAGATAACCCAAACTTTCACCAACCCCCAAACTCTGAAATCGGAATCAGAGCTATTGGCTTACAGTCAGACTTCCTTTTGTTTATTTTCACCCTGCGCCTGGAAAGGAGGAGATATAGCAAGGAAGACCAATACCCCATGAGGACTCCTAACTACTATCTCAATTCCAAAAAAAAGGCTTTTCTTGGTATATAATTTCACACCTCCGAACCAGAATTAATTCACAGGTCATTTAAAGCAGAAGACAATGCAAATACCCGGCTCTAGTACACACTGGATTCCTTGCCCTATTCCCCACAATGTCTGCTTTTCCTTATTCAGTCTTGGCCTTAGCTCAGAATTGTACATTATCTAAAAAACTTTTTAAACCAAGCGCTAAAATTACAAATAAGGTCCTTCAGTTGTACAGCTTAAGTGAAATTGTTTCAAATGTTGTATTTTTTTAATTGGGAGAACATAAATCTGATTTTAATATTAACAACTGGCTTGCCTTTCTCTGAAAACACAAAATGTAAAGAAAGCAATCAAAACATTTCACATACATTCACAATCATATCACATTTCTTTGGAGGAACAATGAGGGAAAGCAGCACTCCAGCAGACTGCATTTAGCAAGAGCATTTACTGGTGGTACCAGAAATCTGTATGAATGTACATTCATGCCTTTCATTTCAAATCTTATGAAGCAGAGATTGGTGACAAACTGGCAGCTAGTGGGCCAAATCAGGTCCACCCATGTGTTCTACTGGGTCTGAATGCATTTTAAAATATTTTGTAATTTAGTTGCCAATTCTAAACAAATCAGAATTTTTCATGTAAAAACCCAAATTCTCAGCTTCTCTTGAAAGATGGGAAGATCAGGAAACTCTGTGTCACAACTGGCTGGAGTACCTGCAGCCTGTAGGAAGGAGAGGAGCCCTTCAGTTTGCCATGGTCCCCACCATGCCCTGTCTCCCCAACACTGAGAGGGCAGGTCACTGCTATTTATAATCACACCGCATTTATCATTACACCTCGCCTGCCACACTGGTGCCCCCTAAAGACATACCATTTACTAAATAAGGGTAGCAGTTTTCACCAACAAAATAGAAAAGTCTAATGACCTTCACATTGGCTTGTCCACTTCTCTCCAATAAAGACATGAAGAGTAATTCCTATCTCAGGAGCCGAATTAGTGTCAGGCAGTTGCATACTGCTACAGGGTTTTCTCTCTTTGGGGAGGAGGGTGTGTTATTTCTTCTCCAACAAAATAGCTGTTTTTACTTCCTTTTCTTTTTTCTTTTTTTTTAAAGAAAAGCTGCTCAACCCTTTGCGGGAGAGGACTCTGAAGAAAATCACATAAACCCACATTTTTAGAGATGGTTTTCCTGTTTGTTTACACTTAAGTCAGGAAACCTGAGAAGAGGTTGGTTTAAAAAAATAATAAAATAAAAAGACACATGTGGCTATGAAGACTAAACTTTGACAAACATACCTGAACTTAAATTACTATACAGTGGATTCCAAAGATGTCCGAGTTGCAAAAGACATAATTTTGAATCTCTGATCTGGCACTATCTTCAGTTACTGTTTATGTGTCAATCAAAAAACTGTCTCTTAATTTTATAGGCCGCCCATCTCATGTTTGTCTCAAAATACTTATTACCTAGCTACGAGTCACTGACCTGGGCCTGGATCTGAAGGACTTCTTTCTAGAGATCAGTGTTGTTCAAAGGCCCAGGACTTGGCCCTCTGGAGGACCTTATGCCGACAGTGTGGGTGGCTGGTTTCTCCTAGGCGGTCCCTTGTCGTTGACCTGAGAGAAGAGCACATCTTTACCTAGGCTTTCTCTCACCTCTGTTATCCCTTACTCTCTTGGCAAAGATTACTGTGTCAGATGCTAAGTCCTTTCTGCAGGGGTACTGTGGGCTAAGATAAACCATCTTCAACTCCCTGCAGGCTTCTCAGTAACCTGGAACCTTGGGCTTATACTTATCTTCCGGTCCAGAGAACACCTTCTGAATCAGCTCCACAAGCCACTGACTCTCAGGATCAAGGACTTCAGATCATCCCTATACTCTGCTGGTTTCCCTAATGTCTAAAAGCCTGTGACTTATAGAACCTTTATCTGAATTCTGGCTTATCATTTCCACTGGCCAGAACAATGTGAGAATAAAAAATAAAAAAAAATGGAGCTCTGCTTAAACAGATGTTTCGCCTTAATCTACAAGGCAATTATTCCCATTCCCAGGATGAGATTGGGGGGGGGGGGGGGGGATAATGATAGTGAAACTAATAAGGCAAAACAAGGAAATTGGACTTCTCAACTTATTCTGAGTTGGACATTCCCAGTGTACAACAGTTCGATTTTGTTGATCACAAATATTTGTATTTCAAAATAAGTGCCCAAACCTTAAATCCAACCTAAAACAGTACCTGATATTTGGACTAGCACCTTTTTCCCTTCCATTTTCATAAGTGAGTTCACTTAGCAAGCTCTCTGCCCACATTAGGAATGCTCCCCCTGACCCCTTCCTCCATGCTGTCACTGGGGCCACTTTCGCATAGATCCTCATTTCACAAGCAAAGCTGAACATCTATCCTAAAAGTGGCCCTTAGTTCCTTTGGAGCATTTGGTCTCAATAGAAATCTCTCTCATAATGTTCGTATGTTGGCAAGTCTGAACTGCCCGAGCTCCTTCACAGCATGCCAAGGATGGACGGCAGGACGGCCACATGTGAGCAAGAGCTCTGTGCTTGTCCTCTGTTTCACGGGGATGAACATGGAACGTCTCTTCTCCAACAAGCAGCCATGGGGGAGGCAGTTCTGCTGCTCACTTGTCTCTCCCTCAGAGCAGCTGCAGGAAACTCGATGCCAGAGAACAGACAATCACGTTCTTCTCCCAAGAAGCTGCCAGCTGCCTTTGCAGAGCAGGAAGTGTGGCATTTGCATCAAAAATATACCCAAACCTCTTCTTTCCAGGAGCGTGTAATCTTTCCCTTCCCACCTGCCGAGCATGTGCTTGGAAAGAGAGGTGCCCCTCCCACCGCTTCGGGCTGCTTCCCAGCATCCTTTCACATCAGTGCTTTTTGCTGGTGGCAAAAACATGGTCCCTGGGGTAGATGCTGAGAAAACAGGGTGCCAAGTCCAACAGCAGCTATGAAAAGGGTGGGAGAGGGTGCTCACATCCCGAAGGGCACAGGGAGGAGAAGGGAACTATTTTCCCTTTGGAAACAGAAATTCTATCGGGAAGTCATTCATAAAAACAGAACATTTTCCTTTTTCTTTTCTTTTTTTTATAGAAAATTCTTTCCTTCTAAGCTCCAAATAGCTGTTTTCAGTAAGAAGGAGTACGAGAGATAAATCTTTCACTGGTGAGTACAAAATAAACAAAAAGTGAAACATGAGTCACAGGCTGGGTTGTGGGGAGAACACTTTCAGATTCAAGAACTTAGTGATTTCAGGTCCCATGACTTCTTCAGACAATATTCGAAGAGCACACACATCTTTGGAACAGTTCCCTCCTTTTCACCTTCTTAAAAAGAGGTTTGTCATTAGTCAAAACCAGTTCAGCAGATTCACTGGCCACCACTTCCACACACGGCTGTATTTCAGTGGGTTCTGACCCCGAATATTTTGGACACAACTTTTTAGACCAGAAGCCAAGTGACACATGAACCTCAACTTCCAGTACTGGAGTCCAGTTGTGTATCGGTCTCTCAAGAATAAAATTCCAGGCACCACCATCTGAGATACAGCGCAGCAAATGTAGCCCAGGAGAGCTTGGCAGGCAGACCGGGCCCTCGCGTGATGCTACTGAGACCCAGAGGTGGTCCTGGGAGCTGAGCTCTGGAGCCATTGCTTGTTGACCAGCCCAACTCAGTCAGAACAGTCTAAACAGTAATCCTGGCCCAGCAGCCCCCACCTCAGCCAGTCACGCCACCCACAAATACATAAACACTCGTTTTATAAAAGGTGATTATATTTTCAGTCACCTTCTTGACCTTTTAAACAACCATGGCATCATAAGTCCCACACCTAAAGAGGGCAGGAGTATCATCCCTAATGACATGGGTTCCAGATAGACTGACAGTTGATTTCTGTGGTTGTGAAGGTATTAAAAGTGCTTTTTCTACAAAGCATTTCAAATCAAAGTAGCCAACAACGAACAGGCAATGTTTGCAGAGATAAATTAAGTCTGAACGATCAGTGCAGGTATTTTCCTGTTTCTTTTTGTTATGTTTCCTCTCTACCTCTCAGGATTGGCTCTAACCCAAGGTCTAACCTACCATGGCAAGCTGTTGTCAGATCTTATGGACATGCCTTTCCGAGCTCCACATGGTTTTAGAAAACTGGAGACTTTGCCAAGATATCTGTTTGAGGATAAGGGAAGGAGAACAAGTACTGGCACGAATTTCACTCCAAACACCCTCAGCTCCAAGTGGGCTACTCAGCCAGAGAGATGAGCTGGGGAACCAGAGAGGCGGCAGCTAAAGTGGCAATGCTTAGACTCTTCCGTTTGGTTACAAAGGGGCGACGGCGTGGAGTTCACCAGTGTAGCTGCAGCAACCAGGTTCTGCTTTACACACCCCGGAGGCAAGGAGCTTGGACGGAAGGGCAGGAGGGTCCTCCTCACCTAAGGAAAGAAGAGAGAGCAGAGACACAGATCACTACACCTCACAAGACTAGGCACTCAGACCAGAACATGGCAGACCCTAGGTTTGGACCACAGGCTTTAGGCAAGTGAGGCAGGCATCCCAAACAGCTCAAGCGGCTAAGAGGCCCCAGTTCCCTTGCGGTGAGTCAAGGGTTTGCATGCCTGACTCCAGCTGGTCACGGGCACAGTAAGGATGACACGGCATCCTGCAGGGGCTCCCTGGAGAAATGGGGCCTCCCTCAGGGCCCTACTTGGAACCTGTGCTGAGCTGTGGGGAGAACACCGCATCCCTGAACCCAGGTTCAACAGATGTGGGTTAAAAGACATGGGGATGGTGAACAGTGCAAGTCCCAACAAAGATCCAGGTCATCGAATACTGTTGGGGACCACTGCATTTTGGTATTTGGATGTTTCTGGGGTTTAGGACGGTGGCCTAGTGCACTCGTTGTATATTACATAACGTGGAACTGGGCAGTTCACCGTAACTTAGCATCATCTCACACCTATGAACATTCCCATTACCTGGGAGCCACTGAAACTATCAATGCAGTTGTGTTACTTCCCATCAGGTGTCACTGCCACAGAGGTGTGCCCCCAAACCAGGAAAGCACTTTCTCGAATTAGGAGCAAACGCTGGGCCTGCATGGAAACAGACCCACTGGCACTTGGGGCCCCGGCCTTACCCAGGCCCGAGGAGGACGACACGCTCTCGGTCAGCGAGGACGTTTCTGTTTGGTCCGCCGACAGCCCTTCCATGAGGGGCAGAGACAGCTCGGAGGAGGGCACGGAGGAGTCGTAGATGCCCGAGTCCCGCGGCATGCCCGAGGCACCCACGGCCTTCCCGGCGCGCAGCAGGGGCTGCAGGACCGGGGCGCCCGCGGCCTCCGCGGCCTCGTCGGGGCCCAGCTGCTGCCCCTCTGGTGACCCGGGGGCCGGCACCTCAGCCTTGAGGTCACTTTCGGGCCCCAGTTTGCACATGACGTCATTCAGCACCAGGCCCGAGTCGAACTTCTCCAGGACCGGCTCCTGGCGGCGGAGCGGGGGAGGCTGCGAAGGCACAAACTGCTTCTCAAACCAGTCGGGCTCCTCGTCGATGAACTGGTGCATGTTGCAGATGGCCACGTACAGGGACCGGCCCGCCTTGCTCCGAAAGTAGTTCCTCCTGCTGACGTGTCCGAGCTCCGGGAGGCCGTGATCTCGAGGGAGGCCGTGTTCTCGCGGGAGGCCGTGTTCTCGCGGGAAGCCGTGGTCTCGCGGGAGGCCAGGGTCTCGCGGGAAGCCGTGGCCTCGCGAGTGCAGGTGGGAGCAGAGCTGGGGCAGGTGGTCCATGAGCTTGTACTTGGTGCTCAGGTCCAGGACGCCAGGAACGTCCCCCTCGCAGGAATAGTCGAAGTAGACGGCGATGAACTTGCTGAGCGCCACCGCCGAGGAGCTCTGCTTGGCCTGGCGGAGCTTTTCGGCGATGGCGGCCACGGCCACCACGAAGAGCTCGCCTTTCCCGGAGCCGCGGCCGCCTCCTTTGTGCTTGTAGTTCTTCTTGTCCACGAAGTACTTCATGCCTTTGGAACAGACCACGATGATGAACTGGGACTCGTGGATCTTCTGGATGACCCATTCTCTCTGCCCTTCCCGGCAGAGGCTGAAGTCTTCCCATAGGTCCAGAGCCACCTGGGAAAACAGGACCCACACTCACTCATACAGCCTGGAATGTGGCCGCCAAATATTGTTACAAATCAGTCCTAGCTAGTTTGGCTCAGTGGATAGTCAACCTGCGAACTGAAGGGTCCCAGATTCGATTCCAGTCAAGGGCACATGCAGGGGATCCTGACTTGATCCCCTGTGGGAGAGGGTGCAGGAGACAGCCAATCAATGATTCTCATCATGGATGTTTCTCTCTCTCCCTCTCCCTTTCTCTCTGAAATCAATCAATATATACATATACATACATATATATATATATATATATAAATTTATTTATTTTTAAAAAGAGCACATCATCTCTCCCTTTTTAGCAGCTGTAAGGTGACCTGGCCCTGAGGAACAGCTAACAGTCCATGGGTGATGGTCACACAGCAGACCCTCTGCATCATGCCCTCGGTTTAGCATAATGTGGGGTCATTACCGCTCCTGTCCTACTCGTGAAAAGACAGAAGCACGGAGCTTCTCACAACCTGCCTAAGACACATCATGTGTGAGGCCCTCAAGGGACTTATCAAGTGTGATGCAGAACATTGAAAATGTAGGTCCTGGGGTTGGTCTACCTGATGAGCAAGGCTGCCTACATGGCGGGACAGGTCCAGAGAGAAAGCTGAAAGGTGATGGAGGGACGTGGGTGAGGGACCCCCAAAGTGGGTTGAGAAATGGGGTTCAGGTCTGGATGTCACAATCACCCACAATGTTGGGATGACTCATGTCCACAGAGTATGACTGACAAAGAGGATCTCCCCAGCCATCTCAAAGCCATGCTATTTACTAGTTGGTCAGTGGCTGGAGAGGAGGGTGAACTGCAGTAACATGGCCATTTTGGTTAATTCATGAGTGACCAGCACTTCCCACCATGACTTCACAGTGGTCCTCAGAGTCATATCCTACATGGCCTTTAACCCCAAAGGGGGTCTGGCAGGGAGACTGAGAATGGGAGAAGAAAACCAGGCCTCAGAGGTCTTCACCTTCTCAGACCATTTTCATCTGATTCTACTGAAATCATCTCTTGGCAAGTGTATCTTTCTCCTCCTTTCTTTCTTTTTTTTTTTTTTTTTTTTTTTTTAGCTAATTCTCACCCAAGGGTATTTCACCATTGATTTTTTTTTTTTTTAAGAGAATAAAAGGATGAAAGGGACAGGGAGAGACAGAGAGAGAAACATCAATGTAAGAGAGACACATTAATTGGTTGCCTCCCGCACGTGCACCAACCAGGGCTGGAGGTCGAGCCTACAGCCGAGGTACATGCCCTTGACTGGAATTGATCCCAGGACCCTTCAGTCCGCAGGTCAACGCTCTATTCACTGAGCCAAGCCAACTAGGGCTTCTCTTCCTTTCTATAGCTCAGAAACTAATTCCCGATGGTTATACCCAAACACAACAGCCACAGTCTGTTGAGGGGGAAGGGGGTCTAAAATGACTTTGCCTTCTGCTCTACGGTGTTACCAAGGGGAAGAAACCCTCAACATCTGTCTTTCCACTTGCTGAAAATAATCATGAATTGTCTTACACATGCTCTAATTCTCCCAACGTTATAAATTATAAAGTCTAAGAGATATTATACCAAGCATTTTGAAAAATGTTCCTATGTTTAATCCAGCAATTCCATTTCCAGGAATCTGTCTTTGGAAAATCATTAGAAATGAGGCAATACTGAAGTACAATACTGAGATGTTTAACAATTTGAAATAACATGGATCATGTGGCTGATTAAAACTGCAGTTTATATAAAGCTGCTAATTGTGTAAACAATTATTAAAATGAGACAAAGAAAATAACTCCGACCTATTCAAAATGCAAAACTGTGTGTATGACTTCATCTCTGCAGAAAGACTGGAAGCAAATACACCAAATAGTAACCATCATTCCTCGTTTCTCCAAGTGGAGATTACAGGCCATTTTTTGTCATATTTTTCTAGTTTCCAAATTTTCTACAGTATTACAATCGTTTGCTGTTGCTTTTTAGCACATGTGCTAATCTGCCAACCTCTCTCCACCTCCCTGCATTGGGAAACCAGCCCAGCCTTGTAAGTATGTTTCTTTTACACTAGGGGGCAGCCTCACCACATGGGGAGATTCCGAGAAACCCTCCAGCAGGCACAAATAATCCAACTACATAATTATTGTACAATTCTTGCATTCGTAAGAAACGTGTCCATGAGAGCGTCAAACTTCGCTCTAAGATTAACACTATATCATTATAGAAGAGCTACGTTTGAATAGCTTAACTCAGAAGAACAGATAAAAAACCACAGCAGACCATTTAAGCGCTTGATGCGTTATTATTTCCCCTTCTTAGCAAAGCTCCCCCACCTTGTCAAACCTGCTACTTTTCTTGCCCTGATCTCTCTGACCTTCCAATGCTCTGTCGAGTGACCACCTCTCCCCACCCCCACTACATGCTCCCTGGGCAGCTGCCTGCCCTTTGTCCCCATACAACTTCCTGCCAGGTGGGTGCCACTCAAAGCTTCTGAGCAGGAGTGAGTCGGGGATAGAACTGAGCGTGAGAAAAGTGATGAGTAGAAGAGACTGGACAAAGAGTGCGAGGCAGACCCCGAGTTGGAAGCCAGGCACTGCTGGAGGGCAGGTACCCCCTAAGGAGGCCTGGAGGAGGAACATGGTGGCCAGGAGAGGGTGCAGAGCATGTGCCCCATGCCCCCCACAGAAGGTGAAAGACTTGTTGCCGAACCAGTTTGGCTCAGTGGATCGAGCATCTGCCTGCGGACTGAAAAGTCCCAGGTTTGATTTGGTCAAGGGCATGTACCTTGGTGGCGGGCACATCACCGGTAGGGGGTGTGCAGGAGGCAGCTGGTCGATGTTTCTCTCTCATCGATGCTTCTAGCTCTCTATCCCTCTCCCTTCCTCTCTATAATAAATCAATAAAATATATTTTTTTTTTAAAAAAATTTTATTTTTAAGTGAGAGACTTGAGATTCCTTACCTCGCAGCCACAGAAGTCCTGGAGGAAGTAGGCGAAACACTGGACAACATTCATGTGATTCTGGCCGTCTTTGCTGGAATAGCAGAGGAAGACCTTCGGCCGCGGCCGCAGCCTCTCCCGGGGGAGTGCCGTGGCGTAGGCTGAGGACTCAGAACTCTCTTCATCTAAATGTGAATATATGTTTTCTAAATTTGGGAAAGAAGGTAAGATGGACAGCGATGAGCAACGCTTTGTCCTGTCCCCTAAGACCGGGGCCCTAATGTCATCGTCAAGAAACAAGAGGTGAAGAGGTGACACTGCCACACAGAGTCCAGGAGCCCCCAGGCCCTCCCAGATGCCCGCCTGGGGGGACCAGCCCTCAGGCCCTGCCCTTGGCGGGGGACACCCCGCCCACAAACCTTGCTGCTTCTTGCGGCACATCACGGTGAAGAGGGTGGCGAACGCCGATATGACGACCAGCGGCACGGTGATGGCCACGGCTCGGATGGGCCCGGCCCACGGGGAGTGCACTGGGAAACCCCAAAGGGAAGGCTGTTACACCCGAGCAGCGGAACGGCTTCAAAGAGAACCCGTGTTTTCTTTTTCTTTTTCTGTCTAAGCCGCATGACAGGGTGTAGGGCCCCTTGACCACCTTTCTCTGCTGTCGGTTCGGTAATTTTAAAAAAGGGACTCGTTCTGAAGAAACAGTTCAACAGTCTGCTAACTGTAAATGCCTTTGAGTGAGAATTTTGCCTAAGGAAACCTCCCACCACCGCTTTTCTCCCGAGGACAATTGACTATTTATTTAGTTCCAGAAGACACACACCACACTGCCTTTGATCTTCCAGGCATCCACATGAGGGCGGAGGGAAGTCAGAGCTGATGGAACAGCCCGTGAGAGAGAGGAGCTCAAGTTTTTGTTGTGTTTGTTTTTGTAAAACCATTAGGTGCAGAGACCTTGGTATGTATACTCTAGTCCAGAGCCAACGTTTCACACACAAAAAAAGCCTTACCTGGCTTTAAAGCATAATGCACCACTTTTCTTGTTGTATTAGTGTCATCCACCAGCTGCAAAACAGAGGACGCTACATTATTATTTTTAAGTGATAGCATTTCAACAGAGTCCATGCTTTCGTCGTCTGTGGGCAGTGCGGGGTGGGAGGAAGGAGAACGGGGGAGGGCAGGGCTGCCGCTGTGATCATTCACCAGCAGAGGTAGACACATCTCTGGTCAGACAAAGCTCTGCTCTACCAAGTCAAAAGTCATGTCTTCATGAATGAAAGGGGTGTTTGTTCATTGATGAAACCAGCTAGTGATTGCAGGTTCTAACAATTTTCAACTGAATAGCATCTTACCACTGATCTTACTGAATGCTTTAAGAGGGTGTGTCTGCTCAGAACCACACATTGCTACAGAGTAATGCAAGAACCAAGTGTTTCTACCAAAATGTTAAGACATGTTGGCTGTCTCTGAATAGGAAGGCTATGGACAATTTTTAATTTCTCTTTCTATTTTCCTTTTACTCCTGTTTTTGCAGTATGTTTGATACTGGAAAAGAAATTACAAGAAGAAAAGAAAAAATTCTTATTTACATGCTCTTTTAAGCAGAACTTAGAACTCATGTAAATTTATACAGGACAATGTCAGCAGAAATCTAGAAAAGTATAGGCAGATGTAGTGGACATAGCTTTTGCTTTGCTGTTTCATTACTAAAACAAGACATTTTAGAAACTAAAGTTTTAAAAATATACCTTTGTAAGGAAGAAGGAATATAGAAGTTTTAAATCATGGTTATGTGAACTATATGGTCACATAAAAATATTTATTTTGAAATATTTAATTAAAAAATCAAAGATGAATTTCACATAAACTTTTTTAAAAGCAAGTTAAGGACCTTGTAAAAATATAACTGCATACCTTCAATGGCTTGAAATTTAGTGTTGTAAACAACTGGGATTTAAAAAAATTTTTTTTTAAATATATTTTATTGATTTTGTACAGAGAGGAAGGGAGAGAGATAGAGAGTTAGAAACACGATGAGAGAGAGTCATCGATCAGTTGCATCTTGCACACCCCCTACTGGGGATATGCCTGCAACCAAGGTACATGCCCTTGACCGGAATCGAACCCGGGTCCCGTCAGTCCCCAAGCCGACGCTCTATCCATTGAGCTAAACCGGTCTCGGCTTAAAATATATTCTATTAATTTTTTACAGAGAGGAAGAGAGAGGGATAGAGAGTTAGAAAGATCAATAAGAGAGAATCATCAATCAGCTGCCTCTTGCACACCCCCTACTGGGGATGTGCCTGCAACCAAGGTACATGCCCTTGACGGAATCGAACCTCGGACCTTTCAGTCCGCAGGTCGATGCTCTATCCACTGAGCCAAACCGGTTTCAGCAACAATTGGGATTTTAAATGAGCTGGACTCATTCTATAGAATTAATAATAGGCCTTTCTTGAGTTATACGCACCTCAATTATATAATCACCTGGAGATACATTTTGAAGGAGGCAGCTGGTTGTCTCTGTATTTTGCTCCTGTAAAGAAACAATACTTTTAAAACTTGCTTCTTGGATAAAGGTCATCAGGACCTCTCTGTTCCCCCAGAACTGAAGAGCTCATCTAATTTTTTTTTTTTTTCCAGGAGCCGTCAATCAGATCAGAAAGCCACTGTGCTCATCTGCCACCTTATCTGAACTTCACTTTGGTAAAAGGCCTGGGAGAGTGTGGGACTCCTGTCATACTGCACACTTGGCTGGTGGTACCCTCAGCAGGAATATTTTATTTGGAAACAAAGAAATGATGTAGTTAGAATAGCCTTTACTTAATAAAAGGGTGGGGAGAGAAGTCACCCGCCTGCGTTTGGGTTTATGTGCCATAATTTTAACTTGAGCAGAAGGTCAGAGGCGGTGAGAGCCGGCAGGAAAGCCACACTGCACACACCCAGGAGCATGCCCACCCAGGGAGCCGCTGGGGTATCCACCGCCACTGACCATCTCTCACGGCTCCCAGGGCCGGCCCCGCAGTCCTGCGAGCTCCCATGACACCTTTCCCACTCCCTCTGACCGCCTCCAGGGTAAGAACTTGGTCACTGAGTTTCTACTTAACCTTGGCCTATGTGGAAAGCCAGCAGCCACTGAAATGCCAGTGACAAGGCTCCTCCATGTACTTTTCCCACTGACAGCTGTGAGACCCCAGGCTCCCCATCTGTACAGCGGGGCCAACAGCAGTTCTGCTTCACAGGGTGGTAAGGCTTCCATGAGCACAGAGCTTGGTGGCTGCCACACAGGGGGCACCTGGTTCATGTTTGACTTACAGAAGAACAAACTAGAAATGCTTCTCATTACCGTGGGTCCTTGGTAATATCCTTCCCGGGCTACGTCACCACCGGGAGAGCTGGGGTGCAGGCAATCGGGGAGTGAGGGGTGACGGCAAAATGTTTTGAGACACACCCCGTGATAATAGTCTGGAATATCTACCCACTGCTGAGTCAACATCACCTAATGTTCATGCTGAACCATCCAAATGCCGGGGGCTCGGGGGTCACTTTATTTATTTATTTATTTATTTATTTATTTATTGAAAAATAATAAATTGACATTTTATTGGTTAGAAATGCTCCAATATTGACTATTTCATACACCTAATTTTAATTTAACAGGGGTTAGGGCTATGGGCTTGCTGCAATGACATATGGATTTAAGCTGAGTTTTCTTTTTTCTTTTTTCTTTTAACAAGTTTTTATTGTTCATATTATTACAAATGTTCCTTTTTCCCCCCCCCACCATTGCTCTCCTCCACCAGGTTCCCACCCCACCCTCTGCCCTTTCCTCGGGGGTCACTTTAAAACACGGAGCGGCCCACCTGTTTGCAGGTCTTTCGCTTGAAGGGCCCCTCGTGCTTGAGTCTGTAGTGAAGGTAGAAGAAGCGGAAGCCGAAGGCGTGAGGCGCGTGGCTGAAGGACACCTGCATGTCCGAGCCGTGCTGGGTGATGTTCAGGTTCCGAGGCTTCCAGACTGGGCGGAGAGAGGACCCGCGTGAGCACCCCACGGCCCCCGACACCACCGGCCGGCACCCCGCCCAGGCAAGGGCAGCTCCACTTACAGGGCTTGCAGGCCAGGTTGTCCGGCTGTAACAACAGGTCGCAGGCTGTTGACAGAGAGACATGTGTTTTGGTTATCGGACAGTTTGACATTTTTCTTGCCCAACAATTCAACCAACATGAATATGTGGCACCGGGTGCTGCTGGGAAGGGTACTACGAAATACATCGATGGAACACTGATGTTCGGTGCAGTTCAGCTGGATCTTATGAGAACTTAAAGTGCACAACCTAAAAACGTGAATGCAGGTCACTGTATGACAACAGTACAGAGTCACCCGGATTTTAAAAGCTCGCCAAGCGTTACACAGTCTCAAGGCCAGCAGCCCCGGGCAGCAGGAGGGTTCGTGCCACTGCCACGTTGGAGCCTGCGTTCGCTGTAAACAGAAATGATGCTGGCCCTGGCCCCCTGTGGAAGGGTTTGGGCACAGGAGATCGAAGTGAGCCTGTTAACTGTCTCTGACTATTTTAACCTTCACTAGCCTTCTAATTTAAAATCCTTTTGATTGAGTCTAAAAGTGACATCAGGCATTTACTAAGGAGTGGCAGCATCCGTGCTGAAAACCAGGCACCGAAGCCAATACTTTGAAACGATTTCAATGCAATAGAAACACAGTGAGAGAGGCCAACTAGCTAGTCCAATATGCCATGTTGCTAACCTAGGGAGAACCCTCTGGAAGAGGTCCATACAGTTCCAAGAAAACCAAAGGCAGCCTCAAGGTCACTGTACTGAAATAGTGATAAGCACATCTCCTGCCTACACCTCAGTCCCAAAGAGACACACTGACTGATTCCAACGGGAAAAATTAATCTTAAATTATGCCAAGTCTGCCCAGCTGGTGTGGCTCAACTGATGCACCGGGTGTGCATCAACTGATGCACCGGGTCACCGGTTTGATTCCTGATCTGGGCACATGCCCGGGTTGCAGGCTTGATCCCCAGTGGGGGGGCATGAGGAAGCAGCTAGTCATTGCTTCTCTCTCATCAATGTTTCTATCTCTCTATCCCTCTCTCTTCCTCTCTGAATCAATAAAAACCATACTTGCCCAGCCAGCATGGCTTAGTGGTTGAGTGTCAACCTATAAACCAGGAGGTTATGGTTCAATTCGCAGTCAGGGCACTTGCCCAGGTTGTGGGCTTGATCCCCAGTGTGGGGCGTGCAGGAGGCAGCCCATCAATGATTCTCTCATCATTGATGTTTCAATCTCTTTCTCCTTCTCCCTTCCTCTCTTTGAAATCAATAAAAATATATTTTTTTAAAAACCATACTTAAAAAAAATTATGCTAGGTTTGATTTAGCCAAGTTTTTTATGAACACATGCTTTGGATCCTCCCTCTGGTTGTTATGTATGAGGATATGTTAGGTGCTAATGGTCTTTTCCCAATGGAATCTTATTTAATTAAGAAAAATGAGCCTAGTGGGTGTGGCTAGGGGTTGAGTGTCAACCTATGAATCAAGAGGTCATGGTTTGATACCCAGTAAGGGCACATGTCCAGGTTACGGCTTGGTCCCCATCAATGATTCTCTCTCATCTTTGATGTTTCTTTCTCTCCCTCTTCCTTTCTCTCTGAAATTGATAAAAAAAAAAAAAAAAAATATATATATATATATATATATATATATATATATCTTTTTTAAAAAAAGAAAATGAGACCAATTATTATAAAAATAACTTTGCTGCATAGAAAACAAAAAAGAGACGGACTAGAAGAAAACAGCCAGAGTCAGCGTTCCGCAAAGGGAACACTGATGAAGACGGGCGTTGAGAATAAAAGCACCGCGGAGGAGGGAGAGGGCAACCAGGTCACACAGGAGGGCGTGTCGGATCCTCTGACCCTGGAATGCCAGACGGAGCGGCTGGCAGGAAGGCAGAGACCTGCTGCAGCCCTCAGGGTGCCTGCGGCTCAGGGAGAGGAGGGAGACACTGTATGCAGAGCAGATGAAGAGGAGGCCGGGCAGCATGGTTAGGGCTGGAGGGCGTGGATCTGAAGTCAGACTTCTGGGGTTCCAGCTCCAGAAAGCCCTTTGACCTCTGTGTGTGAGCCACATCTCATCACTGAGATGGTAAGATTACATTCTTTGTCACAGGGTAAGCTGGGCTAGTATTTGGAAAGCATTAAAGCAGGGCCTAGCACCTATGTGCTAAATAAATAAGTAGAAAGAATAAATAAATTTCCAGGAAGAGGTGATCTCGGGAACATTGCTTACTTTTCTTAATCTAACCCTGAAAACGACAGGGAATCATCACCGAGGCCACCCTCCTGGTGACAGAAGATGAAATCATTTCATGCTTTACCCCAAAAACCAACTTATACTTCTTATTCCTATTTTTTAAAATATATTTTATTGATTTCAGAGAGTAAGGGAAAGCGGGAAAGAGATAGAAACATTAATAATGAAGAGAATCATTGACCGGCTGCCTCCCGCACTGAGGTTTGAGCCCACAACCCGGGCATGTGCCCTGACCAGGAACTGAACCCTGATATCCTGGTTCATAGATCCAGGCTCAACCACTGAGCCATGCCAGCTGGGCTTATTCCTATTTTTTTTTTTTTTAATCAAATGGTTTTAATACATGACTCCCAGCATCCTGGGCCAAACCTCAATTCTAAAGGTTGCTTTTCTCTGTACCATGCTGGTTTTAGACCAGTATCTGGTGGGTTTCTTAAACACCGATCTGTGGAAAATTAAAAGCAGAAATGTCATCATGGGAACCAGGCAGAAAGACCAAACTCACCTCGGGTTCTGAAAAAGAAAGGGTGATAATTGCTTTCATTTTTAATGGAAGGAAAAGGGACAATCTTGACGAAGTAATCCGTCTCAAACTTCATATTCAGGAAAGGTTGAGATTCCATTCCCTAAAAGGGAGCAAAAACACAGGTGACGTCGTGGAGAAATGACCCACCTCCACCTACCCAGGCGAGCTGGGTCCGCCCAGACGGTCACCGCACACGGCTCCCAAGCCAGGGACGGCTCCCAGGGAAGGAGGAAGTCGGGGCTGTATTTTCTGGATCCAGTTTAGGTCTGGATCCCTCACTAACCATGAAGATCAACAATGCCGTCTGTTCTTTGGCAAGGAAGCCAGAGCTTGTTCACTCTGAACTTCGAAGATGGTGGGGAGGAGCCCAGACGCTCCCGGGACGGCTGTCCGGTGAGTACCCGGAGCCGTGTTTGCGGCAGCGGTGCCGGAGGGCGGCCGCGCAGGGGCTGCGGGGAGTGTGCGGGGCTGGCGGGGCTGCCTGCTGTCCTCGCCACCTGGGCAGGTGGGGCGGCCCCCACGGCCCCCCTTCTCCGGTTTCGCAGACTCTGAATAGCCCATTCAGACCCGGAACAATGGTCCTCATGCGACTCACGGTTCTTTTGAAGCTGCTGTTGAGCTGCTTCGGGTCCTTTAGAATAAGCTGCTGGCACTGTCTCCCCTCTGACTTCAGCTCCTCCAGGATGACCCGAAACCCTTTCAGGAATTCGATGCCTGAGCAGAGCGGAACGCTTTCATTAAAGGTGGGCCTAATGACTTCGGAACACACCTCCCTTCCTCCCAGATTACTATTCTCTCTGCCTACGCAGCAGTTACAGGAATTATTAACCCCGGCCAGCACCTCTGCCAGCACCTCTGCGTTCACAGGAAGGAAAAACACACCCTCCGTATCCCTCTGGTCCAGGCCGGGCGATCGTCTCTGCCACGCCATCCCTGCGAATTAGCCTCTGCCCCAGCCGGCCCTCTCACCACCGCCCCCGGCCTCTGGGACGGCAGGGCTCACATGCTCAGACTCCAGTCACAACTGGTCAGAAAGAGTCTGCAGTGGAATACGTGATTTCTAGGTCATTATCAGCCAGGGTGTATTCAACGGACAAATCAGGCGGCTGCCTAGGGACTCTCCCCAAACTGTGATTCCGCCTCAGTCCTGTATTGGCAGGCATGTTTCAGTGAGCAACACGCAAAATTCCCAGCAAAGTGAGTGTCTGCACCCAAGGGGTTCCTGGGCCTGAGATGAAACAGGCGGTGAGCATGCCAGTGCGGTGCACAAAGCGGGGCTGGCTCTAATCTGGCCTGAAAGGCAGGCACCCACGGGCTGCCCAGCGGGCGCTCCTCGCCGGGCACAGAGGCCCCGCACGCCCGCCGCGCCGCTGAAAGGCGCCGGCCCGGCCCCCGCCACCTGAGCTTCCCCCGCTGCACGTCGGACTAGAAGCTTTCAAAAGGATTAAGCTCCGATGTCCGCAAGAGCCAGGCCGGGCTCCGTATCCCAGGGAGACCGGAGGAGTCCAGCGGCAGCTGCAGGTCCCCCCGCCGGCCTCCACTGGCACGATATCGATTTCGCATTCTTTCTGCCGCCAGACAAGGAGAGTGTCCCGCCTTCCCCTCCCGGGGCCAGAGTAATTACACAGGATGCAATTAACCAGGTGGGAAAATGACGGATGGCAAAGGCCGGGGAAATCTTTTTCTCTTTCCAACAGGTTCTCCAATCCTCCAACTATTTGATTAAAAACACGTCTTTTATGGCGGGCTGGGCAAAGGCAGGGCAAGGAGAGATTCCTGTTTCCGGGGAGTCTGCACACGGTGTGTGCAGGTAGCAACTCGGTTATATTCCAAGTACAAAGCTTCCTGAGGGGGTGACACCCTAGCTGACCACTAGCCCGAGGTTCAAACATACTGATAAGATCCGGCAACTATTCAGTAGATCTCACAGAACTAGACTTTTGCAATTCCTCCTTCTCAGAATTAAAAAAAATAATAATAATAATAATTTTTATTGATTTCAGGGAGGAAGGGGGGAAAGTGATAGAAACATCAATGATGAGAGAGAATCATTGATTGGCTGCCTCCTGCTTGCCCCACCCCCAACTGGGGATCGAGCCAACAAGCTGAGCATGTGCCCTGACCAGAAATCAAACCCTGACCTCCAGGTTCATATGTTGACACTCAACTACTGGGCCATTCCAGCCGGGCCTCCCTCAAAATTTTTTTTAACAAATTCTTATCATTTATATTAAGATTTCATTCATGCAATGCCCCCTAGAACCACTACTTTAACAAAAGCCAAGCAATGAATACGATTAAATACTACACGTCACAATTACATAAAAATTAATGTAATTACATTAATGTACAGGGTGGGAGTAGGTGGATCTTGTCTTTATTATTATTATTCAATTGATTTTAGAGAGAGGGGAAGAGGTAGAGAGAGAAAGAGGGAGAAACACCGATGTGAGAAACATCCATCGGCTGCCTCCCGTACGTGCCCCAATTAGGCATGGAACCTGCAACCTAGGTATGCGCCTTGAATGGGGATTGAACCCACAACCCTTTGGTGCACAGATCGATGTACTAACCAACTGAGCCACACTGGCCAGGGCTCTAGTCCTCATTTTTAAAAGACCTGCCAAGCCTGAGAGTGGAGGGAAGAGACAGCAAATGTAAATCTTAAATCACAGGAACACCTTTATCACAATTCTGTTAGCAGTTATATTATTATACTAGAGGCCCAGGACACACGAGATCCGTGCCCTGGGGGGAGGGGGGGTCCCTCAGCCCAGCCTGCACCCTCTCGCAGTCCAGGACGTCCAACTGATGGCTTGGGCCCACTCCCCGCAGTCAGACATCCTTAGCGCTGCTGTGGAGGTGGGCAGCCATGCGCCTGGCTCAGGGCTGCTGGCTGAGCGGCACTCCCCTGTGGGAGTGCCCTGACCACTAGGGACAGCTCCTGCATTGAGCATCTGCCCCCCTGGTGGTCAATGTGTATCATAGCAACTGGTTGTTCTGTCATTCGGTCAATTTGCATATTACCCTTTTATTATATAGGATTGTAGCTATATAGAGTTCAGCAATTTTATAGGACAGCTTCCCTTACAGGAACTTATTTACCCCTTCTCATTGCTTACGTCATTAAATCCTCCTAACAACCATAAAAAAAAAAAAAAAAGGTATCATGATCCCCATTTTATTGACGAAGAAACTGAGGTGTAGAGACATTAAATGACTTGCCCAGGGTCACCCAGGAAATTAAATGGCAGAGGTAGGACTCAAACCCAGAATATTCTTAACCCATATGTTTTTCTGGCTCCCAAAGAGCTTCCTTGACAGAACCTCACAGAAACAGACAGGACCTGTCCAGCCTCCTCCCTCCACCCTCCCCCCAGCCACCTCACCATGCAGGTAAACTACAACCTTCTGCCACGCTGGGCCACATTTCAGTTCCCTGCCACCGGCTCACCTCTCTTCCTTTCATCCTAAAGAGGGAGGCTGCAACCCATCAGGCCAACCCCGTGGCCATTTAGCCTTACAGGGAGCGGCCACCTCCCTTTCATCCACAGAGAATGTGTGTGTCTTTACTCGTTGAGATAATGTTATTTTTGGAAACCCGGTGGGTTCAGACCCGGCGGTACTGACACGGATAAGTGAGCCAGGCCCACCGGCCTGACTCCTCCTCCCTCTCCCTGCACTCACCTCTCCTGCACTCTGGTCCTTCTGAGATGCATCCATCCAGATTTTAAAGTTCAGCCTTTATTTTATTTTCCCCTTGGCCAGATTTTTTTTTTTTTTTAAATACTAAGATTGGGTAGCAATGCCGAAGGACCAGGTTCTGACGATGATAGCAATAGCCACAGTTTGTTAAGAACTCTCTCTAAAACATGTACTGTATTGTGTCTCGAATTCCTACCGCAAACCCAGGGGCAGTCAACTGCCCTCCGCAGGTGGGGAAGCGGGGGCTCCGTGAGGGCTGAGGGCCTCTTGGGATTCTGGGTTCAGACGTAGGCCCCCTGGAAGACAGGGGCCCTTGCCAGCCGCACATTCCACTCTGCCACCCCCCCTGTGTGCCATCAGCTCCCGAGAGAGGACACACAGCGTGGCCCTGACCTGCATCTGGCCAGATAACGCGGGTTTGCTTTTCCTCTGCCTTCCTTCCAGCCTGGTTTCTCCAGCCCACACAGTTTAAATAAAAATTCAGCTCGTTGCCAACATTTTAAAAATTGTTGGTTTCATGGTTTCTCATGAAACCAACTGGGGTTTTCCTGAAAACTCACAGAAGGTGCCAAAGCCGGGCCTGCACACATCTGCGAGGCTGGAGACAGTCCGCGCTGGATGCCAAGCCTTCACGTCCCTGGACGGGCCACCCAGCCTCCCCCCGCGGCCGAGGCCCCGGGGCCAAGTGAGGCCGGGGCCGTGTATCACTCACCGCCAAGTGTTTCAAACCCACGTCTCTCTCCTTAACCGCCACGGGAGCAAACGAGGAGCCACGGGGCACAGCCTCGAGCCGTGAGCATGCCCAGCACACAAGCAGGAGGTGTGTCTGTGCCCAAAACAACCAGCGCTACGCTCCTGTCAGACCTGCCTGGCCCCTGGAGGCCGGGGGTCTGGGGCCCTCACACTGGGCACCACCCACCCAGCCACCCCCCTCCCCCACCATGGGCCCCATTTTGACTGCTTACCCAGGGCCCCTGGGGACCAAAGAATGGTGACTGCCACCTGGTCATGGCAGGCGTACTGGCTGATGGTGATGTTCTGGGCGTCGGCGATCACGTGCTTCCCCACTGGATTCAAGTACGTGGTGCAGTCTGGAGAGAGTTGGGAGGAGAATAGAACAGTCACGTTTAAAAGCCTTTTTTTTAATTATTATTATTTCCAAGTTTATCTTCCCAAGTCACACAAAGCATGCCTGCAGGTGGCCGAATCCACTGTGTGGGCCTCAGAAGCCCAAAGGCGAGATCGAAGGTGGACTGTTTGGAAAAGCAAAAGATGCTGCAGTGAGACTTATTTGTAGCACCAACCCCACCCCCACCACCCCCTCAATTAGATCCCAGGACAAAGATTAGCAGTATCCTTGATGGGCTAGAGTTTGTGTGTGTGTGTGTGTGTGGCATCGACTTTTTTTTACTACTATGAAATTTTACCCGAATCAATAATTGTTTACATTCGTTCAGTTTTCAGCATTAGAGAGTCATTTGAGACACAACAATGGTTGAGTAATCTGGGTTTGCCTGTTTTCAGAAGCAAGCTTGAGGGCAAGGTATCTGGGGGGGAAGAGGAAATAAAATGAGGATGTGACTCCATGGGAGAGGGAAGACGTCATCCACGAGGAGCTGCAAAAGATACTGACTTGGTGATTGGCAAAGCGCCTCCCCGTGTTAGCTGGCATCGGCGAGGGCCAAGCGTGTGTTCCCACTCACCAGGCGCCCACAGCACCCGCCGGGCCCAGAGGCCACACGGCTGAAAAAGACCCGACCCCCTGATTTTGTCCGGGGCCATCGCTCACTGCCACCTGCCAATGCCACCACGACCGCGGGAGCAGCTGCGCCACCCGGTTTTACTAAAGACGCCGTCAGAGTCTGCGAGATCCTAAACGCGCCGGCAGCTCCGGCCAGGCGGCGGGCGGGGTTTCCGAGCACGGCCACGGGCCCTCCGGCCACTCCTCCAGGGAGCCCCCGCCATCCCCGCGCCACCGAGTCCTAGTCTTGTGCTGCTCCGTCTCCGTTTCCTTCTCGATGGTGAAGCTTGAAAACCATCCTCAGCATCTGCAGCCGCAGGTCTTCAATCCCAGCCACCCGCGCCCCCCTCCCAGGTCCGGCTGTTTTCCTCGCTGCGGAGCCTCCACGGGTGTTTTCTGAGAAGCCCGCCGAGTCTGCTGCACTCCCACCCTCTCGCCACCCCTCTCCCCCCAAAACTGGACCGCACAGCTGCCATGTTCAGGACTAAAAATGTCCACTGGTTATTTAAAGATTAAGAGACAATATTAGAAAAACACGAACGTCCCAGAAGTAATGGACAGGCCCTAAATGGTTTGGCTCAATGGATAGAGCATCAGTCTGCAGACTGAGGGGTCCCAGGTTCAATTCCAGCCAAGGGCACGTGCCTGGGTTTCGGGCTTGATCCCCAGTAGGGGGCGTGCAAGAGGCAGCCCATCAGTGATTCTCTCTCATCAATGATGTTTCTATCCCTCTCTCCCTCTCCCTTCCTCTCTGGAACCAATAAAATATATTTAAAAAAATAAAGAAGTAATGGGCAGCCTCCTAAGCTCTGAACGTGCACGTCATCCTCCTCCTTTTAAAATGTTCTTATTGAAGGACAACACACTCACTAACCCACGGAGCTCCGTTTTGCAGCTCCACCCTCCGCACGGTTTTTCATCCTCCTTTCTTGCCTGAACCATCAAGTGTTCTCCCACCTGCTTCAAAACAGCCCTCCTACACTGCAGTGTTACGTCTTCTGAAAAGATGCTAATAATCCAAAAAACTGAATTCTACTTCTGATGAAAATGCACTCTCAGAGCATTCAACATGTGTCCTCTGGGTGCAGGAGAGAATTTTAGAACGAGGGGCGGGGAGGGGGGGTGAGTTAACATCTGGTGCAATATCCTCATTACACAAGTGAGGAAGCTGCATCGAGAGAGGGCAGCTGGGTGGCACAGGATTCACTGCTGACCAGCCCAGGGTCAGGACAGAAAGCAGCCTTGGATGCTCATGCCGGACTCTTGTCATTCCATCCTCAACACAGAGCTGATGATTCGAATGAGTTCTGAGTCAGTAGTATTCAGCCTGCAAAAATCCCAGCTGAGCCCCGCTGCCCAGTATTAAAAAACAGCACGGTCCCCTCCCACCTGCAAAGCTCAAACCTTTTCTCTTATTGAAGTCAATACCCAAAGAGAAACCTTTGACTCCAACTGCTTTAGGAAAAGACACGTGAACAAGAGAAAATCACGGTTGTTTCCTTGGTTCAACCCTAATGCCAACATGAGCACTCTCCTGCTTTCTGTACATGCAATTATGCAAATAAAAAGTCTAAGAATTTATTTTGTCTTAATTCTTAAGACAAAAAAGTCTAAGAATTCAGAAAACTGTATTACAACCTACTCAAGCATTTCCCCCACTCAGAGCCTGAAGAAGAAATTAGAAATGCAATGCAAAAGGAGGCAAGGAGACCTGTGAAATTTGGTTATGATTTCATGGCAAGGTGTTTTCTTTCTTTATAATATCAAACGGCAAAAGAATAGAAAAATAAGATTTTGTAGTTTAATACTTTTAGTGAAAACTTGGTAATTGGCTTTTAGCTATTTCAAACAGAACTAGCAACCAGTCAACTAAGCCATAACAGGAACTTCCTTATGAACGAGAGAAACCTATTTCTCAATGGAAAACAATAAATGTACTTTACACAGCCTGGATCCAATTATTAGCAACTCAACTCTAATGTTTTGGATTTTGGTTACCAAAAAAAAAATAAAAAGTATGCCCAAATGACATTTTGCCAAAATGCAACTGAACTTTAGATGTCTTAGGAGTCAATTCCAGTTGTGAATTAAATTCTAATTAAATGCTGCAAACTTAGAAAGAAAATAAGAGATACCCACTGGCACACGGGCCAACTATCTAGTCTCATGAAGAAAACAATAAGATACATTTAAGTTCCACAGGTACAGATCCTCTTTCACAAATCCCCCTATTAAATCAGAGATGCACATACTTGTTTGCAGCTGACCGGAAAATCCTGAACTTTTGAATGTAACACAAGATCTGCCAGGACCAAGAACATAGACTAGAAATTAACTTTCTAACTCAAAGAAAGATCCCTTACACATGTCTTTACTTAGCTGAATTAAGTATCAGGGACTTGCAAATCCTTCATGAGTATCACAACATGCACTGAGAGCGCGCACACACTGCTAACATGAAATGACTGTTTTGTCTGGAAGTCCCTTGTTTCGGGCATGCGTTCGACATACATACGTGTATCTCAAAACCGTTAGACTGTACACCCCCAGGGAGGCCCTGCTCTAGCTGTGATCACTCCAGAGGCCCCGTGTGACCTCCTGCCTCCTTCCTCCTTCCATGGACTCTCCTAACCCTCCCCCCAGAGGTGAGTCCAAGGGCAGGGGTCCCTGAATACCAGTCAAGCTCCTTCTTGTCATTTTTGCTTGTAAATGATGGCTCCGAAGGCTAACGTGCTCACAACTGTATGTAATTACCTTCGTGGGCGTGAAAGCCCAGGAAGAGGCTATGCATGCTCAATCAGAAAGAGCGCCCCGCCTTGCCCTCAGGAAACACGTCAGCCAGAAAAGGCCACGTAGCCGTGAGAGAAGGGGCCAGAGAGGTGCTTGTGTGCCGACTCCAGTTGGAATAACTTCTAATATTGACAGATGTCAATCACTGAGTGCAGGCCGGCTACCGGTGAGCGGTCGCTTTGTGTAAGCCTCAAATGATGCTGAGGAACACCTTAGGTTGGTTTGCTTACTTTTGTACTTTACATGCATTACACTACTACACTCATATGCAAAAAAATTACACTAAGGAAGAAATTTTTTTTTTAATTTAATCTTTGCCCTAGCCGGTTTGGCTCAGTGGATAGGGTGTCGGCCTATGGACTGAAAGGTCCCAGGTTCTATTCCGGTCAAGGGCATGTACCTTGGTTTCGGGCACATCCCCAGTAGGGGGTGCGCAGGAGGCAGCTGATCGATGTTTCTCTCTCATCGATGTTTCTGACTCTCTATCCTTCTCCCTCTCTGTAAAAAATTCAGTAAGATAAATTTTTTAAAAATAATAAAATAATAAAAATTTGATCTTTGTTTGACAGTGAGAAAACTGAGGCTTGGAGAAGTCCAATCACCCAATGCGATCCTCGGGGAACCGGGGTTGGAACCCAGGCCTGAATCAGAGACGGCAGCCAGCCGAAGGCCCGAGTGCCAATCTGGAACAGGCGGCTCCCTTGGCCCACTCTGTGTCTCTGAGAACTTTTAAATAAATGCCAGTGTTAAAAAATGTTCACAAAAACATCCAAATCTCCCGCTCGCTCTTCCTGGAAATCACTTCTGGCTCTCCTCGGGGGAATTCCTCAAGGCCACGGCGGCTGGACCGAGGGGACAGGGCCGCCCGGGCCACAGCCCCTGCGCTGGGTGGCCCTGCAGACAGCTGCATCTGTTCTCCGGCCACGGCCACATCCTCAGGCAATCGGGGGGGCCTCTGTACACTGTTTCTCCAAACACCACGGAGACGGCTTGAGCTGTCCCAAATTCCTGAGGGGCTTAGCTGAGACTGAGCTGCTTTAGCTCTGCTGACAGAACCTGAGTGGGTTCCGAAGATCCCTTCACCCCGGGCCCTGCAGGGTCCTTGACTAAGTGCGACCGTGTAAGCCCTGGCTCCCTCACAGGGCTCCATTCTTCGGAGGTCACGCCAGTTACTTACTGTCATATCTGAAGGTGATGTTGTGCAGCCCGCTGTTTCTGCTAGCCGGCCCCACTCCCTGCGGGAAAACAAGAAAACACGATGAGGAGGGAAGACAATTTGCTCTTCCGGCACCGATCCCCGCGGAGTCAAACCGCACACAGGAGACCCAGGCACATGCCCGGCTCCACGCTTTCCCAGCTCCGGGCCCCGCTGGCCGCCCGGCTCCCTCCAGATCAGGGGACCCGAACCGTGGGCCCTGGAGAGGGACCGTGAGCACTCACTTCCCTAAGACAACAGGGGCAGGCTGTTCTCTGTTTGGGGCTCAAACAATAACTCATTAACAGTGAAGCTGGGGGAGAGCGTGAGTTGCCAGCTGGAGCCCTCCCAGGTGGTTCTGAAGCCCGGATCGGTTATAAAGTCACCGAGCAGACACCCGTCCAAGAGCTCTGTTAAGCCACGACAGATAGGCCATTCCTCCAGTCTAAGGAAACGGGTCTCTCGTTCCAAGACCAGGAAAGAGTGTGGGAACAAGCTGTTACTTTTAATGAGAAAATTCTTCTCTGCATCCGTACCTTCGCTTGGAATATATAGGGTGGGTTATAAAAGAAAAAAAGAAAGAAAAAAAAAGACGTTAAAAGGTCTAACTCCAAAGCTTGGCGATGTGGCCGTCAGCCATCTGCGTGCTCAGCAGCAGGGATAACAACTCCGCCAGGCTTCCCGCTTTAATGAGAGGGCACCCGGGATCCTCCCGCGCCCGCCTCCTCCTCACCCACCGCTCACCCACCCTGGGAACGAGGGGCTCCGGCCTAACCGTCTCTGTAACGACCTGCAAACGTGCCCCTCGGCATACGCTACAGAATTCCCCCAAACATGCTAATTCTGGGGTGCTAAGTGATGGGGAAATATTCCAGCCACACCGCTGAAGTTTCCACGCCATCAGAGGGCCGTGGGGAAACCATATGCTGGCGGCCCGGCACTTAACGGGCAATGGTTACGGCGAGGCACCCAGTGCAGAGCGCTTCTGGGAGCCGGGGTCTCCGGCCACAGCCCGGCACCGGCACATGCTCCCGGGTGCTCACACGGCGCCCCCGAAGCCAGGCACGCCTGCTGAAACCGTACCCCTGAGCTCAGACAGACGGGACCCTGGGAAAGCACAGCTGTGCAGAGGGGGACAGAGGGACACACACACACACACACACACACACACACGCCGTTCTCATTAAAATGAGGAGTGCGCAGTCACAGAAAGTCTAAATCAACATGATGTACTGGCCCACTGTACGCCTCCTGGGGCTCCCCTTCTCCCTGTCCCCCTCCTTCTCCAGCTTTCCCTTCCCATCCTCCCTCCCCCCACCAGCACAGGATTCCAGAATTTCTCACGGAGAACACTTTGGAAAATGTGGCCACCTTATGAAAAGCCCAAACTCTGCCATCACTGCTTAGCGATGAGGCCAGTGTGTGCAACAAGAGGACACCCCCGCCCTCCACCCAGGTGGCCAGGACCAGAGCAACAGCGCCTGCAGGAGGTCAGGAGACAAAGCCACCCCACAGCCCGTCGGTAATGCCCGAGAACTCAGCCGCGGGCTTCTCCCCCCTTCCACCCCCGACATGCCTCACTCGGCATCTGTTAGGAGCCGGACAGGATGCTGGGGACAGGGGTGAGCAAAGCAGCCAGGGTCCCTGCCTCGGGGGCGAATAGCTCACTCTTCCAGAGAAGAGAGACTGGGTACATGGGTCACAGGCAGGGCACACAGGCAAGCCTCAATACCCGGCCTTCCAAGAACTCCGTGTCGATGGCATACAAGATACGTGTGGCAGGGTGAGGGGGGGGGAGAGCCATAAAGAAGCATGCAGTGTGCGAAATGCCCGGGCAGCGCAGCCATGACCGGGAGCGTAGCAGAGGGGAGGGTAACGGAGCTAGAATTGAGAGAAAAAGGCAGCGTCACGGGAGGGAAACAAAAACACAAACTGGGGCCCACAGTAACCTCCTCGGTCCTTCATCCTCCCTCTGACACCACAGGCAAACCCCGGTGGGCCCCGCCTCCTCCACTGGTTTTTACAAAGGCAGTTTGCGTGGCACGGCCGGTGTGGCTCAGCGGTTGAGCATTAGTCCAGAAACCAAGAAATCATGGTTCGGTTCCCAGTGGATTCCCAGTTGGGGCACATGCCTGGATTGTGGGCTCGATCCCCAGCAGGGGGCCTGCCGGAGGAAGCTGATAGATGATGTTTATCTTCCATCGATGTTTCTATCTCTCTATCCCTCTCCCTTCCTCTCTCTTTAAAAACCAATACTTTTTTTTTTTTAAAGGATAGTTTGCGGGACCTCCCCAGAAGGAGGGTAAGGAGGACCTTGTGAAGCCACGCAGAGAAAGCACTTTTCGAAAGGGGAACGAACGCACCTGTTCACAGCACATAGGATTCTAGTGACCAATCCCCGTCCTTGTAGGCCTCTGTCACCTTCTCATTTTTTCCTTGTCTCTTCCCTGTACTTCTATTGCAACATGGTTTTACAGGTCATTATTAGGCAGTGGCAATGAGCAATGCATGGTGGGAAGGAGCCCCAGGGAGAGGTGCTGTATCCTTCAATCGGAACCTAAATGCCGCCAAAGGAGGTCTTTGTGACAATGGCTGACTGTTCCTCATGAACCGGCTGCATGTGGCACCCACTCACCACCCACTGAGCTCTCCACCTTGGCCATGATGGGCTGGGCACTTGGCCCTAAACTAGACTTGGGTCCTGACCTCAGGGGACTCTGGCCAGCAGGGTGCTCTCCTCCTGTGCAAACCTGCCCTCCTCCCTCTGCTCCAGGCCCGCCACGGGCTTCCTGTGCCTCCTAAGCCATCCCTGACGGGTTGCTCTCCTCTCTCTTCTTCCAGACCCCGCTGCAGCTCAGCATGTTCTTGGGCTCTTCCCTATTCCCAGAATGCCCTTCCTACCCCCCCAAATCCTGCTCCCCCGTGGGCTTCCCAGCTCAGCCCAGCCGCTACCACACTGTGTTCCTGATCATCAGCCAGCCTGCACCCTCACCTGATGTGAGCACAGGAGTATCACTGCTGACGGAGATATAAAATGGTCCCTCTAACTCCACAGAAAACCAGAGACCCAGAGACCCTGGGGCCATCCGAGCCGGGCCATGGAGTTTGGAGCAAGGACACCATCGCAGGTGCCAGCGCTTGCGTGTGCTGTGAAGGCCTTTCCTGCCCAGACCTCACGGAGGGCCTGGCTTCTCAGGATGTGCATCAGACGATGCCACCGCGCTGTCCTCAGCTCACACCCAAAACCCGCTGGCCCTGCTCCAGAGCCCTCAGCGGCCTGAGAAATGGTGTGCCTGGCCAGCCCAGAGAGCCAGGCTGCTTTCTTCGCCCTTTGAGGGACTCAGGATAACAGCACCCCTAACATGCCCACATTGAAATCCCACACTGAGCCTGTGTTACTTTACGCAGGGAAAAGAACTGTGTCACTAATTTTGAGGATCCTGGGTTGAGGAGACTATTCTGTATTATCCAGGCGGGCTCAGGTAATCGCGAGGGTCCCCATAAAAGGGAGACAGGACGGTCAGAGTCAGAAGGAGGTGTGGTCACGGAAGCAGGAGGCAGACAGAGGGACAGACACTGCCCTAAGGATGCTATGCTACTGGCTGCGAAGGGGGAAGAGGAGTAGGGGCTAACAAGCCAAGGAATGCGGGCGAACTCCCAAACTCCGGTGCACTGGGAAAAGCCAGCAGCGGATTCTCCCAGAGCCGTGATCGGCAAACTGCGGCTCTCGAGCCACTTGCAGCTCTTTGGCCCCTCGAGTGTGGCTCTTCCACAAAACACCATGGCCTGGGGGAGTCTTATTTTGAAGAAGTGGCATTAGAAGACGTTTAAGTTTAAAAATGTGGCTCACAAAAGAAATCTCAATCGTCGTCGTACTGCTGATATTTGGCTCTGCTGACTGATGAGTTTGCCGACCACTGTCCCGGAGCCTCCAGAAGCAGCCAGCCCCGCAGCACCAGGATGTCAGCCCCGCGATGCTCATTCTGGAATCCTGACTTCAAAACCTTGAAGGGGATGCATGTGTGCAGGGTGAGCCACTGAATTGTGGTCATGTACCATAGCAGCAAGTCAACGCTCACACACACACACACACACACACACACACACACACACGTAATCTCAGCTGCAGTATGAACGAAATGGATTTCAATGTCACACACGCCATGAGCAGTCACTCGCCGCCTCCCGCACACGCCCACAAGCAAACCCGCCGCTTGTCCCTGCACCCTCCCCCACCGGGCTGAGCAGACTCGGAGCACCGTCCCTCAGAGCTGCAGCCCGAGGCGTTGCCGTCCTAGACACAGGCTTCGGGGGCCGGGGGCCTGCCTGAGGCAGGAGAGCGGTTAACATTATGGGCTCTGGGGGTGGCCCAGATGTGTGTTCGCATCGGTGCCATTCTGCAGCTGTGTGACCTTGGGCAAGGCGCTAACCCTTCCTGGGGCCCCTCCCCTGAGCTATGAAGTGTTGGACTGACACTGCCTGGAAGGGCTGGGGTGGGGGCTGTGAGTGAGGACACACGCCCAGTGCTCTGCACAGCATCGGACACATCTTGAAACGGTTATGTCTTCATTCTGGCAAAGATTCCTGCCCCAGTAAACATCGTGGAAGCATCCCTTACCAGGGGATACGCGAGGCAGCGGGGGGAGCGGATGCTCACAGGATCTTCAGGTGGGACCTGTCTCCGGCCTCCAGACCTTGGTGGGATTGTGGGAAGTGAGGGAGACGAGCAGGTGGCAGAAAGCACGGATCACCGGGCCAATCAATGGGCTCTGCTAACGGTCTTGGTGGGAACTGGGGACTCCAGCCCAGGGACTCCATCTCTGAGACATTGGACCGGATCGGGTTGGACCAGATTAGGAGAGACGAAACGCAAAAGGCAAAGTGACCAGAACAGCTCTCTGTGCCCCCACCAGTGCCTGTCCGACAGTCCCCGGCCTGGCACACAGCCAGCCCTCAGTAAATAGTTTTCTGTCTGAATTCATGAATGCTTGATCGAGCCGGACCATGCACACAGAGAACCCAGGAGTAGCAGGCTTGGTGTGACAGGGTGATTTATGGACTTAGAACCAAGGCCCACACGGAAAGCACAGATAAGGCAACGTATAAAGCTGGTCCGCAGCTTTGGAAGTCATTCTTCAGGAAACCATTCCAAGCTTTCAGCTACTACACCCGTTTTGATATTTAATAAGCTGACAATTACTAATACTTGTTTGTTGCCTGTTACTGAAGAGCCATAAATGCCAGCGCCATGGCCGCGGGGTGTCACGGCCTCAGCTCATTAGCCACCCCGTTCGCCACACTCGCGGCCGTTTCTAATTTGCTCCGGTGGGAGCAGAGCAGCCGGCCCCGGGTGCCTGGAGCTCTGCTGCGAGCACTGCGGGAGCGGGAACATGATGGAGAAAACATCTTTTCCCCAGGAAGGAGAAGGGGGGAGAATAAGTGCTCTAAAGGGATAAAACTCAAAAGGCAAAAACCTACACCATGCTCCACCCAGATGGCAGAAGCAAAGACCTGGACACAGACAGCCGCGGGTGGGCGGGGGGCCACGGAGCAGCCAGCAGTGCCCCCAGGGGCACAGGCAGCCCATTTCCTGAGGGGCCCTGCAGATCCTGGGCCCTGAAGACCCAGCTCCCCAGAGCTCGTCACCCGCCCGGCTCCACAACAGCTGCACTGCCATTTTGGACAAGGTGCATTTTGAAAAGGATGGTGCTGAGTGTGTGTGTATGGGGGGGGGGGGGGGGGAAGGAGGGGGAAAGAGGCCTATTCAGATGGAAGGCAGGCCCAACAGTGAGGCTTACACACAAGACTGCTCTCAAGCCAATGAAGGAGCCTCCAGAGAGCTGGTCCTGTTTGAGGGAGCTGACTTCGGGGGGAAATGTGTACAAAGACATTAGGAAGAGCTGAAGAGGGTGGGCTTTTTGCAGGTGCGCAAAGGAACTCGTTAAAACGAAGGCCGATTCTCTATTTTCCGTAACCCGTGTCTCCGTCTAGGGGGTTTCCAGCGTGTCAACGGGATGACAAAGACAGACGGCTCTGTGAGGCTGAGAGGGAACAGCGGGCCGGGCGCCTCCTGCCTCCGACCGGTGGGCAGGGTGAGGGCAAGCAGCAGACCACGGGGTCAACGTGTTCCACGCAGGTTCGGAGGGCTTCCTAAACGAAGACAGACCCCACTTACTTCGGTTCAAACCTTCAACTTAAAAAAAAAAAAAAAAAAAGTCGGCAAAGGCAGAGAAGCCCCAGGTGATGTAAGCCGAGGAGAATGCTGGCAAACCCAAAACACAAGGAAAATAAATCACAGAGCCAGCTTGCGCCTGGATCTATTCAAGATATTTCGCTCCACATTCCGGGGAGCTGTTCTCTCTCACTCCCCATCTCGATGCAACCAGCTTCAGACAGGAGGGTGCCAGCCAGCTGTCTGGATGGGGGGGGGGAGTGTCTTGGGTGTCTAGTGGGGAACACACAAGCTCCGAGGGGAGTGCCGGTGGGTTCCCACCAGCAATTACCACGTCGGCCCCGAAAGACCCAGAGATCTTAAGCTAATTAGAGAGATTTGCTCAAGGAGGTAGGAAATCGCTGCTCCGCAGCATCGCCTGTGCACCAGACCAAAGCCGTAATCATGATTCATCTCTGACATGCTGCTAATCAGCACACACATGTTCCTAATTTCACGCTCCCCCAAGGAAAGCTGAAGGGACAATTGTTTCTGAGCTCCAACACGGAGCCAGCCGATGCCAAGTTACCATGTGTCCTGCTTATCAAGCGGAGAGGAGAGCCCCAGCCTTCAGCTGAGCATCTTTCCCAGCCCACCCTGCCCCAGCCCACCCCCACCCCCACCCTCACCCCCACCCCTACCCCCACCCCACCCCCACCCCCACCTCTACCCCCACCCCCATTCCCACCTCTACCTCCACCTCTATCCCTACCCTCCCCCAGCCCACCCCCACCCCCACCCTCACCCCCAGCCCACCCCCACCCCCACCCTCACCCCCACCTCTACCCCCACCCCCACCCCCATTCCCACCTCTACCTCCACCTCTATCCCCACCCTCCCCCAGCCCACCCTGCCCCAGCCCACCCCCACCCCTACCTCCACCCTCACCCCCACCCCCACAGGAAGTCCCTTCACGCACGCTAAGAATGTGTTCAAGCTTTTATGACTTGTTTCTCACAGAGCAACGTTGCTCTCTCTCATTTTTCAGTTGAGACCTGATGGACATACAGCATTGTATTAAGTGTAAGGCATACCATATTTGATGCATTTGGCTATTACAATAGGACAGCAACTTTTCTAAAGGGTGTTGGCCTAAGTGGGATTTAATACATTTGAAAACGCCCTTCCCTGCTCCCGGCTTTATGATTTTTGTATTGCTTTGCCATGGGAACATGCACATGAAGTTAAAGAGCGCGCGCGCACACACACACACACACACGCACACAGGCTGACTTTTTCCCTGTGTTTAAAAACAAAACAAAGCTCGGCAGCCTCCTTGGTTTTCACGGAGCCAAAAGCCAGCGCTTTGTCCAATTAGTCTGTTAGGGATCTGGGCCCTGCGTCCTCCTGCGGCCGATCCTCGCAAATAGACAGGATTGTTCCACTCTCCCAATTCTCCAAACGTTAAAAGCGGCCATAAAGCAGGCCTCTGGACGGAGAGCCAGCCTTTCCCCTCCGCTGCACACGCCACGCCCGCCCCACGCAAATGAGAACCGCATGTCCGCGGGCCGGCTCTGAAGGTAGCCGCCGGCCATCTGCAGTCTCACAGGCACCCAGACAGCTCGGGCGGCTCAGCCGGCTCCGTAAACACCGGGTGGGAAGGGAACAGCCCGCCATCCGCACACCCCCACCCGCCCTCCCTCCCAGAAGAACAGCCCCTGCTCCCCTCGCCCAGCCCGGCCGGGAAGGTAGCCACAAAGACTTCGCTCCAGAGGGCAAAACAGTGATTAACAATGGAGGAGAAGGCAAAGCCGTGAGCATGCTTGTTATGCCTAAGCTCAGAGGAAATGTCCGGATCAAAACAAAATTACTAATAAAGGCCTTGGGACCACACAGGAGGCGCGCTGAATGGTGCCGACTTCAAATACCGCTTCCGAGGCCCCGGACGGAGCCTCCGAACACTGTATCACATCTGGAATTCTGCTGTTACAGCACAAATGCCTGCAGACGCGGGGGGTTGTGATGTTGCCATGGGGACCCAGCCTCCTCCCGCCAGGCAAGGTCCCCGCACATGTGCTTCCTTCAAGGTGGATCGCACGTGTTTCGAAGTTAGGGGAGCCCGCCCTTTTAGGTTTCGTGCTAATCGGAACATCACAGGCCGTGCTGGAAAGCGAGGCGACCCCTCCTGTCAGCCCCTTATTCCTCTCCGCGTGGTGGTCTGGTACGGAGAGGCCTCCTTACGGTAACAGTGGGAAGCAGCGAGTCAACATTAGGCCCCTTTTCAAACGTTATTTGTGCCCCCTCCCCCCAGCCCTTCCTCCCAGAGGGAGACAGGCTTCAGGGATCCTTTTGAAACGCTCTTGTTCCCTGGCTGCAGGAATCCCAGCGAACCCACCTGTGCGCAAAGCGTCCCCCACCGCCCGGCTGCGGGAGGGACCCCCGGGCAGGCTCCTCGGCCCGGAAATGAGGCCCGATGGCACCCCCACAGGGGCACAGCCACCCCGCTGGCGGGCTGTTCACTGCCGCTGACCCTGCTGCTGTGAAGGGGAGAGGGTCCCGAGGGCCCACAGGGGGACCCTGTGAAATAGGCCTTATCCGATCTCCCCCAGACATGTCCCTTACACAATGTGGGGGCATTCCCAGAGCGCCCCAAGGCCATCGGGGGCTTCACAGGCCCCTGGTCCACAGCCACGTGTGAACACGAAGCATCCAGAGACCCCACTTAGTGACATGGGGGTGCCTCTGGGCCAGCGTTTTTCAACCGCTGTTCCGCGGCACAGCCGCGAGATGTTGCCTGGTGTGCCATAGGTGCAGACAAGAATTTTATAATTTTTCACTATTTTGTTTACTTAATACTTCATAATAAAGTAATTATAAAATACTTTCTTTGTGTTTATTTGATTCCTATTCAAGAGAATTACTTTATATATAGTCAATATAGGCACAGAGTTAAATTTTTTAACATTTTCTAATGGTGGTGTGCCTCGTGATTTTTTTCATGAAACAAGTGTGCCTTTGCCCAAAAAAGGTTGAAAAACACTGCTCTGGGCTCCCCTAGGCTGCAACCCCTCCAGCACACTCTCCCGGGTGTGACCTCAGATGCACACCTCTGCAGCCTCACTCCCGTGGGTGCGGGTAGGAGCCCCCGTCAGCCAACGTCCTGCCAGGGCCCCTCCTCCCTGCGGCCACGGCTCGAGCAAAACAGAGATGAAGACCTCCTCACTTCCCCCCAGGGCCAGCGAACTGCGGCTCGAGAGCCACAGGCGGCTCTTTGGCCCCTCGAGTGCGGCTCTTCCACAAAATACCGCGGCCTGGGTGAGTCTACGTTGAAGAAGTGGCATGAGAAGACGTTTAAAAAACTTGGCTCCCAAAAGACATTCCAATCGTTGTGCTGTTGACATTTGGCTCTGTTGACGAATGAGTTTGCCGACCCCTGCTCCAGAGCATGCTCCCACCGGTTCTGACTCAACTGTTCCAAGCCCAAGCCACAGCGACCCTTCGACTGTGCACCTGCCCATCTGCAAGGGGAGGCCGTTCGCAGGAGAGCGCGGAGGTCGTCACCCGGCCCCTCGGAGAAGGCTCAGGCCTCGGGCTGTCAGCCCTGCCCTGGCTCAGTGTGACCTGCTTGAACCATTGCCTTCTAGTCTCTTAGATACCACATCCCAAAACGCCCCTCTGCGACGCAGCCGTTTTTGTGCATGTGTATCTATGTGTGTGCACACACACCCAGCCACACAGAAGAAAGAAAGAAAAAAAAAAAAAAAAAAAGCTCCAGGAAGGCAGAGCTCCAGCTCCAGGTGTTAACACTTAGCATATCCTGCCCAGCCCCCTCGGCTTCGGGCTGGCCGCCTGGGAGCCGGACACAGCAATTAGGCCCTTCCCGGGCCGGGCGCCTTTGTCCCTCCACTAACATCATTAGTGTCTGACTTCCTGTGCACCACGGGGCCCCCGGGGGCAATCGCCGGCTGACCGGGGCAAGGCATTAGACTTCCTTTGTCAAAGACCCTCAAATGTTAACAAGCATGCGAACAAGCCCCTCCACCCGCGCTCCCCACCGCAGCTCCCCTCCGGCCCACCACACACTCGGGGGCCGTTCTCAGCAGTCTCGCTTTTCCCAGACTCGTGGGAACCTGAGTGACTTGAGAAAACTATCGAGTCTCCGAGTGAACGTCCCAGTCGTCCCCCTCCCAGCAGAAGCCCTTCCCGTGCACCGAGTGCCCGCCCGCCGGTTCCCAAGGCCACGTCACCTGTCCGGCGTGCATGAGGGTGAGAACGAACAAAGGTGGTGACGGTGCTCGGACAGCGTGAGTCCCAGGCTGTGCAACACCCGGCGCCCGTGAGCCCGAGGGTCCCCTTCACGTGTGTGCATGGGCTGACGTGCAAGATGTGTGTGCTGAAGGCCCGGGGATATCCCCAGACTTCTGAACACGGGTCAGACCGGAGAGTGAGCTCGAGAGCTGCGGCATCCTGCAAGCCCGTCACCTTTCCCCTGTCAGCAGGACTATGGCCACCCCAGGGTCCCCATGGCTGAGATCCTCTCATTTACTATCCTGCATCGTCTCCGCGAGCTGTTTATTCGGGGACACGGGTCCTTTTGAGAATTTGGTGAGAGCGGGGCACCCCTGCGAGCTTGCACCCAGGATCTCGGGAGGCTTCGGGGCCCGTGAAACCCGTCCGGGCCCCATCCCCAGGCCTGCCTTGTCAGTGGCTGGGAAGCTTAGCAGCGGGTCTGCAGAAAGACATGGGGCGCAGGGTAGCGATCCGAGGGGAACCCTGGCAATTAAAAACAAAATCCAAACGGCGGAGCGGGGTGGCTGGGAGCAAAATCTGTTTTACATAAAAACCCTAGATTAATGACTCCGCCGTAATCCTTTATAGGTCGTATTTGTTACAGCTCAGTAATGAACGTTTTGTTCAAGACGTTGGGGCTCGGGAGGGTTACAAAGCAGCTATATAAAAGGCAAACGACTTCTGCTGTTAAGCACGTGAATCCATTAGGAGGGACCGGCTATCGCTTTTCAGATCGCAGGTGACAAATGTCATGCCTGCAGTCGGTTTCACTGAATCGGGTTAAAAAATAAACAACGCCGCTGGCTCCTATTCCTTTGTTCCCGGCCTAGCCTGGGAAGGAACAGAGCGCCCAGAAGACAGAGAGAGCAGCTGCTCTTCCCACTGCTGTCCGACGCTCTCTCTGCAGGCCCTGGGGTGTGCGGTCCGTACACAAGGCTGGGCTGGGCTCTGGATGCGTATCTGCCTGCCCAAGAGCCACTCCCGGACAATCGGAAACTCCCATTTTCCAAATGAAGAACAGGCCACGGCTGTGACGTCTCCAGACATTCCAAAACCCAGTTCAAGCTTCACCAATAAAACACCATCGCTTGACACGATGCCGAGTCCCCCGCACGTTTATCTGGATGAGCCTCCCGCGTTTCAAAGGGGAAATCGTCTCCCTGATGGTTCCGGTTTTTACCGTTGGCCAAACCGGTTTTAAAACAGCAGACCAGACCGTCGGAAGGATCTGTCCCAGCACTGATGATCCCCACACCTCAGGTCTCCCGCTCCTCGGAGGGAAGCCAGCAGTCTGCCCTTGGACCACAAGCAATAAATCTACGAGACTATTTTTCCTAATTTCCCAATGATACCACATGGAATTCCCATTAAAGCACACACATGCAAACACACACACACACACACACACACACACACACACAATGACATACCAATTAAATCACTGTGTGGTTCAGGCCAGGAAATTATTGTGTTTGCCAAGAAGTATTCAGCTTTGTTTTCATTTCCGTGAACAGCTACAATGTCATTCCGAGGAGGAGGGAAAATGATGATATAAAAATGAAGTATCCCCGTCTCAGTCCATTTCAGATTCAGATAAGTGTTCCCGTGAGTGGAGGAGGCAGGCGGAGTTCCTGGGAAGGGAGGTCTCCCGCACCCCCTCTCCGAGGCCTCCTGGGGTGACTGGCGGGGAGAGGTAGATGGGGAGGCGCGGGGAGAGGTGGATGGGGAGGTGTGGGGAGAGGTGGATGGGGAGGTGCAGGAAGGACCTCGGGGAGTGGGAGCTGGTGGGGACAGTGCTGCTGAGGCAGATGGAGCAGCAGCAGGAGCACACCTCCTCCCCGACTAAATGGCCTCAGTGGGTTCCTGTTCTGCTTCCATGGGGCTGAGGCCAGTCGATGCCTCTCACAACCTTCCAGGCCAGGCAACAGGCAGAAATCAATGCACCTGACCCCTTCTTTAGGCTTCCCAGGGAGAGACATGTTTACAAAAATCAAAGCAATATATAGAAATAAGGTAGAAGCCTGTAACTTTTTTAAGAAATATTTTTTTATTGACTTTAGAGAGGAAGGGAGAGGGAGAGAGAGAAACATCGATGAGAGAACCATTGATGAGCTGCCTCCTGCACGGCCCTCACTGGGATCAAGCCTGCAACCTGGGCCTGTGCCCTTGACCAGAATCAAACCTAGGACCCTTCAGTCCGCAGGCAGAAGCTCTATCCACGGAGCCAAACCAGCTAGGGTGATGCCTCTAACTTTTTAAAAAATGTTTTTATTGATCCTAGAGAGAGAGGAAGGGAGAGGAAAGAACAGGAGGAGATGGGGAGGGAGAAGGAGGGAAACATCGATGTGAGAAATATCAAGTATTTGCAAATAAACCAGCAACCTGACCAGGAAATAAACCTTTCCGTGCACGACCAACTGAGCCACACTGGCCAGGGCAGCCTGTAACCTTTTGTCATGAAGTCAGGGTGAAACAGAAACTTACCAGAAAAGATCAAAAGCATTGATTAAGAATTTTTAAAAATAAGAGAGTCCAAAGTTCTGGTTAAAATTATCTCAAACCAAGACTCAGGAGCTGGGTGGACATGGGAGCAGGTGGTCAGACCAGATCTGTACACTCACAGGTCCCTGAGAAGGAGATGTCCAGACAGACAGGCCAACCCAGGGCATGCTGGCGGGGGGCTGGGAAATGTACCATATCTGCTCCGCCCAACTGCCCACAACAGGTGTGAACCGTGGTTCTCAAACGAAGAATCCTAAGAGTGGGATGATAGGCTTCTCTTTTGAAGAGGGCTTTTTTATTTTTATAAATACAACAAATTTAAGGCAAAGGAAAGACGAGAGGTGACCGTGGAGTTGGTGGCCTTCATTCCCTGAAGGCAACCCGTGTGGTACGAATGACGCTCAGGCGGGGGATGAGATGGTGGGAAGGTGAGGGCCCCATCAGCTGCCGCGTCCTTGGTTCAGTGTGTGGTGACATCATCATCTAAGGTCAAGAGGAAAAGAGGGAGGACTGCCCATTTGAAGAGGGAGGAACAAGTGTGACATCTTCAGGTCAAAAAGCAAATTTATAGAGAGGTGTCTTGGGAAATGTATCCATCATTTGTTCATGAAAAACTGCAGCCAATGCCCCAGAATGTATCCGCAGATGTCTCTGAGAAATAGGCTTTCCACTGGGAGGGCCATTTTGAGAGATGGAGCGTTAAGCCACCTCCAGGAGTGTGCAATTCATTTTGGAAGACAAAACAAAATCCGTTTTAAATAAAAACTCTAGATTAATGACTCAAGACATAAGATTAGAGGCCATAACACGATACCTTATAGAATGAATGTGCTAAGTCAGTGGTCGGCAAACTCTTTAGTCAACAGAGCCAAATATCAACAGGACAACGATTGACATTTCTTTGGAGAGCCACATTTCTTAAACTTCTTCTAACGCCTCTTCTTCAAAATAGACTCGCCCAGGCCGTGGTATTTTGTCAAAGAGCCACACTCAAGGGGCCCAAGAGCCACATGTGGCTCTCGAGCCGCAGTTTGCCGACCACGGTGCTAAATCATGCGATTGAGTTCCTGGTGAAGTAGGATCTCAGAGAAGGGAGAGAAGGGGCCGCAAAGAGAGGCAGGCTGCTCAGGGACCGGTCCTCACCGAAGAGGCAGGTCTCAGACTGGACCCCAGGGCACGCCCAGCGTGCAGGCGGGGATGGGAACTCACAGAGCACCTGGGACAACCACACCATCCACAGGGTAAACATTCCATACCCGGCTGCTACTCCTCAGGATGATGTGGAGCTGGAGCAGACATGTCCGGCAACCCCACCCTCTGCGTGCTGAACACCCGGCCTGGCCTGGAAGTGTGGGCGTCAGAGGGGGTGGGCTGGACAGTGGCCTGTGTTCTGCGTATGGTGCTTCTTGGAGGCAGACAAGACCTGAACACAGCGGTCCCTCACATGTGGGCACGAGCCTGACCTGGCAGGCAGGAGCTCAGGGAAAGGGTCTCTGACCCAGGCCGAGGCAGCAGTGGGTCAGGCGGAGAAAGGAGACAAGAACGAGGCAATAAGACAGCAGCTACAAAGGATGAGCCCAAAGGACCAGAGAGTTGAGTCAAAGGGATGAGTTGGACCCCAGGGCCTGCAGACTGGAGGGGCCACTGATAAGACAGAAAACGCTGGCACTGGGGTCTCACTGCACACAACCTCTTGTTCTCAAGACAGGCCTGACTCCCTGTAACGAAGACAGAGGGAGGCGTTTAGGAAAGAGAGAGGTGTGTCCTGATCACCCTCCACCTCCAATTTCTACCCATCGTCCCTTCATGACAACAAAATGTCAACAAATTTGGGATGAGCGCCACAGAGGCCCACGATGGGCGTCTCCATCGGTCTCTCTGATCTCCCCGGTCACTCCGGCACTCCCCGGCTTTCCTGTCTACGCCTGGGGTAACCCAGTGCCGTGGTCTCAGGTACAGCTCCCCAAAGCCAAAGAGAGAAAGAAGAGGCCCTTTCCTAGCTTTTACCAGCTTTTCATCAAAATCCCTAAAGATGAGGATCACTAAATATAAGCTTTAAATCTGACATGGGCACAAAAGGACAGATACTGTAGGATCCCTCTTATGTGAGGTACCTGGCGTCATCAAGTTCACAGCGACAGACAGTGGAATAAAGGGGGTTGACAGGGTTCGGGGTTGGGAGGGGTTCGGGGTTGGGAGTTAGGGGCGGGGAGAACGGGAGTTAGGGTTTGAGTACAGAGACTCAGTTTAGGAAGACAGACGCCCTGGAGATGGGTGGTGGTGACGGTTGCACGACAATGAGAATGTACTTACGCCGCTGAACCCAGCGCTTCGAAGGTGTTAAAATGGTAAATGTTACGTGTATTTCACCACAGTTTAAGAAAAAAAGGTTCTGAGCAGAAAGAAAAACAACAGTAATAACACCGTGCTGTAGCCACGTCTGCAGAGGAATCCGGAAGGTGGGCTCAGGAGGCCAGACATGCACCACAGCTGTCCGGATGTGAGGTGCGAGGGGTGGCAAAGGCGGGGAGGTGGTGAAAGGGCTTGTGGGAGAGGCATTTTTAAGGAAAAATGGCAGGACCTCGCGACGAATGAGATACAGACGTGAGGATGAGAATTCAGAAGCAACTTGGGGGCTCCTCTTGGGGCATCCTGGAAGGTTAGTGATTTTACAATAAAGAGGTCACTGGGGATGGAGAGTCTTTTCTGCTTTAAGGGGGTGTGGAACAGACTGTGAAGATGAGGTGACTGAGGGTATCTTCTAACACTATGCTTCCTGAAACGTGGATTGGAAGGCAGGAAGGCATGCGTGACGTCAGACTGCAGAACCGTAAGGACAGACGGGCTCGCTGAGAGGAGTAAAAAATCAACCGAGGACCAGGACCTGGGCTTCGTGAGACTTAGCACAGGGAGGGCGCATGAGGAGGGAAAGAACATAGAAAAAGTGAGACTGGCCCGGACCAGTCTGGCTCAGTGGACAGAGCGTCGGCCTATGGACTGAAGGGTCCCAGGTTCGATTCTGGTCAAGGGCATGGACCTTGGTTGCGGGCACATCCCCAGGAGGAAGTGTGCAGGTCGCAACTGAATCAATGTTTCTCTCTCATCGATGTTTCTGACTCTCTCTCTCCCTCTCCCTTCCTCTCTGTAAAAAAAAAAAAAAAATCAATAAAACATTGTTTTAAAAAAAAGAAACAGTCAGATTGGAAAACAGCAGGGGAAGCAGAAAAGGCAGAGGAGAGTGAAATAAAGTTAAAGTAAAGAACGTCAAATAGGTTACATGTAAAAGAATGTCAAGGAGGATGTTTTCAACGTGAAAACCACCTTTCTGGTTGCATGGGTCCCTGAGCAAACACTTACCCTGACGGATCGTGAAGAACACAGAGCAACTCCTCCACGTAAATTCCCCAGCGCTGGCTGCGGGTCAGGCTCATCCCTGGCTTCCCGTAAAAGCAGGAAGCGTGTTATTAAGAACCGTCCAAATGAAATCTTTTCACCGGCTTGGAAACGTAGAAAGCAAGCAACACCGGCGCTGGAAAAGGCCCTGGGAAGACTCGCGGTTCACTGTCTCGGCCCAGGGTGCCCACACCACACTAGCATTCAGAGGCAAGGCCACCCACCCCGCTCAAGACCTTGCCAACTCCCAGGTTGTGGAGAACACAGGACCCCAAATCACAGTGCTCCCCAAGAACGCAGGAGCAAGCAAGGTTGAACTAATCACTAGTTCTAAACCAGTCTATATATACATACACACACACAAACACACACACATACTAGAGGCCCAGTGCACAAAATTCATGCACTGAGGGGGGGGGTTTCCCCCTCAACTCAGCCTGCACCCTCAACTCAGCCTGCACCCTCTCACAGCCTGCACCCTCTCACAGTCCAGGACACCCCCTAGGGGGATGTCCGCCTACTAGCTTAGGCCTGCTCCCTGGAGAGTGGGCCTAAGCTGGAAGTCAGACATCCCTCTCACAGTCCGTGACCCCTTGCTCTTTACCACTCGCCTGCTCGCGGATCCTTGGCGCCGCTGTGGAGACGGGAGAGGCTCCCACCATCGCTGCTGCACTTGCCAGCCAGGAGCCCGGCTTTTGGCTGAGCGGCGCTCCGCCTGTGGGAGTGCACTGACCACCAGGGATAGCTCCTGTGTTGAGCATCTTCCCCCTGGTGGTCAGTGTGTGTCAGAGCGATCAGTCGTTCTGTCAGTTGTTCCACTAGTCGGTCCATTTGCATGTTAGCCTTTTATTATATAGGAAATATATCCAAATGCCCCTAGCTACCTGGTCTAATAGCCAGCATTTGGAATAACCAACCATTTCTCAGAACTCAAAGAAAAATAAAAGTTCAAAAAAATAAGCTACAACATTATTGGTAGGACTCAAAGTTATCAAGTTAAATTTCAATGTAGCCGGGACCGGTTTGGCTCAGTGGATAGAGCGTCGGCCTGCGGACTGAAAGGTCCTGGGTTCGATTCCGGTCAAGGGTATGTATCTTGGTTGCGGTCACATCCCCAGTGGAGGGTGTGCAAGAGGCAGCTGGTCGATGTTTCTCTCTCATCGATGTTTCTAGCTCTCTGTCCCTCTCAATTCCTCTCTGTATAAAATCAATAAAATATATTTAAAAAAATTTTTTTTCAATGTAGACAAATCTTTTTTTTTTTGGTCCAGAGCTCATAAAAATTGTACATTTTTCCACAAGGCACAAACACAAACATTAATTGTTCACACCATCCTGTTTCGGACATTACTCAACACGTGTGGGCATTTGACAGATGCGCCCCTCCCAGCACTGACAGGCTGGTGGATCCGTTGTGGCTTCATCCCTAACAACCTTCTTCCCCCAAAAGCAAGGGGATAAACAAAGCTGAAATGCGACCGTCTCTAAGAAGAGGCCTGCAGGAGTATTACATCTCTCAAGTTTCTTTCCAGACACCCAGAGCAGCTCTAGAGAAAGGCACATGCCAGGAAGCAGTTACCACCACACTGGTTCAATGCTTATCGCTGATGAGCATTGATTGGGTAGTAACAGCGCTATGGCCCTCATCACTTAACCACATGGCACTCCAGTCTTCAATTCAGAAACATCGTTTCTAAGGGCATACAAAAAGAACTTCTGCAATCACCCGTTTAAAAACAACCACATCCTCTCAGAAGTTTCCCAATGTAGCAAATGCCTCTCTATCTCATCTTTAAAAGTTTGACACTCCTTTGAGATTGTCTCCATAACAGAAGAACTCCGCCTCGGAGGCTGATATCAATGAAGGATTAACTATGTCTTCTCAGCAACACTAAGCCTCTAGTAGGTTTTGCCTCCAAGAAGAAGACAGACACTATCTGATAAGAGGTACAGGGGTTCCAGTGCAGATCTGGGCTCAGACCTGGAACATCCTGATCGTAGTATATCTATGAAGAGGGCCTGGTAACAAGAGCAGAACAGATAGGCCAGGGCTGTGAGCACCCCGCCCCAACACTTACAGCCCGGAAAGCAGGAAGAGTAACTTCTAAAGGGACACTTGGAGCCCCCTCTCCTCCCTTCCCCGCCCCCGCCCCCACAAAACAGCCATAAACTTTCAGCACCTCCCAGAGGCCTCAGGAGGCCTAAAGGAGAGCGTGCTGGCCTAGCCAAGGACCGTCGAGTCGGTGCAATTCCTTTTCTTTACAGTTTTATTAAAATATGCAAGCCCAGTACTTATAAACAAAGGAGACATTTCAGTTTTTGCTTGGAAAAATGGGAGCCAATACATTCCTTCTGGGAATTCAGGGTAAGAGCTTTACGAAAACAGTGTCCAGATGTGCTTAGAAATTCAGTCTGTTCTTTCTTTTGGGGAGGAGAGGAGGGAGAAACAAAAGGTTGGGAGAGACATTTTATTAAAATTTGGGAAGGTTATTGGTTTTTCTTGGCTCCCACGCCCACCTGCCCTCTGCTGACACACAAACACCGAGCACCTGAGGAGGGGCCCTCTGGGCATCTCCGGGCAGGGGCAGGGGCAGGGCCTGGCGACCTCAGGGCTGCCCGCCCGAGCCCCTGGACTCCTCTGACTTCCAGAACATCCTGCATGGTGACAAATGAGCGGAGAGCCTCTGAAAGCCAAAGGTTCTCTCTCGAGTAAGATTCAAGCCTCTGTGTATTAAAACAATTACACTGAGACAAACCTTTCTTTTTTAATTTTTTTATTTTTTAAATGCATCTTTTAGTTTTTTTAATTTTTTTATTATTATTGATTTTTTTTTTACAGAGAGGAAGGGAGAGGGATAGAGTTAGAAACATCGATGGAGAGAAACATCCATCAGCTGCCTCCTGCACCCCCCCTCACCGGGGATGTGCCCACAACCAAGTACATGCCCTTGACCGGAATCGAACCCGGGACCCTTGAGTCTGCAGGCCGATGCTCTATCCACTGAGCCAAACCGGTTTCGGCAACCTTCCTTTTCTTAAAAACAAAAAAAGATTTTTTTTAACTGAAATGTTTTGCCAACATCCCATCTCAGTTTTAACCAGGAAGCTTTGCTGAGATTTAAGGCTTCCTCCGCCCAGAGTTAATTCCCAGAGTCCTTTTATGAAGCGCTCTTCCTTCTCAGAAGGGCTGCTGCTGGCTCCAGGTACTGACGGCAAATGAGTGTTTCAAACGGAGCATAAATAAGCGAGACAGAGAGGCAGGCATATATTATGAATAAAAAGATAATCCTAATAATAGTTTACATTATCACAAACCAGAGTTTATATGAGCAGCTAAGCCCCCTTTCAAAGCAGAGGGCAGCTGCTGGCAGGGCGGAGGAAATGGTATGTCAGCAATGTGACCTACCTTGGAGTTTGTTTAACGCCGCTGTCAGCCACTGCTTCCTTCCGCAGCCTTCCGCCGGGATGGGGCGGGCGGTGGGATCCCCTCTGAAGTGCTCCCTTCGCAGAGGCAGAGGGAACTCTCAATACCAGGAGAACCTCCTCACGCCACTCAGGAAAGCTCCTGGCAAAAGCCTGGACACCCTCATCCGTGCCCTGAGGGTGAGCACGGTGACCCCACCAGAGAGGCAGCCCTGGGGACACCCTCTTACGGCCTCCAGGGGTCAGAGGTCCGTGCCCGGATGAGCAGCCTTGGTCCCTGGAGGCTGCCAGGACCCCACGGGAAGGAGCCTGGGGCGCGGAGACTGTGCTTATCCCAGATCCGCCACGTCGCTGAGCTTCTCTGGGCATCACACGCTCCTGAAAATGCTGACCCCACACAAAGTCCTAACTTGTGTAATCGGGGTATCTGTCCCCAGAGGGGCAATCCAGCCCTTATTCATAGAGGGTCCCTGATGCCTGGGTGCAGGGGCTGCTGGGCCCTGGGGGAGAGCCTGAGAGGGACGGAGACAAGGGTGCAGTGCCCAGGAAGGGGCATTCCCGTGGGTGTGACAGACGCATGACTTGATCGAAGGCTGGGTGAGTGGGCAGGCACCTTTTGGGCGGTACCAGCTTCACATTTCCAAATGAGAACACTGGCGCCTCTCAAGCCATTCCTCTGGAGTTAAGTGTTTCTGTACCTGCGGGCACGGGAGGTGCATCGGGACAGAGGAGATTAATCTCTTAGCTCAGCCACTACCCACATGGAGAGGAAGGGTCCCTTTCCATTGACCTCCTTCGTCCGTTTCCATTGCTAGGAAGCCCATTTCAGGATGTTTTTTTTTTCCAGCCAAGAGCTTTCAGCAGAGGTGCAAGCTTCCACCAGCCAGAGCAGAGCGAGGGAAAGGAGCTCCCAGCTAGGAGTGGTCTCCAAGGCGCTGTGCCCCTGCCCGCCCTCCCGGCCTCATGCAGCCGTCCGGCCCAGCCACCAAAGCACACAGATGCACTGAGTCACCAGCGAAGGGCACTGGGGAGACCCTCAAAGACTCTTTCGAGCATTACAGACTAGGCATGATGTCCAGGGTTCCTCTGGCACAGGCCCCGAGGCACAGGCCAAACAGGCCCGCCCACTCCCGCCCTGGTGTTGGGAAGGTTCAGGGAAGGCTGTCCCAGCCCGGCTTTATCGGGAGAGAGCCTTTCGGTGTGGAAGCCGCACACCCTCCCGCACATCTGCTCTGCTGCTGCTGCTGCTGCTGCTGCAGGTGGAGGCCCTGGTTTACAGCCACCCGGGGCCTTCCCAGGGCCGCCTGTCATCACCCCGGCCTAAGCTCAGAGCTCCCAGAGGGCGTGACCCCTGGAGATAAGGCTCTTCATCAAGTCCGCCTTCCTGGGGGCCCTCACGCTGCAGGCCCTTCTGGCCTTTGAAGGGGCGACCTCTTCGCCAGCCCCTCACCACCTCTTCCTGCTCTGGCCTGTGTCACAGACCCCTCTGGAGGGGACCATCTTCCTGACGGCTTATCGGGCATTCTTGTCTCCTCCTGCCCATCGGGGAGCCAACACAAGCCTTCCCTTATCTCCTCAAAGCTCCGCTTTTCCCTCCGCTCCCTCCCGGGCCCCGCAGGGCCACACACCAGTGCATTCTAAGTGCGAGTATTTGCTCTGTCTGTGGAGGGTGGCCGGGACTCCCCTTTTCAGGGGAAGGGGCTTTTCCAGAAGGCTCTGATCGCAGCCAGGGGACCCCTTAGAGCCACTCCACCCTAACCTGGGCCGGGGGTGCTCACTCAAGATGACGGCTCCTGAACCCAGAGGGAAGCCTGGGCGACAGCCATCCCTGGGTGAGGAGCTGGGGTGTGGACGGAACACACCTCTTCAGCTTTCCTAACCAGAGCTTGGCGCAAATGGGGGTGGGGCAGGGGCAACAAAATTAATCTCTCAGCTCAGCCATTACCCACATGCAGATCACCCGTAGTCCTTGTTATCTGTGGCTGCCTTTCTCCTGCCCCCGCCACCACCTAGCACGTACCCCCCGTCCTCTCCCCAGCAGCTGCTGACAGAGCAGTCCAGGCCTCCGGGACTGTCAACACCCCCGTGTAACTCTGAGCTCTCGGGGAGTCTGAGGCAGTACCCTTGTTTATGGATTCCGTGATGGATTGGGCCCTAAAAGCTCCTGGCCCAGAAGACTAAATGGGCTGAAATCAATCATTAACAGTAGTGTAATGTTGAAAAACAAGCGGTTTGAGAGGGCCCTGGGCCAGGTGAACAAATGTCCGGGAAATGCGAAGGATGGAGGCAGATGGGCAGCTCCGAGTAAACAGGCAAATCAACAATGACGGGGGGAGGGAGGGAAGCCCACTGGGCTCACTTTGCAAAAACAAAGCAATCTCTGTATAAGGTTGTTTTTTTGTTGTTGTTGTTGTTTTTTTAAAATTTCAAAACGATATGAAGGACAAATACTTTGGTTTTGCTAGAAAATATCTGGCCAGCCGGCGTGGCTCAAAAGTTGAGCATCAACCTATGAACCTGGAGGTCGAGGTTGGATTCCCGGTCAGAACTGGGGCACATGCCCGGTTGTGGGCTCAGTCCCCACTGTGGGGCATGCAGGAGGCAGCTGATCGGTGATTCTCTCTCATCATTGATGTTTCTATCTCTCTTTCCCTCTCCCTCCCTCTCTCCTCTCTGCAATCAATAAAAATATATTTAAATATGTATATCTTCAGAAAGGACCACACACAGGTGACCTTTCTCAAGAGAGATCAGAAGCAGACACCCAAGTACAAGAGGCAAGAGTCAGGGTTCAAACAGAAGTGATCAATTAAATACCGAGATGGAGTGGATAGGACAGAAAAATGACATCCTGTGAATTGAAGGTTCTAGTTATCTCAATAAAAATCATTGCTAAATTCTTAAGAATAATTCCAGCCCTAACCGGTTTGGCTCAGTGGATAGAGCATCGGCCTATGGACTGAAGGGTCCCAGGTTCGATTCCGATCAAGGGCACGTACCTTGGTTGCGGGCACATCCCCAGTAGGGGGTGTGCTGGAGACAGCGGATCGATGTTTCTCTCTCATCAATGTTTCTCTCTATCCCTCTCCCTTCCTTTCTGTAAAAAATCAATAAAATATATTTTTTAAAAAAGACTAATTCTAGTCTGACTGTCCCATTTTCCAGATAAAGAAACCGAGAGTCAGGAGGAAGAGTCACCTGCCCTGTATGTAGTCACACTCGGCTGGGCTGGGATGCCTGGTTCTCTTATGTGGCACCAGTATAAATGAGACAGTCTAACAGAATGGCTTCTACTTCAATATCCAGACTTATAAAAACTCCAGTAAACTATGAGAAACTTATATCTTATTTATGGGAAATGCATGATCAATGCAAACTCGACCTTGGAAATTATATATAAAATCAAAGGTTTGCTAGCCAAATTGCTGGTACAAAAAGAATTCCCATGATAATACTTACATATAACTATTTTCATAATGTGTTAAGTTCCAAAGATCCATGCAATCAATATTCTTACTTTAAAACCCTCGTTTATTCACTTAGACATTTGCCCTACTGTTCTCTACTAAGCAACATTTCATCCACACCTTCCTTTAATACTACCAAACTTAGAAACACTAAAACTTACTCAGAAGATAAATCACCAGGTAGCAAGATTCTGTCCTTCTCTAATAAATCCAAAATGAAACGAGTATGATGTACAGGGTCAACAGAAATTTTAAATGTCAATATTTTTGAGGCTGTGGGAAAATAAGCAGTTATTCCTCTGGTAACAGACTGATACTAAACAATCACTAAGTAATTGCTATGTGACCAATCATAGAGATAAATGTCTTAAAGACAGTATCACACTTAGGTCTCAAGACAATCCTGAAAGATAAAACTATTATTAACCCACTAGAGGCCCGGTTCATGAAAATTCATGCACAGGAGGGGGGTCCCCTTAGCCCAGCCTGTCGGCTCTCATAGTCCAGAAGCCCTCAGGGGTGGGAGGTGACCTGGTGATCAGGGGAAGGTGACGCCCCATCACACCTCTGCTGCTGCCGCTGCCAGCAGAGCAAGCCTTGGCCAGCCCTGGTTATCTGAGCCTCGGGCAGCCCTGAGCGGCTGGGTAGCTGCCATCTGAGTTTTGCCTGCACCTCAGACCAGCCCTAGGCAGCTGGGGGGCTGAGGAGACTAGGGGACTCCGGAGGCTGCACACCTGCTGCCCCGGTGGGGCTGAGGGGACTAGGTGCCACCATCTTGTGGCTGTGGGCTCCTCCATCTTTGAGGGCAGAGAAGTCAATTAGCATATTCCCTCTTTATTGGCTGTGGGCACCGCCATCTTTGCAGCAGTGTGAGGGTCAATTAGCATATTCCCTCTTTATTAGATAATATTTTACAGATGAAATTTCCCCAGGTCACAAAACAAATAGTATCAATGGTAGAGGCAGAATTTGTGGAACAAATTGGCCCTTTCCCCCAAAATACAATTCTTCCCAGTCCCGACTATGATACAGGGCAGTTGATAAACACGCAGCACAAGCTGCAAGCCGCAAAGCCTTCGCTCTGCTTTGGGGAATGCATGCCAAGCAAACAAACCAATATGGCGAGGGGGGTGGGCAGAAAACTGATCTGTATGAAGATTTCACAGCAGCTTTATAACAGCAATAACCTGGAAATAGTTGGCAAGGAGTAGGGGAGGGTACACAACATGAAAATATCACGTGGCCACTAAAAGGGGCACGTCTGTGAACTGTGTCAATACATGAAGATATCTTTGGAAAAAAACAGCCATAACAAATATAAATACGATGATTTCTACTCTACAGCAAAGTGTATCTGTGTGCTCAAGAGTGAGAGAATCAGCATTGACTAGTCAATGCCCAGTAAGCTATTTTTCCTTTTTGCATTAGTTTGAAGTTACCCGTTTGTAAGGGCAAGACAAGGAAACTCTGCTGAAATAGGCCATGATTCAGAATGCCCTTCTCTTCCCGATCCAAAAAGTGACGTTTTCATATATAAAAATAAAATTAGCTCTACTAATTTGAAAGCCGTGCCTTAGGCTTTCAAGTAAATCCTATTTTAAAACCAGATTAACAAAACCTCCTTAGTGATAAGCTCATGGCTCATGAAATTTTTTGTTACCCATTTAGCAAATTTATGGAAGAACAAGTACGTTTACAAATTGGAAACATTATTTCCGTTCACCTTTTGGGTCGCACTAATAAAAAGGTACGCTCTCAGAATCTCACTCTTTTATGAACACATTGGGGAAAGTAGCACTATTGAAGATAACGTAAATCCGTGTGTGGGAGGTGACTGTGCCTCAACACCAACCAAGACAGGGCATGTGCCCTAGGCATCAAGGGGGAGGTTTATGCCCAGTTACCCTTTTTATTTTTTTTAATATATTTTATTGAGTTTTTACAGAGAGGAAGGGAGAGAGACATAGAGAGCTAGAAACATCGATGAGGGAGAAACATCGACCAGCTGCCTCCTACACACCCCCTAACTGGGGATGTGCCCGCAACCAAGGTACATACCCTTGACCGGAATCGAACCTGGGACCTTTCAGTCTGCAAACCGACACTTTATTCACTGAGCCATACCGGTTTCGGCCAGTTACCCTTTTATAACACTTAATTCTCCAAAGAGGAAGAGGATATGCCCACGCGGGTTCTTCATCACACTCTGTCCTGGTAGGTGGGCCGGGCTCACCCTCGGTAAGTCAGACCAGACACCGCCCCCCTGCCCCCAACCAGTCTGTACATCACCCCGCTGGGCCCTCCTGTGGCTTCCTGGAAAGCCTGTCCCTTCAGGACAACAGAAGCACAATTAGAGCATCCGAACTAACCCATCGTCTTTTAAGACCAACAAGGCCGGGAGGCCAGGCAGGGCCCGGTGCTCTCCGGCTCCTGCACAGGGGAAGCCGAGCAGATGCCTCCGCTCGGCAAGACGGTCCTCTGCCTGGGCAGGTCCCTCGTCAGTCTCCGTTCCAAGGTTCCTTTTCCCCTGCCCTTCCCAACCCACAGGTCCTCCGGGGTTCCGTCTTGCCCAATCGTGGGATGACTTACTATTGTCTTTCGAGCTCCGAGGACCACTGGGCCCAGGGCGCACCTGGCACAGAGCCAAGGCCCCGGCGTGACTGAGTCTGCTTCCGAGGGCAGGCCCTTCAAGATGGTGGCCTCCGCCCACATGGAGCCACTGACACCAGATCCGTCGAGTAAATTAAATTCAGTTCCTCAGTCATGCCAGCCACATGCCAGCCACAGGGATGGTTCCTGGACTGCGTGGGGAAGGGCATCCATCGCCACAGGAAGTTCTCCTGGATGGTGCTGGGCTGGGAGCTCAGCACCCGCCCGCCCGCCCGCCTGCCTCTGCAGCTGCAGGGGACACCTCCCCACAGCTGGACGGCTCTTCCCACGGCCACCAGGCGCCATCTGCCGCGTCACCCGACACCCACGTGCTCGCTCAGTCTCACCCAGGCAGCGTGCTGAGTTCACACCTCGTGAGCCGGGTGTTTGTCGGTGCACCGTCCCCTGCGCTTACACGTGTACAAATATACAACTAAATGTGCAGATGAGTGCACTGGTGTATCCACCGCCACCATCAGCACAAACAACAGCTCTGTGATCCCAAGACATTCCCTAGGACTGCCCCTTCCTTCGGCGTCAAACCCGCCCTCCACCCCCCAAAACCCGGCCAACCACTAACCTGGCAGCTTCTGTGAAAACTCAGATTCCTGGCCTTCCCCTGGAAATCCCACTTAAGCAGGTCTGGGGTGAGGCCTGGAATCTCCCCTCTCACCCACCGCCCCACCCCCAAGAATGTTCCTCAGGCGCTTCTGGTAATCAGCCAGGTTAGGGAACCTCTGCCTAATCCCAGTTTAATTTAACTATCAGCACTGCCTCCTCCGGCACCTCGCCTTGCTCTCCGCCCGCCCCCATGCGCTGCTTTGTTACCCATGGCGCAGGCCCATCTCAGGCTGGGGGCGCGGAGGGCAGGGCGAGCCTGGCCGCTGGGGGCACGGGCAGGGACAGATCGCCGGCTCAGGTTTCCGGCGGAGACAGGCCTCTCGGCGTCACGTGGCCTCCCACCCTAATCCCTTCCTGGCTCCCTGTGCCACGGAGTCCTCATCTGGACATCAGAAACAACCACCTCCCTCCAGGCCCCCCGGGCAGCCATGCCTTAGACACACAGGCCACGGCCTGGGCGGCAGGGTCCCGTCCTGCGTGGATGGCCACCACACCAGGCTGCCCCTGGGTGGAGCCCTCCTCACCCTGACTGCTGACCGGACACAGATGAATGTAGGAGGTCAGGACTCAAATTACAGCAAAATTGCAGCCTTAAAAAAAAAATCAAAATGTGTTTTTCCTCCGAAATTCGTGATCCCAAGGGCAATTTTTAAAGGGGAATGTGGAAGAGTTGGCGTCATCTCAGAAAACCACCCCTGCTCAGAGAGTAAACTAAGTTACAAACAGGGCTAACTAACCCTTGAGTTCAGACCGCCCCCCCCCCCAACCTCCTCCCTCTCAGCTCCAGCTCTGCAGAGGATTCCTGAAAAACACCGAGAAGTTTAAGATGATCAAAGGAAAAAGTATGGCCAACATGAGAAATGCTATCGGTTAACATCACATGTTTATTTAGCCCCACCAAGCCAAAGAGAGGAGATTGTTTGAAAGGGAGAGAATGCCTGCTTAATCAAGTAAAAATGCATTCATTACTATGCTATTCAACTCGGCTTTCCTGAAATCAGACACTTTTGCCCCTAGACCATAAGATTGAAGCGATTTGAAATGAAAATATTTCCTGTCCACTGCTTGCCAGTTTCTAGCCCCAGAGTGATATAACAGATGACATCCAGTACAATAAATGCTTTTATTAACCATAAATTTGAGACTGCTTTAGGGATTTGAAGTGTTGGGTTTCATGCTGAAAAAAATGTAATGTTATCCACAGACCATCAGTGAGTCACAAAAACAGAGGCACAGGTTATGCTACTTTGATCAAATGATGGCCGTCCACCCCCCCCCCCCCACACACACACACAGAATCCTCTTTTGCATTTAAAATCGTAGCTGCGTTCACAGCATATCTCCTAGGAGCACCACAATAGTTTAATCATATGTCTTGGAGAGTTTAATGGAAATTCATCCCGCGTGCGGATTTATAGAACCGGCAGCTTCTGTTAAACAGAAAGGAAATTGAAAAGTGTTATGAGGCTATGTGAGCTGAGAAATTCAAACACTAAAATGGGACTCCTAAATCAGAGTTTCTCACCTTGGCACTATTGACAAAACGGGCCAGATAATTATTTACTGGGAGGGCCAACTTGTGCACTGTGGGATGCTGACCAACATCCCTGGCCCCTACCTGCTAAATGCATCTGCTCCTCCCAGCTGTGACAACCCAAACTGTCTCCAGAGATCCCCAAAATCACCCCCAATTGAGAACTATTGCTCTAGGTCAGTGGTTGACAAACTCATCAGTCAACAGAGCCTAATATCAACAGTACAACGATTGGAATTTCTTTTGAGAGCCATATTTTTTAAACTTAAATTTCTTCTAACGCCACTTCTTCAAAATAGACTCGCCCAGGCCGTGGTATTTTGTGGAAGAGCCACACTCAAGGGGCCAAAGAGCCGCATGTGGCTCGTGAGCCGCGGTTTGCCGACCACAGCTATAAGTCACATTTCAGGCCTCGTTTAGCAAAATGCTGCCTGGTTTCTCTTTATACAAAGACAATGTATGGGGGCCTGGAGGGAGTGTAGATCTTATGGTCTGGCGAGGGGGGGGGGGGTTGCAGCCTCAGGCTCTCTGCCTCAGTGCGTCCAGTTCCCTGGCTCAGTGCGTCCCCAGCACAGAAATCCTTAGAGCCCCACCCCTGGCTTTGGGAAATCAAAGGCACTCCCACCAAAACCGAGGGGAGCAGAACCATGGAAACAAGAACTTTCTCTCCTGTGACCAGAACAAACCAGGCAAAGCAGAGGCACCGGGAGGGCACCCCTCCGAGGGGAGGCCCACCCCGGCCGGCCTGCCTTTGTGTCGGGCCTGCATTCCAGCACAGGGCCCGGCCCACTGGGCTGGGCGGCCGCATCCCCCGCCAGCATCCCGAGCGCTGCTTTCTGGCCTTTCACTGTCAGGGCGCAGAGGGGATGGGGACCCAGTGCCAGAAAAGAGAATGAAAAGCAAAGTGGAACCTCTGTGGTCCATTCTCTGGATGCTGAATGTCCCACTATTACCTCTCCGCATGACATTTCACGGCCAGCAGGGGAGGAGGCCCGGCCCTGAAAGCTGAACAAATGGCAGGCGCGCGGGCCCGCCCCGGCCCTCGCAGCCGCCGGGACTTATGAATAAAAGATGGGGGTTTTGTCTCCGCCGTTTCCCTGGTGCCCTCGGCCATAACAACGTGTCGCTTTTTTGATGTTTTAACTTACTTCGGAAAAATAATCAATATTAACTTTACGCGTCTGGGCCCCTGAGTCTGGGGGAGGGACAAACAAAAGAAAGAAAAGCCATGTGATTAGGTAGAAAGATAGTTAATTCCAGTTACACTAATGAAACTGTCTGCAAGGGAGTCTAATAAAGTAATTCAGGCACTACGCAATCACAGAACCAACTGGCTGGAGACTGACTCTGAGGACATGTTGTGAGTGAGGTGGCCTTTACTGGAAATAAAGTTTAATGTTTTCTTAGCACAAAGGAAAGAAATGGCTGGATTTTGGCGTGAGGGAGCACTGGGGCGTAAACCTGCCCCGGCCAAAGAGAGGTTTTAATGGGGACTCGTTCCCAGTCGCTGAGGGCAACATCGACCACTGTCTGCAACAGGCCCATGTGAAGAGCATAAGCCTTAAGCGTTCTTGAGACACAGAGGTCCTAAATTTGAGCGAGCAATGCTAATTTCAAACAGTTTTTAGAGAGAGATTACAGCACAGCACACACAACACCCTGCACCTTTTCTGGACCCTACATAAGCGGAAGCCTCATGTAAAGCATTGTGTTTGTTTTTTAAAGACAATGCAAGACTAAACTGGGTTAAATCATCAGAAAGGTCTCTGTGTGCAACTAACATTTCTTTTCTTTTCTTTTTCTTTTTTATTAAATTATTATCTGTGTACATATCTTACCATTCCCCCCCCTCCCATTCATACCCTCCCTCTCCAGAGTTTTGTGCCCATTGGTTGTACTTATATGCATGTATACAAGTCCTTTGGTTGATCTATTATCTCCCCCAGATCTCCCTCCCCTCCCCGCTGTAACTTGAAAGTCTGCTTATTGCTTTGCTGTCTCTATATCTTATCTTTTGGTTCATCAGTTTATAGTGCTCTTTATTATCCATAAATGAGTGAGGTCATGTGGTGTTTCTCTTTCATTGACTGGCTTATTTCACTCAGCATGATGTTCTCCAATTCCATCCAGGTTGCTGCAAATGATGAGAATTCCTTCTTTTTATGGCAGCATAGTATTCCATTCTGTAGATGTACCATAGTTTTTTTATCCAATCATCTGCTGACGGGCACCTAGGCTGTTTCCAAATTCTAGCTATTATAGATTGTGCTGCTATGAAACCAACATTTCTCACTGCCTTAACTGCACCTGTATTTTTTTTATCTATGGACACCTAAAATAGGACAACTCCCAGGATCACCTTTGGAAGGATCTAGCAAAATATTTAACTTGACCCTAATCATGAGGAAACAATGAGAAATCCAAATGGTGGGACTGTCTACACAAGTGACCTGGACTCTTCGGAATGGTCTGTTATAAAGGACCAAGCAAAAGGTGAAGGAACTCTTCTAGACTAAAGCAGACAGGCCACCTCAACGTACTGAGTGGCCTTGGCTGGGCGGCTTAGTTGGCTGAAGCACGGTCCCATACACCGCAAGGTCGTGGGTTCAACTCCTGGTCAGGGCACATCCCTAGGCTGAAGAATAGTTCCCCAGTCGAGGCATGTACAGGAGGCAACTGATCAATGTTTCTCTCTCACATCAATGTTCCTCTCTCTCTCTTCCTCTCAAAAAATCAAGAAAAAAACATATACTCAGATAAAGATTAAAAAAAAAAAAAAAAAGTAATCAGTGACTTGTCTGAATCCAGAATGTGATTCAACATGAAATCACGAAGGACAATACGACAACTGAGGTACATGTGATAAAATGTTAAGAACCGGTGACTCTAGGCCAGTTGGTCGGCAAACTGCGGCTCGTGAGCCGCATGCAGCTCGAGAGCCGCAGTTTGCCGCTCTGTTGATTAATGAGTTTGCCGACCACTGCTTTAGGCAAAGGGGAATTGGTGTTCATGTTGCTGTATTTTCAACTTTTCCATAGGCTTGAAAATTTTCAGAATACAAAATACAGGGGAGACAGTCCAATAAAGAGAAGTCCCAGGGACAGGTGGCTGGCTGGCTGGCTGGCTAAGGTCTGAGTGGGGACTGGGCAGCAACGTCATCTTGCTGTTTAGTTTCAGAAAGTGTATGCCCCAAAATATTACTAATATTTTTAATGGAAAACTACATAGTCTTAATTCAGAGTAGATCCAGGATAAATATAAGAACATTATAACATTCACTTCACTGGGCAGATAGACACACAGCAGACAGACATTTAAGACACTCATGTCTTACAGCTCTTTAAAAAGTCACAGGTCCCTTTGAAACCCACATTATGCCTTTGCCGAAAACTCTCCTGCAGTTTGTCATTCTTTCTCCTCTTATCAGAGTTCCAAGGAATATAAAAAACTTTTTAGATCAGCTCATTAAACCTCCCCTTCTGCCCAAACTCTCCCAGGGTTATCCAACCCCATCATTTACTTAATGAGATAAAAGAAAAACGATGACCCTGGTCTAGGCCAACTCAAAAAACTATCCCCTGAAAAGAAACTGTGCCCTTTAAGTAAAAGGGAGTTCCATAGATGGGAAACGTGTTCAAGCGCAAAGACACCGGACACAATTTCTGTCTCCCCAGGGCTTCCCAAAGGAGCAGGGCAGGAGGGAAGCAGCCTGAGGAGGGTGACGGTCACCTCCGGCGCAGGGGATGCTGGGAACGGCACCGGGGACCCGCCACTCCTGCCCCGCCTGGAAGCAGCCTCTGGGCGGCTCGACCAGATGTTACAATTTCTCTGCTTGATTTCAGTAAAACGGCATGACCTCTTTCTCAAATGAAAAAGGGCAATGCTATTTCTTTAAACCACAGGAGCTATCTTTAGTGAAGGCTTCTAAGGATTTCATTAATTCATAGCCAGCCAACCAGGACTTTTCCCACAGTCTCCCACAAAAAGCCCGGGAAGTCACTGATTGCTTGGCTGGATCTGAATATGAGTGGAGAGGTAAGATCAGAAATATCCAGTTCCTCCCACAGGGAGGCAAGGCATGGAAATCAAAGCCAGGCAAAAAGCTCATTACCCCAGCTGGCCGGCAAGCCCACAGCCCCGGAAAGGAGGCAGAGCATCCCTGATTCTGGAGGGACCCTCTCGCAGCCTCAGAAAAGGGACTGCATTCCCAAGAGGGGCCTGAAGTACAGTGAGGCAGGGGGTGCATGCCCTTTCGTCCCCATGGCTTCACCCAGGCCCAGCCAGGATGCTGAGCTGGTGCTTAGCATAAGGTGACCAGACGTCCTGTTTTTTAAGTCTGTCCCACCTCCCGAGGCGTTTTTAAAAAGTCCCGATTTTGGGGACTTTTTAAAACGCTGCGGGAGCCGAAAATGATTTGGCTCAGTGGATAGAGCGTCGGCCTGCAGACTGAAAGGTCCCAGGTTCGATTCCAGTCAAGGGCACGTACCTTGGTTGCCGGTGCGTCCCCAGTAGGGGGTGTGCAAGAGGCGGCTGATCGATGTTTCTAACTCTCTATCCCTCTCTCTTCCTCTCTGTAAAAAATCAATAAAATATATATATATTTTTTAATATATTTTATTGATTTTTTTTGCCCCCCTCCCTCCCTCCCATACATACCCTCTCTCCCCAGAGTTTTATGACCATTGGTTGTACTTATATGCATGTATACAAGTCCTTCGGTTGATGTATTATCTCCCCCAGATCTTCCTCCCCTCCCCTCTGTAATTTGACAGTCTGCCTGTTGCTTTTCTGTCTCTATATCTGTCTCTTGGTTCATCGATAAAATACATTTTTAAAAAAATAATAAAATAAATAAAACTCCGCGAGACACGGGACAAATTGTTCAAAATCGGTACTGTCCTGCCAAAAGCGGGGCGTCTGGTCACCTTAGCTTAGCAGTAACGTTTTACAGACTTTTCTCATCTGCAGGGCAGCAATCTGGACAGGCCAAATATCCTCTTCAAGCAACAGACAACTTGCAAAGGGCACTCCCTTCCACCGCTGGCCCCAATCACGCCTGTACCAGTCCCTGCAGCCCAACAGCAGTCGGTGTGGGGCACACCGGGCCCATAGTCGGTGGTGTGAATGGACAGGTAGGGCATATCGTTATGCTCTCCTCAGCCCCTGATGCAACAAAATGGCCAATGTTAACAGAACGTAAGGAGCTACAGCTTCAGAGGAAGTTTGTATTGTAACTGCTTGCCTCCCGTGTCACTTCCTCCCAGAAGCCACCCGAGATCCCCCGCCTGTTCAGCCTGCCCTCCTCAGCCCGTTTTAACTCCGCGCAGAGCACTCTGTCACTGGAGAACCAGAGAGGGAGGAGCTGCCAGGAGTCTGCCTCTGACCTTGAGAGGGAGGCCGCAGGAACAGGCGGGAAAGGCCCTGCCTCACGGAGCTGACCTTGCCATGGAGGGGACAGACGGACAGACAGGGGAGCACTGTGTGTCTCACGGGGACAAGGTCTCTGGAGGACAGAGGAGCAGGGGGCTGCTGTTTAAATCGGGCGGTGACGTCTGGGTGTTTTGCTATCCTTCTCAGGCCATCTCCCAGGGAAAGCGCAGGATGCTCGCTGAATGAAAGAACGGGCACTGCAGGTCACTCCGCGTGCCGGAGAAACTTTCCAAGCTGCACCTCACCGTGCCTAACAGGCCAGGCAGGCAAACTCAAGGGACCCCATTACCTAGTCCCAACCCCCACCGTCAGCTTTCCTGTCCCTTTGCCTTCCAGTGAGCCACCCTCCTCCAGCTTTGCCCACACCTCTCTTTCTGCCTAGACTGTCACCCCATGCCCAGGCAGTGTGGCTCAGTGGTTGAGCGTCAACCCATGAACCAGGAGGTCACAGTTGGATTCCAGGTCAGAGCAAGGGCCTGGGTTTCGGGCTTGATCTCCAGTAGGGGGTGTGCGGGAGGCGGCCCATCTATATTTCTCTCTCTCCCTCTCCCTCCCTCTCCCTGAAATAAAAACAGAAAACTAAAACAGTCACCCCTTCTCCTGGCTCCACTCACCACCAGGCCCTGCTCAACGTGCCCTCAGTAGGACCTGACCTCTTCAGCCATCCTGATCCCTTCCTCTAACTTTCCTCTAAACCAGCGGCCGGCAAACTGCAGCACGCCAGCCACATGCGGCTCCCGAGCCAGGGTTTGCTGCTCTGCTGACTAATGAGTTTGCTGACCACGGCTCTAAACCACCCACGGGCCTGATGGCACAGGCGAAATTCCCACGGGGAGGCCAAGTGACGGTGGAAAAGCCTCACAAAGAAAAGTGGGCCTCCACCAAAGCAGGGGAAACTGAGGCAAGGCAAGCAAGAAGGCAGAGTTTCTGGGAACCAACTGAGCAACAGACTGAAAAGCAAAGGTGGGCGCTAGGCTTGCCATCCCTGCAGAACCGCTCCACAATCCTCCAGAGTAGCTGCTCAGTCTCTCGCCTCCTCACTCCAAGTAAGTCTGTTTACTCTTTAGATACTGAGCAGTGACAATAAGTGCTGACCATGTGAGTGCCTGAGCCCCACCCAGAGCAAATGGGCCCCGCTGCAGAGGAAGATGGTCATCGGCTGTCACTCAGCGGGGCCCACAATGGAGGGCTGCGCCTGCATTTGGTCTGGATCGCACTGCATTTTCCTGGGATAAAAGGAGGGCCGTTTCAGGAGGGGAGAAACCAGAAATCACCTGGACAGAATAAACCACAGAGAAATTTCTAAACCATATGGCCTGTCTCAGGAAAATGGACCTCCTCATTCCAAGGAAACCCTCCCTCATCCCCATCCACCCTCCTCCTCCTGAGTAAAACTGTCCCTCCCAGAACAGAAGTCTGGGGCATAGCCAGCATATTTTTTAAAAGGGTTACCATTCAATGGGGGGAGGATCTACAAAACTGACAAAACAGAACACTTGGAAAGACTCCTAGTTTTCAAGAGAATAAAATACTTTCTAAACCTAAAGAGTTAGGTTTTTAAAGCCAACTCCCTTATGATTTCAAAAGGATTCATTTGAAGTATTCACTTAACGTGAGATGCAAATATCCATCTGAACACTTTAATACTATTAATTTCCCTTCACTTTTCAAAGTTGCTCTTCCCACTTTATAAGGCATTTCTGATAAGTTCAAGCAAACTTCCCTACAAAGTGTAATCTTTCATGAAAATCCTCGTGATTAATGTCTATTAGAGCAGTTTAGAGTGAAGAAGCATGCAATAAAACTACAATTTGTTCAACTCCCAACAATACTTGCCATTGACTGCCCTTTCAACTCAAGGTACCAGCCTTATGCAAATAAGACATTTACCATTAGGTTTGGCTATAAAACAAATGCTTTCTGAGAGTGCACAGTAGAGGTAGTTTTCATTTGCGCTATTAAATCAGACAATTTATAGGGCAACTTCCGTTTTAGAAGAGAATTACATGTGTGTTCACATCACATCTTTATTCTGTCATCCATCTACCGGTAGTGATTTGTTGAGGACAGCTGGTACCTATTAAGTCCCCCCTTTAAATGGTGTAGCCTTAATTAGCCACATCCACCTTCCCCCAACATTCCCAAACAAGGAACCAAAGAAAGGGGAAACTGGTTTATCATGGATACTTCGAACAATGTAATTGTAAATGTTAAAATAATAGTCTCCATTAGAAACGAACTAGTTACTCCTTTTTTTTAGGCCCCTTGATAAAAACAAGATACAGATGGAGTTCAAATTTCCAATCTTCGTTACTTAGGTAATTTTTTAATTGTTCAATTTTTCGTTTCCTGCCTGCTGTTATTAATTAAACCTTCTTTTAAGATGCTGCTTGGGAAAGGATGAGGGCCAGTCTCCCTGGAGATAGTCTCGGTATTATTTATGCTACAAACTTCCTACTCGGACTTCTGAGCACATGAGACCAAGCAGACGGAGTCTGCAAGCAGGGAGTAAGCCCAGCACGGCTGTCTGCGAGCAGACATCATGCTCTTCCCAGACATGGCAGTTTCCAACTCACACAATGGGAAATCCAGCTGATGAGATCGTTTTAACCTGCCATAGGCAGATACAACATACACTACTTTTGTGACAATTTAGGCTTCCCTTCTTAAAAAAAAAAAAAAGTACCCATTCATGCATTCAGGACTTCAAGTGTGAATTGCGTCAACAGGCTAAACTTTTTGAGCAAGGTAAGGCGCCACCTCAAGGATCCCCCCCCCCCCCTCAGATCTGTCTTCCTCTTAGAGACAGGCCCCCGCTTTCATCTGCGGTAAGACTATCTGTTTCAATGGGATGTGATCAACCCTGGGCTGGTGTCTTTTCAATCAGCCAGTGGCCCCGCGGGGTTTAGAGTGGCAGAAAGGAAGTGGCCTGTGGTTAAACAGAGGAAATACCAAGGCATTTTAATAGAGCAAATAAGTCTCTTTACTTCCCACCAGGAAGAGCTTCAAAGGCCCCGGCCCCGGAGGAGACAATGTGCTGCTGGGCCATCAGTTACCTCAACGTGTGGCAGCCCCATTCAGGAGGACGCAGCGGCCAAGACAAACACTGCCCAGGAGGGCATGGCCCCCGCCGGCGGGCAGAGGGGGCCCCGCAGCACCGGCACAGACAGCCCCCCGGGAGGCACGGAGACCCTCCGAGTGCAACATGGAAAAGATCTCAGCGGCCAGGCGAGGGTGGCAGGCGCTGCCCCTGCCCCGGCCCCGGCCAGAGAAGCTCCCACCTTAGGAATCAAGGGTGGGGGCCCACGCTCCCGGAAGCCTGAAAACCCATCCGTCAGAGGCAGGCGCGACAGGCAGTGAGGGGGAATGAAAGGACAATTAATTGCTGATGGGCTGGCCCCGGCGGCAGCAGCAGACATCTGCTGGGGCAGGGTATGTAAAAGTTTAGTGGCCAATGTGGGAAAAGAGGGTTTGAAATGTTAAACACACACACACACACACACACACACACACACACACACACCATATTTTAGGCCAAATGGAGCTTGAAAAATACTCAACTTAAAATAAAGACTTAAAAAGGCATTAGCAGTTTTTTCCTTTGTAGGGAAGCGTCTGTGAGGTTTGAGCTGCTGCTGAGAATACGATTTGGATCCTGCTCGCCTTTCCTGAGACTGTTTTCCAGACGAGCCCAGCTGTTCTGGGGAGAAACCCCGGTGGGAGTGTCAGGTCCCCTTCCCCCAGGCCAGAGGCGCCCACTCAGACTGGGGTGCCCTGCCCAGCTGGCTCCCCTCGTCCTCCCTCAGTCCACCTGACCCCCTTCACTGTCCAGGGCTCTGGCAAAGTCCACTCTCGCCTCTAAGCCCAGTGAAATGGTTTGGAATCAAACTGACTTTAAATGTTTGGAGCATGTGGCTTCTCTCCCCTTCCTCCGGATCCTGGGAGCCTGTCCCCTAAGGCAATGCCTCTCCCCCTTGAGGGAGCATCAGAGGAACTTGTTACAATGCGAGTTCCCGGGCCCCGCCTCACACCCACTCTTGTCCCCTTCTCCTTGAATCTGCATGTTAACCAGCTCCCAGGCAATCCTGGTGCTGGGAGCCTCTGGGCTCACGTGGAGAAATCTTGTTCGGAAGTGGCTGCCGTCGCATCCACCCAGCCGCCTCCCGAGTTAATAAGGAGCACAATGCCCCGGGGCTCGGGGTCGAGTGGGGAGAGGAGGGAGGGGTGGGGCAGGGGGGCTCCCACTTAACACTGCCCGGCAGGTCAGAAGAAGTATCATCCGAATGAAAACGTCTCTGAAAAACGTGTCCCACGCCACCGCGTCCCTTCTCACCAGGAACGCGGTAAGGGACACACGAGCATGCAGAACACGGACAACATGGCCAACAGGCAGGCCAGATGCGGGGCTGGGGGAGCCCCAGGCTGCAAGTGAATGAAAACGCATCCAATTCAGAATCAAATAAACACGCCCGGGCCCACAGCCAAGCAGAGTTCTTGGATCGGAGTTTATCGGGGACCTAAATTTTAACCAGCTGGGAACCTCTTCTTTTCCAAGTACCACCCCATTTCTTCCTACCTTTTGAGATGAAGGATTTGCCTTAAATGGGAAACTTGCACTTCACTGTAAAGACAATGCCAGCATTCTAGCTTCCCGGATTCCTGAAGCAGCGCAGGTTTTGGGGCTAGAAGTTGTGTTCCTGGCTAAGAGGCCAGAGAAGGCGTGGGAACCACCATTCAGGCAGGAAGGTAAGCTATGCTTCTCCTCCCCCACTGCAGGGGAAGCCACTGAAATAAAAACCTGCACAAGCAGACCCCTGATTGTCCGCTCCATAAACAGGCCCCTCAGACCCTCAGCAAGACAAAAGGGGAGGAAAAACCTCAGCTGGAGCCATTGACAGAAAGTTACCCAACACAAACAAGCCCATCTCCTTATCAAAAAGCACGATGCAAAACTTCCCTGCTACAAGCTTGCAAATTGGTACTTTTGGGGAAAGTGTCTTCACTACTCAAAGAGCAACTCTACCTGGCAAGGGCCCTACAAGATTTGTTTTTTTTTTTTTTTTTAAGTAGCGGAGGAAGTGTGCCCATAACTCATTTCTAAAACACTGAGCTGTGTTCGAGATGGTATCGGCCCTTAATTGCACCGCTAATAATGGGGAGGTTGTGAAATCTGACCACGTCACCCAGGCCGGCTCCTCTGAGGGCAGCCCTGAAGGGCGTGTTAGCAGAGCTGCCAAGGGAGGGCGAGCTGGCTGCAGCCACCTTACAAGTCCTGGGAAAATACACATTCCTGCAGGGCCAGAGTTCCTGGAACAAATGCTTCCTGGAGATCAAGAGGGCTATCCGCTGAGCTCCTCTCCAGCACCCAGGTCCGGCCCCTCCTCCAGGCTCTCTCCACCCCGCTGTCCCCTTCGAAGGTTCTGTGTGGCCTGGACCCGCCATGGGAAGCCCGCTCCTGTTTGCATCACCCACAGTCGACCCTTCGTCTTGTATGGTCACATAGCCCCAGCCACACTGTAAGCAACCTCATAACGGAGACCCACATCTGTTTATGGCCTGAACACCCACGACCCGGTAGGAGACTCAGACATGAGTCAAATTCTCAGGTCCCTGTACACCAGCACTTACTGGCCAGTCCTTGGGCACCAACTTCTGGAAGAACCTGGCTAGAGAGGTGGGAGCGGGGAAGGCTTCGAGCAGGAAGTGATGCTGGAGCTGAGAGGGAGGCTGAGGTGTAAAAGGAGGGAACACCAGCAGGAAGAGCATGTGCATGAGCCTGCTGTGCAGAGGACACTGGAGCCTGGTGCTCTGATCTCTCCCCTGCTTCTTAAAATCTATCACTGTGCACAGCACTTAGCAGGGTCTAACTGGCTTCAGCCAAGATGTCCGGGGCCCCAGGCTCTGAGGCCGCCCCATGAGGTTACGTGCCTGCCGGAAACTGGCCTGAAGATGCAGATGTGAACAAATAAATGCAGACGATGTAGTCTGGTGAGAAGGCAAGGCAGGGGGAGTGGCATTCTGGGAGGCCTTCTCAGGGGAGGCATCACCTGACCTGAGACTTAGGCCAAACAGGTTCTCAGAGAAGCAGGCATCCCAGGATGCCTTCGCAGCAAAAAGGGCACAGGAGCTAGGAAGCTGGGTGAGAGGGGCTGGGCAGCTAGCTGGATAGACAAGGCAGGCAGACAAGCTGGTGGCTCCATCACATGCACCCAAAGGCAAGTCCCAGAGGGAAGAGCCTAGACCCTGGAGATGGCCCAGAGGCCCCGTGCTCATTCATGAAGGGGATGAAGATGGCCCAAGGAAAGGACTGGTGGAGCCCCAAGGAGAAGTTGTGGTGGGAGAGGGCTCAGCACAAATGCAAGGCCCTGAGGAAAAGGCACCCCATTAATTCTGTGGGGGTGCAGGCTGAGGGGACGAGAACACATTCCCGCAGGAAGAGAGAACAAACCACCCAGGCTCTGCTCCCCACTGCATTGAAACTTCACACAAGCTTTGTGTCCTGACACACGAAGCCACTTGGGCCATGGCGGGAAAACAGGAACTTGGACTGGTTCGCCTATGCCGTCATACGAAATCCGGGCATAAAATGCCGGGGATGCTGTTACAGTTATTCCAGAGCCAACCTGTCAGTCCAGATCCAAAACACCGAGGAGGGTCAACATGAGATAGCTTTCAGGAAAACTTACACCTGAAAACCGAAGAAAACTTGGTATCTGTCTCTCTTTAAATAGAAACACAAGTGACGTTTTGGTAAAATGGGAGTAAAGAAACGCCATGTTTTACTCTAGCGGGAAGGAGGCTTTATATTTACCGCGGGGTTGTGGGATGGTGGGCCATGGCTGTCTGTCTCACAGACATCCCAGCTGCCTGGCTCACACCTGGTCTCCCATGCTGTGTTTCTCAGGATGTGGGGCAAGTGAGCCAGAGGCATCCACCCGTGGCCCTAAAGGGGGGGTCAGGGCTTAGACTCTGATGGTGCTGAGGGGCACTCCAGAACACGTGGGTCAACCCATCCCTCGGAGCAACAGCGCTGGGGAAAGTAGGAAATCCCCACTTCCTCCCACTTTCCTGGTGAAGACATTGAGGCTCATGGCTGCACAGGAGCAGAGCTGCCTGAGCACAAAGCCCAGCCCGTGTCCTCTACACAAGGCTGAAGGCTGTGAGCGCCCTGGCTTCCGCGGGAAGTTCTCCCGGAGCAGATGGATGCAGACAGTCTCCGGAACCCGAGCCTCACCCCGTGCCCGGCCGCCCAGTCAGCGCCGCTCGCCTGGGACGGGGCTCCAAGCGCTCGGCGCGCGCCTCCCCAGGGCCGTCCCGGACACCTGACCCAGATGACAAACCCCTGCCTCCCTTTGGCGATGAAGAAAAATATCCCCAGTTCAAGCTGGGGCGTGGAGTGGGGCTGGGAAGCATCCGCGAGACAATTCACAGAGGAAGGGGTGGATGGGGAACCCAGCGAGCCAGGAGTCGGGGTGGTGTGGACGTGGAGTGAGAGGGCGGGACTGGAAGGAACAAAGCGGGCGCGAGCGGGGGCGCATCCCTCCCCGGCGCCCCGGGTCCGCTCCGGGCGGTCCCGGGAGTCTGCGGAGCCCGGATGGACCAGCGATCGGGGGAAGACGCCCGCTCCCGCCCAGGATAGCGCCCTACGTCCCGACAGCTCGGAGGGTCCCAGCTCCGGGGAGCACTACCCTGAGGCGTCGGAGGTCCCGGACCAGGAACAAAAGATGGGGGTCACCCTTCTCCCACCCGCCGCCGCCGGGCGCCCCACTCGCCCGCCTCCGGGCGCGGGACCCGAGCCCGTGGCCGCGTCTCATTAGCAACACAAAGCGGGGGGTCTGCGGACTCTCTCATCGGAGCTGGGGCTGGCGGACGCGAGCCCCGAGAGGGAGGGAGGTATGTCTGGAGCCGCGGGGGGACCCCAGCCCGGCAGCGGATCCCGCAGAAAGCAAGCAAGTCCGCGCCAACTCCGCCGCCCGCCCCGCGAGCACCTGCGCGCACCGCGCCCGCCGCGCCTTCGGGGACCGCGAGGAAGCCGCTCGCTCTGCTCCTTACCCTCCAGCCACAGGTGTCCGCGCCCCGCGCTCTGCCGGGGCCGCCCGCCGCCACGGCCAGCTGCGAGCCGTTCAGACAGGCGTTGACAGTGAAGAAGACGGAGCAGAGCTGCAGCCACGGGGCCATGGCCGTGCGCTCGTCCACCCGGGCCGTGGTCTGAGCCCCGCACGACCGCTGCGAGTCAGCCCGGAGTGGGCGGTGGCGCCGGCGGCAGCGGCGGCGGCGGAGTGGGCCGTCCCACAGAGCATGCGCCGCCGGCCTGTGCTCCGCCCCTTCCCCCTAGGCCCCGCCCCCAGCCTGAGCTCCCGGGCCCTAGCCCCGCCCCTCCAGCCTGGCCCTCCTTCTTGGCCCCGCCCCTCCCTCTAAGCCACGCCCCTATTGTCACGCTCCAGATAACCTCGGGGAACTTGGCAGCTGCAGTATCTACCCCCTCACCTGAGGTCTTTTTTTTTTTTTTTTTTTTTTTTTTTTTAAGCAAAGGATTTATGCAAGTGATGTCTGCTCCCTTCAAAAACTCGGGAAAATGCAAAGAATATAATAACAGTTTTAATAATAATTTAATAAGCACCTACTCTTTGCCAGGCCTCTTCTTGAATCCTTCCAATCACACAGGGAATTGTGGTTTTATTGTTATCTCAGTTTTCCACGCAGGAAAGTTAAGGTAATGTGATGGTTACAGAAATCCTGGCTGGGACCTCGGACAAGTGTCTCCTTCTCTCCACGTTTCTGTTCTCAGCCCCTGTAGACTGGAATGAAGATAACAGTAAGTACCCTAGGCTGGGGAGGATTCTATTGGTTACCACACGCAGGTGTCTTCAAACTACGGCCCGCGGGCCACATGCGGCCCGCAGAGGAGTCTGATCCGGCCCGCCAGATTTTTTGGGCAGTGAACGCAGCCGAGGTGTTACAGTAGGAATTAGTAGTTCATATAGTCCGGCCCTCCAGCTCTCTGAGGGACCGTGATCTGGCCCCCACTTTAAAAAGTTTGAGGACGCCTGCCACACAGCAAGCACTCAATAAATGCTACAATCTCTCATTAACTGACTTGCATATGGCCACACAGCTGGTACCTGAGACTCAAATTCAGGTCTGACGAAACCAATGCTCTTGTCAAACGTACACCCTTGTGAACTGGACAATAGTATCTCTGTTTGGAACAGGAAGCTCAGAGGCGAGGAGGAGCTAAGATCACACAACTTCTCACCACAGTCTTCCTCCCTGCTTTGTTTTGTATATTTGCACTTGAATCCAACCACCATGCTCTTCTTCATTGCTCCCTCCTTTGTCTGGGCCAACCCCACCCCCTCTCTCTGCTTCTCCTCCACTAGAGCTCCTCACAAAATCCTCCCTAGCCCCCATAGCAGGGGAAGTCAGAGGTTTTTACCGTGAATGTCAGGGGCTGACAGGAGGCCAGGACCACATGGGTGTTGGTGAAACACTAAAGAAATCATGAGGCTGCGGTCTCCTTAGGCTCCTGAACCTATGACATTGCAGCCTTAGATATGCTCCATAATTTATTATCCAATCTCCTTCCGAGTGACTTCTTTTATAATCAGTGATTCAAAGATATCCTCACACATTTATCTTGACTCAACTGTTTCCTAAAGATACACTCCTAGAATCAGAACTGCTAGATGATGCTCATTTAAAGTTGCCAAACTGCTCCATCGCTCATGGCCATGTTAATCGGCTTTTCTGACCAGGCATTTAAGGGGCATTTGCATTTCTTCCTTTGTACTGGAGTTCAACTCCAGTAAAAAAGAACGGGTTCTTGGAGCTCAGGATAGAGGGAGGACTTGAGGGCATTGGGGAAAAGAAAGTGTTTCTCCCTGGTTTTTACTCACGTCACCATATGGTTGAGTGTCAGGGATGCCCCAGCAAAGTTCCTGCTCCCTTTCTAACCTCCACACCCTCCATCGTATTTCCCTCCACCACAGCTCACTGCCCAGGCTGGCGACTGACAGCTCTGAAAACAGGCTGCAGAGCTGAGACAGCGCCCGCTTTTCTAAAGGCGTGCAGAGGACACAGCGTGTCCACTCTGAGTCACGGTCAGAAGGACGTACCTCAGGCCAGGGACTGAAAGGCCCTCCCTCCCTAGGGAGGCCACAGACATTCCTGTGGGGTGGGGGGGTGGAAGATCCACACACACCAAAGGGTCAAATTTGGTTAGGAAATAAAGATAAATTGGCATTAGGCAACATTCTCCCCATTCTGGTTTTCTCTTGATCCTATTCCTCTCATCCCCTTTATCTATCCTAACGCTTTGTTACGGGCAGCATTTTTGTTGTTGTTAAGCCTCACCTGAGAATATTTTTTCCATTGATATTTAGGGAGAGTGGAAAAGAGAGGGAAAGACAGAGACATGCCCTTGACTGGAACCGAACCCCGGACCCTTTGGTCTGCAGGCTGACACTCTATCCACTGAGCCAAACTGACTAGACCTCTTAGGAGCAAAAATAGAATATTGGAGACTAGTTATGGTTATGGGAAATATTTTTTTAAATATATTTTCATTAATTTCAGAGAGAAAGGGAGAGGGAAAGAGAGAGAGAGAGATAGAAACATCGATGAGAGAGAATCATTGATTGGCTGCCTCCTATGTGCCCCCTACTGGGAATCAAGCCCACAACCTGGGCATGTGTCTTTGCCCAGAATCGAACCCGGGACCCTTCAGTCTGCAGGCTGATGCTCTATTCATTGAGCCAAACCGGCTAGGGCTGGTTATGGGACATAATTAATCATGCTCTGTTAACCACAATTGCCTTTTTGGATAAAGAAAGGACATTTTAAACTGGCTGGGGGTTGTATGCCCCTGAGACCTGGGAGTCAACCTTGGACCTGGGAGTCAACCTTGGAATGCAGTCCATTCTCATTTCAAGAATTGCCTATTATCATAGAAAGATTGATTGACAACCTTGTTGCCCAAACAATGGAGTCCCACACCAGCCTCCTACTTCCCCATGCCTGTAATCCCTACTTCCCCATGTAATCCTTTTCCTACCCTATACCAGCAGTCCTCAGATTACCTTGGACTCAACAGATGTCATTTCATGGTTACATTGCAATCTCCCATTTATTTATTAAAAAAAAAAAAAAAGTTCCATCATTTCAACATGTACATATGTGCTTTATGTTTTTTATTATTTATTTACCACAAGTAAAGGTCAGGAATTGTTATCTTTTTCTTAAATTGTTTTTACTATTTCACTTCATTACTGCTGTGTATGTGCTCCATGTGACGTAGGTGCTTATGTAGGTGAGTTCTGACTTAGGGTGAAAATCGCATTATGTTGTGCTGTAGGAACAGATTTCCGATGTAACCCGAGGATCTACTGCATAAGCAACAGGCTTATGGGGGGCTTCAGAACAGATTTGCGGATGACCTGGTGTTCTCTCATACTGCCAGCAGTATTAGAATGAATCTATATATATAAAAGCCTAAGCAACCGTCCAACTGTCCAACCGGTAGCTATGACACACAATGACCAGCAGGGGCAGATGCTCAGTGCAGGAGCTGCCGAGCTGCGGTGACTTGGCAGCCGCAGTTCTCAGATGATACACCCAGAACCAGAGAGGAGGGAACCTCATTCCAGGGTACATCACCGGAGAACCACCCTCTCGCAATCTGGGATCCCTCAGGGGATGTCGGAGAGCCAGTTTCAGCCCAATCCCTCAGGCCAGGCCAAGGGACCCCACTGATACCCAGGGCACCGGGACTCTCGTGTTAATATATGATTCAACCCTGTCTCTGCTTAATTGGCTCAAGTAGGGACAGGCAGCATGGACCCATTGATTGTCCGGTTACACCTATTTGTGAGGCTACAAGAAGTAAACCTCTTTACTGGGAGCCGAGATAAAATGAAGGGCCAGTTCCCTCCCCATCCCACCCCAGCTTTTATGGACCACATCTTCCTCCAGGCAATAGCTCAGCTGTGTGGTTGACCAGAGAATGAAGTACTCCCCAAGTACAACACATGGTCTACCCACCAAGGCCAGGATTGCTTGTGGCCCAGACACAACCGCATTCATCCCCCAGACCCAGCCCTGTCTGAGTCACCTCTCTGCCTCCAGCGCCTGGCACGCGTCAGAAGGCAAGAAACTGTTGCTGCCTCCATTCCCATTTGGAATGAAGCTGGGAATTAAACAGATTAAATTACTTTAAAATAAACTGTTGACAAAATGCAAATATACTTCTTGAATGCACCTGGAACCTAACCAGATAAGAAAAATACTTAAGCCCTGCTGGCATGGTTCGGTGGTTGAGCGTCAATCTATGAACCATAAAGTCAGAGTTCAAATCCCAGTCAGGGCATATGCCGGGTTGTGGGCTCCATACCCCCAGTGCGGAGTGTGCAAGAGGCAGCTGATCAATGATTCTCATCATTGTCTTTCTCTCCCACTCCCTCCCTTTCTGAAATCAATAAAAGAAAAACACTTAATAGAATGCTTGGATTTTGTTAGTATCCTGAATTATTTTTAGCCAACTAAAGACCATTTTTATAAATAGGGGTTAGAAGCAGTGGGCCGAAATTCTCATCTATTTTCGGTGTTGTGGTCAAGTCGTGTTTTATGTTCTAATCAAGACATTAAAGGTAATGATTCCACCCCCACCACCCCCACTCCCCCCTCCAGTCTCCCACCAGGCGATGCTTTATTCGGAAAACTGGCACCCTCCTGAGAGCCCAGCCTCTGCCCTAGTCCGTCCCCAAGGCTGCCTGGATGCCAGGCTCCAAGGGATAGTTTTCATCATCTCTTCTTCACAGCTAGGAAGTGAGACTGTCAGGGAGGAGACCCTAGACTCAAATGACTCTCTCTTTACCCCCACCCCCCACCCCCTTCTTTGCATTGTGTGCCAGCCCCGCATCCTTCCCAAAACGGCCTTGGAGCCACCGGCCACCCAAGAGGCCCAGGCTAGGGACGGCGGGAATACCCGGGGCGGATGACCCAACCCTGAACCTCGAAATCCTCAGACGCGGACTTGGTGCCAGGGCAAGGGCTCCGCATCCACGGCCACTTAACGAAACCCCCGTCTCCATGGTAACCGCAAGGGGGCGCTCCCGGTCCAGATCTCAGACACCCTAACACTCCCAGACAGCACGAGAAGAGAGCACATCTTTCCAGGGCAGCGATTTTCAACCTTTTTCATCTCATGGCACACATAAACGAATTACTAAAATCCAATGGCACACCAAAACATATATAGTATTGTTTGTGTCGATCTGACATAAAAAGTGGGTATAATTTTGATTCACGCTGGAAGGCTACTGTTTTGTTAGCTGTTGTCATTTTCTTTCACATTCTAAATTCTTTATTGTTTAAGGTATTATGTCTGTCTCTTCCCTCCTCCCCCCCCTCCCCCCCAGCTGTTATCATTTTTGAGTTTGACAATCCAAGGGAAAAGAGGTCAGTGCCCCTGACTAGTCAGGTATTGCATCTTTTTTTTTTTTTAATATATTTTATTGATTTTTCACAGAGAGAAAGAGAGAGGGATAGAGAGTTAGAAACATCGATGACGAGAGAGAATCATCAATCAGCTGCCTCTTGCACACCCCCTATTGGGGATGTGCCCAAAACCAAGGTATATGCCCTTGACCGGAATTGAACCTGGGACTCTTCAGTCCTCAAACCGATGCTCTATCCCTTGAGCCAAACCGGTTTCGGCAGGTATTGCATCTTTTAAAATTCTTGAGGGAAACCCCTCAGCACAGGTGCAAATACTCTCTTTTACCCCAAAACTGGTGCTGTTTCAGAGAAGTAGAGTCCAGGAGGTGGTAAGAAAACCAGGTCAAATACAGGCTTCACTAACCATGTGGCTTTGAGCAGTTCACTTAACCTCTCTAGATGTCTGATTCCTCAGCAGCAGCAGGAATGATGAGAATGCAGACCTGTGTATTTTTGTGAAGCTGAAATAAAGGAATGGCTGTGTGAATGTCACTGTTGCAGGGAGGTGGGCCAGGAGTTGAGGCAGTCTGACCCAAGGGCAGCTGGGACCCAGACAGTAGCTGAGGGAAATGGCCACCTCTCTCCCTTTCAGAAGCTATACTCTGGTTTGGAGTTACACTAGACTGGAAGGCTTTGGACCATAACATGTGTTTTTTGTGTTTTTTTTAAAATATATTTTATTGATTTTTTACAGAGAGGAAGGGAGATAGTTAGAAACATCGATGAGAGAGAAACATTGATCAGCTGCCTCCTGCACCCCCCTCCCCACACACACACACACTGGGGATGTGCCCGCAACCAAGGTACATGCCCTTGACCGGAATTGAACCTGGGACCTTTCAGTCCACAGGCCGACGCTCTATCCACTGAGCCAAACCGGTTTCGGCGAAACGGATTTTTTTTAATGTAAATGCTCTGCACACTTTTTTTCCACAAATAAAATTTGGGTTGAGAATCATGGGTTTAGGGACTTCAGCTAATTAAAGCTTACTGCTTTCCCCAGGAAGGGCCTATCGTCATCCAGGCTAACTGAGCTCAGGAGGGTCTGCAAGGCCTTTCCTGAGGCCCATGTCCCTTGAGATACAAGGGTCATGACTCTGGGCTGTGTCACTTTTTATCTTCCACTTACTCTCAGGACCAGCACAGTTCTGGGCACATAGTGGGAACTTAACAAGTACGGAGGGGGTGGTTGGATGGATGGATGGATGAGGAGATGGGTGGATGGGTGAGTGGATATGGATGAATGATGATAAATGAATGGATGGGTGGATAGATGAATGGGTGATTTATGGGAAAGAGGGTAGATGGATGATCGATGGGTGGGTAGGTAGATGGATGGGTGTGTGGATGGTTCGATGGTGGATAAATGGGTAAATGGATGTATGGATGGATGAATTGATGAATGATGGGTGGGTGGGTGTGTGGTGTGGATGGATGGGTGGATGGATGGATGGATGGATGGATGGATGGATGGATGAGTAGGTGGATGAATGGATGGGTGGATGGATGGATGGGTGGATGGATGGATGGGTGGATGGATGGGATGGGTGGGTGAATGGGTGGATGTGTGGGTGAATGGGTGGATGGGTGGGTGGGTGGATGGGTGGATGGGTGGATGGGTGGATGGATGGATGGATGGATGGATGAATGGGTGAATGGGTGGGTGGATGGATGGGTGAATGGGTGGATAGGTGAATGGGTGAGTAGATGGGTGGATGGGATAGATGGATGGATGGATGAAATGGATGGGATGGATGAGATGGATGGGATGGATGGGATGGATGGGTGGATGGATGGGTGGAATGGATGGGATGGATGGATGGATGGATGGAATGGATGGGATGGATGGATGGATGGGTGGATGGGTGGATGGGTGAATGGGTGGGTGAATGGATGGGTGGGTGGGTGAGTGAAAATATCCTAGAACTCGTACTGCCAATGATAACTGCCGAAGTGAAGAGCATTCAGTGGAAGGGAAAGGGCACGTGACTCAGAGTGGGCAGAACCTGGTTCATGTCCACACTCGCTGACAGAGTGGAGAACTTGGGGAATCCCCTCCCAAGGGAGCAGCTGTGCTCCTCTCCTGAGGGGAACACGCAGGCACACGCAGCAACCTGAGAGGGGTCTGTGCTGAACCCGCTGAGCTGCTCCACTCCCGTGGCGCCCCCATCAGCCGGGCAGCCCACCCCGTGCCGCGGGGGCCTGGGGGCCGGCCGTGGGGGCCACAGCGGCCCTCCCCGTGAAGGGCGGTCACACCATCGGGACAGGGGGGCCCGAACCTCACAGTCCGTGGACATGGTCGCCCCGGGGCTGTGTGGAAGGGCCACAGGCTCCCCGCTGCCCCCAAGGCCATGTGCGAGCACACGGGAGAGGGGCGGCTCTGCTCACCCCCCCTGCCCCCTGCCCCCCTTCCTCCGGCCGCCCCACACCACGGGGCACACCTCCTCCCCTTGGCCTGATTCCTGGGTGCCCATGGCCCCCACCCCACCGGACCCTGCGGCAGGTGTAGGGGGCTGAGGTGGGCAGTGAGTGGCCTGTGCCCCAGAAAGAGGTGTCCAGGCCCCGCAGCCGGTGAGAGGCCTCCCTTGGGAACAGTAGCACCAAAGGCAGGTGTCCCGTGGGCCCGGTGAGGTCCCAGCAAGGCTGAGGCTCAGGGAGGAGGCTGCAGGGGTGGAGCCGGGGCGGGGGAGCGGGCTAAGGGGACAGGTCTGCTTTGCTAGAGAGGAGTTCTGGTGGAGACCGCCACACATCGGTGTGAATTGGTGGCCTGTGACTACTGAATGCTCACTTAACAACCAAGGGCTTCCTGTGTAACTGGGGCTCTGGTGCCAATGGGACTGTTTACTTCCCTTCCCGTTTGGCTGCAAGGGACACTGTCCCACCCTGTCCCCTCCCGGCCTCTCTCCCTCTCTCTGGCCAGGACCCTGCAGAGCTCAAGGGAGCGAGCCAGGCGCCCGCTCCCACCCAGCACCGGCTCTCTCTGGGGATGGCGGGGACCGAGGGGATGGAGGGATGGAGGGGATGGAGGGATGGAGGGGATGGAGGGGATGGAGGGGATGGAGGGGATGGAGGGATGGAGGGGATGGAGGGGATGGAGGGGATGGAGGGGATGGAGGGATGGAGGGGATGGAGGAGATGGAGGGGGTGGAGGGGGTGGAGGGGATGGAGGGGATGGAGGGGGTGGAGGGGGTGGAGGGGATGGAGGGGATGGAGGGGATGGAGGGATGGAGGGGTGGAGGGGATGGAGGGGGTGGAGGGGATGGAGGGGATGGAGGGATGGAGGGGATGGAGGGATGGAGGGGGTGGAGGGGATGGAGGGATGGAGGGATGGAGGGATGGAGGGGATGGAAGGGATGGAGGGGAAGGAGGGGATGGAGGGATGGAGGGGATGGAGGGGATGGAGAGGACCACGGTGAAGGAGGATGATGGTGTGGAGGTGATGCCTGTGATGCCGGTGATGCTGGTTGTGGTGATGGTGATGGCGGTGATGGTGGCGATGGCGGTGATGGTGGCAATGGCGGTGATGGAGTGATGGCGGTGCGGGACCGCGGGGACACACAGGATCTGGACCATAACATGTTTATCATTCATTCATTCATTCATTCAACAAATACTCACAGAGTGTCTGAACCATATCAGGTATTCTGACAAGAGCTAGACACCAGTGTGAACAACACAGACACTATCTCTGACAACTCACTGTCCCAGCTGTCACAGAACCTACAAGCAAACATTCCATGGGGACACAGGCATTACTCTGGTAGCTACAGGACCAGGAGATAACTACAAGTAGATGGTTGTCTCTAAAGAAGTGACACCTGAGCTGAGGTTCCAAGTATAAGAGCCACTGGGCAAAAGGGAGGGGAGCAGAGAGAGGAAGAGTGCTCTGGACAGAGGGAACAGCGTATGCAAAGGTCCTGGGACAGTAAGGAACATGGCATCTTCAAAGACGCAAAGAGGCCAGTGTGATTGGAGAGGAGAGAGGTGTGGAGGAATGGTGTAAGGTGAGCTGGGGAGACCTGCAGGAGGAGGCAGGCAGGCCTTTCTACCCTAGTTTGAATCTAAACCTACATGACACTGGCAGCTTCTGAGGGTTTAAAGGGCAATAATGACAGGGTTGTATTTTGAAAAGGTCCCATTTCCCAAGTGCCAAGCTTGTAGTCACATTTTATACATACTTAACTAATTAATGAATAACCTGGATTGTTGACGAGATTCTTGGATTTAATGTCTTGAATGTAAAAAAAAAAAAAAAAAAAAATTAAAAAGCCTGGTTTGGCTCAGTGGATAGAGCATTGGCTTGAGGATTGAAGGGTCCCAGGTTCAATTCCAGTCAAGGGCACATGCCTGGGTTGTGGGCTCAATCCTTAGTTTTTACCAGTACTTCATGCCATAACATTTAGTTGCTATGACTTAGGGTCATCTTAACTATGACAGCTTCTCAGGCTTCCCTTGTATTTAATGGCCTTAACAATTTTGAGTAGTGCTGGTTAGATATTTTGTAGGATGCCCCTCTATTAAAATCTGTCTGATGTTTTCTCATGATTAGACTGGATATTATTTTTCATATTAATTAAAAGTTATATATGTACAAAGTTTTTTTATAAATATCTTTTTATTGATTTCAGAGAGAAAGGGAAGGAGGGAGGGAAGAAAGCAGGGAGGGAGGAAGGGAGAGAGAGAGAGAGAGAGAGAGAGAGAGAGAGAGAGAGAGAGAGAGAGAGAGAGAGAGAAGAGAGAGAGAGAGAGAGAGAAGTAGAAACATCAATGATAAGAGAGAACCACCAATCCTCTTCCTGCTGCATGCCCTACACTGGGAATCAAGCCTGCAACCCAGGCAAGTGCCCTGACCGGGAATTGAACCATGATTCCTGGTTCATAGGCGGACGCTCAACCACTAAGCCACGCCAGCCGGGCTATGTACAAACTTTTAAAGTCTTATTAGCACTAACAGACGTATAAAATAAAACAGGAGTCATCTGACCTGTCCCTTCTGACTCTCACTGCCCACAGCACCCTCCTTCAGCTCTCTGAGCTCTTTGCTCGGCATTCGCTGCCAAATTCCTGAATGGCATTCTGGTCTTGCCTTTCTTGAATGGCCAGTTCAGACACTGGCTCCTAACTTCCTGTTCTTTATGACACATGAGAATTGTGCCTCCTTACATTCCCTTCCTCTATCCACCCACTAAGATTTATGTTGGATGTCTTCCCTAGCCCTTCCCGAATCGCTCTGACCTGCCCAGACCACATCAGTGGGCCAATGTGGGATCAGGCAGGCAGGTGGGGGGAAAGAGAGCCAGAGGTATTTGTGCTCCGGGCTGCGTCCCTGTCAGGTTGCTGTGGGAGGCTGAGCCCTGACTCCGCTCGCTGCCAGGCAGCCTATCCATTTAGCTCTCTCTCTCCAGTTTCTGACGGCTGCTCCCCACTTGCCTCCTCAGGTAGGGGTCAGGGAGTAATCGAACCCCCATACTGGGACTTCTCCTTCTCTTATAGTTTCTTTCCCCTCTCAAATAGTAGGGGGATTATTATTATTATTTTTTTAAATTACCAGTTTATTTACAATGTTATTTTGTATTGGTGTCAGCTCCCGAAGTTTCTTTTCACCCGGCCCACAAACTTCCTTACGAAATTCTCCTAAAATTTCACCCCATTTGAGAGCTGTTTTTTGTTGGGAGCTTGACGAAGATACAGTATTAGGATTTTAGTTAAATCAATAGTCCGTATTTATATTATCACAGCCATGTAAAACATTATTCACCCATAAGGCAAACAGTATTGGGTGATAGTGTTTCCTTTCTTGTTATAACGTGTGTGTGAGTGTGTGTGTGTGCATGCACGTGTAGCGTGTAGTATTTACCTGTTTTAAAAGTGTTTGTTTGCCGAAACCGGTTTGGCTCAGTGGATAGAGCGTTGGTCTGTGGACTGAAGGGTCCCGGGTTCAATTCTGGTCGGGGGCATGTACATTGGTTGAGGGCACATCCCCAGTGGGGGGTGTGCAGGAGGCAGCTGGTCGAGGTTTCTCTCTCATCGATGTTTCTAGCTCTCTATCCCTCTCCCTTCCTCTCTGTAAAAAATCAATAATTTTTTTTTCTAAGTTTGTTTTGTTTCATGTAACCCCCTTGTTAACTCTTCCCACACACCTTTCCCCAGGTCAGGGGCATTCACTGTCCTCTCAGTTCCTGCTATTTTGGGAGAATTCTCCCTGGAGTCCACATGCTCCCGCCCCAGTCAGGCCCGTGTTCTCCAGCTGTCATTCCCTTTCCTTCTCTCTTGTGTTGGAATCCTATTTCCTGGATCTTATGTATTTTTCTGGGTTTTCTCACTCGTTTTGGTGAGGCATATCCCTCTTTAGCTTCTTTTTTTTTTTAAATATATTTTATTGATTTTGTACAGAGAGGAAGGGAGAGAGAGAGTTAGAAACATCGATGAGAGAGAGTCATCAATCAGCTGCCTCTTGGACACCCCCCACTGGGGATATGCCCGCAACCAAGGTACATGCCCTTGACCGGAATCGAACCCGGGACCCCTCAGTCCCCAATGGACCGCTCTATCCATTGAGCCAAACCAGTCTCGGCCCTCTTTAGCTTCTTGAGAAAGGCATGCGAGGTAAATTTTGTGAGACCCTGCATGTCTAAAAAGTATCTTTATTGAAGATCACAGTTGATTAATAATTTGACTGGGTATTGAATTTTATGTTGAAAGCAAATTTCCACTGGAATGTTGAAGGCACTGTTGCTCTCCCTTCAGCTCCTGAGGTTGTGGTTTATGAGCCTGAAAGCCTTTTTATTCCTGGTCCTTTGAAAGCCTTTCTTCTCTCTCTCTCTCTCTCTCCCTCTCTCTCTCTCTCTCTCTCTCTCTCTCTCTCTCTCTCTCTCTCTCTCTCTCTCTCTCCTTTAAAGTTGCACTCTTTAGACTACTGTACTGAAGTTTAACAGATGTGAGTATCTTCATTCATTGTGGCCCTTCACTTTGGAGGTGCATGTTCTTGAATTCTAGAAAGTTCTTTTGAGTATTTCTTTGACCTCTTTCTCTCCCCATTTCCCTCTGCTTACTCTCTTTTTGGAATTCCTGAGTGGGATGATAGGTATCCTAAGTTTATCTTCCAATTTTCTATCATTACTGACTATTTTCCATTTCCTAGTCACATTATTTCATGCTTTAAAACAAATTTCAACTAGGTCTTTAAAAGCAAGGGAAGTTCCCTTACAATTACCACTTTCCTCAATACCCAAGAGCAGCTCTTTCTTACTTAGCAGTGGCCTCTCTTGCAGTACAACTAGTTCTTGCTTAAAGGAAGTAATTCCTCTCCTTATCTCTCTGAGGAACAGTTTTCCTCTGTTTCCTCTGAATGCCTTTTGGCTTGTTTGAACTTTTATTTTTATTTTTTTATTTTTTAAAAATACATTTTATTGATTTTTTTACAGAGAGGAATGGAGAGAGATAGAAACATCAACATCAATGAGAGAGTCATCGATCAGCTGCCTCCTGCACGGCCCCTACTGGGGATGTGCCCACAACCAAGGAACATGCCCTTGACAGGAATTGAACCCAGGACCTTTCAATCCGCAGGCTGACACTCTATCCCCAGAGCCAAACCGGTTTCGGCTGGCTTGTTTGAACTTTTAAAGTGGAGTCAGCCTTTCCTGGCTCCTCTAAAGTCATTCTTAAGGAAATGGACATGTGATGTCAGCAGGTTAGGATTTAAGCTGGGTAATCAATGCCCAGAAACAAAGCTCCCAGACAGGTCACCTATGTCAGGAGGAAAGAGGCCCCACAGAGCCACTCACATGAGATACGGCCAATAAACAACGGAAGCAACGGTGCCAACTCTTAGCCATTTTATTTCTCAAATTATCGCACCTACACCTATGACCACCAGATTTGTTCTTTTTTCTTCCCAATACCATTGTGAATGTGAATGGCATGGCTTGTGACATATGTGAAGGCATAACATAATGACTAACATTTTTATATTCAACTGTTTACTGAGCAAGCACTCAACTGAGAATCACTGTATGCTGCGCACTGCGCACGGCACTGGGAAAAACGCTCCAGGCCATGAGCCCTGCCCTCACTCTCCAGGGCAGTGCCCACACTTTGCAGAGCCCTCGAGCCTGGGAGGCAGCCACTGAGAGTCTCATTTCACACATGAAGGATGGGAGGCGCAGGGGCTTCCCTGGTTTGCCTAAAGGACACACCGCTACTTGGAGACTATGCTGCATCATGAATCCAGATGTCTCCTGCATTCTATGTACTAACAGAAGCCAGAAGAAATGCGCCCTGAAAGGAGGGTCAGAGGGGCCAGAAGAGAACCAAGAGGAGGTTGAGCTAGTGCGGATTCCCTAGAGAGGCAGAACGGATAGGATGCTTAGAGATGCAGATGAGGAGGTTTATTCTGGAGGCGAGAGGCCCATGATCTGCTGCTGCCTGCAAGCTGGAGACCCGGGCAGCGGGCAGAGTCTTTCAGTCCAAGTCCGGAAGCCTGAAACTGGGGGCCGGTGGGGAACATCCCACCCGAGTCTGAAAGTCAGACCAGAGGCCCAGACATCAGGGAAGAAGACAGTTCGCTCTTTTCCTCTGCCTTTTTGTTCAGTTTGGGGCTGAGCCCACCTGCCTTTGGGATTTACTCAGTTCACCAATTCAAATGCTAATATTTTCAAGATATACCTTCACAGACACACCCGGATAATGATTTACTAGCTATCTGCCATCCCTAAACCCAGTTAAATTGACATATGAGACTAACAGAAGCAAAGGGAAAACAGTTGCAAAGTATTTGCTCAGGCTCTTCGCCTCCCCACCCCAGTTTACACGTTGGCAGGGACTAGCTCAGGGCCTGTGTTGGGGAACAGGAGCCAGGGCCACGGCGCATACTATGCTGGTTTTATAGCAGCAGGGAGCACCTCTCCATCTCTCCCAGCAGGAGAGCCTCACCATTGGTTAACTTGCACACCCAGACGCAGAGGGCGGCAGCCCATGTGTCCGAGCCTTCTAGGGCACAATCCCCCAACCCCCACTGCCAAGGGAGGGCCAACTAATGCCCCTCCGTTGTGCAAAAATGCAATGCGCCCTGACTCTGGTCTCCCAACCTAAGGCCCTGGAGCAGGAAATTCTGGAGCTACATTTTGCTAGAGATGGAGCAAGGGAGTGACAGATTGCAAAAACAGCCTCCGAGCAAGGCGTTGAGCCAAGTTTAAGAGCAAGAGAAGTCAGCCTCACACCAGCAATGAAAACGCAGAGAATCCCCAGAGGCCTGAAATGCCCTCCTGGCCAGGCGCTTCCTCCTCCCACAGGAGCCCTCTGAGCTCACAGGTGAGGCCCCAGCCGGCCTCCCTGCAGGCTAGTGCAGCCTGAGGGTGGAAGAGGGGGAGGGACACACTCACCGCCCTTCTAGGAGGGGTCAGACGCTGGCTTCCACGGGCCTTCCCCAGTGCACATAAATATGTGTCTTTAAACTGGAAACCTAAAACAAATTCTTCCTTCGCTGCTGGCTGCCATTATGTAATGTCTCACAGTGCTTCCCTGGGACTCTCCAGGCGGGCTCATTTACGGCCTTGGTTGCGCTTCCAGCTTTGTTCATGACTTCCAAGCTGCTTTCCATAAAGTTGAGCCATATGTACATTGGCTGCACTTGACAAAGTCTATACCTTTAAAAGTATGCATAGATCGTTGCCAGGCCAACGCTGAGACTGGCGTGCAAGGCCATAGATTGGATTCCTTAAAAAAAAAAAAAAAAAAAAAAAATGGCCACAGTTCAAGTTCATTAAAAAATGTTTTTGAAATATTTTTAAATTTACAGAAGTTACAAAAATAGTTCAAAGAGTACCCATACCCATACTCTCCTCCCAGCTCCCCCTAATGTTAAGCTCTTATACAACCACAGCACAATTATCCAAACCAGACACTTAACATTAATATAATACTACTGAGTAATCTACAGACCTTACTGGAATTTCACCAGTCTTCCTACTTCCCGCTACAGTCCCTGTTTTTAAACTAAACTTTTAAATTTTAGAATCATTATTTTAAAAATTTATAGAAAAATTGATAAGATAATACAGAGAGTTCCCATCTGCTTCCTAAGCAGTATCCCGTTTTATTAACATTTTGCATCAGTATGGTACATTTGCCACAATAAATGAATCAAGGTTGATTCATTATTAATAACTAAAGCCAATACTTTATTCAGATTTCCTTTGTTTTTATCTCATGTTGCTTTTCTGTTCCAGGATCCCATCCAAAACATCACCTTACATTTAGTTGCCTGTCCTCCTCGGGCTGCTCTTGGCTGTTGACAACTTCTTACTTTCTTTGTTTTTGATGACTTTGGCAGTTTCCAGTATTGGTCAGGGTTTTTGCAAGCTACCCCTCTATTGCACTTTGATTTTTTTCTCATGAGTAGACATGTGTTATGTGTTTTTGAGAGAGGGAGACCGCATGGGTGAAGTGCCTTCTCATCACACTGTATCAAGGATCCAGTAATGTTCTTTGTCTGGTCTGGGAGCCAATCAAGAATCTAACATTGCATTTAGTGTTTGTTTTTTGTGTTTTTTTTTTGCTATGTGTGGTGTTTGTTTTTTAATCTTTTTTTTTTTTTATTATTGATTTCAGAGAGGAAGGGAGAGATAAAAACATCAATGATGAGAGGAATCGACAATCAGCTGCCTCCTGCACTCCCCACACTGGGGATCGAGCCCACAACTCAGGCATGACCAGGAATTGAACTGTAACCTCCTGGTTCATAGGTCAAAGCTCAACAATTGAGCAGCGCTGGCAGGGCTGCATTTTGTCTTCATGTCTCCGCAGTCTCTTCCATCTCCGAAAGGTCCTCAGTCTCTCATGACCTTGACACTACTTAGGAGTGCTCAAAAGTGTCCCTTCATTTGGATTTGTCTGATTTTTTCATGACTGAACTGAAGTGATGAAATTTTGGTAAGAATGTCAGAGAAGCAGTGTTATGCATCCTGTCAGGGGTATGTGATCACTCTGTCTTATTTTACTCCTCATCACTTGGTTAAGATGGTGTATGCCAGGTGTATTTACTGTAAAATTACTATTTTCCCTCATAAGTAATAGCTTAGTGGAGAAACATTGAGTTGGTGTGAATATCCTGTTTATCTTCAGATTTTCTCCAGCGAATTTTAGCACCCATGAATGAATTTGCATGCAACAATTATTGCTGTAGTATTCTAAAGGTGATATTCCTGTTTCCCTTATTTATTCTCTATTATTTGCAATTAGGAGGATTCTCCCCATTAACTTACTCAGTTATTTGTTTACAAAAGTATGGGGTCAGGAATACTTATTTACTATGTGGGTTTTATTCCAATACTCCCATATTTACTTTGTTGTTCAAGTTGTTTTAGCTTTGGCCATTGAAAGCCCCAACAGGATGGGTCCTGGGTCCCTTCAAGATGCTCCCATCAGTTTTTGAGCATGTTCTTACTTCCTTGTACACAAGGTGTCCTGGGACTATCTTACATTATCCCTGCCCCAATGCTAAAATCAATACTTTCTCCAAGGATTTCGGGTGTGTTTTTTTTCCATTGGAAATCATTTTTAGAAACCAAAATATGGACGCGAGGTATGCTCATTGCTACGGGTTCTGTTAGCCCTCTCATTAGACAGAGCTAGTAAATTTGTATGTGCGTGTACACTAGCACACTTATACAGACACCTATATTTATCTCATCTCTGTATCTATATGTACCCGGTTCTCTAGGCCATCTGTTAGTACTTCCATGCCCAATAGTAAAAATTAATGGAAAACCAGCAACCAAGACAGGCAGGGCAATCAGGTCCTTAGAGTCTTTGAGAATTCAGACCTGGGCCACTCTACCAGGTAAAGAACCCCAAGCAGCTGTCTGAAGGTGAGGGAAATTGTGAAGAAGGCAGTCACAGACATCAGTTACAGCCTCCTGGCTAGTTCTAGAAACTACCATTCTATTGGCTTATTATACATGTGTTTATTTGTATGTGCTAATTTCCTTCCTTTCTAGTTTATTTTATGTACAAGTTGTTGGTGTTAGCTCTACAGTTCAGTCTTTAGGTAACAGAATCTTCAGAGGGACTGTGGCTGGATAGAAGGAGTAACTAATCCAGCCATCAATGGTCACAGTAGCTGTGGGGGCTTGTGTGTCACCTGGCTGGGAAGAGCAGGAGAACTTCCTTTCTAAGATAAGAAGGTGTTCTTATTAGGTGGGCTTATGGAGAGGTTTCATTGTGGAAGGCTTCAAATGTCTGTAAAAGGGCGCGTATAGCTAAAGGATGGACTCTGCCAGTTATCAATGTACTGCCTCTCAAGTCCAAATTCACCCTTCGTTCCCTGATAAGCAAAAATTGAGTTTATCAATTTAGTTGCCTTTGTCAGCTGGCACCAGTTTCTACATTGTCAGGAGAGGGCGATGGAGAGACACTGCGGGAGGAAGAGGAAAACCTGGTCTCGGGTGTCCTTCTGGCAGCAAGAGTAGCTTTTCCAGAACGCAAAGTGCAGGCAGCTTCTTCCCTGTGCAGACAGCATCCCCCCACACCAGATTCTAGATGCTGACTCCTGCCACACACACCAAGAAGCACCAGTGCCAGGCGGCTTCCCTGGACCTCTGTCGGCCAGTTTCATAGCAGAATGCCACCTCCCTGTCCCCACAGCTTTCCTTGCCCCACAGGGGGAGGATTTCTGGCAATTTCTGACAGCACAGAACTGCAAGGACTTGTCTGTCATTTGTGAGCTGCAGCCTCTTCATCAGGTTCTGGATCCACCTTGAGGGAGGCAGGCTCTTCCCTGGCTTGTCTCTCTCAGCCCTAAGCAGTGGCTGCTACTTACACATGATATCCCTATACTAGAGGCCTGGTGCACAAAATTCACGCACTCAGGGTGGGGGGATCCACATAGCCCAGCCTGTGCCCTCTTGCAGTTTGGAGCCCTCGGGGATGTCTCATTGATGGCTTAGGCCCGCTGTCAGACATCCTTAGTGCTGCCATGGAGGCGGGAGAGGCTCTCTCCAACGTGGCTGCACTTGCCAGCCGTGAGCCCAGCTTCTGGCTGAGTGGCGCTCCCCCTGTGGGAGCACACTGACCACCAGGGGGCAGCTCCTGTGTTGAGGCTCTGCACCTGATGGTCAGTGCACATCATAGCAACTGGTTGTTCTGGCATTCGGTCAATTTGCATATTAGCCTTTTATTATATAGGATTCTTTAGCATTCTCTCTACTTCTTACCAGTCAATCCCTCATTTCTCCAACCTCTTGTTAAACTTTCTTTATTCAAAGTACTGTGTGGTTTGTGTCTCCTAATGGGACCCAGACTAGTTTGCACATAAAATAGTTCTGAATTATAATTCACTCCTCTGAGAGAGCCATAGAAAGAACCAAATTTACTAACCAAACTACAATCTGTGTGTACAGTTCTTTTCATCTTTAGTCTCATAGTATCCAGTCAAATTATTGTTTCACAGTGTTACTTAAGTTGGGTTATTTCTCCCTTGCCTCCTCCATATGGTTACATTATTTATTTGTAGTACACTTAGATTCCTTATTGTTGGTGTTCTGTTTTGGGGTTCCCTTCTAATCCTGGTTGATTTGAATAATCTATTTATTTTGGAGGTATGTGAATCATTACCTGATTCCAAGAGTCCTGGCTGCATAAAGTGCATGGGTATACTCAGAGAAGTATTTTGGCATTTCATTCTCACTACTGGTTCCCATTTCTTCCTTCTTTCCATCCCTTTTCCATCCCCTACCTTCTATAAGTAGCCAGGCTTTTCTTAGCATCCGGTTTAATTTCCCTGGATTTCTTTTGCCAGTTAATACATGGGGGCCATATATGAATCCTAAGCCTTCTTAGAGGGAAAGGCAGGTTCATATTCCTCCTGTCCCTGCTTTGTTTGGAGTCCAGGTCAAGCTCATCCCAAAGCTTAATAAAAAGAAATATTTGCTGGATCTGATGAAAGTCATGTTGGAAGGCAAATTGATAATTTCTATTAAAATAAAACATATGAATAACTTCTAATTTCTACCCCACATCCATTCTACTTCTTGATATTTAATCTCGGGGGGGGGGGGGTCACATTTGTGCACAGGTACAAACTTGTTTCTGCAACATTATTATTATTTTGAATGCTGAAAAAGAAAAACAGAAACAGCCTTAATGTTTATCAATAAAAAAATGGCTAAAAACATAACATGGATCTGGCAGGTTTTGCTCAGTGATTGAACATCCACCTATGAACCAGGAGGTCATGGTTCAATTCCCAGTCAGGCACATGCCCAGGATGCAGGCTTGATTCCCAGTGTGGGACGTGCAGGAGGCAGCTGATTGATGATTCTCTCTCATCACTGGTGTTTCTATCTCTGTCTCCTCTCCTTCCCTCTCTGAAATCAATAAAAAATATAGATATAAAAAATACAGGAGGGTGGGGAGACTGGGATTTGGAGGGCAAGGGTTTCAAAGAAACTTTTATTTATAATGTCTTCATTTTTTCAATATTAATGTGTACACATATTATTTGTATAAATAAAAACAGACAAATATACAAGATATTAACTACATTAACTCTCAAAACCCTTAAAAAGGGACCTCAACCTATTGTGGAATCAGGTGACATGCTCAAATACTCAGTATATGCTTTTCCTACACAAAATTCTGGAAAATGACAAGCCCTTAATTCTCCTTCTCCGATAAAATGTAAGAATCCTTTTCTAAATGTTGCCTGCTTGTTATCTGCTTGTTTCAAAGGCTTGTTATCTGCTATTATAATACAGTATTTCCCAAAGTGTGGTACGCATACCCCCAGGGGTACGGGAAGAGTTTGGTTGGGGTACGTATTGTACCGGAGTTTGGTGGGGATATGCACTGCACTGTGCTTAGCTGCGCCTAATTCTACGTTCTCATGAGTACGAGGGGTACTCAGCATTACGAAATTATAGAAGGGGTACACGTATGTCAAAAGTTTGGGAAACACTGTGCTAATAAAATTAAGTAATGCAAGAGAAGCAATAAATAACCTAGACTCTAGATGTACAGTGGACACCATATATCTACCACTTATAATGTATAGTTCATATTTGGACTAATCCTGCTCACTCAGGTTAGATCATTAAAATGTAAAACCCCACTTCCCCTAATATACATGGTCTGCTTTGATGCTTTTCTTTGCTGAACCACAGGGTGGATGTTTGACTTGAGGAAAGTAATTAATGGCTAAGGACAGAGTCCCAGTATCCCAAGGCCTTTGCTTTCTGTTTCAACCACTTGATGACGGAGGTGAGAAAGGAGACTTAACATTCCCACATCAAGGTTGTTAAATATTTACTGAAGATAAGAAGTATAAAAAGTAACTTTAAGTCTGTTTTTAAGTTGTTTTCTTCTGGAGGAAAATAAAACTAGAATCTCAGCCTTATTTAAAAAACAAAAAACACAATGATTATGAATATAGTGAGCCCCGACAGCTGACTAAGCCGCTAAACAAAGACAGAGACACAAATACAATTAGTGTCTTGGGCAAGTTGCTCTGAGGATTCCAGGCTAATCCCGAGACCCCCAGAGGCTTCGCATGGAGAGCCCCATTCCCGCCAGGGCACAGAAAGGCACTTCCTGCCGCTGCTTTCTGTGTTTGTGTGTAGCCTGAGGTAAGACCATGCAAAATAAACAACGGAATTTTGCCCAAGCATCACATTCCCTTCTGGGAGGAAATTACTCCACTCATTTTTTAGCTACTCTGTTTGGAATATATTTTCTGGAACTTTAATTCTTAAATCCCCTAGCCCCTCCCCTGCCTTTTAGAAAAATTACTTGTGTTTTCTAACTTTCTGGACTCAAAGCTATATCTTTAAAAACCTTTCTTTGACGTAGACAATTTGCACAAACAGTAAAGAAATCCTCTTGAGTCAGATTCAGCTTCCCCTCATCGAATTTAGACCGTGGAGACGCCTGGAATCATGCTATTCTATACTCAGTGAGAAAAGCGCGTTATAAGGTAGCATGTGTGGTGGGGTTCTACTTGTGCAAATGCATGTGTAGATTTATGTCTGCAAGGACACTAGTATCTCAGGGTGGTGGGATTGCTGGTGACAACTTTTTTTTTTTTTTAACTTTCCTGTACTTTAAAATATTAAACATTGAGAATGTATTATTTTTATAATAAAAAGAACATTTTCATTTTGAAAAAAAAAGGTGAGGGGCACAGATAAAATAAAGAACAGAAGGAAATACAAACAGGAATAATCAGATGCACCAGGAGTGAAGTTAATAAATCCCCAGTCTCAACAGCTGTCCAGCTCCCTACCCATGCCCTGCCTAGCCACCATCTCTTTTGGCCTCTCCCCCTCTTAAAGCCTGGTTCTCCACCTTCTTGCCTTTCAATAATCCTTTCCCCCCAGAATAACCAGATGATGTTCTAAATTGGAAATCCGATCTATAGCATCTGTCACGTAACACTTTCAGTGGCTTCCAGTCACACTTAAATGAAAACCCAATCGCCTTGTCCCTGTCCTCAAGGCCCTGACTCCTTTGTCTCCTGCCCCTTTTCCTTTTGCTCACTTTGTGTATAGTTCCCAGCACTCTTTCCTGCCTCAGGGTCTTTGCACTTTCTGTTCCCTGTGCACAGACAGATCTCCCCTCCACTCATCACATGGTCAGTCTCTGATTCTCTGATTCTGCAGGGGCCGTGGCCAGGGATCTGCATTTTAAACGTGCACTTCACATGATTCTCATGTTGGAGAGTCCCTGTGCTAAAGCACTGGCTTTTGTTAAGTATCTAAGGGGCAGCAAGCTCCAAGAACAGACTCTGGCAGATATCTGGAGTACAAATCTTCTCTCTCAGGTTCTGTGAGGCCACATGGATGCTCTGGCCAAGATGCTCCTCAAGAAGAACTGGGCTGCGTCAGCTCACAGAAGGGGGAGTCTTCAGTCTCAAAGTTCCTCCACCAAAGGCCACGATGCTCACAAATTCAGTGTGGACTGTTACTTATTCATGTACTAATGATTTAAGCATAAAAGTGCCTAGAACAAATTAGCCCTTCTTTTCAGATGAGGCTCGGGGACTGAGCCAAGAAGTGTTCTGAAAGAGGAATATCCACTTCCTGCCTGAGAACCCGTGTACTCTGGGGTCCACGGAGGACACACTGATGATCTTGGTCAGAGTAAGGGGCTCCCCTAGAAGGTACTGGAAACATTAGCAAATGTTCTCTGCACTTATGCTAAGAGCAAGCTCCTATGCTAGGAACAGGTCTATAGGGAGGAGGACACGCCCAGGTCTGCCCAGCCTGCCCATGAGGTCTGCCCACAAGGGCTTACAGCTGCTCAGAGGAACTTGTCAAAAGCAGTTAAGGTCGTTTTGCCTTTCATTGCTTTGAGCAGTTTACCTAGTCATGCCCGGTGGGCACAAACAGAAGTCAAAACTTCACAAGTGGGCTGTGGCAGGACAAGCAAGGGGAGTCATTACTCTTTTGTTGGACTCTCCTCCCTGTGCTGCCTTTTAGGACTCACCCACCCCCATTCCCTAGAGTCCTAGGGGGGCCCTTTCTCTCCCACCCCAGGAGCTGGGCCTCCAGGTCAGATTCTGGGGTCAGGCTCTTTCTGCTGAGCTTCCTAAGCTAACCAGAGGTGAGCCGTGTACTGTCATGCTCACCCAGCAGAGAAAGTCTGAGCAATGAAGAAAGCACCCAAATGACAGCATCCAAGCCTCCAGATCGAGATAGACCTGAAGCTAAATCCACTCCTAGTCTTTCCACGATAGGTGCCAATAAATTCCCGTATTGCTTCAATCCATTTGAGCTCAGTTTCTTTTCTTGCAACAGAGAGAGCCTGACTAATGCACAGGCCCCAGGCTGTTTCTTTCATTATTGTTCCAAGTCTCCAAATAAAAAATGTGCTATTGGCAGAAAATCATCTTTTTAATGTAAAAGTGAGGCCAATCTCAGAATGTGGACGGGCAATGTTACAGTCTGACAGGGTGTGGGGCTTCTATAAATACTGGGCCAGACACAACCCTACCATTCACAGCTCTCTTGAAGCTGTTCTATCACAGTCACTTACCACCAACTGCTCTTCGAGTCCACGCTGATACGGTCATTCCTAACCCAACTCCACAGGGTTCATTCCAGCCTTCCTCTCTTCCCCTACTTGTAATTTCCTTTTCCAACATGAGAAAACCAGCCCTCATTATCCTTAACATATTTACTTGCTCAAACCTATAATACATAGGAAGTAGTGTTGGAATTGCGAATCCATACCACTACAAAAAGCAAGCCTACAAACTAGAATTCAGTATTTGTTTACACTTCTTTATCATTAGTCTGAGGCGATATAGGGAAAACACAGTGTGTGAAAATTACTCCTGCTCTACTTCAGTATGCTTGTCATTCACTTGAAAGAATATTGTTGCTTCTGCCTATATTCAAATTTGAGGTCTTCTTTCTCCCATGTACATTGTAAAACATGGAGACTTGCTCCTTTCACTTGGCATATTTTTGGGATTTACCCATGTTTTTGTGTGCACCGATAGTTTGTTCCTTTTTATAACCAGGTAGTAGCCCATTGTATGGATGCACCACAGTTTGTTTATCCATTGAAAAACATCCAGATTGTTCCCAGTTTTTTGCTGACTATGAATAAAATGCCTATAAATATCTCTTGTACAGCCCTAGCTGGTTTTGCTAGGACATGTGTCAAACACAAGGCCCACGGGCCAAATCCGTCCCGCCAGGCCTTGCAATGTGGCCCGCAACGCGCTGTCATCACTGCACTCTGCTGCGTTTCCATCACAATGACAGTTTATGACTGTTCAGTAAACCATTCGGCCCGTGATTTAGGCTGGATTTTAGATTTTGGCCCCTTCTCTGATTGAGTTCGACACCCCTATGCTAGAGCATCAGCCTGCGGACTAAAGAGTCCCAGGTTCAATTCAGTTGAGGGCAAGTATCTAGGCTGCAGACTCTGGTTAAGGCACATGCAAGAGGCAACCAACAGATGTATTTCTCTCACATTGATATTTCTGTCTTTCCCTCTTTCTTCTACTCTCTCTTAAGAAAAAAAAAATCAATGAAAAAATGTCCTCGGGTGAGGATTAAAAAAATATATATCTTTAAGGTAAATATCTAGAAGGATTGCTGAATTATGTTTACATTTGTAAGAAAATGCAACCATAGAACTCCTAGAAGAAAACATAGGTGATAAGCTCCTTGACATTGGTCTTGGTGGTGATTTTTGGATTTGACACAAAAAGCAAAAGCAACAAAAGCAAAAATAAACAAGTGGGACTAAATCAAACTAAAAAGTTTCTACACAGCAATGGAAGTCATAACAAAATGAAAAGATAACGTACTGAATGGGAGAAAATACTTGAAAATCATATATCTGATAAAGGATTGATATCAAAATATATTAAAAACTAATACAATTCCTTAGCAAAAAGAAAGGAAACCAGCCGAAACTGGTTTGGCTCAGTGGTAGAGCGTCGGTCTGCGGACTGAAAAGTCCCAGGTTCAATTCCAGCCAAGGGCATGTACCTTGGTTGCGGGCACATCCCCGGTAGGGGGTGTGCAAGAGGCAGCTGGTCGATGTTTCTCTCTCATTGAAGTTTCTAGCTTTCTATCCCTCTCCCTTCCTTCCTATCCCTCTCCCTTCCTATCAATCACAGCCAGTGATATTGAGCACCTTTTCCTGTGCCCACTGGCCATCTGTATGTCTTCATTGGAATAATGTCTAGTAAGTTCTTATGCCCATGTTTATATTGCATTGCTTTGGCTATGTGTTTTTGTTTGGTTTGGTTTGGTTTCCTTTTTTTTTTTTTTAATATATATTTTATTGATTTTATTAAGGGCCTCCAGTACTTAATAATACTGTATTACTATATTTATATTTAAAAGTTGTTAAGATAGGCCCTGTGACTTTTATACATGCATATAAGTACAACCAATGGACACAAAACTCTGGGGAGGGAGGGGATGTTTGGGAGGGAAGAAGGGGGGCAAAAAAAAAAAAATCAATAAAATATATTAAAAAAAAAAAAAAAAAAAAGATAAGATCAGGAAGGAATTGTTCAAGGGAAGGGGCAGCACCAAACTTGATTTTATAAAAGTAGAGAAAGAACACAAAGGGTGTAACATAAAAAGTCACTTATTTTTGGTAAAGCCATACCATGATGTTTTATGTGCAAGAGCTATCTCCGTTGTAAAATTATGTTCCATGATATCTATTAACACTTTCTGCCTGCCTGTACTCTTTGTAGGTATCATCCTCACAACCCCTCACATATTATGTTTCAAATATTGCAAATAAAAATAAGATGGCTAGTTAAAAAAAAAAAAAAAAAAAAAAAAAAAAAGATAGGCCCTGTGTTGGTCAGTGGTTAGAGTTTTGGCCCAAGCACCAAAGGGTCATGGGTTCTATTCCCAGTCAATGGTATGTACCTGGGTTATAGGTTTGATCCTTGGCCTTAGATGGGGCACATGTGGAAGGCAACTTGTTGATATGTCTCTCTCACATCAATGTCTCTCTTTTTTTTTTACTCTCCCTCCTTCTTTCCCCCCTTCCTTCCTTCCTTTCCACTCTATCTAAAGTCAATGGAAAAATATCCTGGGGTGAAGATTAACAACAATAACAAAAGTAGTTACAATAGAAAAATCTTAAAAGGTCTCATCACAAGAAAAAACATAATTTGTAACTGTGTGATGATGGATCTTAACTGGATTGATTGTGGTGCTCATTCAGTAGTACATACAAATATTGAATCATTATGTTGCATACCTGAAAGTAATAAGTTACATATCAATTATTTTTAAATTTAAATTTTTTTTTAAAGGAAAGAAAGGGGGTAAAAAAGTCTTTGTCAAATATTTCCAACATCTGAGTCATCTTGGGGCTGGTGTTTGTTGATTTTCTTTTCCCATAAGATTGGTCAGACTTTTGTGGTTCTTTGTATGATGAGTGATTTGGGATTGTATCTGGCCATTTGAATGTTATGTTATATGATACTCTGAGTCTTGTATCATTCCTCTGGACAATTTTTTAAATCATCCTGGCTAAATTCAGGCTACAAGTTCTGTTTTGTTTTTTTTTTTTAATATATTTTATTGATTTTGTACAGAGAGGAAGGGAGAGAGATAGAGAGTTAGAAACATCGATGAGAGAGAGTCATCCATCAGTTGCCTCTTGCACACCCTCTACTGGGGATATGCCTGCAACCAAGGTACATGCCCTTGACCGGAATCGAACCCGGGTCCCTTCAGTCCCCAAGCCGACGCTCTATCCATTGAGCTAAACCGGTCCCAGCAATGACCTGTGTTTTCAATGTCAATTCAATGTTCAAAGGCTTTGTAGACCTATCCTGCATGTTTGCCACCCACAGGCCAGGGGATATCTAGGTACTTACCTACCCTGTTGTTTAGTTCTCAAAAGCTTTGGTGTTCTGTTAGGATCAGATACATGCATGTGCAGCACCGGGCATGTCCAGGAGTTTGTTCACAACCTTGTAAGATTATCTTCTCAGGTCTCTGGTCCTGTTCATAGGTGCTCCCCCTTCTAGTCCTGGACAGATAACGCTTTCATCTCCCTTCTTTGCTGTGTACTTCCTGTGACTGTATCTGCTCCTGTGGCCAAGAAAGGATAAGACATGGAGATGTGAGAGGAAAATGGGGAGGGTGAACCTAATGGGATGTGGGGTGGTAGGAGTCACCAAGAGCAAGCTGCTGGGTTGCTGCTGGGCTCCAGCTGTGGGCTGGTGCCCCAGCAGGAGACAAAACAGCTAAAATGAGCATTAAATTTAGCCAAAGGCACACAGAGGGGTTTTCAGTCCTATAGGGCTCAGTGAAGTGGAGACAGCAAGTCACCATCTGTCATATTTTGATTTGGGTTCCACATCAAGTAAATGGACTAGCACATAGCTCCCTGCTGTTAGAAGTAAGTACCAGGCCCAGGTGGAGGCTATTTGTTGGGTGTGGTAATGGAGAATTGATGCCACTCTTGTGATGCATGATAAAATGCAGGAGGTAAAAGCACCTATTAACACCGATTTACTCAAAAGCTGACCACCAGCACACACATCCATTGTTCCCAACAGCACTCTTTAGCTAAGATGGGTGGGCTTTGTCTGGCTGGCTTCACAAGAGACAAATGCCATTACAGGAGACCAAATAACCTTATTTAGGCAGTGGCCAGATAATAGAGACGCTCCAGGTATTAGCCTGACTGCATTAGTTTGATTTGTACTACTGTTCACTTTGTCCTGGGCATTAATGGAGACAAAGGCTTGGAATTACAGGAGCAGAGATAAGCTGTGGACTAGAGCCTGTGTACTTTGAGGGAAGGATAATTCTATCTTGTGTTTTCAGTTTCATTTTCGTGTTTGATTTTTCCTCACAGTTAAAGTCCAGTCTCCTTCCCTCCCCCAAATATTCACATATTCTCTCCAAATTACTATCAATTATAACTGATAAAAAAAATTCACTGGCTCATTGTTTTCTTTAACAAGGTCAGCATTTATGTTTTAGGTTTTAGGAAATGATTTTAGGGGGAAAACACAATTGGTCTTGCATATTATCTTGCTTCTTAAATATTCTTACATATTGTGGGCTCAGTTCACAATATTTAATGATATTGTTATTAGTCTGAAAATGTAAAAGGATGTGTAATTACATTCATAGTTACTTCTTTAATATTATAAATTCTAGTATTTAAAATTTTCTGACTTCAGTTATTTGTTTTAATTATAAATGTGTCATCTCTATTTTAAATTATTTCGGTTATTATGACTTTATCTATAAACAAAATTTACTTCAGTTATAGACAAAATTGAATTTTATTTAAAAAATATATATTTTTAATTCTTATCCAAAGGTATGTTTCCATTGATTACAGAGAGATAGAGAGAGACGGACACAGAGAGAGAGAGACAGAGAGAGAGACAGAAAGGAAGGGGGAGAAAGAGAAAAACATCCATCAAGTTGCCTCTTATTCAAAATAATACTGGAAGTCATAATTATAGTGATCAAACAAGAAAAAGAAATAAAAAGGCATCCAAATTGGAAAGGAGGAGGTAAAACTGTCATTATTTGCAAGTGACATATTGTACACAGAAAACCCTAAAGAGTCCACCAAAAAACTACTTGAGCCGAAACCGGTTTGGCTCAGTGGATAGAGCGTCGGCCTTCAGACTGAAAAGTCCCAGGTTAGATTCCAGTCAAGGGCATGCGCCTTGGTTGCAGGCACATCCCCAGTGTGTGTGTGTGTGTGTGCAGGGGGCAGCTGATCGATGATTCTCTCTCATCAATGTTTCTAACTCTCTATCCCTCTCTCTTCCTCTCTGTAAAAAAATCAATAATATATATATATTTTTTAAAATAACTTGACTTAATAAGTGAATTCAGCAATGTAGCAGGATACAAAAATATCACCCAGAAATCGATGGCATTTTTATACACCAATAATGATCTTTCAGAAAGAGAAACTTAAAAAAAAATGCCACTTACCATTGCGACAAAAAAATTAAGATACTTAGTAATAAACTTATCTAAGGAGGTAAAAGACCTACACTCAGAAAACTATAGGACATTGAAAAAAGAGATAGAGGAAAATATAAACAAGTGGAAGAATATACCGTGTTCACAGATTAGTAGAATCAGCAGCATTAGAATGTCCATACTACTGAATGCAATGTTTATTAAAATACCAATGGCATATTTCACAAATCTAAGTATTTATATGGAACCAAAAAAGACCCTGAATAGCCACAGAAATCTTCAGAAGAACGAAGTTAGAGGGACAACATACCAGATATCAGGTTATACTATAAAGCCCCTGCAATTGAAACAGCCAGGTACTGGCACAAGGCATACAGATCAATGGAAGAGAAGAGAGAATTCAGAAATTGTTCAATTGTTCCAAGCCATTACTCTCAATTAATACTTGACAAAGGAAGCAAGAGCATACAATGGAATCAAGACAGTCTTTTCAATAAATGGTGTTGGGAAATTGGACAGATACATGCAAAAAAAAAAAAAAAAAAAAGAAAAGAAAGAAACTATACCACCAACTTACAACATATACAAGAATAAACTCAAAATGGGTAAAAGACTTAAGTGTAAGTCATGAATCATAAAAATCCTAGAAGACAACATAGGTAGCAAAATCTCAGACATCTTTCGTAGCAATGCTTGCTGATACATCTCCTAGGGCAAAGGAAACTAAGGAGAAAATAAATGGGACTACATCGAAATAAAAACCTTCCACACAGCAAAAGAAACTATCAACAAAATAAAAAGGGAAAACATATTTGGCAATGATACATCTGATAAAGTTAATACCCAAAATATATAAGGAACTCATAACAGAAGGAAGTCAGACAATCCAATTAAAAAATAGGCAAAGGACCTACACACTTTTCCAAAGAGGACATACAGATGGCCAAGAGACATATGAAAAAATGCTCAAAGTCACTGTTTGGCAGAGATACAAATTAAAATGACAATGAGGTATATCACCTCACACCTGTCAGAATGTCTACCATCAACAAATGACAAGTGCTGGCTAGGATGTGGATAAACGGGAAACCTAGTGCACTGCTGCTGGGAATGCAGTCTTGGTGCAGCCATTATGGAAAACAGTATGGAGTTTCTTCAAAAAATTAAATATGGAATTGTCATTTGACCCAGTGATCCCACTTCTAGGAATATATCCCTAAGAAACCCAAAATACCAATCAGGAAGAATGTACGCACCCCTATGTTCATAGCAGCACAATTTACAATAGCTAAGATCTGGAAACAGCCCAAATGCCCATCAGTAGACAAGTATCACATGATCTCACTCATCTGTGGAACATAAGTAACAAAGTAAACTGATAAACGGAGTGGATCCAGAGACATGGAAGCCTGGAACAGAATGAGGAATCTTGGAAGGAAGGTAATCAGTCAAGGACTTTGTATGCATAAATGCATGGCCCATGGACAATGGGGTGGTGAGGGCCTGGGCTGGGGGTGGGAGGTTGAGGGAGAGAGGGCAGAAGCAGGCTGGAGTAGGATAAGCGGGGGAGGGATTGGACATATGTAATACTTTTAACAATAAAGACTTTTTTTAAATAGTGCTTCACATCTTATATTAATTAAGGCAGTTCTTTATAAACTGGAAAAATGGCCCAGTCTGGCAGTGGAGTCTTCCTTGGAGAACCATTAGTGCCTCTGGTCTCCCAGTTACTGCCCTTGGGGCCCTTCTGACCTCTTCCCTCCCCACCTCAGCGATAGTGGGACAGAATAAGTGCAGCTCATTGCTGACCAGTTAAGACAGAGCTCTCTATCCCCAAATGTGCTTTCAGTAAATGATTTTTGAGAGCTCCAAAATCTGAGTCATGCTACTTTTCCTCAGCAATAATATGCAAACTCCCTCTAATCTTTCTCTTGCAACAGAAAAAAAAAAGAAAAAAATAGTAAGAACCTTTGACTCTGGTTATCACTGGGACTGAAAAGGACAGAGGCACAGGAAAGAAAGAAAAGGGAAACATGGAAGAATTCAATTCAAATGGGCAAAGTTGAAATAGGCTTTTAGGAGACAAAGTCAGAATCCTCAAGCTAACATTTCAAAAAGAACACCCACTTTGGACTCCCATTAATTAAGTGGAAAACAAATACACAGATTTTCAATGGTTAGACTCCTTTCTTGAGATGCTATTTAATTCTATTTGCATCTTTAATTGACAGATACAATGGCAAATGCAAAGAAAATACATAGTGTTTGTCTCAGAAAGTGCCTTGATTATTTCCAACAAGTATGTCAGAGTACATACTCAAGGCAGGTCTTATCCCATCTTCTCAGTCAACATATTACTTGTAACAAAATATACAGATGATTGGAATTACTACACTAGAAACAGATATAAGCCAGATGTTCATTATCACTTTAAGGAATAAAATTAAAGTACAGCATTATATGAATTAAAAAAATATTTTAAAATTTGCATTTATTTGCAGCTCATTTCTTTTGTGCAATGGTATGAATATGACAACTGATACTTTTATATTTCTACTTTGGTATAATGACTTTGCTTTTTAAAAAGCTGAAACTGGCATTCTAAAAGGATTATATTGCTATATGGTGAAAAATTTTCACTGATTCATGCCAGAAATCAAGAGAAAATAAGATTTATGAATAAATCATATTTGGTAATCTATTAAAACATAACCACATGTCAAAATGCATTTGAAGGAAACTAATTGAAACAAGTCACACCTTTGTGCCATTCTCCAGATGATTTTACTTAGATTATTTTTTAAATGTACAGTAATTCAGTTTGTGGAGCCACTTAGTCACGAGTTTACTGATTTTAGCAAACTAATTTATTACATTAAATTTGCTCACTTAAAAAATAGCTTGCTGTTTCTGAAAATGTTTATTAAAATATATAGAAAAAGCCTTTAAAAGTGCCCAAGTATAACAGGTACCATGATATAGTAACTATTTACAATATATTTTCAGAAAGTGACAAGGTTCAGATTAGATGCAGAAAATAAAACATCACACTTTAAAAACTTGGTATTTCCACTGGTTCTTTGTGTTCTGCAATTGGAAAAAAACTTCACAAGTTTAGTTTTCTATCTATTCCAAGAGATTTGTGTTGAAGTTTTTCTTCACCATTAGAAACTGTGATTCTCTGTGAGACCTCCTCAGTTTGGCACGCCGATTTTGGAACCATATCTAAAATTAAGAAGACATAAAATAGCTCTCAGAAACATTATTTCATTATTCTTAACTTTTCAATAATCAGGAATAACAACTAAATTTGAAAATTACCTGGATTCTGTCTTCCTCTAGATTCAGTTTTTGAGCTAAGTCTTCTCTGATATCAATGCCAGGATAGCAGTTTACTCTAAAGACATTTTCCAACACTTCAATCTAAGAATAAGGAATAGTTATTTAAAATGTTGCTTCTTGGAATGTCATTATAAAATGGACTTTAATTTGTATAGCAAAATAATTTCATTTAAATCTTGGACTATTATTTCGTATGTCTTTTTTTTTTTTAATAAAATGACTACCCACAAATTGTTTTTAAAAAGATACACTCTGTTGTTTCATTAATAAGGCCCAAGTTGAAATCCCAGAGTGAATGGGCTTTTGCTCAACAGGGTGCCAAGTAGTCTTTGTATCATTATTATTAGTTGAAAAAACTTCCCACCTGGTTTTGAGTAAAAGCAGTTCTTGGTCGTCTGCCTCTATACCAACTCAACTCTCTTTTCAAAGACAGTCTTTCTGAGGTTGAAAAGTAACTTTCATATTTCATAACTCTTTCTTCTGGCACTGGGTGATCCACAGTACAAGAGGATAAGAGTCCATTTGTAAGGCTTGGGACATGTAGACATAGGTTAACATCTTTCTCTAAAAAAAGAAAAATAAACCCCCTCTTAGAAGTCCAATCCCACATTCCACAAAGTTTTATAAGAATTTCAGAACTTGACTTTAATTTTTCTAGTGATATTCTTCCGAGTTTCACAGGAGACTTGACCTCTCATCAACCAAAAACCAAAAAGCAAATCAAAATGAAGATCCTCCTTGGTGATAGAGGACCTTTAGGTCTCTGAATGCCATTTATTTTTCAGTGAAAAAAGAATATCTGATGTGTCAAATAAACGCAGAGATCTGCAGGTGCTTGGCCTTTCCTGTGAGTGACCTCTATACCCACTGGATTCAAGGCTGTAAGTCTTTTTATTTCCCGTAGGACTCAGCTGGGTATATTAAAGGTCCTAGATAACTTAGTTATGTAACTGGATGAAACTGCAGTTTCTTTTTAACTCTAGGCAATATAAAATTAAAGGCCAGAATAAACAGTGCAAAAGAAATGAACGAGTTTTGAAAAGCAAGCATACCTGAGGAGCTGCAGGTGTCTGCCCAAGGCCTGTGGGGTTTCATGGGTGGAGCGCCGCCGTCTTTCTTCTGGTCCAGTCCTAAAATGCTCTCGATGGAAAAGGAGCGGGGCGCGGGTTTGCTTTCCCCAAGCCGAGCGCCCTCCTGAAGGCCGGGAGACATCGCCTCGTGGGCTGCACAGGTCGGCCGCTCTGGCCTCTCCGTGCACCCCTTGGCTGGCTCTGCCCCACACGTACAGGGCAGTGATCCTCCTGCAGGTCGTGTTAGGGCTCTGCTGACAAGGGGGCTGGATTTAGAATGTCACTAATTAAAATCCTGTCTTAGAAAGTTTTAGCAAGTCAATGAACACCCGGTCAGCAGCTTGAGGAGTTAATTGTTTATTTGTTTGCAAAGCAATTAGCAACTAATGGCTACACCAGGGGGGCCACCTACAGGGACAAAAATGTGTTATCTCTCCTAAGCAGAACACAGACTTAACTTTCTCAAAAGAAGTGATGCACAAACTAGCACTCCTCTTTTATTTGAAACCATTAATGCATAAAATCATGCTTTTATTCTGAAGTTTATACTTTCATGGGCTCCAGTTACCTAAACATACAGGCAAGATAGGAAAGCAGTCAAGTAATAAATAATCTAATTTAAGTGAATTTCCTTCCAAAGAAATTGGAAAAAGTAATAATCTCTTAATGCTATTACGGTAATTCTGATGAAAATTCCTGTTTTTCATATGCATATGTAATAGTAAATGTTGTCGATGAAAGCACAATAGTGTTTGGAGTGCAGCATACTGGAAAAGGTTGGCAATGCTATTAACACTGAGTGTAATTGTCTTCCAAGTGCCTGGATTAATTCATAAGAAACAGTTGCACCAAGTATTTTAAATAATTAATGAGAAAATTCCCTTCTTTCGTCTTTTGTTTTAAATGAGAGAGAGAGAAATTTATATAAAGATTCATATGTAACTATCTCCAAGCAACTTAAAAGCATGGCTTCAACCAAAAGGGAGGGATTTCTCTCACCATAGTTATTTTAAAGAAAAGAACATAGTGTACTGTATTTGTATTTTTTAAAGAAAAATTTCCCTCTGAGGGATTGGGGGGTTTCCATGAAGACAATAGGTTTGTGAAAAATAACCAAGAACAGAATGTTTTAAATTTGTAATCCTAAGAAAACTTGAAATTAAGAGAGAAACATAGCTGCTAATTGGGAAGATTTTGAAGTGGCCGCTCCCTGCAAAAGGTACAGTACTTTCAGTTCTGTACTCTCCTCCCAGTCCCTTCCTGATGGTCAGCTTCATCATGCTTTCAAACAACTCCTGGACTTTTCTTCAGAAAAAATAGGCTGCTCATAGAGGAAATAGGCTTTGATGGAATTCAACCTCATCAGATTTTATCCCCTCATGATGTCATAAACATTACGATAAATTCTCCTATGCAAGCTCTAGAGTGAACAAAAGATTCACATACAAAACATCAACAGGCACACGTAGGATGGTGAGTAGATATATAAGTAAAGCCATGCTGAGAACTGTCAGACAGACGTGAGCAAAGCAAGGACCATGGGCCAAGAACAGAAAGCCCAATGCCTAACCAGGAGCAAAACAAGAACCTTGCTCCAAGGTAACATATCTTCCCCTCGCATATCATTGGTCATGAAGTTTAGACCTCCCTGACCTTTTCCTCCCTAAACATAGCATATAGGCTTTTGTTGTATTTCAGCTCTGGGTCCAGAAAAGTAGCAAAACAGACAAGTGACACCATGGCTGACCTCAGAGCTAGCTCACTGACTGTGAAATGACCCCTGCCCTGGCACAGACCAAACAGTGGAGACCAGGACCCTGAAGAGCACACCTGGAAAGCTGATGAATATTCTATTGAGATATTCCCTGAGACTTCCCCTAAGATTTGAGAGGGGGGGGGGAGGGGGGAGGGAGGGAAGAGACAGACAGAGAGAGAGAGAGAGAGAGAGAGAGAGAGAGAGAGAGAGAGAGATATGCTCAGGACAAAGGCCCCAGCGGGCAGTCTTCTATCCCTCTCTTCCCCCACAGGCACTCATCTCCTAACCTCTAAGGGAGCCCATGAGACTTGCAACAGGGGGAGCAATGGACAGCAGCATCCCCCAGGCTACCCCCCTGATCCTGTCTCCGAGGCCCCCTTTTCTCTGACTTTTCAATGAGACCAAGCAGCCCAGGCTAAGCTTTCCTGTTGCTTTTTTTATGACCTTCCTTGCTTCACTGTCCTAAGTATACTTTTGCTGCCGTCATGGACCCAATACCATTTGGCTCAGTGCTGTGTACCACTTCCCTTTGGATATCTCCACCAACCAACACCTTTTCCTTAAATAAATTCAATTTTTCGCTATTCGCCCTCTGAGAAGGCTACTTAGCCTGTCCAGTACCACTGACTTGAACCTTTCAGGAATGAATAAACTAGTAAACATTTATACCTAATGGAAGTTTTACCTATAGTAGATAGGCTGTACAAAAATGGGGGTGAACTTAATCTAGGATGATTTGAAGGAAGAGAGACTTCATACCCTTCCCTCCCAGATTCCTTTCTCTCCTCTAAAACATTCATTCATTCGACAATTGGTTGAGTACCTACTCAGTACCAGAATAGATAGAATAGGATCCGTGCCCTCATGAAGCTCACCACGGTGAGGTAGGGGTGGAAGACGGGTAACGAACAATAGTAAATAAATAAATTCACACATTAATTAGAAGAATGGAAAAAGGAAGCAGATGAGCCAGGTAAGCTGGATCAACAGTGCACAAGGTGGGAAGAAGCCTCACTGAAAGTGTGACCGACACAGAGTAATGCCTCAGAGGTGCAAGTTGAAAGGATGCTATAGCACATGCTGGAGTCGCTCCAGTCCCCAAGTGCTTCTTTATCAAGAGGACATCCCAATATTTTTATTTGTCTTGAGTTGATTTTATCTGGATTTATATACCAGTTTACATATAGGTAAGTTGGTAAAAATCAAAGGTAGGAAAGAATTCCTCTGAAAATGGGGGTAAATGTTTTCTCACATAGTCACTCAACAGAATTTTATAGAGCACTTAATATGTGCCAGACACAAGTCTAGGTTAGAGATCAGGGTTGAACAATACAAGATAATCAGAGAGTGGTAAATCTCATTAAGAGGAATAAACAAGCCGAAATCGGTTTGGCTCAGCGGTGGAGCACTGGTCTGCCGACTGAAAGGTCCCAGGTTCAATTCCGGTCAAGGGCATGTACATTGGTTGCGGGCACATCCCCAGTGGAGTGTGCAAGAGGCAGCTGGTCGATGTTTCTCTCTCATCGACGTTTCTAGCTCTCTATCTCTCTCCCTTCCTCTCTGTAAAAAGTCAATAAAACATATTTAAAAAAAAAAAAGAGGAATAAACAAGGTGATGGTGATGAAACTTAATAGGGTGGGTGGATAGGTAGGTGGGGAGAGGGTCTTTTAAGTATAACAGTTGGGCAGGCCTCCCTAAGGAGGTAACATCTTAGCCAATGCTGAGGATGAGAGAAAGTCAGCATGCCAAGATACTGAGAAAGAACATTCGGTTTAGGGAACAACAAGTACAAAGGTATTGCAGCTGAAAAGCACTGGAATATTTGAGAAAGAAAAGGCAATAGTCAAAGGGAAGTGAGTGGTACCAGATGCTATTATTTGGAGGACCAGGCTGGGATAGATAATGGATGGCTTTTATAAAAATCATGGTAATGAATTCAAGTGCAAGGGGAAGCCAGGGTAGAATTTTAAGCTGGGACTGACAGGATAGTCTGAGCAGTTTTTCCCCTCTTAATCCTAACCGGAGAATATTTTTCCATTGATTTTTAGAGAGAGTGAAAGGGAGGGAGAGAGAAAAGGAGGAGGGGGAGGAGTAGGGAGGGAGAGACAGAGAGTGAGAGACAGAAATGTGAGAGATACATTGATTGGTTGCCTCCTACTAATGTGTCCTGACTGGGAAATGAACCCTTTAATGTGATGCTCTAACCACTTATCAACATTGAACAGGGTGTTTGCGCAGGCTTTACTCACAAAACTTCTGACATGAAATGTATATGGGTTTTCCATTCCAAATAATTCTCCCAATTCTCTGCAGATAACAACTGGGTGTCCTACAATTCAACTCAAGTCTGACACTAACTTCCAGGAGTTAGCACAAACCCCACAGGTTCAGTCCCACAAAACTGCATCCACTTCAGAAATCAATCACAAATCCTAGGTGGCCACTTATACTTCTGACCAACTGGCCACAAATCCAAGGTTTCCATGAACCCTACTTAGGCTCAGTTATGTGCTAGAATGACTCCCAAAACGCAGGAAGTACTTTACTTATGTTTCCTGTGTTATTATAAAGGATAATAACTCAGAAACAGTCAAACCGAAGAGATGCATAGGACAAGGAATGGGGGAAAGAAGCTCTCTGAGCCACTACCCTCCTAGCACCTCAATGTGTTCAGCAATCAGGAAGCTCTTTGAACCCAGTTGTTTTGTGGAGGTTTCATTACATAAGCTTAATTGTTTAAATCATTAGCTATGGGTGGCTGACCTCAATTTCTAGTTCCTCTTCTCTCCCCTGAGGTTAGGAAGTGGGCTGAAAGTTCTAAACTTTTTAAAAAATACATTTTATTGATTTTTTACAGAGAGGAAGAGAGAGGGATAGAGAGTTAGAAACATCAATGGGAGAGAAACATCCATCAGCTGCCCCCTGCACATCCCCTACTGGGGCTGTGCCCGCAACCAAGGTATACATGCCCTTGACTGGAATCGAACCTGGGACCTTTCAGTACACAGGCCGATGGTCTATCCACTGGGCCAAAACGGTTTTGGCTGAAAGTTCTAAACTTCTAATCAAGGTTAATAAACCTGGAGGCAGATTGATTAAGAACAGAAAAACACAAATTACCAATATTAGGAATAAAGAGATGTATAACTACAGAGACCACAGACATTAAATAGGAAAGGATTATGAACAACTTTATACCAATAAATTCAATAACTTGCATAAAATAAATATCTTTAAAAGCTATGATTACCAAAACTAAGGTAAGATGCAATAGAAAATATGACTAGTCAAATATCTATTAAAGAAACCAAAAGGGTTTGGCTCACTGGTTAGAACGTGGGCCCGTGGATCAAAGGGTTATGGGTTCAATTCCTGGTCAAGGTCAGGTTCTATCCCTGGGGTGTGTATGGGAGGCAAGAAATCAATGAGTCTCTTTCATGTGGATGTTTCTTTCTCTCTTTCCACCCTGGCTCTCCCTCACTTCCACTCTGTCTGAAAATCAATGGAAAAAACATCCTCATATGAGGATTAAAAAAAAAGAAAGAAAAAGAAAGAAAGAAAATTGATTATCAAATTCTTTCCCAAGTACACTGGTGAAATTTATCAAATATTTAAACAATACCAATCTTATACAAACTCAGAAAATGGAACAGGTCCCTTCTAAATTTGTTTTATAAGGTCTGAATAACCCTGATAATAAAACAAATTATATATAAATATCCTTTATTGCTTAAAATATTAGCAAATTGAGTGTAGAAACATACAAAGAAGATAATGCATTATGACTAAGTGGGGATTTTCCCAGAAAGGCAAATTTAATATTTAAACATCAATCAATGTCATCCATCATATTGACAGAAAAAAAGCAGTGATCACATTAACAGATGCAGAAAAATATTCATGACTTAAAAAAGTCATTCAGCAAATTAGGATTAGAAGTAACTTCCTTAATTTGATAAAGGACATCTATAGAAATAATCAGGTAATATATATTTAATAGTGAAATATTGAATGCTTTCTCCCTAGGATTAGTAACAAGGCAAGGATGTTTACTTTAAGCATTTCTATTTTAACACTATATTGGATCTAAGCCAGTGCAATAAGGCAAGGAAAAGAAATAAAAGTCAAAAAGGTCAGAATGGAAATAAATTATCTCTATTCACAGATGACATGATTTTTACCTAGAAAAAATTTAAGAATCTATAAAATAAATTCATTAAAAAGTATAATGTCATTTTTGTGATGTTCTAGAATGCATAAAATGAGTTTATATTGAAAAAAATTCAGAAGGTGAGGATGGAGGTGGAGACTAAATGGGAAGAATGAGAAAACTTGGGGGTAATGGTAGTATTTTATATCTTGCTGGAGTTTGGATTACACAGATGTATACATTTGTCAATTCTCATTAGTACGCTTCACTATGTAAAATTTTATCTATTGAAGTATAAACAATTATTGAACTATAGTTAATGATATGCATGCTGATGAGTTTAAGGGAGAAGTTGTTGATGTCTACACTTTAAAATAAAAAATAAATAAGATGAGTGGATGGATGGATGAGAGGAGGATGTCCCAGATTGCAAGAGGGTACAGGCTGGGCTGAGGGAATTTCATGCACCATGTGATTAACATTAAACATCTATAATAATAAAAGCATACCTTCTGGATGAAGCCAGGGTTGCGAGGACCGAGGCAGCCGTGCAGTTACAAGGGCCAAGCCCCTTGCACGACTTTCATGTATCAGGCCTCTAGTTAATCCATAACCACAGAACCTCTAGTGCAATGGAGTTTTCTAAGATAATGGGAAATGCTCTATATCTGCACTACTCAATATGGTAGCCACAAGTCACATGTGCTAATGAGCACTTGAAATGTGGCTAGTACAACTGAGGAACTAAACTTTAAATTTAATTTACTTAAATTTAGTTTGTCCACATGTGGCCAGCATAGACAGAGAACATTTCCATCCCTGCAGAAAGTTCAGTTGGGCAATGCTGGTCTAGAAGTATAGAATAATGTTGAAAATAGTGATGATGAAAACAGACACTGTTCTTTTGTTCCTCACATGAGAACAGTCTTTCACCATTAATATAATATCTACAGTTGGTTTCTAAAAAATGTTATTTATCTATTTAAATTGCTTTATAGCTTCTAAAGCATTTTAGCACAGTATATGTATTTAATCCTTTCATAAATCCTCCACTATATGTAGCTGAGGAAACAGAAACTGAGAGTTCACTTGTAATTTACTGAAGTCACCAGCTAGCAAGTGGCATAGTCTTGACTTGGATTTTCTGTTGGAAATTCCCTATTTTATAGACATTATCAAATAACAGTGACTGCAACTTCCTCACAAATGATCTTATGACATAAAGTGTACTGATCAGTTAAGAAAAAGGTTGTGAAACCTTGCAAATGATTTATCCTCAATATCTTTTAACATTTGTTTTGATATGAGAAATAAAAGTTTGACAACTGACACTGAAGATATTTTAGGAATCATAAATTATACAGTCTGTATTATAAACATCTACATGTATGAGATAAAAGTAAAAATTTAGAAGTTTATGTTTGATAACTTCTAAATCCACCCAGGTTTTTACTGTTTATTTCCTAATTGTGTATTACAATTAAGTCTCAAATCATTAATATCAGGAAAAATGCCCAATGTCTTAGGTGTTTTGGCAGAGATTTTTAAAAATATTTTTTATTAAATTATTATTTTTGTACATATACCAATTTCCCCCCCACCTCCGGCAGAGATTTTTATAAATCAGCCATATAATTATTATGCTCATAGTCTGTGAGCATAGGATAGAAATGCAATAAGTAAAGCTCTAATGACACTTGTACCTTATTTTTGCACAGAAATTACACTGTCCTATTTGAGACTGTCAGTATTTTTAAATATTAAAATGTATTTTCAAAAATAAAAGTTTTTTTTACTGTTATACATTCAGTGTTTCCTAGAACAATGTCAAAGTAGACATTCAATAAATATCTGTTAAATGAGTGAACAAACAAATGAATGGATGGATGGGATTAGGAAGACGACATCTGCAAATTGGACAGGAAATGTAACTGCTGTGGGTTTATTATTGTTGCAATTGTTTTTTTAAAAAAAATTTATTTATTATTTTTCAATTAAGTTTACATTCAATATTATTTTGCATTAATTTCAGGTTTCAGGTGTATAACATAGAGGTTAGACAATTATATACTATACAGTGTTCCTCCTGATACTTCCAGTACCTTCCTGGCACCATACATAGTTATTATAATACTAGAGACCTGGTGCATGAAATTCCCTCAGCCCAGCCTGTACCCTCTTGCAATCTGGGACATCCTCCTCTCCCTCTCCCCCCGCCCCCCTAAGGTTCCTAGGCCTGCATGGCAATCAGGGCCTATCCAGGCTTTCCTTCCCCTGGCTGCCAGCTGCTGGCCCCGCCCCTGCCACTGCTTGCCATCTGTGCAATACTGTCTCCCCTCCCCTGCCACTGGTTGCCTCTCTTTGTGGGTGACAGGCTTGGCTGGTCTAGGCCTCCCTCTTCGGGATGATCACTGGACAGCCCCGCACACCTGGCCAGTGGCCTGCGCCTCCCTCTTGGGGTGATTGATCCTGGGGCCCCCAGATTGATCTCCCTGCAGAGGGAGGCCCCACCCACCCCCTGCAGCACTACCAGCTGGGCAGCCTGGGCCTCCCTCTTTGGGGCGATCATGGAGCCCACCTCCCCACCCTCAATTGATTGTCTGCCAGACAGTGGCCTGGGCCGCCCTCTGTGGGGCAATGGTGCCCCCCCCCGCCTCGACCAATCACATTGCACCCACCTTGGCTGTCCTGGTGCCAGTGCAGGTCATAGCATGGTTGTCTGGAAGGACACTGCCCCCTGGTGGTTAGTACGCATCATATAGACTGGTGGTTCATTCTGGTTGCTTAGGCATATATATATCTCCCGGTGATTATTTTATTACTACCAATTTGTACTTAATCTCTTCACCTTTTTCACCCATTCCTCCAACCTCTCTCCCCTCTAGTTCTTAGTGTGTGAAGGTACTCCTAGTTTTCTGTGAACCAGTTATATATCACTCCAGGGCAGGGGTCCTCAAACTTTTTAAAGTGGGGGCCAGATCACGGTCCCTCAGAGAGCTGGAGGGCCGGACTATATGAACTACTAATTCCTACTGTAACACCTCGGCTGCGCTCACTGCCCAAAAAACCTGGCGGGCCGGATCAGACTCCTCTGCGGGCCGCATGTGTTCCGCGGGCCGTAGTTTGAAGACGCCTGCTCCAGGGTAATCCATAAATTAGAAAACATGGCAATCTGTAGTGAAAATTTAATAAAGTGAGATGCAAATTCACTTTTAAAATCTGAGCTTGAAATTTAAAAATCTCGAGTCCTGTTAAACAATTCACATCTGTGGGACTCTGTTGTTCCACTGTTGTTCCTTGTGACACAAGGGATCTTTCTCAGTGATTACAAGGTCTGGGAGAGTTTGGGCTGTTTCATACACTCTTCTATTTTCCCAGCACCTCTCACAGTGCCTGTCACATACAAGATATTAATTAAAGGTTCACTTTATTTGTAACATTTAAAAACCTTTCAGGCTTTATTCACAAATCTCAAGAGCACAGTTTCATATTTTTATATTTTCAAATCAGTTAAAATGGTCTTCATTAAAATATGGTGTTTTGCACATAGCAGGCCCTTGATTTTAAAAATTAATATTTAGTAATTTGAGACTTCCTGTCAAAATGACGGCATTGGTAAACATGGTACTCCCATCCTTCTACAACCACATCAAAATTACAATGAAACCACAGAATCACCATCATTCAGAACTGCCTAAAGTCAGGCTGAATGGAAATCCTACAATTACAGAATTACAGAATAAGCCACATTGAAACTGGCAGAAGGGGCAGAGGCATAGAATGGGATAGTCTAACACCTACGTGTGGCATATTTTTAATTGGAGGGATGTTTTGGCTGAGGAGGTCTCCGTGAGGAGCAAAGCATCCCAGCCCCACATCAGGTATCTGAGGCCAGGGTTGCAGTGCCAGGAAGAGAAGTCCCATAACTTCAGGCTGTAAAAACCAGTGGCTGAATGACACAGAGGCTACAGGAGTCCCAGGCAATTCCTCTTAAAGGGATGGTGCACAGACTTACTCAGACTCACTTCCTCTGAACTCCAGCACTTGGGCAGGAGCTTGAAAAGATCCAATGACATATGGGGAGGAACTAAACTATCTGGCATCAAGGCAAGAATTGGGGGAAAGTTTTGTCCCAGACAAAAGTGATAGCAGAGGTTATTGTTGCTTTGCTGAGACCTCCCAGCTTCAGTACTGACAGGCATTTGCCATATCCGACTCTCCATTAACCTGGCCCAGACTATTTGCCAGGCCCTGATAATTTCCTGAGACACCACTCCACCCAATTAGTGGCCTCACCCAAGCTATTTGCAGTGGCTTTTCCATATGAATAGCCTGTCCTAGCTCAGGCTTCAGACTTTCCTAAAGTATCTCAAACAAGCAGCAGCTAGCATCAGTGTACCCCATACCTCACGATAAGTGGCCCCAGGCCCGGCATTAGCAGTAACCTTCCTTGGTTCACAATTTGGTATCTCCTGGGCATTTCCAAGGCCAATAGAAGTAGCAGCCATCTGCAAATCACTCCATTTTTTGTGCTAGGTGGCCCTGGGCAGTAGCTGACTTTGCATCTCCAAGGAGTCACCAAAGCCAGTGCATCCAGTGTTCATCTTCAGACCAAGCCAGATTACAACCCTACGACATCCATTAGCAACACACTCAAGGGGTAGATTTGGAGAGCATCAAAGCCCTACCGAAGCAAGTCTTGTACAGCATCTCCTGTATAGCAGCTCTTCTGCAATAGTTGCAACTGGTCCTCATGGATAATTGGCCTGGGAGTCAATCCCTCCCAGTGATGCCTACAGCAATGAAGGCTCAACTACAACAGGATAGTACACACAGCCCACACAGGAGTGCCTATCTCAGTGATTGGTGAGGCTGAGCCACTGGGCCCTGAAGGACGCCTACCACACAAAGCCATTCTTCCAATTCCAGGAGACATAGCAGCTCTACCTAATACATAGAAAGAAAACAAAAACAAAAACACAAAACAAAAACAAAAAACAGGGAAGCAGCAAAAATGCAGAGACAAAGAAACATATTGCAAATGAAAGAACAGAATAAATCTCCAGAAAAAGAACTAAATGAAATGGAAGCAAGCAAACTACCAGATACAGAGTTTAAAACAATGGTTATAAGAATGCTCAAGGAACATAAATGAAAACTTCAAGGAACTTAGTGAGAAGATCAGTGACATAAAAAAGGACCAGTCAGCCTGGCCAGCGCAGCTCAGTGGTTGAGTGATAACCCATGAACCTAGAAATCACTGGTTTGATTCCCAGTCAGGGCACCTGCCAGAGTTGCAGGCTCCATCCCCAGTAGGGGGTGTGCAGGAGGCAGCCAATCAATGTTTCTCTCTAATAGATGTTTCCACCTCTCTATCCCTTTCCCTTCCTCTGTCTCTAAAAAAAAAAAAAAAAAAAAATCAACACATTAAAAACATTTATTCAATATAACAGCAATAGAGTTAAATATGACAGTCTCCTTCAATTCTATCCATTTTTACTCCGGACCCACTGATTACTACTACTAACAGTTTGGTGCCTTTCCTTCTTGTCTTTTTTAAATGCCTTCACATAAATAAGTGGACACACACAGACACATTTTTATCCACATGGAGTCAGACGTGTATTTTTCTGCTAGTGGTTCACCACCCTTTATTCCCATCTTTGCCCTATGACACACTGTCAGTATGTACAGCTCTATCTCATTCTTCTACAGTTGCTTGGTGCTAGACATCAAATGGATGAATCATAATTTATTGAACAACACTCCTTGGCACTTAGGGTTGTCTCCATTTTTAAAAAATAATCTAATAATTTTAGATAAAATGGGAGAGCCTGATTGGCATTTATAACATTGTTTCTAGGGAATAAATGTTATGGTTCTTATCAACTTAAAAACAAATTTTTGAATCATAACAAACATTTATTAAACTCCAGCATACATCAGTATACTAGGTACCCAGGAGATAAGATGATTTCTACCATCAAGAAACTCCTGATCAAGAAGATAGTAATTAATATTAATTTTGTGAGATATGATTATTATTATATTAAAAATGCTCATAAACTATAGACAAGTTTACTATAGACAATGTTAATTTGCCCATAATTTATATCACTAATTAATTCAGTTTCCTCAACATTTTTTCAAATCTTACTTCTATTAAAGGTATTTTTATCCAAAACTAGGTAAAAGTCAAAGTCCTCACTATAGATCACAAGGTTTTACACAGCGTGGCCTCCTCTTCCTCCTTCTTCCCAGTCAGACTTCTCCTGGCTCATTCCTCCCTTGTCTCGTTGGTCTCTATGCAATTTTTGAAAACAGGCCAGACAATTCCACCCTTAAGTCTTAGGGCCTCAGCCCTGGTGAGCCTATTTTTAAAATTGCAACTGCCTCCTCATCTCCTTTTCCCTGCTCTATTTTTTATAGTGTGTACCACTTTCTAAAATACTATACTTCTAATGACTTACTATGCTTATTTTTAAAAAATCATTTTCTTTCTTCTCACCATCCTCACAAGGGCAGATTTTTAATATTTTGTTCATTACATAGTAAATGGTTGTGGAATAAAGACAACCATTTCCTGAGATATAGTACTTTGAATCTCAAAACTAAATTTATAGCACCACCTAGTGCTTTTTGGAAGGATGTGCTGATTAATTCATATTTATTTGCACTGGCCATTGTTTTTGTTTGTTTGTTTGTTTGTTTGTTTTTACTGCCCTCTGTGGTTCTGTAGAAATTACAATGTTTTCAATGATTAAACAGTGTGAAACACACTGGCTTCTCTAAGGACCACCTCTTTTCTAACCTGCCCCAGAATTAGAGTGGGAGTAAGAGTATCATTAAGTTTTATGTCTTTAAAACTTAGGGCATCTACTCCTCCCCATTGCCAAAAACCATAAAACAGGATAAGAGCCTTTGTTGTTTTGGTACCTACAAACATTTTTTATTGATTTTAGAGAAAGAGGAACAGGAGAAATTAAATTGCCAATTAATATGCTCATTTCTTGGCTATAAAACCCCCTAAGTCAAAGTGATAAAACACTAGCAAAGGTAATGTTAATGTTTAAAATAGTTTCAGGATTCTCTAAAAGAATAAGCATAATCTTCTAACATAGGAAATATTGGTTTCTTTAGATATGAAAAAAGGAAAAAAAAATAAGAAAAGGAAGTTGCCTTAAAAGCATTAAAATATTTAAGATTAAATAATGAAATTAAGCTAGGTAATTTTTCTTGAATGTTTATTGTACTTAGCACTATTGTGAAAACTCATCAATCATCTTCACAACCTCCTAATGTAGGTTCTCTACGTTAAGTCCCATTTTTCATGACAGAATGGAGACACAAAGTCACAAAAATAGTAAAGAGTACAGCCAGGAATCAAAGATAGCCAAGCTAGTCTAGGCTTTTATCCATCTCTCCACAGAACTGAGAGGACTTTGCTTTGATTCAAAGTTCTTGGCCTGGCCAAAGAAATTTAGTAATGTCCTCTTCTTCCAAAAACAGCCCTAGCTAGTTCAGCTCAGTGGATAGAGCATAGGCCTGCGGACAGAAGGGTCCCAGGTTTGATTCCGGTCAAGGACACATGCCCCGGTTGCAGGCTCGATCCCCAGTGGGGGGGCTTGCAGGAGGCAGCCGGTCAATGATTCTCTCATCACTGATGTTTATCTCTTCCTCTCTGAAATCAATAAAAATATATTTTAAAAAAGGAATCAAACAGAAGCATATACAGTTATTCTAGGAATAAAGTTTTATTCTTTGTACAGCCAAGAAAGTAGAAGCTACAGAATTTAAGGATGCTTGGGAAAGAGCAAAGGTCACAGGTGGAAGATGGTTTGCAGTGACACAGTGAAGAATCTGTTGGTTCTTGCTGCTTATCCACCTCTTTTTGAAATCCACTCCTCAGAACTTTTGAGTCTACCCTCAGATTTCCCAAACCTTTACCCTATTTGACCACTGGTTCTAATGTTTTAAGGTGAATAGAAATGACTCAGTTTCCCAAATTGCCAATTAATATGCTAATTTCTTGGTTTATTTTAGCTGTATGTTAAGAAAACAACTGAGCCCCAGCCAGGTATCTCTGTTAATTAGAGCACTGTCCTGATATGCCAAGGTTGTGGGTTTGATCCCTAGTCAGGGATCATACAATAATCAACCAACAAATGTATGAATAAGTGGAACTGCAAGTCAATGTTTCTCTTTCTTTGTCTTCCTTCCTCTCCTGTTCCTCTTTCTCTAAAATAAAAAATAAAATAAAATAAAATAAAATAAAATAAAATAAAATAAAATAAAAATCCCACTTCTAGGAATATATCCTAAGAAACCAGAAGTACCAATCAGAAAGAATGTATGCACCAATAAGTTCATAGCAGCACAATTTACAATAGATAAGATCTGGAAAGAGCCCAAGTGCCCATCAGGAGATGAGGGGATAAAAAAAAAAAGTTGTGTACACTTATACCATGGAATACTATGCAGCAGTAAAAAAGAAGAATCTCTTCCCTTTGAGACAGCATGGAGGGGCCTGGAGAGGATCATGCTAAGTGAAATAAGTCAGTCAGTCAAGTATCACATGATTGCACTCATATGTGGAATCTAAGTAACAAAATAAACTGATGAACAGAGCAGATCCAGAGACGTGGAAGCATGAAATAGAGTGTGGAATCTAATAGGGAAGGGGGGAAGGGAGAGAGAGGGCAGGTAATCAACCAAAGACTTGTATGCATATATGCATTACCCATGGACATAGACAATAGGGTGCTGAAGGCCTGGGGCTGAGAGGAGGGGCGGGCTGGCTGGAAGAGTCAATGGGGGGAAAAAGGGAACATATGTAATACTTACATCAACAATAAAGAATTATAAAAAAATTTTAAGAAAACAATTATCTGTTAAAATGAGTCCATTAACAAGTGATTTACTAGGTAACATCCAGAATTATTTGAGTAGGAATTCCTCAGAATTTCATATTTATTGGGACTTTCAGGGGATATTTGTGAAGATGAGGCCTCCCCTACTCTCCGAGTGATTCTGGAAACGGTGCCCCTGCCCCTATTCTCAGATGGAATCTAGGACTCTTTTCTTAAATGTTTACTTGACTCTGCATTTTCTGAAATACAAGGCTTCTCTGGAACAGATAATGGTTATTCTCCATTTTGGATGGAATTTTTCAATATGTGCTTTGAGGATTATTTGCTTTGACTCACATGGGATAACTCCCACCCCATTTCTGACCTCTGGCATCAGAATCTTCCAGCTGTGCTAACAACCTTCCCCAGATGACTTGTATGACCTAGGGGGATAATTTTGAAAAGTAAAGTATCAGAATCATTTGTGTTGTTAGATTCTTTCCTATTACAGACCACAGACCAGAACTTCAAGGAGTATCATATAAACACCTAATTATAAGATCAAATATAATTTTAAGAGACTAATAATTAACAAATCTATTTACAGGATTGTATGCCTTTTTATTGTAAATTACATGTATGAAATGTCTCAAAGCATTATGTGGTGAATGTCGTTTAATCCTGCCTTGCCTTCCATAAAATTAACCAGCTGGCCAGAATTTTTACTGTGCTCCCCACATGTGAGTCTCCAATAACCCCCTAAGGCATTCTCTCTGAACAAGCCTCATTTCCTGTGTAAAAGGAACTGAGTTTGGTCAACGGTACAGAATCTAGTTGATTAAACTTAAATTGGTTGTCAGAGGAGGTTGTAATTCTGCAGTTGTGGAGATGTTTTAAAATAGAAAATACAATAATCTTTTTGGACAAGCAGAGTAGTAGCCTAAAGATATAGGATCCAAACAGAATGCCTGTTAAGATTCTTTTTAGTTTTATGATTTGACTAAACTGCCTCTTCATTCAATTGAATGTCAACTTGCTTTTTGCTTTTTTTTTTTTAATCAGCAGAGTCCAGTAAGAATTCCTTGTCCCTCCTTGATAATATCATAGCCTCTTGAGAATCCATTACAAAAATACAGTTTAGATGCATATACCACACAAAGGAGAAAACCATTTAACTTGATGAGAATATCCCACCCAGATCATTCAGATACCTAATAGAATTTTTCTCTGAAATTATTGGGTTTGGCCAACTGGCCAAATCTCTTCAATAGCACCCTAGAATTACTCTTCTTTCTTACACTCCGTTTTCACTTGTCACTTACTCTTGATTCTTGTCAATTGCCACTACTTTTCTTTTCCTTCACTTATAATAGAAATCACAGTTGCACCAAGAAGGTCCCTTACCTTGCAAGTCTTCCTCAGGTACAGCCAGGTTGCACGCCGCTGTGCTGCCAGAGTGAAAGGGAAATCAGGGAGGACAGACGGTTGCTGAGACCTGGAGATGCTCTGGGTACATCTACGCAGCTGGGAAACAGCAACTTTTAGTTACAAGTTTATAACACGAAGGACACTTCTGTGAAACTACTGCAAGTCTACCTGGGAAAACATTTAAAGCCTGATTTTTATCCTTACGAGATTGTAGGAAAATCTAGCATCAATTGAAAAGTAACTTCCATTCCTGTCACTGTTTCTGGATTTGGTTCAATGTATCAGTGGAACCAGGCAACGAATAATCTTTATACTCAACATCTCTTGAATGAAAATGGAATGGGTTGGTGGGAGGAATGGCTAGATGTTTAGGAGACACTGTGATTTGCCACTTCACCTGTGAGGAAAGCACCTAATTCTCTGTAGGACGTGACAGAGAACTAAACCAGGCAGGGGGAGGCTGATAGGAGGGTGTGCGGTGGATGAGGATGGTGTGAGAGGGGGATGAGGAGGGTGTGAGGGGCAGATGAGGAGGCGGTGAGGGGGATGAGGAGGCGGTGAGGAGGATGAGGAGGGTGTGAGGGGGATGAGGAAGTGGTGGTGAGGGGGATGAGGAGGCTGTGAGGGGGATGAGGAGGCGGTGAGGAGGATGAGGAGGTGGTGGTGAGGGGGATGAGGAGGTGGTGGTGAGGGGGTTGAGGAGGTGGCGGTGAGGAGGATGAGGAGGCAGTGAGGTGGGTGAAGAGGGTGTGAAGGTGCAACTGTGATTTCTATTATAAGTGAAGGAGGGTGTGAAGTGGCCGAGGAGGCGCTGAGGGGGACGAGGAGGTGGGTGTTCTAGTCCAGATCAAGTCCTAGGAGCAACACTTCACTCCTTTCTACTTAAAAACAGGCCCAAGAAGCTCCTTCCAAAAATTTCACCAAAGGGAAGTGTGATCAGTTGCCAACATAAATGACTAGGGTATTCTGACTTTTTAAAAGGTGTTTTCTTTGTGACTTTAAAGAATATGGAAGTCTAAATTGTGGCCTGTCAGTCCTTCAAGACCAGGTAAGAATTGATGATTTGGCGACAAAGGCACATGTTTTAAGCCGAATAAACTGGTATCCAAATGTCCAGAAAAATAATGTAGGACGAATTAGCCGGGAAAGCCCGGCTAATGACACGACTTCGGATGCCACAGACCTCCGGTAGCCAGCAGGGAGGTGTGGAGCGGGGAGACCGGCCGCCTCGGGGCGGGGCGGGAAGGTTCGGGGTGAGGAACGAAGGGAAGGCCACAGCAGCAGGGCCTCCGGCGTGGTCCCTGACGAAAAACATTGAGGGACAACTAGAGCCGCCCCAAACTCCCCGCTGCGGTCCTCACTCGAGCCTCTGGTTCCCGGGACGCGCGCGGCGATGGGAGACGGCGCCCTACGAGACACACCCGAGCGCGAGCACGCACGGCAGTGTCCGCGGAAAGCCCCTCCCCCCCGGCCAGCCCGCCGCGCTGACAGGCATCGCCGTGAGCCAATGAGCGCGCCGGGGGGCGGGGCGTGGATCCAGAAGGGGCGGGATTTCCCGCCTGGCTCCGGGCGAGGGCGGCGCGGGAGGGACGGCTGCAAAGACTGCGGGAGAGAGAGGGTGGGTCGGGGTCAGCTGCTGCGGGTGGGTCGGCGTGGGAACCGTGGGCGGCCGCCGCGTCACCTGCCCGTTGCCCTCCCTCCGCCACGATGCCGGGGATCGACAAGCTGCCGATCGAGGAGACCCTGGAGGACAGCCCGCAGGTGAGGAGGCGCGGGCGGCGGCTGGAGGCGAGGGTAGGAGCCGCGTGGGCCGATCCCGGAGCCTGACGTCGCTGGCGGCCGCAGGGGCCCGCCCCGGCCCAGGTGGGCGCCGCCGCCCCGCGCCCCCGCCCTCGGCGAGCCGCGCCCAGAGAGAGCCACCCAGGCCGCGCCGCCCGCCCGCCCGCAGCCCGCGCGGGCCTGCGCCGCTAGGCCGGGAGCCGCGCGCGGGGTCCGGCCCCTCTGCGGCCCGGCGGCCGCGTACGTTCGCAGGGCTTCGTTCTGTGCGTTTTTATCGCCGCGATGGGCGGTGGTGAATCCCGATCCTGGGATTTCCTCCCCGAAAACCTCTCCTCCCGAGGAAATCCTGGAGAAAGAACCCGGTGGACTCTTTCGATGATGTCTGAGCAAGCTGGGGAGAGAGAGAGATGAATAGATTTTCCCCGGGAGATGCTGAAAGGCCGTGCATTTGCGCGTGCAGAGCACCCCGACCTGGTCCACGAGCCTCCCCGCCCTGGGCGCCCGGTGTCGTGGCCGCGGCCGTGGCCGCTGTCACTCGAGCGTGTGACGGACGGCGCCTCCGAGGCTCCGCGACCCCCGCGCGGCTCCCTGCTGACCTGGCCCTGGAAAACTCATCAAAATAAAAGCCCGGGGTTGTGTGTGTGTGCGCGTTTGGGAATGCGGCTACTGCGAATGCTTTAGCTGAAGACAATCTAGGAAAAACAACCATTGGTTATGTTTTTAGGACTGAAGGATGAAATCAGCTATGTTAAAAACACGCTGGTTGGTGGGGGCTGTCACTTGCATAGAGAAATGTCATCCTTAAGCCTTACACAGTGATTTAAGCTATGTAAGACCACGTTGATGGTTGGTTACCACGTAGAATGAAGACAATGTTCTTGAGATGTTGGTTTGAACTACACCGTTCCATGTATTTCTTCATGTGTCTTGGCAGCTTAATATGCCCCTTTCCTGGGCGGCACGTCTGCCGTGGGTTATTTTAAAATTAAAATATTTGTTCATTTATTTGAGAGAGAGAGGGGGGAGGAGAGAGAGAGAGAGAGAGAGAGAGAGAGAGAGAGAGAGAGAGAGAGAGAGAGAGAGAGAGAATATTGTGGATTTATTGTTCCACTTATTCATGCACTCATTGGTTGATTCTTGTGCCCTGACTGGGGATGGAACCCGAAACTTTGGGCGTGTCAGGAGGACACTCCACCAACTAAGCTACCCGGCTTGTGCCAACTTTAATTGCCAAGTTGAAATTGGGCTCTGATTGTGGAATTGATTTGATTTTTCATGCTGAAAGTTATCTTTATTGGCCAGTTGCCTGCTGGTAATGTACTCTTATCAGCCAATACTGATACAAAGAGAAACCCACATCTTGGCTTGACTGCTAGAATAGCCAGTTCAAATTATTTTCTTAGTGTAAAGTTATAAACTATATCTGTTTCATACACTTTGCAAAACTTATGTGAGGTGTATTGGTTAGGTGCACTTTGTCCTTTTGCTTTTTTATTATCCGTCCCCTTCTTTTGCCTGGCCTGGCTTTTCAGCCTATAAAGACACACACAGCTCAAAATAGGCTGTACAGTGCCCTGGCTACGACTTGTGAAGAGGATATAATCTCTTGACTTATTCCTTGAACTTTTCACACAATTAGTTTACAACTTTAGCATTAGTGTTTTTGTTTGTTTGTTTGTTTTTACAAGAATGTGCCACATTAGGGTCAGTTTTACAGTAATTTTTGATGAAATAGCCACACTGATATTTCAATTTCTGGAAGTAATAATTTTGAACTAAATAACATTTATTTGGGAAAATTAGTTGGGGACAACTGGGATTTGGAAAGGGAGGAAACTTGTGATTCTTAGGGAGTACCTGAGAGTGGAAAGTCCTGGATCTGGGATTAGGATTTAAAGGTTTTAACCTTCACTGCCACTTGGTCCCTTCTGGTTTAGGGCAAGTTACTCAACTTCTCTGAATCACAGCTGTTTATAGATAGCTATTTTATTTTTGTACCTGGTAATAAAAATAATGTTTACTTCAGAAAAATTGGAAGTACAGGGGAAAAAAAAAGCAGTTACGTGCCATGTACCCAGCCAAAAACCCTGTTAATAGTTTACTTCCTTCTTTCTAATTTTTTTCTCTCTTATACATTTTAATGTAATTGAGATTATGTTGTGTATACAATTTTTATTTGGTTTTAATTTAACATAATTTAAGCATCTTCACATGTTATTACATTCTGAATAAAGGAAATTAAGGCTGCATGTTTCCTTAGCTGACTTAATAGTTAATTGTCTTACTGGACTTTTAGACTTTCCCCCCCAAATTTTGCTTTTATATATTGGGCTGAGATTCATACTTGGGCATACATTTTTGCTCTCATTTGGGTTACTTATTTAGGATGGAATCCAAATAGTGAAGTAACAAAGATTATGGAAACTTAAAGCTTCTGATATGATAAGTTATTAGACCATTTGATCCTAATCATTTTTAAAATTTAAAAAAAATTGAGGCTTTTTTCTTTTGCATAATGTGAAATACTCCTAGATTATAGCACAGTGGTCAGCAAACTCATTAGTCAACAGAGCCAAATATCAACAGTACTACGATTGAAATTTCTTTGGAGAGCCAAATTTTTTAAACTTAAACTTCTTCTAACGCCTCTTCTTCAAAATAGACTCGCCTAGGCCATGGTATTTTGTGGAAGAGCCACACTCAAGGGGCCAAAGAGCCAAATGTGGCTCTCAAGCTGCATTTTGCCGACCACTGTTATAGCACATACTTGTTTTCACATCTGTTACCATGATGCGTCTTATAGCTGCTGATGTTTTACTTCTAATTGCCTCAAATGTACACACCTGTCTGTTTCTCCTAGAGGCATGACCGACCAACTGCAACCTCTAAATATTCAACCAACAAATCTGTTTAACGAGTTGAAACATTACCATTCATGTTTGTTGTTTGAATATATTCCTTTGATACCTGATGAGATGAAGCAAGTGCCACCATTAAAACCTGCTATATGGGCCCTGGCCGGTGTGGCTGAGTTGGAGTGCCTTCCCTTGTACCAAAAGGTGGTGGGCTCAGTTCTGGTCTGGGGACATAGCCAAGTTGAGGTTTCCATCCCAGGTTGAGGGAGGCAATTGATCATGATGTTTTTCTCTCTTCTTCTCCCTTTCTCACTAAATTCAATAAAAAGAAAAAACTTGCTGAATGGTATCTGATGAAATGGTTTGTAAGGAAATATGTATTGGGGACAAAAGTGGAGCGCATTTAAGAAATATTTGTACAGAATAATAGTGGATGAGAAAACATGGATATTGATAACTCTGTCAAAAAGTGACTCACAAGAGTTGAACTCTGTGAAGAAATTTTAGGGTTACTAGTATATTAAATTTATGCTGCTGGGTTTGTATTCCTTTTTTATGTTTATATGGGAATTATATGTAAAATTTTATCTAAAGGTGTGTTTCCATAAAATTTAAATTAAAAATTTTAAGACATTAAAAAACCTTAAATTATAACTTAATTGCCAACGTTGTTTTGTTTGTTTTAGTAGTATATAAAAATGGTGTAGATCAGCCGAGACCGGTTTGGCTCAGTGGATAGAGCATCGGCTTGGGGACTGAAGGGTCCCGGGTTCGATTCCGGTCAAGGGCATGTACCTTGGTTGCGGGCATATCCCCACTAGGGGGTGTGCAAGAGGCAGCTGATCGATGACTCTCTCTCTCTCTCATCGATGTTTCTAACTATCTCTCTCCCTTCTCTCTGTGCAAAATCAATAAAAAATATATTTAAAAAAAATGGTGTAGATCACAGTGGATACCATCAGAGACTCAGTGAAATGGTATTGATTGTATTTTTATAAGTTGCTAATTTTAAACAATCATACAGTGTTAAACTTGATATTTTAGTTTTAATTAGGGTACCTATTTCAACCTTGTTTGGGCTAAGATGATCTTTTTCTTTTTAAAAAATCCTCACCTAACAGCATTTTCCCCCTGTTATTATTGATTTTAGAGAGAGAAATCAATTCGAGAGAGAAACATCAATGGGTTGCCTCCCATATGCACCTCAGCCTGGGATCTAACCGCAACCTCGGTATGTGCTCTAACTGGGAATCGAACCCGAAACCTTTTGGTGTATGGGACTGTGCTCCAACCAGCTGAGCCACCTCAGGGCAAGAGGACCTTTTTAAAAAATGCTTTTATTTTTTAGATTTAGAGTTGATTTTTTTTTTTTAAGAGCAAGATGATTTTTTTTAAGTGAGAAAGTTCACTATGATTGAGATTTAATTAAAAAAAAAATTTTAAGCCCTGACTAATTTGGCTCAGTGGATAGTTTCCGCCTACAGACTGAAAGGTCCCAGGTTCGAATCCAGTCAAGGGCATGTACCTTGGTTGTGGGCACATCCCCAGTAGGAGGTGTGCAGGAGGCAGGCAGCTGATCCATGTTTCTCTTTTATCTATGTTTCTAACTCTATCCCTCTCTCTTCCTCTCTGTAAAAATCAATAAAATTAAAAAATATTTTTATTGACTTCAGAAAGGAAGGGAGAGGGAGAGAGATTAAAAACATCAATGATGAGAGATAATCATTAATTGGCCACCTCCTGCATGCCCCCCCCCCCCCCCCACTGGGTATCGAGCCCACAACCAGGCATGTCCCTTTAACCAGAATCACATCTATCTGCAGTTCTATCCACTGAGCTAAACCGGTTAGGGCTCTTTTTACATCTTAAAATAGCACTTTGAGAGAGAGGAGTTGAGGTAAAGAATAAAAAAAATTCTGTCAGATCTACATCTCTGGGGCATGGGAAGTAGAGGACTGAGCATGTGGGCTTTATATATTGGCGTAATGATTTTGTGTTTTTTTCCCAAAAACTGTATTCACTTAGCTTTCTCTTCTGAAAATAGGAAGCTAAGATTAAGTTGAGTTTTAAAAACCAGCTAGCCGAAACCGGTTTGGCTCAGTGGTAGAGTGTCTGCCTATGGACTGAAAGGTCCCCGGTTCGATTCCAGTCAAGGGCATGTACCTTGGTTGCGGGCACATCCCCAGTAGGGGGTGTGCAAGAGGCGGCTGATCAATGATTCTCTCTCATCGATGTTTCTAACTCTCCCCCTCTCTTCCTATCTGTAAAAAATCAATAAAATATATTAAAAACCATCTAATTTTATCTTCTTTCTGGACTCATAAGGTTGAAACATTATTTGTAGTGTAAAATACAAGGTCATCATTTAGATTTTAAGCTGCAGTTACGGCAATAGTTTTTGGTATTTTAATTCTTTTATGCCTTTGAGATATAAAAAGCTTAGCATACTTTGCTTTGATATGCTGAGTTTCCTTGCCTCTGAAATCCTTTTTATTAACAGTCTTAAATTTACTTACTATTTTTCCCCTTAAAATGAAAAATTTTATGTACTCAGGGGAAAAAAAAGCCTAACAATATAGAAATGTATAAAGAAGAAGAAAAAAAATAACCCTAAATTTTGCTTATAAATTGATGTTTTATAGGCAATGCTGGAGAGGGGCACTATGATATTATTTTTGGATTATGATGGGGAGGGGTTTGGCACTAACCTAGAAGATACCACAGAGAAAAAGAAATAATCACACTAAGTTGTCTTGAAATAAGACAGTTAAAGTATTTACACATGGAATATTATTAAATTAACCTTGAGTGTTTCTATGATTTGTTAAGTTTAATTGCAGACTTTTTACTTCATAAAAATATACCTTTGTTGTTCCTTCTAAAAGTTTGTGGGATGTATTTGGGAAAACCCTTTATTTTAATGAAGTGAAACTGAGAAAAAAGAATCCTGACGTCTTAGCATTACTATCAAAAGAGAAAAAATAGATTAATACTCAAGATAATTAGAACTCTGATGTTCTAGGATTTTTCCTTCCTTAAAAAAATTTCCTTCTGACTAATGTAATGGTTAACATAAACTTATTGCTTTTATTTTATATAGACAAGGTCTTTACTGGGCGTATTTGAAGAAGATGCTACAGCTATTTCCAACTATATGAACCAGTTGTATCAAGCTATGCATCGGATTTATGATGCACAGGTAACAAAGCTAAGGCTGACTCCATACTTTTGCAAAATGAATCCTGAAGCACAGAGGGTGTCTGTCTTGTTTACTGGTGCCTAGAGCTGACCTGGGCTCATAGTAATAAATACTTGTTAAATGGATGAATGAACATTATTTTGTATTACAGAGCTCACATTTCAATTACTAATGCATAGTTTGTAGTACTGTGAAAGTTATGAAGATTGAAGCTTCTGTCCCTCCTCCCCAAACCCAGTAAGGGCTTATTGAAACTTAATAATATTATAGTGACATTTACCTAAGATTTGACTGAAAACCCCATATTGTCACCCAAATTTTCCCTAGTCATGCTATTAATCTTATGGAATACTTCCCTTTTTAAACAAAGGATTTGAAAGTATTTTGCCTCTGTTTTGTTAATAGAAGGTAATAAAACTTAGATGTAGCTCTGGGGCATAGGAGATGAATTTAAGAAAATAGAAAAGACTAGATTCTTTGGTTAAATAGAAATAAGATTTGAGGCTTTGTTTATGAAATTTAATTATAAACCTTAACAACAACCTGGGTTGTATAATAAACTTTCTTTGGGGTTAATTAAGTACTCATTTTTCCCCTTTCTAATTTTATCTTCTTTCTGGAGTCATATTTTCATTATGTACTTAAAAGTTGTGACAGTTTTTATTTTATTTTCTTCTAGTTGGTCTCTCAAATCAGAAGACAGATTGATATATAAAGGAAATGTTATTTTTGTCATATTCATCACTGGAAAAAAAACCTTTAAACTAAAAAAGTATTTCTGTTGCTGTATTTTATGATTAGGTTGACCACATTTTGGTTTTACGTTATTAAATGCTTATCATGGACTAATATCAGTATCTAGAGAAAGGGATGATCAGTTTTCAGTGTAGAATCTCTCAAGATTTTGCTAAGATATATACAGTTTACTCCTAACTTTAAAGCTTTAACAATATTTAACTTAATGCCTAGTTTTTATTAGTTAAAAACAAGCAGGCACCAGGAACAGTGCTGGTGTATAGTTTATGGTTTGAGTTTCCTTTTAGTACTTTAATGGTAGTTCTCTTTCCAGTGATTTAGTGAGGGGTTTAGAGAACATGTACGATATTTTATGTTAAGTGATAAATAAAAATGGTGTAGGTATCTTCAACTAAAATTTTTTGTTATCAATAATGTCACATTAATTTGAATTAATCTTTTTTATAGAATGAATTAAGTGCAGCAACACACCTGACTTCAAAACTTTTAAAAGAATATGAAAAACAGGTACTGTATATAAAAGTTTTAAGCACAATTTAAAATATGCAGTGATACCGTATCTATATAGTTAAGTAGAATTTCTCATCAATAATCAAACTTTTTAGAATTCACAGAAGTTAATTTTTATATGCCATTGAAATGCCTTTATAGCACTTATATCTAATTTTAATGACAATGTTAGTTACAGAAATTATCTGATTGACTTCTCTTTTTACTGAAGCTTGCTTAGTTACATAAGTGGTTATTGGAGGAATTGGAGCTAAACACCAAATCTTTGAACTCCCCAAGTATGGTGCATTACTATATACCATGTTAATTGGTTGTTTAGCAGCATTATAATTAATGTTTACTGTAACTATACTGACTTATTAAAATGATACATTTAGAGCTTATTCAAAGTTTAGAAGTTTTCTGAAGTTATTTAAGAATCTAAATTATAATGTCATTCACAAAAAACATACAGCATTGGTCCTTTACTGCATCGCTCTCACTTTTTAGCGTTTTCCATTGGGTGGTGATGATGAAGTGATGAGTTCTACTTTGCAACAGTTTTCAAAAGTTATAGATGAGGTAAGTGTTTATTTTATTTTGCTTGAATAAGTGGTTTTCTAATTAAGTTATTCAAGTTGTTTAGCTTTTATTTGGAACTGTCATTATGATTATATGAGTAAGTCTCTATTTAAAAAAGATTACTATTTAAAAAGGACCTTATTTCTTGGAGGCTGTCTTGTAAAAGCAGTACTTTCTTTGCTTGATTAAAACAATTGTTTTTAAGGAATAAACATAGATATGTTCTCCCAGTCCATGTAACTAACATTCAGTGTTTCATTCATTGTCTTATCTGATGAACACAGGGAGAGAACAGGCGCTTTACGGTTTTTCTTTTTTTTGCCATTAGGCAACATTTTATCTTTCGCTCTAAATAGCCAATATCAACCCTTAATTTCTCAAAGTAGTCTCAGAACAAATAACTAAAAAAAGATGGGCAGTGAGGAGGAGGAAAGATGGTGAGAGATGTTTGGAGAGCCCATAACTGCTCTCTACTAGTGCAGTGACAACTCTTCTTTTCACATGCACCGTTAGTCCTGTCTTTTCTAGTCTCTTAACTGGAAAATAATTTTTTGAAATACTTTAATCCATTATAGCAAAATATTGCCCTAGATAGGGGTGTCGAACTCAATCAGAGAAGGGGCCAAAATCTAAAATCCAGCCTAAATCGCGGGCCGAATGGTTTACTGAACAGTCATAAACCGTCATTGTGATGGAAACGCAGCGGAGTGCAGTGATGACAGCGCGGTGCGGGCCACATTGCAAGGCCTGGCGGGACGGATTTGGCCCGCGGGCCTTGTGTTTGACACATGTGCGGGCCTAGCAGATCAATATAAAGAAATGTTTATAGGAAATGGAATTTTTTTTATTGTGGTAAAATATACATAAATAAAATTTACTACTGGTGACTTTTAGTACATTCACAGTGTTGTGCAACCATTAGCACTGATATTCTAGAACACTTTTATCATTATCCCAAAGGAGACCCTGTGCCCATTAAGCAGTCACTTCCTGCTCCTCACTCCCTTAGCTCCTGGCAATCATAAGTCTGCTTTCTGTTTGTTTGGATTTACCTATTTTAAACATTTCATGTAAATGGACTCAATATAATTTGTGTTGTCGTTCACTTAGCAAAATGTTTTTAAGGTTCATCCATGTTGTAGCATGTATCAGATTGCATTCCCTTTTTTTTTTTTTTTAATTAGTTTCAGAGAGGAAGAGAGAGAGATAGAAACATCAGTGATGAGAGAGAATCATTGATTGGATGCCTCCTGCATGGGGAGATCAAGCCCACTACCTGGGCACATGCCCTTAGCCAGATCGAATCTGGGATCCTTTAGTCCACAGGTGGACACTTTATCCACTGAGCCAAACTGGCTTGGGTCACATTTCTTTTTTTGCTATATAAAATGTTGTATGAATATTTTTAACATTTTATTTATCCATTTATCAGCTGGTGGACATTTGGGTTGTTTTCCACCTTTTGGCTAATGCAATAGTATTGCTGTGAGTATTCATGAACAAGTGTTTTTTTTTTGTTTTTGTTTTTTTAAAAATATATTTTATTGATATTTTACAGAGAGGAAGAGAGAGGGACAGAGAGTTAGAAACATCGATGAGAGAGAATCATCGATCAGCTGCCTCTTGCACACCCCTCACTGGGGATGTGCCCGCAACCAAGGTACATGCCCTTGACCGGAATCGAATCCGGGACCTTTCAGTCCGCAGACCGACAGCTCTATCCACTGAGCCAAACCTGTTTCAGCAATTTTTTGTTTTGTTTTTTTTTGAACACCAGTTTTCACTTCTTTTGGGCATATACCTGGTGTGGGATTGCTGGGTCATATGGTAGTTTTGTGTTTAACTTTTTGAAAAACCACAACTTTCCACAATATTACATTCCCATCAGTAATGTAGGAGGGTTCTAGTTTTTCCACATTGTCACCAACACCTGTTGAAGTGGTGTGAAGTAGTCTCATCATAGTTTTGACGTGCATTTTCCTGATGGCTGATGATATTGAGCATCTTTTCACGTGCCAATTGGCCATTTGTAAATCTGTCTGTTCAGATCTTCCCCCTTTTCTTAATCGGGTTGTTTTTTTTATTACTTAGTTTAAGGGCTTTTTTATTCAAGTTCCTTATTAGATACAACATTGGCAAATATTTTCTCCCATTCTGTGGATTGTCTTTTTTAAAAATATATTTTTATTGGTTTCAGAGAGGAAGGGAGAGGGAGAGAGAAACATCATGATGAGAGAGAATCATGGATGGGCTGCCTACTGCACACCCCACCCTGGGGATCAAGCCCGCAAACCGGGCTTGTGCCCTGACTGGGAATGGAACCGTGACCTCAGCCACGGAGCCACGCTTGCTGGCACTTTTTTACTCTCTTGGTAGTATTCTGTGGTATACAAAAATCTTAATTGTGATGAAATTTAATTTATGTATATTTTTTGTTGCTTATGCTTTTAGTTTCATATCTAAGAAATCATTGCCAAATCCAAGGTTATCCCATGTTTTCTTCTAAAAGTTTTAAATGAAATTTTTTGACTGTATATTTTATTACATAATTTTGTGTTCTCTTATTATCAAGATCTTTCACGAGATTTTGTTTAATGTACACAACATTAGTTAAATGTTTTTGTTACTTGGCCTTTTTGGTTTTTCTTTTACTAGCTTAGCTCTTGTCATGCGGTACTTTCAACGCAGCTTGCTGATGCCATGATGTTCCCCATTACCCAGTTTAAAGAAAGAGATCTGAAAGGTATTGAAGTCAAGCTTATGTTTACTTTCATTAGCTATCAGAATATTAATGCCTGTAAAATGCATATTACTCTATATCTTAACCATTTCTGAATACAGCTGTGCCACATTTACTTTAATTAGTCACTAACCACTTTTAGGAGCTAATTAATACTAGGTGTTAAACTAGATTCTGGGGAATACTGATATGAATAAGATGTCTCTTCTCTTGAGAAAGTCTAGAGGAGGACATAGGTAAACAGGTAATTACAACAGTGTTGTGAAAGCTCAGAGGAGGGTGTCAGAAAGGCTTCACCAAGGATGTGACATGAGCACTGAGCTGTGAAGAGGAGTTTGCCAGAAGAAAAGAGGCATTCTATCAGAGGGACTAGGAAAACAAAGATGTGGGTTGTAGAAATACATGGCTTGTTTTGAGAATAAGAAGTTCAGTGTGGCTGCAATATTGAATGTGTTGGGCATGGCAGGAGACAAATCTAGAAGTAGATTAGTAGGGACTAGATTATGTAAAGATGTTCCACTTAAGTTTATAAGGAAAGTGAAGCGAATGAAGGTCTTTTAAGAAGGAGACATAATCCTTTTGTTTTTGGAGGGTGGAATAGAGTGAATTTGATGTCTAGGAGAATGGATTAGGAAGTTGTGAGAGTCCAGTGAGGTATGACCAAGACTTAAACTGAGACAGTGGCACAGGAGATGGAGGTGTGTTTATGGGTTGGAGTGGCAGGAGGTAGGTGGTACTGACACAGCTAGCAACCCATCACTTGGTTGTTTGTGGTAGATTTTGCCCCCATTTAGCATTATTCAGTGATAAAATGAGTTTTATAGAATTAGCTCTTCTTTCTCATAATTTACAATTTTAGAAACTTATATAGACCTATTTACAAGATAGGTAGATAGAATAAAACATTGAATTAATATATCAGTGGAAGGTAAAATATTTAAATTATAATGGAATAAAAACAAATGAATTTGCTAGGGCTGGTTTGGCTCAATAGATAGAGTGTCGGCTTGGGGACTGAAGGGTCCCAGGTTCGATTCCGGTCAAGGGCATGTACCTTGGTTGTGGGCATATTCCCAGTAGGGGGTGTGCAGGAGGCAGCTGATCGATGACTCTCTCTCATTGATGTTTCTAACTCTCTCTCTCTCTCCCTTCCTCTCTGTACAAAATCAATAATATATATTAAAAAAACAAAAAAAAAAACAAATGAATTTTAGACATGGAGTTAATATTTGTGGTGATAAATCCTCAAGAATGGTAATTCTAAGATCAAGAAACAAATCTCTTTTCTCAGTCAAAGGGGACTGAATGTCATAATTTATTAATAAAATGTTCATTACTTCTTATTCAACATTTGAACTTATTAGAGTCAGTATAAAAAATGAATTGTTAGATTCTGGTACAAAAACTATTTCTATATCTTAGAACTTACAGTGGTTTTACAATTTGTTCTTGTATCATATTACTAATTTGTGGCGAGTAGATTTTCTGGAGTTGTAATGTTGCTAATAATAATAAATGTTCTATAGGCTAGCTGAAATACAGAGTGGCATTGCCACTTTGAATGTCGAAGTATGAGATATTATTTGGAGTTTTAATTGTAGATTAAGTGGCAGTTACTATTTTAAAAATAAAATTTAAGATATTTCATAAATATGCTACACTGAAATTATTCTTGAACTTTTCCAGAAATATTGACATTAAAGGAAGTGTTTCAGATTGCTAGTAATGGTAAGCTCTTAATACTTTACAGTTATTTCTTGTTATGATGCATTTTTAAAATCAACACAAATCTGTGGCCAGATTCTATGCAATAATTAAAAAAAAATGAACCTAATTAAAAGTTTAAGTGAACATTATTTAAATCAGTGTTGTTATTTAGGTTATACTGTTTACCCTATAGAAAAATTTAATAAGAAATTAAATCAACTTTTGTGTCTTGCTATCCTCATAAATTAAAGAGTGATATAATATTTTCCCTGCCTTGTTTTCCTATACATCCCACGTTTTCTTTCATGAATGTTTGCTGTTTTTGTATTAAAAATATTTAAGAAAAATTTTAGTGGATTGCAGTTTCCTTTGAATTAAATATTTTTACCAATTTAATAAGTAGAAACATATTTTAGGGGAGTGGTTGGAAAACTCATTAATCAACAGAGCCAAATATCAACAGGACAACGATTGAAATTTCTTTTGAGAGCCAAATTTTTAAAACTTAAACTTCTTCTAATGCCACTTCTTCAAATTAAACTTGCCCAGGCTGTGGTATTTTGTGGAAGAGCCACACTCAAGGGGCCAAAGAGCAGCATGTGGCTCACAAGCTGTGGTTTGCCAACTACTGCTTTAGGGGAAATTTGGATAGGGGAACATTTGTTGAAAGATGCACATCTGAAGCCATTTAAAACATAAGTTTTGCAAAGTATTATTTTGTTGTTGTTAATAGTCATTTCTATTTTCCAGATCATGATGCTGCAATTCACAGATATAGCCGATTATCAAAAAAAAGAGAGAATGATAAGGTATGATACATATTTACTCTTTCAGAATTGCAATTAACAATTCTTTCATTAGGTGGTCTAGTTTTTCCGGTTTAAAATGCTATCTTTATTGGGATGGAGGTGTCAATCAGGAAAAAAGGAGACGTGTAATACTTTAAACAATAAAAAAAATGCTGTCTTTAGTTTTGTACATTGTTTGCTAGCACATTCCCCGCCACACACACATACACATAAAGAGCTCAGGTGGACATGTGCTTCCTTTGACACCTGGAAAGTAAAGGGTAGGAGGTAAAAATGTGGGAGTCATTGGAATATGGAATATTCTTTATATTTGATTTGGTATTCTCAGGAGAGCAGGAAGAGAGAAGAAGAACCTAGTATATAGTACTTTGTAGGTGCTCAGTAAATATTTGTTGTCTGAATACAAGAACTTAAGGGAACACACATTTTAAGTGTAGGTGAAGGGAAACAAGCAAGTACAAGAGAGGAGGGATAGTAGGAAGGGAACCAGGAGGAGAGAGTGATATGTTGTGAATTGACAAAGTCAAAGACTAATGGCTAAGCTATCCTATCTGATAAAGAAGGAATATGCTAATTGACCCCCACACTGTTGCGAAGATGGTGTGCCCACGGCCAATAAGGAGGGAATATGCTAATTGACTGCCACACCCTCAAAGATGGCAGCGCTCACAGCCCCAAGACGGGATCGCCCAGTCCCCTCAGCCCCGCCAGGGTGGCAGGCCTGTGGCTGCTCCGTTTATCTGCCTCTGGAATCTCACAGTCTCCACAGCCCGCCAGCCACCCAGGGTCAGCCTGAGGCACAGGCAAGCCTTGGATGGCAGCTCCCAGCCAACGCTTGAGGTACAGGCAAGCCTCAGATAGTGGTTGCCCAGCCGCCCAGAGCTGCCTGAGGCTTAGGTAACCAGGGCCAGCTGAGGCTAGCACTGCTGGGAGTGGCAGCAGCAGAGGTGTGATGGGGCATCACCTTTTGATCTCCGGGTTGCCTCCTGCCCCTGAGGACTCCCGGACTGTGAGAGGGGGCAGGTCAGGCTGAGTGACCCACTCTCCTATTCCTGAATTTTCATGCACTGGGCCACTAGTTATCAAACAATTAATTGTCTACCTTTCCTCTCTGTGGTATACTTTCTCTGACATGCTTAGTTTATTGTACCAATCTTAGTTATATGCAGAATTCTGCTTTTAATGTGCTTTAAAATGAAGTGGTTGGTAGTATAACAGGAAAACTATCTTAGCCAATATTTTGCAGGATTTCTAATATCTAAGAAAATAAGGAAGCAGTGCACAATTGCTGGTGATGTGCCTTTTTCCTTGGGTAGGCTCTTCTTCACAGCCACTATTAAAGATAAATTAAAATTAAATAATAGTATTTTTAATTTTTTCACTTAAAGGCAAAGTATGAAGTAACAGAAGATGTCTACACTTCCAGGAAAAAACAACACCAGACCATGATGCATTATTTTTGTGCGTTAAATACTCTTCAGTACAAGAAGAAAATAGCATTGTTAGAACCTCTACTTGGGTACATGCAAGCTCAGGTGAATTCTACACTGTGTCTTGGATTATAACTGCCCTAAAACCTTCATATTAAGTATGTTAGTGATGTTAAACATAAGGGTGTTACATTGCAAACTACAAATTACAATTTTGTGCCTATGTTTTAAAAAAAGCAATTTAAAATTGTCATCAGAATGTTATTTTAAGGAAGTTAGGGAGAATGGTTTTCCTTGCAGATGAAGATTTCAAATATTTTATGGTAAATGAAACCACTTACCTTGTATGTAGATCTTGTTCATCACAATTGACAGGGAACTGAAAGCTGAATGAATTGTGTAGTTACACCTATTGCTGGAGCCTCCAATCATTCTTGCTTCATAATAGATCTGAAAGAAAAGTTTGAGTTTGCTTCAAGTTCCTTGTATACTTCCTGAGTTAAAAATATTAAGAACTCCAAAGTGTCCCGAGAGGTAAGCATCAGGAAGGGGCTAGAAAATTAAATCTGGGTAATATGAGATGGCAGTCCCCTATTTCTTCAAGTATGAATATTATTATTCCTCAGATACAAATCATTTTAATCTTTGTATTAAACATGAAATAGTTTATCAATATGACTTACCTGAAATGTCTTAAAATTTATTTTCCAATTAAAAAAATTGCTTACCATATGGATGTATCTATAATAATAAAAGCATAATATGCTAATTAGACCAGATTCCAGATGAAGCCAGGGCGGTGAGGGCCGAGGCAAGCTGCTGTGGCTGCTAGGACCCAGCCCCTTGCATGAATTTTGTGCATCGGGCCTCTAGTTAATATATGAAAGAACAAACAGTGAAATTTAAGTTTATTTATTCAGTGGTTTCGTGCCCAGTAGAAGTCATTGTAAACTACAATCTGTCTTTACACAGATCAAATAATCCTTTGTATTTACTTATTATGCATCTTAGAACTTAATTATATGATTTATTTAAGTATTTTGTTTGTGTATGTGGGTATTTCTGTTGTTCACCCTCCCACTCTCACACCCTGTTGCCTCAGATAAGTTTCTTTAAGATGGGTTCTGAAAATCTCAATGAACAACTGGAAGAATTCTTAACTAATATTGGAGCAAGTGTACAGAAGTAAGTATTTTCTTCCTTAAAATTGAAAATGAATTTATGTGAATGATAAGTTAACAGCTAAATGTCATAATCTAAGAATATTTACCATTTAATTTCCTGCCATGAGAGTGTTTCTTGCATGACTCCTGGACACTTCTTTTTCATCATCTTTTCCACAGAATCTGAATTCTGAATTTCATAATAGAATCAAATCTGCTATTTTATTGATTCTAAACTAAGTTTTATGTCTGAATATAATAGACCCATGATAATAATTATTCATAGTGAGTTATCTTCACGGTTACCTGAATTGTGGTGGATAGATGGGAGATCACTAAATAAATCTTGTTTTTCAAGCTATGAAAACTTGGAGAAAGCAGCTCTAATAAGGTTCAACAGTTTGAGCAGTGATGTGGTCAATCTGAGGTAGAGAGGGAGGTAAAAATGTTTTAAAGGCACAGGACAGAACAGTTTGAAAATTCCTCTGGAATTAGGCATTGAATGTGGCTTCATTAAGTTTTTGAATTTAGTATTGTTTCCAAAATAACTGTTTTAAATAAAATGTAAAGCTGTTTTATAACATGTTCACGTTACTTTAACTACCCATACCACTGTTGCTCTCTTTAAGAAAATATATATAAAACAAATTACAGATAAATGTGATTGTGAAAGGAATACTTTGTTGTGGTTGGTAGTGAATAACCTGTTTTCTGTGCTAGTGTTCGCAGGGAGATGGACAGTGATATAGAGACCATGCAGCAGACAATAGAGGATTTGGAAATAGCCAGTGACCCTTTATATGTGCCTGACCCTGATCCCATGAAATTTCCTGTTAACCGCAACTTAACCCGAAAGGCCGGATACCTTAATGCTAGAAAGTAAGAAAACTTGTTCTTTTCTTATATTGTGTATCATTTAAGTTAGTAGCAAGCAAATATATAATTGATATTGTCTGCCAAATTATTTTGATTTCACTAAAGGTTTGATCTTTTTAGTTAGTGATATTAATATTTAGTGGAACTTTTTGACCTATGGGGGTACATGAATAATTTTCAAAAGTAACTATTTAGATATTTGTTGAATAATGTAGAATTATCCAAAAAGTTAAACCAATTTGAGTTTAAATCTAGCATAATGTGAATGCTATAAAATGTTATTTATCATACTTTAAAAATGTATGTAATTATATAATCAGGTCAAATTTTAGTTTTTACATGAAGATAAGATAAAGCAAGTTAAACCTAGGAGTAAAAGAATTTCTTTTGAGTTTTGTTTTGAAAAGTTGAACTATATTTTTAAAGCATCATTATAGCAGTTTCAGTTTAATAATTTTCAGCCTTGTTTTGGATATATATGTACACCCATGCACATAAGTGGTCAGCATACATGAATTTATTTTAGAAACTGAAAAACAGATATATTTTTTAGGAGCTTTGGTGCCTATTTGCAAGCTGGTTCTTTGTGGTGTGCTTTTTCTTGTGTCTGACTTATGATGAGATTTCATGTGTGTTGTAATTAAAGAGTGAATGTACTTTTTTCATTTAGTAAAACAGGCTTGGTGTCATCTACCTGGGACAGACAGTTTTACTTCACTCAGGGTGGAAACTTAATGAGTCAGGCCCGTGGGGACGTAGCAGGAGGCTTGGCCATGGACATAGACAACTGTTCAGTAATGGCTGTGGACTGTGAAGACAGGCGGTACTGTTTTCAGATCACCTCTTTTGATGGAAAAAAGTTAGTATTTTTCCTACTATTAATAAAGTATGTAATATTTTAAATTACTGAAATGTAGGATAATTTCTGTTCATTCAGACATTTTATAGATATTTTAGGCTTGTTATATATTCAGGTAATTTTCTTACAGAAATGAGTTGAATTTTCCTTTCTGACCTGGTTAAATGAGGTCTAGTATTTTAAGGTTACTAAAGTGAGGTCATATGGTAAAGACCTGTGATTCTCTGCTGAGACCAGTCACTGAAAATCCTGCGAGGGTGGGGAAGGCAGCACAAGTTAGCGGAAAGAGCCCCAACCTTAGAATCAGAAAGTTCAAATTCTGGACCTACTACTTAGTGTGTGATCTTAGACAAGTTACATAACCTCTCTGAGCTTCATTTTTGTACATGTAAGATTTGGGGGAGGTCATAATCCCTATTTTCTAAATTGTTAACGAAAAATTGAGATCTAACATATATAATGTGTCTAGCATGTATTAGGTGCTAGCAATAATAAATATTTCTAGCCCTCGCCAGTTTGGCTCAGTGGATAGAGTGTTGGCCTGCGGAGCAAAGGGTCCCTGGTTTGATTCCAGTCAAGGGCCCTGGTCTAGGCTCATGTAGGAGACAACCAATCAACGTGTTTCTCTTACATCGATGTTTCTATGTCTTTAGCTCTCTTCCACTCTCCCTAAAAATCAGTGGAAAAATATCCTCAGGTGAGGATTAATAAAAAATTTATTTTATTTTAAGTAAATAAATATTTCTGATAAAATTACTTAGTCCATTAATGGTTATATGCCATTTAAAATTTTTCTATTATCTTTGTATTAAATGAGAATCTGTAGAACAAATTTTTGAAAAGCATAGAAAAGTATAAAAAGGAGTATGGAAAAAAAGCTATAATCTTACTAACAGAGCAACAATTAACTTTTTAGTCTGTTGCTTTACAATTTTTATTTTTTAATTATAGTTTTTAAATAGTTGAGGAAATACTGCATATATAATTTGAACCTGCAGTCACTTATTAAAAGCCATTTTATAATGGCTACATTATAATCTACATAAGGATATATGCCATAATTTATAAAATTTTTTAATAATGCTTACGTTATCTGCAAATTTTTCCTACTTAATTAAGTTGCTTTTGATCTTCCTTATTATTCAGAGCAACTCTGGGTGCCCTGAAAATCATTCCCCCCCCCATATTTACTAGTATGTATAGTAAAATGTTACAGCTCAAAATGGTTATTTAATTTAATATTCCTTCTATAAATATATAATGAATGCCAATTACTATATCTCAGTTATCATGGTAGATGTTGGGAGTCCCTGTATTCATTTGTCAAAATTGTCAAACTGTTAATAATTCACTACATGTACTTACCTTTTTGTATTTTTGTGTTTTTTTTTTTTTTTTGCTAATGCTTAATATGATTTTCCATTTCACAGTCCTGGTTTGATTTAAGATTAGTAAAAAATATTTTTTTCTCTAGCTCTTAAAACAGCATCTATAGAAAAGCTAAATATCCCTATGTTACTAATTAATATATTGAAAAATTTTATTTAACCATATTCAATGAGAAATAATAAAGAATGAAGTAAAATTAATGTTTTATATTAGGGTTGGTTATTTATATTTGAAAGATGTGTGTCAGAAGGTTGAAATGGATTCTTAGTTGCAGTGCACCTTTGCTATACGCTGTCTTCTGAAAACTAGCACCTGTTTCTTTTTTGGCACATTTGGCATAGATAGCCAAAGCTAAGAGTTGCTAAAATCTGAGTCCTGGTGCTTCTGGTGGTCTCTTTTTTTCCTAAGACGTTGACTATGTGGGGTTTTCTTTTTGTTTGTGTGTGGTTTTTCATACTGATGGATTTTATATGTACCTTTTAAAATAAAAAATTAAAGTAATGTTAAAAGTACTTTAAAAGAAGTTGAGGGTCCAATTTCTTTTTTTTTCTTTCAGATCTTCAATTTTGCAAGCAGAGAGTAAAAAAGACCATGAAGAGGTAAAATTTTATGTAGTTAATTTCTTTAGCAACATCAAGGTATTTTGCTGATGACAAAACATTAATATGTTCATTATAGAAGTTTGAAAAATTTGGGTTAATTAAAAATATCTTTTTAATAGAAGCTTATCCTTAAAAAACATTCTTAAATTTCACAAAGAATTTATAGTTGGACCTCTGAGGAGATCATCTCTTTACTCTTTTTAAAGGCTACAAGTTAGAAATGACCTTGTGACTGTTGCTTTCTGACAGGCTGTTAGTATCATGAGGTGACAATTTAATTTATTTACCCCTCTCACCAACCCTCTAAGATGGTAATTGCTGCATTAAGAATATATAATGGCAGCAGATTGGCATGGGATGAAGCAACTAAAGCTTAAATCTTTAGAAAAATGAAAGAAAGTGAAAATTTGGAATATCAATTTTTCCTCATAAGTATTTTATTTTTGGCTCAATTTTTACCTGTAGTACACCAAATATGGAAGGTAAGTTATTATTAAGAACTGATACTTTAAAAACTTTGTCTTGAAAAATATTCTTCAATGAAAATGTATTATAGGTTGATTTTGAGCCATGTTATCTGCTATTATAATTGTTTCGGTGAAAGACAAGGTTACCGATTATAGAGAGGTTACATTTATTTACTTCTGGTGGAAAAGAATAGCTATTAAAACTTGGCTTTTGATCTCTGAGGAACACAGACAAATGTCTGTAGCATTTACCAAAGAGAATATTAGTTTAGTTTAGTGAGGCTCATCAAGCACTGCAATTCTCAAGAGTGAACCAGAAGGTGTGAAGCAGAGAGTTTTCTATGTTAAATTTTTATAAACCTGAAATAAAGGAAGTATGTAAAATCTATTCACCAGGAATATATTTAGCTCCTAACTTTTTTGCTTTGGTATTAATAATGAGATCTGAGTCCAGGTTGTCTTGTTTAGTAGGGATTAAAGGGGACGTAATATAAAAAGATATAGATTACTAAACTATAACTTCACATGATTACTATTTTTTTTAATTTCCTTGTATGAAATTTGGCATTTAAAAATAATCTGTTCAATATTCTGTTATTTATATCCTCAAATACTATACATATACATGCTTATGTATATAGGAAGGTATTTATCTTATAAGAAAGATTATGTGTTACTTCTAGAAAGATTATGTGTTTTTATATTTACTTCAAATATTGAACATTCTCTTTTAGAAGAGAAGCACTGTAGAAAAAATATTAATCATATTCTTTTATTTTTTCCTCTTACAGTGGATCTGTACAATAAACAATATATCTAAACAAATATATTTAAGTGAAAATCCAGAGGTAATATTTTTATTTTATCATATCTAGATCTGGCAAAATTAAATAATTATGTGGCTAATACAACTTTTATTAATTAAGTCATAATTCTCAAGTTCTATAGTCTTTTAATTTGCATTTGATTGGATAGCTTTAATGTATCATGTATATAATAAGTATCTGGTATTCCTGAACAATAAATTATTTTAAAGGTACTTAAATCAGCCAATAAACATATTTAGTGGCCCCTGACCTTGTGTTTAGTGCTGTATTGTGCACCATGGAGAAGGGGGATGGAGAGGAAAAACAAGCCATGGCATCTGTCTTCCAGGAGCTTGTGTGTATGGGAAGACAAAACTAATACTGTAACATTTCAAAATAAACAAATTGAAAACATACTGTGATGACTAAAAGCTTAATATTTAAGAATGCTGAGGTCAGTGTGGACTTTAGAGAAAACTGTGGAGATGATGGAAACTTGCACTGGGTAGGACTGGTCCATGTTTTGTGGAAAAGAGAAGACATGTAGATAAGAGAACAGAAACAAAAGCACAAATGTGGATTTGCTATGAATCTAGCTGTGTAACTGGCTTTGAAGGTTACCATTGGGAAATAATAGAAAACGGAAATGTGTGTACAAATCAGTAGGTCTTGGGTGAGGTAGCCTGGACTCTTAATTTTGCCAATTATACTTCAACTAGCAAGGGTATCAAACGAGAAAAACTCAGCAGTGCAGACATAGCCATAGTTACAATCCACACATACCGTACAGGCAGAGCCCAGGTGTGCAGAGCACTCTGGAAGGAGTCAAGTGGATCCATATTGCAGTGTAGTTGGGAAAAGACTTGGCTTAGGACAGGAACTGCCTGGCCTCTGCCAGTCTTGGTGGGCCCAGCTGTGCTGTGAACCTAGGCGCCTCCCGGGCTGAGTGGAGGCTAATGATTGCAGTTGAGGCAGAGGGAGGACTAATTTCTCTAGAAAGTCCTCACCCTCTAGGTCTTAAGCTGTTGGTGTAATGGATGATTAGATGGGAGTGTCTGGGGATATGTAAATTCCATTTTCATAAATTAGATATGAACTGAGGAAAGACAAAAGAAATAATGAATAATAGAAACAGGTAAAAAGAGCCGAAACCTGTTTAGCTCAGTGGTAGAGCGTCCGTCTGCGGACTGAAAGGTCCCAGGTTTGATTCCGGTCAAGGGCATGTACCCTGGTTGCGGGCACATCCCCAGTGGGGGGTGTGCAAGAGGCAGCTAGTCGAGGTTTCTCTCTCATCGACGTTTCTAGCTCTCTATCCCTCTCTCCTCCTCTCTGTAAAAAATCAATAAAATATATTAAAAAACAAAACAAAACAGGTAAAAAGAAATTGACTGGACTAGTTAGCATTGGGACTGATTAATGGATGAAGGAGAGAAAGATGACTTACAGGTTTTAAGCCAAAGTGAAGGGAAAATTTTAGAAGAGTTCTGTTTTGTTTTGTTTTGTTTTATTTTGTTTTGTTTTGTTTTGAATTGTAATGGCTTAGAGGTGCCCTCTAACACATACGATTTAGATGCCCAGGGAAAAGTTTTGAACCAAATAAACAAAATCTCAGACCTCTAAAATTTCTGAGAGTTTTATGATCTTATGAGTTTAAGAAATCAGTGCTCACTGTAGAAAAACCTTTGCTTTTAGTAAATTAATTTCCCACCAATCTAGCTTCTCCTGTTATGTTACTTGAGCAACAAAAAATTAAACTGCAAATTAGATGAATTTTAATACCTCGGGAATACATTGAGAATTCAGTGTTTGGACTTGAAAATTTCAGGCTAATTGTACTTTACTATCAGTGATTAGAACTTAAGTTTTAATAAATATTTTAGATTACCCAGAATTGTTTTATCTATATTAATGAGAGAAGAAATTTTGATCATTTTGTGGCATTATCTTAGTATTTTTGCTAACTATAAGACACAGAAATGTAAAAATATATGTAAATGCCATTTTATTTAGCTAGTGTTTTTTTTTTTTAATATATATTTTATTGAATTTTTACAGAGTGGAAGGGAGAGAGATAGAGAGCTAGAAACGTTGATGAGAGAGAAACATCGACCAGCTGCCTCTTGCACACCCCCTACCAGGGATGTGCCCGCAGCCAACGTACATGTCCCTGACCGGAATCGAACCTGGGACCTTTCAGTCCACAGACCGATGCTCTACCACTGAGCCAAACCGGTTTTGGCTTAGCTAGTGTTTTAAATAAAAGAAAATTTACAAATATTTCTTATGGAAAGCTTTCTTGCTTTCAGTTTTTGGTCTGAAAATTATACATGATAATTTTATCAATTAATAAATGTATAGATATTTCTGAGCATAAATGTATTCTGGAAAATTATGAAAACTTCAGCATCATAGTTATAATTTTATATTTTGTGACTATTTCCTACTTTCTAAATTTCTTTATTTAGCAAATGTATTGAGTGTCCAGTATGGCACGCTGTTCTAGGTGCTAGCAATACACTTAGTCAAAAAAATCTCATAGTTAAAAACATAAAAAAAACTAAACACCCAATATTTCCTGACCTATATATAGGAGGCAAAAAATCAGATTCACTTCCCCTACATTTACAGGAAGTAAAAAACAAGTTATAATGCTACAAAGTTAATTATGTATCTTAATATTAAGACAAGTACATGGAACTACTTTATTAACTCCAATTTACATTTTACGTGTAACTCAGTTGAAAGAGTTATATTCAAACTGTGGTTTTCTTGCTTTACTAATGTTAGTCTTTTTTTTTTTCTTTTCTTTTTTTTTTTAAGGAAACTGCTGCACGAGTAAATCAGTCAGCTTTGGAAGCTGTCACTCCTTCCCCATCTTTCCAGCAGAGACACGAGAGCCTGCGGCCAGTGGGGTGAGTTACAGACTGTGGGTTATTTAGAGAATCACATGGGGTATTGAAAGGGATAGTGAACACTTTGTTTATAGCAGTGCTGCTTAGATTAGTATGAAATAGTTGCCAAATAAAATGGAAATTGTATTTTCAAATTGGTAGTTACCAGCCAAGAGTGCTAAATAAAATGATTCCAAATTTTCTTTGTGTTTATCCCTAGATTGAGGTGATTTATGTTTGTTTTTTTAAAATATATTTTATTGATTTTTTACAGAGAGGAAGAGAGAGGGATAGAGAGTTAGAAACATCGATGAGAGAGAATCATCGATCATCTGCCTCCTGCAAACCTCCTACTGGGGATGTGCCTGCAACCCATGTACATGCCCTTGACCGGAATCGAACCCGGGACCTTTCAGTCCCCAAGCCGATGCTCTATCCATTTAGCCAAACCGGTCTCGGTGAGGTGATTTATGTTTTTGAACTTAATAATTGAACAAAAGAAGTCTATTATTAAATAAGCAGCTATGATTTGGGATTGTGTCTATTAAAATTTGTTCTATCCTTCTCATTGACTTACAAAGTTGTCTTTTCTTCTCTCATAGTTTAAGTGTTCAGTTTCCGAAAGAGAAAACTAAGTGTGCCTTGTTTCCTTTTGTGCTTAGACAATCTCGACCATCGACAGCTCGAACCAGCAGTTCAGGGTCCTTGGGATCTGAGTCCACAAATTTGGCTGCCCTCTCTCTTGATTCTCTCGTTGCCCCAGACACTCCAATACAGTTTGACATAATTTCTCCTGTGTGTGAAGATCAGCCTGGGCAGGGGAAAGCCTCTGGCCAGGGAGGCAGGTGGGTGATGGCATCTCAGGGATATCATGCTATGGTCTGCGAAGTTTATGATCTCATTTCTTTTTTTTAACATATCACGTGCATTAGCTACATTGTACCTTAATTACCTAAAATCATTTTGATAATTAGAGAAGAATCATGGCAGATTTTTCTCTTTGTTTTCTGCCTTAGATAAATGAGTTAAGGTAATTTAATATTTAAAAATATTTAATTCTGAATTGCTTATTAGATCTTCATAGTATTTGCTATTAAAATTGCAGGAGAAAGCTGACAATCTTATTTTTAGGTCATGACAATATCTTTAAAATTCTTGAGAGTGATACATATGCTATAGATTAGAAAGTATTATTCTGTATCAGAATAAGAGATCTCTTAGAAGGTACTAAATCATTATCATACTATGAATTATAAATGAGCCATTTTTTGTTTATGTAATGAAAAATATCTTTGTCAAAGCATTAAAAGTTTTCTTTGGCTATGGATGGAAGGAAACATGACTTAAGGCAAATTACTTATTTAGCAGATTAGACACCTAATACATTGATAATATATTAATTTGGGTATACATGGCTGTAATCAAGAAAAAGTAATTTAAATTTGATCACAGAAATATACTTAGCATCTGATATAATAGGTCAATCAGACATGTATTAGGGAGATAATTTTATGTTAACTTCATGCCAATGCTATTTTGGAACCACTTAGCTCTTTGTTTGCTTACAAAACTTACTTTGAATTGTACTTTTCTTCCTTCATGTGGGTGTGCAGGAGCAAACACACTAAGGAGGAAGGTAGCTTCCATCTTTAGGTAGCTTTTCTTGCATTATTACGTATGCCTTGAGAAATACAGGTTTAAAACTAGAAACTATTGAAATTATCAGAGTCAACTTGTGACATATACATAGATAACCTAAAAAGAGGTTTTTACCATCCCAGGAAATGTCTGGCATTTTTCTCAAGTAGCTAAAATTGAAGCTAAATCAACTGTTTCTCTGTCCTAGTTTTTTTTTAAATTCATGAACTTTTGCAACATGGTTTATCATGGTGTGTGTGTGTGTCTGTCTGAACTTCCAATCCATCCACATTTTCTAAAATGCAGCAATGTTTGAGTTGAGCCTATTAACTGAATCTGAGGCTTGGGATTTCATCAGACTAACTTGGTCATCAGCAGTGTTCCTTAACAGGATGGGTTATTTTAGAATTTTATTTCAAATGTATGTACAAGGTTTTGTGATTTACTTTTTAACTCTGGTTTCAGTAATTGATAATCCTTCCATGTGGCTCACTGTAACTGTTGACTCATAATTTAAAAAAAATTTTGCAGGCGTACAAATCCATTTGGAGAATCTGGAGGAGGCACAAAATCTGAAACTGAAGGTAAAACAGATGTGCAATATTTTTATAATTTAGAAATTCTAAACAGTAAACTGAATAATTTGTTGTTTATTTGTTTTGCTGTATGCTATTTTAATGGTATCTTTATTTCACAATTTTTTCTTTTTTCTCAACTTACACTTACAGCAACAGAACTTAATTGGACTTAAGATTTTGTTATCACAAAAAATTATAAAATATTATACTTTTTACCTTACAAATGACTAAATGTATAAGATGTCTTTTAAGCTTTTCCAGTAGATATTTTCTTCTGGTACTGGAGCATAACTTTTTTATTCCTTTTTCTAGTAGCTTTTTATTTTTATTTAATTTCAAACTTGCAGAAAAGAACAACATAGGAATTCTTTTTAGCCATAGCCACCAATTAATTGTTGAAACATAATCTTTGCTATTTGAATTTAACACCTTAAACTCTCCTGTAACTTGAACACTATAATTAGGAGCTAGATTGAAATTTTCACTGGAAAATCTAAAATGAGGCAGTGTATTTTAATTCTTTAGGTAAAGAAATGTGGGGTTTTAAAAATACATAATATACCTTGTTCTGTTGTAGATTCTATTCTTCATCAGTTATTTATTGTCCGATTCCTTGGTTCTATGGAGGTGAAATCAGATAACAATCCAGATGTTGTTTATGAAACAATGCGCCAAATCTTAGCTGCCCGGGCCATCCATAACATCTTTCGTATGACAGAATCACATTTATTAGTCACTTGTGATTGTTTAAAGTAAGTAGTAACCTCTCCCTCAAAAAAACTGTAGGAAAAATGTATATATAACTCCAGCCTAATTAAAATTTGTTCAAATTTTTAATTATTATTATAGGTTAATTGATCCACAGACACAAGTAACAAGGCTGACGGTAAGTTCTCCATGTTTAAAGCGTTAAGTCTCTTTGAGCATAAATACACCTTTAACATCTTTATAACAATCCTGATTCTATTAGGGGTGTCGAACTCAATCAGAGAAGGGGCCAAAATCTAAAATCCAGCCTAAATCGCGGGCCGAATGGTTTACTGAACAGTCATAAACTGTCATTGTGATGGAAACGCAGCGGAGTGCAGTGATGACAGCGCGGTGCGGGCCACATTGCAAGGCCTGGCGGGATGGATTTGGCCCGCGGGCCTTGTGTTTGACACATGTGTTCTATATATTCAGATATGGTAGTATCAACTACAATTGGTCTTTAAAAGGCTGTTATAATTAAGTCATTGAGTATCTCTCCTAAAATATTACAATTGGACGTTCCATGTAACTTAAAAGAATCAGTGCGATTTGATGTGATATGTAGTGTTTATCTGTATCTACGGAGTATATATCACTAAAGAAACGAATGGTAGGATTGCTCCTGCCAGGTGGCTCAGTTGGTCAGAGCATCGTCCCAATAAGCTAAGGTTGCAGGTTCTGTCCCCGGTCAGAGCACGTACAAAGAAGCAACCAATAGACAAGAATGTATAAACTAGTGGAACAACAAAATTGATGATTCTTTCTCCCCTCCCCATCGCTCTCCCTCTTTCTCATAAACCAGTAAGTTTTGTTTTGTTTTTTATTTAAAAGAAGAAAATAATAGGAATTAAAAGGGGAACATGATTGAGTTTATTTTACAATTAGCTATTTTGAAATAGTTGTAAGTATGTGCTTCTTTGTAATCATTTTACAATATAAACCACTTTTGTTATTGGATTTGACTTTGTAAAATGTGTTAATGACTAATAAAACAAATTCAGTATTGAACAACCTCTTATTCTGCCTGGAAAGCCAAACTAAGTAAGATATTATTTGTTCTTGGATTTCCGTTCTGTTAAGAAAAAAAAAAAAAAAAAAAAGGCTTTAATCTTTTATTTAGGATATTTTTATAGCAGCCTAAGTTTGCGATTGTAAGAGTGCTATTATTGCCCAGCCGGCGTGGCTTCAGTGGTTGAGCATCCATCTGTGAATCAGGAGGTCACATACCTGGGTTGTGGGCTCGATCCCTAGTGTAGGGTCTGCAGGGGGAATCTCTCATCATTGATATTTCTCTCTCCCTCTCACCTTTCCTCTCTGAAATCAATAAAAATATTTTTTAAGAAAATTAAAAAAAAATACTATTGTAATGGCTTGAAAAATCTCATGTTTGCCTCTGATGTTTTCTGTGGCAGTTTCCATTACCTAGTGTAGTTTTATATGCTACACACCAGGAAAATAAGAGGCTTTTTGGATTTGTTCTTCGGACATCTGGAGGGAGAAGTGAAAGTCATCTGTCATCTGTCTGCTATATATTTGAATCAAACAACGAGGGGGAAAAGGTACCTGACTTTTCAAAATGTGTGTCTGTTGTGAAATGCATATCATAATTAAAGTCCTTAGTGACATTTCTGGAAAACTCAGACTGCCTAGTTCAGCTGAGTTGCTTGACCAAAGCCTGTTGCTCTGAAGAGAGCTGAGGGGATATATTGGGCCTTCTTAGTTTTTTAGATATCTGTCTTTCTAGCCATGGCAGCTGGCGCGATCTTCTGACCTCATTGATTTATCCTAGGAATGCAATAATTTAGATAACCAGCTATTTTTTTCAGATGTCTTCAGCTTAGAGTAGCATCAACAACTGCTTACTTTATTCTTTGCAGTCCTTACTATTTCAGTCATGAGTTTGAGATAATAAGTGCGTTATGTTAAAAAGGTGACTGCCAGTAGTTGAAACAAACAGACTGAAGAAAATACACAAAGTCTTGGTTTTGGGCTTGGAACATTCTTAAATCAATTTTGTTTTTTTTAAAGCAGTGTATTATAATGAGTTATAAAACTAGATACATTTGCCATTTGGATAATTGAAATTATTAATTTGATAGAACTGCTTAACTTTTTTTTTCTATTTTTCCCCCTTTTAGATTTGTGATTCTGTTGGACTGGCAAAACAGATAGCTTTACATGCAGAACTGGTAAGACTCCAAGACACTTAATTATCCAAGAATGTTAATTAATGTAAGGCAAAATTTTTCATAATGACATAAAATAATTTTGCTAAATAAGGTTAACATTGGATACTATTGCTGATTTGGTATTTAGAATTTGGGTAAATGGCTAAATAGCATGTAAATTTTTGGTGTGTTTTCTCATATATATATGCAGAAAATAATTTGAAAAGTTACAAAGAATATTAATTGAAAAGTCTAAAATTTAAAGTTATTTCATACTTAATTCATTAGTTGTATTCATCTGTTCTTTAGGATCGTAGGGCATCAGAAAAACAAAAAGAAATAGAGAGAGTAAAAGAGAAGCAACAGAAAGAACTCAGTAAACAAAAACAAATTGAAAAGGTATGCAGTTCTAATATCTGGATCTTCTCTGATGTGATTTTTGTAAAGCATTTCCTTAATTCAGCACTGACTTCATTCCAGATGAAGGTCTATTTCTGCTTGCTCAGTCACTTCATAACCAGAGGACTCATAGCATAGCAGAAAAGGATGACATCTGTCTTCTGATACGATGTTTACATTATAGTTATGCCGACATGTAGAGTAACTTGCCATTTAGCAAACACATCTGAATTTTCATGTTTCCATATTCCAGTGAAGGTTGTCTCTGGCAAAGCAGGTCTTTTGAGAGACTGTGTCATATATACTTAATTGCCATTGATGAAATCTACATTGGCCTCTAGGAATGTATATATAACATCAATATATATATATTAGAGGCCCCTCAGCCTGGTCTACACCCTCTTGCAGTCCTGGAGCCATTAGGGAACATCCTTAATGCTTCTGCCACTGCTGCTGTGCTTGCCAGCTGTGAGCCTGGCTTCTGGCTGAGCAGTTCTCCCCCTGTAGGAGTGCACTGACCACTAGAGGGCAGCTCCTGTGTTAAGTGAGATGGAACCAAAAACTGGCTCTTCAATATCCTCCGAGCGGTCCCGGATTGCAAGAGGGCACAGGCCTGGCTAAGGGACCCACCGGTGCATGATCAAGGCTGGGGAGGAACAAGGGAGGTTAGACAGCGGGGGAGGGATCAAGGGAGGGTTTCAGGACATGTTTGGCCCATCTCACTCAATCCCGATCGGCCAGACCCCAGCAACAAGCTCACCTACCTGTTGGAGTGTCTGTCCCCTGGTGGACAGTGCACATCATAGTGACAGGTCAATCGGTTGACTGTCTTCTTCCTAGTGGTCAGTGCATGTCATAGCAAGCAGTTGAGTGGTCTTAGCATATCATTAGCATATTAGGCTTTGATTGGTTGAACAGATGACTGAACAACCAGACAATTAGCACATTAGGTTTTTATTACATAGGATAGTGTATAAATACATATATGTATATATTATTGTTACCAGGAGTGTCAAATCATTGTCTGTCCAATATAATTATTTTAAGCTAGACAAATTTTAGAACAAAATCTGGAGAATACATAGATAGGTGATCCATGAGATTGAAAAAACCAGGTATGGGGTGTGGCATTGACAGCAGTGGAAAAGATAACTGGGATATTTAATGAGAACAGATCAGCAGGAATTATCAATAGAGTGATGTATGGACAAAGGAGAGGGAAGTGGCAAAGATAACACTGAAGTCAAGGCTTCCTGGGTAGGTTAGACTGAAGGAGGATGACAACTGATTTAGCAAGATAAACTGGACCAAGATGGAGAAGAAGGTGCAAAGAGGAAAGGGAAGGGATGTGCAGTGATCCATTAGAGCGTTTTACTGTGGAGTGTGGTGATAACAATGTCTTGAATTTGGTTATTGACCATAATAATGGAGAAGACAGAAAGGTTGACTTTTATAGGATTTATAGGATGGAACCAGAATTCACTTTGGTGTTGCATTTGTTGTCATAGCCTTTCTTCTCAGTAGGTTGCCAGAATTATGCGTTATTTTACAACAGAATGATTGAAATGATTCTCAAGTATGTATTTTAGCTGCATAGTTTTCCATTTGATTGCAAATAATTAACTTGTATTTTCTTTTCTGTCTTTTCCTCTAGGACTTAGAAGAACAAAGTCGGTTGATAGCTGCTTCCAGTAGACCAAACCAAGCCAGTAGTGAGGGGCAGTTTGTTGTCCTTAGTAGTAGCCAGTCAGAAGAGAGTGATTTGGGAGAAGAAGGAAAGAAGAGAGAGTCAGAAGCATAAACTTATCCTTGCTTTTGGTTGATAATTCTCCCCTTCAAATTTATTGACAATTTCTGTGGGGAAATGACTCAAGGTAACAACTATGTTGAAATACCATGGAGGAGACTAAGGTTTATATTGGCTTGTTTGTTTTAACTTCATTTAAAAAAATAAGATTGACCTTAATGACTTAGGTTTGCATTGATTTCTTTTCCTCAAAAATATTATGCTATGCGGTAACATCAAATTCCATATGTCTAAAAGAAACCTGCTCATCTCCCTAAAGCAGATTGCTGAGGAATTACACTTGCTCAAGCCTTTTTCCCTTCAAATTGTGAATTTATTGTAACTGGCTATGATCGTAAGAAATCATTTATTCTTCAGCTTCAGATATTCATGGTTACTCACCCTCTCTTAGGAACATTTTGTCGGTGGCACACTCTCCTTCCCAGGGCCACTGCTGCACCTTTCCCTTCTGAACCCTCTTGTTCCCCTTCAAGCACACATTTCCTAAACTCTAAGGAACCCCAGGAGACTTGCACCCTGGAGTATGGGCAATGGCATCCCAGGCTAACCCCTGACACCTGCCTCCAAGGCCCCCTTTTCTCTGACTTTCCAGGGAGCTGACAGCCCCACCTGGGCTCACTTCTTTCACTGTGACTTATTTCTCAGTGAGTCTTCACAGCCCTGCCGAGGCTCTCCCCTGTTACTTCTGTCCTAAGCCCTTCCTGTTTCACTGTTCCCAGCTTTAATAAACATATTCTAAAAAAAAAGAAAAAAAAAAGATAATTCTGTTGTTAGTGAGGAAGCTTTCAACTGAATAGGTTCAACATTCTTTATACAGAGAATTGTACAAGTTTGCAAATATTTTAACAATATTAAATGTGCAATAGAACTTTTATAAAATAATTAGAAAAGACATTTTAGACTTAAGATTTTAAATTGTGGCAGGTGGTACTAACTGTTGATTCAGGGTACTTTCTTGGATTGCTCACATTTCTCGGATGTACTACACCTGGTGCCATTGGGAAAGAAACTTAACCCTTTTCACTCCGAACCATTCTGGACATTGGCTACCAGCTACTTGACGCTACTTTGCGGCGGACACGTGCGTTGAATTAACTCAATTCCCCGTAATCACTAATAAACTGCAATGTCCCCCCTGAGAGGGGACATCCGAGTGATATGCTAGAATTCTGGTGTCCCCTGAGAGGGGACAGTGGAGTGCAAAGGGTTAAATGTCAGTTCAGTTACTGTTACAGCCCTGGGCATTTTATTATTACAGTCTTAGTTCTCAGGTTGGCACTTGAATTATTGCTGCAGAGCAGTAATAGTTAAAATAAGATTTTGGGATTTATAAAAAGGGATTTTTGTTGTTGTTGAAGTACATTTTAGATTAAGATTTAACATGTAAAGATATTGTTAAAGGGTAATACATTGTATTTTCTGCATTGAGTGAGATACTTTTTATTGAAAATCAAGTGACATTTCAAAAGTTCTATAACAATTAAGTTTTCTGCTTAAAGTAAAAATTCCCAGAGATTAACTTAGAAAATGTAGTCTTCTAAATTTCAGATTGATACTCATAGTATTTTCATAATCCCATGTTTTGATAACATACTGATCACCACTTTATATCCACAAAGGCAAATAGCTAATATAGGAGAATAGAGTAAGTTGCACTAATTATTGTAAATACGTATATTCTTCAAATGAGTGAAATGTCTCATTCCATGAAAGACTAAAAAGGAATAGAATGCTTGGAATAGAAGGGTTGACCAAGGAAGGATTTTAGCATCGTGTTGAGGTTAAATGACATTTCTCTACTGCCTACTTCTATGTCAACAACTGATTTTTTTTCTTACATTGCTGATAAAAATTATGTTCCTATGTTTCATATGTAAAAGTATATGTAGACAAGTTATATTGAATGAACTATTTTACAGTTATACATTTAAAATTTTCAAGAGATCAGCCACTAAAACTAATTTTAATTTTTAAAAATTTTTTATTTATTTTTTTAATTGATTTTTTTTTTTTTTTTTTTTTTTTTTTTTTTTTTTTTTTTAGAGCAAGAGGAAGGGAGAGGGATAGAGAAATAGAAACATAAATGAGAGAAACTTCATCGATTTGCTGCCTCCTGCATGCCTCTTGCTGGGAATTGAGCCTGCAGCTCAAGCATGTGCCAATGGGATAGAGAGGGGGGATTGAACCAGTGACCTCTTGTTTCCTGGTGATGCTCAACCACTGAGCCACACTGGCCAGGTAAGACTAATTTTACAAGGGAAAAAAGCCTCTTGTTTTTTTTTATGTACAGTTAATTTTTAGTTCTGAATTAGAAATGGCATTTATTTAGTTCTTACAATATAGTGTGATTGTTTCACACTTTATGTACACTGCTTTCTGTATGAATGGGATAGGTGTTTAGATATAAAGATCATGATACTCTTTTATCCATGTGCCAAATGGGAATAATGATTACTTGACAATCATTGTGAAGCCTTATGTTACCAAAACATTTAGTAAAAAATAAAAAAGTAGAAATTTATGGGATACTTTTTGAAAAAAGTTTTTTTTTTTACGCTTACTAAAGGAAATGCTTTCACAATAATTTGTGTATTGTTCCTTTTATAGAAGGTAAATTTTCTTCTGTGGTCAGCACTTGATTAGTCTTGCAAGTCATGCTTTTGGGACCTTTTTGAGAATTAGTAAGCATTCTGTTTCATGAAGTCTTTTGTTAATACTCTAAAGTTGTTAACTCACTTAGCTCAGATGAAATTTGTCACCCAACAAGGGGAGTGGTCAGCATTAGGAGTCAGTTTTACTAGCTGGTGCTTTACCTGGTAGTGACATGCTGACCTTTGTTAGCACTCTGGTCAGTGAGGTAGAGTTAAGGGTACTGGAAGGCATAGGATTGCTGGACAGTCTTATAGTTCCTTTTAAGTTACATTTTTATAGGAATTTCCACAATCACACAAACTGTCCATAAGTCAGACTAAAGCACATTCCAGTGTCCTACAGAAGTTATGTGTGGATTTAATAATTTTAGATGATTCACCTTCTATTCCATTACTAGGACTGTAGGAACTATTCGATTACTGCTGATATTTAAGCATCAACCTTAATAAACTCTTTTTTATTAAAGAAGGCTGCCCATGGGTTTCTGCATATGTTAAACTTTATCTTTGTTAACCTTTGAAATCCCTTCTAGGGTTGGAATGCTTTGGTGTTAATTGAATTAGATTTTGGGATCTCTTACTCAGATTCAAACTTATACTTAATGTTTTGTGTTTTTTCTTCTTTTTAAGAAATTAACCAAACAGATTCTTTAAAAGGAAAAAAAATTAAGTCTACCTAATTTGCTATGTACTCTGCTACCTATATGAATGTACCAATGGTAATGAAGTCAATAGATGGGAAACAAGTTATTACTTCTCCTTTTTAAAATGTTCAAAACTTGCTAATGAGGGACTGAAGCTATTACTTTAAACAGAATCCCCAAAGTCAGTGTAGTTTTTGCCATGCCTATAATTACTTTGTGATTAATTTCAAAAGAATTCTCAGCCTCTCCAGTCAGGATAGTAGATTTATTTTACCTTTTTGCTTGTGCATAACATTCTATGTAACATATAATCTTGAGTGGTAAAGGCATCAGTTAATTTTGACTTATATGTAGGAGCTTGAAGTATTTGAGTTAAATCTTATAAATGCTGACAGACCCTAAGAAGCCATGTATTATATAAAACCTCTGCCACCTGAATTAATAAAGTGAAAATATTAACACTGGTTTTGACAACAACCTCCTAACATTCAAACTGTACTTTAAATTTTCAAACACACTGACTGTAGCAAGACTTTCATTTTATTACTTGCAAGTTTGGTTTTCTCTTCTTTCATGAGATTTTCTTCTTCTACATTAATAAGTAATACATAAAAATTTGAAACTGGAACTATATTATACTTTTTAACCAATCTCTTGTGGCTAAACTCATGTAATTCAGTTAATATAAGAATTAAATTATTAATCTCACTAACATGAGATTAAGTTTAACATGTAAAACTGCTTTATATATTTGTAGTGTAAGTGAATTGATTAATTCTTATTTCACTGATGCTATTAATTATGCAGCACTGAATTCACGCTACATTTACCTTTAGAATTGGATTTGAAGAATTCAATGTAATTGTGGTATACATGTGGGGTGGAGAACTTTTTCATTTTGTCAAAACAGATATTCTCTGACAAGGCTTCAGAAACTATGCTGTAAGGAGATTTTTAATGTATAATAAAGTCCATGATTTTTGTACCATAATTTTTGTATGAAATATTTGACAAGTTCTGATTTTATTTGTCCAAGTAATTTCAAATGATGCTTACACATCTAGCCCCATTGCAACTCCCTAACAGCTAAAATGAAAAAAAAAAAATTGTCACTCATTGAAAAGTAATACGAATTCTTCACTAGTGACTCATTTATCTTTTAGAAAAATAAAGAGACTTCTCAATAATTACCCTGGACATGTTACAGACAGTGTGACTGTCTAATTTCTATGTGTGGTTCTATTCAAATAAATTCTTTTCATTTAAAGGTTATTATGTATACCAGCTTAAGTGTCTTGGGCCTGTAGTTGTAATACCCTGTTCCCCCGAAAATAAGACAGTGTCTTATAATAATTTTTTCTTCCAAAGTTGCACTAGGTCTTATTTTCAGGGGATGTCTTATCTTTCCATGCGCTAGGTCTTATTTTCGGAGGATGTCTTATTTTCGGGGAAACATGGTATTATTGCATATTCATCCCATGGGTTCTTTAGAGTTTCCTGTACTGGGAGTTCTTTTCTGCTACTGGGAGTTTCTGTTCTTGTTTTGAATTTTATAAAATGTATAAACACTTTTACAAAGTCCGTGGTGGGGGATAGAATTAACTTTAGAATTATAAGTGTATATATCTTCTATATATTTAAAGGGCTAATATACAGAGTGTCCCACTGGGAGTTCAACCAGGAGACTGGGAGTTCAATTGCTCGCTATGACGTGCACTGACCATCAGGCATGGCATGGAACAAAGGAAGGCCTCAGCTGACAGCCAGAAGGCCCTGATTGCCCCTGATCACTGGCCAGGCCTAAGGACCCTACCCATGCACAAATTTCGTGCACTGGGCCTCTAGCATTTGTATATTGACATACATATAACTCACGAGTCACTTATAAACAGATACTACAATTTGATGTAAAATAAAATCTATGCCAGCTAGTTTTGTAATTTTTGAGAAACGATTATTTAAAAAATTAAGTCTGTGCTTATTCAAATAGTCTATATAGCCATGAATCACCACATGAGAAATATAACTTTAGTTCACCTAAGATGGACTGTATTATGCTAAGAAAGTATACTAAGACTAAACACGTAAACATTAGCCCGTAGCTGATGGTGCCTGTGGTAGAAAGAAGACTATGTCATCCTACCTCTCTGGGTTTCCTGTTGCTGAGCCATCTAAATGCTACACAGCTGTGGCTGATTGAATGTCTTCATTTTCTTTCTCACTTTCCACACACAGAAACCTGTCCTTAATATACAGCATAGACAATATAGAAATAAAAAATTTAAACTTAGATCTTATAACTACTTCTATCAGTGAGCCCCTCCTTATGTCCAGTACTGGTCTGGTTGGCTCAATATAGAAATGATAAACCATCATCCATTTGAAAACACTTGTAATTTCTATTCCAATGATCACATTAACCAATAAATGGTAACCCTTATCCAGGGTTTTGTGGAAAGGGATGTTTTATTTCCCATTAACAATGAAATAACAATTGAAGATTCTATTTTAATTAACCCACCTCACCTCAGAACTAGACTAAACAGATACTAAACTGGCCTTGCAATCACATTTTGTAGTATATGTACTTCTCTATAAAAAGGATTGCTGTTAATCATCTTGCATTGTCAGAGGTAGCATTTATTGAGCATGTAGAAATATGTATTCATACACTTAGTATTAGATCAATATATAGAGTTGATGTTTTTCAGTTAATTGAAATTTTTACTGTTTGGTCTTTTTAAACTACTTTTCAGAATGCTAGCCATTGATATACTGAAAAGCTATGTTCAGAGCAACTTTGAAGAATGCAGATTGAAGGCTTTAGTTGCTAGGTAAAGTGAGAAGTAGGAATCGTATAACAAGTCAAATTTTAAGGAATATAGCTAAAGAATTATACCTTTTCAAGCAGAAGAGTTTGATTACCAGGTTCCTGTGAAAAATCCTTGTCCATAAAGGTCATATTCTTTGTAAAGGACATAAGCTTTTAGACGATTGGGTAATGGAAGAAATGACATGAAGACAGGGCAGCGCAAATGCAGACGTCCCATACACTTCCGGATCTTTAGGCGGCACAAATGTTTTAGGGAACGAGGGTTTGCTAAAACGAGAGGGGCAGATTATCCAAAAGGAAAAAGAATTGATTAAAAAAAAATGACTAGGGTTTAGTTAGCAAATGTATTTTATTATGCTTAAGCCATCAAAATTTTCCTGGGACAAAATGGGAATTTAATAGGGAAACGGCCTTTTACTTCTCACTCAACCTTTATAGAGAATGGTTTCAGAACCATGTCAAGTTAGAGTCCAAGGACTGGCAACTGCTGTGGGTCTGGCCTGTGAAATCTGAAGTTCTTAAATCTGCCACCTCTACCCAGTCCTGCCCTTCACAATCAGGCTAAAAACTGAAGACCACTACTCTGGAGGAAATTAAGGAAGTTCTAATTTGACTTGGTTCTACTGTGACAGAATTTGGTTTGAAAAGGTCATCTGATATCTTTGCTTTTCTCATCTATGTTTTTATTGCCATTTCATATCTTTTAATTCATCTTTCTACACGGTTACATAGGATTAGGATAAAAATAAAACCAATATAATAGTGCAAATTAAATATATTTACAAACTAACATTTTAAAGATAGGAATAGTATTTTTCTTGGTTTCGTTAGGTCAACTTTTTAAAGAATATATTTTATTGATTTTTTACAGAGAGGAAGAGAGAGGGATAGAGTTAGAAACATCGATGAGAGAGAATAATCGATCAGCTGCCTCTTGCACACCCCCTACCGGGGATGTGCCCGCAACCAATGTACATGCCCTTGACCAGAATTGAACCAGGGACCTTTCAGTCCGCAGGCCGACGCTCTTTCCACTGAGCCAAACCGGTTTTGGCACGTTAGGTCAACTTTTTAATGAAGAGAAAAATGTTTTATAAACCAGTAAGAATTCAATTAGTATTTTTGATAATCTGCAAGAATGATACTACTCACTCAAAATATTATGGATTTCTGGCCAGAGCCCCTGTTGCTGGAGCACAGCTTTTAACTTAGAACATATCCGAACTTGATCAACATAATCAAGCATTACTCGAACAACCTTTCCAGAGAGATGTTGCAGCCACGACAAAGTTATTACTTCACAGAACTGAGAAAGAAAATCAGAATTATGAAAACTAAGTATTTATTGTTTAGCATAGTAATCTAAAGAGCAGTAAATTCAGAATGCAAGGTCTCAAGCTTCTCATTTATAAGCCAGGGTGCTAAGCAAGAAAATCTATTTCTTAGCTTACTATTTGGAAAAATATTTACTATATCTTCAGAGGTATAGAGTGTGAGAAAGACTATTATATAGTATCTATTATCTATTATCCCCTCTGCTTGGCCACTAATAAAGGTTGTCTTTCATTTGTGCCACGACGTGGCCACCTGGGTTCTAGCCAATGAGATGTAAGTGGAAGTGTGAGCAACTCCCAGGATGCCCTTAAAGAAGAGCAAGGTGTGTGCTGCTTCCTCTGCCTGCCTTCCTGGTGGCTGGGATCTGGATGCAGGTTTCTTGTGAATTTGTGGAGCTGTCCAATTAGAAGGCTATTTACTTCCTGGCCTTTATTTATTTGAGAGAGGAATGAGCCATCTTATTAGAGCCACTGTTAATTTGGGGTTTTCTATAATTTAGATAGGGATCTGATAGTTTCTATCTTTTAATTCACCCTGTTACTTGAAGGATCTGATATTTTCTATCTTTAATTCACATGGTCTTACAGATGTCCATCTAAGAAGTCAAGTAACATGTGAAAAGTCAGAAAATAATATAAGATATATGCCTAAATACCAAATCCTCAACTAATCATAGCTTAAAAAATAATAAATCATACAACATTTTGTCTTTCTTTTCAGAATTGATTCGAAGTACTTTCTTTACTCACTTATTTTCAGATGTTATATGAATTCAAGTGTTTATAGAGTGCATCTACTGTGTGCTAAGCCCAGGTCTGTAAGTTGAGGAAAGTGATGAACAAGAGCTTACATTCCTGTATCAGCGGGGGAGACATGATCAGTAAAGTTTGAAAAAATTCAGAAATGGTAGGTGCTATCAAAGAAATAAACAGTGTCAGAGCGACCAGGGAAGGGAACCTAGACAAGGGCCTGTTTGAAGGAGTGATGTTTGAAATGAGGCCTGAAGGGGAGCGGCTGTGTAAAAGTGGGAAGAGCTCAAGTGGGAGGAAGGGGAAGTCTAGTGTGATGAGAACCAAGAGAAAAAGGCCTCAAGGAGGGCATGATCAATTACTGTGATTCTTTTTCTCATCAAAAAGGTGACTAAAGAAAGCCATTTAATTGTTAGTGCTAAAAGAGCCAAAAACCTAGGGGATGCAGGTATTGGGGACCCAGAAGCATTTTAGCTAGATACCAAAGAAAAGGGGAAAAATAGGAGGGGAAAGGCATCATTTATATGAGACAACCTTCGTTCTTGAAACATTGCTTAGATGTTACTTCATTTGTGAAACTACCTACGTTGAGTTAAATTACTGTGGTTTTTGTTGTTCTTTTTCTGTATCTTTTACATCTTCCGACTACTGTGTTTTTCCCATCTAAAATCCGACAATGCACTTTGGAGAGGATGAATGGAGTCTTCCCTAGTGCTATGTCAGGGCCACTGATAATGACAATATAAGGTGATACAGCCAATACTGTGGACTCACCAGAGTATCTTTGATAACTGTGGATGTCCAGCCCTCAAAAGCATAGATACGATGAACTTTGTCCCCATGAGGACAATCAAAGCATCGTTCTGTGTCATACCCATAATTCAGCAGCATCCTGAGCATGACTTCATCTTTCAGGGTGTATTGCAGTGCTGATGGGAAGTGTAACGGGTTGACTTTGCAGAAGTAATTTACGTTGGCCCCATGTCTTAGCAGCAGACTTATCAGCTCATAGTTGCCCATCCTTAGGGCTATCTGGAGGCAGTTAACTGGGTCTTGGTTAGGCAGGGCTCCGGCACGCAGAAGCAGCTTAACTGAAGAGAGGTCACCATTTGATACAGCAAAATACAAAGCTGACTTCCTATGGTCATCGTAGTGTTTGCGAATTCTCTGATCTAGCATGAAATTTACATCAAATCCAGCCTGGATGAGAAGTTCAAGGCATTCAGGGTGTGCTCCTGCTGCTGCACAGTGAACTGGACTGATGCCACTCCGCTTAATTGCAACAAAATTTGTAACTGGAATCAAAATCTTTAGAGCTCTGAAAAAAATTTCAAAGTGCATAACAAAGAAAAAAATATTTTTAAAGATGCAGCTAGGTAGGTCAGTTGGTTAGAGCATCATCCTGATATGCTAACATTGCAGGTTCAATCACTAGTCAGGGCACATACAAGAATTAACAAATTCATATTTCTCTTCATCTCCCTAAAAAAGATGCAACATTAAAAAAAAAGCAGCATTAACATGTTTATGATTGTTTTATACTAGCACTGGATGGTATTAGTAGTCCCTGATACCAAAAGCTCAGATACCAACTAAAGCTAAATGAAACTACTGTCTAGATTACAAACTCAGAATTAGCCCAGGCAATGAGACTTGAGGCTCCTCATATTGCCTAAAGACCTGATAATGAAATAGTTTATGTCTCTTCAATGACTACAGAATGTGCCTGACTTTACCACTTTCTAGATCAAGAGTTTATCTTTAAAATGGGTATTGGAGGCCTGGCCAACTAGCTCACCTGGTTAGAGCCATGGTTGGCAAACTGCGGCTCGCGAGCCACATGCGGCTCTTTGGGCCCTTGAGTGTGACTCTTCCACAAAATACCACGGCCTGGGCGAGTCTATTTTGAAGTGTGCATTAGAAGAAGTTTAAGTTTAAAAAATTTGGCTCTCAAAAGAAATTTCAATCGTTGTCCTGTTGATATTTGGCTCTGTTGCCTAATGAGTTTGCCTACCACTTGGGTTAGAGCATCATCACAGTACACTAAGGTTGTGGGTAGATCCCCAATACGGGCACATACAATAATCAACCAATGAATGTATAAATAAGTGGAATAAGAAATCAGTGCTTTTCCCTCTCTTCCTCTCTCCCACCCCCCCCTCTCAAAATCAATTAAAAATTAATAAAAGGGGTAGGGGGAAATATTATAGATCAACCAAAGGACTTGTATGCATGCAAATAAGCACAATGGACTCAAGATACTGGGGGTGGGTGGGATGAGGGCATGTGACAGGCAGTAGAGGAGGCTGGGGGAAGGTAAATGGAGGGGGGAAAAAGATTTATGTACTAATATATATAATACTTTAAACCACATGTGTCAAACACAAGGCCCGCGGGCCAAATCCATCCCGCCAGGCCTTGCAATGTGGCCCGCACCGCGCTGTCATCACTGCACTCCACTGCGTTTCCATCACAATGACAGTTTATGACTGTTCAGTAAACCATTCGGCCCGCGATTTAGGCTGGATTTTAGATTTTGGCCCCTTCTCTGATTGAGTTCGACACCCCTACTTTAAACAATAAAAAATAAAATATATAAAAGAAAAAAAATAAATAAAAGGGATATTGGAGTTGCAGAGATGAAGACTATAAATTTCCTAGAAGCTGCTCCAAAAAAGTAGCTATTATTTCCATTATTTTCAATAATGTAATTGAACTTACAACAAGTGGCCTCTGTCGGCTGCCACGTGAATGGGTAGGTGGCCTGAATTCTTAGGGACATTGGCATCAGCTCCATACTCTAGCAAGAGAGTCACAGAGTCTGGATTCCCTCCTCGAGCAGCTTCAAGTAAGATGGAAGAAGAATCTGAGGCCTGGCCCTGAGGATTAGCTCCTGAAAGGAGAAAGATTCTTGTTATGCTAAAAGTCTTTTCCACTGTATTGACTAAGCATTCTTAAAAACATCACCACTACCAAAAAGCAGTTATTGAACAGCCACTTTAGCAAAGCACTAAGAATCAATGAAATAAATGTACCTCCTGCTCAGGCAGTTTATAACCTAGTTGGGGAGGAGGGAAATTGTGTAATCTCTATAAATAGGTTGGCTTGCAGAGTAATTTTAGAAGTTTGTTTTTTGTTTTTTGTGTTTTTTTTTTAACTTGGTAATTCCAGGAAAAATAATTGTATAAAAGGTTGTTTTATTTCCAGACCAGTTTACAAAAGCCCACCTAACTCAAAGCAGACGTACACAGGATGTACTAACACATCTGTTGAACTCTGCCATCTATAGATGCTATGGTGGGAAGGGTCCTTTTTCTGTTTTAACTTGTTCTTAGGGAGCTGTTCATAGTAAGATACATTATAATTGTTTTTAGTTGAAGTTTTGGACTGCTGATAGTGAAAAGACAAATTGTAGATCCCTGTATGGGAAGTGTCATGTGAGTGATGGGGTAATAAAAGAGTGCAGGCATATCTCAGAGATATTGTGGATTTGATCCCAGACCACCATATTATAACGGGTATTGAAATAAAGCTAATCGTAATCTTTTTGCTGGTGGAAGGTCTTGACTTCAATTTGTAAAAACACAACACTGACGAAGCACAATCTAGTGAAGTGCAATAAAACAAGGTGTGCCGTGTGGGTCCAGGCAAAATGCCCTCCAGAAGAGCTCAGGGCTGGGGTTGTGAAAGGACCCAGGGGGTGAAGGAAGGAAGAAGGAGTTTGGGGTCAGCTGTGGAAGACCTCTTAGTAAAATAGGCTTTAAAGAAAGAGTAGCATTGGAATGGACAAAAGGAGAGGAGAGCATTCTGGGTACATTCACAGCTCCCATAAAAAGATGCAGTGACTTTGCCCTAGCCGATTTTCCTCAATGGTTAGTGCGTCAGCCCTCAGACCAAAGAGTTACAGGCTTGAGCCCACCCCTGGATCAAGACATGTGTGGAAGACAACCAATTGTTATGTCTCTTTCACATGGGTGTTTCTCTCTGTCTCTCCTCCTCTCTTCCATTCTCTCTAAAATATCAATGGAGCCCAGCCAGGTGTAGCTCAGAGGTTGAGAGTCGACACAGAAATGAAGAGGTCCCTGGTTCAATTCCTGGTCAGGGCACATACCCAGGTTGCAGGCGTGATCCCCATTGGGGGCCCTGCAGGAGGCAGCCAACCAATGATTCTCTGTCATCACTGATATCTCTCTCTCCCTCTCCCTTCCTCTCTGAAATCAATAAAAACATTAAAAAATAATAAATGGAAAGAATATCCTTGGGTGGAGAGTAACAACAACAAAAAAGATGCAGTGACTTTAATTTAGGACAGACTCCATGGTCACTGGAATATAGTGCTTGCCCAAGGATCGTGTTCCTAGAATGCAAGAAGAAATGGCTGATAAACTTCCACGTAATGAGTCTTCATTATGTACTGGTTCCTTTATATGCACAACAATTTCTAAAGTTCACAACACCCTAAAAAGTAGTTGCTAATATCTTCATTTTAAAGATAAAGAAGCAGAGGCACATTGAAGCAAAGTGACTTCCCCAGAGATGCACGGCTGGTGAGCAGGGTAGTCAGGATTCATGTGCAGGTGGGCCAGGCCAGGGCCCATTCTCTGATACCATGCTGCTACTCAAGCAATGCAGGTTAGTAAAGTAACTCAATTTGGAATGAGGCAGGTGTGGGTTCAAATCTGGATTCTGCCATTTACTAGCTATGTCACTTTGTGCAAGTCACTTTGTAAGGGGGTCATTTAAGGGGAGTGCTCACTCACACCTCACTTATGTCAACCAATACTGGTTTCTTTGAAGGGTTAAGGATTTCACATCTGTTGGCACTCCTCTTTATATTTTAATCAATAATCTATAGAAAAGGTTGCTCTTTTTGTGTAAAGGCTAGAATGCTGCTATTTTAGGATTTTAGTAGCTAATTTTAACATATGCTTCTTCCAAGTATTTATATTAGGCTTAAGTGAAATGTCAACTATTATTATTTTGAAGCTTTCCATGAGGAGGAGAATACTTACTAGTTTGCCTGTGGTAGTATGCTGATGGTATAGAAAATCTTGCTTTGCTCTAGTTGGTTTGGCTAGACCAGGTGGGCCAGGCCAGGGCCCATTTCTCGGATGCCATGTTGCCATTCAAGCAATGCAGGGTAGTAAAGTAATGCGATTTGGAATGAGGTGGGTTCCATCCCTAGCCCCCATCGGGACACATGTGAGAGGCAACCAATAGATGTGTCTCTCTCACACTGATGTTATTCTCTCGCCCTCCTCTTCTCCTTCCCTTCCCCTTCTTAGTGAGGATTAAAAAGTAATTAATTAAAAAGAGAAGATCTTGCCTTTCTGCAGTAACATTTCCATGATTTCGGTGTGCCCACTTTGGGCAGCAAGGGCGAGAGGAGTGAACCCGTAGGAGCTCTGCGGGTCAGGGTGAGCCCCAGAAACCAGCATGAGTTTCACCAGGTCCCGTCTGCCTAGTCTGGCTGCTTCGTGGAGAGCTGTCCTCTCATTGGCACACTGCAGATTGACATCCGCCCCGTGGCTGATCAGCAAGGATGCCATGTCGTACGAGTTGTGTAGAACAGCTGGGGAATTAGAAGGGAGGTAGGCATGTGTTCAGTAGGAAATTAAGGCCAGAGTGCCCCTCAGGCTTCTTGAAGAGCTCTTCCTATTACCCAAATGTGCCAGCATTTTGTGTTTGGAAATAGATTATAAAATGAGATATATATATATATATATATATATATATATATATATATATATATATATCAAATAATATTACCGTATTTCCCGGCATATAAGACAACCCCCTAATTTTACAGTTAAAACATAAGTTTAGGCCTATATTCGCTGTATAAGACTAACCCCCACTTCCGAGGCAACACCAGTTCTTTTTTTAATAGACCACCTCTCTGACTCTGGCCAATCTGAGCAAGCTTTTTACTAGAACACAATATGGCTTCGGGTACAGAACATGTATAATTTGCATGCATAAAAAGCCTGCTTGGATTGGCTGAGTTAGAGAAGCGGTCTATTAAAAAAAAGAACTGGTGTTGCCTCGGAAGTGGGGGGTAGTCTTATACAGCGAATATAGGCCTAAACCTATGTTTTAACTGTAAAATTAGGGAGTCGTCTTATACGCCGGAAAATACGATAATAGTGTTTTATTAATAATATTATCAATAGGCTATTTGTTTTTCTGTAAGACATGACCAATTATTCATTGTCTTATTGGTGGCTTATGTGGCTAAAAACAGACACAAATTTTCATTTATAATTTTTAAGTTTCAAGAGAATCAGAATGTCAGTACTCAGTATAGTCCTAGAAGTTCTTACAGCTGTTTTATTTATTTTTTTTTTATTTTTTTTTTATTTTTTTTCCTCTTACAGCTGTTTTAAACATAGAAAAACAAAAGCAGCGATATTTAGGCAATTATTTTTAAGGTTACATTTTGTTAATTAAAATTCTCTAACTGGCTTTTCTGCATTTATGCTGTTAATCTTTAACCCTTCAAGATTCTAAAACACCTCAATTTATTCATTTCTATACCCATTTGCTAATTATTTGCATGGACTGAAGACTCTTGCGTGCGCCAGAGGCTGACTCAGTAGGAATTCTGTCATAATAGTGTGCCATAGAAAGGGCTCTAACTGCTCGAAGGCTGAAATGCAGAATGCCAAGGGTGCTGGGCCATTTTTAATTCATTGAGCCGGCGCGTAGTGTGCCCTTTCATTCTGGAACACATGTACTTTGTTTTGGAAATCATCTTCTTGGCTTATTTCATTGATGATGTACTGCTTCCACCTGGTCTGGTCTCCTTCTAGCATTCCTATTTTTTCCTATTATTTGTCCTTCTAGTTTCCTTATTTCTTTTTCTTTCCTATTCTATTTCTTATCTTTTTATATGTGAGCTTCCCTAAATTCTATCTCCCAGCATTTGCTTTGAGTTTTTATTTCTGCTATCATATTTTTAATTTCCAAGAGGTTTTGTTTTGTTTTGTACCTTAATTTTTTGGTAGCTTCTATTATTTCATTAGTTTCTCTGAGGAAAATTATAATTTTCCCCTATGTTTTATTATCCTAAATAATCTATTTCCGTGAAGTTGCTTATATTTGTTTCTTTTTCTTTTTTAAATATGTTTTTTATTGATTTCAGAGAGGAAAGGAGAGGGAGAGAGAGTTAGAAACATCAATGATGAAAGAGAACCATTAACTGGCTACTGCCTGCATGCCCCACACTGGGGATCGAGCCCACAATTCAGGCATGTGCCTTGCTTGACCTGGAATCAAACCTTGATCTCCTGGTTCATAAGTGGATGCTCAACCACTGAGCCATGCTGGCCAGGCTATATTAGTTTCTTGAAGACTTTCCTCAGATAGTCCTTGACTCTCTGCTCATGATTAAGAGTTGGGAACTAAAGAGCTGAATGGAAATTCTAAACATTGGGTGGGACTTGTGGACTGTGGTCTTAACTATAGGTTGATTTGCCTAGGCCAGTGGTCTGCAAACCGTGCCTCACGAGCCACATGTGGCTCTTGGCCCCTTGAGTGTGGCTCTTCCACAAAATACCACGTGTGGGCACACACGTACAGTGTGATTGAAACTTCGTGGCCCATGCGCAGAAGTAGGTTTTTGGTTCTCTAAAGAAATTTCAATCTTTGTAATGTTGACTAATGAGTTTGCCGACCACTGGCCTAGACCGTTTGATGGAGAACCCCCAATTTCACTATTTTTCATTCTTTCTTTTTGGAGATCAAATTCTCCAGAGAAGCCTCCTTTTGGGAGGTAAAGTTCTGGCTGCCAGTTTATGAAATCCTGGTCGGGATGAGGGCTGGGAGGTCTCAGCCATATTTACTTAATTCCTCCAGTATTTTTAATCCAGTACTCTCACCCTGGCCTAATATTCCCCAGTGCAGAACAGCTCTGTTTAAACTATCTAGAGAAAAATGTACAGAATTTTGCAGGGGTGGGGGGATAAGGAATCTGTCCCAGCAGGCTGGATTGGGAGAAGTGATCTAGAGATCAGACTACTTGTTTCTTAATAGTTTTAAACTAATCTTTCTATTTTATTTAATTAAAAAAATAAGATTCCTTTATATATTTTGTCTTGTTAATCCTCACTAGAGGATATTTTTCCCATTGATTTTTAGAGATAGGGGAAGGGAGCGGGGAGGGACAGAGAGCTAATAGAGACACGTTGATTGACTCCTGCACGAACTCCAAACAGGACCAGGAATTGAGTTTACAACTGAGGTAAGTGCCCTTGACCAGAATCAAACCCAGGACCCTTCAGTCCACAGGCTGACATTCTATCCACTGAGCCAATCCTCCTATTTTAGGGGCCTGTTTTTCCCTATGTTCCATGAGGTAACTATTACCAATAATTTTCAGGTCATATGATAGAATTGTGTTTTTTTGTCTTCCCCCAATTTAGGATATGGTTTTGTCACTTCATTCTCTATTTTTTTTAAATATATTTTTTTCTTTATTGATTAAAGTATTACATATGTGTACCTATTCCCCCATTGCCTCCCCCCCCCCCACTCCAGTTCATGCCCTCATCCCCCTGGTGTCTGCATCCATTGCTTATGCTTATATGCATGCATACAAGTCATTTGGTTGATCTCTCCCCCTTTCTCCCACCCTCCCCTACCTTCCCTCTGGGGTTTGAGCATCTGCTCGATGCTTCCCTGTCTCTGGATCTGTTTTTGTTCATCATTTTTGTTGATTATAATCCACAAATGAATGAGATCATGTGATACTTATCTTTCTCTGACTGACTTATTTCGCTTAGAATAATGCTTTCCAGTGCCATCTAAGCTGTTGCAAATGGTAAGAGTCCCTTCCTTTTTATAGCAACATAGTATTCCATTGTATAGATGTATCACAGTTTTTTAATCCACTCATCTGCTGATGGGCACTTAGGCTGTTTCCAAATATTAGCTATTGTACATTGTGCTGCTATGAACATAGGGGTGCAAATATCCTTTCTGATAGGTGTTTCTAGTTTCTTGGGATATATTCCTAGGAGTGGGATCACTAAATCAAATTATTCTCTAGTTTTTTAAAAATTATGTTTTGTTGTCTCCTCTCATGTTCTTCCCATTCTTTTGTATCTTACCCCACAAAACAATTACTTAACTAAAATTTTAGTGAATACTCAGGAGGGAGCAAAATTAGGCATTTGTATTCAATCTGCCATCTTTATCTGATTTTATCTGGCTGCTTCTTCCTCCTCTGGTTTCTTGCACCAGAATTAACTGGCACCATGCAAAATGATCAGTGCCTAACCTGGCAGCGATTTTGCATCAGGCCACCTCACAGGCCCATCTGTGGAGAGCTCCAGAGGGCCAGGTACCTATGTCTGATCCGCTGGGATGAAGTGACAGGGCTGCAGCTATGTACAAAAAGCTGCCTTTGACAGCTGTGGGCATGCAGGAGACTCAGAGCCACAGACTCTTCTCCAGAGACAAGATGTTACTTTACCTGTAAGAAGAGGAGAATTGCCTTCAAAATTCTTGGCATTTGGATTGCAGCCATTGAGAAGCAGAAAACTGGCATTTTCTAAGAGGCAATTGCTGACAGCCAAAAAAAGTGGTGTTTCTCCATTGTGGGTGGTTTGCTCCCACACGCTGGGTTTTGAAGCTGAAATAAATCCGTTAGACCACATAGGTTAAGATATAAAAATAAATGGGACATTCATTTCTCAAAAGTATCGGAGGCGTTATAAAGGGAGTTTACCTTTCAGGGTTATTTCCAAAATGTTTGTATTTAATTGCACTGCAGCCTTATGCAGAGGAAGCCGGCCTATCTCATCTGCTTCATCAAAAGCAGAACTGTACTTGGTCAAGTGTAACAATGCGTCTTCCTCGCCTGTTAACAAGTCAAATCGGAGCAGATTCACATTTGGCGCACATACAGGGCAACCTGTGCTGCTCCAGAATTCTACCATCAGGGTTAGTACATGAGACAACGTCATTCCATCGCCATCTTTTGTGAAAGACAGATTTCAATGGCACAGGACAAAACGGCAGGATGGCCCTCCCGCTATCATCCCATCCACTGCGCCCTGTGAATACCCATCACCCTGTTACCTCAGAAAAGCGGCCCTGCCCACCAAGAAACCCTGACTCTTTGCTGAATTGTTCTGAAGTATTTTCTCCCAGGAAAGGCCACACCAGGCTCTTGACAGTCAGCTGAGGGCCCCATGTTGTGCAGCGTTTGGGAGAAACCGCTTCGAGGCTTACAGAATGTAGACGGAGATCCTGCCAGTTGTCATCCTCCCCTCTACCACAAGTGGAAGGGGATAGAATAGGAAGAGTACTTAACTGTCTCTATTGTTTCCACTATCTTCTTACAGTCAGTGCTCAAAAAGGAGTGGGAGCTGCATAGGAAAGAAAAACATGTCATTCCCAAAACTTAGGAAAACCACCAAGATATCTGACATAAAACAAAAGGAAAAGGTAAAGGCAATAATAGTTAACCAGGGATAAACTCAGAGGGGAGGTAATGACTGAGGCTTAATAGAAATACTTCCAAAATGCAGTGGGACTCTCAATGTGTGCGTTTGGGGAAAACTCCTCTCCCACATGTCCTCCCTTGTTATGGCAAAGACTGTGTCAGAGCCTGGATCACAGCAAGCCCTTAATCATGTTTTCTGAACTGAATAAAACTTACTAGGACTGAAATGTCACATTATCCCATGATAAAATTTAATGGCTAATCTATAATGTCAATGATTCTAGACAAAATTATTATTTAAAAATATAGTAATTAATCCTGGTGTAAGTTTTAAACAATAATCATGGTCAGAATTTGGGCTAAGAAAACACTATTGGCAGTTTCTAAACTAACATTTTAATTAATATATATATATATATATATATATATATATATATGTATATGAAAGAGTAATATGCAAATCGACAGAACGGTGGAACAACCAGAACAACTGCTCAACTAGTCGCTATGAGGCGCACTGACCACCTCTCAGTCCCTCCCCCAGCAGGCAGGCACCGATCCCTTGATGGCGAACAAGGAATTGGGGGTGGGTGGTAGCAGCTGCTGGCAGCCGGGGAAGATGGTCCTGGTCACAGGCCAGGCCTAGGGACCATACCATGCACAAATTTCATGGGCCGGGCTTCTAGTTTAAAAATAAAGTTTCAGCTGAAACCGGTTTGGCTCAATGGATAGAGCGTCAGCTTGGGGACTGAAGGGTCCCGGGTTCGATTCCGGTCAAGGACATGTATCTTGGTTGCGGGCATATCCCCAGTAGGGGGTGTGCAAGAGGCGGCTGATCGATGACTCTCTCTCATCGATGTTTCTAACTCTGTATCTCTCTCCCTTCCTCTCTGTACAAAATCAATAAAATATATTTAAAAAAAAATAAAGTTTCAAAGGTCACTTATGAATAATTATTTTTAAACCTAGAAAATAGAGGTTGCTTTGATAATTCAATTAACCCAACTTGAAGAGAATAAATTTCCTTAGATAATCTGTCCTGCTTACAATTTGGTCAATTAAATTCTCTTAAGCATTTAAAATTGTACTTAAAGATTTAGTGTTGTATTTTTAAAAATATATATATTTTATTGATTTTTTACAGAGAAGAAGGGAGAGAGATACGGAGCTATAAACGTCGATGAGAGAGAAACATTGACCAGACGCCTCCTGCACACCCCCTACCGGGAATGTGCTCGCAACCTACGTACATGCCCCCAACCGGAATCGAGCCTGGGACCCTTCAGTCTGCAGACACACGCTCTACCACTGAGCCAAACAGGCTTCGGCTGTATTTGTTTTTTTATGGCTGCTGTAAGAAATTGCCACACAATTAACTGGCTTAAGATAACAGTTTATTATAGCTCTGCAGTATGGGATGGGTTTCCCTAGGCTAAAACCAAGCTGTTGGTGGGACTGTGTTACTTCTGGAGGCTCTAGGGGAGAATCTGTTTCTTTGTCTTCTCCAGTTTCTACAGGACTCCCACATTTCTTGGATCATGGACACCTTCCTCCCATCTTCAAAGGCACCACTGTGGGGTCGTACTGTCTACCCTGCCATCTCTCAGGTTGCCTCTCCTCTGCCTTCCTCTTTCATTTCTAAGGATCCTTGTGATTACATTGAGCCCACCTGGATAGTCCAGTGAATCAATTAGCGATCTTAACTCCACCTGCAGCCTTAATTCTCTATCGCAGTGACTTTAACCTTTTTCATCTCATTGCGCACATAAACTAATTACTAAAAGTCTGTGGCACACCAAAATATACTTTTTGCCAATCTGACAAAAAATAGGCATAATTTTGATTGATTTATAAAACAATAATTAATAATAGTAGTAGTAATTACCTACCCTTTTTGCTCCAAGGTGACTTAAAAAAAAAATTAGGTGCCTATGCTTGTATATAAGGATTTCTGGTACCAAGAATTAACCAATCAGATGCAACATTATTTGTGATGTGATAAAAAAAAAAGTGCAATTCTGCCGAGACCGGTTTGGCTCAATGGATAGAGCGTCAGCTTGGGGACTGAAGGGTCCCGGGTTCGATTCCGGTCAAGGGCATGTACCTTGGTTGCGGGCATATCCCCGGTAGGGGGTGTGCAAGAGGCAGCTGATCGATGACTCTCTCTCATCGATGTTTCTAGCTCTCTATCTCTCTCCCTTCCTCTCTGTACAAAATCAATAAAATATTTTAAAAAAAGTGCAATTCTATTATATGACTCATATATAGGGTATGCCCCAAAAATGTATACACACATTTTGAATAGCTATAAAGGCAGTATTTATTAAAATACCTTTTCAAAATTGAGACATCAGCTGTTAAAGTGTGTATACATTTTTGGGGGGACACCCTGTATGTCTGGTTCAAGACAAGCATTCACACCAGATAGCTATTGTTGTGTTGGCTGTTGTAATTTTTTTTTATTTGATACTATAGCGGGAAAAAGGTGAGTGCTCCTGACTAAATAGCATGTTTTTAAAATTCTTGCAGCCTGGCTGACATGGCTCAGTAGTTGAGCATTGACCTGTGAACCAGGAGGTTTTGGTTCTATTCCTGGGCAGGGCACATGGCCAGTTTGCAGGCTTGAAGCCCAATAAGGAGTGTGCAGAAGGCAGCCATTCAATGATCTCATCACTGATATTTCTCTCTCTCTGCCTCCTGTCCTCTCTGAAGTCAATAAAAATATATTTAAATAAAATAAAATTCTTTCAGTACATTGGTTGAAAATTGCTGCTCTATTGCCATGTAAGGTTACATATTTACAGGTTCTCGGGATTAGGATGAGGACCTTTATTTTGGTGGGGGGCATTATTTTGCCTATCTCAAGTGTATTCTAGTTTCCTTATTCCTTCAAGTGCCTGACCAAATCATCGAGCCTTCCTAAGTATCATATTCAAGTTTAATAAATGAATTTATAACTATAGTCAACTATAATTTCTCTAAAACATTTTATTACTCTTAATCAAAATCTCAACCTTTCAACTTAAAATCATGATTTCAAAGTCAATTACTCAATGAATTAAAAATTTTTAAATAACAATATTAATATAACAGATAATCTAACGAACCCAATTTCTTTACAAAACTTTAATGATTATTCCTAAATTTAACACAAAAGTGTAGGGTGCCTGGCTCTTTACTTACTAGTTCTGTAGCCTTGGGTAAGTCTTAGTCTCCTTATCTCTAAGTAGGGATAATATTATCTACCACATCAAGAAGTAATGACAATTAAAATTTAAATGAGTTAATATTTATGAAATGCTTAAAACAGTATGGCCCCATGAGTGTGTTACTTATTAATTTTTATTTACTTAGTAGTTTATTGACTTTTAAATGTTTTTAAAAAATATTTTATTAATTTTTATTTTTAAAGAGAGAGGAAGGGAGAGGGAGAGATAGAAATATTAATGATGAGAGAGAATCTTGATTGGCTGCCTCCTGCATGCCCCCAACTGGGGATTGAGCCTGCAGCCATTGCCCTTGACTGAAATCGAACGCATGACCCTTCAGTCCACAGGCTGATACTCTATCCAGTGAGCCAAACCAGTGAGGGCGTAAATATGTTTTTTATCGGTTTTAGAGAGAGGAAGGAAGAGAGATAGAGAGAGGTAGAAACATTGAAGAGAGACATTGATTGGTTGCCTCCTGTATGCTCCCTATTGGGAATTGAGCCTAAAACCCAGGCATGTGTCCTTGACCAGGAATCGAACTGGCAACCTCCTCATGCATGCAGGAGGTTGTGCCACACTGTTAGTACATCAAAAATACTATAGTTTTGATGTACTTCAACATCCCTCTATCTATACTAATAAAAGGGTAATATGCTAATTAGACCGGGTGACTGGACATCTTCCAGATGTCAGACTTCCTTCTGGACAGTTAGGGGGCGACCAGGCTGGCAGGGGGGCAATTGGGGGGCAGCCAGGAAGGCCAGCAAGGGTGCAGATGGGGGGCAGCCAGGCTGGCAAGGGGGGGGCAGTAAGGGGGCAATCAGGCAGGTAGGTGAGTAGTTAGGAGCCAGGAGTCATGGATTGTGAGAGGGAGTTCTGACTGCCAGTTTAGGCCTAATCCCTGTGGGCCTAAACTGGCAGCTGGACAACCCCTGAGGGGTCCCTGATTGGAGAGGGTGCAGGCTGGGCTGAGGGGACCCCCTCCCATGCATGAATTTCATGCACTGAGCCTCTAGTTTAATTTTAAAATCTCTTGGGTTAAAACACATTTATCCAGTTTTAACTCCATCAGGTACATAGGAGTCACCATCACAAGCAAACAGGGTTTATCTCCCCTCCTCTCTCTCTAAAAATAAAAATTAATAAACACTTGAAAAACAATAGTAAGTACTCAGGGGATTGAGGTTGCTGATCAGCCAGAAAGCATTTGACTAGGTGGAATAAGCTGCAGACAGCCCATTTCCAGGGAGATTTTCTTATTCTATTGAAGTTCTTTTTTAGTGTCGTCATAACAGATCTCTAAACCCACACCCTTCAGAACCAGTCAGTCACTTCTTCTGAATTTAAGTTTACATAATTCCTCCTTTTGATTTGAAATTAAAGGTTGAAGATAATTTCCCATGTGTCTTGGTTAGATTTATGTGTCTTCTTAGCCCCCCAAAGACAAGATGCACAAGAGTTCTCTAGCCTTTCATATTCTCATGTGTCTTCTTTCTGATTATCAGTCTGCATCTCCTTATCCTGATTTGCTGCTAACCTCCATCAACTGTTTTCTTTTTTCTTTTTTTAATATATTTTATTAATTTTTTACAGAGAGGAGGAGAGAGGGATAGAGAGCTAGAAACGTCGATGAGAGAGAAACATCGACCAGCTACCTCCTGCACACTCCCTACCGGGGATGTGCCCACAACCAATGTACATGCCCCTGACCGGAATCGAACCTGGGACCTTTCAGTCCACAGGCCGACGCTCTACCACTGAGCCAAACCGGTTTCAGCAACTGTTTTCTTTTTAAAAAATATATTTTATTGGCTTTTTACAGAGAGGGAGTGGGATAGAGAGCCAGAAACATCAATTAGCTGCCTCCTGCATGCCTCTCACTAGGGATATGCCTGCAACCAAGGTACATGCCCTTGACCAGAATTGAACCTGGGTCCTTTAGGTCCACAGGCCGACATTCTAACCACTGAGCCAAACCGGCAAGGGCTCAACTGTTTTCTTTACTGCATAATTAAATTCTAAATTATGTCCAACTTTTTCCTGTGTTGTTAGGCATCAACCTCATAGATATTTTAAGTATATGTGCAGCTCCTTGGATTCTGACCCTTTCTCCTGTTTTTGTCAAAACACTAGTGTCAACTCCTGAGTACTTATGCTATAATACATTAGTAATGAAATACCATTACCTCTCATTCCCAGGTGCCTGCTGTGCAGTCCCTGACTTGTGAATATCCTGTAAACTCTGTTGAATGATGAGTTGAATATCAAAGTCCTTGTCTAAGTCTTCATCACTGGTATAATTATCCATATGAAACACCTACAGATTTAAAGTCAGAATGAATTAAAAATATTTTCCTAGTTGGGAAAACAGATTATCAACTGCTTAAAATTATACATGAAATTCAGAAAACGACATTCATTGATGAATGAATAAAATGCAAAATTTAGAAAACAAGATATTCATTTAAAAAAATTTTCCTAGACTTATTTTCTGAACCACCCAGATTCAATATAAATTAGAAGTTTTCATGAGTAACCATTTACTTAAAGCTTATTCAGGAAAAATGACCTTTCATATGAAACTCAGGTCAGTACCATTGAAACTTTGAAAATGCTTATCTTCATCTATTTTAGAGTTGACTAATGAGTTTTTTTCAGTGATTATAATAGCACTCACTCAAAAGAACATCTTTTCTACTTTCAGTGAAAGTTATGCTGAAAAAATATGTTATTTAGTTAGTAAATATTAAACATGAACATGTTATAGGAATAAATAATACAATAAATAATAGGAATAGTAGTAGTACAAACCAATGCATTTTAGTAGGCAATATCTCAATTGTTTTAAAAGAACATTTCAGTTTTAGCATAGAATAAGTTTGATCACATACCAAAGACTTTTACCTTCTGTTATCACCTTTACGACAGCACTGGAGTTTTCACTGTTAAAGATTAACACATCAGAATTTTCATTTATATTTAGAATCTCCGCTCTGCTGTAATGACCATTCCATTAATAGCTTTACTATAAATACTTGATCATAAGACAGTCTGGCACATTCTCCTTGTTTTTTCACTCGAGGTTTAGCTCTGTTTGGGAATATGATCTCTTTTCTTCACTGCTATATTCATCAAGCTTAGAGGATTAAACATTTAAATTCTATTCTTGGAACAAATGCTTATTTTGTAGGGGGGTGTCCACATGAAGTGAATTCATTCTTTTAAGACTCACATACACAGCCACTGCAAAAACAGAATAAATTTTCTACTTAAATAGAAGCCAAACATTTTGCTCTAACCAAATTATCAAAAGTGATTGTTGTAATGGTTCTGATTCACTGAGTAACTGCATCTACATTTTCTTTGGGTTACATAGCTACAGCCAGAATATTCTAGGACTTCTAAGGAAGGAATTAACTCCACATGGGATAATAAAAATTTCTGTTGAACAGTTTTAAATTGTTAATGTACAGTAACATTCTGAATGAACACTAAATAAGAACAATATTAACTATTAAAAATAATGAGTCTATGTGGTAACTAAAATGAGCTATGAAGCTAATGCCAAAAAGCACAAACCATTCAGGTATGCAGGATCTCACTGTCTTTATGAGTCCACTTCACTGCTTTGAGTTTCCTTTCCTTGCCTCAGGAATACTGTGAGAAATGAAACTAATGTTTAAAAGTATGACAGCCCTAACCAGTTTGGCTCTGCATAGAGTCTTGGCCTGCAGACATAAGGGTGCTGTGTTTGATTCTGGTAAAGGGCACATGCCCAGGTTGCAGGCTCGATCACTAGTAGAGGGCATATAGGAGGCAGCCAATCAATGATTCTCTCCCATCACTGATGTTTCTATCTCTCTCTCCCTCTCCCTTCCTCTCTGAAATCAATAAAAATATATTTTTAAAAAAAGTATGACATAAGAGGCTTACCTTTATAATTGTTGTAATATTTTCCTTAGCATCTACCTATGTATTTTAAATGTTTGTGTAGGTGAGAGAAAAGTAAACTATTGCTGAAGCTGAGGAATGACTTGACACTTTTGCAAAGGAATGTTATTAGTTCAGTTTTATCCAGTTATTCTGCTCAAATCTTTTCCACATACCGTACATATCTAACTAAAAAAGGGAACAAAATAGAAGCTTCAAAAATTGTTATATGCTTAAAAGAAAAATTTCTTTTATGTTTTCCTTCCCTAGGTGTCTGACTATGATCTTGAGTGCATCTATGCGGCAACCACGTGGGCAGTAGAGGGAGGGAGGAGAAAGAACTATTATGACACATACACATAAAACCTCTTTTAAGATTTAATCTGAGCTTAAAGGATACCTCTTCAGTGGGGCTTTGCTTAACCAGTCAATCTAAAAACACACACACATACACACACACACACACACAAACCACACCACACCACACCTTGAAACTAATTGTTGATTATACCACTGCTTTTGGATGATCTGCCTAGCATTTGTCATACTTGGTTAATTGTCTGTGTTTGCTTTGTTCTTAGCATAACCACACTCCCCCACTTCTCTCCCCACCCCTGGCCTAGAATGCAAGCTCCATGCACAACAATAAATAAAAAAGAATCAACAAAAGTTGAATGAATGAAAAAAAAAAAAAGCGTCCATTTAGAAGGCTGTATTCCAATCACGAGTGATATATCAGGGAGGAGAGCTATGCAAAGACCTTTCATAAAGACCATTTAAGAATGATACCAAGATACTTTGTTTTATTTTATATATTTTGAAGTATGTGAAGACATGGTATTTTTTTTTTTTTATTTTTTTTTACTTCAGATATTTTGTTAAATTTGTCCAATTTAGTTATCCAATTGACAAAGCAAAGCAACCCCACGCTTGATCCAGTGTTGAACGGGTTGGTCCGTTTTTAACAACATTGCAACGACAAAGTTAGTAGAATGTCCTGTTGTGGAAAGAGTTCCTTTACGTTCACTTGTCTTGTAGAGGGGACAAACATAGGCATTCGATTTCTCAATCTGAGTCTTTTTATCTTGATTAAAAAAAAAGAAAAGAAAAAGAAATATGATCATTTCATAAAGAGAAAAAGACCCAATGGTACTAAAAGAACAACTATCTTGTAATAAAATGGCAAGTGCTAATCTAAGATTTTGGTTATGATATTTGAACATTTGAAAGTTGATCTTTTTAAAGTTTTTATAGTAATTACTAGAGGCCCAGTGCATAAAATTTGTGCAATGGGGTGTGTGTCCCTCAGCCCAGTCTGCACCATCTCCAATCTGGGACCCCTTTAGGGATATCTGACTGCTCGTTTAGGCCTGATAGATCAGACATCCCTCTCGCAATCCCAACTGCTGGCTCCCAACTGCTTGCCTGCCTTCCTTCCTGATTGCCCCTAACCACTTCTGCCTGCCAGCCTGATCACCCCCTAACCACTCCCCTGCCCATCTGATTAATGCCTAACTGCCCTCCCCTGCCAGCCTGGTCACCCCTAACTGCCCTCCTCTGCCAGCCTCATTGCCCCTAACTGCTCTCCCTTGCTAGTTTGGTCCACCACCAACTGCCCTCCCCTATAGACCGGGGTTTCCCACAACTGCCCTTTCCTGAAGGCTCAGTCACCCCCAACTTCCCTTCCCTGCTGGACTGGTCACCCCTAACTGCCCTCCCCTTCTGGCCTGATCACCCACAACTGCCCTCCCCTGCCATCTTGTGATAGCCATCTTATGTCCACATGGGGGCAGCCATCTTTGACCATAAGGGGGCAGCCATCTTATGTGTTGGAGTGGTGGTCAATTTGCATATTACTCTTTTATTAGATAGGATAGAGGCCTGGTGCATGGGGGGGGTGGGGGGGGCAGCTAGTTTGCCCTGAAAGGTGTCAAGGTGTCCCAGATCAAGGTGGGGGTTCCCTTGCGTTGTGGGGAAACCTGGGCGAGGGGCCTGTGATGAGTTACAGGTCAGCCACGCCCCCCAGTGACTGAAGTGGAGGCCAGGGCCGGTTGAAAGCAGGTACCTGGAATGTATTTATCTTCTATAATTGAAACTTTGTAGCCTTGAGTATAGGTCAGGGCCGACCAGGGCAGGTGGGAAGCTTTGTTTCCTCCATCACCAGGGGCAACCCAAGCCTCCTGCTTGCCCTAGCTCCGTGGCCGCTGCCATCTTAGCTTAGTTAATTTGCATACTCACTCTAATTGGCTGGTGGGTGTAGTGGAGTGATGGTTAATTTGTATGTTTCTCTTTTATTAGATAGGATAGTTGTGAAATAAGGAAGTGACTTCATAAGGTTTATGATTCTAAGTCTGGAGGACAGGAATTTATTTTAAGCTCTGGATCACATACAGGCAAGAAAACACTAAAGAGGACTTGGGAGAGAAGGAGTAAGAGAAAGTGAAGGTAGGAAGGAATAAAATACACCATTGGTAATGGGGAAGATGCTAAAAGAGATACAGTTGCTTAGAGCTCTAATAAAGAAACCCATAAATTAGAAGTTGAAGTTACTGTTTGTGTTCAGCAGGTTATTACTAAGACAAACACAGCAATACTTAGCTACTCACAAAAAGAAATTCACATTTCTCAAAGTTAAACTAGAACTGCATTAATAATGAAAATATTTGATGGTCTGGGTAGTGATTATGGGTGACTTATGTTTTCATCAATAGTTATTTGAAAATAAAAAATCCAGAAATAGAAAACAAAAGAATGAACCTCATTTGTTTAGACTTGTGGAGAATGATGACAGCAAAGGAGGAAAGGAGCGAGATGCTTTTCCAAAGGGACACAACTTGGCGGCACCCAGGTGGTTTGCAGTATCTGCCCCTTGGGAAACCTGACAGCTCCCAGGCCTAAGGGTTTTTACAGCCAGAACACTCTAGCTGCTAGCTGGAGACGGTGTCAGCCTATTTGTGTTTCTGAGAGGTGTGCAAAGAAAAGCACTTGAGAATAAAAATATTGATGGGAAGCTCTAGACTCTGAAAAGTAGAAGTGTGGGGAGGGGCAAAGAAAATGTTACATCTCATGGGCTAAGAGCAAAAAAGAGGCAGAATGATATTCCTAAAATAATACAAATGCAACACACAAACAGAGGGACTATTTATTGTAATTAGATAAAATTTTAATAGGCTTGAAAAATACTTATTTGGGAGAGCAGTTAAAAATATCTATTGTATCATTATCCTCCCTAAAATTCTAAGAAGTTTTGTTAGAAGTATATTTACTTGGTTTTATCCATATGATAGGCATCAGGTCGAACAGAAGTTTGGGATATTGTTCGGCAAGTAATCCACTGTGAAGAGAAATTGAGAGACATTTATTAGACATAAGATGAAATTTGTTTCTCAGAAACTGCTACTTAGATAGTGGCTTTTAATACAAGAGCGAACCAAAGATATGCAGGGAAAAAATGTAAAAAACAAAAAGAAATAACAACAAAATAAATCCAAGGAAGAGACAATGAAAAATTGAGAGAACCAAAAGAAAATCGTGCAAAGGTTATATGTACAAACAGTGGACAAATATCAATTCCTGCCATTGTTAAAGTGCTGTCCATAAGGCAGGCACTGGCCTATAATATTTCACCCTCACAATGATCTTGTCCCCAATCCTATTCCAATTTCACAGGTAGAGTGGTGGCTCAGAAAGTTTGAGTACTTTTCTTATAGTAAGTAGCAGCACAGCTCTGAAATGCCAGTGTCAGGATTCAAATATCAATATGCCTATGTAGAAAATGTGGCTTCTTTTCCCTATGCTACATTGTTTGTTTGCTTGCTTATTAGTTTGAAAGAAGAAATAAAAAAAAAAGATGAAAAGTTAAGAGAAATTTCATCACCCAGTAGAATGATGAAAAAGAAGAGAGAAGAACCAAATGAACTATGTGCATCCAAGTCTTTTCACAGCTCTGTCTTAGAATGATCTCTGCAGAACCACCTTCCTTATCCTTAAGCGATTTTCTCTGCTTTGGCCTTTAACCTTCCCTTGAGAGCAAAGTCTAAGTCTGACTCTGGAAATAGAGGATTATGTTTATTAACGAATTTCCAGGGGAAATATGTTCTTCCTTCCTCTCTTACCTTATATATTTCAAACAAGATTGGATTGCTTCTCTAGCCAATTTGAGCATCAGCCTGGAGACTGATGGATCCCAGGTTTGATTCTGGTCAAGGGCACATGCCCAGGTTGTGGGCTTGATCCCCAATTGGGGGCCTGCAGGAGGCAGCCAATCAATAATTCTCCTTCATTGATGTTTCTATTTCTCCCTCTCCGTCTCCCTTCCTCTCTGAAATCAATAAAATGTGTGTGTGTGTGTGTGTGTGTGTGTGTGTGTGTGTGTGTGTGTGTGTATGCATTGCTTAGTTCTCCAAGCAGGAAATTCAGCAGTTATTTTAAATATTTATTTATTATGTCATCAAAATACAAGAAAAAGTTTTCCATTCACCAAGAGAAATAATATCTTTACTATAACTGTAAATTGTTTAAAAGTGAGGTGCTCCTACACTTTATAAAATGGAAGGTAACTGTTATAAAACAGAAGTAGGAAAATAATGTCAACTAACTTAGACCACTGAAATATTAACTAAAAACTATTCAGGACCTAAAAACTACTCATTACTTGCCCAGCCTGAGTAATTATTTATGGCAAGAATTCTGATGTTTATTACTTGACATATTCCCTAGAAGAGGCATTTTGGTGGTGGTGGTGGTAGGGGGAGGGTCAGGGAGGAAGGCAGCAGGCAGCTTATCTGACTGAAGATTCAGCTACAATTAAAAAGATCTTTGCTTAGAAACTATAAACCTTGGTCTGTCCCAGCGTGCTCCATCGAGATATAATCCATGGATGTAAACCCCATCTTCTGGTGCTGTGTCGAGTGTATCATGAGGAATAACCTAAAGGTAGAGGCACAAACTGGTAATGATGTCCTCTCCAAATAACTTGAGTCTCATAAAGAAAACATTGGCTAAATCTTCAGAACACATTCAGAGAAACCCTGTTATATTAGAATTCCTTAAACTATATAATTTTCAGTAAAGTGTAAATGTAAAAATGTGTAATACAGTTCTTTGTGAAGCATTTTATCAAGTTTTACCATACCTCATATTAATTTTTGCTAAAATAGAAAAGCAGCATTGGATTTTTAAAAGAGAATTTTTAAGAGTGTATTTGAATCAAAACTGACAACATATGCTGAGGAGCAAGATCTCAAATGTTCCTGGATTATTCAAATTAAATATTGAGATATATAAAGTTTCTGTTATATTATAGAGATAGCAAGACAAATATATACTTTCTTCATAAAATTCAAAGAATGAAAAAAAGTGAAATTGTAAAATTGTATATAATGGGCTATAAAAGTATAAATTCTGCATATCATCCTTGCTTAAATACATGATTTTGATGTAATGCTATACTGTGCAATTTAAGAAGTTACTGTACCTCAAATTCATATCCTAGTAAATCAATAGGGATGGTATATTTTCTGGCATAATTCTGCATAGCTCCAGTTAAAAAGGCTTGAGTGAAAAAGAAACCAGAGAGCCAAAACACAGAAGGTTTTCCTAAATCATACCACTCCTGTAAAGGAAAAACAAAATGTTTATTTTTTCAACTTACACAAGTGTCACCTGACACAATTCCTGATTCTGGTTTTCATGTGTATTGCCCACAATTTCCATTACAGGACTCTCTTCCTGACACCAAACACACTACCTATCTTGGCCCTCCTACCTCTTTTCCCTTCTAGTTACTCCTCTTGGAAAATTTTAATTCATTTTAATATTAACCTACATAAAACAAAGTTTGAAAGATTCTTCAAAAAGCCAAATATAAATTATTTAGGGGCTTATTTATTACTTAATCCCACTCAAAAGCAACCAGCTTCAGAAACATTGTCTAACTATAGCTCTCATATGTTGACTCCAGTTCCTTAACCTTCTTAAACTCTCTTCCTCCATGCCCATTGCCCTCACTCCGGTTTAGATATTCATGGTCTTTTTTCTCTACCAGTGTGTACTTTTTCTTGCTGCTTTTCTCTCTTCCTGCTCAACACATCTCTAACAATGCTGCCAGAGGATACCTCGCCATGCATGGTTTAGATCAGTATTAGCATCTTGCATGATTTTTCAGTGATCTACTGCTATGCCAACAAATTAAAGTCTAAATACTCCTTAGTGTAAACACCTTAGTCTTCTGTTCAAGATACTTCACAATCTAACCCCAACCTGTATTTCAGCTCTATCCTTTTTAATTCCCTTCAAGTATCTTATGTTCTAACCAGAAATGCACCATTTGCAGTCTCTTCTTCTCACTGGGTGGACATCTGTTGCTTTTATTCTACTTATCTTAAAGTGAAAATACTCTTAAGTCCTTCTGGTGGATGAACCCTCCTACCCTCTCACTCCAAGCTCTTCTGGAAGAGGTATTACACCTTCTGGAAGGCAAGGGATTCATTGCCTCGCCAATCATACCTCCAGTCATAAGGATTAATTCAGGAATGGACATGTGACCCCATCAAAGCTAGAGATGCTGAGATTCTTGCTGGGACTTTTGGAGAAAAGACTCACTCTCAACTCTCTATAAAGACGTGAGGCTAGAATTGCTGTTGCTATCATGCTACCATCAGAGGAGAATCTGAGAATACAGTTACCCCACAGAGACTGGAGCCAAGAGATGAAGTGAAAGAAACCAAGATCAGGTGACCATGTATATACCCAAATTCAAACCCTGCCTGGAGCCACTTTACCACCTGATTTTCAACTACACAAAGAAACAAATTTTGTTTTATCTGATGTCAAAATTATACAACAGAATCCATCTAAATTACATCATGCCACAGCTATCTCTTTTAAATCTCATCCTTTTTTGAAGTGTCTAAAATCATTCATCCTTTAGACCCAGTTCAAATGCTACCTCATCCAATAAACAAACTACTTCCTGACCTAAAAGAACTCTCTCCTCTCTTTGAGTTTCCAAAGCACTTCAGTCTTTTGTGACAGATCCCTTACTGTACTGCATTAGTTTTTTTCTTAGATACATATGCTATCTCCCTATAGGCTATTGGCAACTTGGAGGCAACTTGGCAACTTTGTCCAACAACAAGGTGCTTTGGACAAAGTGGAGTCTCAAATTACATTTGTTGACTGAACAGATGAATTAATAAAATGAACTTGTTCTCTGAGTGAGCAGCATACTATGGGGAGAAGCCAGCTTTGCTTCATGGAACAGAACCAACCCCTACTAGAGATACTAGAACAGTACAAGCTATCAGATCAAGAACTAGAGAAAGAGATGGAGTTCGGCGAGGGCACAAGCTAGGCAGAACCAGCACCTCACACAAGGAAGCTGTAAGAACCCAGAAGGCAAGTCCTTAGAAAATTCCATTGCTCATTCCACAGCTTCATTTACTCAAGAAGGTAATGAGTGTCTGGGTGAGCTACTTATATACAATCTCTGAATTTAGCTACCATTAACTGAGTCCTTTGTACAGACCAGGCACTGTGCTAAGAATTTCACATGCATTATCTCATTTAGTTCACAAAATAATTCAATGAGTCAGGTATTTCCCTCGCATTTTACGGGTGAGGAAACTGGGTCCAGAAAGATGAGTATCTTGCTAAATTTCACACAGATACTGTCAGATCCTGGATTTAATCTGAAATGATAGCCAGTGTGAGGAAAGAAAAAAAAAAAAAGCTTAAAAAAAGGAACAGGAAGGAGAAGGGGAAGATAAATAGGGTCAATGGTGGGAGAGAAATGAGAAAAAAAGGACAGGAAACTCCAGATGATTTATTTGCTTAATTGTTAACTCTAAGAACAATTAAGAGGTGAAGTCAAGAGTCTAGGAGTAAGAAAGAGATGGTAAAACTGTGCAGCTTCTGTAAGGGTAAGGGAACAATGGGGGAGATTCATTCAGAGGAAGATTTGTGGTAAAGGGTCATAAAGTGCTCAATAATGAGACCTTTCTAACTCATTCAATGGAATGATTTCAAGGGGAAATGCAAATTTCAGAAAGTAGAGAGTTTGATGTGAACTTATAGTAACAACAACAAATTGAATTTATCCTGGAGACTGTCACAGCTGGCATCATGCCAGGACCCCTCTAGGGGACAAACTGAAGACTCATCAGGCCTTTTAGGAACAAAGCAGTGTGTACTGAAACGCAAGCAGTTCCAATAAAAGTTCTAGAAAAGTTTGGGAAATAAATTAGGGTATGAAAAAAAGTAAAAGTGTGGCAAGGGGAGGATGGAATTAACTATGTCAGACAAGGGAAAGAAAGAGACTGGTACATATAGGAAGAAGTAAAAGACATGCCTAGGAATCTCCCAGGGGTACACATGATCACTTTATCAAATTAGCAAAGATAAAAATGAACACTAATTACTGAGAAATAGGTACTTATTCACTATTGATGGGGAAATATATATTTGAATAAATTTTCTGGAGAATAAATGGGTAACATATATCAAAAGCCCCAAAAATATCCAAATGGAATCAATTAAAACATTAAAAGAATAAGGTAACACTGACCAACAGGGATTTTTCTAGAAACACAAGAATGGTTTTACATTTGGAAATGTAGTGACATAATTCAATGCAATAATGAGCTAAAGAAGATAAAAAGTGACATCACCAGCAAAAAATGCTGAGAAGGCATTTGATAAAATTCAACAGTTTCTTATTTTACAAAAGAATAGTCCACATTTATACAATAGAATGCTTACCACATATTGTAGACTGTTACTTTATAAGATAAAAATGCCCATTTTTGGATAAAGAAACTGAGGCGAGGATGTGACAACTCTTCTAGAGCTTAAACACTTAAAACCACTCTTCAGTACTTTTTTGTTCGTTAAACATTAGTCTACATAAAAAGCTCCTATAGATTAAAAATTGCTAAGTAGTTCAAAAGAAAAATGGCCTAGGAGATGAAAAAGCAATTCACAGAAAAATACAAATGGCAAGCACACATACCAAAAGAAGCATAAGTTCACTACTAAATAATCAAAGAAATTTAAATTAACACAAGATAGACAAAAATTGAAAAGTGATGTCTGAAAAAGTCTGTCCCTCTAATCTTTACAAGCACTGGATATTTTATGATTAGCTTCTACAGTGAAACAAATAAAGCTTTTATAAAATAAAAAGGCAACTGAATACAAAAAGTATTTTTGGGTCTTTCCCCACCCAATACCCATACATAAATTTCAACCATAAGATGGGAGTGAATTAAGGAGTTAGTGAGGAAAAATAGCGCCTTGCTCTATGCTTGCTTTCCTGCCCTGAGCATCCTTTTAAGTGTGTATTTGGAGTGGGAGTTGGCCGGGAGGGGGTGGTGGTTGGGTGGTGGGAAAGGTAGGGGGTGAGGTTGTGGAATTGTGGGGAGAATGAGATTTCAAAGCATTCATCTTTTTCCTGGCTTTATGAGATAGAAGCAACTGATTTTAAGACAATCCCTAGCTTGGCTGGCATGGCTCAGTGGTTGAACATAGACATATGAACCAGGAGATCAGGGTTCGATTCCTGGTCAGGGCACATGCCCACGTTGTAGGCTCAATCCCCATTGGGGGTTGTGCAGAAGGCAGCCAATCAATGATTTTCTCTCATCACTGATGTTTCTATCTCTTCCTTCCTCTATGAAATAAATAAAAATATATTTAAAAAAAAGACAATGCCCAATTATGGATAAACCCAAGATTCTGGCTTTTTTGGTGATTTATCACAAAAGCAGAATCTTTGAAAATATAAATGTCACATATTACTTGGGTTTGAGTAAAGCAAACTTTTAATTTTCTATTCAATGCTTTGGAATATGTATAACTTTCAATATTCTAAATTTTTGGTTAGATTACCAGGAAATTACTAATCACATTCCATTCAACTCAGAGACCTCCAGTGACCATAGCGAATTTCTAATGTCTCCCCTTTATATATAATCTTTTACCTGTAAAAAGTCCAATCGGGCTAGAAAATCTGTGACGTAACTTCCAAGGGGCTTAAGACTTGGGTATGATCGTTGGGCCCATATTTCTGGAACTTTTCCAACAATCAAACTTCCGGAGAGTGCTTCCAGTGCAGAATCCATTACAACCACACCCTTAATAGCTTTCTCGAGGTCCTGTAGAGTGCTACGTATAGTTTTAATTAAACTGCAAGAAAAGCAATTATGTTATAACATATATGAAATAAATATCAACTTGGAATCTTTTCAGAAGAAATAGCAGGAATCTCATTCAGTTTCCCAAAGTATGGTGATTTTTACTTGGCAATGTAAGGTTATTTTAACTTATACTTAAATGAACATTTTTCATCTTAAAAATAAATAGTTTAAATAAAGTAAATAATACAACTAGTTTTTTGTTTGTTTGTTTGTTTTTAGGTATTATTGCATAGAATCAGACCAATTTAAACAGAATTATTACATAAATAATGTTACATGTGACTTTAAAAATTTTTTTTTTAATTTTTAAAAAAAATATATATATTTTATTGATTTTGTACAGAGAGGAAGGGAGATAGTTAGAAACATCGATGAGAGAGAGTCATTGATCAGCTGCCTCTTGCACACCCCCTACTGGGGATATGCCCGCAACCAAGGTACATGCCCTTGACTGGAATCGAACCCAGGACCCTTCAGTCCCCAAGCCGACGCTCTATCCATTGAGCCAAACCCTTCAGTCCCCAAGTCGACGCTCTATCCATTGAGCTAAACCTGTCTTTTAAATGTGGAAAAAGTTATAGAAGTGTTATACATTGGTTGAATTTGGGAAACTGCCTCAAAACATAAAGGTTATATTCATTTATACACTTTTAAATACTCTGCTTCCCACTCAGGCCCAAACTGCTAAGAATACAAAATATGCACCTGATGTCAGAGTTTTAGGCTAGAAGCCTAAATATACCTGCTGTGAGGGATAATATGTTATTACATACTAGAGGCCTGATGCATGAAATTCGTGCAAGGGGCTCGGCCCTTGTAGCCTTGGCTTTGTCTAGAAGGATGTCCAGTCTAATTAGTATATTATGCTTTTATTGTTATAGATAAGTTCTTGTGAATACTTATATGTATGCTCTTATATATTACTGAATTAATATTTTATTTTAAAACAAGTCTGGAAACCCAAATACCTCGGAAACACTTAGAAAATTCATGACCAAAACAATCTCCATTCCTTAAGCTTGGACTGAATTGTAGAAAATGACATTTAAAAATTCAAAGCATATGTAATCTGTTTGCTAGTATGGGGTACCTAATCAACCTAGATTGTACTCAGGAAGAAAAACAGGTGTATATATATATTAAATGGAAGAAAAATGTCAAAAGATGTGACTACACACAGGCCTTATTAATGCTCTTTCATCTTTAGCTTCTGAAGAGACGAGAAATGGATTGATGAGAAATTCTAATTAATGAATATTTTTAACCAGATTTCTTTTTCATCATTATTTTTACATTACAAAAGATATCCTCATTTCTGAGGCAAAAGTTATGCAGTTAAATTATGAATTTTAAAAGGTGGAAATTATAAAGAAATGGCAAGTTTTGATAATTTTTTTCTTAAAGCTTTAAGTCAATACCAACTTTTATCAACTTTGGCTGGCCACCTTATTGATCACTGGGAATATAGATTCTTACTTGTTAAATCTTTCCATTTCTTGAACTAACACAGTGTTCATGCTCTCTTCATAGTTCACAGGATACTTGAATAGGGCTGCTTCAATGTCAAAATCATTTGGTAGCTAAAAAATAGATTTTGAAGATCATATATTACTTGAGAATAGTTTCATTCAGTGATAATATTAATAGCTAGCACTAAACAGTTACTATGTATCTGCTTTCTGTACATCATTTCTTGTTTTGTTTTGTTTTGTTTTTTGTTAATCCTCCCTGACCATAGCTAGGGATCAAGCCTGCAACCAAGGTATGTGCTCTTGACTGAAATCCAACCAGAAACCCTCCATTCCATGAGCTGATGTTCTGTCAACTGAGCCAAACTGTCAGGGCTCCATACATCATCTCATTTAACCTTACCATTTCCTCTTAAGTGGCCATTATTATATCCATTTACAGATGTGGCTTTTAAGTAAAGAGAAGATAAGTAACTGCCCAAGGGTACACAGACAAAAAATGATCTGTTAAACCCACAGGTCTTTAACTCCCAAGGCCCATGCTGCAGGACATAGCACTTTGCAGAAGATAAACATTTCTGAAAAGTAGTATAATTTCCTTTTTAAATTGAATCCTAGTCGTATTGATAAAACTGATGTACCATTTATAATTGTTTTATATTGATTTCCAATCAATTATCAACTGGCTTCAAATAGCTTAGTTTATGCTATCAAATAAATAATGTGTGAATGTACCAGGGTTCCAGGCCATAGGGAAGAGAAGGCCATTAAGTGTCTGATTTCTATGAGGCACCTCAGGGATGCTTGAGAAGTGATTAAGGGGACTTTGGGACCGATGATCAAGCTGCAAGACATTGGAATTCATACTCCTTAAGAGACACAAAAAAGTTTCCTAATCAGGGAAGTATCAAACTAAAAAAAAATTGAGCTGCCCAGAGATTCTCCAGCTGATGGTCCCTGGAGGTTGCTAAAGAATTATAAGTCACGCTAGTGTCACTCAAGGACCCTTTGGCTTAGTACAACCCCTATACCCATATAAGTCCCAGATTCCAGTGCCAGGTAACTTCCTGTTAGGGATTTTGTAAGTGTCACCCTTGCAGAGTGAACCTTCCCCCACAGAGGTAAACCGCAGAAATGGTAAGGGGTCAGGGGTAAGAAAAGGCAAACAACAGAAGCAGCATTCCAAGGGTAGGGGGCTTGGAGGAGGCTGGTTTGCTCTAACTCAGGGTCACAGGCATTGCTGTCCACTCTCTTCTCCAGTGGCAGCAGTCAGGTGAGTAGGCTCCTAAGGAGTGATGTCAGACAAGGCTACCAACTGTGAGAGTTGAGGAGTGGTGCTGCCCATGGCCTTTCAAGGCAGATGGACTATGGGTCAGGTTCTGCTGTCAGAGTGCCTAACACTGTGGGGATAATTACAATATTTGCCCAAGAGAAGAATTGTGAAGATCTGTGCTTTGGGACCATAATTTTTTTTAAAAGTTATGTTAGTTCTTTATTGAATTTAAGATAGAAAAAAGGTGAGAGGGCTAACTAAGAGCAGTAGATTATATTATGGAAAAAAGAAAGAGTGCTAGCAGCTAATTCTGTGCCTCCTCACTACCTAAGGTAGTCTAAAAACTATTCTCTCCAGTAAGTTCAGACCATTTCCTCCATTTTTTAAAAGTAGGTCCATTAAAATTTCTCTGGCTGGTGCAGCTAAGTTGATTGAGGGTTGTCCCATGCACCAGGAGGTCACTATTTCAATTCCTGGTCAGGGCACATGCCCAGGTAGCAGGCTTGATTTTCAATAGTGGGTGTGCAGGAGGCAGCTGATTAATGATTCTCTCATATCACTGATATTTCTACCTATCTCCCTCTTCCTTCCTTACTTAAATCAATAAAATATATATATTAAAAAAAACTGTTTCTCATTGATGTTTCTATCTCCCTCTCCGTTCCTCTCTCTGAAGTCAATAAAAACATATTTCTTAAAAGTAGGTCCATTATCTTTGCTTAGAAATGACAATAAACCATATATGTTCATTAACTCACCCACAGCTGTAGTTACTAAGAACTTACCATGTGCTAGGTGTTATGCAAAGTATTATACTTTAATTAATTAACTAATTAATTAATTTAAACAACTGGTAGTAGATTTATTAAAAAGGCTGATGTAAGCCCTAGGAGCTTTGGCTCAGTGGATAGTCGGCCTGGAATTGAAGGGTCCCCATTTGGATTTAGGTCAAGGGTACGTGTACCTTAGTTGCAGGCTCAATCAATCCCTAGCCTTAGTTGGGGTGTGTGGGGGGAGGCAACCAATTTATGTGTCTCTCTCATATTGATGTTTCCCTCTCTCTGTCTTTACCCCTCCCTTCCACTCTCTATAAAAATCAATGGATAAATATACTTTGGTGAAGATTAACAAACAAACAAAAAAAAGGGTGTGTGTGTGTGTAGGGTGGGTGGGTGTGATGTTGATTTATTTTATTGTATTATTATTATTTTTTTTAAATAGCTGGAGCCATACTCATTGGTTCTTTCTTTTTTAAAAATATATTTTATTGGTTTTGTACAGAGAGGAAGGGAGAGAGATACAGAGTTAGAAACATCCATGAGAGAGTCATCGATCAGCTGCCTCTTGCACACCCCCTACTGGGGATATGCCTGCAACCAAGGTACATGCCCTTGACCGGAATCGAACTCGGGACCCTTCAGTCCCCAAGCCGATGCTCTATCCCAGTGTTTTTCAACCTTTTTTGGGCAAAGGCACACTTGTTTCATGAAAAAAATCACGAGGCACACCACCATTAGAAAATGTTAAAAAATTTAACTCTGTGCCTATATTGACTATATATAAAGTAATTCTCTTGAATAGGAATCAAATAAACACAAAGAAAGTATTTTATAATTACTTTATTATGAAATATTAAGTAAACAAAATAGTGAAAAATTATAAAATTCTTGTCTTGTCTGCACCTACGGCACACCAGGCAACATCTCGCGGCACACTAGTGTGCCGCGGAACAGCGGTTAAAAAACGCTGCTCTATCCATTGAGCCAAATCAGTTTTGGCCTCATTGGTTCTTTTTTTTTCTTTTCTTTTAAAAAAAAATATATTTTATTGATTTTTTACAGAGAGGAAGAGAGAGGAACAGAGAGTTAGAAACATTGATGAGAGAGAATCATCGATCAGCTGCCTCTTGCACACCCCCTACTAGGGATGTGCCCGCAACCAAGGTACATGCCCTTGACCGGAATTGAACCCGTGACCTTTCAGTCCACAGGCCGACGCTCTATCCACTGAGCCAAACCGGTTTCGGCATGATTTTGATTTAATTATCTACACTGGTGACTTAAACCTGGACTCCTAACTCAATACTGATGAAAACAACTAAGGATTGTGCAAGTCAATGAGTCGCTTGTGGATCTTCATCTGAAACCGATCCCTTCCCACAGGCAGTTTTTCTTGTAGTGATTCTGAGAGCCTGGGCCGGCATCTGAAATAGTCCTTTCACTTTGAGATTCTTTTCCTTTGCCTCTCTGAACAAGTCAACACGCACCTTCTCCAAAGATTTTACGTTGTCTCTGGTTAGAGTAATTCTAATTAAGTGAATCGCCACCTCTGGTTGTATGGGTATCTTTCCTGCATCTTTATTTTTCTAAAATATATCTTATTGGTTTTTTACAGAGAGGAAAGGAGAGAGATAGAAAAATTAATCAGCTGCCTCCTACACACTTCCTAGTGGGGATGTGCCCGCAAGCAAGGTACATGCCCTTGACCAGAATCGAACCTGGGACTCATGAGTCCATAGGCTCTATCCATTGAGCCAAACCAGTCAGGGAAGCATCTTGCATCTTTAAAAGTCTTGGCCTCAGAGCACTTTCCAGGCTCACTTGCTCTTGGGCCAGAGTGAACAGCAGTGAGTCAGGAGCAGGAACAAGCCAGAAGGGGCTTTACTGCTATTGCAACCCAGACTTCCTTATTTATTTTTCAAATTTATCTTTATTGTTGAAAGTATTACATAGATCTTCTCCCCACCCCCTATTTACCCTCTCCACCCTGCCTTCTGGCCTTCACCACACTATTGTCTGTGTCCATGGGCTATGCATATATGCATATAAATCCCCTGGTTAATCTCTCCCCATCCATCCCCCCTGTCCCTCTGAGATTCACCAGTCTGTTTCATACTTTTTGTCACCACTTTACAGATCTGGAAACTAATGCTCAGACAGGTAAAATATCTCACACAAGGTCTTAATGCTCTTAAATGGAGTTTTCAGATCGCCATTTCAGTACTATTTTGATTTATATTGTATTATAAGCAACATATTTTAAACAAAAATTACCTTTTCAAGAATATCTCTGCTAATTTCAAATAGAATCTGGTCAGCACTTCCTGAAGATCCTGTCTGTTTGGAGCCTCCCTGGGTAAGAAGCAAGGACTCAAAGAGGACTTTTGTTTGTTGAAGGTCTTTGGAGATGTCAACATTTTCATGTAATCCAAATATTTCAGGGTGTTGAGAAAATGGAAGTCTCTACCAGAATAGATTAAGCAAGCATCACATTATTACTGGAAACATTAATTCATAAGGTAGACATGTGCAAACAAAAAAGGATTAAAAATCAACCAAACAATAATGGAATCAAACTTTTCGAATTTTCAAATAATTATTAGAAATAAAAGATATTAAAATTGCTTGAAATAATAATATTTATTTAACCCTATACATTACCTTGGAATTGTTCAATTGCTTTTTAGAAAAATCACACTAAAATCTAACCCTATTTTCAGTGATAATCAGTTACCTTAATGAATTCAATGTAATCATTATAGGTGCCTTTGGGAGGTGCAAAATAGTTTCCACTGGGAGAAAATTTATAATGAGGGCTTTCAATTATGTGTGTATTATAAAAGTCAGCCAGCATGGTTAAGAGGAGACGTCTGTCCCAATCATCTGTCACTCTTCCTCCATAGTTACACTCCCCAGTCAGGTAAGAGATAGCTTCAAATGGAATTGTGTCATATTCATTTATAAATAACTGAAACAAATGAAACATAAAACAAGAAAAACAAAGTCATTTCATTTCTATTTTAAGATGACATTAAATATCTATCTATCTACACACAGAAGTGGGGTTGAAAGAATTATCACCATGGGTAATCTTGGGAGACCTTATAGAGGCCACATATCATAAAGGCCCTGACCACAGCTAAAAAACAGAAAAATATTAATATTCAGTGTTTGTCTAATTGGGTAAGTTCACTTCCAAGCTTTGGTTTTCTTAAAAATAGGGATAGTATCAACCTTACAGGGTTACTGTGAGAATTAGAATATAAGTAATGTGCCTAGTTCAAAGTCTGAGATAGTAGGGACTTACAGTGGATATTTATTATTTATTTGGAGGAAGCCTGACAACCTTCTGAATGTCTCACACTGTGAGTCCCAGCCTCCCATACAGCTAATGCCTAGGCCTCTGACCTGGGCTTGGCTCCCCAGGTGCATCTATCCTAGACTGATTTAGGGTTTTAAGCAAAGAAGTAAGAACAGCAAAGAATAGTGTTCTGTGTGTGTGTGTGTGTGTGTGTGTGTGTGTGTGTGTGTGTGTTTTGTTTGTTTGTTTGCTTTTAATGATATCAGAGGGCCTGCAGCAGACCGGAGTGTGTAGGGCAGATATGTGAGCTGCAGTGTCTAATATTCAAGAAAAGTAGAGACTACTCCTACCAGATATGATGTGACTCTGGATATGACTGTAGATGCCTTGGTTCTCCAGCCATCTTGGTGACTTTGTGACCTGCCCAATATTCTTTCACTAAATTCCTTTCTACTTAAGTTAGACAGCCTGTTTCTGTTGATTGATACAGCAAAATTGTAGATTTCACTGAGTGGAGAAGAGTAGAGGATAGTGAGGGCCTGTATAAAGCCAACACTGAGGAGGGCACTGCAAAAAGATAGGATCCTTGATGACAACACTAGCTGAATCAACCAACTTCCAGAGCATGTCCTTCTCCGCACTTTTTTTTAACGTGAGATAAATTTCATTATGGTTTAAGCCAGTTTGAATTGTGTTTTCCATTATTTGTAGCAGAAGAAAACCAGATGGAGATAGTGCTTCATAAACCATAGTTGTAGTTATTATTGCTATCTACCTACCTAGTAGTGATGTTGGGAGAATTAAGTTTTTCTAAGCAAAGGGCCTGATACATAGTTATCCTCCATTAGTGTTAGTTCTTTTCTAATTTTACCTGCAGTTGTCGAATACTGATGCGTAAGTCGGATTCATTAAATCCATATGGAATGTTCCAACCAAGAGGACCAAATTTCTTTCTCTCTTGTACAAGGGCATGAAAAAAACAAACTCCAAACAGCAACTTCTCCCATGCCTTTAATATAAAAATTACACAATAAGAAAAAAAATTCTGATCATATTTCCTTCAGTTAAACAAGGGGAATCAGTGATCTTTTTCATTGTAAGATCCTGTGATCATATATTGCTAAAAACTTGTACTTAAAAATATTAATTTTATGACTCAATACCTCCAAAGCTAGACAAACTGCAATAATATTAAAGATCTTTAAAATGTATTTACCATTTACCAAAGTATTGGCTAATAATACCTTGGTATTGTTCATAGGTATTTATAGCTTCAATACTTAACTGTTATCTTATAGACTCATGGGCACATGATTGAGAATACAAGTGCAGGAGAATATGTAATTATTATCCTATATAATAAAAGCATAGTATGCAAATTGTCCCTTTGACTGGTAGTTCTTCTGGGACTTTGACTAGGGGGCGGTGCTGGCCAGTGGAAGGAAGGGAATACCTGGCCAGCTAACACCAGCCTCTAGGGACCCTACCATGCACACATTTTGTGCACTGGGCCTCTAGTGTTATGAATAAATACCAATAATTAGTTTCTGATTTTGTGACTTTCTATTTGGAGATCATTTTTGGAAAACATATGCTTATTTACTTTCTCCATGGTAACTTCACATACATGTCACATGAGCCTCTCACTAAGCCTGTGATAGAACTCTGGAGGATGGCCTCCCATCCCTTTGAGGTCCCCACAAATAAATTACAAGTATGCCAAACAGTCCGTATTTCAAATTAGGCCATCTCAAACTTAGCTACAAATGCCATAAAAATCCATCCAGCTATTTTAATGTGATATGATATTAGAATTTGTTTCTGTAATATTAAAATTAAAGTATACCATGGCTCAACTCAGTGGTCAGCCAACTCATTAGTCAACAGAGCCAAATATCAACAGTACAAATTTCTTTTGAGAGCCAGATTTTTTTTAAACTTAAACTATATAGGTGGGTACATTATTATTAACTTAATTAGAGTACTCCTAAGCTGACCTTTGCTAAAAACTCAAGGAGCCAAAGAGCTGCATGTGGCTCGAAAGCCGCAGTTTGCCGACCACTGGCTTAACTGAATAGCTGTATTCTCGAAATGTACATAAACCAAAGTTTATTTTACATTTACTAGATGAATGCTGTGGTGATACATTTAATAGGGGAAAACCTTTTGTCAATGAGATCAACTAATTTAGGTATTCTCCACATATTTTCACATAATGGGTTTCTTGAGGTGACAATTTACATATTCTAAAAGCACTCTTAAATATATATATAAATATATATATATATATAATCCTTTTCTGAAGGTAGCATTTCTTTACACCCCATATGTGTTTTTTTCCAACTGATTTCTGAATTACATTTTCCAGGGTACATTTTCCAATTAAACCCAAGGTGACAGCAGGCTAATGTCATAATCTACCTAAGGATGATATCATCAACCCAGCATTAGTGGGATCTGCCGTTTGGCTTGTTTTCTATGATGTGGTGCTGGTTTGTGATGACTCATCCAAATTCCTTAGCAATGCATGTAAAGATTTTCATAGTCTTACTCCTATATTCTTTCCCATCAGTCAAGCCAAAATAAGCTACTTGTCTTTCAACAGCTTTGTCATAATTCTGTGCCTTGAGGCATACTTCCTGTGCCTACTTCACTTCCTCTAAGAAGTTATCCTCAATCACACAGAAGCGGAAAGAGACAGAGTGATCTGGGTACCAACTCCCACCTTAAACACTTGTGAGGTATATGACTTAGACACTTTATTTGATTAGCTTGAGTTTCCTTATTTAAAAAAACAAGGTTGTGATGATAATTTATATATTATAGAGTTATAAGGCTTGTATATTTCTGCTGGTGTTCAATAAATATTTGTTTCCTTTATACCCTCCTTTCTTTGTCCTCCCATAATTCATAATACAACCATGACAATGGTTTCCAAACTGGTTAACATCTGAATTTCCTTAATTATTTTTTTATTTGTACCAGCTCCTGGGTTCCACTTTGGGGACTTAGTTAATCACAATCTCCATGAGAGGGCCACTGACATCTGTAACTTTATTAAGCCCTGAGGCTTATGGGGATTATGGTTAAGCTTGCCTTGCATATATTTCCCTTGACTAGGATGTAAGCTCCATGAAAACCGAGATTTTGATATGTTTATATGTTTACTAGAGGCCCAGTGCATGAAAATTAATGTGCTGGGGGCAGGGGGATCCTTCAGCCTGACCTGCCCCCTCTCAGTCTGGGAACCCTCAGGGGCAGTAAGTGACCTGGCAATCAGGGAAAGGCGACACCCCATCACACCTCTGCTGCTGCCACTGCCGGCAGCAAAAGCCTTGGCAAGCCCTGGTTACCTAAGCCTCCGGCGGTCCTGGGTGGCTGAATGACTAAGGGGGCTGGGAAACTCTGGAGGCAGGTGCAGCAAGACCAGGCCTGCCCCTAGGCTGCACACCTTCTACCCTGGCAGGACTGAGGGGATTAGGCACCACCATCTTGGGCACAGCCATTTTGAGGGCATGGAAGTAAATTAGCATATTCCTCCTTATTGGCTGTGGGCACTACTATCTTTGAGATGGTATGAGGGTCAATTAGCATACTCCCTCTTTATTAAATAGGATTACCAGTTCCTAGAATAGTGCCTTATACCTAAAATATTCAAGAAATATTTATTGGATGGATGAATTGATAAATGAATGGAAATACAGAAATGTATCCTTATTCTTAGGGGACACATGGCTGAATATAGGAGACAGATATATAAACTGACAAATAACTAATATGTTATCATTACTAGATAATTTAAATGCCCAAGATGTCAATTTAACTGTGATTATAAAGATCATATTTACTTTTAATAGCCAAATGATGATAGTTCAAATTATTGCTAGCCAAATGGTCATAAATTAGTCTTATATTTCTGGGAGCCTCCAAAGGAGTTTCATATGTGCCTATAAAAAATACCCCAGTCAGCTACAGAAAGCCTACGGTAATGGTTCTCAAAGTGTGCTTCCAGTTAAGCTCTACCCCAATCCAACTGAGTCAGAAAATCTGGCAGTGGGGCCCTGCGAGATAAATGTGATGCACATTGAAAACCAATGGTCACAGAACAACAACAATCTTTTTCTTCTCTTCCCCTAGTTCCCATTTGTTTTCACTACCAGAACAGTTGCTTGGTGAATAAAAATGATGATACATGGCTAGGGTGCTACCTTTGGACGTTGTACTAATCTCAAAACGTGGGGTGCCAATGTTGCTTGCTCAATGATGTAATATAGGAGAGTGCTGCTTTTCCAACTCAGTACCATTCTTTATTTGGGTCATCTAAGCTTCAAAGCAGCTCTGCTTGTGTTTGGAATCTAAAAATTTCCTTCTCTACTTCTGGCTCTCTCCTCTAATTGCAAAAGCTCAGACCCTGAGTGGGAATCAGACACCACACCTTCTCCATTCTTTTCATAGCTAAAACTACCAAGTATTCTCTTTTCCTTCCAGAGTTACAAACAAAATCATCATTCAGAACTAGGACACACAGAAAGTACCAATAAGAAGAAACAAACTAGATTGCATCCAAATTCAATCCTTTACCTTCAATATTATTAGTTTTCTCACTCCAATAAGCAAATCTGATATATAACATGCATGTATTGGGGGTAAGGGCAGGGGAAAAGTTCAGTTAATATAGCATGCCTGAATTTTCTTCTTCCTTGTACTTATTCAGGAGAGGAGAGTGACCCATCTAATCAGTAAATTTGGAAAAAGTTAACCAGATATGCTTTGCTCAGCTTCTTCCTTTTCTTTCTTAGAAGCGAACTTTCTGCAAGAAGGAATTTTTCTTTTCTCTGGGTAGATAGGTCTGCTAATTCTGGGTTCAGTAATATGAAGCCCATTTGTTCACAAACTACATCTTCCAACTTAGTCTACATCAATAATTAAGGTTATAATTTGGTTCCCATCACTTATAGTTTTCCCTGTTTCTTAATTGGTAAGAATTCGGGCATGGAAAAGGAGTACTATTTATTGGGTCTCCTTGAGTACCCAATACTATTTGAAAAACTATTCTACATGGATACATTGAAAAGCATTATTAATATGTTAAAATAATATTGCTAAAATTTAAGTTCCATTAAGGCAGATTGAATGAATAAATGATCAGATGATAAATGATCGTAACAAGCTATTCTTGGGTCTTAATCAAATACACTATTGGGCTTTGGTTTACAAACTAAGATATATTCATTTATTTGACAATATTTATCTGACTGTCTATTATTTGGAAAACAGAACACAAACGAACTATTGGGGAAAAATGCCTAATGCTTAATATTCTTAAATAAAATATTTCTATTTCTGTATTTTATCACTATAAAATATATTTTAAAATTTCAGAAACCGAATATTACCAACTCCTTTCCATGGCATCCATGAAAAAAATGACTATCAGAAATTGGATCAGTGAGATATGATTGGAGAAGGTTTAGCCGAAGACCCGTAGGAGGTTCATTAGTCATTTTCACTCCATTCTGTAGAATTGTTACTGGGAACTAAGACAAAATAAAACAGAGAGCATTACTCAAGATAACTAGCTTGAGTCCTAAAAAGCATGCACCAGTGAATTAAAAATGGGAATAAAAGAGGACTCCAGAAATGTTTTTTTTTTAATCTCTTAAAGTTAAGCATTTAAAGCGTGATTAAGATATACATGTAACAGATAATTAAATAAGTGTACTGAACTCCATAGGAAATAAACATACTTTTGGAGATGGATAACTTGTAAGCCAAAGCCTAAAGGATGAGTTACAAACATCAGGGGAAAAATCTTCACATATTTTTTCCAACATGGGCATCCAGGAGACAGCAAGGTGACAATTCTGTAGGCAAACCCAAGTTCCTTCTTCTAATGCTGCTTTAATCATTTTTGTTGCAATTGGTCCTTGTCCCTGTCCCAGTGAAATAGCTTGAAATTTATTTCCAGACATAGCTTTATCATTTGCAAATTTCAGCAGGCCTAAGCGGGCACAAAAAAAATGGTTTCACTGCTTACTCTAAAATTATAAAATATGGCTAATATTTCAGTTACGGGTATTTAATTGGAAAATTCTAATTACCTTTCCTGATACGTTCTGGATTTACTAACTAACGTATAGTCATGTAAAAGTGGACATTAAGTATGATGATTTATTTATAATTTCTTTAAAGTTGACAGCATATACACTTACTGGCCATGGGATCTGCTCCAGGAGATAGCACAAAAATTAAGGGACTAGTGCAATTTGAATCCAAGTAACTCTTTGCCAAATCAAATGGTGGAGGCTCTACAAACTTTTTCCCTAGTTTGTCAGTTACATAATTTGTTATAGCTGGAGTTATCTGTTAAAAAAAAGAAAAGATATGATCTTTAGAATAATTTTATTTCACATAATTTTATTACCGAAAACCAACAAAGCGTAAAAAAATGAGTTTCATGGCCAAGAAAAGCACACAGCATATCACAGACAATGCATAATGTATCTTATGCATAAAAAATGTCTATAAATTGATGGAACAAGACTAACAATCCAAAAGAAAAATGGGCAAGGAACATGAACAGTTCACAGAAAATGAAATAGAAATTAATCTTAAATATATGAAGAGATGTTCAACTTCATTCAGTATAAGAGACTACAAATTGTCCCCCTTCTTTGTCTCCTTTTGGCAATAGAACCTCAAGTTTTCCCAACCTTTTTGTTCCAGCTAGAAGTGGTCATGTACTAAGTTTTGGCCAGACAAATACAAGTAGAAATTGTGAGTGGAGCTTCCAGATTATATTTTCATAAGGAAGTTCTCTCTTCAATAAATGTGGTGCTCATGAGCCAGCTTCATCTTGCTGATGAGAACCACACTGTATGGGGCTTCTCTAGAATGAGAGAAGGAACTTGAATCTCTGGATGATCTCAAGACCAGAGCTGGCCTGCCAGCCCTCAAGCATTTGCTCTGGGCTGTTTGGAAAGATAGAAAATTAATTTCTATTTTATTTTAGCTGGTGTATTTTTTATCTTTGTTACAGCAGCTTAGTCTATACCCTATACTCATAAAATACAAATTATAGCTATACTTAGATACCATTTCCATTGATCAGATTGTTATATAAATGGGACAAAAATAGCCTCTGTGTATTCATTCCTAGATTGTTTATTCAGAGCAAGCTGAAATCTGTTAGCTCAAAAGCTCACTAGCACCAAACTCAAATTTTTATGTATTCAATTGTTTAAACATAGCCCAAATAATCATATTTTTAGCCATTTAAGCCTACCTACATATTGGGCTTTGCATTGAACATCTACTAATCATCTATCCTATATAATAAAGAGGTGATATGTAAATTGACCATCACACCTTCACACAAGATAGCCGCCCTCATGTGGTCATAAGATGGCCAGCAAGGGAGGGCAGTTGGGGGCAAACAGGCCAGTGGGGGAGGACAGTTGGGGTCAATTGGGCTGGCAGGGGAAGGCAGTTGGGGGAGACCAAGCCTGCAGGGGAGGGCAGTTAGGGGAGACCAGGCTTGCAGGGGAGAACAGTTGGGGGGTGACCGGGCCTGTAGGGAAGGGCAGTAGGGGGGACCAGGCCTGCAGGGGAGGGCAGTTAGGGATGACCAGGCTTGCAGGAGAGTAGTTAGGGGGTGATCAGACTGGCAGGCAGAAGCAGTTAGGGGCAATCAGGCAGGCAGACGAGCGGTTGGGAGCCAGTAGTCCTGGATTGTGAGAGGAATGTCCGACTGCCGGTTTAAGCCTGATCCCACAGGACATCCCCTAAGGGGTCCCAGATTGGAGAGGGTGAAGGCTGGGCTGAGGGATACCCCCCTCCTCCCCAGTGCACGAATTTCATGAACCAGGCCTCTAGTATATATATAAAAACCTAAGTGACCATTATGACTGGTCGACCGGCCACTATTTCATGCACTGACAATCAGGGTGCAGATGCTCAAAGCAGTATCTGACCCCTGGTGATCAATGTGCTCCCACAACAGGAGCACTGCTCTGCCCAGAAGCCGGGCTCATGGCTGGTGAGCACAGGTGAGGTGGCAGGAGCCTCTTCCGCCTCTGTGGCAGCACTACTTAGCGGCAGCAGGTGCAGCGGGGATGGGATGAGCAACTCCTCCTCAGTCAACCTGCTGCTTTGAGGGGATGTTAGACTGCCCGTTGCCTGTGAGGATCAGGCCGAATCTGGAATCTGAAATCCCGAGGGGTCCAGGAATGTGAGAGGGTGCAGGCCAGTCTGAGGGTCCCCACAGGTGCACGAATCCGTGCACCAGACCTCTGGTAGATAAGTAAGCTCTAGGACATTAAGACTCCAGCTGCTTTTAGAGTTCTGATACTGAGACTCCCACCCATCATTGCTGCTAGACAACATTACCTGGACACCACATGAGCCCCTCTCCCTTGGGAGTTTCCTTGACTCCCCCTCTCTCTCCTTAAAGTAGTGACATCTTCGCAACCCAAACCACTACTCCAGCCTTTTGACAGACTCCTGCTGTGAAAGACTTCTCCCTCCCTAACATGCAAACCTGTCAAAGCATCATCCAATGAAGTTCATGTGGGCTACTGCTACCTTATGGTCATATCTTTTTCCTTGATCAGCCCCCAAATTCCATAGCTTGTCAAAAGTTTGGAAACATATTGTGTGGACAAAAGTATAGATAAATGGACATTTTCATCCACTGCTGTGGAGGAGTAATCTGGTTTAACATTCATGGAGGGCTATTTGGCAATATCTATGAAATTACAAATGGGCAAATCCACTTACCCAGCAATTTTATTCCCATGACTTTATTCTGAGAGGGAGTTACAAATGTGAGAAATAACTTAAATATATATATTTTATTGATTTCAGAGAGGAAGGGAAAGGGAGAGAGAGATTGAAACATCAATGATGAGAGAGAATCATTGATCGGCTGCCTCCTGCACGTCCCTATTGGTTAACAAGCATGTAACGCAGCATGTTCCCTGACCAGGAATTGAACTCTGACCTCTTGGCTCAAAGATCAATGCTCAAGGACTGAGCCACACTGTCTGGGCAGAAATTACTTTTGAATAAGGTTCTTCATTGTAGCATTTTTATAGTAGGTAATATATAAATATTATAAATATTTACAATAGGAACTGGTTAAAAAATTATGGTATATTAATATAATGGAATGCCATATATTGTAAAAAAGAATGAGAAAGTTTTTAGTGAACTGATTTGAAAAATAAAAATATGTAAAACAGTGGATGCTACAATTTGTATTAAAAATAAATGGAGCCCAGCTAGAATGGCTCAATTGGTTGAGCATCATCCCGTACACTGAAAGGTTGCCAGTTCACAATTGCCAGTCAGGGTACATATCTGGGCTGTGAGTTCTATCCCAGGTTGGGATGTGTATAGAAAGCAACTGATAGATGTTTCTCTCTCTTTCTCCCTCTCTTTAGGCATTTCCTCATAAATAAATAAGTAAAAATAAATGGAAAAGTTACATGTATGCATATTTATATGTGCATAAAAGGATAACAAGGAGCAGATGACATTAATTGCCTAAGGGGAAGGATGTTGAATAAGTCAGAGATGAAGACTGGAGGTACCCTTTTCATTTACTCATATATTCATCTGATTCATATTCAGTTTTGAACCACAGGAATATGTTACTTACTTATAAATTATATTAAAAATATTTAACAATAAAAATGTTATTCATCAAGAAGATAAGAATGGAATTTTGGAAAAGAGGTCTGATTAGTTGAGGTAAGAAGACTATCAAGGTGTACCTTTTTCATTATTCTATAGGTACTGAAAAGCCACTAAAGGAGCTCACAATGATTTAGCAGGTTTTTATTTCTGCCTTTAATAATTTCCCATGAGCAATGATGAAATTTTTTAAATTCTCTTAACATTAATACCATGTACAGTTTTTACCTAGCACAGTAGGTTTTCAATATACATTTTAGGGAAGGGGAGATGTTGAGAATAGAGACCTTGCTTCCAGTAAAGGACCCAGAAGAGCTACACGTTAGTAGTTGGAGCTAAATTATCTATTGAGTAAAGGCTATTCTCTACACCTGCCCAAACAAGTCTTAAAACAACATTTGAAAGAAAAAATCTGAATTAAAATAATTGAACTATGTAATCAAAGGGGTTAACAAATTCTTTTCTATAGAGTGCTAGGTAGTTAATATTTTAGGATTTGTGGGCCACATACAATTTCTGCTATGTATTGTTTTTCTCTTTCTATTAAAAATCTTTTGTATTTTCTTTGTCATCTTCTTTTTAGAAACAACCCTTTAATATATAAAAACCATTCTTACCTCATGGGCTAGACAAAATTAGGTCATTGGCTGGATTTGGCCCACAGGTTTTGTTTGCTAACCTCTGAACTAGCAGAACAAAATTCAACAATCTTTAAAGGAAGATAACAATTTGCCGAAACCGGTTTGGCTCAATGGATAGAGCATCAGCTTGGGGACTGAAAGGTCCCGGGTTTGATTCCTGTCAAGGGCATGTACCTTGGTTGCGGACATATCCCCAGTAGGGAGTGTGCAAGAGGCAGCTGATCGATGACTCTCTCATCGATGTTTCTGACTCTCGATCTCTCTCCCTTCCTCTCTGTATAAAATCAATAAAATATATTTAAAAAAAAAAGAATGTTTAAAAAAATAAATAAATAAAATAAAGGAAGATAACAACTCAAAGCAACCTTCTGGACGAAGCCGGAGCTGCGAGGGGCTGCGAAGAGCTGTGAGGGCCAAGCCCCTTGTACAAATTTCGTGCATCAGACCTCCATATATATATTAGAGAAATATATATATACTAGAGAACTTTCTAGTATGTATACTAGAGAACTTTTATCGCCCCCTCCCTGCTTCTTTCTCTCTCCCTCTCTCTCTCTCTCTCTCTCTCTCTCTCTCTCTTTTAGAAATGAAACATATAGTAGCTGAATCAAAAAATTAATTGAATGGTATTAACAGCAGATTAGATGTTACAGAAAAAGAAATCAGCAAACTTAAAAGATAGCAATAGAGCCCAGGTGGGAATGCCTCAGTGATTGATTATCAACCTATGAATCAGGAGGTCATGGTTCGATTCCCAGTCCAGGGCACATGCTCAGGTTTTGAGCTCAATCCCCAGAGGGAGTGGAGGGGTATGTGCAGGAGGCAGCCAATAGATGATTGTCACTCCTCATTGATCTTTCTCTCCTCTCCCTTCCTCTATGAAATCAATAAAAAATATATTTTTAAAAAAGATAGCAATATAAACTATCCAAACTGAAGCACAGTGATACAAAAGATTTAAAAATAATCAACAGAGTATCAGTCATATATGGTATAATATCAAGCAGTCTAATGTATATTTAATTGGAATAATGGGTGGAGTGGCTAAAAATATTTGAAAAAATAATTGCCAAAACTTTATCAAGTTGAAGAAGACTGTAGATCTATAGTTTAAAGGAGTTCCATGAACCTTTTGAGCATCTGAAATAAGGGTTAAAGAACCAAATAATAACTTTAAACATAAAAATACCAAAGTATCTGGTTCCAAATGAGACATATTTGTCTTTTACCTTATCAGGTCTTAAGCACCGAAGAATTATTATTTTCTGTAGTTCATTTAGCTTCTGATTCATTGGTTCTGGTAAAATAGCATTGTGTGGCTCTTTACTGTCATATATTTTTTGCCATTCTTCTATATATTCACAAAAATGTTCTCTAAAGGAAAAAAAGCTTAATAGTTATTCTTTCATTGGGAAAAATTTAAAGGGACATTGCTGAGCAAGGAGATGAATCAAGACAGCTATAGAACCATTCAAAAATCACTAGATTACAAATTTATCCATCACTATTTAATGCTAAATCATCAAGTTTAAACAATTACCTGAGTCCTTGGAAGGCAGGCAATTCACTAGCATGACAAATTTCCTCCCAGCTTTTATCCTGTAACCAGGATGGATCAGGATTTTTCTCAGCACTCTTAAGACTTACTCCTCCAGTTAAAAGAAACATAAGTTCCTGGTAGTCAATCTCTTTCCTTGCCCTGTATTCCCAAAACAAGAAATGTTATAAATTGTTTATTTTAAAATTGAATAAATTTCTACTTCTTTAACTTGCATAAAACAAACAGAAATGATTTCCCTGACTGCTGTGAACAACTAGGAAACTAAAAAAAAGAAAAAGAAAAAAAGAAAAAGAAAAAAAAGAACGAAACAACTGTTTTTGGAAATTATACAATAGGCAGTACAGGACTGAGATCCCTTAAAAAAAGGAAGACAGATAAGGTGATTCTTAGGATTGCCTCAGCATCTTCCTGGATGCATATTCCAGACCACAATGCAGAGAGCGGATAAAGCTCTGAGCTTGGCAGTACTGCTGAGCTGAAGAGATCTCCATCAGAGTTAAGAAAGGCTGAGTGATTGGAATATATGGGCAAAATACCAGGGAGGAGGCAGATACATGGAAAAGGAGCTCTGGAAACCTGCCTATGTTTACTAAATTCTAAGCTGTGTGTGAGTAGGTAAAACTCCAGGAGGTCTGGCAACGAATTTCTGGGGATCTATAGACTGAATAGCTACCAGAGCTCACACAGAACTAGAAATGAGTTTTTGCCAACTAGAATTGAATCTTTATTCACAGCAGAGGAATTCAGTGCAAGATCAGAGGGATCACACATTAGTAGTGAAGCTAACATAGCCTTAGACTTAAACTGCCTTAAGAAAGTTAAAAACGAGCTTTAAGAAGATAAAACGAATCCCGTGGTAATTTAACTACCTAAAAAATTAGGTCTAATGCTCTTTAAAGGAATACAAAAAACTCAGCATTGATCAATGTAAAATTCACAACACTATAAGCAGGAGAAAAATGAGTCAATATGCACACAGAAGAGAGAGTGATGATACAACAAGCAGACAAAAATGTTAAAATGAAACAAAGATAATGAAAAGAGCAATACAATAAACCTACAAACCTCAATTTAATGGATTTGGGATTTAAGGAACAAAATTTCCAGTCATAAGTATGCCATATGAGAAAACTAATACCCTGTTAATTTAAAATACTTTTAACCAAAATTTGCTTATAATCACGTTATTTTTGTTGTTGTTGTTATTAATTCACTGTTATTCTTAACAAATTTTAGTGAATAGGCCATATATTGGAAAAAAAACATTGTAGTACTCTTATCAACATAAATAAACTAGAGGCCTGGTGCACAAAATTACTGTATGGGGGTAGGTCCCTCAGCCCAGCCTGCACCATCTCCAATCTAGGACTCCTTGAGGGATGTTCGACTGCCTGTTTATTTATTTATTTTTTGGCCACTTTTATTTATTCATTTATTTTAAATAAATCTTTATTGTTCAGATTATTACAATTGTTCCTCTTTTTTCCTCCCATAGCTCTCCTCCTGGTTCTCACTCCCCCCTCTGCCCTTATCCCCTCTCCCACTGTCCTCATCCATAGGTATACGATTTTTGTCCAGTCTCTTCCCGCAACCCCCATACGTAGCCATCTTGTATGTTGGAGTGATGGTCAATTTGCATATTACCTTTTTATTATATAGGATATTACATATCTATAGTCTATATATTTAAATCCAAGATTCACCATTCATAAACTTTGGGAATGATTAGCATGTGATCACACTCGTGGCATGACTTTCTGTAGCAGTTTCTTTTTTTAAATTCTCACAAATGATATTTTTTCATTATTTTTAGAGAGAGTGGGAAGGAGGGGGAGAGAGAGATAAATATTGATCCGATGAGAGAGAGACACATCAATTGGTTGCCTCCTACAAGTGGCCCTGGCATGAGGATGGAACCTGCAACCAAGGTACATGCCCTTGACCAAAATCAAACCCAGGACCCTTCAGTCCACAGGCTGAGGCTCTATCCACTGAGCCAAACCAGCTAGGGTTCTGTAGCAGTTTTAACACTCGCCAGCAGATGTTCCAAAGTGCCCTAAATCACATAGTTGTTTTTATTTTTAAATATGTTTTTATTGATTTCAGAGAGGAAAGGAGAGGGAGGAGAGACAGAAACATCAACAATGAAAGAGAATAACTGATCAGTTGCCTCCTGCACGCCCCCACTGGGGACGGAGCACACAACCCAAGCATGTTCCCTGACCAGGAATTGAGCCCTGATCTCCTGGTTCACAGGTCGACACTCAACCACTGACACTCAAACACTGAGCCATTGTGGCCAGGCCATACATATTTACTTTTAATTATACAAATGTGTCTGCATAAGTAAAAACAGGTAGACTAATTTGTCAATTTTTTAACATACACATTCAAAAAAATCTACTATAAAATATACATTATATAATGGACTTTAGGCTTTAATGGACACTCCCTCACCCAAATTAGTCCATTATATTTAGGTTTTATTGTTAGGCACATTTTCTACCTTTCCCCTGCACTCCATTATGCCCTTCTTGGGGTTCTTGCCATCCAAATGGTTTTCCTATTAGTCTCATTTCAGGTTTTGCAAGCCATGACAATGGCTTTCATTTTCCAGGAAACTGCCTCACCTAGTTTCCAGTGACCACCTACAGTTGGCCTCCTTCCTGCACCTCCCGCCTCTCATTGGCACAGAAGATATAAAGATCCCACTCTCCCTACTCTTACTCATTTATACCAATATACAGGTCTCAGACTGCTGTGAGAAAATGTAATAACACTAGAGGCCTGGTGCGTGAAATTTGTGCATGAGCAGGGTCCCTAGGCCTGGCTGGTGATAAAATGTATGATATTATATACATAGTTTTACCTGAGATAGACAGTGAAAGTTAAAAAGTGTACTATAACCCTAAAGAAGTCACTGAAAGAATAAAACAAAAACTATATCTAGTAAACCAACAAAGAAGATACAATCAAATAATAAAAAATATGCAATTAAAAGAAAAGCAGAAAATGAGGAAATTGGGAACAAAGAACAGAAGAGCAAAACAGAAAACAAACTGTAAGATGATAGATTAAAACATAACTCTATTATCTCATTAAATGAAAATGGTCTAGGCCAGTGGTTGGTAAACTGCGGCTCTTGAGCCACATGTGGCTCTTTGGCCCATTGAGTTTTTAGCAAAGGCCAGTTAGGAGTACCCTAATTAAGTGTATAACAATGTACCCACCTATATAGTGTAAGTTTAAAAAATTTGGCTCTCAAAAGAAATTTTAATCGTTGTACTGTTGATATCTGGCTGTTGACTAATGAGTTTGTCAACCACTGGTCTAAGCAATTTATATATATATATATATATCATGCTATCAGTATTCAAAACAAAACTGGAGAGGCTATACTAATATCATAAAAAGTATATTTCAGAGCAAAGGGTATTACCAGGGATTTTTTTAAAAAGTCCAAGTCAATTTATTAAGAGGATATGAAAGTCCTTAACACCCAATAACAGGATCAAAACACATAGCAATATTAACAGAACCAAGGAAAAATCTCTGTAGAAATTCCAAACCTTTCTCAATAACTGCTTAAACAGGTAGACAGAAAATCAATATGGATATAGAAGATATATAGGCCAGCTTGACTTACTTGCTTTTTATAGAAATTCTACCTCAGAACAGTAAAATACACATGCTTTGCAAGAGTACATAAACATTCAAAAAGAGACCACCTTCTGGGCCATTGATAAAATTTCTAGAATAGGAAAAACTATGGAGACAGAAAGCAAATTACTGGTGAGGCTTGGCCTGTGGTGGGAACCGGTTGAGGGGTTGGAGTTGGGAGAAAAATAAGGGAGACACCTGTAATACTGTCAACAATAAAGATTTAAAAAAATTTTATTGAACTGTACAAGAATGTTTTATAAACTTTCCTGTGTGAACTATAACTTAAAAATCAAGTAAACATAAAAACACTAATACTGCTGAAACCGCTTTAGCTCAGTGGTAAAGCGTCAGTCTGCGGACTGAAAGGTCCCAGGTTCGATTCCAGTCAAGGGCATTTACATTGGTTGTGGGCACATCCCCGGTAGGGGGTGTGCAGGAGGCAGCTGGTCGATGTTTCTCTCTCATCCACATTTCTAGCTCTCTATCTCTCTCCCTTCCTCTCTGTAAAAAAACAATAAAATATATTTTTTAAAAAACCCACTAATACTATTGTAGAGAAATATACAGGTAAAATCATGAATTAAGCAGAGCAGTCATCTTTAGGTATTAGGTATTCCAAGCAGGCTTTTAAAACAAAGAAAAAGCAAATAACTTACAGAAGGAGATTCGCACATAATAAAAAGGAAAACAACAGCTTGTCCTTCTCAAATAGTGATCGGCATATATTACAATATAAGTTGTATGTGAAGTGGTCATTTAAATATCGGAGGCGCTTTTCCAAGATTTTTGATCTGTTACTAAAAGGTTTGAAAAAAGAAAAACATATTAAGTCAAACAAAACTAAGATAAAAGTAAGTAAAATATAAATTAACATGCAAGTTGTTTTTATTTTACCAAAGTAACCACTGTTAAAAATATACTATACACACACACACACCTGATAAAATCTGAATAAGCTCTCTGGATTGTTATCAATAAATTTCCTGGTTGTGATATCTATAATAATAAAGTGTAATATGCTAACTAGACTGGATGACCCTCTGGGTGAAGCTGGGGCTTCAAGGGAAGCCCAGGTTCCGGGTGCCAGAGGGGAAGCCAGTGCAGGCAGTCTGGGGAAGAAAGGCCTACTCTTGCATGAATTTCATGCATTGGGCCTCTAGTTGTACTATAGTTATGCAAGATGTTACAATTAGAGAAACAAGGTGAAGAGTATAGAGGGGGACCTTCCTGTACAATCTTTGTGTCTGTATAACTTGTAAATCTTCATGTAAAAAATAGGGTATAAATCTATGAGAAAATTAAACATGATTTAACCATATCTCTATTTTCAAAATTCTAAATTTCATATTGTACTCTAAAATGACTGGAAACAATCAGTTAATTAAAACACACAACCTACTGAATTTTTAAAAATAAAAATATTTTAAATTTATTTCAGGAGGAAAGGAAAGAGAGAAAAATCAATGTTGGGAGAGAATCATTGACTTGTTGCCTCCTGCATGCCCTCCAACACAGGGGATGGAGTACACAACCCAAGCATGTGCCCTGACTGGGAATTGAACCGTGATCATAGATCTATGCTCAACCATTGAGCCATGCCAGCCAGGTCCTACTGAATATTTATTAGTGAAAGGATCTATGCTGGGGATGGAACTGTATGAGACAAAAAATTATAGCCGGGCCATATATTTAAGAGAAGAGAAAAACAGGACTAAAGCTAATCCCTCTATGTCTAAATCTTGTGTAGATATGAAACAAAACTAAAAATAGAAAAGCTTAGTCTTTCTTCCTTTCATTCACTTTTCCACATTTTTAAATGTTCCACATGAATATTACATATTACATAAGTAATAAAAAATAAATGGAAAGGATAAATCCAACCTAGAGACTATGAATGAAGCAAGAGAAAGTTTACCTGTCATGAATAGAGTTGATATACAGGTTCACAAACCAGGTAAGAGAGTACTGGTACATAGGATCAATGTTAGCCAGGTCTGCAATGCTAAAGAATAATACTGATGAATGTTTAGCAATAGGTCTATATCCTTCTCGAGACTCTGCTATTTTGAGTTCTGTTTTTTCTGCAATCTAGAAGAGAGAAAAAATTATATTTCTCATTTGATGAAATTTATAGTTTTAAAAATAGCCACTTAACCCAAAGACAAATTATAGAAGCATGGTTTACAAAAAAAAGAGGGTTTTATTATGCTAAAAGCTAGAAAGGAAAAAAAAAAAAGGGAAGAAAAGAAGAGGGAAAGAAGGGGAGGGGAGGGAAAGGGGAGGAAAAGAGAGGGGAGGGGGAAATTAGAGGGGGGGAGGAGAGGAGGGAGGGGGTAAAGGAAGAAGAGGAGGGAGAAAAGAGAGGAGGGAGAGGGGAGGGGAGGGAAGGGAAAGGAAGGAGAGGGGAGAAGTCCATAGGGTTACAGATTAAAATTGTGATAACTCACCAACCATCTCTGTCTTATTTTAGAAATACACAGCTGTCAATCTTTGCTTATTTTTTCCCCCTGAATCTTATAAGTGTCTACTACAGTTATTCACCCTCTTTAAATAGATTAGAGATAGAGACGGAGAAGGAAAAAGAGAGATAGAGAGCAAGTGTGCATGTTTAAGGTACATGTACCAAAACCCAGCACAAAGTTTGGCATAGTAGGTATTCAGAAATATTTTTTTGGCTGATGGTTTTATACATTCAGAGTACTTTTTGTCAACTAGCTTCTGTTATATATAACTTTTCTAGACTAATAGGGGTATAGATATTCAACTCCAAAAGGGAAAAATTTCTCTAAGATAACAGCTCTTCAACAGACAACTCAATCTGATAGGTTAATATTCTACATGAAAAATGTGTAGAACACTTTTACAACCCACTTTCTCTCTTTGGAAATGCTGGCCACAGACTCTGCTCAGTAAGTATGCCTATGTAGTTTGTTTATATTGAACTAGAGGCCTGGTGCACGACATTTGTGCACTTGGGTGCGGGGGGAGTTCCTCAGCCTGGCCTGCTCCCTCTTGCAGTCCAGGACTCCTTGGCAGACATCTCCCAGGGGTCCTTTGCACTGCTGTAGAGGCGGGAGAGGCTCCCGCCACCACCACTGTGCTCGTCCTATGGTAGCACACTGACCACCAGGGGGAAGTTCTTGCATTGAGCAAAAACCCCCTAGTGGTTAGTGCATGTCATAGCGACCGGTTGGTCATTTGGCTGTTAGGTCAATTTGCATATTAGCTTTTTATTATGTAGGATGATCCCATTTGTAGCTGATTCAAACAGGTGGTATGAATAGAGTAAGGCCCAAAATAAGTTATTTTTCTCTCCAAATGTTTCATCCTTTAAGAGCCTCAAAAAATGAAGTCAGGTGGTAGTGGGCATCAGTGCTAAAAGGTAAAGGGACCAAAGTCATTTTCTATAGGCCAGATAAATGTAGGTGGAAACAGAAACAAAAGTTTTACAGAAGAAATTGGTCTTCAAGTGGAATAGAGAGAACAACACAATCAGAGAGAGAAGGGAAGAGACAGAGATCATAGAAGCTCAATGCTTTCCATTTATTCCTGAGGCTTGTACATACTTTGTATAATTGGGAAAATAAAATATCCTCTTGCATATTTTTAATTTGAGCTAATTTGAGTGGGTTTCTCTTTCTTGCAAACATACTTTCCCTAAGATTACACAATATTTGCCACAATTAAAAGTAAGTTTTAAGCCTCAATTTTGACTAAAAAGTAAAACAAAGTTATCAACAATGGAAATTAATGACATTTTACATATGAAGGCATAATCTTAGTATTCCCATTTAAACCTCTGTTATTTAAAACTTATATTCTTCATCTATCAGGAGACTCAGCCAGAAAGACATGATTTCTTAAATTTCTTCCTCTTTGTAACATAAAATACTGGAACCAATAAATACTTATATCTCCTTCCCTCCTGAATCTTAATAAGAAATAAACTGATAAATTCTTCTTATTCTATCTTCCCTTTGAACAAACAGTGTATTGAGGAGACAATAAGTTGGTTCTGCTTTTATGGACAGGGATGGAAGGGAGACATTATAGAATATCTCAGCCATGGTCCCCAGCTTGGGAGTTGTCATAAAATATTACTTTAAGAGTACTCTTTTGACTCTTCTAAAATAAAAACAAGCACAAACAAAACAAAATAAAAAACCCTCAAAAACAACAATACAGAAAAACTACCTCTGGACTGAAAGTCATTACCATCACTGTTGCACAAAACTAAACCCATCCCAAGGGAAAGTGTGCCTAAGCCTTTTAAAAAGCCCTTCAGAGCAGGGGTGCATAAGGTGGGGAACATCAAAAGCGTACTAAACAATTAGCAATTTCTATTTAGGTTTTAAAAATATTTTAAGTTATCCTAATATTAAGATGTGCTTGATTCATTGGGTGGGCCAAGGAGGATCAAAAGTTCTATAAATCAATATAGAAGTCATTCTGTAATATTTTATTGTGCATACTTGGGTTTCAACTACTATTTCTGGACTATCCTATCTATTAAAAGAGTAATATGCAAATTAACTACACCTCTGCTACACCAAGAAGCCACGTTCACCAGCCAATCAGGAGTGAGTATGCAAATCAACTCAACCAATATGGCTGCACCCATGAAGTGAGCAGGAGTCTTGGGTTTCCTCAGCAATGGAGGAAGCCAAGCTTCCCGCACACCCTGGCTGGCCCTGGACTCCACTCAAAGCTACAAGATTTCAATTATAGAAGATAAATAAATCCCATCAAAAATAGTGGCAGATATGGAGCTGGACAGAGCAGGAGGCTTGGGTTTCCCCTGATGATGGAGGAAGACATGCATTTTGGCTTGCTTTGGCCTCCTCTTGAGAATACAAAGTTTTAATTATAGAAGATAAATAAATCCCAGATACCAGGGCCTCTGCATGGGTTGTTGGAGGGCATGGCTGAGCTGAAAACCACCACAGGCCCCTTTCCCAGGACGATCAACCACTGAGCCATACCAGTGGAGGAGAGACCAGGCCACTCCATGCAACAAGAGAACCCCCACCCTGATCTGGGACATCCTTCAGGGCAAACCAGCTGACCCCCACCCATGCACCAGGCTTCTATCCTATCTAATGAAAAGAGTAATATGCAAATTAACCAGCACTCCAACACACAAGATGGCTGCCTCCATGTGGACAAAAGATGGCCACCACAAGATGGCCACCAGGGGAGGACAGTTGGGAGGGACCAGGTCTGCAAAGGAGGGCAGTTTTGGGCGATCAGGTCAGCAGGGGAGGGCAGATGGGAGGGACCAGGCCTATAAGGGAGGGGAGTTGGGGGTAATCAAGCCTGCAGGGGAGGGCAATTAGGGGTGACCAGGCCTACAGGGGAGGGCAGTTAGGGGCAATCGGGCCAGCAGGGGAGCAGTTATGCATTAATCAGCCTGGGGAGTGGTAAAGGGATGATCAGGCTGGCAGGCAGAAGCAATTAGGGGTAATCAGGAAGACAAGCAGGCAAGCAGTTGGGAGCCAACAGTCCTGGATTATGAGAGGGATGTCCCAGATTGGAGAGAGTGCAGCCTGGGCTGAGGCCCCTCCCCTCACAATGCACGAATTTCGTGCACCGGGCTTCTAGTTATATATAAAAAATAATCAACAGCTAGGCCTCTCTACCTATAATATTGTAGGATTCTATTAATATATATATATATAATGTGAAATTACCATTTGGCTGTTATAGATAAAATTTGTAATAAATACTTTATTCGTTGTAGATTTTTTGTCTTCCTTCTTTCTTCACCTGCCACTTCCAACTCTCATACCTTACTCCCTAATGAGCAAATGTTCAGGCAGTGACAGAAAAGCATCCTTATTAGTTCCTAAAACCACTTAATGTTCAATTAACTGGCAATTACCCCTCCACACATCTTAAACTTCAATCAGGAACAGAGGCAAGCCAAATTCTCAAACTCAGTTTTTAGGTGACAGTCAGTTACATTTGAATGAAACAGACTAGCTTGCCTTACCTATGCAATAATAAATATATATTATATTTTAGGTATTTTAATAGCTTTACATGTAATATTCATATATTACAAACTTTAAGTGCTTTTCTCCAATTTAAAAATCTAAGGAATTCAAACATAAGGCATTCAATATTTGAAAAAAGCGCAGATTTATAAAATGTGTATATTCTGTCATAAATGTTTAAAACTTTCATTTTAAATTTATTTCTCTATGTAAGATACTATACAGGACAAACCAGGTTTTGAATAATTCAACAGTAAGAAATACTCTTTGTGAGTTAAAAATTAGTTTCTGTTTTTGTATTTTTATGAATTCTTTTTTCCCCCCAGTAAGCCTAGATAAGCACTTTCTTAAGGCACCTGGAGCAAATTGTTAAAAATCAAAAGATTTCTAGGATCCTTTTTTCACCTGCTGTTTCTTTGTTATCTCATTGGACATCATTTTAGCAGAGTCTAAGACTTTAATTGCACTTTCATCTTCTAAAATGTTCCCTTCCGAAGATGATAATGTTTCCAAAATTTTTTTCTCTATATCTTTTAGCTGTTTCTTATTAGCTGCAGACTGAAGAATAAGAACATTTCTTTCCTCTTCTAATTCTGGTCTAAAAGATAAAAACATGCAGTCTAAATTTGTAGCATTTTATATAAATTCATATTTAAATATTAGACATCACAATATTATAGACATTTATATAAATTTTAATTGATTTTTTTACAGAGAGGAAGGGAGAGGGATAGAAAGTTAGAAACACCGATGAGAGAGAAGCATCGACCAGCTGCCTCCTGCGCATCCCCCACTGGGGATGTGCCCGCAACCAAGGCACATGCCCTTGACCGGAATCAAACCTGGGACCCTTCAGTCCACAAGCCGATGCTCTATCCACTGAGCCAAACAGGTTTTGGCTATTTATGTAATTTTGTAGACATGTAACCCAAACTAAGATGACTAGTCTCTTAATCCTAACCTAAAATTACTTCCATTCATATAATAACTTGAGAAATTAAAGCAAAAAAATAACATGTACTGTGATAAGTCTAAGAATATAGTAAGTTTATCCATATGGTGTAGCCAGTTATGTGAGAATAGGAACTGGAGAAGACCTAATGAACAAAATAAATTGATGAACAAAAAAATTCCAGAGACATTGAAGCATGCAACAGACTGACATATATCAAAGGGAAGGGTGAAGAGGGTATGAAGATATTAACCATTGAACTTACATGCATATATGCATAGCCCATGGGCATAAAATAGTGTGGGGAGGGCTTAGGGAGGGGATGGGAACTGGATGAAGAAAGTCAGTGGGAGAGGGGGAAAGGGGAACATCTGTAATACTTTCTTTTTTATTTTATTTTATTTTATTTTTTTAAATATATTTTATTGATTTTTTACAGAGAGGAAGGGAGAGAGAGAGAGAGCTAGAAATGTCGATGAGAGAGAAACATCGACCAGCTGCCTCTTGCACACCCCCTACCGGGGATGTGCCCGCAACCAATGTACATGCCCCTGACCGGAATCGAACCTGCGACATTTCAGTCCGCAGACCGACGCTCTACCACTGAGCCAAACCAGTTTCGGCTAATACTTTCAATAATAAAGATAAATTAAAAAAAAAAAAAGAACTGGAGATGAATCTTATTTATTCCTTGGCATCATTATATCCCATCTAATTTTCATTGTTTCTTCTATAATATCAGATATTGAAAGGACAACTGGCTCTGGGAGGGGGAGGGGGGGCGAGGGCAGGCTGTAGGGGGCTAACGGGAGGAAAAGAGGAACATATGTAATACTTTCAACACTGAGGTTAAAAAAAGAGAAAATCAGAAGAGTAACCTAAAAAAAAAAAAAAGATCTGTCTTTCATCTTTGGCTTTTTATTTTTATTTTATTTTTTAAAAAGATATTTTATTGATTTTTCACAGAGAGGAAGAGAGAGGAATAGAGAGTTAGAAACATTGATGAGAGAGAATCATCGATCAGCTGCCTCTTGCACAACCCCCACTGGGGATGTGCCTGCAACCAAGGTACATACCCTGACCGGAATCGAATCCAGGACCTTTCAGTCCGCAGGCTGACGCTCTATCCACTGAGCCAAACTGGTTTTGGCCACCTTTGGCTTTTTAATTATAATGTGTTTTGGTGTGAGTCTCTTTGGGATCCTCTTGTTTGGGATTCTCTGTGCTTCTTGGACTTGTAAGTCTATTTCTTTCACCAAGTAGGGGAAGTTTTCTGTCATTATTTCTTCAAATAGGTTTTTAGTATCTTGTTCTCTCTCTTCTCCTTCTAGCACCCCCATTATGTAAATGTTAGTGTGCTTGAAGTTGTCCCAGAGACTCCTTACACTATCTTCATATCTTTGGATTCTTTATTCTTTTCGCTCTTCTGATTGAGTGTATTTTGTTTCCTCATATTCCAAATCATTGATTTGATTCTCAAAATCCTCTAGTCTACTGTTGAATCCCTGTAAATTATTCTTTATTTCAGTTAGTGTATGCTTAATTTCTGACTGACCCCTTTTCATGTCTAACATTCTCACTAAGATCCTTGAAAGTCTCACTAAGTCCCTTGAAACTTTCATTAAGATCCGTGATCATCCTTATAACCATTGTTTTTAACTCTGTAGCTAGAGGTTTGTTTGCATCTATTTCATTTAGTACTTTTTCTGGATATTTCTTCTGTTCCTTCAATTGTGACATGTTTCTTTGTCTCTGCATTTTGGCTGCTTCCCTGTATTTATTTCTATGTATTAGGTAGAGCTGCTATGTCTTTAAGACTTGGTAAAGTAACCTTGTATAGTAGGTGTCCTATAGAGCCCAGTGGCTCAGCTTCCCCAGCCATGAGGGCTGGGCCCTTTAGATGCACCCCTATGTGGCCTGTGTGTACAATCTTGTTGTAGTTGAGCTTTGAATGCTGTTAAGAGTCACTGGGAGAAATTGACCTCCAGGCTGACTGGCTGTGAGGACCAGCTGTGTTGGTTCTTGGGCCTCTGATTGATAAGTATGGGGCATGCTGATGCCAGATGCAGCTTATTTGAGAGAATTCATGAAGGTCTGAAAACTGAGCCAGCACAGGCCATTCATATGGAAAAGCTGCTGCCCACAGCTTGGGTGGGGGGACTGCAAATTGAATGGAGCAGGGTCTCATGGTGGAGTGGACAGTGTGAGCCACGCTTATGGAAACTCAGATATGGCTGCCAGTTAGCTCTGCAACAGTGGAGGTCTCAGGAACAATGACCCCTCTGAGCACCTCTGTCTGGGAGAAAGCTTCCCATGAGTTCTTGCTCTGATGCTAGATAATTCAATGCCTCCCTCTATGTCCCTAGATCTCAAGCTGCTGCCCCAACAGAGGGAGCAAGTTCATAAAAGTTTGTGCACCAGCCTTTTAAGAGGAACTGTCTAGGTCTCCATCAGCCTCTGTATGACCTAGCCATAAACCCCACTGGTTTTTACAGCCCAAAGTTACAGAGACTTCTATTCCCAGCTGTGGCACCTTGGGCTGAGGGGTCTGGCGTGGAGCTGGGATCCTTTGCTCCTCCAGAAGACCTCCACAGCCAAGATGGTCCTCCCGATGAAAACAACGCCTCACGTGGGTGTAGGACCAGCCTGTTCCGTACCTCCACTTCTCTTAACAATGAGCTTTTTTCCTTACTTATCTATTTGTAGTACTTCCTTTCAGCCATATTTCAAGTGGTTCTGAGTGATGGTTGTTCCATATTTAGTTGTAATCTTGATGTGGTTGTAGGAGGTGGCAAATAGGCATTTAACTACACAGCTATCTTGGTTCTGCCCCCTAGAAGCAATTCTTTACCATTAGCCCTTCTATGTATATTTTTCTCATTTAAATAATAACATATGCTATTAATAAAAAATACATCAATTATGAAGAAAATAGTAATAATTACCCATAATCTTAGCATCTGAGGGATAATCACAGTTAATATGCTACTGTAATCTTTCTCAATCTTTTCTGCATTCATCATTAACTTTTGTTTGTATAAAATATTACCCATACTGTATATAGTTTAGTATCCTACTTTTTGTTCTTATCCTAAGTATCTTTTTATTAATATCCTGTATATGTATTTGAACAAATTTCTGATTTTATCCATAGCATTCCTAGGGTGAAATTTTTTGATTCAAACAATCAGATAAAAGTCAGAAATTATGGCATGTCACTTGAATCTTACTACCCATATTAAGAGACCAATATAACATGGTTGACTTATAACTTGCTTGTTAGAGAATGGCTATTTCAAAGGATTATATAATTATTTAATTTATAATAACAAGATATAAAATTTGACAATGTTTTGAAATAATCACATAACGAAAGTATTAATGGCCTACAAATATCTCTCTCTAGGCCATCTGGAAGCAGCTAAGAAAATACATACCTCTCCTTTGCGACTACAATACCTAATAACTGATCTTCAAGTCCTTCTGGAGTTATCATGAAATTGAGCAAAGACAGTTTTGTAGCTAGCTCCGGCATATAGTGTGGATTTCTCAGTTTTGTGGTGATATAAAACTTGAATTCAAAGGAATACTCAATAATGACTTCACCAAGCCTGATGCAATCAATGCCACCTGTATTTCAGAAAATAAATGAATAGTAAGCCAAAGTTGCATAGCCACTTCCCCTATGTTAAGACCTTTCCCAGGTTACTAGTAATTTAAAGGAGAATCCAGATGTGACAAAAGTCACAGACACAGAGGCAAATAAACAGTTATACCGCAGGACTATTGGGTAGTATAAGACATTTTCTCTCGTCATTGAGCCTTCTAAATGAAGATTCCTCTTGATGTTCCTTCCTCTCAATTTTCAGAATCCAGAGTACTGACCATTATACAATGGAACCTCTATCAATTTTCAATCATGATTCCAAAGTTATTCGTGTATGACTAAAGCTCTTAAAAGTACTAGAGGTTGGCAAAGATAAAATTTTTATAAGCAGAAAAAATATGAGGTCGGCAATGTTTACTCACATGGTCCACATTAACCATTACTATTTCTAATAATGGACTTGGTGTGGTCCATAGTCACACGATAAAGGAATTTCAGGCTGCCTTAAACTTTTTTATGTTCTCTACTGAACAGTGTTGATAACAGGGATTAAGGCAAAGAAGGGAGGGCAAAGTTCATTCTTGATACTTGTTCCAAATTTCATTTCATACATAACAATGTTATAGAAGTTTTGAGTTATTAACCTCATTATTAGATGTATGTGGTGGTTTTTCCTTCCTCAAAGATAAGCCTCAAAGATAACAATCATCTTTCAGTTCAACTAATATTAATTGACTTCTACCTTGTTTAAAAGTTTGTCTAAGTAGTAAAGGCTCCAAAGATGGGTCCAGTTCTTCGCCAACATTTTCTAACAGAATCGGAGTTCCAAACTGAATACTGTTTTCCAGTGTTCTCATGTAGTCTGAATCTGATAGCTTAATAACACTAAGCTGATTTTCTTTCTCAGAATTTTTGATCCACTTATTGGCTTGACCCTGTGGGTCAATCATTAAAGGCCTAGAATATAATAAGAAAAATTCTGAGGGGAATAAATAGAGTTCATATATTTTTTAATTATATAATTTAAATAATAAACATCACCATAAATTTGTAAAAGTACAATGTGTTTCACAAATATTATCAGGATTAATTTTCACAAAAGTCCTGTGATAAAAGAGTTTTAGTATTATTTATTTTTGAAATGAAGAAATTTAGTCTCAGAGAGCACTTTGACCAAGGTTCCATGGATATAAAATTACTTCAATGGCAGAAGTAGGATCTTGTGAACCTATAAGCTATCCTCTTTCCAATATAACATATCATCTTCAAGGTAATTTTAACACATGATGTTTGTTAAAATAATTCTACTTATTGATAAAAATTTAAAGTAAAAGATCTACTAGTCTTTAATGGACTTCTTCAGGGTATCAGTAGAGTCATTCCCAAGTTCAGTCCAATATATATTTGAGATCTATTTAGAAAATTTTTCTATGTAACTATGATAAAGATTGTATTCAATAACACATGATTCATGGTGTGCTTTCTTCTTCCTCAGTGATAATGCCGTCCTAGGTTCCTATTGTGGTCTGTACAGTGCATTAAATTATTTAAAAAAACATTGACATAGCCCTGGCCAGCTGGCTCAGTTGGCTCAGCATCATCCCATGTATCAAAAGGTCATTGGTCAGATTCCTAGTCAGGGCACATTCCTGGGATCGTGGGCTTGATCCCCAGGAGGGGGAATGCAGGAGGTAGTCAATAATGTTTCTCTTCCTCTCCCTTCTTCTCACTCTAAAATACATTAAAAAAAAATAAAACACAATAGCACAGAAAGGGGAGTTTTCATCCCATGTCAATTTGGCTTTCTCAGACAGTCTATTTCCATTTTAACAGATTGTAGGGATAAAATCTTCATCTTTTTCTATAAATAAGCTCTTTAAACAACTACTCCCATATACCTCTATTCTATTTTCTTTCCTTTCTAAAAGACAAAGCAACCCAATACAGCTGCCTGGTTGTTTTCTTCCTCAGCTCAGACTGTACTGAAATCCTATTGAAAGTACCAAAAGGTCCAGACCCTAATCAAAATTTACTTTTAATATCACAGGAAACAAAAGAAACAAGTTCTGAAACTGGGAAAGTTATTTTACATATAACTGCTTAAAAGTTGTAGCAATTAGACTAAATGTATCAGGGTCCTATTTAAAGAGACTTTTTTCTTCCTTATACAGTATACTAGAGGTCCAATGCACAAAGATTCATGCAAGAATGAGCATTCCTTCCCCTGGATGCCGGCACTGCCTTCATTTTGGCAGGAGCCACCTTTCTGCCTTCTCACATTGCCTAGAGGCCAGGACTGCCCCAGCCACTCAGTGTCTGTGTATCTAAATTAACTCACCATCTTTGTTGGGATAATATGCATACTCACTCCTGATTGGCTGGTGGGAATAGCAAAGGTATGGTCAATTAGCATTTTCTCTTTTACTAGTGTAGATGCTTATTATTAGAAAAGCACAGTATTTGTTCTTTCCATTGAAAAAAGTGGCAATTTCTATAAATTGACATTTAAATACTAATCAATATTCTTATTCATGTTTAAATCAATTTCTTAGAATTGCAAAAGAGATTATTTTTTATTTTAAAAGAAATCCAGTTCCCACTTAATATAACTTTATGTAAGTATCTATACTAATAAAAGGGTAATATGCTAACTATTACGTATGACATCCTTCTGGACAAAGCCATGGTAGCAGTGGCCAAGGAAGAGGCAGTTAGGGGTGGTAAGGCCAGTAGGAGAGAGCAGTTAGGGGCGATGAGGCTGGCAGGCAAGTGAGCAGTTTGGAGCCAGTGGTCCTGAATTGTGAGAGAGATGTCCAGCAGTCCGACATCATCCGAGGGGGTACAGGCCTGGCTGAGAAACCCGCCCTCACCCCATGCCCAAATATCATGCAACAGGCCTCTAGTTACAAATATAACTGGAAAATTGAGTTGTATCCATCAAAGAGAAAAGACCATGCCATGGTATTTGTAATCCAAGTGTACTTTATTGTAGGTATGAAAATAATTCTTGACTACATTTGAAATCCTTGGGCAATCTGAAGAAAAATGCATTATCCATCTATTCTGACAGAGGTAGTAATTTTTGGGAAAATAAATCTTTATTGTTAGGTTAATAAACAATAGTAAAGCAGTATAGTATTCTCATCGTGGTTAAATAGTAAGCAAGTCAGAATTTGAGATATAGACACTAAATGAAGTATTTGAAGATGATAATTACAAAAAAAATAACATTTATTGAGCAGTTATATTCAAGCACTTTCTCACAACACTCCTATGAGGAAGGGATTACTGTCTTCATTTACAGTTGGGGCACCTGAAGCACTGAGAGGTCAACTAAGTTACCAAACTCTCAAGATAGAAAGCAATAGAGAAAAATTTGCATCTAAATATCCTGACACCAGTGTCCTCACTGCTCTCAACCATTGCACAATATTATAAACAGACAAACTACAAGAAATTATGAGCAAGCAGAACAAGGACTGATGAACTATAAGCTATGATTCTAGCAACCTGAGTAGCAAAATAATCTAAAAATCCTCTAGCCACCTAGTTTAATTTATTCACTAGTAGATAAAATATGGAATTTTAGAAATAATTAGTTGACATGCATTTAAGAGATACAAACACACATAATACAAGCACCCAGAAAAAAACAGGTGCCAGAAACACAGACAAAAGAATTTCAGAAGAGTAATTGTGTGAGCTGAAATGGCAGCAAGCGTTGGGAGTGTTCTATCAATTCTAATAACATACAGAAGCCTTGAGTCATATGTAGCAAGAAGTTGGAAATGAGATCCCTGTATTAAGCTTAAAACCTACAAAAGGTTAGTGAAATCATAGATAGAAAAAAAAATCCCAACTCTATGCATAAGGTGACAAGAAGGAAGTATTTGGATGTCTGTCTCATCTCCGGATGGGAAAAAGTCCCCTGAGAATCTGTAACCATGGATCTACATTTCATGCAGGTATAGGATACAAGTTTACACTATCTATGTAACCTAGGAAACTCTAAGCTGGGAAATTAACATGCATTGGGCCAAAATTATACTTGTGAATCCTGGAAAAAGTAAGGACAAAACACACACTGTAGCTTGAGCAAGAGCAAAAGAAAAACTTAACCCCAGGGTTGGGGTGGGAGTTTTGAGTAGAAAAATGTCTTGAGCTAAAAACATTATACCTTTACCAACCTTTACCATGAGAAGGGTGGGAAACTCCTGTTCAAGAAGACCAACCACAGGTAGAAGGCAGAATTAAGCAGTCATAGGAAGGAGGGGAAGAAAGGCTGAAATAGTCATAGAAAGCATAGGGGTCTTCCTAAGACTAACAACCAGAATAAGAGTCCCACTCTGCCCCCAAAACAACCTAACACAGAGTATATCCAGGAAGAGTAAAAATGTAGAGAGAGACCTCCTCTGTGTCAGGGGCATTCAGATGCTTGCCTTTTTTTTTTTTTTTTTTCATCTTTGAATGTGATGAAAGGTAAGGATTTAATTTTCTTTTTATAACGATAGCCATTTACATCAGCATTGTTTATTGAGTTACTTTCCTCACTGATTTGTTTTGTTTTTAATATACTTTTATTGATTTCAGAAAGGAAGAGAGAGGGAGAGATAGAAACAACAATGATTAGAGAGAATCATTCACCATCTGCCTCCTGCATGCACCACACTGGGGATCAACCCCACAACCTGGTATATGCCCTGACCGGGAATTGAACTGTAACCTCCTGGTTCATAAGCTAACGCTCAACCATTGAGCCAAACTGGCTGGGTCTTCATCACTGATTTGCAATGCAACTTTAATGTATCTCATATTCCAAAGAAAACTGAAATTTCCATTATAGTTTTAATATGTTTTTACTGATTTTTTAAAGAGAGAGAAAAGAAGAGAGATATAGAGATAGAAACATTGATGAGAGAGAAACATCATTGATTGGTTGCCTCCTGCACACCCCCTACTGGGGACAGAGCTCACAACCTGGGCATGTGTCCTGACCAGGAATCAAACTGATGACCTCTTGGTACCTGTGCCAATGCTCAACTGCTGAGCCACATCGGCAGAACTTCGTTTTTAAAGACAGTGAATGTGATATCCTATTCCACATTTTACTTAACATAGTGATTAAAAATAATGATTTGGAAATTAAATTGCCTGGGTTAAAATTCTAACTCCATCATTCACTAGCTCAGTTATCTTACTAACTTTCAAATTATTAAATCACTCTGGGTCTCAAATACCTCATCTGTGAAATGAAATAATAATAACACCTAATTCATAGGAGTTTGAGAGAACATAGGGCACTTACAACAGTACCTCATGAATATGAGCTCAGTAGTACCTATCAGAGTATGTTTGAGATATAGTCCCATGAAAAGACTATTAAAATTAGATGACAACATGACTGAATAAGCATTTGTAGGAAACTATTTTTCATATGAGAGTAATTTTACAAAGTAATATAAATGAAAGAATAAAAAACCATTTGGGATATTCATATAATTATCACACTATTGATAGTAATTTTAAAAGGTATCCATGAAACTGCATAAATTATAGTATCTTGAAAATGGATAGAAATACCTAGTTAAAATAAATACACTGAATAGCTAAAAACCAGAAATAGCCCAGGTTCCCATCAACAGGAGAATGCATAAACAATGATATATTCATACAATGAAATACCACTCAGCAACAAAAAATAGGAATATTATAGTGTGTAGAAGAAACCTTGCACAAAAGAGTATGTACAGTAGGATTTGTTTACATGAAGTTCTAGAACAAAGTAATCAATGGTGAAAAATAATCAGAATAATAATTTCCTATGGTGGGGTAAGGATGAGGATTTACTGAGAAGGGACACAAGAGAACTTCCTGGGAGCCATGTTCTGTATTTTGACAGAAGTTTGGATTGGCATAAGTGTGTACTTTTGTATACACTTTTTAAAGAACTCATAGAATGGTGTTCTTAAATTTTATGTATTACATGTAATGCTACTTTTACCTCAAAAGAAAAAGTATACATAATATTGAACTTTAGTTAATGATATACATGGATGAAGTATTAGGGAAAGTACATCCATGTCTTCAACTTATGCTAAAATGCATAAAAAAGGATGATTTGACAAATGGATAAAGGGATGGATAAATATTTGATAAAACAACAAGAAAATAAATGTTAATTTAGGATCTAGGAGGCAGAAGCTATATGGGAACTTTAAAATCCTTACAACCTTTCTCTATGTTTGAAAATAACTTTCAAATACAATTACTGAAAAATAAATATATTTTATGTTCCTTACCAACGCCTGGAGTTATTAACAATCACTCCATTATCTATGGAGAACATATCTGTTGGTAATCCAGCAATATTCCAAGCTCTAATTTTTACTGGATCACCCAGGGTCTTACTCAGTGAGAACTCCTCTGAACATGGGAATTTTTTTTCCTGTAAGAAATAAACAAATATCTGATATTTTCTTTCTTCTTGTCTTACCTAATAAAATAGTAATATGCAAATTTACCATCACTTCAACACACAAGATGGCTGCCCTCATGTGGTCAAAGATGGCTGCCACAAGATAGCTGGCAGGGGAGGACAGTTGTGGGTGATTAGGTCGGCAGGGAAGGGCAGTTAGGGATGACTGGGCCAGCAGGGGAGGGCAATTAGGGGTGACTGGGCCGACAGAGGAGGGCAGTTGGGAGTAACCAGGTCTTCAGAGGAGGGCAGTTAGAGGTGACCAGACCTGAAGGGCAGGGCAGTTGGGGAGCACCAGGCCTAGAGGGGAGAGCATTTGGGGGTAACCAGGCCTGCAGGGGAGGATAGTTAGGGGTGACCAGGCCTGGAAGGGAGAGCAGTTAGGGGCAACCAGGCCTGCAAGGAAGGGCAGTTAGGGGTGACAAGGCTGGCAGGGGAGAGCAGTTAGGAGCAATCAGGCTGGCAGCAGAGCAGTTAGGCATCAATCATGCTGGTAGGGGAGTGGTTAGGGGTGATCAGGATGGCAGGCAGAAGTAGTTAGGAGCAATCAGGCAGGCAGACAAGCAAGTGGTTGGGAGCCAGCAGTACTGAATTGTGAGAGGGATCCCAGATTGGAGAGGGTCTAGACTCTTCACAAGGGTCAATTTATATTCAAAATATGTAATAGAATTATAAATATTTAAAAAATAGCCAAATATCTATATAACTGCCCTCCCCAGCACGGCCTGTCACCTCTCACAAATTTCGTGCACTGGGCCTCTAGTTATTTAATATCTCTAAGGAACAGAAAAAACAAACAAACATCTGAATTCAAAATTGGTCTATCCCGAGGCTATAAAGCACAGCAAAGGGAATATAGTCAGTAATCTATAATAATAAAAACATAATATGCAAATCAACCAAACGGCTGAATAGCGGAACAACTGTCTGGGCGTCCTTCTGTATGACCTTCTGGAAGAAACTGGGACTGCAGCTGTGGGATCGAGACAGCTGCCTCAGCTGCAAGAGAGGTATCAAGGCAGCCACTGGAGCTGCAGAGGGATTGAGGCAGCTGCTGCAGCTGCAAGGGATCAATGCTCAGCTACAAAGGCCTACTCTTGCTTAAATTTCGTGCATTGGGCCCTAATATAGTAATAACCATATATGGTGTCCAGAGGTTACTAGACTTATTGCGGGGATCACCTGTAAGTTATGTAAGTATCTAACCACTATGCAATACATTTGAAACTGTTGTAATATTGAATATCAATTGTAACTGAACAATTTTAAAAATTGTAAAGAGAAAGTAAAAATACAATATATTAGAAAAAGAAAAAAAGAGAGAAAGTTATACTATGGAAGTACTTCACTGATTCAACAAGAAGGAAAAAAAAAAAAAAGACTGTATTTTCAGTTATTTCTTTACTTCTCTGTCCTTATCATCTTTCCCCCAAAATATCCCGACTTATACTTTGAATGATCTAAAAAGAAACTTACAAAATATGAAATCATTACCTTGCACAACATGCTCCAATCTTCTGTACATGTTTGTCGAAAGCCAGAAGTAAAAGCACCAAGGTAGGCTATTACTCCTGCTGATACCAAGACATCACCAGTCAAATTTTCATATACTATCTGGAGATCATCTGCAGCTTGAGACCATCTGTGAGATAAACCAACGGTAAAATCGCCTCACCACAGAGAATGATAAAAGACAGTACTCAAAAGGGCAAGGAACTTCCAGCCCAGATTCTTTAACAAAAAGCCATGAGATGTTCGACACTTGCTTATCTACAAAATGAGATTAGATCCCTTCTTAGCTCTAGCATTCTCTAACACATATCTATGTTAAATAAATGACAATCCACCTTTCACTATCAGAATATTAGGTGCTGTTGTTATTGTTTTCAGAATTTTTCCCTTCAGAATAAGCAAAAACAAACCTCCCGGTCCTCTAGCATTTTGCCTAATCATTTTCTTCAGGATGATTTAGTCTAATCGTTATAGGTTAGGAGAGGTCTTCTCTGGTTGCTAGTGCGATTGGATTTCTTTTGATATTCCAAGAAAAAATTTTTCTAAGATTCATATGGGAGAACAAATGATTTTTATTTGGGTGGAATTAAATCCCTGAGTTTCCAAAGTCCCATTTCTTTTAGTCCAGTCATAGAAGAAGTATAGCTGGGGCCAGTATCTAAAGTTTCCTTTCCTCATTGGAGCAGAATCAAGTCCAGCATCAGGCTAGCTTAGCTTATGTTTCCCCATTGCACTCCATTGGTCCATTATGTGTGGGGTCCACATGTCCACCATAGGGTGGATACAAGGAAGCAGGAGCAAACAAGTGCAGCAAGAGAGAGAATTCCTTTGTTTAGGGGATTATGTATTCCCAATTTTTTGTGTGGGCTTGCAGTGATGATGCCCATTCTGACCAACTTTCTCTGTCCCTAGGTTTACTGACAGGCACCTCTTCTAGTCCCTGGTCACTACAACTTTAGTGGGCTGTGTCTATCTTCTTTTTGTTCTGTTCCCTTCCACCAGTGCTTTGCAGGGAACATAATGGTGGTTCCCTGGGGAGTGCAAAGTTGCAGCTTCCTGGTGAAGCTGCCTAAATGACATGCCCATAATGTCCGGCTTTCCCCTTTGCTCCTTTCCTATTATTAACAAATAGCTAATTACAATGGTATCATAGTGGTTTCGGTATTTATTGTTTCAGTACTTTTTGTTAGTCTGAAATTCATTACCCCAAATCATATTTAAGTTGTATAGAAGCTGATATACTATTTCTAGGGATAATATTTTTCCATTTAATAAAAACTTTGTGATGAAAGTACATTCCAAAACCATCAAATCTGCACTACAAACTTAAAGGCATATTACTTTATCATGCTACTCATTCAACAAATATAATTAACCAGAGGCCTGGTGCATGAAAATTCATGCACTGGAGGTGGGGTCCTTCAGCTCGGCCTATCCCCTCACAGTCCAGAAGCTCTCAGTGGCAGGAGGTGACCTGGTGATTGGGGAAGGTTACACCCCCATCACACCTTTGCTGCTGCCAATGCCAGCAGCTAAAGCCTTGGCTGGCCCTGGGTGGCTGGGCAGCTGCTATCGGAGGCTTACCTGTGCCTCAGACTGGCCCTGAGCAGCTAGAGGGCTGAGGGGACTGGAGGACTCTGGAGGCAGGCATGCTGGTGGGGATGAGGGGACTGGGCGCCGCCATCTTGTGGCAGTGGACACCGCCATTTTTGGGGTGGGGCAGTCAATTAGCATATTCCCTCCTTATTGGCTGTGGGCGCCACCATTTTTGCAATGGCATGAGGGTCAAATAGCATATTCCCTCTTTATTAGATAGGATAAGTGAGGTAGCTGGCTGGCCAGTACAAATAAATATTTAGAATAAAACTAATTGGCATGGTTAGATCAAGCCAGTTATATCTTCTTTGAAATAAATTTCAACAGAGTGAACCATATATCCATTTCTCCCCACCCCAAACATTTTATCAGAAAAAAATTTAAATGTATATGTAAAACCAGAAAGTCCTGTACAGTGATTACCAATCTACTCACCATTTAGATTAAAAATTACCATTTCCTGCCCTGGCCAGTATGGCTCAGTTGGTTGGAGCATTACCCCATACAACAAAAGGTGATAGATTTGATTCCTGTTAGGGCACATACCTCGGGGCATGTGTGGAATGCAACAAGTCAATGTTTCTCTCACATAGATGTTTCTCTCTCCTTTCCTCTTAAAATCAATACAATCAATAAAAATAATCACTTCCCTTATTTGCTTCTCTTTTTAAACATTTGAAAGCAAGTTGCAAACAACGTCTTTTGACATTAATATTCTGTTTGGAAAGCCTTGGCCAGGGGCCTTGTAAAATATCCCACATTTTCAACCAGCCATTTTAAAATCAATGATATAATAAATATTAATTAAAGTCACATATTCAAGCCTGATGTTTTCATAAGTTGCTAAAATAAGCAGAAATATGACCTTGATTTTTCTCCACCCAGTCCTCCAATTAATTTTGCGGCTCTTTCAAGTTTCTTAGCACACAGTTCCACCTGATCTTCTAAACGAGCTTTTTCCTCAGTTTTTTCAAAAAATACATTTTGTAAGTTTTCCAAATGATGTTCAACTTCTGCCAATTCTGCTCTTTTCTGATTCAAAATTTCCATGATCTCAGCTAAGGACTTCTGAGCTTCTGTTAAACGGGCTTTCTTAGGAGCCACTACCTGTTTGGGAACAATATATGCAGCTGTGATGTATACTCTGTAAAAGTGACATTTATATAATTCCTTATAGATATTATGAATTTAAAACATATATTATTATACATTCACTTGTTACTTATAATAAAAAACTTATATGAATGAACATTTTGCCTTAAATCTTACAACCTTTTATACACAAAAATTAAAATATCTTTATATATTTTGTAAAATATATAAATCATTCTGAACTAGTACACTGTCATATGTAAAAGAGATAAATTATTCTGAACTAACAAAATGTCACAATATGTAGCAAAAAATGACACAATAGATACCAAAATGTCTCAAAATAAGTTGCTGTTGACCAGTTGCCAAAAACAGAGAAAAATATGTAACAGAATTATAAATGTTTAAAATATATGCGTATGCTTTTTGTTGGTGGTGGTTTTCAATTCTGCATTTCCAAGCCTGTGATTTCCTTGTTCAGGTGAGACGTTGATGTTCAGTTTCACTACCAAAACTGAATTTTCCTCAATAAGTCTTGAAAAACCACATTTTTGTTGAGAAAAAAAAGTTCCAATTTTATTATGCTTAATAGTATATCAAGAAAGGGTTTTGCCAAGCAAAATAGAAACAGACTCATAGAAACAGAGAACAGAGAACAGAGGGGAGGAAAACTAGGTGAAAAGGTAAAGGGATTTAGCAGTACAATTTGATGGTTGCAAAACAGCCACAGAGATGTGGATTGCAGCATGGAGAATATATTCAGTAATGTTGAGATAACAGGGTATGGGTCCAGCTGGATGCTAAGGGAAGCCGGGGACCACTCTGAGGAGAGCATAGTTTTCCAGCCATTTTGCTATACATCTGAAACTGGTGCATAATGAATGTAAACTGTGGTTGGAAAAAAAGAATAGGGTTTGCAATTTTATCTTTAGTGTATTATAAGCCATTGTTAAGAAGAATTTAGATGAACAAAGAGAGTATGTATATTTGAAATAAGGGACACCTAAGCCTTCTGCCATGAATAAATGTGAAGGCAAAGAGGGAAAAGGGAGGCAAGTTAGCAGACACTGAATGTCCCACTATATCTTCTATTGGCTAAAATCTTGAAGGGGGACATGTTAAATAAATAAATAGAAAGTAGGAAAATCTGCTTTCTACTTTTGATTTTGGAGGAGACCTTGCTGGATACCTCCCTTTAACATTGAATTAAAATGGTAGTGTGGAGGTATAGACTGGGAAGTCAGGAAAGAACCTGAATACTTTGGCTTCTGTGCTTAATGGAAAGGATCCAGAAGATTCTACATGTCTTATGGGTTAAGAGCTTGCAGACCTGGTATGAGACTACTGTGGGGAGGGACAAGAGGCTCAATGGAAGAACATCCCAGATAAAATTAATTTTATTTCTTTAACAGGTGTATATATGTCTACTCCTCTGACACATTTTTAGGAGTACCTACCCAATTGTTATAGCCTGATCACTCATTTTTTACTGAGTTTGTTCTAAACACATGCTACCATGTATTTTTACCTGCCTTTTTATTTATATTTCCTGCTTCCCTGGGTAGAATTCTGCAAGCTGCAGTGTTTTCCTGGTCCTCTGCTAGCCAAATTTATAAAATGCTCTTTAAACCGTTCTCTGCTCTCCCTGGGAGTTGGCCCCAGGGGTTACTCCATAACAGGTTTCCTATCAATGCATGCCATTGCTTTGTAGGGGTGTCGAACTCAATCAGAGAAGGGGCCAAAATCTAAAATCCAGCCTAAATCGCGAGCCGAATGGTTTACTGAACAGTCATAAACTGTCATTGTGATGGAAACGCAGCGGAGTGCAGTGATGACAGCGCGGTGCGGGCCACATTGCAAGGCCTGGCGGGACGGATTTGGCCCGCGGGCCTTGTGTTTGACACATGTGCTTTAGGGGATCTTCCCATGCTCTGTCACTTTGCCTTGGAAGCTTTGGATTTTTCTTTGTTTATGCCCATTGTTTATCAAACTCTAATTTTCTTTTGGCCTCGGTTCCAATGGGTACAGGTCAGTCTGGCCAATTTCAGTGGTCATCCCTGCTCCCACAGCACCAGCACTCACACATCCAAGGTATGTAACATGAAAGCATTCTCTTCAGCTACTAGATATTCAATGTCTGATGTCTATGCTTTAGCAGGACAATTCTTTCTGGTAGCACTTTTAGAAAAGTCTTAACTAGCAAATGCATATTTGCATTAAATGCATATTTAATTTCTGGGAATATTTCAATAGAAAATGAATATGTTGATCCTAAAATACCTTTGCAACTCTGTCATATACTTCCATAGCCATAATCCATTTACACAGACCCTCAGCTGCAGAAGAAGCCTTAGCAATCTTAGGGGGGTCAAATTCAGGGTTTGTTAAATAGTCACCACGAATCTTCTGCATAACATTCACCTACAAAACAAAGATTTAGATCTTAAAGTTTCAACATATATCACACAATCATAAGGTGAAAAATAATCACACATAGTAAAAAATTTTCATATAAAAAAGTTATGTTGTCATTAAAAACCAGTCAGTACTTTGAAATAATTTTAAAATAAGCATAATTATAGCTGAAATATAATTCATTTTTGAGAAAAATATCCAAATTTGTTATAGATACTGAAGGAAAATATTCCTTCTAAAAAATTAAAAGACTTTTGTGGATTTAAATCTGTTTCTAGAAAACATGAAGACAAGAAGAAAGGACAATTAAACATTAATAAATAAACAAGGGTGTAGATGGAAGAGAATTCTTTATATTTCATCTCACATAAATTTATGTACCTGATTAATAAACTACTATAAGAAGACACTTAAAAGAACTTTTTCATGTCAATATTACACTAAAACAGTAAATTATTAAATTTATAATATTTAAAATATTATAAATATTTTCAGTGGTTGGAAACAAGAGTAGGTCTATGCATTATGAGAATTCATAGACTAGTAATAAATAGAATGTCCCTTTATTTGTTATTTTAATCCAAAATGGAATATCTCATGTTTTATATAGTATCACATAATATTAAATATCTTATATATTTCAGCAAAGTTACATTTAGCAAAAAACAAAAAAATTCAATGAAACTCACTGGAATGTTGTCCTTGTCATATTCTTTCAAATCTCTTAAGAAATTCATATCTCCCAGAAGTTTTTTGCTAGGTGCCCAGTAATCGAATATCTATAAATAAAATTTTGCAAACTTATTAAATATATAATTAAAGATGCTTACTATAAGATTTTTCTTCTTGAAATTTAAGATATTTTTTCCAGGAAAACGATACACTGTGAAAATATTAACTTTTGTCTTCTTGGAAATAAAAGACTCCTATTCCCAAGATCATGTTATATTTATATATATATATATATATGTATATAATGTTTAAATATGAACATGAGATTATACATTAAATTTATTATAAAAATTAAACATTGAAAGAGAAATGTTATGTGGTGTGGGATTGTTGTGGTGTGGGATTACATGAAAATAACTTTGTAAAGTAAGAGCCTATTTATTTTCTTTATAATTTCCAAAGAAGGATAGAATGACAAAAAAAACCCCACACAACTCAATTCTTCAATTCAGGGATTCTAACCTAAGTATAAAAACCTAAAAAGAAAGTAAGTCTATAACTTTACTTTAGGATGGATGCTATGCCTTCCCTTTTTAAGGGATATAGCCTTGAATAATAAATGATCTATAACAGCTAACTTGTATTGTGTGCTGTTTGTGAGGTTTTATATATAAGAGCTTTATATGTATTAACTAATCTAATTCTCATATTAATTTTATGAGGCAAGTATGATAACTCTCCCTTTTCCTTTTATTTATTTATTTTTTGATAACCACATAGAGATTAAGCATTTTGCTAAAGGTCACATTACTAATGGAATTGGGATTCCTGAAGACAGGCATTCTGGCTCCAGCACACATGCTTTTAACAACCTCACTAGACTGTAACACAGCAGAATTTTGAAGGCTCAGAAACAACCCCAATGTGGTTAGATTTTTGAGAATCCTAGCTGGAAAAGCATAGGAATCCCAGTGCTCCTTCAATCCCAACCTCATGAGATTAGGAAACCTTGCATAGGCAGGAAAGGAGATGGAATCAAATAGATCCACATTTTTCTGATGCCATACTACCTTAGCCTTGCTCTGGAATAAATATAGACAGTGTTTTCCATAATTGATTCTGAATCCATTCAATCTGAAAGACAATGTTTTTTCCCTGGACTAGACATTTATTTGATAGTAGTTGCTATAAAGTATTCTGTACATTCATGCACATGATTTAACTCTGTTTCTAGTTATTACCTTCCCTCCAGTTCCTGAAGGATCTGTAATTTTTTCTGGTTTTATATCTTTCATGACACAAATAGCAGCCATAACTAGCTTAACACCAGATGGAGGATTCTTCATTGATTTTACAATTGTAATATCAGCTGGCTAAATCAAAAGAAAACAGGATATCTTCAGAATAGTTTATTTCTAAATAATAAGCTTTTAAAGTAAAGCATCAATTTTCATTTGAAATCGTAATTGTTTTTTGCTTTGCATCACTATAATAAACAATATTAACACAGATTAATAGCAATGGTTCTCAAACATCTGGAAGATCATAGATCCTTATGAGAATATTATGACAGCTATAAACCCTCCAGAAAAAATATTTTTGCTCATAAACACAAAGTTTGTGTGTAATCACAAACCAAGCCTATACATGGAAGCCAGGTTAAGAACCCTAATTCAGACAAAGACTTAATTCTATATTTTCTTATATGTAACTAGAGGCCCAATGCATGAAATCATGCAAGAGTAGGCCTTCCTTCTCCTGGCTGCTGCCACCAGCTTCCTTCTGGCATCTGGGACCGGGACTTCCCTCTGGCTGCTGGCAGGCACTCGGGACCCGGGCATCCCTCACAGCCCTGGCTTTGTAAGGAAGGTCATCTGGTCTAATTAGCATATTACACTTTTATTATTATAGATACTAGAGGCCTGGTGCATGAATTTGTGCACCAGTGGGAACCCTCAGCCTAACCTGCAGGATTGGGTCCAAACTGGCTCTCCAGCATCCCGTGAAGGGTCCCGGATTTCAAGAGGGCATAGGCCAAGCCAAGGGACCTCACTGCTGCATGATCAGGGCTGGGGAAGGATGTGGGAGGTTGGCCAGCCAGGGAGGGACTGTAGGAGGGCTCTAGGGTGTGTCCAGCCCATCTTGCTCAGTCTCAATTGGCTGGACCCCAGCAGCAAGCTAACCTGCCTTTTGAAGTGTCTGCCTCCTGATGGTCAGTGCATGTCATAGCAACTGGTCGACTGGTTGACTGTCTGCCCCCTGGTGGTCAGTGCACATCACAGCGAGCAGTTGAGCAGCCTTAGCATATCATTAGCACATTATGATTTGATTGGTTGAACAGATGATTGGATAACCGGACACTTAGCATATTATGCTTTTATCATATAGGATTAGTTTTAACCCCTCTCCATCCAAAATGTAAGAAGAGATAGGTCCCAATTCCAAACTTATTTTTTAAAAAGGTTTATATTATTTTGACTGACACAATAGATTCACTTACTTAATATCTACTCTAATATCTTCTGATCTCTCTTGCAATTGCTAGAAAGCTAACAACTATATATTTTAGTTTCCCATGAAGCTAGAGTTGTGAGAGGTCATTCGGTTACACCATCAGATCACTTGAATGACAAAAGAACTCACAATGAATAAGTGGAGAGATGGGCAGAGTGTGAGACATCTATTTTGCCCACATGGATTATAGTAAGATGGTGTAGCTCTGCAAGCTTCTGACTCAGAGGGTCCTTTGGTAGACTATTTATGCAATTTGGCTTTGAATCATTCCTGACAGCTCAGCCTATGATCCGTTTCTTTAGCTCTTCCAACAATTCTGTAATCCATTTGTAAAATTCCCCCCCAAAATACTATCTGCTTATACCGTGTTTCCCCAAAAATAAGACATCCTCTTAAAATAAGACCTAGCGCATGGAAAGATAAGACATCCCCTGAAAATAAGACCTAGTGCAACTCTGGGAGAAAAAAATAATATAAGACACTGTCTTATTTTCGGGGAAACAGGGTACTAAATAGAGCCAATTCTCTGCAACTGAACCCTAAGTCATATCAAATATAGTATTTGATACCAACAATGGTAAAAGCAACAGACTCACAATGAAATAGCTGGAGGAGTTTGAAGACATTAAGAATCCTGTGAGTTTCAGAGAATAGAGTACTGAATAGAGTACATTTAGTACTCTATTCTCTGAAACTCACAGGATTCTTAATGTCTATATGATAAAATATATTGTTCGACTGGTCAACTGGTCACTATGACACGCACTGATCACCATGGGGAAGACGCTCAATGCACAGGATTGAGATTCCTCCTGTCTGAATTGAGCCTTCAGGGTTTGGGCCAAAACTGGTTATCTGACATCCCCTGGAGTGGTCCTAGATTGCAAGAGGGCACAGGCCAGGCTGAGGGACCCCACCAGTGCATGAATTTGTGCCCCAGGCCTCTGGTTTAACATATGCCTTCTGGTCTACGTGCAGAACTACTTTGGCCTCTTGGAATCTGTTTGTTCCATTTTCATTGGAATATCCTAAATGAAAATTATAAATAATATGTGAAAAGCAAAAAATAATATAATTAATATAATATAATATATCAAAGAGGAGCTGTTAAGAGTCAAGTTCCAGCCCTGGTTGGGTGGCTCAGTGGGTTGGAATGTCATCCCATACATCAAAAAGGTAGTGGGTTTGATTCCTGCTCAGGCCTCATATGAGAGGCAACTGAAATGTTTCTCTCATATCTATTATTCTCTTTCTCTTCTCTCTCTCTCTCTCTCTCTCTCTCTCTCTCTCTCTCTCTCTCTCTCTCTCTCTCTTTCTCTCTCTTCCCTCTTCCCCCCACTTCCTCAATCTTTTTTTTTTTTAAATCAGTAAAAACATATCCTCAGGTAAGGACTTAAAAAAAAAAAAGTCAAATTCAATTTGTCTGGACAAAAACAATATATCATCCACTGAAATAAAACTACTCCTAATTAACCAAGTATCTGTACACAATTTTACTTTATTGGTGAAACGTAAGGTAACTAATGCCAAAGCTTGCCTTTAGTGTATCCAGTGCAGAAAGAGCTGCTTCCAAGGCTGGAATCGCTTCAGCTAAGTCGCTTTCACACTCATTTTTCAGAATTTGGGCTTCTTCAGCCTTTCCACTGGCTACCTCTTCATCTAATTTCACAAACTTTCTTTTTGCTTCTACTTCTGCAGACTCTATCTCAATAACCTAAAGAAAAAATTAAAGACAATTCCTCAAACATTCTATTGCTTTCTCCCTTCTGGAGAATAAAAGAATGTTTGAAAAGTAGGGAAACTTGAAGGGTAGAAAAGCCCAAGATAAAATGAGGAGAAATGCAAATACATGCAACCTAATTTGGTAATGGGCTTCCCCCTTCCCTTCAAAAGTGAATGAAAGAAATCCAAAGAGATAGCCAATCAAGAGAAAAGGATAAAGTTCCTAAGATCTAGTGGCAAAATTGAGGCTTATTTTCTTTTTTAAAAGTGTATCTTTATTGTTGAAAAGTATTACAGATGTTCCCCTCCCTCCCCCAGTAGCCCCCTTCATCCTTCTCCTGCCCCCTCAGTGTTATTTAGAATAGCTAAGATCTGGGAACAGTCCAAATGCCCATCAGTAAATGAATGGATAAAAAGCAAAACAAAACTGTAATACATTTACACAATGGAATATTATGCAGCTGTAAAAAAGAAGGATCTCTTACTCTCTGAGACAGTATGGAGGGACCTGGAGAGTATTATGCTAATGAAATAAGCCAGTTACAGAAAGACAAGTACCACATGATCTCACTTATATGTGGAATCTAATGAACAAAATAAGCTGAAGAACAAAATAGACCCAGATACTTTGAAGCATGCAACAGACTGACTATATTTCAGAGGAAAGGGGTAAGGGACCAGAAGAGATTATCCAAAGAACTTATGAACACAGATAATAATGTGTTAAGACTTATTTTCAAAGCTAATTTTACATATTTCAATTCTCTTCTGACATCAATTAAAATAAACATTCATGATACTCTACCCGCATCATATGTGCATTTTCAATTTTAGCTTCCTCCAATTTGGGCTGTAATTGAACAAGTTCCAATTTCATTTCACCAACCTAAATAGACAATTCATCATTAATTTTTCATAGCTGCAATAGCTACAGAAACCAAACATAGAAAACTGAAACTTAAATGTATCGGAAAGTATTAGGGCCAGAAAATCTTAACTTTTTCTTCTAGTTCTTTACGTGATAAAAGAAATAATGAGAGCGTGGCCAGTTTCATTTACAAAATATTTTTTCTTCCTTGAGTATATGTTAGGGCAGCAGGAGAATGCAGTTGCCACAGAAGAAATGCAGATAGAAAAGAAGGTGGAAGCTTAGAGTGTCCCTGTTATACTATTGCTTACATTGAAATAATGCTAATAAGCATTAGAAGTACTTGACTCATTTAAAAAAACACACACACCAGTCTTTTATTTTTACCAGCTATTAAAATAAAAAAGTCAACCAGACTTCTTATATTCTCTCCAAATTCCAAAAAAATTAAGACTAAAACAAGATTTATCTGAGTCTGTGTGGTCTGGGTAATTTAGTAAACTTCTCTAAAACTCATTTTAATTATCTGTAAAATATAGATAATAAATTTTTTTACCTCATAGAGTTGTTATGAGGAATAATTGAAGGAATACATGTGAAACATATAGCACAGTGCCTGACCCATATTATTCCTTACATTTCCTATTATATATTACCATTTTGAGCTATCAAATGTACCTGAGATTCAGCAAAAGCTAGCTGGTCAAGCCCATTCACGTATCTTTGTTTTGCTTTCATAACAGCTTGTCGCTTCTGAGTCAAAAGCTGTCGAAATGAGGCAATAAGTTCAAGATAAGAAGTAGCAGTAACATAGTTATGTCGTCCTAACTCCTGCAAGAACCTAAAAGAGAAGCAGATCATATAGCTTAATATAAGGAATAGGCTTCAGAAAGTAAGAAGTAAATTCAACAAAGCATTAACAACAAGCATTTAAAAATAAAGGTTCATTTTTAAAATTAAAAAAATTTATGTTTTTATTGAGTTTTAGAGAGAGATGAAGGAAGAGAGAAACAGCATCAATTGACTGCCTCCTGCACACCCCCTACTGGGATCGAGCCTGCAACCTGGGCATATGCCTTGACAGGGAATCTAATCATAACCTCCTGGTTCCTAGGTTGATGCCCAACCATTGAACCACACCAACAGTTAATTTTATTTAGAGGATGCTGAGTAATTGAACTCCATAGAGTTCTAGAATTCTACACATTCCAATTTCTTATCTACAAAATATCAAATAGCAATGATGTACTTAAAAAGTACAAATAAATAGATCTGTATCAAAGGTGAACTACAGCAAGAAAAATATAGGCCTTTTTACATGTTTCATAAGCCATGAAGATCTCACCCTGTAAGGGACTCAAGATATTGTGTAAGCTAGGCAAGTATAGTAGGAAAGGGGATTGCAGATAGGATAGTAAGAATGAGTCATCATTCTTTGCACAAGTGTGAACTTGTCAGCTGAATGGGGTATGGCCAAGAATTTGTAGTATGAGATTACTACACATACAAACAGAAACAATGAAAGTAATGATGTTTCATGGCAAGTATGCAGACTACAGCCCTCTTCTTGATGCAACTGTCCAAGCCAACCATGCTACTTGGGTAGGCAATATACTCTATTCTATAGTGATATGAGCTCTTGGGCTTATGCACCTTTGAAATGGAGATCTCAGAGATTATTAGAGGTAAAACAGACACTTGATATATCCACAGCCTACCAACTAGCTCCCTTTATCTGAGAACTTCCACCTAGTGCCCCATAGCAATGTTGGTTCTGTGGAAGTTGCTATCCTAACTATAGCTGATCAAACCAGAGTTGGACACTGGACACAAATGAGGCTAATCACATTTTGGAACAAATTTGGAATGGGGAGTTGGAAACAGGCAATCAGTCTCTGCCTATAGCTGGAATTGCAAGAAGTAAATTGAGAACTGAAAGGCAGCCAGTTTCCTTCATATGCCCGAGGAAGCAGAAAATTCAGTCTGCAAAGAGAAAGAAATAAGTAGGTGCCCAGACAAAAGCAGGAATGAGAAATAGAGAAAAGGCATTTCTGGTTTTAGAACAGCTTTCTAATTCCTGCTTCCAGTCACTTCTGAGACCCAGCTGAAACCTTTCCCTTAAGCTTTGTCAGACACCTCTGTATCTTTATGATAAACCCCCTCTTCTTGTTAAAGCTAGATCAAGTAGCTTTCTATTACTTGCAAGCTGAGGGTCTTTACTAATTAAGTAATCAGAGAGATCTAGAAAACATAGAAACCATATTAAAATTTTGAACTTCCACAGAAAGAGATTCTTCAAAATATGACATTATTGTAATTTAAAAATTCATTAACTTTTCTGAAAGATCCATAATAGAAGTGTGAAAATGTTTGCAGATTGGAACTATCTCTCGTCGTTCAACTTCAGTAAGCTCCAGTGTTTCTAAGAATTTCACAGCTACAAGCTCAAGGGCATCTTCGGGCCATGGCTAAAAAGAAAAAGAAAAAAAAAGAAAACTTGTAAAACTTAAGATGAATATCCTACTCCAACTATGTAAATTAAATGCCTTTCTATACGAGAATTTAGGATTGAGAAAATTAAACCCTAATGAGGAAAAAGGATTAGGGGACTGAGGTCACCAATAAATCTATGAAAGATCTAATTAATATGTTCATAAACTAAAATTAAAGATAACATGAAAGGTCAATGATATCCTATACAATAAAGAGGTATTGACCCTCACACCATCACAAGATGGCTGCACCCACAGCGGAGGCGGGTTTCCAGTAAGAGCCTTAAGGAGCAATCAGCAGGGATCCGAGGCTGTGTGGCACCGGGCCGGGGTGGGGGACCTGAGGCTGTGCCCCCAGCCCAGCGGGGCTTGACTGGGGACTTTGGCCATACCCCCTACCTAGGGACCTCAAGGCACGCCTCCGCCCTGGTGCTGGGCTGGGGGACCTCAGGCCATGTCCTCCCGCCCTGGTGCCAGGCCAGGGGACTTGAGGCTGCACTCCTTGCTCAGCGGGACTTGACAGGGGACCTCAAGGCATACCCCCATCTTGGTGCCAGGCTGGGAACTTCAGGCCACACACTTCACCCCAGTGCCGGGCTGGGGAACCTGAGTCTGCACCCCTTGCCTGGCTAAGCTTGATGGGGGATCTGAGGCTGTACCCCTGTCCAGCAGGGCTTGATGGGGGACAGGCCAGCTGGGTCTGGATCTCACCCAATGGGGGTAGGACCGGCCAAGTCTGGTTCTCATGCGATTTCAAGGCATGTATGGGTGGGTGGTGCCTTGACTCTGGGTCCTATGGCACACCCCAGTCTCTGACAGGAGGAAGATTTTCATATACATTTTACTAATTTTCTTTCACCTCTGACACTTCTATTATAGAGAAAGCGCATGCATATGAGCCTAATCAATGGACACAGACAACAAGGGGGTGGAGTACAAGTGGGGGAGGGGGGTAATGGGGGAATAGGGACATATATATATAAAATAAAAATAAATAAAAATATTGTAAGAAAAATATATATTAAATCTAATCTATACAAGTGGTCACCATAACCTTAAGAGAACTGTTTCTTCTTCTTTTTTTTTTAATACATTTTATTGATTTTTTACAGAGAGGAAGGAAGAGAGAGAGAGAGCCAGAAACGTCGATGAGAGAGAAACATTGACCAGCCGCCTCCTGCACACCCCCCACCGGGGATGTGCCCGCAACCAACGTACATGCCCTTGACCGGAATCGAACCCGGGACCTTTCAGTCCATAGACCGACGCTCTACCACTGAGCCAAACTGGTTTTGGCAAGAGAATTGTTTCATCTGACAAAGATTTTTAAATGAAATTCTCTGTAGCCTGAAAATTATCATGGAAGGAAATAAGGAGAGGTTTCCTTCAAAAGTTGTCCCTCTCTCTTCCTCTTTGTAAAAAAAAAAAAAAATCAATAAAATATATTTAAAAAAAATAAAATAAAACTTCTATTGGTAGTGCATCTCACAGTAAAATTGATTAACATGAAATGAACCTAAAGCAGTCTTATTTTTGTGCAAAAACATAAAATATAAAGTTATCAAGACTGCATTATAAAATTTACAAAAGCATCCATTAAAAAAAGAAAGAAAGGAGAGATAGTACGGTAATATCATGTAAGGAAAAATATCCTGTAAGTAAATTACATCTAGAAGATATTTACTGTAGAAAATTAATTTTCATTTGTAATGCTAATAACAAGACTCTCATGAAAATCACACATACTGTCAAAACAAGCCAAAGGAAAATCGTTTGGGCAAAAATAAAAAGGATCCCAAGTCAATTTTACAGAAAAGATTCCTTTAGTAACTTTTGGATGAGAATATGTTTGTATATTTTCAGAAAACTACTCCAAGACCATGGGGATTCCTGCAACAGAGAGGAGGTGTCAGATCTGCTCTAACCACAAAAGACAAGAGGAGAACATTTTTAAACCTTAGTAGAAGCTTCTAAATATTTATTATTAGTGAATTTTTGTCAAACGCCAGAATAAGTATCATATGACTTATACATCATTGAAACATTACAAAAGTTTATCTTTGTGTTCTGAGTGCCTTATTGTTGATTATCCTGCCAATCATGAAGGTCTAATACTCTCTGTAGCAGTTAGAATGTTTATGGTTAAGACACAGTCTTACCATGTCTTCAAGGGGGATATTTATAAGTTCAGCAGTAGGATATTTTCAGGGTTGCTTAGGTTAGAAGTTCAATCATGTCACTGGGGATCCAGTTTTTTTCTGGCTTTTTGCTCCACCATTCTCAGTGCATTTTATTTTATCCTTGGGCTTGATCTAGAGTGCTGTGGCAATGGTCATTATATCCTCAAGCAACAAGGTGGAAAGACAGAAAAGGACCTTTTCCTACCATGCAATACTTTTTCATAGTAAAAAACCCAACAACAATAAGACAAAAAAAACAAACAAAAAACAACAACTTTTCCCCAAAGCAGATTTTAACTCAGGACCCTATTGGCAAGGAATGGGTCATGAATAGGCTCATTTATAAACCAAGTAACAGTAATATTGAGAGTACCAATATTGATTTAGACCAACCAGGAATCAATCTACATAAGGGTGATATCACAATTCTATCAGCAAGGATGGGGCAGGGAGTAGAAAATACCTATTGATAGGTAACCAATAGTGTCCCCCGTGCCATCAGAAGCTGATATTGCATGGCATGAGATACCCTGGGGATAAGATTTATTGTTTAACTAGTTTATATAACTCTATATTCCAAATAGCCTTCTGGAATTTATTTTTACCAGCATCTTGTCAGAACTTATTAAGTAGTCATTGGTTTTGCTTCACGATGTAACTAACAAAGAGCATAAACTAGTTTATGCCATTCTCTTACTGTCCACTTATAATTATATCATATCTTCAATTTTCAGTTCACTACTGGAATCGCTAAGGTTACCTTGCATATCATGCATGGCTATACAAATTAAGCAAGGGTGTCAATGTTAACCCATAGGAAATATTTAATATAAAATGAATATGCAAATAATTTCTTCCCTTATTCTCTGAATTGTTTTGCCACCTCTGGTAAGTATATACCCTACTTTGGGGACTTGACATCTATCAAAAAAAGTCAATGCCTTCCTGATTATGTGACACACAGTGGTTTACACTCACTTCCTGAACTTCACAAACCCAGGCCCCAAACAATGCCACCAGTTTCTCTGACACAGGCTCTGTGTCCCCACTGCTTCATTGTAAATCTATTCTGCTCTGTTAACCACTTAACTTTCCTTATCTATTTACAACTCCCAGTTCCTTCTTTTAAAAATGTTCCCCAATAAGTAAGAATCACTTAGAATAGAAAGTCTCATGGTTATAAAAAAGATATCCAAAAATAGTAGAATTGTATATTTAAGATCTCACAAAATGTATGGTAGGATAGGTTTTCTTTGTGTGTTTGGTTTTGCTTTGGCTACTTAATGAAAGTAGTATTAAAATATGGTTTGCATAAAAGCAAAATTGTTTCACATGCTGTATAAACACTAAAACATCACTAGCTGAAATAAATGTGCTATCCTCAAAAGGACAGAGTTAGTTTCTCAAACATGCAATTGACAAATAAGCAAAAGAGAATAAAACAAGTTAGTATCAAAAATTTATTTTTAAAAGAAATTATCCAGTGATCAATAGTCCACATTCTATTGGACATAAAGCAATAAACAGAAGGCACCATAAGCTACTGTTCTCAAAAGCGTAAATACTTGTCTTATACAGGCAGTGACAATTTGCCATAAGATTAAGTGAGGTGGCAGTCATCATTTGGTGCTGACATGATCCAAATCATTCACCATACAGCCTCCAATTGTTTTTGCTTTTCTAAAATAAAGATTAGCTAAATATATATTAATCATCATGCAGCATCTTTGGTATAAAATCAAATTCCTAGGCATATTTACAATTCCTTTATAACCAGTCACTGACTCAAAGCTCCAACTTAACTCCTGCTGCAGACACTGCCAGTCAGTTTTACCAAACTATATGTAGTTGCCTAAATGAGCCATGCCTTCTGCATTGTTATACCTTTGCACATACTATCCCCATGTGATGGTTGATTTTGTGTGGCAACTTGACCATATATTTGGTCAAACATTACTCTGGGTGTTTCTGTGAGGTGTGTTATGAATGAGTTTAATATTTAATTCCACAGTCAGAAAAACAGATTGCCCTCCCTTATGTGAATGAGCCTCATCCAATCAGTTGAAGGCCTGCCTGAAAATAACAAAAAGGCTGACCCCCTCCCGGATAAGGGGGAATTACTTTTGCCTGCCTGTCTTCAACCTGAGACATCAGTTTTTTACACTTGAACTCAAACATCAGCTCAAACATCAGGTCTAAAGCTTGCTGGCCTTCAGACTGGAACTACAGCTCTCCTGGTCTCCAGCTTTGCAACTGCAGGTCTTAGAACTAACTCATCAGCCTCTATAATCATGCAAGCTAATTCCTTATCATATATATGAAATATCTGATATAAATATATGCATGCACATATATTTCTTTACATACATGTACTAGTATATATGTGTGTACGTACATTATACACGCTATTGGTTTCTAATATACCCCTCCTATATGCAACTAACACATTTTCATATGTCATAGATTCCTAGTCTCAAGTATAACTTTTACACATCAAGATTATGGCTTTTTTATATAATCATTACTGCTCATTTGCTGATTGCCTTTTCTGTCTTTTTGTCTAGTGTATGAGCAATCTGGGGGGAACATGTAGTCTTATCAATCCCTGGTGCTAAGTACTATGTACTTTCATTAGAGTAAGTGATCAAGAAACACTTGCTGAATGTATTTTAATGAAGCTTCAGTAAGGTTTCAGTAAAATTACAAACGATTTAGTTGCCCCCCACCCAACAAAAAAAAATTACAAACCTGAAACCAGTCAATGGTACAGCAATTGATGAGGGATGGAAACTGTCTCAGGCGATTTCGAAAAGCATCTCCAATGGGGCTAAAGGCCACTACAACATGAAGATTATCTTTGCAGCGATTCACGAAGAAAGCAAACAGGGCTAAGGGACTAAGTTCACCGTGTTTATTGCCAGCCTGAGCTACAGGACGGACACCCTAGGGAATATCAGAAAATAAAAAATTGAAAATAGAAATAGGTAAGCTGATGATGAAATTAATAGATATTAGAATATTAAAATTTTTTGTTATTCCCCTTATAAATACATTTACATTTTTGTTTTCATACCAATAGAATAGCCTTAATATAGTTTGTACTTAGAAGATTTCTTCCAATTCTGTGATTTTATAATTTAAAAACAAATATCTGCCAATAATATGACATAAAGATATGAACAAAAAGTTCACCAAGATACAGTTAACATTGTCTTTAAGAGGAAAAAATATAAAGCATCTAGTTAAAATGTTATAAAACATCCATATATGGTAATTTTATAAAATTGTTAAAATTAATGAGTTGTATCAATATAAATGTTATGGCAAGATCAACAAGATAAAATAAATGGGGGGGGGGGGGAACCAACAAATTGCACAACAGTGACAATTCTCTTTGTTAAATTAAAAAATATATCAGGTATATGTAGAAACACATATACACCTTTTTTAAAATATATATATATTTATTAATTGATTTCAGAGAGGATGGGAGAGGGTGAGAGAGAGAGAAACATCAATGATGAGAGAGAAACACTAATCAGCTGCCTCCTCCATGCCCCCCGTTGGGACTCAAGCCGGCAACCCAGGCTTGTGCCTGTGACTGGAATTGGAACTAAGGACACTTCAGTCCACAGGCTGACACTCTATCCACTGAGCCAAATCAGCTAGGGCCATATACACCTTTTGTGATTGTTATGGAAACAATCACAAAAAAAGTGTTAGTAGTGATTACTTTTTAGTGAGCTGGACTTAAGGGACAGTGTGAGTGCAAGGCTTTTATTTTTTATTTTGGACATTTTTCTTGGTTTATATCATTCTTTATTTCACTTTGGGCATTCTTATGCTGAATTCTCTACTTTTATACTTATAATAGTTTCATTAAAACATGTAAATAGTGTTCATGAAATGAGATTATGGGTCACTTGTAATTTTCTGTCTTTGTATAGGAAGAAATTTTATATTAGATTAGGCATAATGGCTCCAGAACCAATCTTTTTTAATCCTCACTTGAAGATATTTTTCATTGATTTTAGAGAGTGGAAAGAGAGAGAGAAAGACAGAGAGAAATATCAATGTAAGAGAAACACATTGATTGGTTGCCTCCTACATGTCCCTGATCAGGGTCTGGGCTGAGGAGGAACCTGCAACCAAGATACATGCCCTTGACAGGAATAAAACCTGGGACCCTTCAGTCTGCAGGCCAATGCTCTATCCACTGAGCCAAATCGGTTAGGCAAGAACCAAACTTCTTGGGTTCAAATCCCCAGCTTGAAATTTATATTCTATGTGACCCGGGGAAAGTTATTTCACCTCTCAATAACTTAGTTTCCTCACCTTTAAAATGGGGGGAAAAAGTATCTATACTAGAGAGTTGTTAAGGGATCAAATGAGTTATAACTTAGAATAGTTCTTGACATAGGTAACTATTTGCTTTTATTTTATATCCTACACTTCTCTTGTTCAAAGCACAAAAGGTTTCATAGTCAATAAAGTTATAAAAAGATTTTAAAAATTTTATATAAGGAGTGGTCTCAATGATCATATATGATAATTTCCATTGTAATTACTATGAATTTATTTTTCAAAGAATTGTCTACTATAGCTATGTTCTACTTTATATCCATGGAAACCTGTAAATCAACACAATCTATGGATTCTGATGGTAATTCTCAAATTATGATTACTATGATCAATGTCAGTTTATAAAAAATTGTTAGATGGTATACCTGCACTAAATGAAGTAAAGAAGTCACTGCTCCATTGAGAAAAATGTTGCAATAACTTAATTCTGCAAAGAATGCAAATGGCACCATGGAAAAAGTCATCTGGAAATGTATATCTGAGGCTGAGACTCTGATGAAGTCTGATAGATATGCTGAGTCTTTAAGAGATGCCCTGTAGGTAGGGCGAGAGCCAGAGGTCAGTTATCAGGAATGAGGTTTAAAGTAAAACCTTTGGGGGATGAAATAAATGAAGTCTAAGATGGTCTTCAAAGTGGAATGCGCAGGATAATGTACAGTGTAGAAAAAAAATAGAACTTCTTTTATATTACCTTTTATATTTAAAAAGCAATATAAAGAAAACAAAAAACAGGGATACATTTCAGTATCCTTGATTTCTGACTATGGCTATGTCCTTGTGAATAAATTGATAAGATGTTCCTAGTCTTGGGTGGAACATGAAAAAAAGTTCTTGAGGCCACTGTTGGATCATACAATAAAATGGTTGTGAAGCAAGTTTTGAAGCAAAATGACAAGAGGAAAAGATAAACAATGGCTAAAATGAGAAGGAAAGCTTAGCAAAGCTTAGGAAGTCCTACTCCCCATGGTTGCACATGGGAATGTGAGGGATGAGTTTATCGTATGCTTTAGAAAAATCGCCATTCTTTAACAGCCTTGATCACATTCTTGATATCATCCAGATAAAAGTAGAGAACCTGGGGTCTTTTTTGTTTTTCCTCCTTCTCCACTCAGACTACAAACTGATAATGTTCCATTTACTGGGGGCTTTTTAAGTGTCTGACACTCCAAGAAGGGCTTTATTTCACTTGATCCTTAGACTTCACAACAACCCTATGTAGGAGGTATAATGTATTTAATATTTCCATTCCATACAAGGGAAAAGCAGGGTACTTGAATTACTCTAGTAATTCCACTTTACTCCATTATCACTGAAGGCTGGAATGAAGCATACAAGTGTGAGTAATGCATTCTGTGGGTAAAAGTGGTTACAGTAATGAGAAAAGGGAAATTACTAGCAGAGAGCTTGCAGAGGAAGTTCTTAGTAATGGTGGTGGAAGGGCAGGGTATCTGAAGTAGGGGTGCTTCACAATTGTGTTTTTTGCCAATTTAATCACAAAGTATGGCACTCGGATATGTTGGAACTATGAAGACAAATAGTTTTATTAAGGGTTTTGGAAACTTTTAACCCGTGGTAAAACATAAAAGCTAACCAAGTAATGTTTTAAAGCTATATTTTCTCATATCACTGTAACCCTAAGACATGATTTGAAAACTCTTATCACTCATAAAACATGCTAAATAAGATAAAACTGATTAAACAAATTGCCAGCATTATGAAAAAAGGAATTATAAAATAAAATTTTGTCTCACAACTATAATAAAAACAATTTAAAATTCACCAAAAAAGATGAATAATAAACTTAAAATTTTTACTTACCAACATCTTTTGCACAAGCTATATTTATCCTAAAGAGCAGAGAAAAATTTCAAGCTAAGAACGTTTCTATGCTAGAGAGACACTCCCTAAAAAAGTATTTACCTCCATCACTTCTTGTTTTTCATCTGCTGCAAAAATGTTAGGAACTTCTCCGGTATTGAGCACACTGTCGATATCCTCCAGGAAAGCTTCCTCTTTTATTTGAGTGTCCGTGATTAGAAAGACTGTCTTGTGGCCTCTCATGCCCACATTCCTTAAGAGAGTCTTAAAATAACAATGTATTTAAAAGCAGATTATGATAGATAGTAGGAAGCTCCAGGCTCCATTTCTCCTGGAGACACCAAATTAGCAGTCTACAGAACAAAATACCTTTGTGAGAACTCTAGAAACTAATTAAAATGCTGTAGCCCCAATAGGAGTATATAAAAAAGAAGGGACAATTCAAGGAGAGTAAGAAAATTTATTACATTTTTCTCACTCAGCACAGAGTAACAGTCAGGAGAATACCATCAATACCTGGCTCCTTTCTCAGGACAGAAGGAATAGAGTAGAACTTGCATCCAGTATCCTGGATTTATCTGTGGGCTGCCTAAGGCACTAATTTCTCTCTTGCCTGACTCAGAACACTGATAGGAATAGGAACTTATTGTAGTTTGGAAATGAAGTTGGAGGCCACTGAAAACAGAGGCAAGAACCACAGCACAATGGAGCAGCAGAATCTAAAGTCCCACCAAAAGGTGCCAGGGGAAGAAAGAGATTAAGGGCAAAATAATATAATAGAAACCAACACTGAAGCTCATGAGAAGAAAAAGGAAATTAAAATGGCCCAAAGAACTGTATATACTAGAATAAAAGCACATGCACAGCCTCAAAGAAGTTCTGAGAGATCACAGAACTTCGGTCACGCTGTTTGATGTTTTCCCCTGCATGAAGTCAGTCTGTAAAAAGTGGGAGAGGTGGCAGTTTATCAAGTAGTCAATATGCTAAAAGAGAATATAATATATATCTAAAGGAAATCAGGAAAATAATGCATCAACAAAATGGAAATATCAATAGACACAGAAACTATAAAAAATAACTAAGAAATTCTGAAGCTGAAAAATACAATAACTAAACTTATTATTGAACCCAAGTTTGGCTGCCTACTGCATGAAAAGCCAAAAGTTTAGAGGTAAGTGCTGGTACGAAGAAAGATGTTTTACTCAAGAGCCAGACACCTGCGAAGATGAGGGACTCTTGTCACAAAGACCATTCTTTTTTCTTTTTTTTTTCTTTTTAATATTTTTTATTAAGTCTCTCAAACAAGGTGCAGTTGGCATCAGCATGCCCCAAACCTCTCAATAAGAGGTTCAAGACCCAGCATTAGACTAGCCTGCCTTGTCTCACAGCTGGGCTTCACCTGGGAATTTCCTAGCTCAATATAAGTAGCAGCCATCTGCAGATCTCCCTGGAGCTCCTGCCATGTGGCCCCAGGCAGTGGGTAACTCTGTACCTCCCGGAAGGCCCAAGAGCTGGTGCACCCAGTGGACAGCTTCAGACCATACCAGATTACAACTCTACACTATCAACAAGCAACACGCTCAAGGGGCAGATTCAGTGAGCACCAAAGCCCAATTGAAGCAAATCCTTCTCCATGGGTGTCTCCTATACAGCAGTTCTTCCATTGTAGACAGAGCTGATCCTCACAGCCAACTCCCAGTGACTCCAACAGCAATGGAGGCTCAACTACAAGACTGTGCACACCTAGAGTACCAAACTCAGGTGACTGGGGAGACTGAGGGGCACACCTAGAGTACCAAACTCAGGTGACTGGGGAGACTGAGCCTCTGGGTCCTATAAGACACCTGGCAAGGCCACTCTGCCAATTCCAGGAGACATAATAGCTCTACCTAATGCACAGAGACAAATATATGGAAGCAGTCAAAAATAAGAGACAAAGAAACATGTTACAAATGAAAGGAATGGAAGCAAGCAAACTATTGGAGGCAGAGTTCAAAACAATGGTTATAGGACTTTAATGAGAGCTTCAAGAAAATTAATGAGAGCTTTAAGCATTTAGTGAAACTTTCAAGGATCTTAGTGAGAATGTCAAAGACATGAAAAAGGGCCAATCAGAAATTAAGCATACACTAACTGAAATAAAGAATAATTTACAGAGGTTCAATAGTAGAGTAAAAAATTCTGAGAATCAAATCAATGATTTGGAATATGAGGAAGCAAAATACACCCAATCAGAAGAGCAAAAAGAAAAGAAAATTAAAAAATATGAAGAAGCCTCTGAGACAACTTCAAGTGCACCAACATTCACTTTATAGGGGTGCCAGAAGGAGAAGAGAGAGAGCAAGATATTATAAACCTATCTGAAGAAATAATGACAGAAACCACACACACACACACACACACACACACACACACACACACACACATATATATATATATATATATATATATATATATATATTCACACACACATATTTAAAAATACATTTTTAATAGATAAAAGCTGCAGGAATTCATTACCACTAGACATAACCTTCAAGAAATGCTAAAGGGAATATTTTCTCTTTAAAAATATATATTTTATTGATTTTTTTACAGAGAGGAAGGGAGAAGGATAGAGTTAGAAACATCGATGAGAGAGAATCATTGATCAGCTGTCTCCTGCACACCCCCAACTAGGGATGTGCCTGCAACCAAAGCACATGCCCCTTACCAAAATCAAACTGGGAACCCTTCAGTTCACAGACCGACGTTCTATCCACTAAGCCAAACCAGCAAGGGAAACGGAATATTTTCAAGTTAAAATTAAAAAATGCTGAACAGCAATACAAAGCCATATGAAAATATAAAGTATAGAATATACACAAAAGAGAAGGGATCGAAGCATGTGACTACAGATAATCAACAAAACACAAAGGAAGTCATTAAGAGAGAAAATATGTGACAAAAAAGCTACAAAACTTAAAGAAAACAAGTAAAAAAAATGCCAATAGTATATATACCCCCATAAGCAATTATTATACTTTAAATATAAGTTGGTTAATCTCCCCAAAAGACATAGCTTTGCTAAAAGAATAAAAAATACAAGATCCAAAGTTATGCTGCCTATAATAGATTCATTTTATTTATTTATTTATTTATTTATTTATTTTTAAAATTAAGGTTGAATAGTTTTATTTTATTTTTATTAATTTCCACCCAAGGATATTGTTCCATTGATTTTTTTTTTTAAGAGTGGAAGAGAGAGGGAAAGACAGAGAGGAACACATGACTGGTTGCCTCCTGCATGTGTCCTGACCGAGGCCCTGGTTAGGGAGGAGCCTGCAACCGAGGTACATGCCCTTGACTGGAACCGAACATGGGACCCTTCGGTTTGCAGGCCAACATTCTATACACTGAGCCAAATCTGCTAGGGCTAAAAGAGACTCACTTTAGACCTATAGACACATAAAGGCTAAAGGTGAAAGGATGGAAAAGATGTTCAATGCAAATGGTAACCAAAAAAAGAGCATGGTAGCTATACTGATAAACTTTAAGACAAGATAGATTTTTAAGTCAAAAACTCTCACAAGAAACAATATACATTATATAATGACTAAAATGTCAATTCACTAGGAAGATATATTAATAATAATTTTAAGTATTCACCAAACAGCATAGCTCCTAAACTATGAAACAATCATTGACAGAATTGAAGGAAGAAAAGCAACACAAATAATACCCTAACTTTCAATAAAAGATAGAACAAGCAGACAGAAAATCAATAGGGAATGGAGGATTTGAATAACACTGTAAACCAATTAGCCTTATGAGACATGTACAAAACACTCCACCCAACAATAGCAAAATACATATTCTTCTTAAGTGCACCTAGAACATTCTCTACAATAGATCACAAGTTAGGCTTTAGTAGAAGTCTTAACATATTTAAGAAGATTTAAATAATATCAAGTATATTTTCTGATAACAATAGAATTAAATTAGAAATAAATAGCAGAAGGAAAACTGAAAAATCCATAAATACATGGCAATTTAGTAACAAACTTTTAACTAACAAATAAGATAAAGAAATCAGAAATGAAATCAGAAAATTTCTTGAAACAAATGAAAATAAAAACCCACCATATCAATACTTATGAAGATGCAGCTAAAACAGTGTTAATGGGAATGCTTACAAACACTTTCATTAAAAAAGATCTTAAATGCTTCCTTTTCTTTATGTTAACTTTTAGGTTGTAGAAATTTAATATGTGAAGGTCAGTGAAAATGAAAAAAGTCCAGCAATAACTATCTCACTTTCTTTCTTTTCTACTTTGAGTCATCTCTCTTTGGAGCCTGCAGAGTTGTATACATGTGAGGATGAAAACCCCAGTATGCATTCTACTGTTCTATTGGTTACTGGAACAGCAAGATAGCTCCAAGGAAACTAAGCTCAACTTCAGGTTCCTCATCAGTAAAATACAGAGACAACTATATATGCTGCACTGAATTGTTATACCTAGAAAATTATATCACGTATGTAAAGCACTTACAACAGTGCTCAGCACACACAGTTATTAATCTATAGATAATTAATCTATAGATAATACTAACATCTTCACCAATGTATTCAGTACATAGCTATACATGTTGGCCCTCTTTTCACAGGTAAAAGAATGCACTGATATTATTTTAGACACTAGATTGTTTTTCCCATAATTTTACCTTTATATCTTCTCTCCACTCATTCATACCATAGCTCTTAGAAATTTCTGGTTGGAATATTTGCATTTTTGCCATGGATGTAGCCAGACGAGTTAAAGATTGACGACCACTTCCTCCAAGTCCAACAAGCAAAGCATTTCCACCAGACTGCTTTAGAATTCGACATATTCGTGATAAGTGCTCCAATACATACCTATAAAATATCAATATTGTTATACTTGAAAATATAAATGTATATTTACACATAATTATTGTTTTACTTTCCTAGAAGGATAGACTGCTGTCTGATACCAATTTTAAAGAAGTGATCATAAAAAATGTATGATTTTTCAAAAGCAGTTATAATTTGATCATTTGATGCCAAGTAAAATTATTTAAAGAACAGATCAGGAAATGTAATTTACCAATTATAGAAGTAAAATGAAAGTGTAACCTCTTATACTGAAAGTACATTGTTATTTTTATTAAAACCATTTCTCTTAATTTTTGCTTTTTTATAAAAGGATTTCTATGAAAAATAGATCAGTTTTTCACAAAATAACAAATTCACTAGTAATTAGGAAAATTAGAGTTTACTAGTGGAGCCACTCTCCTTAGAATGGCAAAACTTACCAAGTCTGGCAATCCTACCTATTGGCAAGGGAGAGGCACAACACAAGCTCTTAAAAACAATAATCATTTTTTAAGGCAATTTGGCAAAGCTTAGTAAAATAGAAGATGCTTACATCCCATGACACAATAATTTTACTTCTAGGAATATAATCTTAGAGAAATTCTTATACAGGTATCCAAGGAGACATGAAAATTCTAACTTTTTTTATAATTGCAAAACTAGAAGGCACTCAAAAGTCTATCTTAGAAGAATAACTACATTGTTACACATATACAATGGAATACAATGTGGTAGTAGTAAAATCATTTTTTGTGTGTGAATGTTACAAACAATATGAAATAAGCCAATTTGCAGAAGAGTACATACAGTATGATACCATTTATATGAGTTTTAAACATGTAAAATAAAATAGTGTGTATATCTGTACATATGTTTAGGAACACATATGTATTAAAAGTATGAAGACACATGAGTTTTGTTTTACCCCTGCAGGGTTCAATGAGAATGCAGTGACGGAAGGATGGCTACAGAAGGGACTTCAAATAAATTGCTTATAGTTTATGTCTTAAGCTCAATTATGGGAACAAGGTTATTCACCATAGTTTTTCGTATACCTTTTTACACATTTAAAATATTTCACAATAAATTTTACAAATAGTAATTTCAATCATTAATACCAAATATAGGTACCTAAAAATGACAAGATTCATTCTTGTTTTGTGAGTCTGATTATACTCATCCAAGCATTGGTCCACAACTTCATTAAATTTATGAATATTTGGGATTTCAATATAAACTCTGTCATCTCCTTCAAGGTCAGGATTCATATAGTCACCAAACATAAGACTTCTTAAGTCCTTTTCAGTTACCTATAGAATGAAAACCAACAAATTATAAAACAAATTATTTTTCTAAAATAAGTTTAAGAAAATATTATATAAAATTTTGTTTTGTCCATGTTATAGGATGATTATCAATTACAGAATTCTTTTAAAACAATTAGGGTAGCCCAGCCAGTACTGCTCAGTGGTTGAGCATGGACCTATGAACCAGGAGGTCACATTGGATTCCCATCAGGGCACATGCACGGGTTTCAGGCTTGTTGCTCAGTGTAGTGTGCGCAAGAGGCAGCCAATCAATGATTCTCTCTCATCATTGATGTTTCTATCTCTCTCTACCTCTCCCTTCCTCTCTGAAATCAATAAAAAATATTTTTAAAAAGAAAGGGTAACAAATAATATAGTTGTAAAATTAATACCTGAAATTATATTATATCCTTAGAATTTTTTTTTAAGTTTTTTTTTCTATGTAAAAACAAAGTTTCCCCCACTCCCTAGAGCAGTGGTTCTCAACCTTTCTAATGCTACACTTTAATACAGTTCCTCATGTTGGGGCAACCCCCAACCACAAACTTATTTTCATTGCTACTTCATAACTGTAATTTTGCTACTGTTAATGAGTCATGATGTAAATATCTGTGTTTTCTGATGGTCTTAGGCGACCCTGCTAGCAGTTCTCAACCTGTGGGTCGTAACCCACAGGTTGAGAACTGCTGTTATAGAGCATAAGCCCATTGGGAAACACAGATATTTACATTCCAATTCATTAACAGTAGCAAAATTACAGTTATGAAGTAGCAACGAAAATAATTTTATGGTTGAGGGTCACAACAACATGAGGAACTGTATTAAAGGTTCGCTGCATTAGAAAGGTTGAGAACCACTGCCCTAGAGGCTGGAGAAGTCATTCTGAATGACTCCCACTTATTGAGTAGCTACTAAGGGATGTTAAACACTTTATATCTGTTATTTAATTTAATCTCTATCATACAAAGGTTTATTTTTAAAATAACTTCTATGTTATATACATAATTTCTCTAAAAACAAATCTCAATATAAAATACTGTCTATAAGGAAAGTTAAAAGAATATAATATTTAAGAAGTAGTATTTTTTAAAGATAAGTAATAATTCATGCTATTGTACTATTTTGTTTTAGAGAGGGGTGCAGTAGGGAGAGAAAGAAGCATCGATGTGAGCACAAAATATTGTCTGTCTCCTACCAAGGATTGATTGAGTCTGCCACCCAGGCATGTGCCCTGACCAGAAAATCAAATTGGTGACCTTTCAAGGCATGGGATGACACCCAACCAACTGAGCAACACTGACCAGGACACTATTGTACTTAATGTTTTTAATCACTAAATATACTCACTGGTGCATTCTCTTTCCTCAAATGTGAAAAGACACTATCAAATGATTCTTTAAAGTGGTCCTTTATAACAACTTTGACTAAACTGAACAGCCAGTATCGATCCTCATCATTAATGAGGCGATCATAGAATACTCGAAGAACCTCATGCACGAACAGCCGGATCATGGTATGCTTGCTCCCTATGGCTTCTCTTTCAACGAGTAAGCAGCCCTGGATGACACGTGAAAAATCCCGCAAGTTGAAAGTATAATGAGATTTTGTGGGAGTGGGCAAAAGATTTTCCATGGATTGTTTATATATCTGAATATGAAAAAAGCAACAAAGCAAAAATAATCAACAAAGCCAGATAACAAATTGTATGTTATATAAAATATTTCATTTATCCTATCAGATTATATTAGCTTGGAAAATTGTATAGTAATTAAGTCTAGCATTGCATACATTTTTTGTTTATTTGTTTATAGCACTCAATCAGGCATTATGAATTTGAAGGAACTTAATATTATCTGATTCCATCTAAGCCCAAAAAGCGACAATGTTTTTATTTCCCCGTTGTTACGACTGTCCCATTTAAAAGTAAATTATCTGATAGTAAGTAGTTAACAAAAACATTAGGACACAGTGAAATCAGGTAACTCCTTCTGAAGTATTCCAAATAAAGAGTAGGAGGAAACAATTTCCTTTTGACTACCACTGAATTCATAACAAACCCATGTGCTCTCTCCCTTCCCTGCTCTTTCTTATTTTCTCTCTCCCTCTTCTTCCTTCTATCGTAACTGACTATATGCTGAATTCACCAAATAAAGTTTAATGTTTTCTTTAAGGAAGATAAATATTTTTAGTGTAGCCTGAAAAATTAAATATTTTATTATATGTGTCATATGATTCACCTTTCTTCCCTAACCTCCACACTCAAAGGGAGTGGGGAAGGATCCTTTCTGTATCCCATTCTGCCTAACCAACTGCCCCCTCTTTTCAGGAAATACTTGAAATACAAATATCAGATTTTATAATTAGAAGCACTTTTCTGTATCAGAATAAGTATAGTAATTACAATGTACATTTCTCTGTTCATAGTTTCTCTATTTTAACCTTTTCTTTATTTTCCACCAAAATAAGAGGAGAAGAACTTCAGAGAGATACAATGGAACGTTTCTAGGGGGAGTTTTTTTGCTTCTGGTTGCAGTGACACCACCTCCTCCCCCTTATCAAGGCTCTTCAAAGCTTAGTTCAATGTGATTATCACTGATTTACCTTGAATACATTTTTTTCCCTTTTACCAATAGCAATAAGGCTAGTGCTGGCCTCAAGCAGAGGCAGATAACAAACACACTGAAGTAGTTAAGAGCTGCTCTTTGACCATATGGGCAGTCTTGTTTTTTATTCCCACCCTTGTGTTTTCTTATAATTTTTTTTTTCACTGCTAATCCTAAATTATGGGACCTCGCTAAAAAATATATTTATAAAATGTTTAAGTTTATTTTTTAAAACAAGGATGAACAAATGGAGGGGAGAGAAGAAAAAATTTATGAACACCAGAGTGGGAACAATTAGGGAAAACCCACAATTTGGCACATACTGGTTCTGGGTGATTTCCTTGCAATAACCTTGTGAAACAGGTGTTATCTCCTATTTTTGTGATTCAAACAATAAGTTTCTGGAAAGTCAAATTACTTGCTTAAATCCATATAGCTAGAAAGTAGCATTCAAAGCTCAAATCCAATTAGTTTCTCTAATTTCCTATGATTTTCCTATTCTCAAGCCTTCATAACAGTTTCTCTGACACTGAAAACCAAAGTAGATGTCTAAAGGAAAACATGTTTTAAAAAAATAAGTAAGGACCCATACATACACTGAAATATTTTGTATTGTATTTTTTGCTCACCTCCATAGTCCCACTGACAATTTGGTTTCCAATTAAGAAGAACTCCGGAGGAAATTCACGAGTCCTAAGGTAGAATGCTACAATTGATGAGAAGATTCGGACCATTGTTTCATCACTAAAAGTATTAATGGTGCAGATGTTGAAATGTCGAATAAAACGGGGAGTGACTGGATTTCTTCCACCACCTGGAGGGCCCATGGCAGCAATCAACTGTATGTCAACCAATGTGATTTTACTTGTGTCCTTAAGGTCATACCTTGAAAGCACATAAAAATTCAAAATGATTAGTTATAAAGTCAATAAGATGGAATGAAATGTAGATCTCCCTAGAAACTTAATCTGATTTTAGCTTCTCTAAAAGGCAGAACTTGAGATAATGCTTCAAACAGGGGGAACATTTTTAAAGCAGCACTCCATTTTCCCTTTCAGTGACACTGATTCTGCTGCCCAGATTCTGGGTATCTAAAATGTTCTTCCCTCTTGCCCTTACCTTTCTCTTCTTATACTCTTTTTTCCAATTTGACTCTTTGCTTTTCCTCTTCTTACTCCAAATCCAGAACATGGATGAGAGATCAATCTTATTTATGGCTAGTCACAAGTAGGGTGATATACATGCCCTTTTGCCTAGGACAGTTCTGGCTTGTGCTTGTACTATAGTAATTACTGACACTCCTCTTTTACTCTCAGAAATGTCCCAGTTTGAAAATAAATTATATAGCTATACTATGTACAGAAAAGTCCTGATTTCTTTTTCTCATCTCAAATCTTATCTTCAGAGAACATAAGAACATCTAAATAGTAACTATACACTTTCGTTATATAAAACAACAACAACAACCTCATTCAGGAGTAACAAATCTCCAGAGAAGTTTTAATCAGCAAGGGATAGCTAAATGGTTCAATTTAGTTGGAATCACTCAGTTGACCAAGTTCTTATTTCCAATAGGACATTGAGTCCTTTAATATTGAAGTTCTTGCAAAAATCAAGGAAGGGTGATAAGAGAAATCTATATAACCAATATTTAGTCTAAGAGCATACTAGAAAGTATGAAAATATGATTCAGTTTATGGCAGCAACCATAATAGCTGTCATAGGGAACTGGCTAAGTAAATTATGGCAAGATCCATACAACTAAATAGTATTAAAACCAATAAAATAAATGAGGCAAATAGGTGTTTAAGATAAATGAGTGCAAATAAGTTGCAAAACATGTAACATGAGTATATTTTTAAAAATAAATATGTATTTATAAAGAACAAAAACTTGGAGAAAGAGGGAATACACTCTTAACAGTGATTATTTTCAGAAGATAACATTCCGAGAGCCTGTAATAACAAAAATGTACTTCCAAAATAGGACTTAGCTTCAAAATTAGTCTGTCTACCCTGGCCTTGAGATAAGAATAATGCTATGCAATATATATTGGCTTGGAGGAAGTACAGTTTTCTACGAAATTGCTGTTAAAATCAAACCATTTCAATGATATAGTAGTCCTAAAAAAATTAAAATAGTATAAACACAGGGTGTTGATTATAATTACCCATAAATTCTCAGCCCTGGGGGAATGGTACTTTGAAAGATATAAATCAATAGATTATTTTGAAAATAACTGCTCAAAAGGAAATAATTTACTACAGCATTGAATATATACATTGCCAATACTAGATTATTAATCTGTTAGCTAATTTACACATTCAGAGGAAAAGCTGGTATAAAAAGATATATAAAAGTCTTCTAGCATGGCTCAGTGAGTGAGCGTTGACCTATGAACCAGAAGGTCATGGTTCTATTTCCTATCAGGGCACATACCCAGGTTGTGGGCTCAATCCCCAGGATGGGGTGTGCAGGGGCAACCAATCAATGATTGTCTCTCATCACTGATGTTTCTATCTCTCCCTCTCTCTTCCTCTCTGAAATCAACAAAAATATTTTTTTAAAATTATATTCAGAAAAAATATGTAAGAAGTAAAGTAATTTTATAAAGGAAAAGCCTTCTAAAATTTTCTGTATAGGAAAATAAGCAATCAGTTATTTATCTTTTATAAATAACTTGAAAAAATGTATTATCTTGCTCTCAGAAATTAAAATTGAAAAAGAGAATAAAAAACTGACTTCACCATGCTAATTAAGACTTCAATCAGATAGTTACCAATTTCCACAGTCAAAAAACTGTCGTAATAATTCAATAGGAGGCTGAGCTCCATATTTCTCCAATGTAGGCATATTCATGTCATCTATAAAAATTATACATTTCTTTCCCATAGGTGGTCCAAAAACTCCTTTGCGTCTTTTATCCAATCTAGCCATAATAATGTTCTAAAATATAAAGAAGAAGGTATAGTAGTTATATTTAACATCAGAAAAAATAAGGAAGTTAAGTCTACTTATGAAGGAAATAATGTCAAGCAGCACCATGTGCATGTTTATTTGTATTTATTCACTTTTAGAATGATATCAAACTTCATATTCAACATTAAAGATAATTTATTGAAATCCTACAGTACTAAAAATTGTTACATGCATATTTATATATTTATATTATACACACATGCACATATACACACAAAATATTTTCCTCATTAAATATCCCAACACAGCTAATAACTTTAATTTACTCAATATCTAAAATTACTAATTTAAATTTGTAAGATTTTGAGATAAAGAGAATTCTACAGGTTTAAAACAATGAAAATGAATCCCATTAGGTCAAGAGAGACTGGACAGCCATAAATTTAGGAATGGATGATAAAAATGGTGATTAGAAAAGGCCTCATGTAATACTTCCATGTTGATACTTTTGGGGATAAAGGGTGGGACGCATAGCTACACAATTCTTGTCACACAAGATCTATAATAGTCCACGGTTTGAAATACATATCAGAGACAGAGTTTAAATAAGCAGCAAATGCTCCTAAGGATCATCTAGGAGAGTCTAGAAAGTTCTCTCCCCTTTTTCTCTGCCCCCTCCCTTCTCTTATACTCTCTTCCCTAGTTAAGAAATCAACTGCTGCTGCTTCTTGGAATAAAATAAGATGACAAATCTTAATAATCCAGTATTAATGCAAATATGTTCTCTCAAATGTTTGTCCTCAAAATCTGACTTTTAAAACTTATTTGTAATGCCAAAAATAAGTTTGAAGTTTAATTTTAATTCACAGAAAATTTGCACAGCTGCTCATTTAACATACAATTCTAAATACTAATCAAATAAGGCAAAACATTTAATAACTATCAACCTATGTTTCTGGGCTTTAAACTAACCTGAACCTGGTTGGCACTGGTCCGTGCAGAGAAATTAACATAAAAAGGAAAATATTTGTCCTTTTCCAAGTGATTCATTAGCTTATCCTTCACATACACTGATTTTCCTGTACCAGTTGGACCCACAAAAAGCAGTGGCCTTTAGGAAAACAATGAATATATCATTCAAAAGGGGGAAAAGTCAGAATACATTTCTACTAAGGGAAGTTAGAGTTATTGAAAATGTAAAAATAATCAAATCAAATTCACCTAAAAACTCACATTTTAATCTATCATTATATCTCAAAAGACTGGTAAAGTAACAATTGGCATACATTTTTGCTTCCTGTTACCAAAACTTTAGTTGTATAGTAAGGAACTATTATTTGAACAGATGTAACATTGCTATATGCAAACATACTCATAAAACAATAACATGCTTAACTTTTCAGAAAGGAAAAGCAAAATTTGTCTTCTCAGAAAAATGATGTATTTGTATTTTTTAGTTAGAAGTTCAGGCAAGAGGGTGCCGTGTGGAACAGACTAATGACATGAGGACAAAAGATAGATTTAGGTTGTTTCACAGTTATCTCAATAGCATAAAGTTTGTGTGAGTAATAAAAAACTGAATTCTAAATCTAACAGTTATGTATACATGTTTAGCATTTTAGAATCAAGTCAGAATTACTAACTGAAAATACTTGTCTAAAAGCAAACGATAAGGAATTTTCTATTCAGTGGGATCTCAAGCAGGGCTTCTCATACTTCAGTGAACATAACTAAATAGAAAAGGAAAAAAATCATGAGAGTTTATATTCACAGTACTCTAAGAACTCCAAGTTTGAGAAATACTGAATCAAAAATTAAATACTGTCACATTGCGTGATACTGTAATTTGGCACTATACAATACACAAAGACAAACACAAAACTAAGCAACAGCATTCCGTTAGAAGAGGTCATCTAAGTAACCTAAATTATGCTAATATGTATTACTTTTAAAAATTATTATTGAAGTATAAACATAAAACTAAAGTTCTTTTATAACTATAGTAATTCTTAAATTCATCTACGTATGTGTCCTAATCTGAGTAACCCTTGCCTTCAGAAAAACTGTTTATTAAAGTTATTTTAATAAATAAAATACTGTTCTTAACTTAAGGTCTATGGACCAATTGAAGAAATTCTTAAAGTATTCAGAGAATCTGTGAACTGGAATGACAAAAACATTATATCTTTGCTTTCACTATCCTTAATTAATATGGAGCAATTGTATTAATAGTATCTGTGTGCTTGTCAGCAGTAAAAATCATAGGTATTACACTAAATATAATTGTTAATAACAACTCAATATCACTTATACCATAATTTCTTCAAAATTATGAGTCATCAGACTCACTACTGGATCTTATTTAATGTACTAGAGGCCTGGTGCACAAATTCAGGTCCTTCAGCCTGGCCTGCGGGATGGGGTCAAAACCAGCTCTCCAACATCCCCCGAGGAGTCTCAGATTGTGAGAGGGTGCAGGTCATGCCAAGGGACCCCAACGCTGTACAAATGGGGTTGGGGAAGGACGTGGGAGGTTGGCCAGCTGGGGAGTGACAGCACATCTTGCTCAGTCCCAATCAGCTGGACCCCAGCTTAAGCAAACCTACTGGAGCATCTACCCCCTGGTGGTCAGTGCACATCATAGCGACTGGTCAACTGATCAACTGTCTATTCCTTGGTGGTTGAGCAGCCTTAGCATATCATTAGCATATTATGCTTTGATTTGTTGAATGGATGACCAGGTGACCAGACACTAAGCATATTAGGCTTTTATTATATAGAATTCATAAAGAAGTAAACGGCCCTGGCTAGCATTGCTCAGTGGTTACAACACTGGCTTTCATACCAGAGTGTTGTGGGTTTGAATTCCAATCAAGGGCACCTATGTTGCAAGTTTAATCCTCTCTCTCTCTCTTCCACACCTCCCTTCCACTCTCTCTGAAAATCAATGGAAAAAATATCCTCATTCCTTAAACAAGGGTTTAGAAAAAAGAAGCATATGTATTTCTACTATGAATCAAATTTGTTCAATTTTTAAAAATATATTATTAATTTCAGAGAGAGATAAAAACATCAATAATGGGAGGGAATCACTGATTGGCTGCCTTCCACACACCCCTTTACTGGGGATCAAGTCTGCAAACCGACATGTGCCGTGACCAAGAATGAAACCATGACTTCCTGGTTCATGGGTCAATGCTCAACCACAGAGCCAAACCAGCCAGACCCAAATTTGTTCAATATTTTAACAAATGTATTCCAATATGTGATTTCCCTTGTAATCCTATGTTTACATTACTCACTTAAAATAATTATTCTGACAAATGTTTCATAGCACACAAAAATTATCATACTTAGAATTCCTTAGAATTGGCAAGTGCCTTCCTTGCCTAAAAAAGTTTTAAATATTAGGCACTAAATGCAAAAATGCAGCACTGTCCAGATTGCTTAGATGGTTAGTATCGTCCTGATATGCCAAGGTTCAGGGTTCGATACATGGTCAGGGCAGGTACAAAAATCAACCAATGAATGTACAAATAAGTAGAACAACAAATCAGTTTTTCTCTCTCTCTAAAATTATAAACAAATATAAATAAATAAATGCAACTACAATATAGGGATAAAATAATGTTCCCTCATAAGCTATTTTTTTCTGTTTTTGTTTATTAAACAAGATAAAACTGTCACAAAATTCATTCAGATATAAATTTTTTATAAACAACAAACCATTACATTCATGCATATTATGTAAGCTTCTCTCATTCAAAATAGCATTAATAATAAATTATGCCTCATGTTTTAAAAGAAAAATAACTACCAAAACGTTATTAAGGAAGTTGGTATGGTTATGCCTATGGTACATTGCTAGGCTTTTGTTTCAGTTTCATGTACTCTCTTTTTTTTTTTATGTGTTCTTCTGATTCAAGCCTGGGTTTTGCATGTTCATCTTAAGTTATGAAGAACTAGAATAGGATATATTTGAAAAATGCTAAATGTAATGGAAGAATGTGGATCATGGTTAGTCTGACCTCAGAAGTACAGTGAATCTTTGAGTAGAATGCATACCTATTAGGAATAACATTGACTTTTAGTTGGTTACAAATAAAAGAAATACAAGGCAGCTTATGAAGCAACAAAGTATGATGGCAAAAACGTTGAAAAGGGCAATAGAAGACCTGGATTCTAGGTGTGCCACTAGAAACAAATGTCAATATGGACATGTCAATTAGCCAGTCTCCCAAGGAGTCAGTTATCTAAAAATGAATGACCGTAAAGCTTACTTCAAATATCCTATGATCCTGTTAGAATGACACTTGTTATGGTTAAAGTGTATGTTATAAAAATGTCTTACTTTCCATAGGTAATACTCAAATTCATTAGAAACGTATATCTAACTGTGTCCATTGTAGGGACTATGATATCTTGAATCTTGGCACGTCTCTCTCCTAAATTAGTACTTTTAATTAATTCATTCCAATGGATCCAGCGACCTCGGTTTTTCAACTACAAGAGAAATAAGTTTCAAATATTATAACAATGCACTTGTTATCCGAAAGTTTCTTTTAAACACAGTTATCATATTTACTTAAAAAAAAACCTAAGTCTTTCTGCTTTTTAGTGTGAAATAATAGATTTCTTCAAAATAAGATATATAATATTTTTAAGTCATAAAACAGCTTAACAAACATCCATGAATCCACTACCCAATTTAAGAAATACATTTTTCTTTAATTTTCCTTTCCAATGATAATCTGAAGAACGTAGTAAAATAGTTATCACAAATTTAACATACCTAGAATTTTAGATATTTTTGCAACTATGTTCTTTTAGCACTCCAATCTTTCCAAAATGCCTTGAAGATGTCCTTTGACATATAGCAAGTATTTATTTGAGAAGCACTCTGATGTAACTCAAGTTATAATTTACTAAAGTTTTAATTCATGTTTTCATATCCTATCTAATAAAGAGGGTATATGCTAATTGACTCTCATACCATCACAAAGATGGTGGTGCCCATAGGCAATAAGAAGGGAATATGCGCAGCCCCGCCCATCCACAGTCATTACTGTGACACCGTAATGGACAATTTGCATATTACCTCTTTATATATATAGATTACCTAATGAACACAGATGCATAAATACTCAAAATGTTAGCAAACTAAATTAAAAAATAAATTAAAAAGATTATATGCCATGTTCAAGTGGAATTTATTCTTAATTTGCAAGGTTGGTTCAATATCCACATATGAATAAATGTGATACACTACCTAAACAAGATGAAGAATAATGCATAACCCATGAACATTGACAATAATGCAGTTAAGGCTTGGAAGGGCAGGGCAGGAGTGGGGTGGAAGAGGGGTTAATGGAGTGAAAGACAGGACATCTGTAATACTTTCAACAATAAAGATACATTTTAAAATAATAAAGGACAAAATGCATATGACCATACTAATAAATGTAGAAAAAGCATTTGACCAAATTCAACATCCATTTATGATGACCAAAACTATCAGCAAGGTGAAAATAGAGGCAACACATTTCACCATAATAAAACATGACAAGCCCACAATTAACATCATACTCAATAGTGAAAATCTAAAAGCATTTTTCTTAAGATCAGGAACAATACAAAGATATTTATTTTCACCACTTTTATTCAATACAGTATTGCAAGTCCTAGCCACAGCAATTGGACAAAAATAGAATAAATAATTTTCAAGTACACATGGAACATTTTCAAGGATAGATCACATGTTAGACTACAAAAGAAGTATCAGTAATTTAAGAAGACTGAAATATATCAAGCATCTACTTCAACCACAATGGTATGAAACTAGAAATCAATTATAAGAAGTAAAATGCACAAACAACATCCAAATTAGAAAGGAAGAAGTAAAAGGCATCTAAATTAGGAAGGAAGAAATAAAACTTCCATTTTTTGGTAGATGACATGACACTATATAGAGAGAACCCTAAATAGTCCAGAAATCTGTTGCATTTCTATACACTAATAATAAACCATCATAAAGAGAAATTAAAAATAAAGTCCCATTTATAACTACACCAAAAATAATAAAATACCTAAAAATAAATTCAACCAAGGTTATATACGACCCATACTCCTAAAATTGTAAGACACTGAAGAAATTGAAGAAGATACAAATAATAGAAGCATATACCATGTTCAAGGATAGAGAGAAGTAACATTGTTAAAATATCCATACTACACAAAACAATCTATAGATTCAAGGAAATCCCTATCAAAATACCAGTGGCATTTTTCACAGAACTAGAATAAGTAATCCTATCTACATGGAACCACAAAATAGCCAAAACAATCTTGAAAAAGAGGGGCAAAGTTAAAGGTACCACACTACCTGATATCAAACTATACTACAAGGCTATAGTAATAGAAACAGCATGATATTGGCTTAAAAACAGATACATAACTCAATGGGATAAAATAGAGACCCAGAAATAAACTCAGGCCTTTACAGTCAATTCATCTATAACAAAGGAGGCAAAAATATACAATGGAATAAAGATAGAATTTTCAATAAATAGTGTTGTGAAAACTGGACAGATACCATACAAAAAAATAATTGGACCACTTTCTTACATCATATACAAGATAAATTAAAAATGGATTAGAGATTTAAATGTAAGACCTGAAACCATAAAACAGATAGATGAAAACATAGACAGTAAACTCTGACATAGCTCTCAGTAATTTTTTTGTTTATTTTTTATATATCCTCAGGGAAGGTAAACAAAAGAAAAAATAATCAAATGGTGCTATAACAAACTAAAAAGTTATTAAACAGCAATGAAAACGATAAAAAACACAAACTCACAACCTGCTGAGTGAGAGAAGATATTTGACAATAAAAGGTTAATATCCAATAATAGGTTAATATAAAAAAACATATAAAGAACTCAAGCAACTTAACATAAAAAAGACAATTTATATATTGATGGGACATACATACAATAAAAAATATTTCCCCTAAAAAAAAAAAAAAAAGACAATCTGATTTAAAAAATGTGCAGAGAGCCTGAAATGGAAAATAGCAGAGCTTTCTCAAAAAGTAGAAATATAATTAAAAATCTACACTAACAAAAGAGAAACATGCAAATTAACATCACTCTCTACACCCACCAGCCAATCAGGAGCAAGTATGCAAATTAACCCACCAAAGATATGGGCAGCCCACGGAGCTGGAGGCTTGGGTTGCCCCTGGTGATGGAGGAAGCCAAGCTTTCCACCCACCCTGGCTGGCCCTGGCCTCCACTCAAGGCTACAAAGTTTCAATTATAGAAAGTAATTCTTGCTTCTAGCTGGCCCTAGCCTCTGCTCAAGGAGGCGCTGAAAAAAAAGAAAAAGAAAAAAGCCCTTTACCTAGGCTAGCCACACCCCCATGGCCCAATCCCTATAAACCGGCAGTAGAACATCCTTCAAGGGGTCCCAGATTGGAGAGGATGCAGGCCGGGCTGAGAGACACCCCCCCTTCCCATGCACAAATTTGGTGCACCAGGCCTCTGGTCAATTATAAGAAGTAAAGCACAGAGTTTTTAAAAAGTGCGTTTTACTTCTTATAGTTGATTTCTAGTTTCATACATTATGGTTGAAATAGATGCTTGCTATATTTCAGTCTTTTTAAATTACTGATACTTCTTTTGTAGTCTAACACATGATCTAACCTAGAAAATGTTCCATTGCCAGTAGCTATGATGTGCACTTACCACCAAGGGGCAGATGCTCAATGCAGGAGCTACCCCCTGGTGGTTAGTGCACTCCCACAGCGGGAGCACTGATCAGCTGACAGAGGGGCGCCAGGCACCGGGCTGATGGCTGATGAGCACAGCTACTGTGGTGCGAGCCTCTCCCTTGGACACTACCCTGCACACCAGAGAGGCTGACACAGCGAGGCCAGAATGAGCGGGAATTGTGTGGTGCCCAGCACACGCTCCTCCCCTGAGACCTGTCGCTTCACACACCACTTCGTGCTGTATGGGATGTATGCGGACAGCAGGCTGGAGTCCTATGAGCTGGCGGGTAAGGTAAGGCCAGGCTGTGGCAGCACAGAGGTCCACTGATTCCCACAGGCCAGGCCAAGGGAACCCACTGGGCCCGATGCCGAGGGATTCGTGCACCAGACCTCTAGTTTAATAAATGAAGGCCTGGTTAACTTCCTTGGAAAAGATCAGATCTATGAATAAAATCTATTAGAACACAGCTAAATCACATAGAGTGAAAAAGGTGAAGGGATTAAGTACAAATTGGTAGTTACAAAACAGTCATGGGGAATATAAAGTACAGCTTAGGGAATATAGTCAATAATGTTTTTGTAAATATGTATGGGGTCAAGACCTATTTGAGGAATCATTTTGTAAGTTACATGCTGTACACCTGAATCTAATATAATACTGAATGTCACCTGTAATTGAAAAAATTGAGTCACCCTCTCACTATCATTTTCTCCTTTCCAACAGCAACTATATTTAGCTCTTTAAGTTAGATATTTTGGTATTTTCTTCCAATTATGCTGTGTTATCACTCTTGATTTTTAATTTTAGAAATTATTTTATTGGCTTCTCATTGTGACTAATGAGGATGAAACTCTGGTCATATTCTTAAAATTCTGTTTTTAAGAATGGTTTTGTGGAAAGATTTCTGCATTGGAAATCAAGAGAACTAGGTTCAAGTCTTGACTCTTCTGGCCATTCCTTCTCTAGCTTTGTTTCTTAATCTATAAACCTTTAGATTTAGGTAAAAAAAATCCCAGATCTTATGACTTTATTAAGAAAAATTTGCATGAATCAAATAATTATTCAAATGGTTACTGTTTAAAATAATCCTTTTGTAAATTATTTTAGAAGTGGAGAAAATATTTTTAATTTAAATCTGAAATTATAAATTATTCTTAAAGCAAGTTTATCTGTCTGTCCACAAGTCACAGGAGAAGAAACTAAAAAGAAAAAAACTATAACGCTAACCACACAATTCAAAATAACTCTAGAGGAGAAACCAAGATGGTGGCATAGGTAAACACCTGAACTTGCTGCCTCACACAACTACTTCAAAACTACAACTAAGAGACAAAACGAACACCATCCAGAACCACAGGAAGGCTAGCTAAGTGGAAATTCTATAATTAGAAGAAAAGATAAAAGCACACTGAGACTCAGAGGAGCTGCAGAAGTAAAGTGCAAAAGTCCAGGAGCACATGCGGAGAGGGCTGGTAACTTGAGTATGCAGCTAGCTTTTTGAGTCCACAGGGAGACACAAGCTCCCAACTGCTCTGAACTCCAGTTCCGGGCGAGACTCTGGGGACTCAAACTCATACAGGAAGAAACTGGACTGTCTGGCAGCAGGCAGAACTCGAGGGCAGCTTTCTCTCAGAGGTGCTTGCAGCAATTACTGCAGTACACTGAGACCCGGCGGCCTTTTAGGGCAGGGCTGATGGGAAGCCATTGCTGTTTGCTCCGCCCTGAGACTCCACCCCACCCAAGTTGTGCACAGAGGCTTTTGCATATGAATGGCCTGGTCCTTTGAAATCTAAATTTCCTTAACAAACTGTAGCTGAGTCAGTGAGACCTAGAGCATCCAAAAGAAGGCCCAAGGCCCCACAGCAGGTTGCATTGCTTCACAGCTGGGCCTCATCTAGGCAACTCCAAAACCCAAAGAAGAGGAATCTGCAGATCTCTCCGTAGCTCCTGCTGGGTGGCCTCAGGCAGAGCTAAATTAGCACCTCCTTGGAGATCCAAGAGTCAGTGTACCCAGGGGTCAGAGTAGGACCATCCAGATTACAACTCCTCAGATCCATAAGGGACACACTCAGGGGGCAGACTCAGTGAGCACCAAAGCCCTACTGAAGCAAGTCTGGTCTCATAAGGGTGTGCTCCCATTTAGACACAGCTGATCCTCACAGCCAATTGGCCTGGAGGTCAATTCCTCCCAGTGATACCAACAACAATCAAGGCTTAACTATAACAAGACTGTGCACACAGCCCACAAAGGGGTGCACCAAGAGTGCCCACCTCAGGTAACTGGAGAGACTGAGCTATAGGACACTTAGCACACAAAGCCACTCTTTCAACTCAGGGAAGCAGCCAAAATGTAGAGACAAAGAAACAGGTCACAAATGAAAGAAATGGAGGAAAGCAAACGACTGGATATAAATTTCAAAACCATGATTATAAGGTTTTTCAAGAATTTTCTAGAAATGGCCAATAAATTTAGTGAGAACCTCAATGATATGAAAAAGGACCAACTAGAAATTAAGCATACACTGACTGAAATAAAGAATAATATCAGAGATCCAACAGCAGACTAGAGGAACACAAGAATCAAGTCAAAGATTTGAAATACAAAGAAGCAAAAAATACCCAACTGGAAAAGAAAAAAGAATCCAAAAAGTTGAAAATAGTTAAGAAGCCTCTGGGACAACTTCAAGCATACCAACATCAGAATTTATGGGGATGCCAGAAGAAGAGAGCAAGATACTGAAAACATATTTGAAGAAATAATGACAAAAAAATTTCCCCACATGGTGAAAGAAATAGACTTATAAATCCAGGAAGCACACAGAACCCCAAACAAAAGAAATCCAAAGAAGACCACAATAAGACATATCATAATTAAAATGCCAAGAGCAAAAGACAGAGAGAGAATATTAAAAGCAGCAAGAGAAAAACAGTTAGTTACCTACAAGGGACCACCCATACAATTGTCAGCTGATTTCTCAACAGAAACTATGCAGGCCTGATGGGACTGGCAAGAAATATTCAAAGTGATGAATAGCAAGAACCTACAACCAAGATTACTCTACCCAGTAAAGTTATCATTCAGAATTGAAGGTCAGATAAAGAGCTTCACAGATAAAATAAAGCTAAAGGAGTTCTTCACCACCAAACCAGTATTATATGAAATGCTGAAAGGTATTCTTTAAGAAGAGGAAGAAGAAGAAAAAGGTAAAGATAAAAATTATGAACAAATACATATCTATAACAAGTGAATCTAAAAATCAAGTGAATAAAAAATCTGATGAACAGAATAAACTGGTGAATATAATAGAATCAGGGGCATAGAAAGGGGGTGGACTGACAATTCTTGGGGGGAATGGGGTATGAGGGATGCGAAAACAGAATGGACAAAAATCGTACATCTATGGATGAGGACAGTGGGGGAGGGGGGAAAAAGAGAAGGTGGGAACCAGGTGGAGGGGAGCTATGAGGGGGAAAAAGAGAAGCAATTCTAATAATATGAAAAATAAAGATTTATTTTTAAAATAAATAAATAAATAAAAATAAACAAAATTGGAACTCGTGAATTTTGTCTGCTGATCCAAGATTATGATTTATAGCTTTTTATAGCAATAATTTTATATCATACCTCATACATGTAATCATATACCAAGCCTTTTTCTTCAAAGTGGCATTCCCATTTACCCACAGAATCAGGCACTGGGTGGCTTTCAATTTTCCCCTGGATGATTGATCGTAGGAAAAAATCAAAAAAAATGCGACCATTTGTATCACAACTTCCTCCAAGGGACCAAATCAAAGCAAACATAAAGCAAGCCTGTTGGTAAAAAACAACAATAAAAAACAGATTTTACAGTGATTGCCAGAGGGAAAAGGAGTAGGAGAAGTAAAAGAAGGGAAAGGGAGCATAAATAGTGATGGAAGGAGACTTGATTTGGGGTGGTAAACACATAATTCAATATACAGATGATGTATTATAGAATTGTGTGCCTGAAACTTGTATAATTTTATTAGCCAATGTCACCCCAATAAATTCAATTAAAATATTTAATTTAAACTCAGTATTTAAAAGAATTTTTAAAGAATTAATGACAATTTAAGATATTAGGCCTGGTTAACTTACTTGGAAAAGATCAGATCTATAAATAAAATCTACTGGAATACAGCTAAATCACATAGAATCATTTTTCTTGCAATAACTATCTAAATTTAAAATGTCCAAGCCAAATAATCTAGGAATTTCTCTTTTAGGACTTTATCCTAAAATATATTTCCAACTGTTACATGATATATGTACAAAAAAATTCACTGCAGCATTATTTGTGATAGCAAAGGAATAAAAGGAACCAAAATGTTCTTCAATCAAGGCCTGCTTAATTGGATTGTGTTACATACACTGGAATACATGCAGCTGTTAAAAAAGAAGATAACTCTACTGATATGGAATGATCTCCAAGATATATTGTAAGAAAAGATGTAAATAAGTATAGATGGTATGCTAACACGTATAAAAATTTACATAGCCCTAACCGGTTTGATTCAGTGCAGAGACTATCGGCCTGTGGACTGAAGGGTTCCAGGTTTGATTCTAATCAAAGGGCACATGCCCAGGTAGTAGGCTCAAACCCAATAGGGGACTCTCTCGTCATTGATGTTTCTATCTTTCTCCTTCTCCCTTCCTCTCTGAAATCAATAAAAAAAATTTTTTTTTTTAAGTATACACATCAGAGTATGCATCAAGTACCTCTAGCAGGCTACCTGGCACTGGTAATAGTAGTTGACCTGAGAGTGTCTAGAGGACTGGGATGGATGGAAAACATACTTCTGCCTTTTGAATTTTACTCAGTGTACATGCCTTATTTAGTTTAAACATCTATCAAATACATTTTAAGAGGAAATTTTTAGTCAGGTATAGACCTATATTTGTCTAAAAATGATTCTGAACCATTAAAATAATTTTGGGAGTTTAGGTTTACCAACAGAATGAAAAATTCCAGGAAATATATAACATGAAATTTACATAGGAAAACTATTCCTAAAATACTTTTATTTTATAGAAAGGTAGCACTGATATGTATGAAAGGATATTAAAAACTAATTCTGTGAAATGCAGTTCCAAACTTAGGGAGAAAAAGGGATATGAATAAATTACATTTCAAACATGTCTGTTCAGTTTCTTTAAAAGTGGAGGGAAATAAAGACAAAGGGAGAGGGGAAAGGAAGAGATTATGGCTATCAGGGAACCCTGGAATGTGAGATGTCTGAGGTAATTTTCTGTGACAACAGATGAAGGGAAAACAACAGAAAGAAACTGCCATTACCAGATTAGAAGAGAAAGTAGACTGAATAAAGGAGATCAAGACTTACAGCAATAAGGTGGTGGATGGGAAAGTAGCATACACCAGGGAAGAGAGCAAAAACCTTCTTTCCTTTGTCTCCCTCAGAGTAATGTTCTCTGGCTTTCTCTAACTTCTAGACATTAGCCAACCTGGACGACTGAATCCTCCCTACCCCTGTGCTCTGTGGTTTCTGCCAGCAATGCTCCACCCAATAGGTGTGCGCCTACTCTTGTCGTTTGCAGCCAGTTTCTTGCAGTCAGCATGCTGGTTTAAGATTAAGACAAAATCAATTCACCTAAAGTCCATACTGGATTAATATGAAGTCACCTTATTGTTTATCAAATTATGATATTTTATAAATAACAGGGTGGATTTGGCTTGTTTTGACATATTTTACTTTCTTTAAAGTGTTTTTTTAAATCAAAATACCAGGTCAGGGCAACTTTAATGTCTTCAGTTATTCTTGCAGTGCTAGTCAAAAACCAGTTCTGGATCTTACAATGTCATTCTTAGTACAAGTATCATTTGTCAGAGGCATATTTTATTCTGTAATTAAATACCACATTAAGAATAAAACCAACCATAATCCAAATATGAAGGTGCTTGCTTGAAGGTTCATTTTCTACCACATCACAGAGGAGTACTTCAAAGAGGCGTGTGAGAGACACAACTGCACTGCTATCACTTGTAGGAATCAGTTCCTGAAAAGTGAAAAAAATATGGTACTTTTCTTTCATCTTATTTAAAAAAAGGAAGATAAATGTTTTTAAAACTGATAAAAGCATATATGGTTTTCATAAAGTGTTTATAACTTTTTAAACATAAAGAATTTAAACAATACATGATAAATACATCTCTCAAATATTTTGGTTTAGCATATTATATATGGTTATACATAACGTATTCTAAACTCTCTAAGAAATAAAAATTAGCTACTGTAAGAGAAAGATCAGTGTTCTAGGGGTAGCAGAAATAAAGTCTCTAACTGCTATACATTCATTTATTTATTCAACAAACACTTATAAAAAACATGTTATACCTATATACCAAGCTAGGAGATATAGAACACACACTATCTGAAAAGTAGTGATACTGAAGTTAAATGGACAAAAGTAATATGGAGTGATACTGACAAGGCAGAAGAAGTACCAGGGTGGGGGAAGGCTACTAGAGTACTTGAGATAAACAATTAGCCAGGACCCAGGGAGGAGGTCAAGAAGGGAAGTGGGAGAGGAATAAATCAAGAAAGCCTTCCTAGATAAAGTAATAACTCAGCTAAATTGGGGGTGGGGGGAAGAGGAGAGAAAGTTAGGCAGGTGCTAAAAGGAAGGACATTCAAGGCAGGAGAAACTTTATATTCACAGAAATGGAAATACAAGAGGATCCAGAATGAAGGGAATTTTGTAGGTTGTGAAAAAGGAGTGGCAAGAAATAAGGCTTAAGAAGCAGAAAGGTATCAGATTCTCAAAGGTTTTGTAGTCTGTGGCAAGATTTCATGCTAAGAGAAGAGGGATACAATGGAGGATTTTAAGTAAGGGAGTAAATGGAATGAATTTGTGTTTTGGAATCTTCATTCTGGTACCCAGATGTAGACTGTACCAGAGAAGCTCTATTGTATTGATTCAAGTAGAAAATGATTAAGGTCAGTCATCCGAGAGATGCAAATCAAAACAACAATGAGGTACCATCTCACATCTGCCAGAATGGCTATCATCAACAAGTCAACAAACGACAAGTGCTGACGAGGATGCAGAGAAAAAGGAATCCTCGTACACTACTGGTGGGAATGCAGACTGGTGCAGCCACTCAATTGAGAACAGTATGGTTTCCTCAAAAAACTAAAAATGGAACTCCCATTTGACCCAGGATCCCACTTCTAGGAATATATCCCAAGAAACTAGAAATGCCAATTAGAAAAGATATATGCACCCCTATGCTCATATTAGCACAATTTACCATAGCTACGATTTGGAAACAGCCTAAATGCCCATCAGCAGTTGAGTGGATTAAAAAACTGTGGTATATCTACACAATGGAATACTATGCTGCGGTTAAAAAAAAGAAAAAGAGTTCTTACCATTTGTAACAGCATGGATGGAACTGGAGAGCATTATGCTAAGTGAATAAGCCAGTCAGAGAAAGATATATATTATATGATCTCACTTATTTATGGAATATAATGAACAACATAAACTGATGAACAAGTATAGCTCCAGAGACAGAGAAGCAGCGATCAGACCTTCAAACCTCAGAGGGAAGGTAGGGGAAGGTGGGGGTAAAGGGGAGAGATCGACCAAAGGACTTGCATGCATGCATATAAGCCTAACAAATGGACACAGACAACAAGGGTGTGAGGGCATGAGTGAGAGGATGAGGGGGTAATGGGGGAATAAGAACATATATGTAACACCTTAACCAATAGAGAAATTAACAACAAAAAAGAAAATGATTAAGGTCAGAACAAAGGTTACTATTATAGGTAGAAGTGGGGTGATCAGAGGAACTGGGATGGAGAGATGGCAAATGTAAAAGCAAGGAGGGAAAATCCATAGATCTTGAGGACTAACTGAATGTGGAAAATATGGGAATGAATTATAAGAATAAAACCCATCACTCAGAAGTGTATTTTGTATTATTTACAACATATAGCACTAGAGCTTTAAATACAAGAACTGAAAATTGACTTTATCTGTATATTTTATCTATAAAGCCATTGTACAGAATCTTCATAAAGTAGAATTTTTTATATTTTCCCTTTAATGCAAAATATTTTTCCTGTCTTATAAATAATATTTTAGGATAAAGAAATCTACTGAATGAATACCCCTTTGTCTTCTCTAGATCAATATACAGTGTGGGGCAAAGGAAGATTTCTAGTTGTTCATATGAAAAACAATATAATAATTTATAAATAATAATACAATAAACTGTTTCATGTACTCACAACTGGAAACCTACTTTGCCCCACTCTATATTTATTTATATGTAAGAAACGAATGTGTGTGCATGTGTGTCTGTGTGTATATGTATGTGATGGGTTGAATTTTGGTCCCCCAACAGATTTGTCCATATCCTAATTAATCCCATGAACTCATGAATGTCATCTTATTTGCAAAAAGTGTCTTTAAAGATGCAATTAAGAATCTCAAGATGAGGAGAATATTCTGAATTATTTGATAGACCTTAAATTCAAGGTCCTCAATCTTTATGAGTTAACACAGTGTAGAGACAGATAGAGTAGAAAACCAGGTAAACATAAAGAGACTTAGAGTTATATAGCTATAAGATAAGTAATATCCAAAACCAAAAGAAGATGAAAGAGATAAGAAAAGGCTCTCCCTTTATAGCCTCCAGAGGAAGCACGGCCCTGCCAACGTCTTTTCCTTTTTAATTGAATTTTTGGGAGTGACATTGGTTAGTAAAATTATATAGGTCTCAAGTGTGTAATTCTATAATACATCATCTGTATATTGTATTTTGTGTTCACCACCCAAGATCAAGTCTCCTCTGTCACCATTTAGCCCCCCTTTACCCTCTTCTACCAGCCCCCACTTCCCCTTTCCCTCAGGTAATCACTATATTGTTGTCTGTATCAATAACTTCTTTAAAAATTTTTTTCTTTAAGTTTTTTTCTTAATCCCTTCACCTATTCACCCAGCTCCCTAAACAAATTTCAATGGATCAGAGAACAACAGTGTTACCTTGCATTGTTTCTTTCGAAGCTTTAAAGAGGGCCGTATTAACCAGTCAAAAAGTCCTTTCAGAAGAGCCTGATGATCACGTTCCTGTAAAGGTCCCTTCAGTGAACTCAACCATGAAGATACAAGCGGTTCCCATCCTAATTGTGAGGGTTCCAAATAAATCATGCCACAGCGGCTTACAGTGGCGGGCTAGAGGGAAAAGGCACATTTTCTTTTTCCAGTGTTGCTTTTATAGCAGTAGTACCTGTAAGTTATTAACTACTACTTGCATGACTTAAAAAGCCCTTCATGATATGGCTCCTGTCTTTCTCTATAGCTTCGCATACTATTTGAACTATGTAAGTTACAGTTCCCCAGGCATGCCTTGGCTTCCGGTCTTTATATTATATCTTGTCATGATTTGGAATGCCCAGCCCCAAACAATCTCCCTGGAGAAGTCTTACCTCTCAAAACCAAATCAAACACTCAAATGTTTTCCATACTCTTCTGGAGCACTCACCCCCTCCACATTCTTAGAGCACTTACATGTAGCTCTATATTATTTATTAGCATGCTTCTCGACTTCCCTAAGTGAGTATACACTGTGTCTTACTCATCTTTGTATTTCTAATGTCTAGCTCATCTTCTGAAACATAATAAAATACTTATTGATTAAATAAATGAATAAACAAACTACTGTTATAGTAAATCATGAACTTACTGAGGCCTGGGAAAGGTCCATTGCTTCAAAGATTAGGCTCATTTGAGGAGACATTTGAATGATTTCTCCACTCATGAGGCAAAGCTAAAAAAATTATTTTTTCAAATGTTTATGTAAAATTTTTTCAAATAAATATATAAGATAATATATGTGATATGATGTAATAAGTAAATATGAATATTCATATACTTATCTCCTAGATTTATCAATGTTAACATTTTGCCATATTTGCATTAAAAATATTTTAAAGATCATTACTTACCAGGACATTTTACATGCCAATATTCATCTAAAAAATAAAGTATTTTCTATATCACCACAATATGATCACATCTAACACAATTACCAATAATGCCTTAATATCATCATCTCACCCAATATTCAAATTTTCTCAATTGTGCCAGAAATGTCTTTTCAACTGATTTATTGAAACCAAAATTCAATCAATGACCATGAATTGTGTCTGCTATGTCCCCTTGGTCCATTTTAATCTAAAATATTCCTTTTTAATCAAATATGTAAAATTGAATTTATCAACTTCTCCCTTTCTGCCAAACTCCTTTCTTGTTCATTATTACTAAAGCCATTCTGTCTTCTTAATATCTTTGGCTTCTAACTTTGGAATTATCAAGTCTTAATAACTTAATAATTATTATTAATTACTGATATTCCAAGTTAATTTCTTTACTAAGTCTCTTAAATTCTTCCTATTTACTTATTTTTCAGTATTTCTTCTCTGCCTCTACCATTACAACTCTAGTTCTAGTTTTGTCCCTATCTAGTTATATGTCAATAACATGGCATTTAACATTTCTGAATCTGCTTATAAATAAATGGTCTAGACCTGGACTGTCCAATGTGTTAACCAGTAATCATATGTGGCTATTTATATTTAACTTGAGGCCAGATGCATGAAATTCGTGCAAGAGTAGGCCTTCCTTCCCGGGCTTCCCTTGAAGCCCCAGCTTTGTCTGGAAGGCCGTCTGGAAGGATGTCTGTTCTAATTAGCTTATTATAGATTTTAACTAATTACATTTTAAAAATTTAAAGTCAGTTCAATTGTATAAGCCACATTTCAGATGCTCAATAAGTGAGCAAATACTCAATAAGCCACATGGAACTAGTGGCTACTTTGTTGGACAGTGCAGATATTTATATCATTGCAGAAAGTTATATTAGACAGTGCTAATCTAGAATACTATTAACTCTCCAACAGATTATTTCAGCAAACAGTCATCTACTTGCTACAAATTTGGGAGGTACAATAGAATCAGCCTTCTTCTCATACCCTCATTCTGTTTCTCAAATACTTCTACTCCACCGTCTAGTATAATCCTTGCTCTTTTGACAACCCCTGTTTGCTGCTGTCACTCACCAACACCCAATCCCCCATCCCCCTGTTAGCTATAGCTTTCAGTACTTGGTTTAATCTTCTTTCACCTATAACTCTGGCCTGATCCAGTGCTAAGAGGGGGAGCATCTTATAAAACTTGGACCCTAGACTACCTGGTCTTCACTTATTATCCTACTCCACTCCAACCATCCACTTATATACCTGGGCCTTCTCTACTGAAACACTAAATATTCTAAAATACTAAATTCGAGCATCCCAGTTTCTGCCCACAGACTCCCATCCATCCAACTCTCTTGCTTATTAATTCATACCACACCTGCTCTTCATTTTTTTTTTATTTATTTATTTTTAAAAGTATTGTATATGTCTCCTTTTTCCCCGTTGCTCTTCATTTTCATATCCCTGTTGTTCTCACTTCCTCCATTATTAAGCAACTTCTGTTCTTTGGTCTAGCACTTCTACCATTCTCATGCCAATATCTTTAAAGTCTTCCTATATTTCCAGGCTAGCAACATTATTCACACACACACACACACCCAAACCACTTTCACTCTTAAAGAAAACCTCACAATGCAGACCTTGGTCCTACTACTAATTTATGGTCTTCAACTCAATCAAGTTCTCAGTAACACTCTGCTTCTAGTTTCTTAGGCAGCTCTCTTCCCCATTTTCCAAATGGCTAATTTAAATCTTCCCTTTTCTCTTCAAGTGTGCAAAGAATAGGGCCTGCACGTTCACAAAATAAAAATAACCAAAAATATTTTTCTTCAAATTTCCACTATCAAATCCATACATTCACCTATGTCTATATCCATCCTTTATTGCTTCCCTCTTATCCAATATGAAATAAACTTTCTACCTGGCTATGAGTTCTTAGATTTGTCTCTGCTGATTAACCTCTCTCTTGTGAATCATCAATGTATCTTCTCTGTTCCCTCCCCAATCAATATATGAAAGAAAGAATATGAATAAATGACCAACCACTTATGATAAAGTACTGAAGTATATGTTTGAATGCTAATTATATTAATTTGCTTATTTAGTGGTATAGTAATTTCATGTAAATATGAAAATAAATTGTATATTCATACAGTAGAATATAAACAAATACATTAAAAGAATAAATAGAAATAAATAAATAAAAGAATAAATAAATAAAATGGAACTATAACAACATGAATATCACAGATACTATACTGACTTAAAGAAAGAAAACACTTGAGTATAATTCCATTCCATGAAGTTCAAGAACCAGCAAAACTAATTGATCATAGTAGAAGTCAGAATAGTTATTGCTCCTGAGGTATACTGATTGGGAAGGAACATGAGTTAACTTTGTAAGATACAAGAAATTTTAGGCATCTTTACCTAGGTGATAGTTATGTTGAAGCATCCATCTTATATAAAAACTGCTGTTTGAAATTTTAACCCTGCTATTTTGGCTTCTGGAAATGCTTGCTTGCTTAAATAATAAGGAAAATAAGACTACTCCCATTTCAGAGAGGCCATTAAACCTTCCCCAGACGAAGTTATCAGTGCTGGCACCAGGCCAAACCTTTGGTTGAGGTCTCAAAACCCCAGCACATAGGGGCTCTTTAAGAACTTGCAAAGGGGACAGGAAAACCCCACATTTGGGAGACAAAGAGGGTAAAAAGGTATAAATACAGGAAACTTCCTGTGTGACTTGGTTCAGAATTTGAGACATTTTCCTCTGGGCCCATGCATCATCATCATTATAATAATAATAATAATAATAATAATAATAATAATAAATGTAACTCCATCTCTCTAAGCATTGCTTGGTTCTTTTCTGTAACAATAAAAGGGTATACTTATGTGAAAAAAAACACATAGAATTGAAACTTAAAGTTTTATACTGTATGTTCTCTCTCAATTAAAATAAATATTAGAAGTCTTCCACTTTCTAGTTCTTTTGTATATATTATAGATTCTAAGGTAATTTACCACATATAGCACTGAAGCATTCGATGCTTCAGTTTTCAAAAAATAATACAGTTCTCTTTTCTTTTTTCCTAAAATATTAATTTAAAGTTCTGAAGAAACCATAGGTCTACAGTTACTTTACAAATTTTTATCAACTATTACATTACTATGCCTTCCTGCTAACTTAGTAATTTAATACAATATACTTTTATTCTATAAAAATTAAGCAAAGAAGCCAAAGCCGGTTTGGCTCAGTGGTAGAGCATCGGTCTGCAGATTGAAAGGTCCCAGGTTCGATTCCGATCAGGGGCATGTACATTGGTTGCAGGCACATCCCTGGTAGGGGGTGTGCAAGAGGCAGCTGGTCGATGTTTCTCTCTCGTCGATGTTTCTAGCTCTCTATCTCTCTTCCTTCCTCTCTGTAAAAACTCAATAAAACGTATTTTAAAAAAATAAGCAAAGAATTTACTGAAAATTTTTTCATTGAAAAGATCATTTATAAAGTTATGCAATTTTCTGCATCCTTTATTGCAAATATACAGTCCTAGGTAATTAGTTGAACTTACAACATACTTTGGCTTTTTAAAATTGTGGTTAAAAATATATTAAAGTTATCATATTAACCATTTTTAAGTTTATAATTCAGTAGTGTTAGTTATATTCATATTGTGCATGCCTTGTTTTTAATCATGATGATTTTACCTTTTTATTATCATCCAAAACTGTGTTCATGCTCTCTATCCACAAAGTGTCAATGGGACCATCAAATACAACCCATTTCCGGTCAGGTGTTTCTGATAAGGCAAATTCTCTAAAAGTGTTAGCCACAATACCATCAGTCCACTGAGGAGCAAAAAAGGAAAAATTGGAAAGCTTCTTATACAGAACTACAAAGTGATTATATGAAAACATTTCAAATCTCTTGGTTTAATGTACATTATTAATAACAGTTTAGAATGTTTATACTATATATTACCTCATGAGATACTGGGTCAAACTGTCCAAAAAGTTGGCCCATAGTAATGGATTTGGGGTTTACAGTCCTATAAATGACCTTTTCTTCCTCTCCATAGCCACGTTCATGCATAAGAGTTAGAGTTTCAGCTAGCACATGCAGAACTTCTGTCTTAGCAGCAAAAGGTTCTCCTACTAACATAAAACTATTAAGGAAGAGAAACAATTATACAATGACTCTAAAAATAATAGTCAATTAAATTATTTGCCTATATAGTAGTATATAAAATTTTACCCTAATTACTACATACAATTTTTGAAATCATGTGAATCAACTTCTGAACTGGTTTATCTCTAAATCAAATTCTCTACATTAATACCATTATCTACAAAAGAGAATACAATAAAATCTTCAAATGAAAATTTAATAATTGTATACTCTTAAAATAAATTAAAAATGTTTTGGGTCCTTCTAAGGAGAGGAGTAAAGATTCTCTTTCTTCAAGTCTTCACTTGCTATAGTAATTATTAGTGCTCTTGGCCAAATACTTCTGCATCTCCTGCACATAGTGGGATTCCTCATTTTCTAATGAAAAATAAGTGGAAATGATGGGTGTTATTTCCTAGCATGGGATAGATAATTGCCAGAGAGGGACCTTACAGAGTTCTCTTTTCCCTCTAGCACAGCCATGACCTACAATGTAGAGATGATGGCTGTTCCAACAGCCTGACACCCTGTATAATTATGATGAGTACAACCTGCCTGTTAACCTATGATGGACACAGCATGAAAGAGAAAAATAAACCTTTGTTTTTTAAGACACTAAAATTTGGGTGCTGATTGTTTCTACAGAATATTCTAGCCCATCCTAGAAGAGGGGAAGGTATTCTTGCTATAGTAAAAAAAGACTAAAATATGTGGCATCAGCTTAGAGGCTAGGCCATGGGTGGCAAATTAACTGTTATAAAAGGCTAAAAGATTGTTGATTAATGTTATGCAATGATTAGACATTTGGCAAATTAATTTCTTGAGGTTAACTGGAAGACAGATAGTATAACTAATAAAATTATAGTTTTCAGAGAAAAGGATAGTAAACAGTGTACTAATATTATATAATGGTCATTGATAGCTGCATTTAACAAGGAACCACAATAAAGAAATAAGCCCAGCAAAAAACAGGCAGTTTTCAAGCTAGAATGAAAGAGAATAAAAAGAGTCCAGAAATTCAAGAAACCTGCATGATTGAAAGAGGCTATTTTTTTTCATCCCCCTATGGTAAAAAGATAAATTGAGAAAATCTTTGAACAATAAAGACATACTCAGCCTGGCATCAAGGGTAGGGCCATTATATCACTTTATTAAAACTTATAAAAAATTAATATGGAGAGAGGAGACAAAATGGCGCAAGAATAGATAGGCAGATTCTGAGCCTTGTCCCGAAGCAGAAAGAGAGAGCAGCTGAGGGTCGTGCTGGGAGTGTTTATTAGCAAGCCAAGAGACAGCCAAACACCAGAAGTAACTGGAGGGCCCCTGACTAGGGTGCCCCTGACAGGGAAAGCACCCACGGCGGGGCTAGGTCCCTTCCCGGAGCTACCTACAGGCTTGGACGGGAAAATCTCGCCATCTTGAAGGGAAAATTGGATCATGTCAGAGGCCTGAATATCCACAGCCGCAGTGACCACCAAGCAGCTGTGACCCCCAGAACACTGATCCCAGGCGGCGCGAACACTTGGACTCAAAGGAGTGCCCCACCACATGGCGAAAAGGTCAGACTTCAAGGGCAGAGGGTGAGTGAGTGCTCACGGGGAAGACAAAAGCCTGCGCAGGCAGGGCACACAGAAACTGGAGGACAGGGGCAGTGATTACAAGTAGAAGCTCCTGGCTGTTGGGCAGGTGTCACCCATGAAAGGGACGGGGCTCCTAATAGAGGAGATATCTAAAGAGCAACACGTTTGGATCTGACTGGAGGGATATTGGAGAATTACAGGGGATTACAGTTGGCGTGGACCCCCCCCCCCCCCCCCATAGATCAGTGCCGCAGAGGGGAGGGGGAAGCTAGAGAGGCTTTAAGGCCCGGGAAGTCAACCTAGAAACACTGCCACCCAGAGGCTAAATCACAAATTGACCCTAGTGTAATAAAATCAAAGCAAGACCTGCTTAAAAATCAGGACCAGATTACAACACTGAGGAGCAGTGAAACGCAGGGAACTGCAACACTGTCCAGACTGGGAAACAGGCAGGCCAAACAGAACAACAGAGGAAACGAATGACCTTCATTACTGCAAATTTTATTTAAATTTTTAAATGTTATTTTTTTAATTTAATTTAATTTTATTTTCATTATTTGCAATGTTTACTCAATAAACTATTTTTTTCTTTTTCCCTCACTTGATTTTACCTTTTTAATTATTACATTGTATATGTAATTAACATTATTACTACTACTATTTTACCTTTTTTATCTTATTTTCTTTTGTTTATTTCTATTATTTTTATCATTTTCTTCCCAGAATTACTGTTCTAGAGTCTATATTTATCTTTCCTTCTCCAATGCTTTATTCTATCTCAACCCTACCTCTATGCCATCACTCTCTTCCTAACCTTTTCCTTTGGTGCCCTGTATCTCTTAACCTTTTCCTGCTCTAAATTTTCCCTATTCTTTCTGTTTACCTCCTCCTAAAATTTCACCCTACATGTGTATATCTAATTTCCAACCCCCTGCTCCAAGCCCATTCACACCTCCCTCGTCACTGTCCTAAAAAAAACAAAACAAAAACAAACAAAACAAAACAAAAAAACACAGTCTTTCTTTCTATCCCTTTGTAGTTGTATGTTGAATGTTAACTATATTGAAGTTTTATTCTTTGTTTGTAAGATTGGTTTGCCTATTCTTTTTGTTTGATTGTATGTTTTTGTTAGCTGGGTTCTAGTCACCTTTATTGGAGATTATTAATATCGCAAACACATTTCTATTCAGTGCCTTGTCTGTTGTACCTGGTTGTGTTGTATTTTGTGCCTTTAAATCAAAGCAAGAGAGAGAGAACTACATAACCAGACATCCTAAAAAGAGAGATCATGGGGAGACAAAGAAACAGCCTGCATATGAAAGAAAAGCAGGCATCACCAGAAAAGGAAGTAAACGAGTTAGAGGCAAGCAACCTACCAGAGCAAGAATTCAGAGTAATGATCATAAGATGGCTAAAAATAATGGAAGACAAATTTGACAATATGAGTAAGAACCAAGAGGAAATGAAGAAAACCAAGAAGAAATGAAAAATTACATCGATACTGTAAAAAACCTCAATAGAAAGCATCAAGACTAGACTATAAGAAGCAGAGGACTGCATCCGAGAGCTAGAAGACAAGATGGAAAAAAATACCCAATTAGAACAGCTTCTGGAAAAAAAAATTAAAAAGCAGGAGGAGAGCCTAAGGGAACTTTGGGACAATACAAAACAAAACAATATTAGAATAATAGGGGTTCCAGAAGGAAAGGAAACTGAGGAAGACATGGAAAACGTATTTCAAGAAATAATGACAGAAAACTTTCCTGAGATAAAAAAGAAAAAACCCACACAAATCCAAGATGCTCACAGAGTCCCAAACAAAATGAACCCTAGAAGACCGACGCCAAGGCACATTATAATAATTATTATTATTTTTAAACTTAAACTTCTTCTTTTTTTAAATATATTTTATTGATTTTTTACAGAGAGGAAAAAAGAGAGATACAGAGTAGAAAGTTAGAAACATCAATGAGAGTCATTGATGAGAGTCATCAGCTGTCTCTTGCACGCCCCCTAATGGGGATGTGCCTGCAACCAAGGTACATGCCCTTGACCGAAATCGAACCCAGGACCTTTCAGTCTGCAGGCTGACACTCTATCCACTGAGCCAAACTGGTTTCGGCGGCACATTATAATTAAACTGACAAACACCAACGACAAAATAAGAATCTTAAAAGCAGCCAGAGAGAGACAGAAAGTTACATATAAAGGAACCCCCATCAGACTAGCAACTGATTTCTCCACAGAAACTCATCAGGCCAGAAGGGAATGGGATGAAATATACAAAGTCATGAAAAGGAAGGATCTGAATCCAAGAATACTGTACCCAGCAAGGCTATCAATCAAAATTGAAGGTGAAATCAGGAGCTTCACAGCCAAAAACAGACTAAGGGAATTTATCACCACCAAACCAGCAATGCAAGAAATGCTAAAGGGCCTACTGTAAAAATAGAGAAATAGAAAGCGAAGAAGGAACACAGCAGTATAGAATAAAAATGGCGTCAAATAAGTACCTATCAATAATAACTTTAAATGTAAACTAATTAAATGCTCTAATCAAAAAACATAGGGTAACAGATTGGATAAGAAAACAAGACCCATATATCTGTTGTCTACAAGAAACCCACATCAGAAAAAAAGATGCACACAGACTGAGATAGAAAAAGGTTTTCCAGGCGAATGGAAATGAAAAATAAAGCTGGGGTAGCAATACTTATATCTGACAAATTAGGTCTTAGAGTGAAGGACATAACAAGAGATAATGAAGGCCACTTCATAATACTAAAGGGAGCAATCCAACAAGAAGAAATAACCCTGGTAAATATATATGCGCCCAATACAGGAGCACCCAAATATAATATATAAAAAACAAACAAACAAACAAAAAAACTGCTGGAGGTCATTAAGGGAGAGATTAATAGCAATACAATCATAGTAGGAGATTTTAATACACCACTGTCACCTTTGGACTAATCATCTAAACAAAAAATCAGCAAAGAAATATCAATCCTAAATGACTCACTAGACCAGATGGAATTAATTGACATCTTTAGAACATTCCACCCCAAAGCCACAGAATATACATTCTTCTCAAGTGCGCATGGGTCATTTTCAAAGATAGACCACATATTCGGACATAGGAAAAGTCTCTTCAAATTCAAGAACATAGAAATCATATCAAGCATCTTCTCAGATCATAGTGGCATAAAACTGAAAATTAAATACAACAAAAATAATCCAAAGAAATCAAACACATGGAGACTAAACAGCATGCTATTAAATAAGGACTGGGTTACCAGAGAAATCAAGGAAGAAATTAAAAACATCCTGGAAACAAATGACAATGAAAACACAACAATCCAAAATCTATGGGACACAGCAAAAGCAGTTTTGAGAGGGAAGTTCATATCCCTACAAGCCTATTGCAAAAAACCAAGAAAAAATGGTAACAAATTATCTAACTCTACAACTCAAAGAATTAGAAAAAGAGCAACAAGAAATGCCCAGCGTAAGCAGAAGGAAGGAAATAATAAATTTCAGAGCAGAGATAAACGACATAGAAACCAAAGAAACAATACATAAGATCAACAAAACCAAGAGCTGGTTCTTTGAAAGGATAAACAAGAATGATGAACCTCTTGCCAGGCTAACCAAGAAACAAAGAGAGAGGACTCAAATAAACAAAATCAGAAATGAAAGAGGTGAAATAACAACAGACCCCGCCAAAATACAAAGGATTGTTACAAAATACTACGAACAACTCTATTCCAACAAACTGAACAACCTGGAGGAAATGGACATATTCCTAGAAAAATACTATGAACAACTCTATTCCAATAAACTGAACAACCTGGAGGAAATGGACATATTCCTAGAAAAATTCCAAAACTCAATCAGGAAGAATCTAAAAATCTCAATAGACCAGTGACTTGGGAAGAAATTGAAACAGTCATCAAAAAGCTTCCAGCAAACAAAAGCCCAGGGCCAGATGGCTCACAGGAGAGTTTTACTAAACATTCAAGAAAGAACTAAAACCTATCCTCCTCAGACTATTCCAAAAAATTCAAGAGAGAAAGGAACACTTCCAAACTCCTTCTATGAAGCCAGCATCACCCTAATACCAAAACCAGATAAAGACAACTCAATGAAAGAGAATTACAGGCCAATATCCCTCATGAACATAGATGCCAAAATCCTCAACAAAATTCTAGCAAATCGGCTCCAGCAGAACATCACAAAGATCAAACACCATGACCAAGTAGGATTTATTCCAGGAATGCAAGGATGGTACAATATCCACAAATCAATAAACGTAATACATCACATAAACAAATTGAAAGATAAAAATCATATAGTCATATCAATTGATGCAGAAAAGGCATTTGATAAAATCCAACACTCTTTCCTGATAAAAACTCTCAACAAGGTGGGAGTACAAGGATCATACTTCAACATAATAAAAGCTATATATGATAAATCCACAGCCAACATTATACCCAATGGGCAAAAACTAAAACCATTCCCTCTAAGAACAGGAACAAGACAGGGATGCCCACTCTCGCCACTCCTGTTTGACATAGTACAATGGAAGTACTAGCCATTGTATTAGACAAGAAGAGGAATTAAAAAGCATCAAAATTGGAAAAGAAGAAGCAAAGTTATCCTTATTTGCAGATGACATGATATTGTACATAAAAAAACCAATAGACTCCATTAAAAAACTAATTGACTTAATAAATGAATTTGGCAATGTAGCAGGATACAAAATTAATGCCAAGAAATCTATGGCATTTCTATACACCAACAGTGACCTTACAGAAACAGAGACTAAAAAAGCAATTCCATTTACCATCGCACCAAAAAAATTAAGATACCTAGGAATAAACTTAACTAAGGAAGTAAAGGACCTATATGCGGAAAACTACACGACACTGAAAAAAGAGATAGAGGAAGATGTAAAGAGATGGAAGAACATACCATGTTCATGGATTGGTAGAATCAACATCATCAAAATGTCCATACTTCCTAAAGCAATCTATAGGTTCAATGTACTCCCCATTAAAATACCAACAGCATATTTCACTGACCTAGAAAGAACTTTCCGAAAGTTCATTTGGAACAATAAAAGACCCCGAATAGCCACAGCAATCCTGAGAAAGAAGAGTAAAGTAGGAGGGATCTCAATACCAGATTTCAAGCTGTATTACAAAGCCACTGTTCTCAAAACAGCCTGGTACTGGCACAAGAACAGACATATGGATCAATGGAATAGAATCAAGAACACAGATATCAACCAAAATCACTATGTTCAATTAATATTTGACAAAGGAGGCACGAATATACAATGGAGTCAAGACAGTCTCTTCAATAAATTGTGTTGGGAAAATTGGACAGATACATGCAAAAGAATGAAACTAGATCACCAACTTACACTATTCACAAAAATAAACTCAAAATAATTACAGGATTTAAACGTAAGACGGGTAACCATAAAAATACTAGAGGCATCCACAGGCAGCAAAATTTCAGACATATGCCAAAAGAACTTCTTCACTGATACTGCCCCTAGGGCAATGGAAGCTAAAAAGAAAATAAACAAATGGGACTACATAAAAATAAAAAGCTTTTGCACAGAAAAAGAAACCATCAACAAAACAACAAGAATGTCCACTGTATGGGAGAACATATTTGCAAATGTTATCACTGATAAAGGTTTAATCTCCAACATCTACAGACAGCTTATACAACTAAATAAAAGGAAAAATGAATGATCCAATTAAAAAATGGGCAATGGACCTAAATAGAATATTTTCAAAAGAAGACAGAAGGAAGGCCAAGAGACATATGAAAACATGCTCAAAGTCACTAATTATCCGAGAGATGCAAATCAAAACAACAATGCGGTACCATCTCACACCTGTCAGAATGGCCAACATCAACAAGTCAACAAATCAACAAATGACAAGTGTTGACGAGGTTGCGGAGAAAAAGGAACCCTTGTGCACTGCTGGTGGGAATGCAGACTGGTGCAACTACTGTGGAGAACAGTATGGAGTTTCCTCAAAAAACTGAAAATGGAACTCCCATTTGACCCAGTAATCCCACTCCTAGGATTATATCCCAAGAAACTAGAAACACCAATCAGAAAGGATATATGCACCCCTATGTTCATAGCAGCACAATCTACAATAGCTAGGATTTGGAAACAGCCTAGGTTCTCATCAGCAGATATTGGATAAAAAAAACTATGGTATATCTACACAATGGAATACTATGCTACCTTAAAAAAGAAGGAATTCTCATCATTTGCAGCAACCTGGATGGAATTGGAGAACATCATGCTGAGTGAAATAAGCCAGTGAATGAAAGAGAAACACCACATGACCTCACTCATTTATGGATAATAAAGAACATTATAAAATGATGAACCAAAAGATAGATATAGAGACAGTAAAGCAACAAGCAGACTGTCAAATTATAGCGGGGAGGGTAGGGAGATCTGGGGGAGATAAGAGATCAACCGAAGGACTTGTATACATGCATATAAGTACAACCAATGGACACAAAACTCTGGGGAGGGAGGGTATGTATGGGGGGGGGCAATGGTAAAATATGTACACAGATAATAATTTATTTAAAAAAAATTAATATGGTTCCCAGTAATCATTTCAGGAGGATAAAATAGTTCTGGGAAAACAGATTAAGAATGTGATCCTCTGTATTAAGCTTGATAGGTTTAAGGACACTAAAAGGAAGTTCAGAAACATTTAACTTAATAAGGACTGTAGTTGTGGCTACTGGTACATAGAGCTGCTTTTTACCAGTAGGTAAAAAGCTTATTGTTTTTGAGAGTTTACTGACAAAGAAACCATGAGTCTAGGCTAAAACACATGTGAATATTCAAGACTTTTAAAAATGATCCTTGGGGGTCCTGGCCAGGTGGGTTAGTTACATACACCAAAAGGTTTTGGGTTCGTTCCCAGTCAGGGCATATACCTGGTTCGATCCCCTTTGGGACGCATATAGGAAGCAACTTCTCCCTTCCTCTCTCTCTAAAATCAATAAACAAATCCTCAGGTGGAAAAATAAAAAGATCCTTGGGTACTGTATGCATGGGGGTTGATTGTCTTAGTATTACCTCTATTTTTGCTTGTTTGAAAAATTACATAATACAAAGGTTGTTTCTTTAAAAATCCTCCCTTTAAAATAATAATGATCTAAAAAAATAATGATCAATTTTCTATAAGCGGGAAGCAGGCTGAAAACATCTTAACTCCAAGGACATTTTCTCTATTGTCAACTTCACATGTGACCAGGAAAGAAAATAGAGATGAAAAGACCTCTTAGAAGGTTGAACCAAGGTCCACAGAAAACAGCTAACTGGAAAGCCCCTCACAGGGAGAATAAAGCAAATATGGATGCAGGTTTTATGGAGTTTTGAGTTTATACAATGGTGAGGGAGGCTAAGGGGAAAAAAAAGAAGAAAATATATATATATATATATATATATATATATAAATACAAAATGTCCACAGAAACTTTAATGACACTCTGTATAATAACTTATGACTCCTTGGAGGGGCCCCTATAAGTGAGAGGTCCTGAAGTTTAAAATTCATTAGTTTCACTCAATCTGTCTCTGGAATTAGGATCCCATATGCCCACCTGGGTTTCAGAATTGCTACCAGTCAGTGTTGGCTATATCTTCTATTTGTCTCCTATTCTTCTACTTCTGAAGGAGAGTGTATGCTCTAATAATCCTGTTCTGGTAAACCAGTTCTATAATATTGAGTGTGTGAAGAGCAGATAACTTGTCTTTCTAGTTCCTAAGTCTCTGGGTCAAGCACAACTTCCAAATTTGATACAGAAACGATCATGTATCATCTAGATATCCTGAATTTTGAGTCTAGTTCATTGATTGATTGGAACTTTTAGGTTGTCTCCTTGAGAAGGAAAGAGTGTATTTTATGACAGAGATTGAATAATATATTTGATGATCAAAAGCACATGTGTCAAACACAAGGCCCGCGGGCCAAATCCGTCCCGCCAGGCCTTGCAATGTGGCCCGCACCACGCTGTCATCACTGCACTCCGCTGCGTTTCCATCACAATGACAGTTTATGACTGTTCAGTAAACCATTCGGCCCGCGATTTAGGCTGGATTTTAGATTTTGGCCCCTTCTCTGATTGAGTTCGACACCCCTAATCAAAAGGGAAAGTTGTGTTGATCATTAATGCTATATCACTGAATTAGCCTTACCAATCCTTGTTGGTCATGTATCATGAGAAAGAAATAAACTTTTGTTTTTAAGCCATGGATATAGGATTAGGAGATGGAAGCTGTTTCCTCCTTAGCTACCTAGCATATGAAGTTTGCTGAGTCTTTTGATACACAAATTTTGGTTGTTTTAATAGCTTAATTTAAAAATAACATCTAACACTGTCAGTCAATATTAATCCATAATCTTACCCATGTCTAACAATCATCATTTCATATGTCTGAATCATTTTTTCTATGAAAAATTTCACAGGTTGAAGATTTTGTGCTTTGCAGATTTCATGAGCACATTCCAAAAATTCCTAAAATAAAAGAAAAATGGAATGCATTTCTATAAAATAGTATTACACTATAAATCATGTCATACTTATAAATGTAGACCTTTTATTTACAAATAAGAAAACTATCCTATATATGCAAATTATAGCGTAATATGCAAATTGACCCTAATGGCAGAATGACCACTCAACCAGTCACAATGAGGCATACTGACTACCCTCGGTCCCTTTCCCCAGTCAGCAGGCTCCGATCTCCCGATGGCAAATGGGGAACCGGGGTGGGTGGCAGCAGGGGGCATGGTCAGCTTCCACAGCAGAGGAAGACAGCCCACAGGCCAGGCCTAGGGACCATAACCAAGCATGAATTTAGTGCGCTCGGCCTCTCGTCTTATATTGATAAATTATTTCCTAAAGCTTTATCTTTTTAATTGAAAGGAGGAACAAAATTAAAATACTTTAAAATTATCAGTATTTCCCATTAGAAGTTATTAAAAATAATAGAGGCCTGGTGCACAAAAATTCATGCAATTTGGGGAGGAGGGTCCCTCAGCCTAGCCTGGACCTTCTTGCAGTCCAGGACCCCTTGGGGGATGTCCACCTGCTGGCTTAGGCCTGCTCCCCGGGATATTGGGCCTAAGCTGGAGGTCAGATATCCCTAAGACAGCCTAGGAGCCCTTGAGGGATGTCCACCTGCCAGTTTAGGGAGTGGGCCTAAGCTGCAGTTAGACATCCTTAGCTCGCAGCCGTCAGCCCGGCTTGTGGCTGAGCAGAGACCCCCTTGCAGAAGGGAACTGACCATCAGGGGCAGCTCCTATGTGGAGTGTCTGCCCCCTGGTGGTCAGTGTGCATCATAGTGACCAATTGTTGCCAGTCATTCTGCCAGTAGGGTCAATTTGCATATTACCCTTTTATTATATAGGATAGCACTAGGCATATGCTACATGATACAATTCCTTTTAATAGTGTTTTCCAGAATTTTACTTTTGGATGGGCCCGTGGTCAGCAAACTGTGGCTTGTGAGCCATATGCAGCTCTTTGGCCCCTTGAGTGTGCTCTTCCACAAAATACCACAGCCTGAGCGAGTCTATTTTGAAGAAGTGGCATTAGAAGAAATTTAAGTTTTAAAAATCTGGCTCTCAAAAGAAATTTCAATCGTTATACTGTTGATATTTGGCTCTGTTGACCAATGAGTTTGCCGATCACTGGGATAGGATATAGAAGAACATGCCAAGAAATCCTTTGTACTGTACTATCTAGAAATAAACAGAGAAGCTAAAAAATATCCATAAATATTTGAAGATACAGGAACACTTTGAATACAAATAAGTCTAAAAGAATTAAATTTAAGAAAGGAATGAGCCTTTCTTAGGTGAATACATCTCAACAACTAATTTTGCCCCTGGGAGCATTTTTTAAGTGTGAACATAGATGTTTGTGGATTGGATCTGCCAGAGGCATAGGGACTTTGCTGAAGTAAGGAGAAACCAACAGAGATTTTAATGGTCATGTGTGACAGATTTTAATCTGGAAGAGCTTCAAGTGCAAAGCTTTTTCTCTGCTTTTACTGAATAAGACACATACAGAGAGAAATTTCCTTAGTCTTGGGATGTATATCCCAAAATTCTGCTATATGGAGGGCCCTATAATACAGGACAATTCTCACTCTTAAAAACATTTGAAACCAGAGATAAACTGAAGCTTAACAACTCTGCAACAAAACTCTGACTTAGACTCTGGCTGGTGTTGCTCAGTGGTTGGAGCATTGGTCTACACAAGGGAACTTTGAAAGACAAAAAGCAATTTCCATGAAGCATTATAAAACATTTCCACTTGTTCTATCTTCTTCTATAATAGCAACAAAAAAAATAAAATGCAATATAAAAAAACACAACTTTATACTTTTGCAAGATTCAGGCTGCTTCAATCATATGTACCATCATCACAAATACAATAAAAGCATCATCATGTCAGCTTCTAAGTCTATACTTAAATTATTCCTTTATTTTAGTAAGATTTCAAGTGGGCATTATATGCCTATTTATCTCAAAGAGTGTAAAAATTTCCAACATTCCTCCTATGAGCTTAGGCTCACAATGACTAGAAGTTATTTGATTTTATCATATACAACCTAATCCCTCCAGCTTCAGTAGCTTAAGTCTAAGAATGATATGATGTGTGTGTATAACTCATTGTGAACAATCCTACTTAACTACCATTTATTTATTAAGGCATACAATAATAGCAGTTAATTCAGTTCCAGGTTAAATAATACTGCATTTCCTGAATTTGGTGAAAGACTAAGGATTATAGACTGCAAAACTATTCTTTAAACTCATTTACATGCTTTACATGTTTAGAATGTGCCTTCACTACAGAGTACTGTCATGCAAAACACCTACTTGCTGTTTTCTATTGAACAGACCACTGCTTTCCCTTTCTTAGCATGAGAATGTTTACTCAATTTAATGTCTTAATTTTACATAATATATAATCATAAATGGTAATTACACTGTCTCAAAATTTAATCTGTCCATTTGTTTGTAATAAAAAGCATATCAGAAATCTGTTAGTTTAGGTAACGAAACACTCCTAAGCATCCAGTTTTACTACTGAAGTCCTAGTAGTATTTTTCAAACTGGAATCTATGGATCCATGAGTTTATTTTCTGTATTCACAGGAATGCAAGAACTCTCCAAGAGAATGGTAAGATTTTTTATTTTTAAAAATCATATTAGCATATCTTGAATTATCTTTATAATTATATATGAGTTATAATACAAAAATATACATGGTCTTTGACACCTCCCCTCTACCTGGCACAGAGCTTCTACAACCCTTGGAATTTCTTGAGTCTTGTTATTCACAAGGAGCCCTTTTCAATCACACCTGAGTTTACTTAGGTTAAGGATACTAAATAGCCTCAGTATGCAACTAGTCACCAGAAAGACTCATTGATTAGAGGGCTATACTTTCATCTTTACCTATCAACCTTTGAGGAAGGAGATGGAGAAGGCTGAAAAGTGAGCTCTACAAAAACTCTGAATGAGATCCAGGGAGCTTCTGGTTTGGTGAACACACCAAGTTGCAAGGCATGGAAGCTCCACTGCTACCACTTTCCCATACCTTGCTTTGAGATGTATCATTTATAAAAACCAGTAAATATAAATAAATTGTGCTTATGAGTTTTGTGAGCTATTCTGGCAAATTATCAAACCTGGGAGGCGGGGGGGGGGGGAGGTCAGGGAAACCCCTGAAGTACAGTGGCCTGGAACTTGAGACTGCTATTAGAAGTGAGGGATAGTTTTATAGAACCAAGCTCCAGTCTGGAATTTGACACTAATTCCAGGTAGTTAGTGTCAGAACTGAATTGTTGAACACCCAGCTGGTGTCCAGAGAATCAGAAAATTGGTTGTTGGTTGTGAAAAATACACTAGAATCACCATAATCTGACACTACCATAGGACATATATTAGTATTTGAGTTTGAAGATTAAAAACAAAAGAAGGCAAAAAGTAAATAACGCTCTAAGTCAAGTGATAACTTAATGATATAAAAGCTCAAACAAACAACAAAAAAAGATTTCATAGTAATATCAATAGAGAGAAGGGGTGAAAAGAGTTGAATCATCATATGGCATAAAGTAGTTTAGGATTAAAGTAGAATTCAAATCAATCTTCACTGTGTAATTTACCATAGAAACTACCATAATGTAACAATTTAGTTTTAGCCATAAATTATCCATCTCATTAAATTGAGACTGCTTTGTTTATAATTAATTTTGTTTTACTTTATATTATGTTACAGCTATAAATAGCACAAAGATACCCTATATAATAAAACCTTAATATGCAAATCGACTGAACGGCGGAACAACCAGTCACTATGCTATGCACTGACTATCAGGGGGCAGATGCTAAACACAGGAGCTGCCCATTGGTGGTCAGTGTGCTCCCACAAGGGGAGTGCCACTCAGCCAGAAGCTGGGCTCATGGCTGGAGAGCACAACAGTGGTGGCAGGAGCCTCCACTATAGGCGGGCAGGCAGGCAGTAAGGAGTGAGGGGTCCCAGACTGTGAGAGGGCTCAGGCCAGGCTGAGGGATCCTCCCAGTGCGTGAAATTTCGTACACCGGGCCTCTAGTATCTGTGTGTGTGTGTGTGTGTGTGTGTGTGTGTGTGTGTGTGCCTCCTATAATGTCTATAATTTAAATAGAATTGGAAATATGCATAGTTTGTTTCCTTTTTTTAAAAAAGAGCAAGCATATTATTTAAATTTGAGAAACAAATCCTTGTTAACATAAGATGTTTTACCACTTTCAGCTTAGCATATTTTTACCAGCTGAAGTCTACAACAATATTATATTGTAGTATACATAGTAGTATTAGAAATCACAAGATAGAAAATAAAACTTATTCTCTTACAATAATCATTATCTTTGACTTGAACCTTGTTAACCCTAGTATCATATAACAGAAGGTACTAGTAAAATTTACTCATTTTCATATTAAGGTCACAAAAATAGGGGTTTATCCTCCAAACAGAATGATTTCACCCATTTAATAAAAGCTTTTAAACTATTAAGTCATCAGTTAAATTTGTTTGCAGAGTAAGTTATTCTAAAAGGTTTACTTACATGATAGTCAGCTTCGGGAAGTTTAATGCCAGGAAATAAGTCACTAGTAATTCCATTAAATAAGGGTATATCATGTGATAAAAACTTTGGTTCATTTACATCTTTAATTGATCGAAGAAGCTAAAAGCATCCAAAAAGTGCAATATTAAGTTAATTGCCAGTATTTGCCCTTCCCTCCACCATGCCCAAAGTCAAAGTCTATTTTATATTGTTCCGTGGAATCCCCATACTGAACAGCCATCACTATGCTTATTGACTCAAAATGACTCCTTGCATTTACATAAAGTATAATGAATAACTTAACCCCTAAACTATAATTTCAACCTCTTATAAAAAGGCTCAAAGAAAGAACTCTCTTTTTTGCCTATTTATAATTCCTCATCAACCATACTTAAAAAAAATTATCTTTTACTCCGGCTTTCTTTTACATGTATGAATTTAACACTTACAAGTATATCTTCGTTTTCATTTGGAAATTTTAGTTTTAGGTTTCCAGCAGCCACTAAAACGGCTTTCACTGCTCGCATTCCATAGTCATAATGAAACTGCGATGAAAGCTGCTCTGAGCAAAGCCTATAGGTCATTACTATCTTCACAGACAGAGGTTTTGCATTCAAAAATCCATAGGAGTAGAGGGAGATTTCTGCTATGAGGGCATAGTTTGGAACCATCATAGCCACTGTTCTAAAAAGAACCTGAAGTATATAATAAATGAAATATATTATTTACATAAAGGAAACTTATGTTTAATACTAAGCATAAGAACCCAAAGATAACGTGTTGATACCCAAGTTTATTCCCCCAATGCAGCACCTTTTCATTAACTTTGTAATTTTTCACTAGCACTTCAATAGTTTTGTGCCCTTTAATTTTTTTTAGGTACCTAAAAGAGTTTTTGGAGGTTTACCATGCAGAAAATAGAAAAGAGAAATTACAAAAATGCGTGAGAAAATATACCTTTTGAGTGGGTTATGATGTTACTTTTGATGAACAAATTTACATTCTTAAAAAATATTACCTTAAGATTATCTGGCAATTCAGAACGTCCTGCATAGCCAGGATTCATGGTAATAGCTACAAAACAGTTGGGATTGAGTTTAAGTTCTGTCCCTTCAAAAACAAACACTTCCAGCTTCTGTTGAATGGCCCTCTGAATGCAAAGGATCTGTTGAGCTACCACTGACAACACTTCCAACTCAATTCGATTAAATTCATCAAAGCACGCCCAAGCACCAGAAGAAGCCAATCCTTTAAAAAACTAAAGACCAGAAAAAAGGGAGATAAAATTTCTTAGGAAAAGGCATCACTTGTTAAAAACAAATATTTAACCTTTTAAGTCAAAACTGAAAATTAAGGTTAATAAAAGCCCAAGGATATAAACCCAATGTTCAAGTAATGCTTAAACTACATTCAAATAATGTTTAACCGTATTTTCCGGCGTATAAGACGACCCCCTAATTTTACAGTTAAAACATAGGTTTAGCCGGACCGGTTTGGCTCAATGGATAGAGCGTCGGCTTGGGGACTGAAGGGTCCCGGGTTCGATTCTGGTCAAGGGCATGTACCTTGGTTGTGGGCATATCCCCAGTAGGGGGTGTGCAAGAGACACCTGATCGATGACTCTCTCTCATCGATGTTTCTAACTCTCTATCTCTCTCCCTTCCTCTCTGTACAAAATCAATAAAATATATTAAAAAAAAAAAAAAAAAACAGGTTTAGGCCTATATTCGCTGTATAAGACTACCTCCCATTTCAAAAAAAAAAAAGACTTACTTTGCCGTCAAGATCTCCAGGTAATTTCTGTGCAATTTTGGTCTTTGCCCCCGATTTTCGGTTGACTTTTTTTCGTTTCAAAAGTCATCTTATACGCCGGAAAATACGGGTAAGTTTGCTTCAGTTTATTCAGTTAAACCTAGCTGTAAGTTGGTATCATTTAAAAGGTAACTTTACCTTTCCCATTGCTATATAATCTAACCCATCTGAACAGTTGAACACCACACACTGTACAGCAAGAGCTTTAGCCAAGTCCTTGGTGGTCTCTGTTTTTCCTGTGCCTGCTGGCCCTTCTGGAGCACCTCCAAGATTTAAATAGAAGGCACCTATCTGAAAAGAAACATTTATGTGAAAAGAAAGCCATGCTTAATTGAAAACAACAACAGAGATAATCACTTCCAAAATGGATTTAGTTTTAGTTGTAACTTCAGAGAGGCAGTAATAAAATTATATTTTTCAGTTAATTTTTAGCACACAATTTTCTAGCTATACAAAAAATAAGCAGTTTATGGAGTTCATATAAGTGAAAATGTATCAAAATCTCCTTATCCTTTAATACTTTACATGTACAATATTTCATTTGCCTTTAAAAACAAAGAAGCTTTGAGGTGTTACAATTTGGTCAGAAAGGTTTAACTAGAAGTGGCTGTGGAGATGATTATAGAGTCCCATAATGACAATCTGTTGGCTAGCCTCAAAGAGAGTACATATCTGAAAGAGGGTGTTATGAATGAAAGCCCATCAGTTGGAAGAGAAACATATGACCTATTATATAATTTGATCTATGATTCACCCTGGCTATTGATCCTGATACTCTTTGTATGTTCTCTATTCCCATAACACTATTCTATATTTCTCTTACTAGTAATATTGCTTTCTGCCTTGCCTTACAATTAATTATATAGATTTTTTTTCTTTCACTTAGTCTTTAAGTTCAATAACTACAATATCAGCAGTACCTGAATGCTTTCTGGGTTTCCATAATAACTGGAAACAGTGGCTGAACATTTTTAGAAGCACATAGATTACAGTCAACTCTCTAACTATGAAGTTTGTTTCACAAAAACCAATACGAGAATTTGTAAAACTCAACTCCTTTTAGGAGAAATAAAGTTAAGGAACACATGGTTGTACATATGGGGAGGCAGGAGCTTTATGGGAACTCTCGTACTTTCTACTTAATTTTGTTGAGAACTTAAAACTGCTCTATTAAAAGACTATTTTAAAAATAAATAAACCTATAAAATAATATTTTTACATTTACTAAAATAAAACAATAGACAACTAAATAAAGGCAATATCAATGATATTTTATCTATCTTAAGTTTATGTTAAATGCTACACTGTTAATATCCATTCATTTGATTGCTAGAAACCTCTCCCTTTACAATTTCAAGAAAATGCTTAAAGTATATTTCTTTATTATGGACTAGTGTACTGATGCATGGATTCATGCACATCGAAAGGAAATAAGAAATATTTTAATATCGCTATTCACTATATTTCTGTAATAGAAGTGTCAAGCAAATTCACGATCAACAATGACAGATCAAAATACAAGTGTGCAATTGGCTCCAGCGAGAGCTTTATATATATTGCGCATGCACAAGTCAACTTAGCCTTTTATATTATAAAGAATAAGCTTGCTCTAATTAGACCTGATTTATGATTTCGCTAAACTTTTTCCAACCCAGTGGAGCACCCCAACTTCTCTTTCAGGTAAGTGTGAACAACACAGCAATAAATATCAACATGAAGCAGATTATTATTGTAGATCAGTCAGGGAGAACAAAGGGTAAAATATTCAACTGTAGCAGTGTTTGAGAAAACCTGAAGTCATTTTCAAGGTCCACCATTTCAGTCAGGTCAAATTTCTAAACTTTCCAAGTCTCCGTTTTCCAGCTAATGAAAAGAAAACAGAATTCTACTCTGTCTCCCATGTACCTACTCCAGGACTTCTGTGAAGATCAAATGAGATAAAACACAGGAAAACATTTCACAAACATTTGGTTGAACTGTGAAATGTTTGTTCCTGGCTATAAAGCACGTCATATTCCTGGACTGAAGAAACTTTAAGGAGGCTAGTTGCTAGGGAGAGAAAGCCAGGGGTTGCCACATGACGTCATTACCGAGCACCCACAGTGACCATTTTCAGGCTGGGCTGAGCTATGGGCCACATTTTGCACAAGAGGGCTTTAGCAGCATTGGCTGTGATTTAGTGGGATGTTGCTCTGGGGTAGTGGCAGGGCCTGTGTCCCACTTGGGAGAATTGAGTGTTGGTTTGTTGGTTTGCTGTTTAATTTTAAATGGCCCGTGCATGTCATGGAAGCTTCTGTGCTTCATAGCTACCAGTCAGATGGACACTTAGCCTTTTATATCTATACTAGAGGCCCGGTGCACGAAATTCATGCATGGGGCAAGTGTCCCTCAGCCCAGCCTGTACCCTCTCCAATCTGGGACCACTCAAGGGATGTCCAACTGTCTGTTTAGGCCCGGTCCCGGTGGAGACCCTGGTATCTGGAATTTATTTACCTTCTACAATTGAAACTTTGTAGTCTGGAGTGAAGTCAAGCCTTCTGCTTGCCCTGTGGCTGCCATCATTTCTGTTTGTATTTGTATTCTTTTTTTTTTTTTAAATATATTTTATTGATTTTTAACAGAGAGAAAGGGAGAGAGATAGAGAGCTAGAAATGTCGATGAGAGAGAAACATCGACCAGCTGCCTCCTGCATACCCCCCACCAGGGATGTGCCCCCAACCAACGTACATGCCCTCGACCGGAATCGAACCCGGGACCTTTCAGTCTGCAGACCAACACTCCACCCCTGAGCCAAACCGGCTTCGGCTGTATTTGTATTCTTGAGTGGAGGCCTAGGCTGGCTAGGGCAGATGGAAAGCTTGGCTTCTTCCATTGCCTGGGAAACCCAAGCCTCCTTCCTGCTCTCTGTGGCTGTAGCCATCTTGGTTGGGGTTAATTTGCATACTCACTCTGACTGGCTGGTGGATGTGGCTGGTGGACATGTCTGGTGGGTATAGCGAAGGTATGGTCAATTTGCATATTACTCTTTTATTAGATAAGATTCAAATTTATCTGGGAGTCTGTATTTTATCTGGCAACCCTAATCCTAATGTTTCTATTTTAATAGTCATGGCTCTATCTTTCATACCTTCCTACCAAACATAGACCACAGGGCCAACTCCCTACGTTTCAGGTCTCTCCCTCCTATTCAACAGAACTAACTTGGAGTTCTAAGGTCCAACTTTACTTTCCTCATCTTCCTGTCATCTCTCCCAGAACTCCACTGCAAAAACTGATACTGTTTTCTAAAGCTTTGATTTTTCTCTTTAAAATCTTCCATATTTTCCTTTTTCTAATTATCCCCAAAGGAAATGACTCATGATTTTCAAATGTTAGAATTCAAACATGCTTGAATTCTACAAAAGCACCCAGAATCAAATATTCATTATGATAATTTCACATAAAAGAAATATGGAATTAGAAAGGAATAGCTGTATTCAACTATCACCAAATAGAGAATAAAATGAGGATAGCCATATTAAATTTGGACAAAAAAAATATGTCACCAAAAAGTAAACTTTAATGTGTGAATTAAAATAATTTAAATGCATACCAATGTTCTGTAACATCTGTCAGTTAGAGGAGTAATGACAAGTCGAGGTGAGTTGCCAAGATATTCATAAGCATATTTAACATTGCAATTAATGATGCGAACTCGAGCATTCTCATATTCCCAATAATATCGAAGCTGAGCAAGCCACTGGAAATCTGTATCTTGTGAGACACCTAAAATGAATAAAGTAAAACAAGATACATGATCCTAAAATAGAAATAATTTGAAAAATAGGTATTTTATCATCTTTTATAATACCAAATATTAAAATAATTCATGTTTTCCAATATGCAGAAAATATCATATAAGATAAATTATGTAGTATACATGTAGTATAAGTCTTTGTTGCTAGAAGTTATTGATATTTTATCTTTAACATTAAAGAAAAAAGTCACATACCCACATCAATCATGTCCATGACCACATCTCTAGCATGGACATCAATAGTAACCAAAGCACCCAGAGTAGTCCTGGTCTGCTTTGATAGTTTTCCTCTAACCAGCCCTACAATATCATTTAGTTGATTCTGAAGTTCCTTATAGTACTTCTTTAATCCCTGCAAAATAAAAAAGCAATTAAACTAATAATGTCATAGAGCACCTAAAATATGTGTCTTATATATTTACTCTTATACAAAACAATTCTGACTTCATAATATACCTCAATGAAGAAATGTATTATAGAAGAGAGTGATTTTAGTCTAAGCCTAGTATAAAATATAATAACAAGTTCTCAAATTTATACTAATAAAAGCCTATGTGGCCTCGTGCATGACGTTGCCACAAGATGGCTGCCACAAGATGGCCACATGCACAGTGAAGGCAGGCCTGGCTGCCACTCCATGTGTTGAGGCCTAGGTGTCCCACGATTCCATGAGGCATGGAGGAGGCCAGTCCCAGTGTCTTCACACCTGGCATGAAGGAGGTGGGTTGTGGCAAGGGAGGGCAGTTGGCGTGATCAGGCCAGCAGGGGAGAAGTTAGGCATCAATCAGGCTGGCAGGGGAGCAGTTAGGGGGCAATCAGGCTAGCAGGGGAGTAGTTAGGGGCAACCAGGCAGGCAGGTTAGGAGCCAGTGGTCCCACATTGTGAGAGGGATGTCCGATTGCCAGTTTAGGCCCAAACCTAAACCGGCTGGGATCAGCCTAAACAGGCAGTTGAACATCCCCCAAAGGATGCCACATTGGAGAAGGTGAAGACTGGGCTGAGGGACATCACCTCCCATGCACGAATTTTGTACACCAGGCTACTAATAAATATATAATTTTAATGCTACATGTAGAAATTCAGGGGAAGATTTGCTTTAAAAATAACAGATAAAGGGGACAATGGTAAGATATATACACATATAATACCTTAATAAAAAGTTAAAAAAAATAAAAAAAATAACAGATAAGCTAACTAAGAAACATAGCATAGAGAAAAGAATGTTACTTAAAATCAAATAATGATTTACCTTTGTCCCATCACTTATAACTTCCTGTGTCTCAGAAGTCCAGAACATTTGAGAAACACAAAGTACAACTTGTCCAGGCCACTCTCGAACCCAGTCTCTTCTTGCAGAGTCTGGATATGCCTGAATAATAAGAAAGCATTTCTAACTTTAAAAGATTTCTAAAGGGGGGGGAAAAAAAGCTAAATGTCTAACAAACAGAGAAGCAAAATATTTGGTACATTGTAGGCTAGAATATCACATAGTAATGAAAAATATTAGGTGACTATTTATAATACTTAAACATTTTTTATAAATTATTATATTTTTAAAATATGTATATAATGTTTATCTTCTTTTGCTGTGGAGAGTTGTCAAGTTTTGTGCATAGAATACATATTACTTCTGTTAGAATATATATTACTTCTATTACAGAAATTAAACTGTAAAAAAATAAATCAGCCTAGCCAGCATTGGTTGAGCATTTTCCCATGAACCAAGAGATTACTGGTTCAATTCCCAATCAGGCCACATGCCCAGGTTGTGGATTCAATTCCCAGTGGGGACCATGCAGAAGGCAGATGATCAATGTTTCTCTCTCATCAATGTTTCTATTTCTCTTTCTCTAAGATCAATAAAAACATCTTTAAAAATAAATAAATAGCCCTAATCGGTTTGGCTCAGTGGACAGAGCGTCAGCCTGTGGACTCAGGGGTCCCAGGTTCAATTCCAATCAAGGGCATATACCTTGCTTTCTGCCACATCCCCAGTAGGGGGTGTGTAGGAGGCAGGTGATTAATGTTTCTCTCTCATCGATGTTTCTAACTCTCTATCCCTCTCCCTTCCTCTCTGTAAAAAAAAATCAATCAATTAAATAAATAAATAAATAAATCAGTCTAATAAATTATGTAAAAGAAGACTTATACAACTTAGTGGATAATTGGCCTAGTAGTTAGAGCCCTTGTATTATTAATCCATAGCAATTCTAAAAATTTAATGACCAGAGTATATCATTTGAATAATCATATATAGGGTGGGGCAAAAGTAAGTTCACAGTTGTTCCTATGGAAAATAATATAATTACTAAATAATAATAATCTCTGTGCTTCACATGCTCACAATTGAAAAACCTACTTTTGCTTTACCCTGCCTGTATTTTGTTCAATTATATTGAACAATCTGGGCTTTTGACTTCAAAGTATACTTTCATGTCTTTCTAACATTTTTATGTATTTAAAGAGATTTTATGGTTGAAAAAAGAACTTAATTAAAAAGTAAATTATAGCCAAAACCGGTTTGGCTCAGTGGTAGAGTGTCGGTCTGCGGACTGAAGGGTCCCGGGTTCGATTCCGGTCAAGGGCATGTACACTGGTTGCGAGCACATCCCCGGTAGGGGGTGTGCAGGAGGCAGCTGGTCGATGTTTCTCTCATCGACGTTTCTAGTTCTCTAGCTCTCTCCCTTCCTCTCTGTAAAAAAAAAATCAATAAAACATATTTTTTTAAAAAAAGAAGTAAATTATAATAGCAGATCCAAATGATAAATTGAAAAATCAACAACAGCTACAAAACAAAGATTGAAGTTGATGCTAATAGAAACTATATATTTAATACATCATCATTTTTAATGTAACACCATTTTCAACATGCCTTAGATATAAACCTAAGGATATATATATTGTATATACATATACATATACATATATATATATATATATATATATATATACACACACACAATTAAAATACCTTTTGATTAGTAATATTTAGAAATAAATGCAAATGACAAGCTAACAAGTTCAAAGAAGGATGAGTTTCAAAGAATGGATAAGCCATTGCTAGATACATGGAAAATACACTTCTATATTTATTAAGGAAATACTTGATGGGAAATGTTGATTCTTTCCTATGTGTTTTAGTTTGTTTAGAGTCATAAGTAGAAAAAAAAAGAGGAAAGGTCAATATTTATCTATAGAAACAATGAAACTGAACATAATATCCACTGTAAGGTTATGTGTTTCCTGAGGTTTTGGTAAAGGAAAAAGGATAGCTCACAAACATAAAGTGAATTGCTGGATATAAGGCTGCAATGCCTTTTTAAATGATTTTTTTTAAACTACACAACTGTTCCTTTGTGGTCCCCCAAAGCAGATATATACTGAAGTTTATCATACAAAATTAGGTTAACTCGATTAGCATAAGTGAAGTACAAGTACTGCTCAGGTGTTATATTTCTTTCAAATATACATCCTCCTTTAATGTTCATTCAACTCATTTCAAGTTTGATGTTTGTAAGTAATTAAGTGTAAACCACAGTAAGTGAGCTAGATCATGCATTTAAAACCTGATTTTGAGTTTTTTTCTGACCCTAGGGCCTTTACATAGGATACCAAAATCGTCTTCTATTTGTTCTTTACCTGGTTAATTCCTATTTATACATTGGTTCTCGGTTTCAATTTTATTTCCTCTAATTGTCTATCACTAGAACTACCACCCCCATCCTAAATTATATATACTTTATTATTATTCTTTTGTAGCACATGATCACATATTATTAATTCTTACTAATATTAATTGTTAGAAACAACAAGAGAGTAAATAAAATAATAAATGGTTGTAAATAGTAAGAACTTTAAATGTTAACTTACTGGTACCCATTCAAAACCTCCTAAAAGAAAGCATTTGCAGAATTATCAAGTATACATTAAATCCTAGGAAACGTACCAGCCTGGCTGCAGCAATTACATCATGAATACTCCGGATCATTAAATCTTCCACTTGAATGAGCCACTTTTCCACAGCACCTCGTGCTGCAGACGTGGAAATAAGTCCAATCAGCTCCACACGCTCATTTTCAGAACTATACATAGCCTTAATGTCCAGATTGGGAAGGAACTCCAATTTAGCAATGCCCTCAAAGCATTTTTTTAAATGAGGCTGAACTCTAAGTGGATCTTTGGTCTCTGACAAAATCTCTAACATTTCATCGTTAGATAAGAAGAAAAAACTAGAGAAAAACATGCAAAAGCTTTAGTTATAATTCATCACACATCAGAAAGTGCTTTCAAGAATAACACAAATGATTATCCATCATACCGAGGGAAGAAAAGTCGTTTTTTTTCAAGATATGCATTAAGCCCTTTCATAATTTTCTCCAAAAGTTCATTGCAGTTCTGTAGTTTTTCCAATAAACCCGTTAAAGAAGTAGCAGCAAGAACCTAAAAGAAACATACGCATTCAGTTCATCACTTGTATGTTAGATATAATTATAAGACCTAAACATTAATCTATATGTCAAAAAGTGTATGAAAATTGTCATAAGATTTTTTGTCATGGAAAATTATTAAAATTCAATAAACTACAACTCTTCTAGTTCAATATGCTAGTTACAAATGAGAAGTTATGACTGTCATGCATATTTTCATTTCTCACATACTTTTTAAAAAAGTGATGTGTCTACTAGTATTTAAAGAATCTATTAGGTTGGTGTGTGATACAATTTTTACATTAGATGTATGAGTTGGCAAACTGCATCCCATGGGCTAAATCCAGCCTGCTAGCACTTTTTCTTTTTTCAGTTTTATGAAGTATAATTAACAAATAAAAATTGTATCTATTTAAGAAGCACAACTTGATTTTTAATGTATTTTTTAAAATACATTGTGCTGCCAGTTTTTTTATGGCCCACAAGTGAAGAATTATTTTTACACCTTTTTGTTGTTTCTTTGTTTTGTTAATCCTCACCTGAGGATTTTTTCCATTAATTTTTTAAATTATTATCCTTATTATTTTTAGAGAGAGAGAGAGAGAGTGAAAGGGAGGAATGGAAGGGGGGAGAGACACAGAAAGAGAGAAGAGAGAAACATTGATGTGAGAAAGACACATCAATTGGTTGCCTCCTGCATTCACCTGGACTGGGCCAGGATCCAACCTGCAATCCAGATTTGGTCCTTGAATCAAACCTGCGCACCTTCAATGCATGGGCCAACACTCTAACCACTGAGCAACACAACTAGGGCTGTTTTCACAGTTTTAAAGTGTTAAAAAAATAATATTTCATGGCACACAACAATGTCAGGGTCTATAAACAATTTTACTTAGCACAGGCACATTCATTAAGTTATGAATTGTCCAGTTGCTCTCTCACTACAATGACAGCAAAGTTGTCTTGTTGGGGGAGGGAGGGAAGAGAAAAGAAAAACTATATTTCACAAAGCCCAAAATATTTACCATCTGGCCTTTTGCAGAAAAAGATTTCTGACTTCTGATTGTATGTAAATCATGTCTCACAAAGGTTCTGAAGTCAACATATAAGGCAAAATCCTTGTGATTCATAAATATCAGTATACTGTTTACTCTCAGTAAGTGCAGCACAGCTACTTTTTTATCCAGTATTGAAACAAATTCTTAAATTGAATACTAGATTTTTAAAGTGGACTTTGCATAATATGTATATGGAAAATGCATAATATGTCTTTCAATATTAGACTCACACTAAGCAAAGCACTATACTCACTAGGAGAGAGATAACAAATGCAACCAACTAAGAAAACCTCAGGTTCTTTTTTCCCCTTCACTCCCAAGCATATAGTGGAATCACCTGCACTATCCTTTCTCTCTCTCTCTCTCCATTTTATTTTACTATTTATTTTACAAGAGGGGGGAAGCAGTGAGTTAAATGTACATGTGAAGTGAGTTACATGTACATGTGAAGCAGCTCTACCATCCGATAAGTAGTTAATATCCAAAATATATAAAGAACACATACAACTCAACGCCAAATAAATAATCCAGTTTTAAAATGGGCAGATGACTGAACACTTCTCCCAAGAAGACATACAAATGGCCAACAGATATATGAAAAAATGCTCAATCTCATTATTAGCTACTAGAGAAATGCAAATCAAAACTACAATGTCCTACCATCTCACACTTGTTAGAATGGCTACTACCAACAAGACAAGTAATAACAAGTGTTAGAGAGGTTGTGAAGAAAGATTCCCACTGTTGTTGGGAATGTAAACTGGTACAGCCATTATGGAAGAGTATGGAGGCTCCTCAAAAAATTAAAAATAGAGTTACCATATGACCCAGCAGCCCCATTTTTGGGTATCTACCCCAAAATTTTGAAAACATTTCTTTGCAAAGGTATATGCACTCCTATATTCATTGCAGCATTATTCATGGTGGCCAATTCATAGACACAACCAAAGTGTCCTTTGATAGATGATGTGGTACATATATACAATAAATACTACTTAGCCATAAGAAAAGATGAATACTGCCATTTGTAACAACATGGATGGAACTTGAGAATATCATGCTAAAGTGAAATAGGTCAGTCAGAAAAAGGTAAAAATCATATGATTTCACTCATATGTGGGATATAAAACTTGAAAGCAAGAATGAGTAAATAATAAAAACAAATAAAAACTCATAGACACACACAACAGTACTGTGGTTACCAGAAGGAAGAGGTTTGGGGGTAGTAAAGGGTAAAGGGGGTCAAATATATGGTGATGTCTGGAAGATGATTTGACTTTGGGTGGTCGGCACACAATGCAACATACAGAGCATGTATCATAGAAATATACAGTTGAAACCTATATAATCTTTTAAACAATGTCACCCCAATCTGATGTAAAAGAATTAAAGTAGTATATCTTATGGATTGAAAAGTAAAATTGCTTTAATGCTTTCTTAAATTTTTCTGAACTTTATAGTTTTTATACAATGAGCATGTTTTTATTTTTTAATCAGAAAAAAGCCAAACGCTTTTTTTTAATAGCCCTTCATTTTTAAGAGAAAAAAATAAATACTACACCTTTGGATCTTTTGCACAAAACTTCATAACATCTCTCCAATGTCTATCTACTGTCTGAAATTGACGTCCTTCTTCTGGCATTTGTTGCATGATGTCCTCAGAGCAAAAAATGGGCTCCAAGTATAGCCATTGAGCTTGTACTTTTAACCATTCATCAATCGTTTCTTGTATTCGAATCAAACGGTCCTCCCAGGCCTTAATGAAAAAACATAGTGTACTAAATTCCAGTTATTAAAGAAAATATTAAGTTATATCAATAAATGTGTATTTAAATTTTACTGTTATTTTTAAATCAATGCCCAACATCACTTACGGGTGTCTCACAGGGGTTTAGAAAAACACTAGAAGGTCTGAAGTTTTCCTAAATCATTGGAACTCATAATTAGAAATGACTGTAGTTATTTAGACCAATTTCCTAATCACTAGTAAACCATCCCACATCCAAAAGGCATCCAGGAATATACCCTGATCTACATCAATGGTTATCAACCTGGGGGCTATTTTGTCCCCCATCCCAAGGAACATTTGACAATGTCTGGAGACATCTTCATTTGTCACAACTGATTGGATGAGGGTGCTACTAAATCTAGTTAGCAGAATCCAGGAATGCTGCTAAAATTCCTACAATGTATAGGACAACCCTCGCAAGAAAGAATTATTCAACACAAAATGTCTTTAGTGCCATGTAACACAATTTGGGGGGTAGCAGGGAGGTCTCCTTACTCTTACAGGTCTCTAAGACTCAGTAAGATATTTCATTAGTTGAAGTCATTCATATAATATGTCTTTGGTTCTTAAATATTTGGCCCAAGGTCCAAGATGTCAAGAGATTAGACCTCATATTTTATTATTTTTAAGCTCTAAAAGAGCCTTTAAATTTAACTTGTAAATTCTACTTTGATAGACAAGAAATTCCTGCAAAAAATATATCAGGAAAGTCTAGGTCAGCCTGATTCATGAGAAAATGTGCAGCATTATGTCCTTTTGGAAGAACACAACTCTGTCTACTCTGAATATCAAGAGCCAAGGTCTTTCATAAAAACACCAACCATGCTTAAATTAAACCCAGCCTACTTTGTTGTTGTTGTTTTTTAAAATATATATTTTTATTGATTTCAGGGAGGAAAGAAGAGAGAAAGATAGAAACATCAATGATGAGAATTACTGATCAATCAACTTCTGCATATGACCCATAACCCGGGCATATGGCCTGACCAGGTATAGAACCCTGACTTCTGAGCCCACAGGTTGATGCTCAACCACTGAGCCACCCTGACTGAATCTTGGTTTGAATTCAGCTCTGTCATTTATTAGCTAGGAAAACCTATGCTGTGATTTCCTTATTTATGAATACAGATAATAAAAGTGCCTATGTTAAAAGTCTGCTATGGAAATTAAATGGGCTGGTAAAGGTAAAGTGTCTAGAGCAGTATAGTTAAAAATCAATAAATACAAGGAGAAAATTCCATTTGTTGTTTGTATTTTCCCTGTTATATATAATCCCAGTAAGAATTTTGATAGTACCTATAAAGGTGTTAGTTATTATAATTTGTTTGCTTTCTATATTCACCCACATCAACTATAAGGATCCCATATAATAAAAGGATAATATGCAAATTGATTGGTTGCTAGGATGCGCATTGACAACCAAGGGGCAGACACTCAATGCAGGAACTGCCCCTTGGTGGTCAGTTGTTGGTCAGAAGCTTAGGCCTGTCAGTAGGACATCCCCCGAGGGCTTCCTAGACTGTGAGAGGATGCAAGCCAGGCTGAGGGACCTCCCCCCGCCCAGTGCACAAATTTCATGCACCAGGCCTCTAATATTAAATAATCTTATAGTCTCAAATATAACTTTTTTTCTCAAGTGCAAAATAATTCATTAATTATTCTAACAGAGCCTCAAGCTAGTTATTCAGAAATATAATTAAAGCATGGTATATAGAACTTCACTACAAATCAAAAGAACATAACATGGAACAGGGACTAGGCTGTTTAATGTTAAAATTAATAATACCAACTGTTTTCCTTCCAAGTCTATTGTTGTCATTGGAGAATTTTATTTTTTTATGTATTTAAGAGAGGAAGGGAGAGAGAGATAGAAACATCAATGATGAGAATCACTGATTGGCTGCCTCCTGCACACCCCACACCTGGGGTCAAGCCCACAACCTGGGCATGTGCCCTGACTGGGAATCGAACTTCAACCTCCTAGTTCTTAAGTCAATGCTCCACCAATGAGCCACACCAGATGAGCAGGAGATGATTTTTTAAAAATAAAACATAATGTGTGCTTTTCAAAATCATTAGAATTAATGTATCAGATCTGTTCTATATAGTTCCATATGAATTTTTAAATATTTGTTCCTGCATTTCTCCAAAGCTATCCAAAAAACTGACTTATTTCCACAAGAGTATCTATATTAATAAGAGGGAAACATGCCAATTAGAGAGGATGTCTTCTGGACATCCTTCCAGACAAAGCCACGGTGGTGGGGGCTGAAGCAGAGGCAGTTAGTGGTGATCAGGCAGGCATGCAGAGTGATTAGAGGCGATCAGGCAGGCAGGCAGGTGAGCAGTTAAGAGCCTGTCCTGGATTGAAGAGGGTGCAGGCCAGGCTGAGGGGTACCCTGTGGATGAATTTCATGCACTGGGCCTCTAGTATATGTAATAAGATTGCAATTTTTGCAAATGACCAGGAGCTAACCTGTTTAACATACCTTGATCTCTTTTTCAAATGGTTTAATGAAAGGTGATCCTCTCATTGTCTGAGTTTTTATAATTTGATCATCAAGGATAGTCTGGATCTCATCTACTGAAGAAAGAATACAGACTCCAGTGTCACGATATAGACTTATATGAAAAGCAATATCATCCCAAGCTCCCATCATTGTATGCATGGCCTTTTCTAGTGAAAATTCCTAAAATGGAGGAAAGAATGGGATTGTGAAAAAGGAATCTTATTTACTGTATTGACTTTCTCTAGTAAAATCAGTAAGTATATGCCTTAAAATAATCTGTGGCTACTTTTTAATTAATTAGAAAAAATTTTAAAACAATTTAAAAATTCCTAAAAAGAATGATGATGTCGTTTTAAAAATGCATTTGCTATGAAAACTTGTTGTCAATACTGAAATAGATAATAGAAGCCCACACCTGGGCTTCCCCTAAAGTATCCTTTCTCCAGTCTATAATCTGAAGATGCTTTCTGAGTATTTCAAGAACCCTAAAGGACTATAGTTATTCTGTTAAAATACAAACAACACATCACATGCCACACACATCCACCCAATATTATTAATAGAAAAATTATATATCAAGACTAGCATATCATCCATGCATATCAGAATGTGATAGAATTAAGAAGATGTCAAATGAGCCATTTCTAGTTTAGATTCAGTAGAACAAAGTAGGAAGTGTATGTGTATGTGGGGGGAAGAGAGTGGTCCTTGATCACTTCCTCTCATCTCCTCCCACTGCTAACCAGTGCTATGCATTCAACCATAACAAACCCACAATTATTTGATTAACAAACTCATTAAATAAAGTATTTCAGTTGATCTTCATGTTTACCTTGCTTGCACCTGCACTTATCACTTCAAATTTTTCCAAGTATTGTGAAAGGTTTAGTTTTAAAACTTTTCTCAGTGTAGTTCCAGAGTCTGGAGTCAAGTCATAGCCTACAATTTCTGACATCTGCTTCCAATGACGTGGTCTCATTCCTGGATTGCATAGGATGGAGACAGTAGGGATATTTTCCTAATAGTAATAATATAAAAATAATGTGTCACTTAAAATTACTTAATATATTTAATGAGTATAATCAAAATCCCTGCTTATTAGATTTGGAGGGGGAAGACAAACAAACAAAATTATTCTAAAATTCATTTGCACAAATAAACATGTAGAAATAGCCAGTAAAATTATAAGAGTGAAAAAGAAGAGGGGTAAATGTTCTATCAGATATTAAAGTATATGATAAAACTATGGTAATTAAAATTATTGCATTATTATAGGAGTGCAAAGGGCTATTCATGTTATATGCAGAAATATATAGTATAAGATAATATAAGCAAACACATAACATGAAAGGGGGGGAAAGTCTGCACAAAAATGCTAAAATATAACTTATGTTTGGAAATGAAAATTAGATATTCAACAAAAACACTAAGTTTATCATTCACACTACTGACATTAGAACTTTTTTCTATGATTCTGTCTCTATTTTGCTTGTTAGTTCATTTTGTTCATTAAATTCTACATATGAGTGAAATCGTATGGTGCTTGTCTTTCTCTGACTGGCTTCTTTCACTCAGCATAATGTTCTCCAGGTCTATCCATTCTGTTGCAAAGGGTAAACTTTCCTTTTTTACTTTCTTTTTACACCTGAGTAGTATTTTATTGTGTAAATGTATCATAGCTCTTTTATCTACTCATTTACTGATGGACACTTGGGCTGCTTCCAAATCTTGGCTATTGTAAATAACACTGCAATGAACATAGGGTGCTTATATTCTTTCAAATTAGTGTTTCAGGGTTGTTGTTTTTTTCAGATAAATTCTCTGAAGTGAAATCTGGGCCATAAGGCAGTCCCATTTTTAATTATTTTAGATACTCCAAACTGTTTTCCATAGTGGCTATACCAATGTGCATTTTCACAGACAGTACATGAGGGTTCTCTTTTCTCTACATCCTCACTTGTTGATTTATTGATGATAGCCATTCTATCAGGTGTGAAGTAATACCTCACTGTGATTTTAATTTGCATTTCTCTGATGGTTCATGACATTGAGCATCTTTTCATGTCTATTGGCCATCTAAATTTCCTCTTTGGAGAAGTGTCTATTCAGGTCCTTTGCCCATTTTTTAACTGAATTGATTGGCTTTTTGGTGTTGAGCTTTATAAGTTCTTTATAAATTTTGAATATTAAGCCCTAATCAGATGTATCTGCAAATATGTTCTCCCATTCAATGGGTTTTTTTAAATTTTATTTTGCTGATAGTTTTCTTTGCTGTGCAAAAACTTTTTAATTTGATGTAGTCTCATTTGTTTATTTTGTATTTAGTTTCCCTTGCCTGAGGAGATATACCCAAAAAAAACAAACAAGCATTGCTACAAGAAATGTCTGATATTTTACTGCCTATGTTTTCTTCTAGGATTTTTATAGTTTCCAGTCTAGAACATTTTCTTTAAAACTAGAAACAAGATAAGCATACCCATTATGACTACTTCTACTCAACACTAGATTGAGGTCTCAGACAGTGAAGAAGTTAATATAAATAAATAAAATATATAAGGAATAGAAATTAAGAAAAAACTGGCATTGTTCACAGATTATTATAAAAATTAAATAGAACTTCTATATACCAGCTTCAGATAAAAAATATAATTAACAAAAATATCAATTTACAAATGCAACAACAACAAAATAAAGTGCCACAGATAAATCAAATGAAAGCTGTGCAAAGCTATTTTGGAGAAACTATTTAACTTATAAAAGAAAAACTAAATAAATAGAGATAACTGCCATACATTAATGGAGTCATTATTATATAAGTGACAGAGTTATTATCCAGTATTTATTATAAAAATTCCACAAATTAACAATAGAAAGAAACAATAACCAAACAATGACAGAAGATTCCAAAGGCATACATAGGCACTTCACAGAAGAAGAAATATGAAATGTAAGTAGAATGTAAATACTATGAAAGAAGAGATTTTTGTTCACATAATTGTAAGTAGGAAAATCAATAAATTAGGTAAGCAATAATATCTAGCAGTGAAAATGAAGGCACTACACTTACACCCCAAAATATGGAGGAATCTTAGAAACCTAACATTAAGTGAAAAACAAACAAAAAAAGTCAAGTCACAGAAGATTACATGTGCATGATATATTTTTATGAATTGTTATATACAAATTGATTTTTTAAAAAGCAAGATAATCACAAACACAGAATTTATAATGCATTTACCTGTAAAGAATATTAAAAGGATAAAATGGGGAAGGAATACACAGAGAGAAGCAGAAGGATTAATCATCTAACTTTAAAATAGAGGGAAGGATTAATGGGTATTCATTTTCTCGTTATACTTTATAAGTTACATTTTACATATATTCTTCAAATATTACGTAATAAAAATGTGTTTTTTTAAAAAGAATACTTATTTTTTCCTCTTCCCAATCCAATTCAAAGCAAGCCCATCAAAATCATAAGTATTTCTGGTCACCTCCTTAGTAAAGCCTTATCTGTTCTTTAAGTGGCAAAATTAATCGCTCCATGTTCTATTCTCTCACAGGATAGTGGTATCCTCTCCCTAAGAATTTCTTCATTATGCTTTGTATTACAACCAGTTGTCCATATTCTATTTCTCCTACCATGTTGGAGACCCCTGAGGGTCAAAAGTCAATTTGTATAACCCAGATAATAAAAACACTGAGCTAGAAAACTCTAGCTAATGTCAATATCCTAGACAATTAAATAAGATATAAACAAATAAAAATCATTTAGTTTGAAAAGGAAGAAGTACTACTAAAACTATCTCTATTTTCAGATGATATGATCTTGTAAACAGAAAATCCTAAAGAATTCATCTAAAAACTGAGAACTACTAAATGAGTTCAGCAAGGTTGCGGGATCCGATATCAATTTATAAAACTCCTTTGTATTTCTATAAACTAGAAATAAACAATACAAAATTTAAAGTATGGGGAAAACCCAAGATACAACAGCATCAAGAAGTATAAGACTTACACAATGATAATTACAAATAATTTTAGAAAAAAATTAAAGAAAACCTAAATAAATAGAAAGACATTCCATGTTCATACACTGGAAGAATTAATGTTATGAAGATGGCAATACTTTCCAAATCAATCTATAAATTCAATGCAATCCCTATCAAAATCCTGGCTTCCATTTTTTTAATCCTCATTCAATATGTTTTTGGTGTGTATGTTGTTTTTTAATTGATTTAAGAGAGAAGAAAAAAAATATTGATGTGAGAAACATTGGTCAGTTGTCTTCTGTATATGCCCTGATCAAGGATCAAACTCACAACCTAGGTATGTACCCTGACTAGGGATCAAACCCACAACCTTTTGGTGTATAGGATGATGCTCCAACCCAGTGTTTTTCAACCTTTTTTGGGCAAAGGCACACTTGTTTCATGAAAAAAATCACGAGGCACACTACCATTAGAAAATGTTAAAAAATTTAACTCTGTGCCTATATTAACTATATATAAAGTAATTCTCTTGAATAGGAGTCAAATAAACACAAAGAAAGTATTTTATAATTACTTTATTATGAAATATTAAGTAAACAAAATAGTGAAAAATTATAAAATTCTTGTCTTGTCTGCACCTACGGCACACCAGGCAACATCTCACGGCACACTAGTGTGCCGCGGAACAGCGGTTGAAAAACGCTGCTCCAACCAACTGAGCCATCCAGCCAGGGCCCCAGCTCTTTTATTTATGTTTAAAATGTATTTTAATTCTAGCCAGTTTGGCTCAGTGGACCAAAGAGCGTTGGCCTGCAGACCAAAGGGTCCTAGATTCCTTTCCAGTCAAGGGCACATATCTTGGTTGCAGGCTCCTCCCCAGTGAAGGCTGTGGTTAGGACTCATGCAGGAGGCAACCAATTGATGTGCTTCTCTCACATCGATATTTCTCTCTGTTTTTCCCTCTCTCTTCTACTCTCTCTAAAAATCAATAGGAAAATATCCTCAGGTAAGGATTTAATTTTTTTTAATTAATTAATTCTTAATTGGCTTCTGATGCCAAGTTGATTTACTACAGGAGGAAAAGTGTATAAAATAAGAGGTTACAGTTAGTGAGAGCTTAAAAAGAGAGTAGGAGCTGGGGAAAAAGTCCTGAAGATTATATTTGTCTATTTTTTTTAAAGACAGAACTGAATACATTTTCCAGAATCTTGAGTTTAATTTAAGGGTCATCTCAAAGGCAAGTGAAACAAACTGCAAAACATTAAGGTGGCTCCGAAAAGAAACTGGAATTTTATGGAAAGATATTTGTGGTCTTGATTCCGGGTCAAGGGCACATATCTCAATTGCAGGTTCATCCCTGCCCTGGTCAAGATACAGATGGGAGGCAATCAATGTCTGTCTGTCTGTCTATCTGTCTGTCTGTCTGTCTCTCTCTTTCTCTCTCTCTCTCCTCTCTCTTCACCCCTCCCTCTCCCTCTTCTTCCCTTTCTCCCTTCCTCCCTTCTTCCCTCATAGGAGAAATGCTTACTCTCTTGAAAAGTCAATAGAAAAAATATCCTTGGGTGAGGATTACAACAAAACAAAAAAATCACAAGATCATCTATCAATAAATAGATTCCAAAAAAGCATTTGACAAAATTCAACATCCACTTGTGATAAAAAAAATAAATTCAACAATGCAGGTATGGAGAGACCATATCCCAACATAATAATGGTTATATATGACAAACACATAACTAACATTATACTCAATGGTGAAAGCTGAAAGCTTTTCCCCTAAGATCAGAAACAAGATATGGATACTCACTCTCACCACTTTTATTCAACGCAGTACGAAGGTCCTAGCCACAACAATCAGACAAGAAAAAAAAGGCATACAATTTGGAAAGGAAAAGCAAAACTATCACTATTTTTAGGTAACATGAAACTATATAAAGAAAACCCTAAAGATCCCAACAACTATTAGAATAAATGAATTTGCTAATGTTGAAGGATACAAAATTTAGAAGTTTGCACGTCTATACACTAATAACAAACTATCAAAAAGAGAAACTTAAAAAAAAATACAATTTATAACTGCAAAAAGAATAAAATGCCTAGCAATAAATTTTACCAAGAAGGTAAAAGAGCTATATTCTGAAAACTAAGTAAATAAAATTAGTAAAATGTATATGAAAATCTTCAGCCTCAGATCCCCTGTCAAGTTCCGCAGGATGGGGGGGTGCAGACTCAGGTCCCCCAACTGGGCACTGGGGGGGAGGGTGCAGACTCAGATCCTCAGTGCACCCTCAGGTCCCCCCACCTGTGTTGGGGATGGGGAATGTACCCTCAGGTCTCCTGTTAAGCCCTGCCAGGTGGGAGTGCACAGCCGTAAGGCCCCGTCAAGCCCTACTGGGCAGGACCTGCAGCCTGAGGTGGAAGGACGAAGCCTAAGGTCCCTCAGCCTGATGCTGAGGCAGGGGGTGCAGCCTGAGGTCCCCTGTCAACCCCCACCGGGCGGGGGGCGCAGGCTCAGGTCCCCTGCCCCGGCCCAGTGCCACACCACCTCAGGTCCCTGCTGATTGCTCCTTAAGGCTTGTCACAGGAACTCAGCTCCTATAATAGCCATCTTGTGTTATGGAAAACCTGCCTCCACTGCAAGCGCCTCCATCTTGTGATGGTCAATTTGCATATTCCCTCTTTATTAGATAGGATAGCCAAGATATGGAAGCAACCTAGGTGTCCATCAATAGATGAATCTCAGCATTTGTAATATGGACCTAGAGGATAGTGTGTTAAGTAAAATAACTCAGACACAGAAAGACAAATACCAGATGATTTCACATATGTGGTTTCAAAAAAACAAATGAAGAAACAAAACAGAAACAGGCACAAATACTGAGAACAAAGTCATGGAGATATAATGTATAGTACAGTTAATAATATTGTAATAACTTTGTGCAGTGGCAGATGGTTAATAGATTTATTGTGATGATCACATTATAAGGTATATAAATATAGAATCATTTTATTTATACATCTGAAACTAATTTAATATTAATATCTGCATAACCCATGGACACAGACAACAGTGTGATGAAGGCCTGGGGTGGGGGGCAGATAAGGGCTAAAAGAGGTCAGTGAGTGGAAAAAAGAGGACGTTTGTAATACTTTCAATAATAAAGATAAATTTTTTAAAATTAAAAGAAACTAATTTCATATTGTATGTCAACTATATTTTAATTTTTTAATGGGAGGGAAGGGAAAAAAAAGACTTGTGGCATACTCTTTCAATGTCATATGAGGTACGTGCCATCTATGGAAAATTTAACTGCTTATATACTGCATATTGTTCAACTCACTGTTTACTACCTAAAGTTCCAGATTTTATAAAAATTACATGTTGACTTATAGCTTTTTATCCACTATAAAATGCAAGTAACTTATAGCTAATAAAATAAATAACTTAAAAAAAAACTTCAAATGGTATAATGGCAAATTATTATGGTATATTATCAATACTACCAATCTTTCCTAACATTCCTTTATTAAATTGATTGTAAATACCCAGCTCCTCAAATGTTCTTTGAATAAGACTTACCATCTTACTGGCTCTCTCATTAATTAATAAGTAGGATAAAATATTTGACATGTTTATTAATAAAGTTCTTTTTTAAAATTAGAAAACTGTAGAATATCCAACTTTTAATTTCAATTATTAAGGACTTTTGTTTTTAAGCTAAGCGAAATAAGCCAGTCAGAGAAAGATAAATATCACATGATCTCACTCATTTGTGGAATTTAACGAACAACATAAACTGATGAACAAAAACAGATCCAGAGACAGAGAAGCATCAAGCAGACTGTCAAACCTCAGAAGGAAGGTAGAGGAGGATAGGGGTAAGAGGGAGAGAACAACCATAGTACTTGTATGCATGCATATGAGCCTAACCAATGGACACAGACACCAGGGGGGTGAGGGCATGAGTGGAAGTGTGGAAGGAGAGCAATGGGGAAATAAGGACACATATGTAATACCTTAATCTATAAAGAAAATTTAAAAAAATGACTTTGGTTTTAACCTTCCAGTATTATTACCATCATCTGTTTTTGCTTGCCATCATATTCCCCAGGATTCATCAGAACATGATAGAACAATCACTCAATAAGTATTTGTTAAATAAATAATGTTTAACACCTATAAAGTAGAAAGAACATACTCTCAAAGTGGATAAATTTGGCTTCATTAGAAATTCATTATTTTCTCACACATGAAAGAAGCTGAGAGAAGTATTGCCAACCTGTGTGGAGAGCACTTCTCTATGAGGCTGGAAAGAAAACAAAGAGACTAATTCTATTCAACTGCTCAACATGTATGTAAAAGCTCTATATACAATGATAAAACGCCTCCACGACAAATTAATCAAAACAAAGGGGGAAACAGTACCTATAGTGTGATATATTTTATGTAGAATGATGAAATGATAAAAAAAAATCACATTGTTATATGTGTAACAAAACTGGAAATATACAAAAGAAAGTAATAACACTGGTAATCTGAGTTACATGGATGAGAAATTTTGGAAAGAAACTTTTCAAATATATATTTTTCTATTTTTCAAACCATATTAATACATTAAACACTGAAAATAAGTTTAAATAGTTACTTAATAATTTTTTATACAGCTCATGAAATCCCAGAGTGCTAGACACAGGCAGAAACAATACTGAAAATCCCATCAGAGTTGGCACTCAAGTTTATTAGCTGTAGAAACTTGGCACTATATTAGAACCACTGTCATTGTTGCCTTGGGAAAGTGGATGCAATATAAACTGTCATAAAACTATTATCCTCTCTTTATAAATGAGGTGTCTATGGTACAAGAGGCTATCTATGTACTATAAAACTAGGTAGTGTGACTCCAAAACTTTCCTAATTAAGTAATGTCACACTGTGTTGCTGCCCTTAGTATAGGCTAACTGGTCTGTCCTATTAATTTTTTTATCCTCTCTATATCATTGCAACTAGTTCTTATAGTATTTTGTTTTTGTTAAGTATTGTTCCATGAAGGAATTCATTTTGATGACTTCATCAGGAAAGAATAAGCATGGATTCAGGAATAGATCAAGTTTTCTGGATTCACCTTTGGTTTTGCTTCCAAATCTATTTATCTTCATTAACACTTGATGTGAAGAGCTGTCTCTTCAAGGGCTTTTGAAAATACTATTAAGTGTGTTCATACCTTAAAAACTTTTATGTTCTCCATTACTGCAGAGCACATATTAATAGTAGGATTTTCTTTTGGTTCTTCTTCAACTTTCTCTTCTATCAGAGATCGTTTTTTTGCTATCTTTCTTTTTTCTTGTAATTCCTTCTTCAGTTTCGTTTGGAAAAATTTCAGTGTCTTAAAAATCTCTCGGGAAAATTCATCTACATCAGCTTCCATGCTTTCCCCATTAAGATCCAAAAACCCTCCATCCATCCACCTGAATAAAAAGGAAAAAACAGTATTAAACTCAGAGACTTGGTGTTTGAAGGAACTTTAGGGGTTCTTTAGGCTAGATCTCTCATTTTAAAAAGAGAAATAAATGAGGGAAAGAGTGTTAACAGGTTTTCTTAGTCACACACATAGAGTTGATGAGAGACAAGATTAAAACCATAAGTTCGGCTATCCTACATGACTAAAATATGCACCAGACTGCAAATGGATAACTAATAGTATCAAAATAAAATGTAGATTTGATTCCATCCTTCTAATTTTTGGTGTGAACATTCACCAAATTAACTAACTGCATTAAAAAAGGAATCACCTCTGGAAAACCTAAGTTATACTTTAGATAACATATACATTAATAAGCTTAGGTAGATATTTTAGCAACATTTGATGCTCCTTTAGGATACTTGGTTCTCTTTAAAATTAACAAATAAGTCCTACTTTAAACACTTAACTAACAAAACCCCCAAAAAATCAATATGCTAGCACATTCATTTTATCATTTGCTTTATTTTTATGGTGTTACCAGAAATTACCGTTTTTCTGTTCGTTGCCACTTCAAAACTAAATTAAAAAGCTTCTGATACGGCTCAATGTTAACTTTCAATTTATCCAGTTCAGGATATTTTGTCAATTCCCACTTGAAAAGTTCCTCTTCTTTATTAATAAACTGAACTGCTTCTTCAGATTCCTGAATACGTTTCTGCAGCTGTCTTACATCGGTCACATACTAAAAGCAAATAATTATTTATCTCAAAAAATATCCATGTAATATTATATAGAAACTTTATTATCAATTTCACAACATTACTATGACAGCAAAAAGTATGGTTATATCTTATAAAACAAAGCCACAAAAAAGATCATATAAATAGTATCAGTTTTAGGCCTAAGAGTCAAGCTCTTGATTGCTATGGTAAGGACACATTTTTCTTAAACTTATGTAAACATGTCCTTTATTAATCTATGAACCAGCCATAACTACTGTCTTATCCTATCTAATAAAGAGGGGCTACATCACGCCCTCACAAAGATGGAGGCACCCATAGCCAATGAGGAGAGAATATGCTAACTGACTGCCACACCCTCAAAAATGGCAGTGCCCACAGCCACAAGATGGTGACACACAGTCCTCTCAGCTCCACAGCCCCCCCAGGGCTGGCCCAAGACATGGGCAAGACTTGGATGGCGGCTGCCCAGCCATCCAGGGCGGCCCAAGGCTCAAGTAAGCAGGGCCGGCCAAGGCTTGTGCTGCTGGCAATGGTAGCAGCAGAGATGTGATGGGGGTGTCGCCTTCCCCTGCTTGCTGGGTCACCTCCCGCCCCTGAGAGCTCCTGGACTGTGAGAGGGGGCAGGCCAGGCTGAGGGGCCCCCCCTCCAGGGAATGAATTTTCATGCACTGGGCCTCTAGTATATTTATCAAACCTGTTGCATACGGTCCAGTTCTGCAAATTCTGCAAACTCTTCCATGCGGCGTGATTGCTTTTCTAGTTCCAAAATCAGTTTCTCTCTCTTGGCTATTAGCTCATTTTCTTTTTTATGTTTAGCAACTTCAATTATCTTTTTAAAAGACAATTAAATCATGTTAATTATTTTGTTACAAAAGAGTTATCAAATTAGAAATCTTAATGCTTTATTTAGTCATAACTATTAAAGAAGCAAAAACAAAACATTGACTGATATTAAAATGCAAAGAATAATAAACCATACAAAAATTTTCCTAGATTTCCAAAGTGACTGTAAAATTTTTTATTTATTAATCAGAGATAATTTCACTATTTATTGATTCTAGGATAATAATTAAAAAGCTACCATTTATTATCTACATTACCACAGGTGTTATTATTATTCTCATTTCAGACATGAAGAAACCTAGGCTTACAGAGGTTAAGAGGCAAGTCCAATGTCATTAAACCGTAAAAGTCAAAATCTAGATTAGAACTTTAGTTTACTTGATTTTTCACTATTACAGTGTCATCTCACTTTCCAGTTTCAAAGAAACTGGTTTACATTAGAACTTTTTCGAAATCTAAACTGTATTCAGAATCCTGATTCTGCTACTTCTTATTCCTGTGATATTGAACAAGTTATTTAACTTCTCTGAGATTTATTATTCTTATCTATGAAATGAGGAAAATAAGATTACCTGGGATTTCTGTATTAAGTTATTTAATAAATGGAAAAAACTTAGTGTAGTACTTACTATTATTATCAAGTTATGTCATAGTTCTGACTTCTTTAACATAAGTCTCACTTCTTACTGTGAGTTAAGCCTAACAGCCTGTCTTAAACCTGTAGGGCCATAAACGTTGCTAATCCCAAACTCATATTGACACATGAAGTTACTTTTTAAAGGTAGACAGCAAGTATGTATGAAAACTGAATAAACACTGTGCTTAAAATGTCAGAAAATAAAACATATACTGCAAAATATATTTACCTCATCATTTTCATCAAAGATGGGATTAATTTTTGAAGGCCATAAAAGGACAGTTGAATTCAAAGCCAAATCTTCTTGAGGAAATATAAAAACATCTAAAAAGTAATTCATTCGGCGTTTTGATTCCTACAAAAAGTAACTCCATATATAATACACCATATAGAAAATTTAAGGCAATATGAAAAAGAGAAGAACCAACAGCTTCTAATACTCTTTCAAATTTCAATTTAACTCAGATTAATTGATATTTTATATCACCCAAATCAGGTATTTTAGTACCTGAAGGATTTATTTGACCTCATAACACACAATTGCAGACTTCTATACAAAAAATAAAGCTTTAAAAAATTTTACTTGCAGATGATTTAATATAAGGTATTCTTGTTCCTCTTTATACATGAATAAAAAAGGTGACCAAATATACAGCAAGCCTTTGCTGTAACTTTGATGCTAAATAATTTTATTCTTATGTATTTTATTTTTAAATTTTGATTAAAAAAAAAGAAAAAAGATTGTAGCATTTCTATTTTATTATACAAAATAAGTAATGTTACCACCTTTTTTGCCTATAGTTAGTCTACAGGATATGTCCAGAAATAACTTAGGGATGAATGACAAAGGAAAAAAAACAAAAAACCTTTAAAACCAATAGATTTACCTGAGTAGAGAAGTTGAATATTTTTATCCCCTATAGCTTTCATTTGATCCATATGCAGTGCTGTAATTTTTAAGACTTGATATATAGATTTAAAGGTAAATTGAAGGTATTTGGTTTAATCCTATACAGTGGTGCCTCACACAACGAACTTAATTCGTTCCAGGAGCAAGTTTGTTATGCGAAAAGTTTGTTATGTGAAACGCATTTTCCCATAACAATACATGTTAAAAAAAATAATTCGTTCTGTAGCATAAAATATGCTAAGATGACATAAAAAAAGATAAATTTTTTGTTATTATTTTTATTTAGATACATCTAAAAACATAATTTAAAAAAAAAAAACACACACATTTTTTTAATTTTAAGACAGACTAAGTAGAGTCTACCGAATCTTGCACATCTTCATCCATTTTCTGCTTTTTGGCCGATGGTTTCATGAAAAACCTGTCCAAAGTCGTTTGTTTTTCTCTTTTCTCCAACATCTGCCGGAAATAACGGACAAGAGTATCGGAGTAAAGATCGTTGATCCTGTTTGCTTCAGCTGAATCTGGATAGTGGGCATTGGTAAACTCCTGAACTGCTTTCCATTTGACCAGGATGTTCTTGATGTCAGCAGTTGGGATTGGTTGATTGTTTGATTGTTGCTCCTCGTTATCAGATGACGCTTCCCTTTGAGCATTGTCCTGTTGCTGGACCAGAAGTGCTTGGAGCTCTTCAGCTGTCAGCTCTTCTTCGTGTTCCTCAATAAGCTGCTCTACATCCTCTTCCTCTACCTCTAATTCCAATCTTTGGGCCACTGTGATGATGTCCTTCACCACTTCTGTGTCATCAACTACTGCTTCTTCCTGGGTCCACGAAGGCACAAGCATCTTCCAAGCAGAAATGAGGGTCCTTTGTGACACTTCTTCCCAGGCCTTCTGTATAAGTCGTATTGCCATAAGGACATCAAATTTCTCCTTCCAAAACTTTCGGACAGTCATATTGTCTCCACCAAACTCGCATTCTTCAAACACCTTATTAAAGAGGGCTCTAGTGTAGAGTTTTTTAAAGTTCGCAATAACTTGCTGATCCATTGGCTGAAGAATGGATGTGGTGTTTGGTGGCAAATACTGCACCTTGATAAAAGGATAATTTTCCTGCAATATTTCCTCTAGGTCTTTTGGGTGAGAAGGGGCATTGTCAAGTATCAGAAGGGCTTTGAGCGGCAGTTCTTTTTCCAGCAAGAATTTCTTCACGGCAGGAGCAAAGGTTTCCAGAATCCATTCGTTGAAGATAACTTGGGTCACCCAGGCTTTTTGATTGGACTTCCAATGGACGGGCAGTTTGGACTTAATAACGTTATTTTTCTTGAAAATTCTTGGATTTTCAGAGTGATAAACCAATAGAGGTTTGATCTTGAGGTCTCCGCTGGCATTAGACGAAAACATAAGGGTAAGTCTGTCCTTCATGGCTTTGTGTCCTGGCAATTTCTTTTCCTCTTTTGTAATGAAGGTTCTGCTCGGCATTCTTTTCCAGAAAAGACCCGTTTCATCGGCATTGAACACTTGTTGTGGGCAGTATCCTTCATCCTTAATACATTTTTGAAAGTTAATAGAGAACTTTTCTGCTTCTTTCTTGTCAGCACTGCCAGCCTCACCATGCATAGTAACGCTGTGAATTCCACACCTTTTCTTAAATCTAAAAAACCACCCCCTGCTGGCTTTGAATTCTTCTTCATTATCTTGATTGCTGCTACTTCCAGGGACGTTTTTCTTTAGATCGTCATAAATTCTCTTGGCTTTGTGACAGATAATATCTTGGGTTGTTACATCACCTTTCACCTGCCTGTCCTTAATCCAAATCGCTAATAGCCTCTCCATTTCCTCGTGGATTGAAGACCTATGTTTTTCATGAAATAGTTTTGATACTCCTTTGGCTACTTTGGCTGATTTGATTGCATCCTTATTTGTCAAAATGGTGAAAATGGTGGTCTTGCTGAGGCCAAACTCTTTGACGAGGTCACACTGTTTTATCCCACATTTACTCCTTCTAATTATTTCCTGTTTCATTTCAACAGAAATCACCTTCCTGCTTTTTTTAGAAGCCATGATATAAAAAAAATATTGAGTTTAACTTAAAAGGATGACTGCCGTGATACGTGCGTGATTTAATTCGTAATGAAGAACGATTGCCGCGATACGTGCTTAAGTTAAGCGCAGTGACTAACGACTGCCTGCAGTGCCTGCGCGGAAGGATGCAATACATCGGCAGCGATCGTGGAAGCTCGGGCGAAGCAGTCGTGGAAGCTCGGGTAAAGCGGTCGTGGAAGCTCGGGCGACTTCGTTGTGTGAAACGAAGTTCGTTGTATGAATCATGAAATGAAGTTCGTTGTGTGCAGCGTTCGCTGTGCGAGGCGTTCTTTATGCGAGGCACCACTGTATAATAAAAGCCTAATATGCTAAGTGTCTGGTCATCCAATCATCTGTTCAACCAATCAAAGCATAATATGCTAAGGCCACTCAACTACTTGCTATGATGTGCACTGACCATGAGGGGGCAGACAGTGGACCAGTAGTTCAGTTGCTATGACATGCACAGATCACCAGGGGGCAGATGCTCCAACTAATAAGTTAGCATGCTGCTGGGGTCTGGCCGATTGGACTGAGTGAGATGGGCTGGACACACCCTGAAGCCATCCCATGGTTCCTCCTTGGCTGATCAACTTCCTGTATCCCTTCCCGGCCCTGATTGTGCACTGGTGGAGTCCCTTAGCCTGGCCTGCACCCTCTCACAATCTGGGCTGAAGGACCACACCCCTCCCCCAAGTGCATGAATTTTGTGCACTAGGCCTCTAGTAAATATATAAATATAAAATGTATAAAATGCATGATATATATATTATACTAGAGGCCCAATACATGAAAATTTGTGCAAGAGTAAGCCTTCTTTCTCCCAGCTGCTGGCACTAGCTTCCCTCCGGCACTTAGGACGCGTGTGGGCAGCTGAGTGCCTGGTTGGCTTTCTTGGGAAGGAGACAAAAGCTCCCAACTGCACTGAAGCCTGGGTCCCCAGTGTCTCACCCTAATTCCAGGTGAGACACTGGGGACCCAGGCTTCTACTGGGGTAATCTGGACTGTCAGGTGGAAACGCAGGGGAGGTGGAAAGGCAGAGGTCTGGAGGCACACGTGCAAGTGCATGCAGAGAGGACTGACAGTTGGGTGCGCTGCTGGCTTTCTATAGCAGTTGGAAAACAGAAGCTCCCCACTGCACTGAACTCCAGTTCTGGGCGAGAATCTGGGAATCCAGATTCATTGGGGGAGAAACTGGACTGTCTGGCAGCGGGTGAAACTCAAGGGTGGCTTACTCTTAGAGGTACTGGCAGCAATTACCAAGGGACACTGAGACCCAGCGGCCTCATAGGGGAGGGCTGACGGAAAGCCAAGACTGTCTGCTCAGCCCTGACATCCAAGCTGAGCACAGAAACTTGCGATTTTGTGAATCTTGTCTCATAAGGCTGTTTTCAAAACAGAAGTTCTCCTGGCATAGACACAGCTGATCCTCACAGCCAATTGGCCTGGAGGTCAATTCCTCCCAGTGATATCAACAACAATCAAGACTTAACTACAACAAGGCTGTACACACAGCCCATAAAGGGGTGCACCAAGAGTGTCCACCTCAGGTAACTGGGGAGGCTGAGCCACTGGACCATATAGGACACCACACAAAGTTACCCTTCCAACTCAGGGAAGCAGCGACAATGCGGAGATAAAGAAACAGATCATAAATGAAAGAAATGGAGGAAAACAAGCAACTGGATATATAGTTCAAAACCATGATTATAAGGTTTTTCAAGAATTCCCTAGAAACGGCCGATAAATTTAGTGAGACCCTCAAGGGTATGAAAAAGGACCACCTAGAAATTAAGCATACACTGACTGAAATAAAAAATATTATACAGACATCCAACAGCAGACTAGAGGAACACAAGAATCAAGTCAAAGATTCGAAATACAAAGAGACAAAAAACACTCAACTGAAAAAGAAAAAAGAAAAAAGAATACAAAAATTTGAAGATAGTGTAAGAAGCCTCTGGGACTGCAAGCATACCAACATCAAAATAATGGGGGTGTCAGAAGAAGAGAGAGAGCAAGATACTGAAAACCTATTTGAAGAAATAATGACAGAAAACTTCTCCCACCTGGTGAAAAAAATAGACTTACAAGACCAGGAAGCACACAGAACCCCAAACAAAAGGAATCCAAAGAGGACCACACCAAGACACATCATAATTAAAATGCCAAGAGCAAAAGACAAAGATAGAATATTAAAAGCAGCAAAAGAAAAACAGTTAATTACCATATTTTCCGGCATATAAGATGACTTTTGAAACGAAAAAAAGTCAACCGAAAATCGGGGGCAAAAGACCAAAATTGCACAAAAATTACCTGCAGATCTTGATGGCAAAGTAAGTCTTTTCTTTGAAGTGGGGGGTAGTCTTATACAGCGAATATAGGCATAAACCTATGTTTTAACTGTAAAATTAGGGGGTCGTCTTATACGCCGGAAATACGGTACCTACAAGGGAGCGCCCATACGACTGTCAGCTGATTTCTCAACAGAAACTATGCAGGCCAGACTGGGCTGGCAAGAAATATTCAAAGCGATAAATAGCAAGAACCTACAACCAAGATTACTCTACCCAGCAAAGCTATCATTCAAAATTGAAAGTCAGATAAAGAGCTTCACAGATAAGAAAAAAAACTAAAGGAGTTCATCAACACCAAACCAGTATTATATGAAATGCTGAAAGGTATTCTTTAAGAAGAGGAAGAAGAAGAAAAAGATAAAGATAAAAATTATGAACAACAAATATCTATAAGTGAATCTAAAAATCAAGTGAATTAAAAATCTGATGAATAGAATAAACTGGTGAATATAATTAAATCAGAGGCATAAAAAGGGAGTGGACTGAAAATTATCAGGGGAAAAGGTGTTTGGAGGGTGTGGGAAGAGACTGGACAAAAATCGTACACCTATGGATGAGGACAGTGGGGGTGAGATAAGGGCAGAGGGTGGTGTGGGAACTGGGTGGAGGGGAACTATGGGGGGGGGAGGAACAATTGTAATCATCTGAACAATAAAGATTTATTAAATTTTTTAAAAACCTACAGAAAATGTCATACTTAATAGTGAATCTTTGAAAACTTTCCCTTTGAAGATGGGATCAAGGTGACTGCTATTCAACATTGTGACAGAGGTCCTAACCAGTCTGTTATAACAACAAAAATAAAATTTTGGAAATGTGTAACGTGATGAGGACAAACCCAACCTCTTATTATTTACAAGCTATATAATGGTAAATGAAGACATTTCAAAAGAATATTCAAATTCCAAAATGGTGGAGAGTATGTGGAAGCTATGCTGACACTCTCCCAGGACCAAACTGGAAATATAACTAAAATACAGAAAAACCACTTTGAAAAATCAACTGAAGTTTAGCTGGAGAGAACCCTGATAACCGAGGATGGAAAGTGGAGACCACATAGACACTGGTAGGAAGTGTGGAGACATAAAAGGGCTTCCTGGGCTCCCATAAACAGAAGGTGAAGTTCTGGAGAGATAGCTCAGCTGAGGGAAGTTTCCACTGAGAACTCTAGGGTCTAATCCCCAAATTGGGCCCCCCAGCATAGAGCACCAGGACTGAGAAAGGTACCTACATAACATATTGCTATGAAAAGCAGCAGGGTTTCTATCTGCCAGCGAGATAGGGCTAGAAATTCAGGCACCCTCTTAAAGAGCCAACAAACAAAATTTTGAGTGCAGCAACTCCCTTAGGTTTTGAAAGAGAAAGGGCAGAGTGGACTGAGCTGTGTGAGGAGAGTCCAGGGTTGGGGGCTCTGGAGGGTGGCCACACCATTTTCCTGTGCTGAGTCATTCCTTCACACTGTGGAAGATACCTTTCTCTGGTGGACCTTTGCTCTCCAGGGTGGTTTTGCCTGGGGAAAGTCATTGCTCCACCCTATTGGAAGACCTCTTGCCACACCCTGTGGTTGAGAGCTTGAGGCTAATCAAGACTGAGTAAAAAATAAATAAATAAATAAAAATAAAAAAAAAGACTGAGTATTAACTGGACTACAGGCAGAGGAAGATCTCTGGAGGTTTAAGTCTTTGACTGATCTCTTTCAGTTCCCAGAGCTAGGAAAAACAAACTAGGGTGCACATCTTGGTCCTTTCCAAGGGCACCCAACACCAGCAGAGGGAGCTCACAAGCTGTGTATTGCTGATAGCTCCAAACAGGGCACTCAGGGCCAGTCACAAACAGCATGCAACATTGTCTTGCACTAGAGTTTGTGAGTCATAGTAGATCTACCTAATACACAGACATAAATCCAAACAGACAGCCAAATTGGAGAGATAAAACAAACAAACAAAAAACCTACACCCAAAGGAAAGAACAAGAGAATTCTCCAAAAGAACTAAGCAAAATGGAGATAAGAAATTTGTCAGATATAGAGTTCAGAATAGTGATGGCAAAGATGCTCAATAGCATGAGTAAAGATATAGTAACTACAAAAAAGACCAGTCAGAAATAAAGAATGTTTTAGCACTAATAAAGTGGAAGGAATACACAGCAGATTACGTGAATCAGAAGACAGGGTGAAAAAAAAATAACTCAATCAGAGAACCAAAAAGAAAAAACAATTAAAAAACAAGGCAGCTTAAGAAAGCTGTGGGACAACATGAAATAATACTCAAATACTCAAATAATAGAAGTATCAGAAGGAGAAGAAATGAGCAAGGGATAGAAACGTGTTTGTAGAAATAATAGTGGAAAACTTCCTAATCTAGTGAAGGAAAAAGTCACACAAGTTCAGGAGGCACAGAGTCCCAAGCAAGGAGAACTAAAACAGGCCCACACCCAGACACACCATAATTAAAATGCCAAAAATTAAAGACAAAGATAGAATCTTAAAGGCAACAAGAGAAAACCAATGTATTACCTATAAAGGAGATCCTATAAGGCTGTCAAAAACTCTGCATGCCAAAAGGGAATGGCATGAAATATTCAAAGTAATGAAAAACAAGGATCTGAAACCAAGATTACTATATCCTGCAAGGCTATCATTCTAAATAGATGGTGAAATAAAGAACTTCTCAAACAAAAAAAAGGTTAACAGTTTATCACCACTAAACCAGCACTGCAAGAAATGCTAAAGAGACTGCTGTGAGAAGAAGATATAAAGAGAAATAGAGAAACATAGGCATACAGAATTAAAATGGTAATAAGTACCTATCAATAATAACCTTAAATGTAAATGGATTAAATGCATTGTCAAAAGACATAAGGTAGCAGAATGGATAAAAAAACATGACCCAGTTATATGCTATTTACAAGAGGCCCACCTCAGAACAAAAAGACATACACAGGATAGGACAAAAATTTCCATGTAAATGGAAATGAAAAAAAATCTGGGGTAGCAATACTCATATCTGCCAAAATAGACTTCAAAATGAAGGCTATCACAAGAGACAAAAAAGGTCACTACATAATACTAAAGGGATTGATCCAACAGGAGGATATAAACTTGGTAAACATATACACACCCAAATCTACACTAATAAAAGAGAAAAATTCTAATTGACCGTACCTTCGCTAAGGCCCACAGCCAATCAGAGCAAGTATGCAAATTAACCCAATAAAGATGGCGTTTAATTTGCATACGCTGAGTGAGGGAGGAGTAAAGACTGAAGACAGCTTAAAGGAAGAGGGAGAAAAAGTGGAAAGCAAGGTGGCTGCCAGAGGGAAAGTGCGAGCAGGGCGGGGCAGGGCAGGGTTGGGCAGACAGCAGCAGCTGCTATGGCCACAGCAGCGGTGGTAATGGCAACCGCCGCCTGCAGGAATCTTCCTGCAATGGGCTCCTTGTGTGGAGATAGATAGATAGATAGATAGATAGATAGATAGATAGATATAAACTTCTACAGGACTTTAAGGGAAAGATCAACAGCAAAACAGCAAAACAGTCATAGTAGGGGATGACATCACTGGATAGATCTTCCTGACAAAAAATTAACAAGAAAACTGACTCTAAATGACACACTTGATTGGATGGATTTAATTGACATTTATAGAACATTTCACCCCAAAGCTGCAGAATATACATTCTTCTCAAGTGAACACGGGACATTTTCAAAGATAAACCACATTTTAGGACATAAGTCCCTACAGATTCAAGAAGATTGGAATCATATCAAGAATCTTCTTAGATCACAATGGAATGAAATTAGAAATCAACTACAGTAAAAACACAAAAACATTCAAACACATGGAGGCTAAATAGCATGTTTTTAAACAATGCATAGGTTACCAATGAGATCCAGAAAGAAATCAAAAACTTCCTGGAAACAAATTAACACAACAATAACCCCAAATCTAAGGGACAGAGCAAAAGCTGTCCTGAGAGTGAAGTTCATATCACTACAGGCCTACCTCAAAAAAACAAGAAGAACTGATAATAAACTATTTAACCCTACAACTTCAAGAATTAGAAAGAGAACAAAAAGAAAATTCCAGAGAACATAGAAGAAAGAAAATAATAAAGATTAGAGCAGAAATAAATATCATAGACTAAAAAACAAAAAATCAATGAAACCAAACCTGTTTTTTTTTTTAAAGATAAACAAAACCATTAGCCAGACTAATCAAGAAATAAAGACAGAGGATCAAATAAATAAAATCAGAAACAAAAGTGGAGAAGGAACAGCTGAAACCACAGAAATACAAAGTATTACAAGAAAATACTATGCACAACTATATACCAAAAAGCTGGACAATGGGGATGAAATGGACAAATTCCTAGAAAAAATACAATCTCCCAAAAATAAATCAGGAAGAAACAGAAAATCTGAATAAGCCAATAACAACTGATGAAATAGAAGCAGTAATCAAAAAAGTTCCAGCAAACAAATGCCCAAGTCCAGAAGACTTGATAGTGGAGTTTTACCAAACATACAAAGAAATAACACATGTTATTTCTCAAACTATTACAAAAAATCCAAGAGGAAGAAACACTTCCAAATTTTAAAATAATATAAATTTTTATTGATTTCAGAGAGGAAGGGAAAGGGAGAGATAGAAACATCAATGATAAGAGAGAATCATTGATTGCTGCCTCTTGCACAACCCACACTGGGGATTCAGCCCGCAACCTAGGCATGTGCCCTGACCAGAAATCCAACTGTGACCTCCTGGTTCTTAGGTTGATGCTCCCACTGAGCCACACCAATGGGGCACTTCCAAGCTCTTTTTATTAAGCTAGCATTATCCTAATTCCAAAACCAGATAAAGACACCAAAAGCAAGAGAATTATAGGCCAATATCCCTGATGAACGTAGACGCTAAAAGCCTCAACAAAATATTAGTGAATCGGATCCAGAAATATATTAAAAAGATCATAAACCATGACCAAGTGGGATTTATTCTAGAGATGCAAGGCTGGTATAACAATCGCAAGCCAAGAAACGTGATACATTACATAAATAAACTAAAAGACAAAAATCACATGATCATATCAAAATAAGCAGAAAAAGCATTCAACAAAATCCAGTACCTCCTTTTTTATTGTCTAAAGAGTTACATATATCTCCTTTACCCCTGATTGATTGCCCCCTCAGCTATTCCTACCCAAGGGAAGTCCCCACCGCCCCAGTGTCTGTGTCCATTGGTTATGCTAATATACATACATACAAGTCCTTTGGTTGCTCTCTAACCTGCCCACCTCACCAGACATTTGTCTCTGGATCTATTTTTGTTCATCAAATTATGTTGATTATTATATCCCACATCTGAGTGAGATCAGGTGATATTTATCTTTCTTCAACTGGCTTATTTCGCTTAGCATCCAAGACCCTTTTTTCCCCCCAATTATTTTATGTGCCTCAGGAATGAAACAGCTCTGACCACCCAAACAGGCATCAAGCTAGGATGAACTAAAGACTGTACATCTGTTTGCCCCTCCCTGATTGACATAAGAGCAACACCACCAATCAGATGTCTCCTTGCCCATTGCCAGGGGGTTCCAACACTCATTGTTTGTTTGTTTGTTTGTTTGTTTGTTTGTTTTAAATATATTTTATTGATTGTTTACAGAGAGAAAGGGAGATAGATAGAGAGCTAGAAACGTCGATGAGAGAGAAACATCGACCAGCTGCCTCCTGCATACCCATTACCGGGGATGTGCCCGCAACCAACGTACATGCCCTTGACCGGAATCGAACCTGGGACCTTTCAGTCCGCAGACTGACGCTCTACCACTGAGCCAAACCGGCTTCGGCCATTTTTTAAAAAATATATTTTATTGATTTTTTACAGAGAGGAAAGGAGAGAGATAGAGAGCTAGAAACGTCGATGACAGAGAAACACCGATCAGCTGCCTCTTGCACACCCCCTACCGGGAATGTGCCCGCAACCAAGGTACATGCCCTTGACCGGAATCGAACCTGGGACCTTTCAGTCTGCAGACCAACGCTCTACCACTGAGCCAAACCAGTTTCGGCCCAACACTCATTTTTGATAGAAACTCTCAGCAAAGTGGGAAGAAAGGGATAATATCTCAACATAATAAAGGCCATATGTGACAAACCTACAGCCAACATCATATTCAATGGGCAAAACCTAAAACTATTTCCCCTAAGAACCGATACAGGGCAATGATGTCTGCTTTTTTTCACCACTCTTATTCGAGAAGTCCTAGCCACAGTGATCAGACAAGAAGAAGAAATAAAAGGCATCCAAACTGGAAATGAGGAAGTAAAACTGTTATTATTCACAGATGACATGATATTGTACATAAGAAACCCTAAAGACTCCACCAAAAAACTACCAGAGTTAATAAATGAATTTGGCAAAGTAGCAGATACAAAATTAATAACCAGAAATCAGTGGTATTTTTATACACAAATAATGACTCTCAGAAAGAGAAACTAAAAAAAAAATTCCAGCCTGGCCTGCATGACTATGACTTGATTACTGGTCAGGGCACACGCCCAGGTTTCAGACTTGATCCCAAGTGTGGCATGTGCAGGAGGCAGCTGATCGATGATTCCCTCTCATCAAGGATGCTTCTTATCTTTCTCCCTCTCTGAAATCAATTTAAAAAAAATTAAATATAATTTATTTATTTGTTTTACAGAGAGGAAGGGAGAGGGACAGAGAGTTAGAAACATCGATGAGAATCATTGATCAGCTGCCTCCTGCATACCTCCTACTGGGGATGTGTCCACAACCAAGGTACATGTCCTTGACTGGAATAGAACCTGGGATCTTTCAGTCCACAAGCTGATGCTCTATCCACTGAGCCAAACCAGTTAGGGCAATAAAAATATTTTTTTAAAGGAATTCCATTTACCATTGTAACAACAAAAAGTATCTAGAAATAAATTTAACCAAGGAGGAAAAACCTGTACTCAGAAAACGATAGTACACTGAAAAAAAGAAATAGAGGACAATACCAACAAATGGAAGCATACACCGTGTTCATAGATCAGAAGAATTAACATCATTAAAATGTCCATACTACCCAAAGCAATCTATAGATTCAATGCAATTCCTATTCAAATATGCATGGCGCCCTGGCTGTTGTGGCTCAGTTGGTAGGGTGTTGTTCCATGCACTGAAAGGGTCAGGGCACATTCCCAGGTTGCAGGCTCGATCTCCCAGCGGGGGTGTGCAGGAGGCAGCTGATCAATGTTTCCCTCTCACATTGATGTGTGTGTGTCTCTCTCTTCCTCTCTACCTTCCTCTCTCTAAAAATCAATAAAAAGTATTTTTTTAAATAAAATACCAAAGGCACATTTCACAGATCTAGAAAATGTTCTAAAAGTTTATCTGGAACCAGAAAAGACCCCTAATAGCCTCAGCAATCTTGAGAAAGAAGAATTAAGTTGGAGATATCACAAGACCTGATATCAAACTATACTATAATACATGGCCACTGTAATCAAAATAGCCTGGTATTGGCACAAGAACAGGCATGTAGATCGATGGAACAGAACAGAGACCCAGAAATAAACCCACACCTTTATGGTCAATTAATTTTTTACAAAGGAGGCAGATATATACAATAAATGTTGTTGGAGAAGTTGGACAGGTAATACAAAAATAAAATAAAACTAGACTACAAACTTACACCATACACAAGAATAAACTCAAAACGGATAAAATACTTAAATTGAGAAACCAAAAAAAATCCTAGAAGACATAGGCAGTAAAATCTCAGACATCTTGCAGAGCAATATTTCTGTTGCTAAAACTCCAAGGACAAGAGGAACAAAGAAAAAAAATAAATAAATGGGACTACATCAAACTGAAAAACATCTGCACAGCAAAAGAAACTATCAACAAAAATGAAAAGGGAGCCCTGGCCAGTGTGGTTCAGTTGGTTGGAGAAGGGTCATGGGTTTGATCCCCTGTCAGGACACATATTCAGATTGCAGGAATGGTCCCTAGTTGGGTGCATACAGGAGACAAGGAGACAACCTTTCTCTCTCTCTCTCTCTCTCTCTCTCTCTCTCTCTCTCTCTCTCTCTCTCTCTCTCTCTCTCTCTCTCTCTCCCTTCCTCCCTCCTTTCCTCCCTCCCTCCTCTCTCCCTCTCTCACTCTATCCCTCTCTCTCTCCCTCTCTCTCCTCTGCCTCTCTCTCTCTCTCAAACCAATGGAAACATATCCTTGGGTGAGCATTTAAAAAAATTAAAATGAAATGAAAAGGGAACTCACTGTATGGAAGAACATATTCAGCAATGATATGTCTATTAAAGGGTTACTTTCCAAAATATATAAAGAACTCTTAAAACTCAACACCAGGAAGACAAACAATCCAATTTAAAAATGGGAAAAGAACCTGAATAGACACTTCTCCAAAGTTGCCAATAAACATGAAAAAATGTTCAACATCACTAATCATCAGTACATGCGTAGATAAGAAAAGCTATGATACATTTATACAATGGAATACTATGCGGCTTTAAAAAAAAGGAACTTTTACCTTTTGCAACAGCATGGATGAACCTGGAAATTATTAAGTGAAATAAGCCATTCAGAGAAAGACAAATACCATATGATCTCACTTATATGTGGAATCTAATGAACGAAATAAACTGATGAACAAGGTAGGGCCGGAGGCATCGATACATAGAACAGACTGACAGATCTCAGAGAGGAGAGGGGTTGGAAATGATTAGTCAAAGAACATATCCTATAATAAAGAGTTAATATGCAAATTGAACCTCATGCCCTTACACAAGATGGCTGCCCCCATGTAGAAAAAGATGGCCATCACAAGATGGCCAGCAGGGGAGAGTAATTGTGGGTGATCAGGCCAGAAGGGGAGGGAAATTTGGGGGGGACCAGACCTGCATGGAGGGCAGTTAGGGGCAACCAGGCCAGTAGGGGAGGGCAGTTAAGGGTGACTGTGCCTGCAGGGGAGGACAGTTAGGGGTGACCAGGCCTATAGGGGAGGGCAGTTGGGGGTGACCAGGCTGGCAGGGGAGGGCACTTAGGGGCAACCAGGTCTGCAGGGGAGGGCAGTTGGGGGTACAAGGCATGTAGGGGAGGACCAGGACTGCAGAGAAAGTAATTGAGGGTGACCAGGTCAGCAAGGGAGGGCAGTTGGAGGCAATCAGGCCAGCAGGTGAGCAGTTAGGTATCGATCAGGCTGGCAGGGAGTGGTTAAGAGGTGATCAGGCTGGCAGGCAGGCTAGTGGTTGGGAGCCAGCAGTCCCAGATTGTGAGACGGATATCCAAATGCCAGTTTAGGGGTCAGGCCTAAACCATCAGTCAGACATCCCCCGAGGGGTCCCAGATTGGAGATGGTGCAGGCTGAGCTGAGGGATAACCCCCCCTCGCCCAGTGCATAAATTTCATGCACTGGGCCTATAGTATGCATATATGCATAGCAATAATGTGGTAAAGGCAGGGTGGGGGAGGGAGATGGGAAGGGCAGCAAGGGCTGGATGCTGGGAGCAAAGGAGGATTAATGGGGAATATCTGTAAAAGTATCAACAATTAAAAAAAATCTAAAAATAGCATTACATATATGTGTGTGTGTGTGTGTGTGTGTGTGTGTGTGTGTGTGTGTGTATCTGCTCATACATATGGAAAAATAATTAAATTTGACTTCACATCATTCACAACTAAAATTCCAGGAGGACTGAAACCTAACTGGAAGGCAAAACTAAACAGGTTCTCAAAAAAGTTACAAGAAGTCCAGGTGGTGTGGCTCAGTGCATTGAGCATCGTCCCATGCACCAAGAGGTCACTGGTGCAATTCCGGTCAGGGCCCATGGCCTGGTTGCATGGCCTAGTAGGATGCATGCAGGAGGCAACCAATAGATGTTTCTCTCTCATCAATATTTCTATCATTCCATCTTCCTTCATTTCTATCTAAAAATCAATTTTAAAAATGTTGTTTTAAATATTCAAGAAAAAACACAAGCTTGACAACTCTGTGTAGGAAAGGATTTCTTAAATAAGACACAGAAATCACTATCTATAAAAGATTGCTCTATTTGACTGCATTAAAATTAAGAATGTCTGTTCATCAAAAACACCACTAAACTTAAATTACAGAGTGAAGAAAGAATATTAATTAATAATAACTTATTCAAAACTACTAACTGATTTATATACTCAAAATGGTTAAGATGATAAATTTTTATTATTTATTATCATCATTTTTAAAAACTCATATCAATAGAAAAAAGAGATCATGAGCCCAAAGAAAAGTGGGCAAAAGACATGTACTGGTATTTCACAAAAGAGGAACTCTAAATGACCAATAAGCATATGAAAAATGTTCAAATTCATTTGTCTTCAGGAAAATACAAATTAAAAATATAGTAACCACCATCCATCAGGCTGAGAAAATAATAGCATCTCATAATAGCAAGTATGGGTTAGAATGTAAAATAATAGGACCTGTATACACTGCTATTTTAGAAAAGAGTTTTGCCTTAACTAGTAAAGGTGAAAATAAGTATACCTTATACTACCTGGGAGAAATATATGAACATATGCACCAGGATACATGTACAGAAATGTTCCCAGCAGCACTGCTACTAATAAAGGTAGGAACAACGCAAACATGCAGAACAGTAAAAATTAAAATAATAAATTATGGTGCATGGTAGTTATAGAATATGGATTACTAGACAGCAATGAAAATGAACTAAAGGAACTATAACATTATTAACAAAATATTGATGAGACAGAAAATAATAGAAACTATAATTCTATTTATATAAAGATTAAAAGAAACGAAAGTTAGATATATTGATTAGGAATGCATATTTAGATATAAATAATAAAACTAAAGAAGAGCAGGGAAGTAATTAAAAGACAGGATAGCCGGGGGGGGGGGGGGGGGGGGGGAAGGAAGATTGTGATGGGTTAATTAGCAAGGGTGTTAGTTAGCAAGGGTGTTAGTTAGCAAGGTTCTATCTCTTTCCCGGGGTAAATTACTGTATTTACAATATTTTAAATTGTACAATTTATGTTTTATGCAATTTTTGGTGTTTTGTGTTACACATTTTTAAGAAAAAAATTAAGAGTGCAATATAGGTGACTAGTTATATAATCTTGTACTGGGCAAAGCATAAGCATACTACCAAATGTAGAAAGTATAAAAGAAAAAAGTTAAATCTATGCTGTTTAAGGATGTATGTATAGTTTTTGGAAATAAAGGAAAAATATATGTGATTACTGTAGAAACCAAGTGGGAACCTCTAGGCAGATAGAAGTAGCTATAATCACAAAGCCATACACAAAGTGCTTCTGAGTGCTGGTTTCTTGACCTGGGTGGTGGCAACATAGATGCTTATGTTTCAACTATTTACTTAACTATATGTTTATCATATTTCACAATGAAAAAAGCTATTTTAAAATATGTAAATTAAATATCCTTACCTGGATTCTTAAAGCCAACTCCTGAATTCCAATGGTTCGGGCTTTTTCGACATAAGCTATCAGTTCCATCATCTCTTCTGTTGTCTCAGGGATTTTTAATGCATGTTCTTTAATTGCTTCGAATTCACTGCAAATACTGACATAATACTGTGCTTTACTATAGTTATAATAATGAATGCTGTATTATACTCAATGAATATGTTGTTATGATTACTATAAAATAGGAACTGTGATATCCTAAAAATAATTGGTTAATTCACTAAGATATCTTAAAATATTTAAGCATAACTTACCTAGTATAACTCAGCATACATCTATAAAATTAAGGTAACATTTTCATATAACATAGAGCATATTTTGGATCAGACCCTAAATCTAAATCCTGCCTCAGCTGTTACTAGCATTGTGAATTTAGGCAAATCTCTGAGGTTTAGTTTTAGATCTATAAAATAAAGTTAATAACATTCATCTTACTAGATTGTTGTAATACAAAAACAAATGTAAAAGGGTCTAGTACATAGTATACACTCATCATATCTAATAAAGAGAGAATATGCTAATTGACCCTCACACCATCTCAAAGATGGTGGCACCCACAGCCAATAAGGAGGGGAATGTGCTAACTGACTGCCCCACCCTCAAAAATGTGGCACCTACAGCCAATAAGGAGGGGATATGCTGACTGCCCCACCCTCAAAGAAGGCAACACCCACACACAGCCACAAGATGGCGGTGCCTAGTCCCCTCAGCCCCAACAGGCGTGCAGCAAGGCCATGCCTGCCCCCATGCAAGCCCAGCCACTTTATGCACCTGCCTCCAGAGTCCCCCATTCCCCTTAACCCCGTAGCCCCTCAGGACACCTGAGGTTCAAGTAAGCAGGGCCAACCAAGGCTTGCATTGCCAGCAGTGGCAGCAGCAGAGGTGTGATGGGGCATCGCCTTCCCTTGATTGCTGGGTCACTTCCCGCTTGTGAGGGCTTCTGAACTTTGAGAGGGGGCCAGTTGGGCTGAGGAACCCCCCTCCAGTGTATGAATTTTCATGCACCAGGCCTCTAGAAATATATAATATTTCTTCTCTCAATATTCCCACATTCATCCTCTCATTCTCTCTCTTTCTCTCTCTTCTTCTCTCTCTCCCATTTAACCCCCATTCCTCTTTCTTTAAAATCAAAAGATAAGTTTAAAAAAATTAAATAAAAATTTCTAAAAGTGAAATTTCTCTCAGTAACTATTAAAATATATATATATATTTTCATTCCTGGGTTGCCTCAAAACTAGCCTCAAACAATAGCAAACAAAAAAATACCAGACCAAGCCTGGCTGGTGGGTCTCAGTTGGTTGGGTAGCATCCTGAGCACCAGGAAAGTGCTGGTTCAATTCTAGGTTAAGGGTACATGCCCTTGGTTGAGAGCTCAGGCCCAGAAGGAGGCTGCTGATAGATGTTACATTCTCACATCAGTTTCTCTCTCTTTCTTCAGAGAGAGGTAAGATATCCCTCTCTCTAAAAAATCAATAAACTATCTTAAAAAAGAAAGAAAGAAACCAGATCAGTGGTAACAAAGAAACCTCCCTGGAAGGCAGTTATGGAGAAAAAGTTGTAAGTACTTATATTTTAACTAGAGGCTCAATGCACAAAAATTCATGCAAGAATGGGCCTTCCTTCCCTGGCTGCCAGCAGAGCCTTCGCTCTGGGCAGAGCCACCTTTCTGCCTTCCCATGCTGCCCAGCGGCCCTGAGTGGCTGGGGTGGTGAGGAATGCCAGGCAAGTGTTCCACCCCAACCCCAGCTGCTCGGTGCCTTCCATCTTTGTTGGGTTAATTTGCATACGCACTCCTGATTGGCTGATGGGCATTGTGAAAGTATAGTCAAATAGCATGTTACTCTTTTATTAGGTAGATCTTTTGTTTTTAAACAAGTGTTATTCTGAGCAAAATATTTCTTTTAGCCCAATACTTCTAAGTTTAGCAATAAATTCCACTTACGATTCATTTTCGTTTCTATGTTTTGAAGCTATGTCATTTAATAATATATTTGCAAAGGCTCTTGTTTTATTTGTTAGGCCTGTCTTCAAATCTTCACAATCCAAACGAACCATAGGGAAATGAACCCACTGAGGTAAAAGCATTATTTCTGAGGCAAGGTTGAAAAATTTTTCTATAAACTTAAAAAAACACACACACAAAAATGCTTAGAATTTTAAAATTCATCAGTCATTTTATATTACAGTATTATGGTATAGTATTATGGTAGACTTCTTAATTATATAATATAAATATAAACTCATTTCTTTTTGCTAATTGATTAAATTTGTCCCCTTTGTTGCATAAATCTTTTTTCATCTGTCCTTGCACTAAGGAATTTGCCAATCTACCAGTAAATATCCAACATGGTGCCAATTATAGCATCGCTATCTAAAAATTTCAGGCCCTGGCTCAGAGCATTGTTCCAATATACCAACATTGTGGGTTCAATCCCAGTCAGGGCACATTCAAAAATCAACCAATGAAGGAATAAATAAGTGTAACAACAAATTAATATTTCTTCTCTCAATATTCCCACATTCATTCTCTCATTCTCTCTCTTTCTCTCTCTTTCCCATTTAACACCCATTCCTCTTTCTTTAAAATCAAAAGATAAGTTTAAAAAAATTAAATAAAAATTTCTAAAAGTGAAATTTCTCTCAGTAACTATTTAAAAAAAAAAAAACTTTCACCAAAGTTATCTCATCTCTCTGTTCAGAAACAAATCTGTATCATGTGATAATTTTTGTAGCTAACAAATATTTGCTTGTGCCATATCTGATGCCTCACTGACGAATCTAATGCAGTCTTCAGGAAAAGAAATATAAGGAATTTTTGGTTTTGACCAAAATAATCCAAAAAAGAAACATTGTGTTCTGCCATTACCAATAATCCAAGATAATGGAATTTATACAATTTCTTAATACCCAGACAGTGGGATAATTTTTAAAAATTAAACAAACTAATAAAAAGAAAACCTAACAAGTTACTATGTTGCATTTTGTGAAAGTGAAATATACCTACCAACTTTGAGCAACTTTGACTTAATTTCATATTCCATCTTTAATGCTGCCTCTCTACCTTCTTACCCCATTTTCATCCCCCACAAAAATGCCCCATTCCTTTTTTTTCTCCTTAAAGATACTTTCCCTCTGCTTTTCTCTCTTTCTCTCAAGGCTACCCTATTTCTCTAGTCTCCATTCATTTTCGTTTCTATGGTTGAGCTTAAAGTTTTCAGTGTTTAAAGGAGCTGAGAATAATAATTAATTCAAAGACTATATTGAGCACCTGTCTAGTAACATGTTCATATAACAGAGCATATTTTGGATCAGGCCTTAAATCTAAATCTTGCCTCAGCTGTTACTAGCATTGTGAACTTAGGCAAATCTCTGAGGTTTAGTTTTATATCTATAAAATAAAGTTAATAACATTCATCTTACTAGATTGTTGTAATATAACAATAAATATAACAGGGCCTAGTACATAGTATACTCTCATCCTATCTAATAAAGAGGGAATATGCTATGTTGAAAACGTAGCAAGGAGAGTAGAAAGAGCTGGTGGACACTTTAAAAGGGACAGATATTTTCTTATTCTCAAATACCATCATCTAGTTTTTCTGGGATGTAATTAACAGATATGGAAAAGGAATTTGCCTGGATCAAATAAAATGTGGTACACTGGAAACACAAATGTCCATTTATAGTAGAAAAGATGGCATATCAATACAATGAAGTGCTATGCTATAATAAACTATGACTACATGCAAAATATAGCATACAAACTACAATTACAATAAGTCTAGAATTGACAAAGAAATGCAAGGATATATACTAAACCTAAAAGCAAATTTTAAAAATATTTTATTCATTTCCTTCCTCTCTGAAATCAATAAAAATAAATATATATAGATATTTGAAAGATGTTAAAATAAATAAATCATATTTATACAGTGGCATACTACTCAGCAATAAAAGGAAAAAGTTACTGATAGACACAACATAGATAAATCTCAAAACTTTATATTAATAAAAGAAACCAGACACAAATCAGTATGTATATATGATTTCATTAGAAATGAAAAACCTATAGTTACTGAAAGTATGTCAGTAATTGTCTAAGGTCAGGTTTAGGAAGAACTGACTGGGATGGCATATAAGGAAACTTTCTGAGGTGGTGAAAACATTTTATATTGACTCTGGTGATAGTTGTATGGGTGCATAAATTTGTAAGAACTCATTTAACTATTCAATTAAAATGGGTGCATTTTATTATATGTAAAACAAACCTCAGTGAAGTTGATTTTTTTAAAGTTAATAATTCTTGAAATTAATCAAGGATGAAAAAGGGAATGGATTGATGATGAATACATATGTGATTAAGCAAATACAGTAAAATATTAACAGCTAGGTGGAACTCTTCATAAAATTTCAACTTCTCTGCATTCTTAAATATTTCATAATAAAATGTTGAAAAATTAAAATGTCTATATTGTACTTTATGAATAAAAACTAAACAGTCAATAGAAAGAAAGAAGGTTAAAAAAAAAAAAAAAGCATAGTTTTAACCAATAGAACAAGTAGGAATTCAAAAGGTAGGAATCTTTTTTTTCTCATTTAATTACTTTTTCCCCACTGCTTCTGGAATTATCATTCTGAAACTCTGATCCAAGTATATTACTTCAATGGCTAAAAACCTCCAAAATAAAGTATAAACTTCTAAGCAAAGATACTTGAAGATTTTCACCAATAGCTCCAACTTACATTTCCAACTTCATATTCTTTTTTTTCATTTTTAAATGTATTTTTATTTCATTATTACAGATATCTCCCTTTCTCCTCAGTATCTCCTCCTCACAGCCCCTACCCACCCCCAAGGTCTATTGCCTATGTCCATGGGCTGTGTATATAAATTCTTTAGTTTATCGCTCCTCATTCCCCACTACCCCACATTGAGCAATGTCAGTCTCTTTCATGCCTCCCTGATTCAGCTAAATCCACCTATAATCATCTACTTCAAAACCTAGCTCACCACTGCTTTTAAAAACCTTTACCAATTTCCCAAAGAAAAAGCAATCATTTTCTCTTCTGTGCTTTCACAACACTTCATCCATATCTGTATTCCAGTATTTATATCAATATTTCTACTAATATGTCTAGCTTCCAGGCCAAGTATAAGCTCCTGAGAACAATGTTAATGTATTATTTATTTTTACATCACCAAAATCTTGCAAAGTGTATGACTGTGATGAAGAAATTTTTGTTGAATCAATGAATGAGTAAATGAATAACTAAAGAAATTATGAGGTAAATCTATAAGTTTACTAAAATGATGTTTTGAATAATTTCTACTAACTTTAATTGAAGCATTTATTTTCTAGAATAAAAATATTATAATTTTAAAAGGATAGTCAACAGGCAATAATGGAAAACAGAATTATCACTTACCTCTGTGTATTCATCAAAAGTATGATCTTCCGCCTGAAAAGTCTCTATCATCTCAACTGCAGTGCCATCAAGGAGCCAATTATATTTTTCAACTGAAAATTAATAATCTAATTTAAGTATCAATAATACTCTTTTTTTAAAATAAGGCTTTTTTTATATGATCATGGAATGGAATAGCCCATTCAATTAATTATTATTATTATTAATTGAGTATTAACATACTAGTACATTAATAAAAATAGAATAAAATAGACTTAAGCAAACCAGGTTAAACACAGATATTTTAAAATAAAGATAAAAGGTTAAGTAATGATCTTAAAATAATTTAAGAGATAAAAATAAGCCAGTTAAGATTTTGCTTAAGATATCAAATAACAATTATCCATCCTGACTTCATACACACTAGAGAAGTCTATAAACTTGAGCTGCTATTCTTATAGATTACTTTACTTTTACCCTTAATTTAGCTTTCTTTTTTTTCCAGCATTTCTTCTTTCTACCTTTAGGCTTTATCACCCTGATCCAGTTAGCATTCTCTCTTTGAACCAGACAACAGAATTCAAGTGTCTTAGCTTTGATCCTTGATGCTGCCAATAGCTATGTCCATATTAACTACTGGCTCTTCCTGCTCTTTCATGACAGCCCCAGATAACCAAATATCAGCCAAATTCTACTAAAAATAAAATGTCATCCTTTTAATAATAAAAGGTATAATATTATATTTATCATATATACCGTATGTCTCATAGTGTTGTCTTGCACCTTCTAAGTTACGATGTACTGCCACCTTTAGCACATTAAGTGCCCACTGTATCACATGTTCTGGAAGTTCTGTGTCAAGATTTACAGCTGGTGAAGTTGCTGATAGCCAAGAGGGTATTGATTGGACATTCTAACATAAATAAAAATGACAGTTTATGAAATAACTATTTGTGTAATTGGTCTACTAGTATATGTACATCAAATATTCTTAAACATTCTTTTCAGATTTTAGTAACCCAAGAAAAGATAACGATGCAAAATAATGATTTAAATTTGTATAGTTTATAATCCTATATAATAAAAGCAAAACATGTAAATTGACCATATCTCTGTTACATTCATAAGCCAATCAGGAGTGAGTATGCAAATTAACCCAATACAGATAGTGGCTTAATTTGCATATGAAGGCGCCCAGCGGCCTGGGTCTCAGGAACATCCTCGGGACCCAGGCTGCTCCTATCCTATAGGCCCACGTGTAGGCCCTGAGCAGCCAGGGTCCCAGAACACCCCCAGCCACTCCAGGACTACGGGTGCAGGTGCCAAGGAGATGTTCCTGCCCTGCTGCTACTTGCGTGTGCATCGATGCCAAGTGGCAGCCCAGGTCCATGTCCCCCAGCCCGGCATCCACAATGCGGGGCTGCTGGCCTGCGGAGCATGCCCTAAGTGGCGGTGGCTGTCGCAGCCTGGGTCCACATCCCACAGCCTGGCTCCACAGCACGGGGCTGCTAGCCTGGGAGGCGTGCTTCCCACCCCCACCCCCAGGCCATGGGGGACATGCCCTTAGCCCAGTGGACACAACACGGGGGTCCTCTGCACATGAGCTGCAGAGAAAACACCTTTTCTTTTAAAAAATATTTTTTTTTGTATCGATTTTTTTACAGAGAAGAGGGGAGAGGGATAGACAGTCGGAAACATTAATAAGAGAGAAATATCGATCAGCTGCCTCCTGCACACTCCCACTGGGAATGTGCCCCCAACCAAGGTACACACCCTTGACTGGAATTGAACCTGGGAACCTTCAGTCTGCAGGCTGATGCTCTATCCACTGAGCCAAACCAGTTCAGGTGTATACACCTTTTCTGACCATGCATTGGCTAAGCTCCCTGTATACGGCCACTTGCAGTGTTCTTGGTAACTTGGATTATAAGATTCCAAAAAGGTGATTTAGGCTTTTTCTACCACACTCCTGGAGGAAAAAATGAAGGTCCGCTGCTGGAGGGACTAAGAAATGTCATATCCTGCCCTAGCTGGTTTGGCTCAGTGGATAGAACCTACTCTTGGACCACAGGGTCCAGGTTCAATTCTGATCAAGGGCATGTACCTAGGTTGCAGGCTCCTCCCTGGCCGGGGCCCAGTTCTGGGCTCATGAAGGAGGCAACCAATCAAAGTGTCCCTCTCACATTGGTGTTTCTCTCTGTTTCTCCCTCTCTCTTCCACACTCTCTAAAAAAATCAATGGAAACATATCCTCAGGTGAGGATAAAAAGAAAAAAAGAAAGAAATGTCATATCCTTGCTGGGTCCGGTTTGGCTCAATGGATAGAGCGTCGGCTTGGGGTCTGAAGGGTCCCGGGTTCGATTCCGGTCAAGGGCATGTACCTTGGTTGCGGGCACATCCCCAGTAGGGGGTGTGCAAGAGGCAGCTGATCGATGACTCTCTCTCGTCGATGTTTCTAACTCTCTATCTCTCTCCCTTCCTCTCTGTACAAAATCAATAAAATATATTAAAAAAAAAAAAAGAAATGTCATATCCTACGAAAGATACATCTTGAAAATGCCTAAAGAAAACTGTCATTTTTTCATGATGAAGGGTCTGGAGTCCATGTTGATGAAAACACCTTTGCAGCTGTGGTGGCTGGCAGTGGCTGCAGCAGCCAGGTGTTGGGGCTGGCAACTTCCCCTGATCAGCCTGGTCTCCTCCCATAGAGGGAGGCCTAAGCCATCAGTAAGACACCCCCTGAGAGCTCCCAGGCTAGGAGAGGGGGGAGGCTGGGCTGAGAGGCCCCCTTCCCAGTGCACAAATTTCATGCACCAGGCCCCTAGTCTAATATAAAACTTAAGTTGGGTTAGTTTTCTATCATTCAACAAATATTTATTGAGTAAATATAATATCAAAGTGACTATACTGGAAAGCTCTAGAAAAAAACAAACATAAGTTGGATCATGTACTGAAGTGGCTAACAACTCAGGGAAGTTGAGACATGCATAAAAGTGTCATAACTACAAGAGCAAATGTTATCTTCAACCAGAACACTTTCTCAAAGACAAAGCCCTTTGTTTTAAAGTAAAATAACTTGGAGTATGGAAATAAAGAGTTGTTACATTTCATGTATATAAATACTTTATGGAGCTTCAACTCAATTTGATATGTTGAAAAAGAGCCATATAAAAAAAAAACCTGATTAAAAAGAAAAAACTTGATAGATAAGGATGAAGCAATACCTGCAGAGCTTCAGCTATTCTCTCTACCAAACCAAAAACAACATCTTCCAAATCTTGAAAGGTAGGGTAAAATTCCATTTTATCTTCATCAAATGTCAATTCCATCTTAAATATTGGCAGCCCTCGTTCATCTTCTTGGTCAAAGAGCTTTACAAATCCTTCTACAGTTCTCTTTAAGAGATCCTTTATCTGCATGACAGTATAAATTACTATTAATCTTTAAAGTACAAGTTCAACCTTTAACTAAAACAAGTTTATAATTAAGTCATTCTATCAATCCATTTAATCCTGAAAATTATCTTCCTTCAGCATATATGTTATTTTGTTGTTGTTATTCCTCACCTAAGGAGATTTTTTCCATTGCTCTTCAGAGAGAGTGGAAGAGTGAAGGGTGGGAGAAGAGAAAGAGAAACATCAATGTGAGAGAGACATCCACTGGTTGCCTCCCGCACACACCCCAAACAGGTGAGGGGAGTAAACCTATAGTTCAGGTACATACTCTTGACCATGAATCATACTCAAAACCCTTGGGTTTGTGGGGAGACTTTTAACCACTGAGCCTTGCCAGCCAGGGCTCTTTTTTTTTAAATCCTCACCTAGGGATATGTTTTTTATTGATTTTAGAGAGAAAGAAAGAGAGAGAGAGAAAGAGAGGGAGAGAGAGAGAGAGAGAGAGAGAGAGAGGCAGACAGACATTGATGTGAGAGAGAAACATTGATCAGTTGCCTCCCATTAGCAACTGACCCAGGATCAAACCCACAACCTAGGTATGTACCCTGACCAGGAAATGAACCCATAACCATTTTGGTATATGGGATGACACTCCAACCAACTGAGCCACTGGTCAGGGCAGCACAGTATGTTCTAAATAAATGTAGTCTAAAATAATAAATGAAAAATATATGCAAACTTTCATATTTTTATAGAATATCAACAATCTTAAAATGGCAACTCAGAATCTTCCACACTCTAGTAATTTTGCCCCTAGAAGACCAAACAACATGGTGAAGACTGAGGATAGGGGAACCCTTACCCTGAGGGTGAGGGTACCATGGGATGACAGGTACATGGGGTGAGAGGGATTAGTAAAGAAAGGCTAGCTGCTATTGTCACAAGAGCAAATTGTTCAATATTCATAAATTTTGTAAGCCCGTTACTAAACCTTTGGATGCTTGAAATTCATCATGGTGGGAATATTTATGCCATGGAAATTAGCAAACATTACAAATCAGAGTGGTTGTTGTTATTGTTGTTCCTGGAAAGCCAAATTTCCAGCACACCATTTGTTTAGGGTGAAGAAGCTACTGGAACTTAGAAATATGCACAATACATGACCAAAGTATGAGTAATCACTATATATAAAAGCCAACCACCCAGCACACTGTAACGACTGGAATGACTGGTCGCTATGACACACACTGCTGCCAACCAACCAGCCAGATGGGAGGGGCGGTTCCTCCCCTGATTGGCCCTGCCCCCAATAGGCCCCCCATACCCTGATCAGAGGCAATGCTCACCAGTCAAACTCCCGTATCCCCTCCCCACACCTGGTCTGGCCCAATCAGCCCCCATTGGGGCAGTCCAACTGGATCCCACTCGTGCACAAATTCATGCACCTGGTCTTTACTGTGTTCTCATCTTTAACCAACTGTTTGAAAATTTACCCAAACAGACAAATATAGATCTAAATGATCTTCAAAATGTTCCTCATCTCACCTGGCCAATGTGGTTCAGTGGTTGAGTCTTGATCTATGAACCAGGAGGTCATGGTATTTGGGGGGGACTTTTTAAAAATTTCTTTATTGATTAAGATATTACATATGTGTCCTTATCCCCCCATTACCCTCTCAACTCCCACACTCATGCCCTCACCATCACCACCCTGTTGTCTGTGTCTATTGGTTAGGCTTATATGCATGCATACAAGTCCTTTGGTTGATCTCTTTCTCTTAACCCCACCTTCCCCTACCTTCCCTCTGAGGTTTGATGATCTGATTGATGTTTCTCTGTCTCTGGATCTGTTTTTCTTCACCAGTTTATGTTGTTCATTATATTCCATAAATGAGTGAGCTAAAAGATACTCCAACCAACTGAGCCACCAGTCAGGGCAGCACAGTATGTTCTAAATAAATGTATTCTAAAATAATAAATGAAAAAATATGTCATCCTTGTCTATCAGGTTGTTTTTTATCATTCTCTGACTGGGTTATTTCACTTAGCATAATGCTCTCCAGATCCACCCATGCTGTTGCAAATGGTAAGAACTCGTTCTTTTTTACTGCAGCATAGTATTCCATTGTGTAGAAGTACCATAGTTTTCTAATCCACTCATCTGCTGATGGGCACTTAGGCTGTTTCCAAATCTTAGCTATGGTGAATTGTGCTGCTATGAGCATAGGAGTACATATATCCTTTCTGATTGGTGTTTCTAGTTTCTTGGGATATATTCCTAGAAGTGGATTACTGGGTCAAATGGGAGTTTCATTTTTAGTTGTTTGAGGAAACTTCATAGTGCTCTCCATTGAATGGCTGCATCAGTCTGCATTCCCACCAGCAGTGTACAAGGGTTCCTTTTTCTCTGCATCCTTGCCAGCACTTGTCATTTTTTTGATTTGTTTATGATAGCCATTCTGACAGGTGTGAGGGTGGTACCTCATTGTTGTTTTGATTTGTATCTCTCTGATGATTAGTGACTTTGAGCATATTTTCATATGCCTTTTGGCCTTCTGTATGTCCACTTTAGAAAACTGTCTATTTAGGTCCATTGCCCATTTTCTGATTGAGTTGTTTATCTTTCTTTTGTTAAGTTGTATGAGTTCCCTGTAAATGCTGGAGATTAAACCCTTATCGATGATAACATTGGCAAATATGTTCTTCCATGCAGTGGGCTTTGTGTTTTTTTGTTTTGTTTTGTTTTCTTTTTTTTTAATTAAATTATTATTTTTGTACATATACAATGCCCCCCCCCCCCCCCCCCCCGTACATACCCTCCCTCCCTGTGATGTTTGTTGATGGTTTCTCTTGCTGTGCAAAAGCTTTTTATTTTGATGTAGGGCAACAGTATCAGTGAAGAAATTGCTTCGGCATATGTCTGAGATTTTTGCTGCCTGTGAATCCCTCTAGTATTTTTATGGTTTCCCGTCTTATGTTTAAGTCCTTTATCCATTTTGAGTTTATTTTGTATATGGTGTAAGTTGTTGGTCTACTTTCATTTTTTTTTTTTTTTTTGCATGTATCTGTCCAATTTTCCCAACACCATTTATTGAAGAGACTGTCTTGACTCCATTGTATGTTCATGCTTCCTTCATCAAATATTAATTGGCATAGTGGTTTGGGTCAATTTCTGGTTTCTCTATTTTATTCCATTGATCTATATGTCTATATTGATCTATTGTGCCAGTACCAGGCTGTTTTGAGAACAGTGGCCTTGAAATACAGCTTGAAATCTGGTATTGAGATCCTACCTACTTTATTCTTCTTTCACAGGATTGCTGCAGCTATCTGGGGTCTTTTTTTATTCCAGATAAATTTTTGGAGAGTTCTTTCTAGATCTGTGAAATATGCCATTGGTGTTTTAATGAGGAATGCATTGAATCTATAGATGGCTTTGGGTATTATGGACATTTTGATGATGTTGATTCTATCAATCCATGAACACAGTATGTTTTCCATCTGTTTATGTTTTCCTCTATCTCTTTGTTCAGTGTCATGTAGTTTTCCACATATAGGTCTTTTACCTCCTTAGTTAAATTTATTCTTAGGTATCTTAATTTTTTTGGTCCAATTGTAAATGGGATTGCTTTTTCAGCCTCTCTTTCTGAAAGTTCATTATTAGTGTATAGAAATGCCATAGATTTCTTGGCATAAATTTTGTATCCTGCTACATTGCCAAATTCATTTATTAAGTCGAATCATTTTTTGATGGAGTCTTTAGGGTTTTCTATGTACAGTGTCATGTCATCAGCGACATGTTTTGCTTCTTCTTTTCCAATTTGGATGCCTTTTATTTCTTCTTCTTGTCTGAATGCAATGGCTAGTACTACCAGTACTATGTCAAACAGGAGTGGTGAGAGTGGGCATCCCTGTCTCATTCCTATTCTTAGGGGAAATGGTTTTAGTTTTTGCCCATTAAGTATGATGTTGGCTATGCGTTTGTCATATATGGCTTTTATTATTTGAGGTATGATCCTTTTATTCCCACGTTGCTAAGAGTTTTTATCAAGGAAGGGTATTGAATTTTGTCAAATGATTTTTCTGCGTCAATTGATATGACTATGTGGTTTTTATCTCTCAATTTTTTATGTGATGTATCACATTTATTGATTTGCAAATATTGTACCATCCTTGCATTCCCTGGATGAATCCATATTTATATTTAAAATACCAAACTAATTTCAATAACATTATCACTTAAAATACATAAAACATATTTACCTGATTTGACATAAGGGTCGAAACACAGCTATAAAATGAATCCAACTTTTCAGGTTTAATGCCTTCAAGAGCTTCCTTCTTGGTAAAAAGATTTATAACCTTTGGATACCATGTGTTCATTATCCTCTCTTCTGCCTTCCTAGCTTGTATTGATATATCATTTTTCAGTGATTCACAATCAATTGGGCCTTTAGCTCTATTATGAGAAAAATAAAAATTATTTTAAAGCAAATGATAGATATTGGTTTTGATATATAATTGTTAAAACAAATAAGAAATTTAAAAATTTTTGAAATCTAAAGAAAAGTTCTGGAGATTTATCAATGAATTTTAAAAATTATATAGTCAAACATATAAAGACTCAAACAGGAGACATTCACATTTTAAATTTTAATTAATAAATATGGCTTTTACCTAATTCCTGTTAAGTCCAGCAAAACTGTATTAGCAAATGTCTTGTGACCAAGGTCCAATAACATGTTCATAATTGGATGAACAATGTGCAAATTAGATAATATTTTATTTCTTGCTTGCATATAGTTAGAATGCCAAGGATTGGAATAATTCAGGCCTCTGGAAAGCAATACACCATGTTAAACAGAATTCAAACAATATACTCTTAATTTTAGAAATAATATTTATGACATGGAATTAATAATAAAGAGAGAAAACTGGGAATTGAGAAGAGGGAAATGTGGTCAGCCATGGAGGACTTAGGAAATATGCATATAATAAAAATACATCAAGATTTTGAAAGTGCGTTATCTTCAGAAAGAACAAAGGTCATTTAAATTTTTAAATTAAATTATTGGACTAACATTGATTAATAACATGGTTTCAGGTGTACAACTTTATAATACAGCATCTGTATATTCCATTGTGTGGTTACCACCCTAAGTCTAGTCTTCTGTCACCAAATATTTGACTCCCTTTCCCCTCTTCATACTTTCCCTATCTCTTTCCCCTCTGCTAACTACTATACTGAGAATAGGGATCATTTGTAGGCAAGGAAGGCTGATGGGCCAGGCATGAGTACCCTGCCAACTTTCACTGTGCTCTGGCTCAGTTACCTTGGACAGAGATAAATCAATTGGGGAGAAAGGATAGAGAAATCTATTTGGCATACACCAACCTCACTTAAAGTCAAATTGAACTGTGCATCCATATAAGTTCCCCTAATTGTATAGACTAAAACTAGATAAGTATATCATAGAGGATACTTTGGGGGAGAAAGAAAAAACAGCAGTAGTACTATTTTTTTCGGTGTTTCACAACTGTAGACTTAAATATAAGATCAGTTTATTTTCTTTTTCTTAAATATTTTTATTGATTTCAGAGAGGAAGGGAGAGAGAGAGAGAGAGATGGAAACATCAGTGATGAGAGAGAATCATTGATCGACTACCTCATGCCCACCACTGGGGATTGAGCCCACAACCGGGGCATGTGCCCTTGACTGGAATCAAACTCGGACCTTTCAGTCCACAGACTGAGCCAAACCAGCCAGGGCAAGATCAGTTTATTTTCAATCTATTACCAAAACCCAAGGGTAGCCGAAACCGGTTTGGCTCAGTGGATAGAGCGTCGGCCTGCAGACCGAGGGGTCCCGGGTACGATTCCAGTCAAGGGCATGTACCTTGGTTGCAGGCACATACCCAGTGGGGGGTGTGCAGAAGGCAGCTGATCAATGTTTCTCTCTCATTGATGTTTCTAGCTCTCTATCCCTCTCTCTTCCTCACTGTAAAAAATAAATAAAATATTAAAAAGAAACAAGGGTAGCACTGTTTTTAAAATAATTTACTCACACAGGGAATTCAGGTAAAGGACCTCCATCATCTTCAAGCCAGCTAACTGAAGGTTTCACAAGAACACTCTTCACTAAAATACATATATGTATTAATACTTCTTTAAAACCCTTTAAATATGATCAATAACATTTTGATCCAAGATTTTACAGAGAAAAAAATAAAAATCCATCAATTTGGAATTTCATAATTTCAAAAAAATGTTTACTAGGATAGTCCTTTTGTTAATATATTCCAATAAAGCTTATAATCTTTAAGCATGAGCCCAGTAATCTTTCATAATATTGATACATAATTCTAGACTTTCCTCTCATTGTAGATTGCTTCAAAAATAAAGTTTTTTTCTGCTTAGTTTATTTAAATAAAACTATAGTAAAATATTTTCTATAACTCAAATCAAAGTTTCTAACTCTTGATATTGAATGGTACAGTTTACTGTACATTAAATGATTATAAGAAAAAAATCCCTTTACTTGAAACAAAATCACACTTTTGATATTACTTTAGCCTTACTTTGAAAGTAAATTCAAATATAGTACAGCTTCAGTAAGTTCTCTTTCTGTCTATTGAAAAGTGCCTGGCATGGCCTCTTAAGAAAATTTATTCCAATAAAAATTGCAAAGGTTAAATCCCTAACAAATCTCCCCAGATCTGTTAATATTATCTTATAATCTAGTACGTTATGCAGCAAAAATTATATAGAATAAGTGCAATCTAAAAAAGCTATTTAGCTAATCCTACTTAATAAAAGCATAATATGCAAATTAACCATCAGTCTGCTATACCCACAAGCCACGCCCATCATCCATGCTCACCAGCCAATCAGAGCGAGTAAACCCAAATAAACCCAACCAAGATGACTACAGCCACAGAGAGCAGGAATGAGGCTTGGATTTTCCAGGCAATGGAGGAAGCCAAGCTTTCCACCTGCCCTTGCCGGGGTAGGCCTCCACTCAAGGCTACAAAGTTTCAATTATAGAAGGTAAACAAATCCAAATAGAAATGGCAGCAGCCATGGAGCTGGAAAGAGAAGGAGGCTAGGGTTGCCCCCGGCATCAAAAGAAGCAAAGCTTTCCGCACAACCTGGCCAGCCCAGGCCTCCGGGATTGGGCCTAAATAGGCAATTGGACATCCCATGAGGGGTCCCAGAATGGAGAGAGTGCAGGCTGGGCTGAGGGACATCCCTCCTCCATGCATGAATTTCGTGTACTGGGCCTCTAGTCCTAATAAAATATTAATATGCAAATTAACCATCATTCTGCTACACCCACAAGCCACACCCACAAGACAATCAGGAGCAAGTATGCAAATTAACCAAACCAAGAAGCCTTCAGTCACAGGGAGCAGGAGGCTTGGGTTTCCCAGGCAATGGAGGAAGCCAAGCTTTCCATAGACCCTGGCAGGCCCAGGCCTCCACTCAAAGCTACAAAGTTTCAATTATAGAAGATAAATAAATCCCAACAAAAATGGCTGCAGCCACAGAGCGAGCAGAAGGCTTGTCTCCTCTCAAGGTTACAAATTAGAGAAATTACAAATTGTAGGTAATTTGTAATTAACAAATTACAAATTGTAGGTAATACATGGTATCCAAATTTGCCTACAACTGAATTATAGAAGATAAATAAATCATGGCCTCTGCTTGGGTCACTGGGGGGCATGGCCAGCCTGCAAACCAACATAGGCCCCTCGCCCTGGCCACCCCATGCCCCAAGGGAACTCCCATCCTGATCCGGGACATCCTTCAGGGCAAACCAGCTGGCCCCCACCTATGAACCAGGCCTCTAACTATCCTATTTAATAAAAGGGTAATATGCAAATTGACCATCACTCCAACATACAAGATGGCTGCCCCCATGTGGACACAAAATGGCCAGCATGGGAGGGCAATTGGAAGGCACCAGGTCTGCAAAGGAGGACAGTTGTGGGTGATCAGGCCAGCAGAGAAGGACAGTTAGGAGGGATCAGGCCTGCAAGGGAGGGCAGTTGGGGGTGATCAAGCCTGCAGGGGAGGGCAGTTGGGGGTGATCAGGCCAGCAGAGGAGGGCAGTTGGGGGTGACCCAGGCCTGAAGGGGAGAGCAGTTGGGGAGGATCAGGCCTGCAGGGGAGGGGAGTTGGGGGTGACCAGACCTGCGGGGGTAGGGGGGCAGTTAGGGGCAAACTGGCTGGCAGGGAGCAGTCAGGCATCAATCAGGCTAGCAGGCAGAAGTGGTTAGGGGCAATCAGGTAGGCATAGAGGCAAGCAGTTGGGTACCAGCAGGTCTAGATTGTGAGAGGGATGTCACAATCCCGGTAGGATTGGGCCTAAATGGGCAGTCAAGACATCCCTCAAGGAGTCCCAGATTGGAGAGGGTGCAGGCTGGGCTGAAGGACACCCCACCCCCATGCATGAATTTCGTGCACCAGGGCTCTAGTAAGAACATAAAAAGTAACTAAAAAATGGCCTTAACTTGCAAATATTTTGACATTATAGGCTCAAATAAATAAAAATATTTAAGAATACAGATAGCTAAATGTATAACATGCATTAGTTGCATTTCTGCTTTTTAGCAGGGGAGCAAAGGTGCTATATATCACTTACCCAAATATCTCTTTGTGCTTTTTTCAAAGTCCCTTGACACCTCACTGATGAGATTTTGAAGGAGTTCTTCTCTTTTTTTCCCTTGCTTTAAAGACTCAGGTACCAGCATTAACATGTGATCCAGCCATTCCTGCTGAATAGGTACTATAGGACTACTTTCTACACATTGCTTCATATAAATATAGTTCAACTGAGAACATAAGAAGAAGAAAGTAAATGTTCTAAATTAAGTAGCATTTCAATGTTACTACTAAGTTCTGTGTTCTCAAGACAAAATTTTCCCTAAGAATAAAAACACTTGTATATTGCAAAATAACATATTTTCAGAATAAAAAGATTTTAACCCAAAATAAAATCTACAGATACCATTTTATATTAATCTTTATTTATGATGAGTTCTCACCGAAACAATGTTCTTGGTGTATTTCTCCTTTTCTCAAGGCAAATCAAAGACCTTTTATCTAAATTCCTTCACTCAACAAATATTCACAAATTCAACAAATATTTAGATATTATTCCAAATGCTAAGGATACAGTAGTAAATATATATATATATATATATATATATATATATATATATATATATATATATATATATGTATATATAAGTCCATGCTGTCTTGGAGATTACATTTTGGTACAAAGAAGTATAATTTCATAAATTCTCCCCTAACAGTGAGTAGTATAACAAAAATAGATACAAACAAATAGAAAGACAACACTAGATCTTGGTGAAGACATTTTAACATAATGAAAATTTTAGTTTGTACCAAAATTAGATTAATGCAATACTAATATAAATATGAACACATATTTTTATGGAACTAGACAAGTTAGCATAGAATTCATGTGGAAAATAAACATGTCAGAGTAACCAAGAAATCCATGAGAAAGAAAACCTACAAGGAAGGACTAGCCCTAGGAGACATTAAAATCTACACTAAATAAAAGAGAAAGATGCAAATTGACCATACCTTCTTGATGCCCACCAGCCCATCAGGAGTGAGTATGCAAATTAATCCAACAAAGATAGATAGTAGGTTAACTTGTATACACAGGTGGCCAGAGGCCAGGGGTGGGATGCTTGTGCCATCGCCATGGTGACAACTCAGGTGCTCTGCACCCCTCCAGCCACTCCGGGCCTCTGGGCAGTGTGGGAAGGTGGAAGGCAACTCTGGGCATAAGCGAAGGCAGAAAGGTGGCTCAAGCCAGGGCAAAGGCAGTGCTGGCAGCAGGGGAAGGAAGACCCATTCTTGCACAAATCTTCGTGCATCGGACCTCTAGTAAACCTTAAAATTTATTTAATTAGAACAGTGTAGTACGGGTGCATGAATAGATTATCCAATGGTAAAAGATGGAAAGTCTAGAAATAGGTCCAGTCCACAAGAAATTTTAGTATATGGTAAATGTGGCATCTCAAATTACTGGAGCAAAGATGTTTCTTTTTATTTATTTTTATTGATTTCAGAGAGGAAAGGAGAGAGAGACAGAAACATCAATAATGAGAATCATTGATTGGCTACCTCCTTCATGCCTCTTACTGGTGATTGAGCCTATAATCCTGGCAATTGAACCATGACCTCCTGGTTCATAAACCACTGAGCCACACCAGCCAGACCAAAGATGAAGTACTGGAATAACTAGTTAGCCATGTGGAAAAAGATAAATGTAATCAATACCTTACACTATGAACAGGAATAAATTCCAAATAGTTCAGGAATTTAAATTAAACAGTGGAACTATACAAAGACTAGGGGGAAAATAATTAATTTTTTGGTAACTTGAGTGTATAGAAAAATTTCTATCCTGCAAATTCCAGATACAAAAGGGAAAAAATAATCAAAAAAATTCTGACTACATAAAAATGTTTGCATTGTGTAAAAAACAAAGTCATAATATCAAGGTCAAAAAAACATCTGACAATCTGGTATGTTGCAATATATACCTCAAAGTATAAAAAAAATACTTAAATTTAGTAAATAGATAAACCTTAAAATCATTATGTTAAATAAAATAAGCTGGTGACAAAAAAAAAAAAACAGCACATTATTCCACTTATATGAGGTATCCAGAGTTGTCAAACTCAAATTCATAGAAACAGGAAACAGAATGGTAGTTGCCAGGAACTGAAGAGGTAAATGAGGAGTTGTCATTTAATAAGTTTCTGTTTTAAAAGGCAAAATTCTGGAAATGGAAATACTTAACATCATTAAACTGTACAATTAAAATGGTTAAGATAATAATTTTTATGTTAGCCCAGCTGGCATGGCTCAGTGGTTGAGTGTCAACCTATGAACCATGAGGTCACAGGTTTGGATTCCAGTCAGGGCACCTGCCTAGGTTTCAGGTTCAAGCCTATCAGTTGGGGCATACAGGAAGCATCCAATCAATGATTCTGTCTCATCACTGATGTTTCTATCCCTCTCTCCCTTACTCTTTGAAATAAATAAAAATACATTTTTTTAAATAATAAATGTTATGTTAGTTGTATTTTATAATTTTATTAATGTAGGAAAAAATAAGACCAAAATCCAATAGAAAATTAGGCAGAATATATAAACCATTTCACAATAAAAATATTATTAAGATAGCCCTTAAACTTATGAAAAAATGTTAATCTCACTCATAAAAGCAGATTTAAACCACCCTGAGATCCTATTTGTCAGCTAATTGAAAAAAAAAATTATAAGCCCCAAATACTGTGATAAGACTATAAAGAAGCAACACCCTCATAAACTGTGAGTAGGAAGGCAAATTACCACAACTCATGTGGAATGAAACTTTGTAATATCTAATAAAACTACATATTGATCCAGAAGTTCCACTTTTAGAAACTGAAAATAAACCCACAACAAAATGAAAACGCATATACACAAGGTTATTCACTGCAGCAAAATATTGGAAGCATTTAAGAAGGGCTGAAAAATTTGTTTTAATGTATGAGGGTTTTAGGGTCCTTCCCCACCCCCACACCCCACTATATGAAAGCAAAATCCTAGTAAAAGGAAAGAGGTGTGTGAATGCCGAGTGGGTAGGCTTGGGTTTGGAGATAGATATAGATATAGATATAGATATAGATATAGATATAGATATAGATATAGATATAGATATAGATATAGATATAGATATTATTGATTTTTTACAGAGAGAAGGGAGAGAGATAGTTAGAAACATCGATGAGAGAGTGTCATCGATCAGCTGCCCTTGACCGGAATCGAACCTGGGACCTTTCAGTCCACAGGCCGACACTCTATCCACTGAGCCAAACCGGTTTCAGCGGTTTGACTTTTTGTAGTCAGGCTTTCTGAACATGGAGATGTTAGATGCTACATCCTGAACGTGGGGCCCTTCAGTTCTAAAAACTTTTATGAAAAAGCCTGTCACTTGAACCCAAACCCAAGTCCTCTCATTGCCTCTTTGCTATCTGTTCAGGAAGAATATGACCAGTTCACACTTTTCGGAACAAGGGAGGAACCATTTGCCTACCTTATGATAAAACGACTCAGTGCTTATTTTTAAAGCCGGATTTTAAAAATTGGGTAGTATGAATGACAATGAGTGAGCTACTTTTAAGAGCACCCTGTAGTTTTATAGTTCTTATTCTAAACGTAAAGTTTTATAGTCCTTTGGGAGAAACTACAAGCCACCGTCTGCACAGACAGCACAGTGGTTTGGGGCGGCTCTCCCACAGCTCGGTGTACTGCAGGAGCCTCAGCCATTCTCCTCTTCCTCCCGAGTTACTTTGAAATGGCCTTTTTTTTTTTCTTTTCTTTTGTACATTTTGGCTACAGTATCGGTGGTAGAATATACTATAATATGGATCATCTCTACTTCTGTATTTATTTATTTATTATTAGACCACAGTCAACCACAGTCTTCTTTTCCCCTTCCACCTCTCTTTGCCTGTAGGATATACTGTATGTAGTCATGCACTTTGTATTAATATATTAGAAATCTACAGATCTGTTTTGTACTTTTTTATACTGTTGGATACTTATACTCAAAACTTTTACTAGGTTGTTGAATAAATTTAGTCTTATTAGAAAATAAATAAAAAAAGAATAAATTATTATATATTCCATACATTGGTAGTCTGTGCAGCAGTAAAAAAGAATGAGGAAATTGAATCAACACCTTAAATGTACACAATGTTATATATCAATTGATAAAGCTGGCAAGAAGAAAAGAATGAAAATCTCTATGAATTAATATGGAATAAGTTCTAGAATAAACAAAATGCAAAGGATATTTATAATCTGATGCATTTTGTGTAAGATAAAAGAAAAAGAAAAAACATGTTATGTTCTTTTATGAAAAATGAATCACAGGAAAAACAAGCCAGAAATAATGAGTGTGGTTATATAATGGAGAGGACTGGAATGAGTAGAAAGTATGGGAAGGATGGGCACAGGGTAAAAGGGACAGAAGTATACATTTTACTATAGTTCTGACTTTTAAGCCATGCTATTGTTTCACATGCTCAAATTATAAGTAAAGAAAATCAGTAAGAATGGGGGAGAGAGGGCGGGGAAAGACACTTTAAAAAAATACACACAGAGCCGAGACCGGTTTGGCTCAATGGATAGAGCGTCGGCTTGGGGACTGAAGGGTCCCGGGTTCGATTCCGGTCAAGGGCATGTACCTTGGTTGCGGGTATGTTTCTAACTCTCTATCTCTCTCCCTTCCTCTCTGTACAAAATCAATAAAATATATTAAAAAAAATAAATAAATAAAATAAAAAAATAAATAAATAAAAATAAAAAAATACACACAGAAAAAGAAATGAAGCTAACTTGATATCCAATATAATAAAGAGATAATATGCAAATTGACAATCACTCCAACACACAAGATGGCCATCCCATGTGGTCAAAGACGGCTGCTACAAGATGGCCTGAAGGGGAGGGCAGTTGGGGGTGACCAGGCCTGTAGGGGAAGACAGTTAGGGACAATCCAGCTGACAGGGTAGTAGTTAGGTGTCCACCAGGCTGAAAGGGGAGCAGTTAGTGGATGATCAGGCTGGTAGGCAGAACTGGTTAGGGGCAATCAGGCAGGCAGACAAGCGATTGGGAGCCAGTAGTCTTGGTTAGAGCCATGTCCAACTGCCCTGTTGGATCAGGCCTTAATGGGCAGTTGGACATCCCTCAAGGGATCCCAGACTGGAGAGGGTTCAGGGTGGACACACACACCCCTGTGCACAAATTTCATGCACCAGGCCTCTAGTCAACTTAATAGTCATACTGGAAGAGGTTTAGAACTAACCATGGTAACTTTTGAACACAGCATTTAGATTATGTACCTTCAAGCTAAGTATAAAAAATTATAGAAAAATATTGAACTATAGTGAATAGGTTTGTTTTTCATGTGTTATGTGTTATTAATTTTATAAATGTTTATGTATATTCTAGGATTTAACAAAATCCATATATATAAAAGCCAAATATACAAAGTGTCACCTCAGGAGTTCAACTGACCAGGAGTTCAACCCACTGAGAGTTCAATCCATCAGTATGATGTGTGCTGACCACCAGAGGGCAGCGCGAATGAAGGAAGGTCCTGGCCAGCAGGCAGTAGCTGATAGGGACCCTACCTGTATACGAATTTTGTGCACTTAGCCTCTAGTCCTATTTAATAAGAGAGTAATATGCAAATTGACCGTACCTCTGCTACACCCATAAGACACGCCCAACAGCCAATCAGGAGCGAGTATGCAAATTAACCAAACCAAGATAGCTATGGCCCCAGAGAAAGAGAAGGCTTGAGTTTCCATACACCCTGAGCCAAGCTTTCCATACACCCTGGCCTGTCTTGACCTCCGCTTAAGGTTACAAAATTTCAATTATAGAAGTTAAATAAATCCCAACAAAAATGGCTGCGGCCACAGAGCAAGCATGAGGCTTGGCTCTTCTAAAGGCTACAAAGTTTCAATTATATAAAATAAATAAATCCCAGACATCAGGGCCTCCACTTAGGTCACTGGCGGGGCATGGCCAGCCTGCAAACCACCACAGGCCCCCTGCCCAGGCAGCCCCACGCCTCTAGGACACCCTTCAGGGCCAGCTGGCCCCAACCTGTACACCAGACCTCTATCCTATTTAATCCTATCTAATCAAAGAATAATATGCAAATTGACCATCACTCCAACACAAAGATGGCTGCCCCCACGTGGACACAAGATGGGCAGCATGGGAAGGCAGTTGGGAGGGACCAGGTCAGCAAGGGAGGTCAGTTGGGGGCATTCAAACCTACAGGAGGGTAGTTAGGGGTGACCAGGCCATTAGAGGAGGGAAGTTGGGGGGGGATCCAGGCCTGCAGGGAAGAGCAGTTGGGGATACCAGGCCTGTAGGGGAGGGCAGTTGGGGGGGACCAGGCCTGAAGTGGAAGGCAGTTAGGGTAACAAGTCCTGCAGGGGAGGGCAAATAGTGGCAAACAGGCTGGCTGGGGAGTGGTTAGGGGGTGATCAGGCTGGCAGGCAAAAGCAATTAGGGGCAATCAGGAAGGCAGGCAGGCAGGCAAGCAGTTGGGAGCCAGCAGTCCTGGATTGTGTGAGATTGGATGTCCGACTGTCCATTTAAATTCATGCACCAGGCCTCTAGTAAATAAATAATTGTGGTTCTTAATAGCCAGGTTTCTCAAAAGACTCGAATGAACCCTGTGTTGTTGAAAACCACCTGAAGTCTAGTTGAACAAGTCCTATATCTAAGAATACATAGAAATCATGTAGAGAATGGTAGTATGGGCAGAGATGCAAAGTGGACAGGTCCTACACCCATGTGCTGCAGTTTAAATATCCCAGCTATGGAATCCAAGCCCCACACCAGGCTCCGTGGCCCAGTGTTTCAGTGCCAGGAAGAAAAGTCCCCATAACTTCTGCCTGTGAAAACCAGGGGGAGATTGTGGCTGAATGAGATAAAGGGCTCCTGAAGGCATTCCTCTTAAATGTCCCATACACAGACTTATCTGGACTCACTTGCTCTAAACTGCAGTGCTGGGTAGCAATTCAAAAGGTTCCAGGGACATATGTGAGGAACCCAATTGTTTGGCTTCAATCCATATGGAGGTATCTTTAGTCATCTATCCCCAAGGTATGGAAAATCTGTATCCCTCTCTGGGAACATGTTGTATAAATTCCTCTTTGATATACATATCCATGAGTTTACTTATCTTTTGCTGTTAAAGAAATTTCTCATGTTGTCACCTTTCCACCAATCATATCTTAGTCCCTTGTTGTTACCCATAGTCTTTTTTTCAAATCTCTTGACACCTAGCATGTGACTAGCATACAATAGATTCTCAATAAGTAATCATCATTACATCAATACTAGAAGCCTGGTGCACAAATTTGTGCACATTGAAAGGAAATTAAGTAGAAGAGATATTTTAATACCACTATTCACCCTTTCTCTATAATAGAAGTGTCAACCAAATTCATGATCAACAATGACAGATGGAAACACACCTGTGCAATTGGCGCCAGCAAGAGCTTAATATATGTATCGAGTAGATAAACTTGCTTAATTAGACCTGCTAAACTTTTTCCAGTTAAGTATCCCAACTTCTCTTTAAAGTAATTGTCAGCAACAGAGCCGTAAATATGAACACAAAGCAGATCATCATTGTAGATCATGCAGGGAGAACAAAAGGTGAAATATTTAACTGTAGCAGTGTTTGACTATATTCTGTGCAGTGAGAAAACCTGAAGTGATTTTCAAGTTCCACCATTTCTCACTTCTTTTCAGTCATGTCAAGTTTCTAAACTTTCTAAATCTCTGTTTTCCAGCTAATGAAAATAGGATTCTACCGAGTCTCCTATCTACCTTCTGTGAGGATCAAATGAGATGAGGCACGTGAAAATGCTTCACAGACATTTGGTTAAAGTGTAAAATGTTTGCACCTGGCTTTAAAGCAAATCAGGTTCCTGGGCTAAAGAATCTTCAAGGAGGCTAGTCGTTAAGGAGAGAAAGTGGGTGTTGCTACATGACATCATTACCCGGTGCACACAGACACCATTTCTGGGCTGGGCTGGGCTGGGCTGTGGGCCACATTTTGTGCCATGTCATCTTGGCAGTGTTGACTGCGATTTGGTGGGCTCTTGAACGGTGGTGGCAGGGCCTGTGTCCCACTGGGGTAAGCTGAGCATTGCTTTGTCGGCACTAGGTCCATGGTGCCGTTTCTTTATAAATGGCTAGTGCACATCATGGCAGCTCCTGCATTGAGCATCTGTCCCCTGGTGGTCAGTGCACATCATAGCGACTGGTCAGACAGTTGGAGGGACACTTAGCATATTAGCCATATATATATATATATATATATATATATATATATATATATATATATGTATATATTTTAGGCCTGGTGCATGAATTCGTGCATGGGTGGGGTCCCTCAGCCTGGCCAGCAATTGGGGCCATCTCACCCAGTCCTGATTGAGGCCGGCCAGCCAGAGGGAGGGACTGTGGGAGGTTGGCTGTGGGAGTGCACTGACCACCAGGGGGCAGCTCCTGCGTTGAGCATCTGCCCCTGGTGTTCAGTGCACAACATAGCTACCGGCCAGTCACCCAGCCATAACGGTCGCCTAGGCTTTTATAGAGAGAGATAGATTAGATGCATTTCCTTTGTAACTGTCATTTTGAATTGTCTTTCAGTTTTTTTGAATAAGAACCATAATATTTATAATGAATTCCCAAATACCAAATGCCAGCAATATAGCTCTTAAAACCCATATTGCCATCTATGACATGCTTGCTCCTCTGGGCAAAGAAAATGAGATCTGTTTCTAAATTTCTTTCTTTTCAAGACTGGTACTTGGCAGGTGGTCTTAGAAGAAGCTACTTTGTAATAGTTTCCTTGAATATTTTCAAAACAATCAATATAAAAAATTGAACTCACTCCTTTCTTTTTAATTTCACTGGTCATCTGTCAAAAGCAAACAAAAAGACAATTAAATCAAGCAGAAATTTTTAAGTGATTTAATTTTTTAAATACTAAAGTATAGTTTAAAATATATGTAATATTTTTAAATACTAATTATATTGAAATTGACTTAAAATAATTAAGAATTAAAACAGCATTAAAATATAGTTTTTAAAAAGAAAACAACTTACACTTGGAGGATCCTCTGGCTCTGGTGATAAACGTGTTCTTTTACTTAGTGTTTTGTCTAATTTTTTTTTGGCTCCCTCAATTCTGAAATATATAATTTAAAAATGTATGTATCTCTTGAAGATAATAGCATTAGGACATATTATTAAAACATTACAATGAATATTTTTTCAACAATACTTAAAGAACAGTTCTTTATCTGCCGAAACTGGTTTGGCTCAGCCGTAGAGCATCGGTCTGCAGTCTGAAAGGTCCCAGGTTCGATTCTGGTCGAGGGCACGTACATTGATTGTGGGCACATCCCCGGTAAGGGGTGTGTAAGAGGCAGCTGGTCGATGTTTCTCTCTCATCGACATTTCTAGCTCTCTATCTCCCTTCCTCTCTGTAAGAAAAAATCAATAAAATATATTTTTTTTTAAAAGAGTTCTTCATCTTACAAAATTTTCTATGAGAAATAAATCCTCAAAAGCCATTACCAATGAGATCTTAATTTTCCAATTATTCATGTATAATGTAAAAGAATGAGACAAAAATCAATTTTTTTTCAATTATAGCTTATTAAAAATTTTTAAAGTTCATCCTGATGCATTGTGGGCCTTTATATATATTCTCTCTCTTCATTACCACCCTTCAGAGAAACTTTTCCTTACCCCTTATATAAAGTTGCACTTCATTATCATCCCTTTTATCCTCACTTACTTTGATATATAGCACTTAGCACCACTTGACATAGAATATGTTTTATCCATTTCTATCCCCAGTGCCCAGTGAGTACCTGTCATAGAGTAGGTGCTCAATAAATAGTATTTAATGTACAAACTTATCACCCATAAAATACTCCTTCATCTGTAAGTAAAGTTACATCATCATATTATATAATCCATCACCAAATATGTATTGAATGCTTATATTATGCAAGATACTCTACTAGGTTTTATTAAAATACTAGAGGCCTGATGCACGAAATTCAGCATGGGTAGGGTTCCTAGGCTGGGCTGGTGATCAAGGCCAATCTGTGGGGCAACTGGTGGGGCAATCAAGGGTCGCCCTCCCCCACCACTGGCACCCGCCTTGGCACCACCCACTCACTGGCCTCGCTCCCTGACACCTCCGGTTACCTCCCTCTGTGGGGTGACCGGCAGGGCAATCTGGGTCCCCCGCTGGCACCCACTTTGGCTGGCCTGGAGCCTGCAGGCTGGGGCAGCTCCTGCATCAAGCATCTGCCTCCTGGTGGTCAGTGTGCTTCATAGCAATCAGTCATTCTATTGGTCAGTCTGCCATTTGGTTTATTTACATATTAGGCTTTTATTATATAGAATTACAGCAACAAATCTCAAGGAATTTAAACAGAATTGATAAGTAGATAAAAAACAGAGTGCATGGTATGGGACCCTGATGAATCAGAGGGAAAAGTTCACTTCCACCTGGAGATATCTGTAAAAGTTACAGGCTAAATGAACAAGTTAGTATATGCAATGAGCTTCAAAGAAAGAAGAGGATTTCAGGTAGAGATGTGGTTTTCTTGGGTAGATGGATCTAAAAACACAAAGACCTCAGAAATATCGTAGAAAGGCCAGGAAATGAACAAAGGGGAAAAAACAGGCGTAGGAAATTGTCTAATTTTCCCAGAGTTTATGAGACCAGATGAAGGTAAGTTTGGAGAAGTGGATTGGAATAACCAGTCAAAGGCCTCAAATGCCAAGCTTTTTTACTCAATAGACAATGGAGAATCACTAAGAATTTTTGAGCCTCGGAACATTCGGAAGAGAAATCTACCAATTGAAAAGGCTAAATTCACTGTAGGAAATGGCCAAAGTAGAGAATATTCAAAGAAAATTTAAGAGATCTGAGGGAAAAATTGAAGGATATCAAGCATAACAGGAAGGAGGAAGAACAGCAATTGAAGGAGGCAAAGGAGATATGATTAGAGACAAGAAGAGAACCAAAAGGAATTTTGAGGAAAGGAAAGGAAATTAGTTAATTTTTGAGAAAAGGAAACCATAAAATTATAGACTGGTAAACTCCATGAAGACTAAACCATGCCTGTTTTGCTATCTATACCACTTAGATAATGTACAGTAAGGTCAATAAATATCTGTGGAATCATCAGAACAGTGGATTTGGAAAAGATCTCATATGTCTAATTCATTACTAATGTATGAAGACTCTAAAAAAATATCAAATTGCACCCTAAGTGGATGAGGGGGATAACATTCATCACTTTCTACAGTAGCCCAATTTATTGTCAGCTAGCTCACATTCTTAGAAACAAATTTCTTATGTTGAGTTGTAACCTTGTAACTTATATTCTTTGGAGCTTTTTACAAAATGTCATATCCTTCTTCTTTGCTATCCTCCCAAAACTTAATAATACCTGTCCAGTTCTTTCAACTATTCTTGTCAAAAAAAAGTTACTATTTATGAAAAGCTTATTATATGCCTTAAGGTCTTTATATACATGGACCTCATTTAACTCTCACAAAAATCCTAAGAGGTGAACACTGTTCTAATCTCCATTTGATAGATAGTAAGATGAAGATCAGTAAAGCACCTGACTTGAAAAATTCACATGGCTAATAAGCTGCAGAGATGGAATCTGACCTGAGGCCTAGCTGATGCCAGAGTCTATACTCTCAACCATTAACTGAATTAGCTTTCTTCAAATGAGATCATTTCAAAATCCCTCACTCCTCTTTATTATGGTTTATCAGTGTCACGTGTCCCTCTTTTTTTTTTTGTCTGTAATGTTTCATTTCTTTTATTTAAATAATATTCTATGCAAGAGAGGCAAAAAGTGAACCTGAGTTAATTCTTTGCATTAAGTAAATAATTCTTCCTCTATTAAACTCTGCTCTTCCTTTTCAAAAAAAAATCTTTTCAAAGAATGAAGAAGGAAAATATAAAACAAAAAGGGAATTAATAGCACCATAAGGAGACTTATATTTCCCTCTGTATTTCATCACATATTGCAAAAATTAAATGTGATCATAGAAGTGGAGGTTCTAGTTAGGCTAATAGCAATAAGCATCTAATAAACTGTCCTGTATTTCCTTTTACAATCAAAAAGTATTTCAACTAAATTTGGCATTCAATATTATTTTATATTAGTTTTGCAGCATAGTGATTAGATCTTTATATAATATACAAAATGATCCCCCCAGTAAGTCTAGTACCCACCTGGCACCACACATAGTTATTATATTATTGACTACATTCACTATGCTTTACATCCCTGATCAGCATCCTTCTTAAAGTATGATCTCAGAATTTCAGATGCTGTTTGACCAGTGCAGAGTGAAAAATTTATCTCCCACATTCTAGACATTCTATTATACATTTATTTTTAAAATATATATGTAAATAATTTTTTAATGATTTCAGAGATGAAGGGAAAGGAAAAGATAGAGAACGAGAAACATCAATGGTAAGAGAGGAATCATTGATCGGCTGCCTCCTGCATGCTCTACTGGGGGTGGAGTCCACAACCCAGGCATGTGCCCTGACTGGAAATCGAACCATGATCTCCTGGTTCATAGATCTATGCTCAACCACTGAGCCACACCAGCTGGGCAAGACATTCTATTGATACATTTATTGAAGGAGCCTGAGACTAAATGAGCCTTTTTGAATAGCCTTATTTTCCTATTTAATTTTATTGATCCCGATAAGACTAAAATTGCAAAGGCTTTTGCACATGAAGTAAAAAAAAAACAAATGGGCCTGGAATATTGTCCTTCCTCTTTTAACCATCAGGGCCCAGGCTACACTTCCCTTCACCCTTCATTATCTCCCTAAACAGCCTACCTCTCGTAATTGATATTTTCAAGGAATTTGCCTTATACTTTGGTATGCTAATTGGCATTAGCAGTCTAGCACTGAAATTATCCCAACATAAATATGCCTAACTTCCCTTAGTTCTTAATATATAAATGCCACACCCTAATATAGCAAAAAATTCCTGGAGTGTTTTCTCCCATTGTTATAAGCAAAAAGAGCTAGGAAAAATATATGGTGAGTCTTTTTCAGTCTATCTATTTTTGCTTTGTGTGATAACAATAAATAAACAAAAACTGGATAATTTTAAAGGACTGTGTGAAACACTACATGCAGTGAAGGAAAGGATAGTCTGAACAAAGAGTGATATAGTAAACATGGAAAAATGGCTCATTCCCAGGACTCTGGAAAGCTACAAAATGATTTTGGCTCAGCCAAGTCTTTCCAGAATCTGATTCCAACAGGGAGCCCTGTTCTGCCCACAGTTGGACCTCCTACCTCATTCCTGGAATACTAGTCACAGACTGCACCCACCTACCTTTGTATCAGGGAAGATTATATTCCTATTGCCTAACCGGTAGAGGTAAGCAAGGAATGGAGAATAACAAAATCCACAGTAATCCAGAAAGTGTGTTTCTAATGTAAAAACTTTTAATTCCAAATACATTTTCCCAAATAAAACTCATGGCAATTCTAATATCAGCATTAATACAGCACTCTGCTTCAGATTTTTTAAAATTCTTTAATCCTTACCCAAGGATATGTTTTTTATTTATTTTTGAGAGAGAAGAAAGAGAGAAACATCAATTAGTTGCCTACAACACACTCCAACTGGGAATCAATCCTGCAACCTAGGTATGTGCCCTGACCAAGAATCAAACCCACAACCTTCTGGTGCACAGGACAACACTCCAACCAACCAAGCCACCTGGCCAGTGCTGCTTCAGATTATTTTGAAGCAGGATTTTTTTATTAAGCACCCAAGTGAGAAAGGTACTGCATATAGATCTGTACAAAACACCATAAAGGTAAAGTTCTCCCTTAAAAATGTCATTCATTCACTCACTCATTCACCAATAACAACATGCCAGACACTGAGCACTTTGTGTTGAGATCTCTGTCCTTGAGCATGTCAAAGTAAAGTAGAAGACAATAACAACTAAGAAAATAAACAATACATTATGTTATAACACATTCTCTCCTCTCTGCTCATGACATCCTGAACTTCTACTATACCTCCTATCAAATTGGAGGCACTTTCTGAGTCTGTTTGCTTAGTTTGGCCCTTCTCTATCCAACATCTAAATATTATAATTTTTGAAGGCTTAGTCCTAGGCCTTCTTCTCCTCTCAATATTCCCTCTCTCTCTCTCTCTCTGTATTTCTCTCTCTCTCTTTCTGTATTTCTCTCTCTCTCTTTCAATCTCCAATTACTCCCCATAGCTTTAAAAATTATTTATATTCTGCTGACTCCTAAATTGGTATATCTAGCCTAGGCCTCTTCTCTTATATATCCAACTGCCTAGTTAACATATTTCCTCCTAGATGTCACATAGCACCTCGATTCCTAAAAAGAATCATTGCTTTTTACCCCTCACCCCGCAATCATCTCCTGGACTTTCCAATCTGCTATACATATGAACATTACCATCCACCTTGTTACCAAAGGCAATCCAGTAGCAAGTCCTATTGATGCAGGCTCCAAAACATATCACCTGCAAATCCACTTCTCTGTTCCTCCATTGTCTCCAGCCTTATCCAAACCATAGAAGCTCTCTATGCTACTATCTGCGGCAATTTTTTTTCTATTTCTTTCTAATCTTGCCCTCTTCCCTCCACCTCAGTCTATTCCTAATAGCAGAGTGATATTTTCAAAGTGTAAGTTGGATTTCACGTCACTTCCCAGTTTAAAACATTTCAATGGCTTCTACTGAATTTGAAATAGTATCTGAATTCCTTATCATGTTCTGCAAAGCCTTTCACAATCTATCCCCACCTTTGTCTCCATATTCACCTGATACCACTCTTCCCACAGCCCCTAATACTCTGGTGCATTGGCCTTTTAAATTACTAGAACACACTAAAAGCATTCATATTTCAGGGCTTTCATGCTTGCTATTCCCTTTGCTACAGTGCTGTTCCCATGGTTGTTTAAATGATAACTTTAGATTCTCTACTTCAATAGCATTTCCACAGGCCTTTCCTGCGATGTTCCTTGCCTATCACACTCTATCCCACTATCTTATTTGTTCATAGGACCAACGTACATATAAAAGGTTAACATACTTTTAAAAAAACATATTTACTATCTGTTTCCTCCCATTAGAACATAAGCTTCTTAAAGATACAATTCTTTTTGTGTTCCCTATAGTCTCCCCAGTAGTAAGCACAGCAGCTTTGTAACAATAGGTACTTAATGTCTGCCAAATGATGTAAGAGTAATATGTGACAGAGTTAAAGATGCATTAAGGGGATTAGGAGAAGTCTTTCCAAAGGTGGTGATCCATAAACTAAGCCTTGAAGAACTAGTGTAATTCGGGCAGGCAAATACTTCCAGTGAAGGAAACTGCAGGAAGCAACTGTAAAATTTATTTTTTATTTAAAAATTTTTCTCATTGATTTTTAGAAAGAGAGGAAGGGAGAGGGACCCAGAGCAGAGAGAGAAACATTGACATGAGTGAAACATTGATCAGACCGAAACCGGTTTGGCTCAGTGGATAGAGTGTCGGACTGCGGACTGAAAGGTCAAGGGCATGTACGTTGGTTGCGGGCACATCCCCAGTGTGGGGTGTGCAAGAGGCAGCTGGTCGATGTTTCTCTCTCATTGACGTTTCTAACTCTCTATCCCTCTCAATTCCTCTCTGTGTAAAATCAATAAAAATAGCCAAAACCGGTTTGGCTCAGTGGTAGAGCGTCGGTCTGCAGACTGAAAGGTCCCAGGTTCGATTCCGGTCAAGGGCATGTACATTGGTTGCATGCACATCCCTGGTTAGGGGTGTGTAAGAGGCAGCTGGTCGATGTTTCTCTCTCGTCGATGTTTCTAGCTCTCTCTCTCCCTTCCTCTCTGTAAAAAATAAATATTTTTTTAAAAAATCAATAAAAATATTAAAAACAAAACAACAACAAAAAAAACACATTGATCGGTTACCTCCTGCATGCCTCTACTAGGGACTGAGCCCATAACCCTGGGCATGTGTCCTGAATGGAAATCAAACCAGCAACCCTTTAGTACATAGATGATACTCAACCAACTGAGCAACATCAGCCAGGGCTGAAATTTATTTTTTACTAAACTATGAAAAATATAATATACTAAAGGCCTGATACACGAAATTCATGCAAGAGTAGGCCTTCCTTCTCCTGGCTGCCGGCACTGGCTTCCTTCTGGCACCCGGAACCTGGGTTTCCCTAGCAGACCCGGCTTCATCCAGAAGGCCCTCTGGAAGGACATCCGGCCTAATTAGCCTATTACACTTTTATTATTATACATTCCTGGAACTGCAAGTAATTCAACATGACAATGTGAGAAAGTGAAAGGTTTTAGAGTAAGAATAATACTTAACTCCTAAGGAACCCCCATCTCTATTCTGTAAGTCTACTGAAATGTTGAGTAGAGTCTTAGAAATGAAATGGGTAAAGGATCTTTAGTAATACATATACTAATATTAGTTAATATACCTTATAAGTTTGGATTTAAACATGATTAGATGATTGATAAGCTAATAAAAATATAAATCTAAAAAAAGTTATATAGATCAGTTTAATTGTAAGGAAAATAAAATTTGCAAAAATTAGCAATATGATCATTAACAATGTAACAAATAAAATTTAGTCAGTTGCAAAAATATGTTTAAATGAGGCAAACCACGTAGGAAAAGAGAATTCAGAAAGAGAAGCTGAAATGTACCAAGAGAATTTTTCCATTTTATCATTCAGTGTGAGGTTAGAATCGTACAAATAAGCTCACTGTCTTTTTTTTTCTTAGCTATCCCCAAAAACCTATAGAGTCAGGTACCTAGGAAATTCCCAGTAACGGCTAAATTAAACTGAGACATCCTTATCACAGCTTTTGGTGAATGGTTTTAATTTCCACTAAATTGGAGAGGAAAGGACAGGATGTTGTACTACATTTTCTTTTGTAGGTAAAAAAAATTTAAATACAAGTAGTTTTAGGATATATCATAAAAAATCTGGTTTGGGTGGCTCAGTTGGTTTGAGCACCAGGATTTTGAGCTCAATTCCTGGTCAAGGCACATTCAGAAAGCAACCAGTGAGTGCATGGATGAATAGAACAGCATGTTGATGTTTCTTTCTCTCAAATCAATAATTTTTTTTAATTTAGATATATTAATAAGTATTTGTTCAAATGCAATATTATTCCTAGAGGCCCAATTACTTGGTTTTACTCTCAAAAACCAGTATGATTATAATATGTAAAGAGAAGGAATCATATGGTGCTTAAAATATGTGAACCTTAGAACCAGATTGTGTAACCTTGGATAAGTTATTAACTTCTCTGCAACTCAGTTTACACATCTATACAGAGATAACAGTAGGACCCATCTTATAGGGCTGTTGTGAGAAATATAGGTGAAGTGATAAAAACAATGCTTAGAGTAAGCACTTACAGTACATCACTCACTGTCATTATGATTACTTTTCTATTGTTTTCCTAATTGAACTTTAAGATGATATAAAACTGTTTATGAAAACCTACATAGTTAAAGCTTTTTATTTTTTATTTTTAAATTACTAGATAAATTAAACATTTTAATATGGAAAATACTAGTACTTTGAGGTACAAGAAGAAAATTTAGATATTTTTAATTTTATTTCAGAGGAAGGCAGAGAGAGAAAGAAACATCAATGAGAAAGAGAAACACCAGAGGAACACAGATTGGCTGAGGAGAACCTAGGCATATGCCCCAACTAGGAATTGAACCTACCACCTTCTGATATATAGGAGGCGGCTCCAATCAACTGAGCCACATGGGCAAGGGCAAAAATTTAGGTATTTTTATAACCTTAAAGTAGAAAGAGATTCTTTGAAAAATTGGGAGAAATATATTTGACCCATTATTTTGGTAAATGATCCTATATAATAAAAGGCTAATATCAAATAGACCGAATGGCAGAAGTACCGAACAGCCGGTCACTATGACATGCACTGACCACAGGGGGCATGTGTGGAACATGGCAGGCATGGCCACAGTGGAATGGTGGAGCAGGTGAGTGGAGGCGCCGGTCGCCGTCATCAGGATGAGCCTCTACTGGTTCCTAAAAATTCTTTGCTTCTGTGCCCCATGGTCCCACCTGGTGCTCACACCTGCCGACACCCGCAGCAGGTGCCCAGCACCAGTCCTGATTGCTCAGTGCCATCAGCAGGTGCAAGCAGCGGCTGCTGGCCCTGATCATCCCTGAGGGCTACTCCACCTTCCCCTGTTCTGAGGGGTGATCAGGGCACCAGCTGCCACTCGCACCCACTGCTAGTGCCAGCCGCAATCACTCCACACCCTCAGCAGGTGTGAATGGGGCTGATGCCATCAGCACATGGGAATGTTGGCAGTGAGAGCAGGTTACCAGCAGATGGGACCAGAGCCGTGGCGGGAGGGGTTGGGCAGGGGTACGGAGGATGGGCCAAAACCTACCCCTCTGCCTCCTGCAGCCTCGTGAACCACAGTTTCTTTCAAGGTACACTAGGCCCCTAGTAACCATATAATAAGCCCTGAAAGAAAAATGATCTATGGACATGGTAGAGAGTTCACACAGAACTAATTCAAATACTCCCAAAAATATGAAAAAAGTTCTATCCCAATACTAATTAGGGAAGAGCAAGTACAATATCAAGGAGACTTTATTCCCCCCCCCCTTTTTTTTTTTTACCATTAAAGAGGATGCTCTTTAATTCATTGCTGACAGAAATGGAAATTCACACTTCCCAAGGCAATTTGGCAATATATGAAAAATGTATACCTTGTTTCTAGGAATTTATCTTAAAGATATAAAGGTGTGTGTAAGAAATCAGCTACTGGGATATTTATCACAGCACTGCAAAATGTCCAGAGAGGACTGATTATATACTTTGTGGTGTAAAGATAACAATGGAAAACAGTCATTAAATATGATGTGATGGAAGTATACTTACTGACATAAAAGAGCTACACAATGAAATGGAAATACAAAATTTATACAGCAGTGGATTAAGAATGGGTTTATAAAGCTTTTTACAAAAATACTAGTTCCCCAGAGCACAGATTCATGCATATTGAAAGAAAATGAATTAGAAGGTGGCCGGCAAAGCAGGACTAAGCGAGACAGGACAGATACACTCTGGAGCCAAACTCCCACGGTCCCTCCCCGTCCTGCCGCACCTGGGATGGTGCGGTGGCTCGAAGTGTGTGAGTGGAGTGAGTGGGGTCCCTCTGGTGGTGGTGTCCCTCGGCCTTGCCTGTGGAGATCAGGCCGAAACCAGCTCCCCCTGAGAGGTCCCAGATTGCAAGAGGGCAGTTCTTGGGTGACACACCCCAGAATCGGGCTCCTTCCTCTCTGGTTCCATGATGCATCACCCGAGAACCACTACTGGTAAGTCACTGCAGCTCTTGTGTTGAGCCTGCCCCCTGGTGGTCAGTTGTGTCATACCTACTAGTCGGTCGGCTGGATGGATAGTTGCTTGCCTTTTATATATATAAATGAACACAAAATCATTTCACTTGAATTCTAAACAAGAATTATTTACTAATATGCTACTTACACTAACTGATTAATTGTCTTCTTTTGCTCTTTGGATCTTCTATACTTCAGAAGCTTACTTTGTTTTGGTGTATCCACACCTATGTCTTCAGGAGGATGAACAATGGGAGGTAACTTCAAGTTCAGAGCCTCCTTTTCTGCTGCAATGGCAGCTTTGTTTGGATCTGACATCTTGGTCTCCTAAAGATTAAAATACTCTATAATCTGAGGAGAAAAAGTCCATAAAGCCATTATTGTAAAAACTAGCCTCTATATATTGATAACATACCTAATATATCAATCCCCAAAATTCTAGGCCTTTTTTTAAATTTATTTTTTATTTTATTTTATTTTTTTTATAAGAACAATTTTTATTCAAAGATCCGTAAATGATCCCTCTTTTTTTTTTTTTAATAAGTTTTTATTGTTCATATTATTACAAATGTTCCTTTTTTTCCCCCCCTCTAGGCCTTTTTAGATCTTCCTCTCAAGTATGGTTTTAGTCTTCATGGCAGTTAAGGCATTCTCCCTCCCAGAACACACTGGTGCCTTTCCCTTCCCCCTCCTCGTCCAAGGCACATTACCATTAGCTTCCTTACTCCCAAGCTCCAAGAGCCCTTCCTTTAACCTCTATAACTTGTTTCCTAAGTCCATTTCTTCCAGGAATTACTTTTTCTACCTCTGTGATTTACTAAATAAATGTACTCTTACAAACACACACACACACACACACACACACACACACACACACACTAAAACAAGAATGGCAGTTGAAATAAATGGGCAGGGATTCCTGTTAGAGTTCTAACCATCCACTTACTATAAAAAAGTGAAAAAAATCACTTCCAGGTTAGGGCTTTAGTTTCCTCAAGGATGAATTTACAGTTCTAAAATTCTCTGTTCAAATTTTCCCAAAGATGCAAATCACAACAACAAATCCAATTGTTGAGGTATAATCTCTCTCCCCCCAAACCAACTTAATATCATTATTTAAATATCAATGTCGTATCTTAGTTTTGCTACCTTCCTAGAAAGTGATACTATAATAAAGCACAAGTAAATGCTGGACAATTAACTGATACAACTGCATTTACCCGTAATCCCACAGAATTTGGAGATTCCTGCCATGAAAAAGGAAGTATTTCTTCAGGCATCTATTTGGTGATCTCTTGGCTTTAGAGAGGGGTGAAAAGCTGAAGACAAATAAGTACCTGTCTCCTTTTCACTACTTCTCAGCTGCGCAGATAAGAGGGAAACGTTCAGTGAACTTCTCTCCTGGCTAAAGAAAAAGGAAAAGGGAAGGGCGAAACTTCAGGAACCCCACGGACTGATAGGCAGTAATCTGCCTCAGATACAAAGTTGTCAGTCGCCATAGAAACTGCCCCTCGCAGCTGGAGAGATTGGGTAAAGGTTGCCTGGGGAGGCAGTTGCTGAGCTGCAACAGATTAGGACTACCTGCCACAACAATAATTCATTACACAAGTAAATGGAGGGTAGTTGAAAAAGGTTGTTTTGTGGGGGTTTTTTGTTTTGTTTTGTTTGTTTGTTGTTGTTTTTCTACTTGTCTTCCTTTGGAAGGAGTCCAGGGAACCAGAATCTTCAAATTGTGGAAAATGGCAAGACTGGGAATTAGGATCGGTTGGAAATAGACGTAAACACTCACTTCAATTGAGGCTCGAGTATTCAAGTGTCCCCATAGTAACCTTTCTATAAATATTGCAACTAATCAGCAATATAATTTATCTTGTTTCTATATTTGGTATTTATTTATATGGCACTTTTTCTTCAGGAAATCATTGGCAAAAAAAGGTTAAGGTGTATAAATTTTATGAGTACACTTGGAATCAGAAATGTGAAAAACTTCCCTATTTGAGGCTGCACAATGGATATTCATCTTAAGTATAATAGCTTAACTACTATGTGCACAAATAAATGGGGGAAAATAAGTCCTGGGATATATTGATGGCCTATTCATTCAACAAATAGTAGTATTTGAGCATCTATTTGCCAGTCACCATAATATAGGCTACACTGTTGTGTCTGGCATACAATAGGTCCTCTATGGGGGTGACTGGATAAAGAAGATAAAGGCATTAGATAAAAAACATATATGCATACCCCATGTGCACAAGACAATAGTTTTATGAAGGCTAAGGGATGGTAGAGGTGGACAAAGGGTGAGGAAAAGGGAAAAGGAGGACACCTACAATTATGTCAACATTAAATTTTTTAAATAAAAATAGCTTAAAATAAATGAAAATGTTATCTGGGTGAGTGAACAAACAAATGAAGTATACTTGTAGCTTGTAAAAGCAATCTATCTTTCTGTAGAAAACAAAATATTTGTATGTGATGGTTCTTTGACATATCCTTACAAGGACTAAAGGGAGAACATCAGTCTTTCATATCCTAGACTAGATGTATCTTCTCCCATTAATTAAACAAGCACTAATCTAATAGTGCTGTGAAGAGATTTTTGCAGATATAATTCATTTATAATCCCTAATAAATATGGAGATTTAGGTGGGCCTGACTCAATCCATGTAAGTAAAAAAACTTAGCTCTGGCCAGTGTTGCTTGCTCAGTGGTTAGAGTGTTGGCTGGCACACCAAAGGGCTAGAGGTTCGATTCCTAGTCAAGAGCAGGTACCTGGGTTACAGATTCTATCCCTATCCCCAGTTGGGGTGTGTGAGGGAGGTAATCAATAGATTTGTCTCATATAGATATTTCTCTCTCTCTTCCTCTCTCCCTTCGACACTTTCTAAAAATCAATGGAGGGGGGAGAGGGGGGGCAATGTTAAAATATGTACACAGATAATAATTTAATAAAAATAATAATAAATAAATAAATAAACTCATCTCCTAAATAAATAAATAAAAATAAGAATCAATGGAAAAAATATCCTTAGATGAGGATTTACACACACACACACACACACACACACACACACACACACACACAGACTTAGGCATCCAAGAGTCTAATTCCAAACAGAAGCTAACTCTACAATCACTCGCCTTCTCTGGATTTTTCCCTTCCCAACAGCCTGCCCTTACAGACGTTGGACTTGCAAAAGCGAATTCCTTGTAATAAATTCATATATATATATGTGCAAATATATACACATACATACATATGGATACATATAGAGGACATATGTAACCTACTCGTTCTGCTTCCCTCATTATACTCTAATATAATGCACATCGGTTTTAACAGCATAATTTATGTACTCTAAAATTCACCATTTTAAAGTATATAATTCAATTATTTTTAGGAAGTTTATAAAATTGCACAATCATTACTAAGGTTAAGTTTTAAAATATTTCCATCTTTGTGATTGGATCCAGCCAGTGTGGCTTAATGGTTGAGCATCAAGCCATGAACCAGGAGTCCCCAGTTCTATTCCCTGCCAGGGCACATGTCTAGGTTGTGAGCTCAGTCAGATAAGGAGCACCTGATCAATTATTCTCTCTCATCATTGATGTTTATATCTCCCTTTCCCTCTCTCTTCCTCTCTGAAATCAATTTAAAAAAATGTTTTAAGTTCCCTTGGGCTCATATTCACTCAATCCCTACTTCCACCTCCAGCTCCAAGCAACCACTGTTTTGCTTTTGGTCTATATAGACTTGCAATTTCTGAACATTTCATATAAATGGAATCATATATTATTTACATTTTTGTCTGGCTTCTTTCACTTAATGATAATTTGTTTGAGGCTCATGCATGAAGTTCATTCCTTTTTATTGCTGAACTAGTAGCCCTGCGCAGGAATCCAGGTACCAGTAGGTACCTGCCACCTTCCTGTAGCTCTCAGCCCACTGCCCTGCCCTCCTGTAGCTTCACACACACACACACACACACACACACACACACACACGCTCATTGCTTGCTGCCCTGCCCCCTCCTGTAGTTCTCTGATGCCCGCTTATAGTTCGCTGCCTCCTGCAGATCCATGATCTGGTCGTTACGCTGTGGGTCGTTACGCCTCACAGAGTAATGGATAATTAGCATGTTCTTCTCTTACTATATAGGATAGTCTTCTATTGTAAGAACATATCACATTTGTTTACCCATTCATCAGTTGATGGACATCTGGAGTGCTTCAGTTTGAGGCTATTATGAATAATCCTGCCATAAACATTTGTGTACAAATCTTTGGGTGAACATATATTTTCATTTCTGATCAATAAAAGCCTAGGGTAGACTTGCTGGGTTGAATGGTAAGTCTGTGTTTAATCTTTTAAGACACTATCAAACTGTTTCTCAAAGTGTCTGAAAGATTTTACATTCCTACCAGCAAAGATTTTCTCCTATGTTTTCTTCTAGTTTTAGGTTTTATATTTTGGTTTATGATCCAGTTAGAGTTAATATCTGTATGTGGTGAGAGGTGTGGATTCAAGTTCTTTTTTTGTTACTTTGCATACATATAGAATTGTTCCAGTGCTATTTGTTGAAAATTGTTCTTTCCCTCACTGATTTGCCTTTCCATTGTTGTTGGAAAAAAATTAATTGGCCATAATTTCTGGACACTGCTCTATATGTCTATCTTTATAGATCAAACTGTCCTGATTAGAGCAGCAATGGCTATAGTTTTAAAAGTGGATAGTATTAGTGCTTTAATTTTGTTCTTTTATAAGAAGTAATTTGAGGGAATGGAAGTAGGAGGAGGTGGAGGAGGTCATAGGGGGGATAGACAATGATAGGAGACTTGACTTAGAGTGATGAACACACAATAAAGTGTACAGATGATGTGTTGTGGAACTGTGCTACTAAAACCTGTATAATTTTGTTAACCAGTGTCACCCTGATAGATTTAATAAAAAGAAAAAAAGGAAGTACTTTTTAATATTCTAGGTCCTTTGCATTTCCATATAAATTTTAGTATTAATTTATCAATATCTGTAAATGAAATAGCTGGAATTTTAAATCTTTTGCTTTGAAGGAAAGAAAAAATATGTTAACTAACTAAAGATATTTAATTTGAGGCTTAAAAATCCTTCCCTAAAAGCTCTATTTCCACCAAAACTGGTTTGGCTCAGTAGATAGAGCATAGGCCTGCGGACTGAAAGGTCCCAGGTTCAATTCAGGTAAGGGCATGTACCTTGGTTGCAGGCACATTCCCAGTGGGGGGTGTGCAGGAGGCAGCTGGTGGATGTCTCTCTCTCATCAATGTTTCTAACTCTCTCTCCCTTACCCTTCCTCTCTGTAAAAAATCAATAAAATATATATATATATATTTTAAAAAGCTCTATTTCCACCGAAACCGGTTTGGCTCAGTGGATAGAGCATCAGCCTGCGGACAAAAGGGTCCCAGGTTCGATTCCGGTCAAGGGCATGTACCTTGGTTGCGGGCACATCCCCAGTGGGGGGTGTGCAGGAGGCAGCTGATGGATGTTTCTCTTTCATCATCAATGTTTCTAACTTTCTATCCCTCTCCCTTCTTCTCTATAAAAAATCAATAAAATATATATTTTTTAAAAAGCTCTATTTTCAAGTCTAAGGCTTAGAAATATTATTTACAAGAGCAGATTATTTATGAGAGCACTTATAGATATGACACCAAAATGTGATGATTCTCTAATACTACACAAAAAGTTTCATCTACTTCTTTTAAAAAAAATATTTTTATTGATTTCAGAGAGGAAAGGAAAGGGATAGAGAGGTGGAAATATCAATGATGAGAATCACTGATTGGCTACCTCACGCATGCCCCCTACTGGGGGGATTAAGCCCGTAACCTGGGCATGTGCCCTTGGCCAGAATCAAACCTGGGACCCACTCCTTAGTCCACAGGCTGAAGCTCTATCCACTGGGCAAAACCAGCTAGAGCTCATCTACTTTTTAACAGAAAAATTGAAGATGCTATGTTTTATATTATGCATTGTTTATTTCAAAATTAAAAAGGGGATTACAGGAAAAACAAATGAGTTAATATGTTTAAGAATTCTTAATGGAGCTAAACTGTGATAGGTTTCACCTAAGTTCTTTGATTGAATTTTTTCAAACTAATTTTTGATTGTTGTTATATACTAACATTCTACCTTATACTAAATGATATAGCTATTTCATATATTATATATACAATGCAATACAGTATAGTATAATATATGTCATCATTATAAATTATACAATCACCAGTTATATTTAATATGAAATATAGTAAAATGTAAAAAAGAAATAGAATTGTTGGTGAGAGTGTAAATTGGTGCAACCACAATGGAAAATAGTATACAGGTTCCTCAAAAAATTAAAAAATAGAACTATTATATGATCCAACAATTCTACTTCTGGGTATATATACAAAGAAAATGAAATCACCATCTCAAAAATATGTCTGCACTTCCATGTTAATTGTAGCATTATTTATAATAGCCAAGACATGAAAATAACCTAAGTTTAAGCACTTATTGATAAATGGATAAAGACAATGCAAAATATATAGATACAGTTATATAGATAAAATATTATTCAGCCACAACAAATAAAGAAATCCATCTTGGGTGGGTGGTTCAGTTAGTTAGAGCATCCTCCCATACACCAAAAGGTTGCAGGTTTGATTCCCAGTCAGGGCACATACCTAGATTTTGGGTTCAATCCCTTGTCAGGGCACTTATGGGAAGCAAATGGTCAATGTTTCTCTCTCACATTGATGTTTCTCTCTCTTTCCTTCCTGTCTCGATTAAATCAATAAAAACATTTTTTTAAAGAAAGAAACTGAATTCATAAATACAAAAAAACAACAGATTGGTGGTTGCCAAAGGGGAAGGTGGCAAGGCAGGGGAGGGCAAGAAATGGTTGAAGGTGGTCAAAAAGTAAGAAATTCCTTCATATTTGGTAATGTCATTTAATGATTTGCTTGTGCCTAATCTATTAAATTTATAGTAACTAACCAAACTAAATATAATAAAATAGCTGATCATGCTGTTGATTCTCAAAAAATAAAAATATAATAAGAAGTTCCAGTTATAAGATAATCAAGTTCTAAGATGTAATGTATAAGTAGTATGGTACTAAAGTTAATGAACTGTACTGTATATTTAAACATTTCTAAGAGAGTAGATCTTAAAGAGTTCTCTCACAAGAAAAAGGGGGGGAAATTTTACCTATGAAGTGATGGATGTTAACTAAACTTATTTATACATATAGCTAATCATTATATTATATACCTTGGTCTAATACAATATGTCATTATATCATCATAAAACTGGAAAATTAAAAATTTTTAAAGAAATAAATAGAAGTTTGGTCTCTTAAATATAAAGCAAATAGAGCAGGTAGCTCAGTGGTTTTGATCTCCAGTCAGGGCCATTTTTCTCTCTCTCTCTCTCCCTTCCTCTAAGTCAATAAACAACTAAAAATTTTAAAAGCAAATGAAATTAATTTTTTTGTTAATCCTCATCCAATGATATCTTTCCTTTGATTTTTAGAGAAAGTGAAAGGGAGAGGGAGAAGCAGAGACAGAAAAACATTGATGTGAGAGAGATCCATTAATGGATTGCCTCCAACACCTGTCCCAACCAACCATTGCCAGAGATTGAGCCTGTAACTAAGGTTACAGGGGTTGAAACTGGGACCCTTCAGTCCAAGGGCCAACGCTCTACCCACTGTGATTAACTGGCTAGGGCATTCTTAAAAGATATGTTTTTATTGATTGGGGAGAAAAAAAAATCAATCAGGGGCCTCCCACAAGCCCCATACTGAGGACTGAACCCACAATCTGCACGTATACCCTGACCAGGAATCAAACTGTGACCTCCTGTCACTAAACCACACCAGCCCAGCTATTAAATTTTTAATATATTAGGAAGATTACCCTGAAGTGATATCATCAGGTACTACTCACAATTTCTGTGTGCTATCACTCAAAACTACAGTATCGTGTTGACCTTAAGTAAAAAAAGATAGAAGTATATTCATGATCTATGCTGTTAACTGATGTTATTAACCAAAGTGAAGGCAATCACAAGAAACTTGTCTGCATACACGAATCTTTGCAGATATATGTGCCAATAAAAGAATAACCCTATTAACCCTAACTTTTGATTACTGAAAGTTAGATTGTGTTTCTTGGTATGGACTGAAAATGGATGAATATAGGTTTCTATTAGCCCCTTCTCCTTTTGGTATCAGGGAAAGCATAATATTGGTTCAGTCTCAAATTTTAATTATATTTATTATGTATATAATTATGTTATAATTTAGCCATATATATAGAGAGAGCTTCAAACACATCATTTATATTATTTTCAAATAAACTTTCTAAGGCAAGTTGTGGCACTTTTGGACACTTTCAGGTACTTTCTCTTGAAAGAATTGACAAAAGATAGTGAAAGGTACTGAACTATGGTTATAATACAATCCTACTTGTGTAAAAAAGTGGAAGGGTATATTTCATAAATATTTGTGTATGCATGTGTGTCAGGGGTAGAAAGATTACTTTTTCACTATAGGTATATTTTAATCTTTCAAAAAAATTTTTTTAAAAAACCACTAAAAGCCGAAACCGGTTTGGCTCAGTGGATAGAGCACAGCCAGGGGACTGAAAGGTCCCAGGTTCCATTCCGGTCAAGGGCATGTACCTTGGTTGTGGGCACATCCCCAGTAGGGGGTGTGCAAGAGGCAGCTGATGGATTCTCTCTCATTGATGTTTCTAACTCTCTATCCCTCTCTCTTCCTCTCTGTAAAAAATCAATTAGAAAATATATTTTAAAAAAACTAAAAGAAAGAAGTATGATACTTCAAGACATCTGTCTCAAAACCATGATTAATACTGCTACTGGAATAAATTAGATCAGCTTGCTTAAAGGAACGTTACATTTTCTAATTGGGTGTTTATCTTTAAATAAGTTGATTTTAAGATTGAGCTGTGCAAAGCTGTATGAAGGAAAATGCTGGGGACAAGAAAAATGCCATGTTAATATTGCTACATGTGGTTGCTATAAACAGGAATATTAAGACTTATTTTCTTTCTTCCTTAGGTCCGCCAGTTGATGTAATGTTTTGACTTTTTTTAAAAATATATTTTATTGATTTTTTACAGAGAGGAAGGGAGAGAGATAGAGAGCTAGAAACATCCATGAGAGAGAAACATCAACCAGCTGCCTCTTGCACACCCCCTACTGGGGCTGTGCCCGCAACCACGGTAAATGCCCGCAGACCGACGCTCCACCACTGAGCCAAACCGGTTTCGGCATGTTTTGACTTTTATCCCTATATTGTAACCCTGGACTACATATATCATCAGTAAGCAGTCACCTATGGGGGCCAGGGAGGGCAGGAACAGAAATTTCAAAAGGCTGCAAAATTCAGCCTCCTTTAGGACACAGGTTTTTTCCCTCATGGTAAGCCAGGGGGAAAGGTATGGTTTATTACTAAACACCCAATAATCATCCTACTTGTAGAATAAGGTAGTGTGTACAAATAGATCATTTGTTCTGAAAATAATTCTCAATTTGTTAGTGGGAATTTTTGAGCATGCTTCCTCCTAGTCGACTTGACCATAAATCCCAGCTGCAACTAACAAAATAGCCTTACAATAATTATTACAGGATAAATTATCGTCAGTTTTCTTGAGTACGGGATGCAGTGACTTACTCCCACTGTCAACTTCCCCGATAAGGGGACGCAGTTACTTACTCCACCAGGACCGTGTAGATGACATGTTGACATTACCTAAGAAAAACTATTTTGTTTTAAATCGTTTGTTCTGCAAAAAACAGGATGTACTGAATGGGTTTAAATCGGTCGGACACAAAGGGGGACGGACACAAAGGGTCGGGGCTGCTCTCTGGGCTTGCTGCGTGGATAGTCAGCCGGCCAGATATTAAAGGCTCCCTAAATTTTAATTTGGTCTGGACCCCAGGGGTCGTTTACTCGCGTTTGCTCCACAACAAATTGGTTCTTTGATTCTCCAAGGGCTTCTTACCTCTCCCCTCACTGAATTAGTCACAGGATAACAATTATATTAAACACCACACACACACACACACACAAAATCACTGTTTCTTGAAATACTTTCTTCCTTGGGCTTTCAGTGACGCTACACTCAGTTCTTCCTACTCACTGGCTATTCTCAGTCTCCTGTCATTTACTCAGCCATGTCTGGGTGACCTTGAATAGATAACATACTCTCTCCGGCCTCACATCCGAAGAAGACATTTTTTTAGCAAAGTCGTCGCGCACTAAAGGAGAAGTACTACATAGTGTTCATTGTAATTAACTACCACAAAGCTCGGCTCCGCGCGTCGGCGCCGGCCCGGCCTGAGGCGAACCCGCCACACCCCTGACGAGGACCAGCGGCGTCGGGAACGCAGTGGAGAAGATGGAGCAACGCAGGCCACGCCCGGAGCCCCACCGACTTTCCGGGCGGAACTCTCTCGCTCTCGCGCAGTTCAGCCCTCGACGGCGAGAACCGAAAGCGAGAACGGAAAGCCGGCGGTAACGACTCAGGCGAGGCACCTCCTCCTTCCGCCTGGCGAACGCGTGACCCCGCCCAGCCACTTCCGGCGTGGCGCATCTTTCCTTCCATCCTCTAACAGCACTTTCGGTAAAACCACGAAAGTCTCTTATTTCCCTTGGGCGCTTCTATATTCTCTTCTTTTTCCCCTCTTTATGACTCAACTCGAAGATAAAAATTAATCTTGGCGCTATGAGAGACAGACGTGGCTGCGGAAAGAAAGGAGCACGTGAGCGGCTCTGGCGAAAGTGCTTGGCAGAAGCACGTCCACCCTCTCCTCACCGGCCGGAAGTTGCGGGACTGAATGAGTCCATGAGCCAGTGGCGGCGGCAGCTCTGTTAACACCTGAGGCTTAGCGGCCGCTTGTGGTGTCTGCCGCCGGGCCACCAGGTTCATGTGGAGGCTCCCGGGCGCCCGCGCCGCTTTTCGTGGGGTCCGCGCGGCCGTGGAGAGACACAGCCGGGCGGAGCCGGCGGTGGGCGCGATGGAGCGCGCTGTGGTGCGCTGTGTGCCCTCCGAGCCCAAGCTGAGCCTGTCGTTCTCGTTGGCCGATGGCAGCCACAAGAACATGCAGCGCGACCAGAGCGAGCCGCTGGGTCGAGTCCTCAGCCGGATCGCCACCAACGCCCTTAAAGGCCACGCGAAAGCGGCCGCTGCCAAGAAGAGCCGGAAGAACCGGCCAAACGCAAGCGGCGGCGGCGGAGCGTGTGCGGGGCCTGGGTCCGAGCAGGCTGCGGCCTGCGAGCCCGTGGTGAAGCTGTACTACCGGGAGGAGGCGGTGGCTGAAGATGTGCTCAACGTGGATGCCTGGCAGGACGGTGCGGTGCTGCAGATCGGCGATGTCAAGTACAAGGTGGAGCGCAACCCGCCCACCTTCACCGAGCTGCAGTTGCCACGGTACATCATGGCCGGCTTCCCGGTTTGCCCCAAGCTCAGCCTCGAGTTCGGGGATCCCGCCGGCTCCCTCTTCCGCTGGTACAGGGAAGCCAAACCGGGGTCGGCAGAGCCTGAGGGCGGGGCCCCCTCGTCACTGTCTCCCTCCTCGCCTAATACGAGTTGGACGAACACCGGTGTGGACGAGCGCGTCTACACCCCATCCAATGCCGACATCGGGCTACGTCTCAAGCTTCATTGCACCCCGGGCAATGGGCAGCGCTTCGGACCGAGCCGGGAGTTGGAAAGTGTGTGTCTAGTGGAGGCTGGGCCCGGCACCTGCACCTTTGATCACCGGCATCTCTACACCAAGAAGGTGACGGACGACGCCCTCATCCGCACTGTCTCCTACAACATCCTCGCCGACACGTACGCCCAGACCGAGTTTTCGCGGACCGTCCTGTACCCGTACTGTGCCCCTTACGCCCTGGAGCTCGACTACCGTCAGAACCTTATCCAGAAAGAGCTCACCGGCTACAACGCCGACCTCATCTGTTTGCAGGAGGTTGACCGCGGCGTGTTCACGGACAGCCTGGTGCCGGCCCTCGAGGCCTTTGGGCTGGAGGGCGTGTTTCGAATCAAGCAGCAGGAAGGCCTGGCTACTTTCTACCGAAAGTCCAAGTTCAGCCTCCTTAGCCAGCATGACATCTCTTTCCATGAAGCCCTCCAGTCCGACCCACTTCACAAAGAACTGCTGGAGAAACTAGCTTTGAACCCGGCGGCACAGGAGAGGGTGTTTCAGAGATCTTCTGTCCTTCAGGTGAAGTAGCTCCGCCAGTCTCTCTACATCCTCCTCCATTTTTTTACATACTCCTCCTGGAAAGGGAGAAATTCTGGGTGGGGTTGCTTCTAATTGAGTAAAGCCATCCAGATTTCACTGAAAGGTGTTAACTAACCATCATTAGTCATTCGTTCATTGAGCAAGTACTTACTGAGCATTCCAGTGTGCCAAGCATGCTGTTTGAACTAGACAAACAGGAACTTTATTAGTGCTTATAACCTAGCGGGAGAGAGACATGCTAACTACAAGAATAATGATAATAGCTAATATTTTCTTACTACTTGCCAAGAACTGTTTGGACACATTTCTAACGTACGTTAGTGTTGATATGTTTTACAAAGTGCTCCATAAATACTAGCTGTTATTTTAATTTTTGGTTCATAAGTAATCCTGCTATACTTGCCAAGTTTACTTAACCAAGTTCACTAGTCCCTTGGTAGCTGTCCTGGGCATCAGATGGACAGATGGACTGTCACAGTACTCATGTTCAAGTAACCCTTATAGTAGCCTCACACTGTTAACACTGCTACCTCTTCACCTCACTTCATTCCTCACGTAGAGTACAGTACGATATTTTGAGAGAGTTCACATTACTTTTATTACAGTATATGCAGTGTTATATTGTTCTATTTTATTATTATTGTTAATCTCTTACTATGCCTAATTTATAAGTTAAACTTTATCATATGTATATGTGTATAGGAAAACATAGTGCATATATAGGGTTTGGTACATTTTGTGGTCTCAGGCATCCACTGAGGATCTTAGAATATATCTCCTATGGATAAGGAGACACTATTCAAAAATTTTTAGCCCTGGTAGGGTAGCCCAGTTGATTAGTGTCATCCTGATATGCTAAAGTTTTGGGTTCCATCCCATCAGGGCACCAACAGGAATCAACCAATGAATGAATGAATAAGTGGAACAACACATCAATGTGTTTTGTTTCTTCTCTATCCCTTCTTTCTCCTCCCTCACAAAATAAATTAAAAAAAAAAACTTTTAACAAAAGTTAAATTTCACAGTTATGATTATACTTCATCAGTATGGGAAGGATATAGAATAAAATGTTATTTCATCATATAGTCTTAGATTAAAAAAAAACATTCAGGAGATTGGCAGATAACTGAAGTCTTGACACTTTCTGTATGTTTTAGGTTTCTGTTCTTCAGTCTACAAAAGATTCTTCTAAAAAGATATGTGTTGCTAATACTCATCTCTACTGGCATCCCAAAGGTAGGTTTTATTGGTTTTCACAAGTGATTTAAACATGATAACTTAAGATCAATAAAGCTGTTTTACACAAATATATTTTTTCCTTTAAGTTTTATTGAGATATAATTGATATACAGCACTATAGAAGTTTAAGGTATACAACCTAAGGGCTTGGTTTGCATGCATTGCAAAACGATTCCACAACAAGCTTATATAGATACCAAAAAAAAGTGGTGTTTTATTTTTCTTGTGATGAGAATTTTCAGGATTTATTCTCTTAGTAACTCTCAAATATCCATAGAGAAGTGTTAACTATACTCATGTTGTACATTAAATCCTTGGTACTTAGTTATTTTATAACTGAAAGTTTGTATCTTTTGACCACCTCTATCTAATCACACACACACATACACACACACTCACAATACACATCTTGAATGTCACACAAATGCTGTAGTTTGTTAGTTTCTTTCTTGGTTTTGTTTGTTTTAACTTAAAGGTAATTTTAAAAGGTACTTACATTAATGTTTTTTTATATTCATAGGTGGGTACATTCGTCTCATTCAAATAGCAGTAGCCTTGGCTCACATTAGACATGTCTCATGTGATCTGTATCCTGGCATACCGGTTATATTTTGTGGGGACTTTAATAGTACCCCATCAACAGGAATGTATCATTTTGTCATCAATGGCAACATTCCAGAGAATCATGAAGACTGGGCTTCCTATGGGGAAGAGGAACGATGCAACATGTCTCTTACCCATTTCTTGAAACTGAAAAGTGCTTGTGGTGAACCTGCTTACACAAATTATGTTGGTGGCTTTCATGGATGTCTGGATTACATTTTCATTGACTTAAATGCTTTAGAGGTTGAACAGGTGATTCCACTACCGAGTCATGAAGAAGTTACCACCCACCAGGCCTTACCTAGTGTTTCTCATCCCTCGGATCACATAGCACTTGTATGTGATTTAAAATGGAAATAGATTTGTGTTTAATGGAATTTAAGTCTGCTTTAATAAGAGATATTTAATATCAAAGTTTATGTGTAACCTTCAAAGAGGAAAACTAGACACTAGGTTCTTAGTTCTTACCCTACTAGTTGTTTTAATGTCTTCATTACATGACTTCATCATCTTTGTATAATATAGTTTCTGTACTCTTCCCTTCTCCCCCCATTCCCCCCTCCCCACACACACACACACTTGGAGGAAAAACAAATATATTTATGACTGGCAGGGAACATTGAATTATTGTGTACATTTTATAAATACTTCTTTTTTTTAGCCTCGCTATTAAGAATTTTGTAAAATACCATTTGAATGATGCTATAATTTTTCTATCATAACATTTCCAATTGAATCATGTTTATATAATTAGGGGGGAATGCATACAAGTTAAGGAGAGGGGCCTAAGTTCTGATATATGAGAGGAATAACAGTAGGGCTTACCTCTACCTCAATTTGGTTAGCAATTTAATACAACTTGAGAACTTTAACAAAAGATAAAAATATTGTTACTGCTTCTCTTTCATTTTTCAATTAACATAGTTTCATGCTCTTATTTTTAGGATTTTAGCTGTTAGTACAGCTAAATATGTACAAATGAACATATTCATATATTTTTTACTGCAGCTCATTTTAACTTTTAGGATGCAAGCACAATTTAATATTCAAAGTGAACAGTAACAAAGTCAGCTTTATTCCTTTAAGTACTCTGGCCCATGAAAAGTGTTCGTAAATTAACAGAATGTGACCATGTGATATTAGAAAATACAGCACAATACATTATGAGAAACTGCTTACTGATGTGGACTTTAAATTTTGGATGAACTATTGAGCATTTCTATGTTAGAAGTATTTTTTGAAATTGTTGGTTTTATAAATAGAAAAGGGGGTATTGTGGCTTTTGAGGGTCTTGGAAATAAACATCCTTTTATAGGCTTGAGCACTACAATTTGAGTTGCAGGTAAACATATGTATAATTTATATACTGTAAAAAAAAATTTTAATATGAAGCCAAACTTTCTAAAATTAGAAATTACAGTTTACTGAATGGTATCTGGCCTGGTGTGGTAACCAAGCTTTTCTAATTCAATTATCACCATACCTAATTTGTAACACTTTAGCTGTTGTAATGTTATCTCATTTCTGCATTTAATTTCCAGCTTAGATATTAAAAGCCCATCCATTTCAGGAAGAGCTTTTTCCACAGTTGTGAGAGCTTTTGTTCCAAATTCTTTCATCTCTTTCATCTCAAACCCAACACTCTGAGAACTTCACTCTTGATAAAGTAGCCCATACTTTCATATTCTGCTCACTATCCATTGTATTTTTAACTCTTAGTTTAGTAAGTTTGAGAATGAGAAGGTTTTACATGCACTTTAGCTTGAACTTTAAAGTACTTAAAAGTACTTGAGGGGGGAAACTAAGGATCTTTTTTACAAAATCTATAAATGAAAAATTGGTATTACCAAATTGTGCTTTCCTAAATAACATTTTTGAGAGCATTTTTAACATCAGTTTATAAATATAAAAGCAAGAACCTGATTCTTTTGAAAAAACTTTTTTTGAAATTTGGTTTTGGTCTGTCATCAAGCAAATATATTGACAGAGTTTTACAGTAACTTGAGAGAAACAAAAAGCTTCTAAGCAAAAAGCTGAGAAACACTTTGAAAGAAAAATTATAACATGATACACTCATGCCCAAGAGAAAAACATATAGGTCCTATATTAAAACATGGCTAGTTAAGTTGAACTCTGGTCAGAAAAATTCTAAACACTTAAAAAGCATTCCACATCTGGAATCTTTTAAATTTTTTATTTCTGACTAAACAGTATGATCAGATAGTATATAAGCATTTCAGAATATTTGAATATAGAGTATTTTAAAGTGCCACATACTCTGATTAAATCTTCAGTATACAGATAGGTTAGTATGATAGAGAGTCCAAAGGTAAGGAACACTAAGAAAACTGAATAAATATAGCAAAATTTCCTTGTATTTCATCTAGAATAAAGTATCATTCATAAGTGTGTTTAAAGCCAACTTTGTGACTGAATTTTTCAATTATATTTGGACTTTTAGTACATTTAATTTTAATAAAATATAGAAAGTAACAACTCTATGGTGAACCACATTTTAAGATGTCATTAGTTCTTTAAAAATATATATTTTTTTTTTATTGATTTTTTACAGAGAGGAAGGGAAAAAGGACAGGGAGTCAGTCAGAAACATCAATGAGAAACATCAATCAGCTGCCTCCTGCACACCCACTAGGGATGTGCCTAAAACCAAGCACTGGAATCAAACCTGGGACCTTTCAGTCCGTGGGCCAATGCTCTATCCAATTAGCCAAGCCACTTAGCCAAACCAGATGTCATTAGTTCTTGCTGTAGGATTGAAACAATCTAAAATTTTATATTGATTATAAAAAAGAATACATAGAGCACATCCAGTGACTGAACTTTTGCACAGTTGCCACTTTAGTATACACTGGTAATTCATAATTCATTAGCAAACATTCCTGGCTATAATGTAATGTTCTTTAACATTCTGAATACTAATATCTGTTGTTTCAAATTTCCAAGAATTTCACTGGGTGAAGACTTTTCTGAGAGAATTAAGACCTGATTATCAGAATGTGATTTCAGACTGGAGGTAGATCTCTGAGGAACATAAGAAAGACAGGTTCCAAATACTACTACTGAGGTAAGAACTCCCTGGTGGAAAGTGACACCTTTAGCTCTCATATTCTCCAGCTACGAAATACAGTCAGAAGTTGCCTACAAACTAGTTTGAGACAAAACCAAAACACATACATATTGAAGGGTAAAAGTTTGCACTACTAGTTTATCACAAATCCCACATGGCAACTCAATAGGGAAAATCTTTCCTCTAAAAAATTAGAGTCAACACTGGTTTTCTAAACATCCCAAAACATTTAAAAATATATATTTTATTGATTTCAGAGAGGGAGAGATAGAAGCATCAATGATGAGACAATTATTGATTGGCTGCCTCCTGCATGCCCCCTACTGGGGATGAAGCCTGGAACCTGGGCATGTGCCCTTGACCAAAATCAAACCAAGGATCCTTTAGTTTGCAGGCCAACTCTATCCACTGAGCCAAACCAGCTAGGGCCGAAAACACTTTGTTTTAAATTTTTTAATATTTTGTTCAATATAGTACTAGAAGGAAATGCTACCTAGATTCCATTTGGGAGATAAAACAATTCAAGAGCTTTAACTGATTTGCATAAAGCCTCACTTTATGTGAAGGTCCATGCTGTAACTTATTGAAGGTATTAGAGCTGCTCTGGGGTGGCTTTTGAAGTACTAACTTTAGAACAACAATACATTCTGAGATGACAGTACCAAAGCATTTAAAAAATATATATATATATATATATATATATATATATATATATATATATATATATATATATTGATTTCAGAAAGGAAGAGAGAGGGAGACAGAGAGAAACAATGATGAGAATCATTGATGGGCTGCCTTCTGCACCTCCCCATCACCTCCTCCACCCCCACTGGGGATTGAGCCTGGGCCCCAACTGGGAATCTGTGACCTGGTTCATAGGTCAACACTTAACCGCTGAACTACCACAGCTGGGCAAAAGCATTTCTTTCAATTGAAGTGAAATTCATATAAAACCAACCATTTTAATGTGATTCCATTTCATTTAGTATATTCATGATGTGGTACAACCATCATCTCTAGTTCCAAAATAGTTTCATCACCTCTAAAGGGAACCCCTTATCCATTAAGCAGTCACTTCCTACCCCTCCAGTCTTGGCAACCTCTAGTCTGCTCAATGGATTTCCCTATTCTGGATATTTCATATAAATGGAATCATATAATATGTGACCTTTTATGTCTGGTTTCTTTTACTTAGCACAATGTTTTTAAGGCTAATCCATGTTGTGTCAGTACTTCGTTCCTTTGTATGGCTGAATAATATTCCATTGTATGGTTATGCCACATTTTCTTTATCCAAATGGATATTTGGCTTGTTTCCACCTTTTGGCTATTTTGTGAATAATGTTGCTGTGAACATTTGTGTACAAGTTTTGTCTGGGCATGATTTCAGTTCTTTCAGTTATTTAAGGTATTAGAGCTAGCTGCTCTGGGGTGGCTTTTGAAGTACTAAAAAGTGGTTGCGGGGCCATGTGGATATTGCGTTTAACTTTTTGAGAAGCTGCCAAAATGTTTTCCACAGTGGCCACACAATTTTACATTCCCACCAGCAATGTATGAGTTTCAGTTTCTCCATATCCTCACCAACTTATTTTACATTTTAAAAAATTTAGTCATGGAAGTGAATGTGAGGTGGCATCTCGACCAATGCATTTCAAAGTTGCTTAGTCCAATCAGTTATGTTGTTGCAGTCATGAAGTAGATTATTCACAATGGATTATACAACCCCCTATATTTTTTCCAGCTAACTTCTCATCTTTAGCAATTCCTACTTTTATAAGCTTCTGTGAAGCTAGAAAGGTCTTATTGCTTCTTTTAAAAAGATGCAGTTAGAAAAACATTACACACACACACACACACACACACACACACACACAGGCAATCCCAAAGCCCTGGAGTGTAGTAAATAAATTAGAAGTCTATGATAAAAGGAACAAAAGTGGGTCTACTTCAGTGATTTCAGAGAATAAATTTGCTTACTAATGTTAGCTTTTAAATGCTTTAAGCATGTTCCATTGTTACCCACCACTCTTAAAATCCCAATTTAGGTACTGAGTAGCAGCAGATGGCATGAATGCCTAAATATGAATTCCTGAGAAAACAGCTGTGTATGGCTGAACATACCTTTCCAAGTTGTAATACATAATCATAAAAAATAGACTAAACTTTGACTTTTAAAAACCTTACATTTTGAAAAGAAATCTTAAGTTCAAGATAAACTTAAAAAAAAATATTGAACTAATATGACTTTTTAAATTATACTATGCCTGGTTGGTTGAGGGATTACCTATGAACCAGGAGATCATGATTTGATTCCTGGTCAGAGCATTTGCCCAGGTTGCCAGCTCCATCCTCAGTAGGGGGCGTGCAGCTGGTCAGTGATTCTCATCTATGTTTCTATCTCTTCCTTTCCTCTCTAAAATCAATAAAAAATAATTTTAAAAAATTATATGTTCGCCAAAACCAGTTTGGCTCAGTGGATAGAGTCGGACTGCGGACTGAAAGGTCCCGGGTTTGATTCCGGTCAAGGGCATGTACCTTGGTTGCAGGCACATCCCCAGTGGGGGGGGTGCAAAAGGCAGCTGGTCGTTGTTTCTCTCTCATCGATGTTTCTAACTCTATCCCTCTCAATTCCTCTGTGTAAAATCAATAAACATATTTTTTAAAAATTATAATATGTTCTATTTCAGGATTAATTTATCAGTATACAAGTCCTTTTTCTATTATGGTTTTAACCTTACATTTTATTTTTAAAAATTATTTTTATTGGTTTTAGAGAGGAGAGGGAGAGATGGAAGCATCAGCGATGAGAGAGAACCATTGATCGCTGCCTCCTGCATGCCCAGAGCTCCACACTGGAGAATGAGCCCACAATCCGGGCATGTGCCCACACCAGGAATCCAACCATGACCTCCGGGTTCATAGGTCGATACTCACTCACTGAGCCACGACAACTGGACTGCTTTAAATTATATTTATATAGGACAAACAGCTATCATAGCTGTTTTCGTTTGCCATGTAAAAGTGTATTATATTGTGAATAGAATATTTTTTCCATTTTATTGCAAGCTAGTTATTTGCAATTCAGAACTTTTTGTATGTTTATAGCTAGCTATATTACCAGGCTCCATGGATAATTAGAATAGTGTGTGTGTGTGTTTTCAATTTTAGTTTATAGATTTCACTTGAGTCTTTAGCAATAAAGGAAAGAGAATTTCTCTTTCCCAATATTTATACCAATCATTTTATTGTTATGCTATTATTTGTTGAATTATAGTGATTGCAGACTCATGCTTTGGTCATGATTTTAATGGAAGTGGCTTTAGAATTATTTTTATTCTTTTTTGCTAACTCGTCGTTTATCATTTAGATATTTTTTACTTGAGGATTTTTTTTTTCTTAGAATTTTCACAATTTTCAGGATGTGGTTTAATCATGACAAGTTTATTAGTGGTGATCACTTAGTGATGTTTTCTTTTTTTAATTTGTTAATGGGAATGATTTCTCTTATAGATCTCCCAGTATTGAAGCTTGTACTAATATATTAAATTCTAGTTGTTCAAAGCATAAAAAGAAAACCATAAAACTATAATATGGAAAAAATATTTTGTTGTTAGCCATCTTCAGTGTATTGAATCATATGGAAGCCAAGTGTTAAAATTAACATTTTATTTATATAATTTATTTTTTATATAATTTTTTATTTATATAATAGTCCTTAAATTGCAGACCTCAAAAATACTAAATCTTTCAGTTGGCTGCAACCCCTCAATATAACTACCGTATTTTTCGGACCATAAGACGCTCCGGACCATAAGACGCACCAGTTTTTAGAGAAGGGAAATGAAGAAAAAAAGATTCTGAAACAAATAGTGTCCTAAAATATTTTATGTGCATTAAAACCCAACATCACAGTCATAAACACATGTAATCAACCATGTAAAGTAAACAGCAGCATTTAGAACCATTTTAGAGCCGGGCAAGCACACAGAGACCACACAGAGCCGGGCAAGTAAAAAAACTTTTTTTTTAAAGTGTATGTGTAGGCTATATTTGGACCATAAGACACAGGGACTTTTTCCCCCCCACTTCTGGGGGGGAAAAAGTGCGTCTTATGGTCCGAAAAATACGGTAATTAAGAGATGGATTCATTCCGCTAACAACTAGTTTGTCAAAATCCATGTTCAGTCTAGCTAGTTTTGCTTAGTGAATAGAGTGTCAGCCTGCAGACCAAAGGGTCCTGGGTTCAGTTCCACTCCAGGGCACGAACCTCGGTTGCAGGCTTCTCCCCGGCCCTGGTCGGGGCTTGTGTAGGAGGCAACCAATTGATATGTTTCTCTCACATCAATATTTCTGTCTTTCCCTCTATCTTCCACTCTCTAAAAATCAATGGAAAAATATCCTGTTTTCAAACTGAATCATCTCTACCTTTTGTTCATTTTGCATTGATTGTATGTCAAAGGGTTTATATAATGCAATCCATTTTGCCCAGTACTCACTTTAATGATATCCTAGGATGTTAATGTATTAAAATATTCCTAGTTTGCATTTTTGCTGATTTCATCTCATTTTGTTCTATAATTGAAAATGGTTTAGTAGGGAATTGGATAGCCTTTATTTATTTAGTTGCTTTCTTTTATTGAATGACCAATACACAGATTTTTAAAATATTGCCTATAATCTTTATTTCCTCTGTGGAATAATTTGAAGAAATGGTGTATCCAGAGATATAATTATTTAGAAATAGCTGGCCCTTCCTCAGAAAACCAGAGTGAAGTATATCGTTTTAAAGGATATCAAACCAAAGACTATTTCTGAAGCTGTAGAATGTTTAAGTATTGCAAATAACATTTTTTAAAAATATATTTTATTGATTTTTTACAGAGAGGAAGGGAGAGGGATAGAGAATTAGAAACATCGATGAGAGAGAAACATCAGCTGCCTCCTGCACACCCCCCACTGGGGATGTGCCTGCAACCAAGGTACATGCCCTTGACCAGAATCAAACCTGGGACCCGAGTCTGCAGGCCGACCCTCTATCCACTGAGCCAAATCAACAGGTTAGGGTGCAAATAATATTATTACATTACTGTTTATTATATACCTAAAGAAATCTGGCTTTTTGCATCCTGGCTTGTGTACTTTTTCTTCCAAAATAAAGAACCACATGATGCTTTGGCTTTTCAATCTAAAATTGATCTATTTTCTCTTTAAGGACTTTTTGTCCCTGCATGTCAACTGAATTGGCAAGGATTGGCCCCAAAAAGAAACCTTATAGTACTCATCAATTTGTCAATTAATGGACATTTGGATTGCTTCTACTTTTTGGCTTCTATGAATAAAACTGTACATTTATGTTCAAGTTTTTGATTGGACATATTTTCATTTCTCTTGGACATATATTTAAAAGTAGAATTTCTGGACCATATGGAAAATGTTTAACCTTTTAAGGAACTGCCACACTTATTATCCAAAGCAGCTGCACCATTTTGCATTCCCACCAGCAATGTATGAAGAAGTTCCAAGTTTTTCCACATCACTTTGGTTACAGCTATCCTTATATGAAGCAGCACTTCACTATGGTTTAAATCTGCATTTCCCTGGGGCTAATGATGTTCAGCATCTTTTCTGTGTGCTTATCGTCCAGTTGTATATCTTCGGAGCTCATTTAAAAAAACTGAACTGTGGACAAGCAGATGGCCAATAGAGACATGAAAAAATGCTCAACATCATTAATCATCAGAGAGATGCAAACTAAAACTACAATGAGATATTACCTCACACCTGCCAGAATGATTACCATCAATAAATCAATAAAAATTGCTGGCGAGGATGTGGAGAAAGGCAACACTAGTACCCTGCTGGTAGGAATGAAGATTGGTGTAGCTACTATGGAAACCAGTATGGAATTTACTCAAAAAATTAAAAATGGACCTACCATTTGACCCCGTATTCCCACTTCTAGGAAGTTATCTTAAGAAGCCAAAAACACTAATCAGAAAGAAAACATGCACCTCTGTGTTCAAAGCTTTATTTACAATAGCTAAGATCTGGAAACAACCCAAGTGCCCATCAGTAGATGAGTGGATAACAAAGCTGTAGTACATTTACATAGTGGAATACTATGCAACTGTAAAACGGGATGCCTTGCCATTTGCAAAGCATGAGTGGACCAGTGTGCGGGAGCAAAGAATTTTTAGTAACCACCAGAGGTTTGTTCTGATTACAGCAACCAGCACCCCGCCTTGGTCTGGCACCACCGCTCACCTGCTTCACTATGCCGGCACCCGCCTTGTTCTATGTGCACCCCCTGGTGGTCAGTGCACATCATAGCAACCGGGTGTTCGATTGTTCTGTTCCACCATTTCAGTCTATTTGCATATTAGTGTTTTATAAATATAGATTAGGTTCCACTTGGAAATCATGTGATATTTGTCTTTCTGGTTTCCCTGAAAATAAGACAGTGTCTTATATTAATTTTTGCTCCCAAAGATGTGCTAGGTCTTATTTTCAGGGGATGTCTTATTTTTCCATGAAGAATACGGTACACATTTATTGTTAAATGAAAATAAAGAAAATTTATTACCTGTATACGGTACGGTAGTATGGTAGTTGTCAACACAAACCAGACAAACTGTGAATCCTTTAGTATCAAGAATTTACTCATTCAATGACAATCATGTCATCATCTTCTGGAGCATCATCATAACAATCCAATTCCTGAATTTCCTGGTGAATTTGTGACTCCATTTCTTTCAGAATCAGTGGACCAAATCTCATGTTTAGCCTGCGGGGGGGGGGGGGGGAAGCTTATGTTCGGGGGATGCCTTATATTTCACTCAGAAGGAAACCTGTAAGTAGGTCTTATTTTTGGAGAATGTCTTATTTTCAGGAAACACAGTAGCACCGGCCCTGCTCGCACCTGCTGCTGGCACCGGCCCCAATCACTCTGCGCTGCCAGCGGGTGTGAGTGGGCCTGGCGCCATTAGCACATGGAAACGACAGCAATGGGAGCGAGGCTGCTGGCAGACAGGGGACCAGGGGTCGTGGCAGGAGGGGCCAGGTGGGGATGTGGAGGATGGGCCAAGACCCACCCCTGTGCCTGCTGCAGCTCATAGTTCCTTTCAAGGTACACGAATTCGTGCACTGGGCCCCTAGTGAACCTAATAAACTGACAGATAAAATAAGTCCAAAGGCAAGGAACAGACTGACATATCTCAGAGGGGAGTAAGGGGAAGGGGGGGGGGGGGAACAGGAGAGATGGGAAGAGAGTAATCAAAAAAACTTATACACATATATTCATAACCAATGGCCTGGGAGACGGAGGGGTGGTGTAATTGGGACATTTGTAATACTGTCAACAATAAGAAATAAAAATTTGGTTTGTTGAGGGTTTTGTTTAGCAGATCCCTCTCCCCACCCCCCCCTTTTTTTTTTTTAAATCATCATTCCCTCATCTCTTCAGGGCTATCTGGGAGACAAACCTGGCTTAATACACATTCTTAATTAGTGACATTCAACCCAGCCTTAAAAAACAAACAAACAAAAAAACCACTGCCAGCAAAGTACTAGCCCAGTGGTCGGTAAACTGCGGCTTGTGAGCCACCGTTTGCCACTCTTGACTAATAAGTTTGCCAACCAGTCATATACCACCATTTACCTCTTTACACACAATATGCCACAATTGCTTGATCCTCACAGCTTCTCACAGCTTCCAACCACATTGAGTGTTCTAATATTTCTTCAAAATAGACTCGCTAAGGCCAAAAGCACTTCTGTGCACGGGCCACGAAGTTTCAATTGCACTGTACGTGGTATTTTGTGGAAGAGCCACACACTCGAGAGGCCAAAGAGCTGCATGTGGCTCGTGAGCTGCTGTTTGCCAACCACTGGCTTAGTGGATAGAGCATTGGCCCGAAGGATCCAGGTTTGATTCTGGTCAAGGGCACATGCCTGGGATGCAGGCTCAATCCCCAGTAGAGGGCATACAGGAGGCAGTCAATTAATGATTCTTATTTTTGATGTTTCTCTCCCTCTCTGAAATCAATAAAACACAAAGGCATATATTTATTAGTACAGCTGCCTTAATCTTTACCTGAGTCCAGATTGTTGCTTTTGCTATTGTCGATTTCTCACAATCTTTGTTACTAGACTATAACCACTTAAACCTTTTAGTTTGTGAAAATAACTAAGGTAAAGGGAACTTTGCCTACAAGTAACACAGTAAGAAACAAAAGCAGCCAAGTAGCCTTCTGGTAGTGGTCACTTTAAGTTAGGCACCTGAAGGACATGCCACAATGTATATGCTAAGAAAAATTTATCAAGAATCCACTTGTGGCCAAGACCAGTTTGGCTCAATGGATAGAGCGTTGGCTTGGGGACTGACGGGTCCTGGGTTCGATTCCAGTCAAGGGCATGTACCTTGGTTGCGGGCATATCCCCAGTAGGGGGTGTGCAAGAGGCAGCTGATCAATGACTCTCTCTCATCGATGTTTCTAACTATCTCTCTCCCTTCCTCTCTGTACAAAATCAATAAAAAATATTTTAAAAAAAAAATAATCCACTTGTGCCAAAATGACTCTCAGGAGTAAATTTTAGAACCAACTTCTAAATCAATTTGATATATTAATATAGCCTTTAAAGTAAAATATTGAGATGACCATAATGAGATTAAGAATATAAAGCTAGTATTTCATTCCTAACATTTTCCTAAAAATAACTAAGCAGATTATAAACAAATCCTGTATGGGAAGAGTTCTTGGTGTGCCAATACTATCCCAACACTACCAGTAACTGCTGAACCTTGAAAAAGGTAAACTGCTGGTGGTAGACTATTTCTAATCACTTATTCAGACTTCAACCTTTCTGAATAGGTAATCAGACTCTGGACCTGGTTAATTTTTCCCTATAACAGATCTTCAGATAATGTTCTTGCAGATTTACCAACCATTTACTCTTTATTAGTCAATATAAGTTTTCATATTAATTCTACCAGTTGGTAATTCATATTTACATTAAAGAAACATGTGCAGAAGCCAGTTTGGCTCAGTGGTGGAGCGTCGGTCTGCGGACTGAAAGGTCCCGGGTTCGATTCCGGTCAGGGGCATGTACATTGGTTGTGGGCACATCCCCAGTGGGGGGTGTGCAGGAGGCAGCTGGTCGATGTTTCTCTCTCATCGACGTTTCTAGCTCTCTAGCTCTCTCCCTTCCTCTCTGTAAAAAAAAAAAAAATCAATAAAATATATTTAAAAAAAAAACATGTAACATGACACCAGAAAGCATAAGCACTTGTTTCCAGTGATGTCAAAAGTGACTTTCAGCCCTAGCTAGTTTGGCTCACTGGATAAAGCGTCAGCCTGCAACTTTTGGAAAGCAGTAGATACTGTATTATTATAGAATATAAAATCACCAGCTAAGCTTTCACCTTAGGAAATCAGAAAATGAGGAGCAAACTAAATCTAACCTAAGCAAAGAAACAATAAACCAAGAATAGAAATCAATGAAATTGAAAACAGAAAATCAACAGAGAAAATCAACTAAACCAAAAACTGTTTTTTTTTTTAAAGACAAGTAAAATTGATGAGCCTCCAGTCTAAGAGGACACACTTCAGGAATGAAAACTGGGACATCACTAGATTCCATGGACTTTAAAAGAAAGTTTGATCTCAGTAAATGTTATAAAACTTTACTATGTGATATAATTCTGTACATATGCTAAAGAAAAACTGCAAGTCTCAGTGAATGAAACACTGATGATCTGGAAAATTAAGATAACATTTCACTTAAATTTTATTCTTAATCAAGAATATAAAAAGTGAAGGGGAAAACCACAGAAACAAATTATCAACTATATCACAGAAAAGCAACTGAGTGGTTAGACAATAGACAATGGGGAATATTATGGACAGAGAGAAAACAGATAATGGTTCTATCCTCAACTCTGCTGCTAGTTGGCCTTTAAGAGAACTACAATTCCTCTTCAGTTTCTCTATTAACATACTTATTTGCCAGAATACTTCTTAAATCTAGGAATATAATCAATTGTTCTATGTATAATAGAGGTCACAGAGACCTCTTATTGATTGACCAGTAATCAGTTTAACATTTGTGTGAACAATAAGAATTAAATCTTTTTTGTTGATAATCCTTACCCGAGGGTATTTTTTTCCATTGATTTTTAGACAAACTAGGAAAGGGGAGTGAAAAACATCGATGTAAGAGACACTGATTTGTTGCCTCCCACACTTGCTCCTAATAGGGCTGGTAAATCAAACTTACAACCCTGGGCACATGCCATTGACTGGAAATCACTGGAGATCAAACCCTAGACTCTTCAGTGTGTACAAGCCAGGGCAAGAAATGAATCTTGAGAGTATAAAGTATTTCATAAAAAGTACTACTTATGGCCCTGGCTGGTTTTGCTCAATTGGTAGAGCATTGGCCTACGGACTGAAGGGTTAAGGGTTCGATTCAGGTAAAGGGCACATGCCCAGGTTGCAGGCTTGATCCTCAGAAGAGTGTGCAGAAGGCAGTCGATCAATGATTCTCTCTCATCATTGATGTTTCTCTCTCTGAAATCAATAAAAATATATTTTTTAAAAGTACTGTATATGTCAACTAGTCAGGACAGTGATAGTGATTTTGCTTGATCTATTACAAAAAACACCAGGGAAAAGCATTTAGGTATTATGCTTTTAATTTATACATTTTTTTCAAGTTTATTCCTATTTGGGGGGGGGGGGGGGATTCTCAATTTGATTTAAAAAACTAAAAAAATTACCCCGACTAGGGAAGAAGTAAAATTTTGGGGGGTTAAAAACATACCAAGTTAATGCTTTCTTTAAAAAAAATAAAAAATAAAAAATAAGCAGGGTGAGAGGATGTCTTGCTAATCTTTTTTTTAAAACCCATTACGTGATAATTAAGAAATTTTAGTTTCTTAATGCAGTCATTTCCAACAATGGTAGTAGAACACAATTGACATTGTATAAATTTTCTATACTCTCTTTCTTTGACTTTGCTTAATTTTAAAAATTAATACAGTGGTATTTAACTGTGATCCTACACTGAACCTACTGAAGTTTAATATCTCTTGAACCCCATACTAGATCTTAGTTTTAACCAACAAGTAATGACATCTTTCTTAAGTGGAGAGAAGAGAAAATTCATCTGTCGGGCTAGGAAAGTTGCACTTACATCCAAGTGACAGTTTAAACACAAGCTTTATCCCAGTAACCTGTTTGACAATCATCAACTGCTTAATTCCAATTTCTTTTCACCTGAACCAGTACTTTTTGTTGTTAACAATTCAAAACTATATGTAATTTTACAAGCATGTGTTTGGTTTTGAAAATTTCAATCCACAAATTTACCAAAATATATGCAAGCCATTAAGAATCATAAGAAAGCAAAATTTATAAAATACAAATAACTTTAGACTATATAGACTAAAACTAAGTTATTTATAAGATTACCAAGTGGAGTCCCTAATAACTTAATAGTTAATGAGGTATACACCTTTATTGCCTTATTAACAAAAACTTAGTCACATGTAATCTCTCTGCAGTTCCAAAATTTGTAAAGCTAAAAAGAAAAGTGCTGTGAACTTTTTTCTTCTATGTAGAAAAGCAACATCACTAAGTCTATGTATTCTGCCATGAAACAGCACTTATGTACTGTGTCAAAAATGGTATTTTATCAAATAAAATTAAATTTTAAAAGTTGCTTCCCCCCCACTCTGTCATACACACAATAGCAACCCAAACTTTATTTTCAATTTAAACAATTAATAAAATTCACTGGGATCTGTATTATTATTCAGTGTCAAGTATATAAATCAACTTTACTAAATAAGAAAATCCACTTCAAACATCTTTAAAACTCAAAAAGAACACACACAACTATATATTTTATCATTTTATTAGGAATAATTCCAAATGGGTTATGAAGAAAACTTATTCATTTGAGTTTGATGAGTTTTCCAAAAAATCTTAATGAAGATATGTTCACCAATAAACAATAAAACATCAGCAGAACTATCATATACTGGGCAAAGAGTCAGGCTGATACCAAAAGCAACATGCAACATAAAAAAGATACAATATAAAGAAAGACAATCTGCTGGATATTAAAAATCATCTCCATATGAACTCTTTGCTACCAGCATAGAACTAATTAGCTATTGAATCCAAACCACACCAAGGTAAGTTTGGCTGATGGAAGCCAGGAGTCATAATGGGGGAAAGGAGGGAGGAGTAATAAGTTCCTCAGTGCAAGAGATCTCAATAGTGTTTTGGAGCATTTCCCTGGCTGGTACAAGCAGTATTAGAAAATCTTTTTGGCAAGGGAGGAAAATAAATACAAATGGAATGCTACATTTTTATTTTTAAATCAGCAGACTGTCCCAGGAATGATAAAGGTATCAGTAAAGTAGCAAGGGGATAACTTTAAAACATTATTTTCTGTGGGCTCAAAAAACATTTAAAACGGATTTATTTAAAGGTGTCACAATAGCTAAGTCCAGGCATTTAGGCTTAAGAAAAGTAAAATTACAAGAGGGCACTTTTTTACCCCCAAGTTAAAGATAATTTCTTTAAAACCAAGCATATTGCTAAAGTGCAACATTATACTTGGTAAACAATAATTGGCAACAAAATAAGTTTAAACGCTGTAATATTCTGCCCAAACCAGTCCCAGATACTGTTTAATAACCAAGATGAAAACTAATTTTGTTGTAACAAGCCTAGACAAATTCTATCCAACATGTCCTTGATTAGATATCCAGTTTCATTTAACGTTTTGAAAGCTCATTTGACAGCCAGTCAAGTCCCTCATACAGACCAGTTCCTTGTGTAGCACAAGTGGCTTGAACATACCACTACAAAGAAAAAAAACACAAGAAAATATGTGATTAACACGAGACTATGTATAACACAGAGTTTAAAATTTCTGAATCAAATAATTATTTCCCCCAATTGTTTAGGGGTATTATTTAGTCAGCAGGTTCTAGAAACATACAGGGGAAAAAAAAGATACCATAAGCCTGGCGGTGTGGCTCAGTGGTTGAGCATCAACCCATGAACCAGGAGGTCAGTCAGTTTCTTTCCCAGTCAGGGCATATGCCCAGGATGCAGGCTCCATCCCCAGTAAAGGGCGTGTTGGAGGCAGCCAATTAATAATTGTTATCATTGATGTTCTATCCCTCTCTCTGAAATCGATTTTTTTAAACAAAGGAAACAAAATGCATAAAACAATAGACATAAATGAGTAAATAGTGTTTTACATCTCAAATGATTACTTTTATATTTAATGATCTCAGTAACTGTAAATTGGGAGTTCTCTCATAATTCTTGCTTCTCAAAAAACTCCTCTTACATTTAAATCTGCTTCTACCCACACATTAAATTTAACCAACTATCTACTAAATATAAAAAGCACATTCATGGGAAGATTAGTAACAAATAAACTACCCACCTATTCCTTATAACCCTCTTATTTCCCTTTTTTTTTTTAATTCAGAATTTAGGAGGCAAAATTTTTAGAGTATGGGCTTGTTGATATTTTTAGAGACATGCTTTTCAGATAATTTCATTATCTTTAGTCTTATGCAATCCAAAAATTCTACTTTTTAAAATTGGCAATGAATCGTTTCTCTAATAACTATGTACTGCCATGAAAAGTTACAAATAAAAAGGACTTAAGAGTGCAACAACACAGAAAGTATACAATCTTGCCAACTATTACTACCAAAACATTTTAGAAGGCTGAGAAAAGGCATTAATTTATATCATAGCATTTTTAGAAAAATCTAAATCAGCCTGGAACATCTCAATCAGTCTTTACATTATTGCCACAGTACAGTATTTGACTTGCTGACAAGCTAATGAAAAACTATTGTAAAGCCAAGCCACACTAATAGTTTGTGATATGATGTTTATATACAAAACTGCATGTTGTGTTTTGCCGATATTTAAATCACGGATATAAAATAAGCTGTTAGAGAATATTTATTGTAATTTTAAATTCAAAACTTAGATAAAAGCATTGATGAGAAAGGAACATCATCTATAGGCTGCCTCCTGCACGCTCCCTACTGGGGTTTGAGCCCACAATCTGGATATGTGCCTTGACCAGAAATCAACCAGGAACCGTCTTGGTTCCTGGGTCAACACTCAACCTCTGAGCCACACCAGCCAGGTGCCGCACAAGCTTTTGTATTATGGTACAAAACAATATTATCTAAAATATGGCTCCTAAAAAACAAATTACAAATTATTTGTTACAGTTATTTAAAAGATATAAAATTTAAAATACCAGTAATTTTTTAGTATTACAATTTACAGCAGTTTTCTACTGTTTAGTATTTATCAATACTAAACATTTTGAGGATAAAGTTAACAAATATTAAATAAAATATATTTAAATCTTTGGATCCTTAACAAATATTTGTTAAAAGTTAAAAAAATGGAGAAGGTATCAGCATTTTTTAAAGTAAAACTAACACATTTATAATAGTATGAAATAAAGCCTGAAAGGGGTCATATTTGTGTAAGCAAGAGTAAACTATAGTAAAATAATGTGTTCATTATCTGCTCAAAGGGGAAGACTAGTTAATAAATTTTTTAAACTAAATACTAGCTAAAACAATTATTCTAATAGTCAAGAAGTTCATATAAACCAAATACTTACTGTTCTGTTACGAAGAGACTGAAGACCTAATTTATCTGTCATTTCACTGATGGCCATAGCATTTGGCAAATCCTGTTTATTTGCAAAAAGCAGCAACACTGCATCTTGCAACTCATCTTCCTGAAGCTGAAAATAAAAGCAAAGACATTAACAACTGTACAGCCAAAGGACTTCTGTGCGTGCATATGGGCCTAGCCAGCGGCCACGGACAACAGGGGGGTGAGGTTCGGGATGGGAATGGGGGGATGAGGACAATTATGTGATACTGTAATCAATTAAAAAAAAAACACACAACTGTAAAACTGGAATTCAATTATTGTAACAAACTAGCTAAAACACAATCTTCCTATATATATTATTAAATATCAACCCAATTTCTCTACATAAAGTTAGGGTATTCCTACAACTTAAATCTCTTATCCTTCAGTTGTGGATTTTTCCCCAGTACTTAAATATATTTGTATAAGTATACCTGTGCTATTTTTTAAATGTTTTTTTTTATTTTATTGTTGACAGATTACAGATACCTCCCGTTTTCCCCTTTGATACCTTTCCACCCAGTCTCTACTCCCTGAGACCTTCATCCAAACTACTGTCTGTGTCCAAGTGCTATGCATAGACGTATTTAAGTTCTCTGGTTTATCTCTTCTCATCCTCCCTCCTCTCACCCTGAGATATGTCAGTCTGTTCTATACCTCCATCTTCCGGTCTTATTTTGTTGGTACATTCATTTTGTTCTTTAGATTCCACAAAATAGGTGAGATCATGTGGTATTGGCCTTTCTCTGACTGGCTTATTTCACTTAGCATAATAATCTCCAGTTCCATCCATGCTGTCTCAAAGGGTAAGAGACCCTTCTTTTTTACAACTGCGTATTTCATTATGTAAATGTAACAGGTTTTTTGTTGTTAATCCCCATCCAAGGATATTTTCTCATCGCAGTATGAGAGACATAGCCACTGGCTGCCTCTGGCACATGCGCCAACCTGGCCCGGGGATCGAGCCTCAAACTGAGGCAGGTGCTCTGGGCCTGAATCAAACCCAGAACCTTCAGTCCGGAAGCCAACAATCTACCGACTGAACCAAACTGGCTAGGGTGTAACACAGCCTTTTTTTTTTTTTTTTTTTTTTTTTTTAAATCAATTCCTCTACTAATGGGCATTTGGGCTGTTTCCAAATCTTAGCTATTGTAAATAATGCTGCTATGAACACAGAGTTGCATATATTCTTTCTGATTGGTGTTTCAGGGATTTTAGGATATATTCCCAGAAGTAGGATCTTATCCTTCAGTCTTTAAATCCAGAGCAAATAATTATATGCCTTCAAGTAAAGCAAAACTTTTTCAAGCCAACTATGCTATACTCCATTAAGGTTAAAACATTTATTCAGCCTTCATGATCATTCATTGAAGGTAAGACTGACAAGGACAAGAAACACATATGGCAATAAATATTTATGACAGGATCTTATGGTACTTAGTAGTAGAACTATTTAGATAATGATTCTTTTTGGACTTTTATCCTTTCCAGCCAGCTGAACTAGACAACAGTGGGACAATACAATTATTAGAGATTAACAATATCATAAAAAATGCAAGAATACCACCAAAAGTAGAAAGCCAGTAAAAATGAGGTTCTGATATATGATACAATATGAACCTTGAAAACTCATGCTCAGTGAAAAGTAACAAAAATTTTAAAAATTCACAAAAGAGCACAGATTGCATGACTCCAATTATATGAATGTCCAATAGGCATATGTTTATAGACAGAAAGATTAGTAAATATCAGAGCTGGGAGGGTGGAGAATAAATATGTTCTATAATTTCTTTATGGGCCAATGAAAATGTTCTAAAATTAGACTGTGGTAATGGCTGTAACATTCTGTAAACAAATAATCACTAACTTGTGCATTTCAAATGAGTGAAATTTATGGTATGTTACTTTTATTTCAAAACTATTTACAAAAAGTGTATAAGGGGTGATATGTAATTCACCAGACAAAAACAAACAAACAAACAAAAACACCCCAGCAGTTACTTAATTACACAAACACTGACAAAATGGTTTTACAGATTACACTTGTTTTAGGAGCAATAAGTGAGAATTAAGAACTCATTTCAGTAATCGTTTTATGGCCATAATTTGAAACCATGGCAAGTTTCCTCAACAACCTCACCCTGCACTGGTTTTTTAGCAATACAGACAAATGAAAACATTAATTCAATATGTGGCCAGGCCACCAAAATCCTACTAACTTCCCTAGGATTCTTTATCATGGTTACTATTACAAAACATTTCAAAGTATATATTGTAGGCACAATATAGAAAAAAACAAAACCAAATGACCTTAGGAGCAAGGAATCTGAACCAGCATCCCTCCCATAAAGTATCAAAACTACAGATTTTATACCTATAAAAGAGTGAACTAATGTAAATATCCTCTCAGAGATATGCATCAAAAGCAGTCATGGAGCATTCTAAAAACAAGCTGGGCTTTCTGAAAACAAGCTAGCCTACTGAAGTAGTTTCTCTTGTGTGTGTGTTTTTTAAAAAGCTCTATATGAGATTTTTATATGCATTTTTTTCTTTATTAATTAAAGTATCACATATATGTCCTTATCCCCTCCTTTCCCCCACACATCCCAGTCATGTCCTCACCCCCTGGTATCTGTGTCCATAGATGCCTTCTTTAAGAACCTGCGATGACAGTTCTTTCTGCCCTAAAAAGTATCACTTGTGTAATCTAATCACAGTTAAAAATGTGCCAACCACTAACATCACCATTGTTACCTAGGAATAAATGCATCCTGGAAATCTCAAATTTAAAAAAAATATTCTTACCATTTTTTGCAGCTCTTCAGCTCCTTCCTGAATTCTTTCACGATCATTGCTATCTACCACAAAAATAAGACCCTGAAAAAAAATTGTTTAAATAAATTATGAGTTAAATTTAAAGGACACACTAAATATAAACACAAGCATAAGCAGCAAAACTGTATCAAGAGGTAAATGTTGAGAAGAAAATGTCCCATTATTTAAAAAAATAGAAAAAGAGCAGGGCTCTAAGTCCTAAAAACAAATTTGAGCACTATTTTTTACTTTAACATTTGAAGTTATTTTAAATACAAATAAATGACCCTCTTAACCAAATGGAATCTTTTCTCAATTGGCTAAGACTAATTTACCCCATTCCATTCCTTCCCTATGCCCTTGTATTTTAAGTGCAGATAAGTTTAAGTAACAAAATGGCTGCAAGTGGGACAAAAGGAAAAAAATAAGCCAAAGATTCATAAACTTACTAACTGAACTTATTGAAAGGAGTACAGTCTGGAGAGAGAGAGAGAGAGAGAAAGAGAGAGAGAGAGAGAGAGAGAGAGAGAGAGAGAGAGAGAGAGAGAGAGAGAAAAGAGGCACGTTACAGCAGTTTTTCTGATTCATCAGGAAAAAGTAGTCTTGGTCCAAAATGTTGTCCACCAACTCAATCAGGGTAAGGAAGTTTTAAGCAAAATATATAAGCAAAATATATCTAAAATTCATGGTTGACTTGATCAAACAAGAAATACTTAATAAAAAGGAAGGTAGTAATCATTCTTCACAAATATTAAAATTTCATACTACAAAAGAAATGGAATTGGGAAGCAGTTCGTTGAATTGGTTTTTCTAAAAAATTTCAAATAGGAAAATCTAAAAAAAATTTCAACTTGGAGGGCAGATTACTTTTATAGCTCTATTAAAATCTATTCCTAGTAATACAAAAGTGATTACTTTGAATGTTCTCATAACTCTGATCACAGAGTATTTATGATCCTTTGTCACTTTTATCACAAACTGTCTTATTACTTATGTAAGTAACTAGATTAAATCCACTGAGCACAAAGGTCTAAATCACTTTGTATCTACTCCTAAGTATTACATTGAGTTTGCCTGGGTACTTAATAGTAATTTTAGCCTATGGTTGTTAAATGACATAATATCCTTTTGATCTAGCAACTTTCAAACCCATTTTCTTTATGTCTGTAAGAAGTCATCCTTTTTACATACATTTCTTAAAAACTGACTTTAGAGAGTAAGGGAGGAGAGAAACATCAATGATGAGAGAAACATAGATCGGCTGCTTCCTGAACACCCACTACTGGGGACTGAGCTCTAAACCCATGCATGTGCCCTGATAGGGAATAGAACCCTGACCTCCCTCTTTACAGGCAGATGCTCAACCACTGAGCAACGATGGCTGGGTGGAAACAATCATTTTAAACATCCTACCCTTTGAAAAAAACTTTTGGTACTATGAGAGCCAGTACGGCACAGTATAAAGATACCCAAATTCAGATCTCAGCACTATTTATTAGTTATCCCCCCTAGAAGAGTTAATACCTTTAAAACGATTTTTATTTTTCTGTACTATCAACCCATTTTTATTGTTTTAAAATATAAGTAATGCTAACAGTCCCAAAATATGAGGGATAATTATTAGAAATAAATTTTAAGTTATTCACTTCCTTGGACAGCCTAGAATCAAGAGTGTTGAAAAAGTAAAATTCTAAAGATAAGTCTGGCTATTATAAGATTACTTAAATGGCTAAATATTTATTTAATTGTTTAGAACAAGATAATTGGAATTATCTAGTGAGGGAAGAGGGATTTACTACAATAAACACTGTGTCCTGGGTTGTTAACACAAGTTAACATCATGGCATAATTAGTTTCTTTTAAATTTTACAGCTGAAAGAACTGGTCAGGAGTGCTGGCAAATCTAGCTGTAACAGCTTAGCTGTAATTATCAGGTAACACATAAAGCTTTCTCCAGCAGGCATCAGGTTGCTAGGAAGAAGTACTTGGACTTTTGATTTAAGATGATCCAAAGAGGTCAGGGATGGATCTAATCTCAAATTAAGACCTTGTAACCAACTTGTACAGGCTGGGAGGCCCCTAAAACGGGCATGGCAGGGTATCTCTTTGATAAGTACGTACACCCTGGGAGACGGTGATGAGAGCTAAGCCTTAGTCTGGCTGCCCACAGCCACAAGTCACCAAAGCAGTACATGCATGTTGGAGTTACCTTTCTTATTCCATAACTTGTACCAAATCATTTATTCATGTCTTTCATTTGTACCATTCCTTCAAATAAAATATTAGGTACTCCCAACCCCCAAAAAAAGATCTCAAAGTAAACTACCAAGCATGCTAAACAAATCCAGAGATAAAACCAGGGCTCCCTTGGTTAAAAATTATAAGGCTTACGATTAACGAAGTTTTCCTTCAAACATAATTTTACTTCAAAAACATGTTCCCTAAATTAAATACCTATGACTTACTTTAAAATAATCCTAAAGATGAAGTACATTAGAGGAGTACTGATTAAACAATTTAGCCATATCCTAATAATTGAATTAATATGGGGGTTTCTGATGTTACTCGCTCTCCTTTTGGGTATATTTGAAAATTTCCAAAACAAGATTTATTTTTAAAGCAAGTGATTCATCAAAATATCTTTTCTAATCACAGCTATGCTAATGAACAGAAAACATTCTAATTTTTTCAATACATTTGTATTGGTTTCAGAAAAGATGGGAGAAATGGAAACATCGATGATGAGAGAGAATTATTGATTGACTGCCTCCTGCATGCCCCCTATTGGGGATAGAGCCCAAAACCCAGGAATATACTGACTGTGAATCAAACCATGACCTCCTGGTTCATAGGTGGATCTCAACCACTGAGCAACCGGGCTGGGAACATTCTAATTTCTAAATAAATAAACAAGGTACTTACTTAACAGGACATACTATTTAAGCCTGGTTGCTAGGGTATTCACTGCCACCTGGTGGCAATGTACCTCACTTGTATACAATGTTATGAGCTGGAGACCAAGAATAACTACTATCTGCAAATCTTAAACATATGAAGTGCTTGTTAACATCACACGTTACTTTGGAAACACAATAGAGTCGGAAGGTTAAATAGAAAAGTAGAGCAAGAACCAGCTCTCCAGTCTTAGGTAAGTCCTTCCAAGCTTCAGTTTCCTTACATATAAGAGTAAGACCAGAGCAGTGGTTTTCGAGGGAGCAATTTAGGTTGTTGCAATTGGATTGGGGGAAGGAGGGTGCTCTACTGGCACCTAGTAGGTAGAAGCCAGAAATGAAGGAGGGTGCTCTACTGGCACCTAGTAAGTAGAATGATCTTACCATGTGAAGGAGAGCTCTCCCTTCACCCAACAACAGAATTATTCTGCCCGAAATGTCAACAGTGCTGCTGTTGAATTACTCTGTACTAGAGCCTTGCTCAGCAAAGATCTCAAACAGCAGCATCGGAACCACTACCTGGAATGTGCTAGACTAGAAACCTTAGGTGTTACCTCAGCCAGGCCCCAAAGAATTATCTGTATTTTAGCAAAGACCCAGATAATTAATAGGTACATTAAAGTTTGAGAAGCACTACTAATGCCTAGTTTATATTCCCAGAAATTCTGATTCAAGTGATCTGGAGTTATGATCAGGACTTTGGGATTTTGAAAGTTCCCAAGTTACTCTAATTTGCAGCCAAATTGAGAACTTCTGCTCTAATGTTTCTTCTATGTATTATTTATACACACTACACAGTAATATAAAACTATCTTACAAATCAATAGGGCAAATTAACCTTAATATATTATTGTAATGCTTTCTTTTCTTTAGAATTTTTAATCCTCACCTGAGGATTTATTTTGATTGATTGATTGATTAATTGATTGAGGGAGAGAGGGAGGGAAGGAGGGAAGGAGAGAGAGAGGGAGGGAGGGAGGGAGGGAGGGAGGGAGGGAGGGAAGGAGAGTGAGAGAGAGAGAGAGAGAGAGAGGAACATCAATAGGTAACTTCCTGTGCACATCCCAACTGGGAATCAAACCAGCAACCTTTTAGTGTAGGGAATGATGCTCCAATCAACAGAGCCACAAAGCCAGGGTTGTAATGTATTTTAGTAAACAATTAACTGGGGTAAATGAAGAATGATTATCTTACATTCATTAAAAACTATAATGACAGAAAATTATAGTATCTTACTTTCTAGACTAAGAATGAAACCAGTAGATATACTGCTGAAACAGCTAATTCAATCTTTAGAATAACTCACAAACACTTAAAAATATTACTATGACAGCTATGTAACTCTTCCACTCAGTAATTTAGCCTCAAAAGCTTGAGTTCACTGACGAATATGGCAGTGATAAGAAGAATGCAAACTCATAGAGTAAACACCAACAGCCAGTTAAACAGTAAATATTAACATAAACTTTAGAGCATGAAACCTATAAAAAAAAGTTATAAAAAATGTATATCATTCCTTACCTGGGTATTCTGGAAATAATGCCTCCAGAGAGGCCTTATTTTATCTTGACCACCAACATCCCATACTGTGAAACAAATATTCTTATATTCTACTGTTTCCACATTAAAACCTACAAAGAGAAAGACCAAAAAGACTGTTGTGCACAATGTCATTAAGAATTGTGGAATTATCTCAGAATTGCCATTATAGTGGAATTATCTCAGAATTGCTTTTTTTAAGTCCCACTAAATAATCACCAAACTTAAAAACCTGAGTTATAATGATGAATGCATGTTATTGTACATCTGTTTAGACAGAATGTACACCAAAAGTGAACCCAAAGGTAAACTATGGACCTCGGGTGATTATGATGTGAAAATGTAGGTTCGTCTATTGTAACAAATGTATCATCACTCTAGTGAGTGATGTTGACAATGGGGGAAGGAATAATTTGGAATACCTCCCAGTTTTCCTGTGCAACTAGAACTGCTCTAAAAAACAAAGTCTTTAAATATAAGGCAGTTTCAAAACTGAGCTCTATTCTCTTTCATTTATAATAATCACCTGTAAAATTTCTTACCAATGGTAGGAATGGTGGTGACTATCTCCCCTAACTTCAGTTTATACAGAATGGTCGTCTTGCCAGCAGCATCCAATCCAACTAGAAAAGACATCACAGATTTTAAATCTAGACCAAAAGCACACACTAAGAAATTATTTTGCAACAATATATAGTTTGAAAGCTAAAGTTGACTGGTCAAGGCACAAATGAATTAGAAATAAAATTATCTCATTTCTGATTTCCAAAGGCAATACTTTCTACAAAAAGTGTTGCCTTTTCACTTTTTCTTTCTAGACCTAAAGAGAGAGCATGTAGTAGTGAAAAGAAAATAGTATCTGGCTGATTCAGGCAATAATTTCTAGATTTGCTTTGCCACAAACTAATCAAGTGCCTATAAACAAATCACATTAGGAAACTAAAGCCAGAGGAATTAGCTATAAAGTAAGGACACTGGATCAGATAATTTATGATCTCCAACTCAAGTTTGTATTATCTCTATGATCTCTTACCATTTTAAAAAACACAAATTAGAAGTTGAATCAGAGAATACATAAGAACAAGTGAATCAAGAACGAACTTTAAGATTAGTAAATTCAATACTACCACTTTAAATGACTTCCAAAGGAAGATAAGGCCAATTTTACTCTTACTTACATTCATTTCAACATCAAATGTGCAGAAATGAGAACAAAAGACTGGTTAATATGAGTTGTAAAAATGACCCTATCATAGTCATCAACACGTCTAAATTCTTAAAATGCTTCCTAGGGACATATACAAGTGTGGAAGAATGTGCTTGGTTTCTGAAAAAAATTATTATTAAAACAAGAAGTCATGTACTGGCCAGTTTGGCTCAGTGGATAGTGTAGGCCTGCAGACTCAATGGTCCAAGGTTCGATTCTGGTCCAGGGCTTATACCTTGGTTGCAAGCACATCCCCAGTGGGGGTGTGCAGGAGGCAGCTGATTAATGTTTCTCTCTAATCCATGTTTCTAGCTCTCTCTCACTCTCCTCTCCTCTCTGTAAATCTCTCTCTCTCTCTCCCCCATACATACATATATATATATATATATATATATATATATATATATATATATATATATATAAAGAAGTTTACAAAATAGTGCAACCATAAGGTTTTTTAAGCAACCACAAGTTATTTTTAAAATAAAAACTATGACAATATTTAAATGACTTGCAGCCACATAGAAGTTTCTAAAATCACAAAGATATATGCAAACCAAAAGTTTTTTAAAAAGATATTTCTATTGAAGATTTAAGGTGCACACATTAATGTTTACCATCATTTAAAAATCATTATATAGGTCTTCACTCAAGAACATGTTGGTCTAACAATATTGTGCTATTTTAATAATTTCTTGAGTTTGTACTTCCTTAATATTCCAATGTTTGGCGATGAGACTTCTCCACAAAATGAAAACTATAGCCAATTTTAACAAGCCAAGATAAGACTCTAATCTGTACAGTCCAGTTATGTCCTCCCTCCTCTCACCACCATAAACAACTCACTGTATTGAAAGATACACTGGAATTACTTGTTCTCCTTAACTGGACCCACACTTGGACAAAAGTGTTAACAGCAGCAAAACTAACCCCCAAAATTTTTGTCAACCATTAAAAAGTTTGTCTACCAAACTGTGGCAGCAAGAAATATTTATATTTTAAATTAAGCTAGATTTCAATTATCTCAACTTGGAGGGGGGAAAAAAACATGCAGAAAGGAAAAATTAGGAAGTAAAATTTCAGATATTTTTCTTTATTGTTTCCTTTATCTTTCAAATTTTATTACAAAGAAGCTTGAAATACAACTTCATAATAATTTAACATTGAATGTTTACTGTGTTCCAACAATATCACTAGGTGATTCCATCCATTTTTATAATTTAATCCCCACTTCCATTTTTCAGATGAAGCATTTGAGATTCAGTATTAACCCCCACAGTCACAGGAATAATAGAGAACAGATTAATTCAACCTCTGGGTCTTGTGGAGAAATTAAATCCCTCATACTAATGAAAATGTAAAATGGCATAGGAAAATGTAAAATGGCATAGGAAATGTAAAATGGCTGCTTTGGAAAAGTTTGGCAGTTCCTCAGAATGTTGAACATAGTTAACATGACCCAACAATTCCACTCCTAGGTATTTATTTACTCAAGAGAATAAACATGCCCACACAAAAACTCACAAGTGTCCCTAACAGTATTATTTGTAATAGCCAAAAAGTGGGACCAACCCCATTTCCATCAAACAACCCTATTTGAAAATGCAGTATATGTATACAGCAGAATTATTGTTCAGTCATAAAAAGGAATGAAGTACTGATACATGCTATAATATAAACCTAGAAAACATGATGCTAAGTGAAAGAAGCTAAACACTAAAGGTCACATACTGTATGACTCCATGATACAAAATATTCTAAGCAGGAAAACCCACAGAAACGGAAAGTAAAATAGATGAGAGATTGCAAGAGGAATTGGGGGATGGGGCAATGACAGACATTTTGGAGGTATGGGGTTTCTTTCTGGCCTGATGGAAACGTTCTAGAATTGAGAGTAGTGATTGTTACACAACTTTGTGAATTTACTAACAACCACTGAACTGTACATTTTAAAGGGATGAATTACATGTTTTATAAATCACATCTCAATTTTTAAATTAAAAACAAAACAAAAACACCTAGACTGATGCCAGAGCTCTCAAATAGTATTTGTACACTGCCACTCTGCCTTCTGATTCTTCTGGTGGACACAATCTATATTAATATTTTATCTAATTGCTCAGAGTTTGACCACCAGAGGATCCTTCCTCCTAAACCTCTCTGGTCCCCCCGCCCCAAATAGTCAAAATATAAGGGAAAGGCAGAACCTAACTTTTAGAAAGCAACATTTTCAGCTTTTCAACAGTCAAGAACTTGCAACTTCAAAGAATAGAATTAGTAATTCCCCTATGAACACATTGGTGGTTTTCAGATATAAACAAAACGTGAGGATCACTTACTGAAATTATGTATTATCAGGTCAAGATATGTTGATCCTACGTAAAATAGTACAATGAAGGGCTACAGGAAAGATAAAAGTTGGAAACTTTGAACTTAAGCTCATATTAGTTAAGGAGCTATTTCTCCTTGAAGGGGGAAAAAAACTACTATGACTGACGAATTTCTGTTAATCTTAGTTTATTACTTTAAATCTGATATTGTTTTTAACTAGTTTACTGCAAGCTGTAACTTCAATCAAACACCTTTTTAATTTACTTAAATTTTTGGGAGAGTGGATATAGGAATAAAATTTAAAATTCTCCACAGTAATTTGGCAAACCAGACTCAGTAGCTAACTGGTATCTTTTTAATTTTAATACTTTAACAGAGGCAGACATCTTGACTATCTATTATTTATGCTTTCATTCAGAAAGCTGAACAAAAATTTCTAAGAATTATCAAAATTCCAAATCACCTATTTCTATATCCATCATATGGTTACACTTCATCTGATGAGTTACCATAAAAGTTGTTCTTGTGACTGAAGTATTTTTAACCAAGGAACCTAATTATCCTGAAATTATAATACAAAATAGTAGCAAACCTGAGTAATAACTGAATTACCAATCACTACTTCTACACCCTGCACAAATGCTTTCCATCAGTTTTGAGTAGAGGAAGAAATGCTCCTCTAATATAGTAAAAATAGGACAGTAATTACAGCATAATTCTACTATTCTTTTCCCTCTTGTAGCCATCACAAAGATTAAGGAAATGAGGAACAACAATTTACTTCCAACAATCTTCAGGAAAAGGACCAAACATACATTTCCAGGAACACAAGGTCGTACTAGTTCATCTCTTTAAGGAACAGGCTGAGAATTAATTTATCACAGTCCAAAGTCCTCTCATTGACTTCCGATACTTATTTAGACTGCCATTTTTCAGTGTCTTTTAAAGCCTAAATAACATGCTTGTCCTCCTAAATTCTGTCTTCAAAAATGAAATTCAAGAAACACTTTGAAAGAGAAAATATTTCGATTTTCCTTTGTGATTGATTCAATAACAACTGTTCCGTGAATTGTGAAGAAGTTAGAATCTTAACAGAGAGGTTAAAAAAAGAACCAAATGTGTTTACCCTTAATCTTCATACACCTTGAAGTACTACTGAACCTTGCTTTGGAAAACTTTCAATGGTACAACTTAAAAATAATGCCTTAACCCTTTCCACTCTCTAGAAAACAAGGTAATGAACCAAGTTTCAATTTTAAAGTTAGAGGGGCACCTTTTAGCATTATTGGGGTCCATCCATGGAGCTTAGCTACAATGCAGATTAGCCACAGTACTACGGGGGAGGGGTTGCTTACTTCACTCAAATGACAAGTCCCTTCTCCCTCAGCTGGGCGAAAAATAACCCTGAAAAAAGCAGGTTTTCAAAAGCCTATTTCCCAAAAGAATTTAAAAAAGAACACCTTTGTAGTTACTAAGAAGGCTACCCTCACATTAAGCGTCATAAAGTTCAGTTACTGAAAACTTGTCATCGGCTTAAGAAAATTACTTTCTGAAAGTTTCTCCCCCCCCCACCCCTTACCCCCATTAAACCTAGCCAGCTGGGCTAATAAAATAAGACTACGAATAAAAAAAATCAGATTGAAAGCCAAAGAGAGTGAATCAAACACATTTAGTGTTTGAGAGTGACTGAAAGAAACATGTCATGAAAAACTCACTGTCCAGGGCTCCTAACGAGGAAAAGGAAAAATAGGAAGCGGAACGGAACCCAGCGCGAAGCAAAGTTGAAAGAAGTGAGCACAGAGGAGCCGGGTCCCTCCGGTGCCACCGCGCCGCGGCGGCCACTTCCGCCCGGCGGGCCCCGGCGCCCGCCCGCTCGCTCACATACCGATGGAGCGTGCGGAGTGGACACGGAAGGAGAGGGGGGAGGAGGGGGGAGGAACCGAGTCGCTCTGCCTGCCTCCCGGCCGCTGCCCACACCCGGGGAAGGGGGCAGCCAGATCGCATTCTCAAGAAGGGGCCCCGCCAGCGTCTTCTTTCCGGGCTCTGCAGGAACCCAGGTCGCTTCCCCCCTATCTCCGCCCAATCTTGTCGGCCGTTCGAGAAGACCAAGGAGAGGAAGCCAAATGCAGGAGGAGGAGGAGGAGATCTTGCCCGCGCCGCTACAGGGCCTCTCGGACAGGTCCTGGGGCAACCACCCATCCTTCACCCCATTGTTTCCCCTTCAGAATCCCTCCCGACCCCCAACTGCCGCCCCTCCCCCACCGCGGCGAAAAGAGGCGAAGCCGGGCCCCGCCGCCCCGCCGCCGCCGCCCCCCGACCCCCGCGCCGGGCTCCGACTCCGCTCTCGGCCGCTCACTCACCCATCAAAATGCGCATCTGCTTCTTGCCGAAGAGGCGGGAGAAGAGGGAGGAGATGGTGAGGCCCATGGCGGTGGCTGCACTCGCGATGGGCTGGAGCAGAAGGGGTTTGGTTGGAGCTTCCCCCGGCCTTCTGCCTTCACGCTCCCGGCAAAAACTGAGCGAGGTGGAGGGGCGAACGAAGAAAAGAGGGCGGCAGGGGGGCGGCTCGCAAGCCGGCGCGCCGGGCGACGCTCCGGGGCCGGGATCAGCGGGGCGCGTACCTCCTCGACGTCTGCCGCGGCAGCTCCGGCTCGAGTGTTAAGGCTTCGGCTGTGCCACGTCACTCGGCGGCCGCGGCGACTCCGGCAGCGGCCCGGCCCCTCCAACGCGGACAGAATCGCGTCACCGCCGGCCCATCCCCCCGCGCTTCCGGTGCTGTCCGGGCTACTGCGCCTGCGCACGGAGCGGAGCGGCCCGCTCTGCTGACGTGCATCTGCCGTCGCCGCCGCCTCCGGGACGTGGCCGCAGGAACCGGGCGCGTCCAGTTAGCACAGGCGTCCAGGGGGACAAAGTCCCACAATGCCTCGCTGTGTCACTTCCACCAATCAGACTTTAGCGAGACCCTTCAACCTGATAAGTGCATCCTGGAGATTATAATCCTTGCTTCCGGAAAGGTGGGTTGTGCATTGTGGGTAAGGAGGTAGTTGACTTCCGTTCTTTCTGCCTTTAGGGCGTCGTCCTCCACTGCAACGCGTGCTGGGGATTCCCCGGTCCCTCCAACGAACACGTTGCACGCGCTGGACCAGACTCACGCCCTCGTGGACGACGAGCTGGCGGAGAGCCTGTGGCAACCGCTGAAGAAGCTAGGTCTAGCCGCTTCCACCCCCCAGGCGAGGTCATACTGAAGATCCCTAATCCTAGGTCAAGACAAGAGAACTCCTGTTTTCAACAATTATTCAGCTTTTAAGAGAAGCCAACAAGGAAGGCTTGCTTCTACCGTCTCTCAGAAGCATGTAAGATTGATTCCTTATGTTGAGGAAGTGGGAAGCCTTCTCACTTTCAAAATATTTGTGATCTTAATGTTTTCCTGATTCAAAATAAGTCATACGTCTTGTGAAAAAAAAATAAAAGTTCCCGGTAATCTATGCCACTTCCCCCATAGATCCCAACTGTTTTAGTAGTTTAGGATATTCGCCCGTTCTAAAGATCTGTTTCAATTTTAACTCCCTTGGAAGTATTTCTAGATACATCACTCCCACTCAAAGAATCATAACCGCTCTTCATAGTTAAGACAATATTACCTATTGAAAACCCTTTTGCCCACTTGTCTAAACCTTTAAGAAGAGGACATCTGAAATACTTTCAACAATAAAGATAAAGATTTTTAAAGGAAGTTTAACATTCAGTTATGAGAATGCAAATCATAACCACAGTGTTATACCAACTTGATATTAAATAAGGTGGCTAAAATAAAAAGATAACTAGAGTTAAGAATGTAGATAAATCAGAAACTTCATACACTGCTGATGGAAACAAAATGGTAAAAGAACTTTAGATAGAAACAGTCTGGTAGTTTTTCAAAAAGTTAAGCATAGACTTTCCATTTGACTCAGCAATTCCACTCCTAGGTATATAGTCAAGAGAAATGAAAACATACCCATACAAAATCCTGTACACAAATATTCATAGCAGCATTATTCATAACTAGAGGTCTGGTGCACAAATTTGTGCATGGGTGGGGACCTTCAACCTGGCCAGCAATCTGACCAGTTGTGGATGGGGACTTCGCGAGGTTGGCTGACTGGCCCAATCATGGGGCCAGGTGAGGTGAGGGTGTCAGACAAGGGAGGTTGGCTGTGGGCCCAGGCAATGACCATCAAGGGGCAGCTCCTATGTTAAGCGTCTGCCCTCTGGTGGTCAGTGCACGTCATGGCTACTGTCTGGTAGTGAAGGTCACTTAGGTTTTTATATATATATTAGATGCCCCTTGCACAAAGATTCCTGCAATAGGGCTTCCTGCTGTGGTCTCTGCTGTCCTGCCTGCTTCCCTCCCTTCTCAGCAGCCCCACGGGCTTCTCTCCCTTCTCCCTGCCCCGCCTGTTTCCCTTCACCACCGTCCTGCTTGCTTGCTTCTCTGCAGCTTCGCTCCCTTCTGCAATGCTTGGCTTCTTTCTACACTGCCTTCAGTCTTCGCTCTGGCCTGGGTATGCAAATTTACCGCCATCTTGGCTGGGTTAATTTGCATGCTCGCCCTGATTGGCTGGTGGACATAGCTTGTGGGTGTAGTGAAGGTGGGGTTAATTTGCATTTTCTCTTTTATTAGGATATAGTAACCCAAAGTGGAAATGACTCAAATGTCCATCAACTAGTGAGTAAACAAAATGTAGTACATTCATACAATGAATATTATTCAACAACAAAAAGGAATAAAGTACTGACGTATACTACAAACTAGATAAGCCTTGAGAAGTTTATACTGTGTGTATGTGCGGGGGAATCTAGTCATAAAGGACCACATATCCTGATACCATTTGTTTGAAGAGTTCAGAGTAGGCAAATCTATGGAGACAGATTTGTGGTTGCTTGGGGCTAGAGAGGATGGGAGGCTTGGGGATTACAGCTAAAGGGTGGAGGGTTTCCTTTTGAGGTGATGAAAATGATCTAGATTTGATGATGGTGATGGTTACATGGCTCTATGAATTACTGGAACTATTGAATTACAAACTTTGAATGAGGAATTGTATGGCAAAGTTGTTAACCAAAAAAATAAAATAATTTTTAAAACAAACCAAAAGGCAGGACTCTAGTCTGTGTGAGTGTTTTTTAATCCTCACCCAAGGATGTATGTGTGTGTGTTGTTTTTGAGAGAGAGAGAGAGAGAGAGAGAGAGCGAGAGCGAGCGAGCGAGCGGGAGGAAGAGGGAAGGAGAGAAACGTCAGTAAGAGAAATGTCCATCCTTGGGTTGCCTCCCTGGTAAGCGCCCTGACCAGGGGTGAATCCACAACCTAGGTATGCACCCTGAATGAGAATTGAACCCGCAACCTTTTTGATGAATCACAACATCCAACTGAATCACCCAGCCATGGCTAGTCCATTTTTATATTTCATTAGTAAGGCAAACTGGGAGACAAAGTCCCACAATGCCTCACTTTGTCACTTCTAATCTCTACCTGATAAGTGCATCCAGATCCCTGGATCTGGCACACAATGACACTCATATATGGTTAAATAATAGAGAGTTGGTGAATAAAGTATAGTATATCTATTCTATGGGATACTATCAAAAATTAGAATGATGTAGAACTATAAATCCTAATGAAAAGATCTCCAAGATACAATTAATGGAAAAAGCCAAATAATGATAATACTATAAAGTAATATAAAATTGTAGATTTCCCAGGGTTTATGTATAAATGCACAAGAACTTTGAAGTATAATCTGTAACAGAGATAGTTAGTGGTTACCTGTTTAACCTGTATAGAGAGAGGAGGGAGCCTTCCCAGAGTCTGAGAGAACCTGGTTTGGGAGTAGTAGTCAAAAGAGAGCTTTATCTGTACTTTAAAAATCCACTTGATTAAGCCCAACCAGCCTGGCTCAGTGATTGAGCTATGATACAGGAAATCACAATTCGATTCCTGGTAGGGGTATATGTCTGGGTTATGGGCTCAGTCCCCAGTGTGGGGCCTGCAGGAGGCAGATTCTCTCATCATTGATGTTTCTATCTCTCTCTTCCTTTCTGAAATTAATAAAAATAAAGTGGGTATTTTAAAAAATCTATACATATAAAATTTACATGCAGTAAAGTTCACATATTTTAAATATACAATTTTATAAACTTTAACAAATGTATATAGTAATGTAGCCAACACCAGAATCATGATATCAATCATATCTATTGCCCCAAAAGTTCCTTCATACTCCTTTATAAGTTATCCTCACTTCCAGCCCCTGGCCCACCATTGATCTGCTAATACTATATATTTGCCCTTTCCAGAATTTCATATAAATGAAATCATATGGTATGTAGTCTTTTGTGTGTGGCTTCTTTCTCCTCGCATAATGATTTTGAGATTAATCCAAGTTATATTATGCATCAATAGTTTTTTTCCTTTATTGCTAAGTAGTATCCATTGTGTGGAGATACCAAATTTTTCTATTCATTCACCAGTTGATGAGCATTGAATTGTTTAAAGTTTTGGGCTTTTATGAATAAAACTTTTTAAACATTTTGGTACAGTGTTTGTGCATCTGTATTAAATTTATTTTCACAAGATGAATTTATCCATGCACTACTTACATAATGTAGAAAGTAATCTCCAAATTTGATGAATGAGTTAATCAGTGTTTGACATAAATTCTTCCAGATTTTCCTCTCTGAAATACTAACATCTTACATTAATGGAATTTTACAGAGTGAAGTAACTCCTTTTATGATTTAATAATATACTGTGGACATTTAAAAATAGCAGTACTTTAGATTTAACTCATTCTTTTTAAGGGTTGCATTCCATTGTATGCCTGTAAGGTAACTTATTTAACTTATCTGTCAAATTGTAAAACATGTATACTCTTTGATTAAAAACTCCACTCCCAGTAATTTGTTATAATGAAAATTTCCCTCAAGTTTGCTATGTGCTAATTGTAAGAAGTTCATTACAGAATTATCTGTAATGGATAAAACTGGAAGCATCAATCTTTTAAAAAATATTTAAATCTCCCTTTGTTTCCCTCACTGATCACTAGCCCAGATATTCTAATCTTGCTTTTGCTTTGCTACATTTTATAAATTCACAATGATAAATTAGGAGAGAAATTAGACCCATTGCCAGGATAAAGATTTAATCTTTTTTCCTAACAGTGTCATCTTAGGTGTTCCGTAGTTGCTTGTTCCAACTGGTGCATTCTGCAGAATGGGGTTGAATAAGAAAAACCTGCCAAGTTCAAAAAGCATAAGCTATTCTGTATTGACAGCCTGTTGAGTAAAGCTCCATTTGGTAGAACTAACCTATAGAAACTCATTTCTCAGTAGTGACCCTGGGCAATCCAGAGCAAAAACTTCCTTATTCAGGTGCATAAGGTAAAGCTATTTTGGACTCTACAATGAGTTTATCCTGCCTTTTAAAAAACTTTCCAAAAATTAAATGTAATTAAATATACAACATTTAAAGAAAACCACCAAGAAATGCAAAGGGAAAGCAATCTGTTTCTGCACTTATATTCAATACTTTTAAACTGTTTAAGCAATTTAATAGAAATGTTTATTAATTACCCGGGTGAAGCAAAATACTATTTATTTTGTAATAACTTCAAGAGTCACAATTACCTGAGAGACCCCCACATTTTCCTAGTTAATCTTTTTTTTTTTTTTTTTTTTTTAAGTTAAATGCAATTACAGACTGTCTTCTTTGAGAAGAATCTTCCTTTGTATTGGAGATACAAGTGAAGAGTTGCTTAACAGATGAGTAACTTAAAATTACATTTTGGAAGCTTTCTAGATTAAAAAAAAATCTGTAGTCTTTAAGTAGCCTTTGTGTTTTCAGTTTTATATAGACGTCCTTAAAATAATTTTTCAGTTTTATATAAAATTCCTTAAGACAATTTCAAACTGTTTCTCAAGACAAATGAAAATCAATTGCCACCTTCTAAATTTTAACTCATGTTTTCTCTTTACTTAATCCTAAACCAAAAATAAAAAGATAAATTTTCAAATTTCCATTTAAGAGGTTACTACTTATTAAGTGGCTAATGGAAGTTATAAAACAGGATGTTAATGGCCAACTAAAATGTCTGTATGGGAAAGTCAGGGTCAGAGAGGTTAAGTAACCTGCCCAAAGTCTCATATAATAAGCAGAACTGAGGTAAGAACACGTCTTCTGATGTCAGTACCCTTAATCATTATACTTAATAATACTTTATTTTTTAAAATGAGAAAATTGAGTCCCAGAACGGGGAAAATGCTATTGTTTATTAATCACTTGTCATGTACTAAGTCCTACACTTCATTTAATCTTAACAAATTTGAGGAAAATGTTATGTTAAAGAATGTGCTCATAAATAACACACTACACTAGGGATTATGTTCTTATCCAATTTTTAAAATCTTTACTGTTGAAACTATAACAGATGTTCCCTTTTTCCCATCCATTAATCCCTCCCTCACACACACACACAGCCAGCCTCTACCATACTATTGTCGATTCCATGGGTTAGGCATATATGTATATAAATTCTTTGGTTAATCTCTTCCCACTGCTCCTCCACCCCCTTCTCTCTGAGATTTGTTAGTCTGTTTCCATGTCTCTGGATCTATTTTATACATCAGTTTATTTTGTCAGATTCCACATATTAAGTGAGATCATGTGATACTTGTCTTTCTCTGACTGGCTTATTTCACTTAGCATCATACTCTCCAGGTCCCTCCCTGCTGTCTCAAGGGGTAAGAGATCCTTCTTTTTTATATCTGCATAGTATTCCGTTGTGAAAATGTACCACATCTTTTGTATATTTTTGTTCCAGTCCTTTAAATTTAATAATGTAGTGTCTTTGTTGATTGTTTATGTCCCATTCAAATTAGACCTTGGGCAGCTTCTTAAGTAAACTGTATAACTTCTTTTGACATTTTCAAAGCACTTGAGAGTATGTGTTCTAAAATAATGCTAATATTTACTAGCAACAATCAATGTTATTGAACACTTACTATCTGCCAAGCATTGTACTTATATCCCATTTAATCCTCTAAACAATTTAATCCATGCCATTTCCTTTGTTCTCTGCAAGGACTACTCAGCTATTTCTAGTCCACTTGTTGTATAATAGTGTAATTTTTGCCCTTATTCCCCACCCCACCCTAACCTCTGTAAGCTCCATTTTTATCTCATCTTCTGACAACTCATCACTGATCTTGTTTAAAGTTCACGTTCTCTGGACATTGTTATTTACCTGCAATAGTGAAAGAGTACCTGTGCTTCTATGAAGAGTCTTATTCACCCATTTTCTGTCTCAAGAGAGGGGTGGTATGTGAATTCCCTGAGTCTCTGATTTTGCCCAATCTGGTACTTCTCAGCCACTTAAGCCTCTGCCATGAGGTTAAGACCTGGCCCTAGTTTCAGTGCCTTTTACTAGTTCTTTATTTTAAAAGTTTTATTCCATTTGATATTGTGGGAAAGTCTGTATAAGTGGATGGATCTATGCCCTCATCTTTCCTAGGAGTGTTTTATTTGCTTTTTAATAATTTGGGTAAACACTGCTAACATGGAAGAGTATAAAGTCTGCCTGACTTGACTAAGTCAACATTCACCTACTTCCTTAACTTAAAATATTCCCCCTTAACCTGTTTTAGTTTCTGGCAGGCAACTTTTTAAAAATAAGAATATAACTCCTTGTCAAAACCGGTTTGGCTTGTGGATAGAGCATCGGCCTGTGGACTGGGAGGTCCCAGGTTCGATTCCGGTCAAGGGCATGTACCTTGGTTGCCGGCACATCCTCAGTGGGGGGTGCGCAGGAGGCAGCTGATCAATGTTTTTCTCTCATCAGTGTTTCTAACTCTATCCCTCTCCCTTCCTCTCTGTAAAAAATCAGTAAAATATATATTTAAAAGAATATGACTCCCCGACTCGTTTCCTTTGAAGGATTCAGAGCAATCACATTCCTAGCTTCCAGAAGAACTAGTACTCTTTTTTTTCCTTTTTCTGAATTCTTTAAAGCAGAAAGATTTTATGAGAAGAATATATCTTGAGGCCACTAATTCTAGTAAGATTTGTATTTACCATCTAACATTTATAATAGTTTCATGGCTAGAGAAATCATTAGATAGGGTAAAGCTAAAAGACCACTTTGTACCATAGCAACATTAATGAAATAAGGTTATTTTACAAATTCTTCCTCTCCTTGCCCAAATCTCTATCTGTATACATATTTGAAATGTCTTACAGTAATTGAAATGTTTGACATTTTCAGTGCTACAAAATATAGAAATCAATGAAAGAAAAATACCACATGATCTTACTCATTTATGGATAATAAAAAAAAACATTATAACCTGATGAACAAAAAGATAGATACAGAGGCAGTAAAGCATCAAACAGATTATCAAATTAAGCAGGAAGGTTGGGGAGGGGGGAGATAAATCAACTGAAGGACTTGTATGCATGCATATAAGCATAACCAATGGACGTAAGACACTGGAGGGTGAGGGCTGTAAGGGAGTAGGGTATGGGGTGGGCAATGGGAAGATATATAATACCGTAAGCAATAAAAAAAGGGGGGGGGGAAACATAGGAATGAGAGGATTTACAAACAAGTGTGTGTTTTTCTCCAAAAATTAGATTTACTGGCTCATATAATTCTGTCTTCATGCAAATGATTTATAATGTTAGTGAGTAATCACCTAATATTAAATTTATTTATCTATATGGTTCTTAAACTTTAACATGTGTCAGAATTACGTGGAGGGCTTGTTAAAATCAGATTGCTGGACTTTTTGCTTCTATCAATAGTCAAGATCAAGTTACACTGACCAGATTTACCTTCTCACATAAAATGAAAACAAAACAAAACAAATAAAATATAAGAAACAATGATTTAAAATATATATATATTTTATTGATTTTTTACAGAGAGGAAGAAAGAGGGACAGAGAGTCAGAAACACTGATGAGAGAGAGTCATCGATCAGCTGCCTCTTGCACACCCCCTACCGGGGATGTGCCTGCAACCAAGGTACATGCCCTTAACCGGAATCGAACCCGGGACCTTTCAGTCCGCAGGCTGACACTCTATCCACTGAGCCAAACCGGTCCCGGCAGAAACAATGGTTTTTGAAGACAGTGAACACCAGGCAGTACAGGGCAATGATTCCTAAAGACAGAAAACCAATGCATTGAGCACTTAGCCTGAGATTGCCTGTTTAATGTCCCGAGAATCTTCCTAGGCCACAGCATAGAAAGAGGGAGCGGAGGGGGAGCTTGGTAAACTCTGAGCTGACAGTCTGGGGAAACCAAACTTTAGGAAAGAATTACAAAGAGCACAGAAAGAAAAAGCCCCTGTACAGAAAGAAATCTGCAGAGGGTTCCCCTAAAAGATTCAGCAAAGTACTGATTAGTTCATGCATATGAGGAAACTGTATGCCCAGAACCATAAGAAAGGATCAAATGGAACAGGGCCCAGGCTTGGTTGGGAACAATGCCTATTCCCACCAGCCAGGTTGAAAAAACTCACAATTCATGGGACAGTGGGCAAAGTACTCAAGAAGGTCTTGCCTCAGTAGTGAAGAATAATTCTAGACTGAGCGCTGTTTTGGGCCTGACAAAAATTAACTGCAATCTAGAACAAAGCTCAAAAAGATGTATAAGAATGCAAAAATATCCAACACCCAATAAGGTAAAAGTCTGGCATCTAACCTAAGATAAGGCATGCAAAGAGGCAGAAACACGTGGCCCATAATAATGAGATAATCATGGAAACCAACTCAGAACCGACACAGATATTATCTCAAGCAGAAACATGGAAGACATAAACACAAACCGAGCTTTTGGAAATAAAAACTACAATGTCTGAGAGAACAAATAACAGATGGGATTAATGGCAGACTAGACAATACGGGAGGAAAGATAAATGAACTTAAAGGCACAGCAATAGAAACTCTCCAAAAGTTAATAAAAAGAGTAAATAAGAAACAGGAAAAGCATCAGTGAGCTGTAGGACTTCAAGCAGTCTAATACATGAGTAACTGAAAGAAGGGTTGGACAGAGGACAGAAAAAATAGCTGAAAAAATAATGGCCAAAAAATTTCCAACTTTAATGACAACTATAAAACTGTATATCCAAGATCAAGAAACCCAGTGAGTTAAAAGCCCAAGAAACATGAATAAAACTATACCAAAGCATATTATTATTTAATAACTCAAAATTAGTGATTAAAAAAAATCTTAAAAGAGCCAGAGGAAAACAGACTTATTAACTAACTACCCAGAAACCAAGATAATATGACATACTTCTTCCTGGAAATATACAAGTAAAAAGACAGTGGAGCAACATTCTAAAATACTGAAAAAGGGGGACAGCCTAGAAATCTATATCCAGCAAAAACACATTTGAAAAAGAAGGCAAAATAAAGATATTTTCAGACCACAAAAGTTGAAAGAATGCATTGTCAGCAAATCTCAACTACAAAATATGTTTAAATGAAGTTCTTCAGCTCTAAGGAAAATTATACCATACTGATCTTTGCAGAGAAATAAAAACACTGAAAAGGTTCAATATAAGAATGTATATGCAAGAATTTTTCTTACTATTTAAAACTTTAAAAAATTAAACAAAAATAATGTATTATGGAATTTATAACATGTAAAACTCATGAACAATAATATAAAGTCTGCAAAGAAAAAGTATACTATTGTACATTCTTATTCTATACATTAAATGGCATAATATCACTGGAGGTAATCCGGTAAGTTAAAAATGTATATTGTACTACAAACCTTAAAATAATGAAGTATTATACCTAGTAATCTCACAAAGAAGACATGACATCATAAAAATATTCTATTGGTTCAAAATAAATCAGATAAGAAGGAAAAGGGAAATAAACATAAGATAGGACAAACAGAAAACATAGCAAGATAATAGATTCAAATCTAACCATATTAATCATATTCATTGTAAATGGTGTAAATTAAAAAGCAAATTTTGCCTGATTGGTTAAGAAAGCAAGAACTATGTTACCTACAAGAAAAAATTTTAAATATAAAGACACAAATAGGTTAAGAATAAAGTGATGAAAAAGCTATGCCATGCTAACACTAGTCAAAAGAAAGCTGGAGTTCTATTAATATCACACCACGTAGATTTCAGAACAAAGTATATACAAATCTACAATTATAATCAAAAGATTTTACTAACCTCTAACTATTATATTGTAGAACAAGTAGGCAGAAAATCAGCAAGGGCAGCCCTAGTCAGTTTGGCACAGTGAATAGAGTGTCAGCCTGCAGACTGAAGGATCCCGGGTTTGATTCTGGTCAAGGGCACAAAGCCCGGGTTATGGGCTTGATCCCCAGTAGGGGGCATGCAGGAGACAGCCAATCAATGATTTCCTCTCATCACTGATGTTTCTATCTTTCCCTCTCCATTCCTCTCTGAAATAATAAAAAAAAAAAATATTAAAAAAAAAAAAAAGAAAACAGCAAGGACATAAACAAACTTGACCTAACCTTTAAAAAATATTCCACCCAACAACAGCAAAATATACATTATTCACAAGTGTACCCAGAACATTTACCAAGATAAACCATATCCTGGGCCATAAAACAAATCTTTATAAAGTTACAAGGATTCAAATCATAATAAGTATGTTCTCAAGCCACCGTGTAATAAAATTAGAAATCAGTAACAAAAAAATTTTGGCACCTGGCTGGTGTGGCTCAGTGGGTGAGCATCGACCTATGAACTAAGAGGTCATGCATGGTTCAGTTCCTAGTCAGGGCACATGCCTGGGTTTGTGGGCTTGATCCCCAGTGGATGGCATGTAGGAGGCATCTGATCAATGATTCTCTCTCATCATTGGTGTTTCTCTCTTTCTCTCTCCCTTCCTCTTTGAAATCAAAAATAAAATTTAAAAAAATTTAATTAGAAGATATACAACTATTTGGATAAGTAATTAACATTTCTAAATAATCCATGGATCAAGGAAATCCAAAAGGAAATAAGGTATTCTGAACTGAATGAAAAGAAATATAAAACATCAGAATTTATGGCATGACACTAAAACAAAACTTAGTGAGAAATAATGCAATAAAAAAGATCAGTATAAATATCAACTGAGAGGGGTCTCTCAGCCTGACCTGTCCCCTCTCATAGTCTGGGAATTCTGAGGGGCAGGAGGCGACCCAGCAATCAGGGGAACGTGATGCCCCATCACACCTCTGCTGCTGCCACTGCAGGCAACACAAGCCTCGGCTAGCCCTGGTTACCTGAGCCTCAGGCGGCCCTGGGCGGCTGGAGGGCTGAGGGAACTGGGGGACTCTGGAGGCAGGCGCGCCAGCCGGCTGAGGGGACAAGGCACTGCCATCTTATGCCTGTGGGTGCCACCATTTTTGAGGGTGTGGCAGCAATTAGCATATCCCCTCCTTATTGGCTGTGGGTACCGCCATCTTTGAGGGCAGGGTAGTCAATTAGCATATTCCCTCTTTATTAGGTAGAATGTATTCAGACTGGTGGCTATGAAAAAACATGAGACAGGAAATAAGATGAAGGATTCACAGAGTTTAGCTTTCTAATGGCTAAGCTGAAATGGTATGATAAAAAAATAAATGAGAAGGCAATAAACAAAAGAACCCAAGCCTAGTAATGACGCTAGTAAAATGGAATGAAACCTATGATTACTAGACAACACTAACCTTAATTTGGAGAAAGTCATTCAAGTAATGGGTAGCAGAGAAAGGTTGGTGGTGTTCAAAGCAAAGTAATAACACTTGGAAATAGGATACATTAGAATTCTACTGCCATCTTTTTTCCCCCTCAACATTTGTGTATACCTTAAGAAGCCCTTGTGATAGGCAATGTTATTACTGCAAAATAAACATAAACCTATTTCATTAACCAATCGTCAAGTTAAAAGTTGCTTTTCTAAAATTGGTTAAATTTTAGGAATCATGCCCAACCAGCATGGCTCAGCGGTTCAATGTCCACCTATGAACCAGGAGGCCACGGTTCAATTCCTGGTCAGTGCACATACCCAGGTTGCAGGCTTGATTGATTCCCAGTGAGGGACATGCAAGATGCAGCCAATCAATGATTCTTCTTATCACTGATGCTTCTATATCTCTCTCTCCCTCTCCCTTCTCTGAAATGAATAAAAATATTTTTTAAAAGAAAATTTTAGAAATCATGATTCTGTATCTTGTATCAAATAACTAGTATCTATTTCAAACAAACAGAAAATTGTAATTAGAAAATTTTCCTAGATTTTCTTTTATTAACAAGTGCTGATTTCTTTTTGTATAATACCACAATTCAACCAAGTTGTAAATGGCATATAAACATATTTTAGATATATGAAGCATTATCAAATAACTCAAAATTTAGTCATTATTGAATATATTTTATTTTTTAAATAACATTTATCCATACTTAGAGCTTTCTGTCTTACTCAATTATCTGTTTTTAGAGGACTAATCTTTGCAAGTTAGTAAAATTTGGGTGTATAAAAACAAATGAATTGGTATGAGAAAGAAAAAATAAAAGGACAATATTTTAATGATATCTTTTAAATATACTAAAACATTTTATAGTATCATTTGAAGGATATTACCCAGTAACTTTAAAAAGGAGTGATATCCAATATATTTTTAATTATTATTTCAAAATGTTTTTAGTGATTTTTAGAGAGAAAGGAAGGGAGAAGGACAGAGACATAGAAATACTGATGAAAGAGGAGCATCATCATTTGGCTGTCTCCTGCAAAACCCCCACTGGTGATCGAGCCTGCAACCTGGGCATGTGCCCTGACTGGGAATTAAACTGGCAACCTCCTAGTACTTGGGTCAATGCTCAACTGCTGAGCCACACTTATTAACTTAATAAATAAATTAAAATCCAAAGAACTGTATTATAACTTGCCACTTTTAGAAAGGAAGAAATAAAAGTAATTTGAGATTTAAAGTTAGAAAAGGTGACAAAGGACAATCTAACAATACCTAGATTATTAAGCTAAACATTTTTCATCAGGACATTTCATAATCAATACATTGATAAGAAGACTATGAGATCACTTAGTTGATCTATCTACAATATTATTAAACTGGACTATTCACCTGTTCATAGTAAAGTGAACAAGAAGAAGGTTTTCATTTGAATTTAAACAAGTACTTTAGAATGTAAAAGGAACCACATAATACACATTTCATTTACAGTGCATTTTTTCAAGCATTCCAACCTTACTCAGAAATAACACAAGATATTCAAGTATTTTAAAATCAAAGGCCTTTAATTCAGTTTTGAGTAATGACCAAAAATGCCTTCACAAAATATCTTTATCACTGAAAACAGAAGGCACTAGGCATTACTTAACACCCTGAAGCAGGGATTTCTTCTGATGCTGGTGGAGATAAACATTAAATGGCAGATTTTAGATCTTAGCAATGTCTCCCAAAAAAAGGGGGGGAAGGGTGGGGAAACAACTCTGAAAACCACACAAAAAATGAAGTGATCAGTCAGTCTTTCTCAGGTTCCCAATGAAATTTTAAATTATTTTTTACAAGTAATTCGAAATTAATAGATAAACCAGGTTATGTATCATAGGATTTTCAACATTTGTTCGGTTTTAGTTAAATACAGTAAATATAAAGATAATTATTATGCTAATTGGCAGCCTTTGATACTCTTTAGCTATGCAAAATAAACTTGAAATGATACATCTGTAGTGGTATAATTTAAAAGATCCTTGATATGACACTAACAACTTTCAAATTCTAGTCACACACTGCATATAAATTGTGAGATTATTAAAATACACCTTTTGAAAAATAAGATGACCATTTATACCTAAATAAGGTTCCCAGAAAGATATGAAATTTAAAAGCAGTTGTCTTTTCCATAAGGATAATTATTGTTTCACAAAATAACTCATATGATCTGAGGCAAATGATTTTTTTCAAATGCCATATTCTCTCTATGACTTTGAGGTATGCTTTGAGAGACTGTATAAGACCACAGTTACAAACACAAAGAGCCTTCCTTGGATAGAGAGTGCACTTAGTAGTTATATTAACAGAAAAGGATAGCTTCCAAAGCCATTTCTTTTACAAACAAGTTTGGATACTTAGACGGTAATTCAAGATGCAGCTATTTACATATGTGCTATGTCATGTGTGCCTTAAAATACTGGCTTTTGCAGGACACTCCTATTCAAACATAAACCAAACAACTTTGGTAGAATAAACCAAACTATGATCTTCTGTTTTTGGCAAGGTAGTAAAAACAAAACAGAACAGAAACAAACTACAAAATAGCTGTAACAGTGATTCAGGCAAAGTTCCCATGTCAAACACAGTAGAGAAAGTGTTCCGAGAAATATAAATTCAAGGGGAGGGAACCCTAACAAACAAATAATGCTGAAAAATCAATCTTATAGTGACTCAAATAACTACCACATAAAAGGTTTATTAATGCCTTTGAAATAAGAATAGCTCAGTTCAAAAAAATAGCTGATTATGAGATTTATTATTAGAATGTTTTTGAAAAACATCCAAGCTAATTAACTTAAACAGAAACCAATTAGTAAAGGGTAAGAGGAAATTAACTCTTCCATAATTAATATTAGATGCCTTCTTGCCTTTGTAGAAACTAATAAAATTAAATTTGAAAATAGTATAGAAAATAATGAAATGTCATGACCATTGGGGAGGGGGAGGAAGAAGGATACCATGCCACTACTAAACATGATGGGAGTCAAAAACATGTTTTTAAGCAATTATTATGCAAAAGTATGTCTTATATAATTACATATCATAATTAAGAAAAAGCTTCAAGACTAGCAGCCAGATTTTGTGAAATATGTACGTCAATGGAAGGCACTACAAAAGCATTAGTTACTTCTAACTACAGTCAGACAGTTCAGTCCTTGCCTTCTTAAGAAGGTAACCAGTGTAAATGTTATTTTTATATCCCCCTGAGTTTTAACATGATTGGGCAAAACAGCACCAATTTAAAAAAAAATCTGCAATGCCAGCACTGCAGTTTAGAATCACTTATACTGATGGTCCCACAGGTCTCTCATAAGAGCACTTTAAAACATGATTTAAAATATAGAAATGCATTTCGGCGTTTCAGTATTAAAGTGGAACCACCACAGATAGCCATTTTTTAAAATAATGCACTAAAAAAGTCAGTATAGTCTTTCTACCCTGTAGCTAGCATTACAGCTCTTTTCTTCTCCAGATCTCCTTTGTGCGTCCAGGTGAAATGTCAGTATGCTTCCTGATGCACACACAGTCCTTTCTGGCTGGAAAACCCTGGCAAATATCACGTCATGCTTGTTTTGAGCAGGATGCTTTGTAGGTCCTCTGGCAATGCTAAGATAATTGCGTCTATGTGTCCCCGTAACTTTTCCATAGTTTCAGGTTTCACAGGTAAGTGCTCTCGATCAGCCTGCAACTGTACAAGAAAATTTGGAAGCATTTAAATTATCCTCTGAGTCTGTATTAATACATTATGTTTTCTAAATAAACATTGTTAATAGTCTAATGATTTGGACACTTCAATCAGAATTTACAGAAACTGTGAAAAAAAAGAACATGCCATTTAAACAATATATTGTTTGAGTTTAATAAAAAAACTTCCATGTAAATTGATAATACGTAACACCTATCATGTGGTATTAATATAAGTGACAATATTTTGTAGCGCACATTAGACTCCATGTAAATACTTTTAAAATATAGGTGACGGTCCATGATGTGACCCAGATGTAACCTTTTTATTTATTTTCTATTAATTTATTTTATTTATTTACTTTAGAGAAGCAGCAATATGTTGTTCCACTTATTTATGCTTTCACTGGTGGATTCTTTTAAAATTTTTTCCCCATATGTTTTTATTGATTTCACAGAGAGGAAGGGAGAGGGAGAGATAGAAACATCAAAGATGAGAGAGAACCATCTTAGGCAGAAGGATATCATTATGATCTGCTTCAGATATCAAGTATTTTCAATCAAGTCTACTATCAATCTCAAGTCCTCTCATTTAAAAAGATAACGTCTGTGCTCTAACCAGGCAGTTCAGTTGGTTAGAGCATCATCCCGATACATAAAAGTTCAATCTCCAAGCAGGGCATCTTCAAGAATGTACCAATGGCCTGGCTGGTGTTGCTCAGTGGTTAATTGTCTACTCATAAACCAGGAAGTCACAGTTCGATTCTGGGTCAAAGCACATGCCTAGGTTGTGGGCTCGATTCCCAGGAGGGGGTGTGCAGGAGGCAACCAATGGATGATTCTCTCTCGTTATTGATATTTCTATCTCTCTTTCCCTCTTCCTTCCTCTCTCTGAATTCAATAAAAACATATGGGGGAAATATTTAAAAGAATGAGCCAATGGAAGCATAAATAAGTGGAACAACAAGATGATGTAAATAAATAAAATAAATTAAAAATTCAAAATAAATAAAAAGGTTACATCTGTGTCACATCATGGACTGTCACCTCAAATATGAAGAAAACATCTTCACAGATCTTTGGCTGTTTCGGCTACATACCAGCTTACTTTTTAGCTTCAATACAAGGTCTACTGTTTCTACTTCTGTGTGTTTCTGGGTCCAGAGAAGTAAATCCTAGAAAAACAAACAAATCCTATTTCAGTTAAGTGCTCAAAATTATCCTCAAACCACACTATTTCAAAAGATAAAACTCCTGAGAAGGACAGAAACAAAAAAGAGAACAGGGTATTTATCCCAGATACAGCATGACAGCACAAAAATAATTCTGTACATGATATTCTAACAATGTTAATTAAATAATTTTCAATATTAGCCAGAACAATTATTGAATATCTGTCAGTAAAATAAAATGTAAGAACATTCTTTCTAAGGCAGCCCTTTTAGATCAATCATAAAAAACAAAAGTGCAATTCAAAGTACAATCAGTACTACCTACCCCCACTAATAGTGAAGATTTTAATTTATAAAGAACATTGGCTAAAAAGTGAAGAAAACTGTGAACATGAATATAATACTGAATGTAAACTTCACATCTTCAAATAAGCTCTTACTGGACTTATTTATGGTTGTCTTCATCATACTCCTCTTAAAATCACAATCACTGTGAGTTTATGATTAGAAAGTTAACACTGAGGCTAGCCCACCTCAAACTAAATACAAATGAGAATTAGACTATCCTATGTCTTTTCACTTAATTTAAAATAGTATGGTAATATATTATAGAATATAAAGTCAGTCCAAATATAGGGGAAAATATTAATAGTAACTGCAAGAGGTTAAAAAGGCATGCTGGAAAAAATTTGGATCCTGACTCCATCCAGTGGTATGCTGGAAAATATTTAACAACCAAAAAAAAAAAGGGTTTGTAGCATTTGCCAATTTCTGTGGTATAATACTTCCACTGTAGTCAATTTTAAACTACTAACCTGAGATCACTGAATGCAGAACACGGAAGAGATGTACAGTCAGCTCTTATGAGCCAATGCAAGTGGATTTTGGCTCACTGCTAACTCCCCTACTTAACAGTAATGTGATCAGAAGCAAGTCACTTAACGTAATAACCCTCAGGTGTCCCATAATGCAGATCATAACACACCTACTTCAACGAAGTGTTGTGAAAATTAAGATTTTCCACATAGAGCACCTTATACATTCCTTGGCATATATAGCACAAGAGTTAGCTATTACTAGTTATATCCTCCTAGCTTCTAAGGATAACTTTATCTTTTTTTCCCCCCAATAAATGTTAATATCACACAAACATGCAGTTCTCTAACCTCTTTACAAAGAGCTTCTAGATGGAGTGCCTCCAATTTCTGGGTCATTTCCTTCCGTCGGGTCTTAAACCAACCATCAAAATTTGGTGATTTTAGGAAATGCCTATAAAAATAAAATTTAAAACAGCAAAGTTTGATTATGACTTACTTCCTCTTTCAATACTTTTCCTACCTATAGCTGGAAGAACCATGTGAAACAATTTAACTTTTAATAAAAGAATATAAATTCAAGTCCAGCTTTTTGTTTTTTCTTCTCAAAAACAAAACTGTACAGATGGGTAAAAAAGACTAACCGGTAAAGTCCAATCCAATCGCCTTTTATTCTAGAGGTCAACTGAGGTCCTGTTTTCTCAAGTGTTTTCATAAATTCTTCTGGAAGGAATTGTCTTAATTGGGGTGGACTCTATAAAAAAAAAAGGGGGGGCATACTATATTTAAAAATTAAAAGTGCTATGTTCCAAGAAGTTAATTATAGTTAGAGAACTCAAATAGGAATTTAATTTAATATATTTATACCTTCCATGGAGAAATACTTTTCTGCAAAGGCATTAAGCTTGCCACATATCTTTCCTAAAACCAATAAAAAAACATCAATCAAGTTAGTTGTTCCAGAGAGTCATTACAAACGTTTATTAAATAGACCAACTTAAAAGAAATAGGTTTCCAAGATTTTGAACATATGATCTGGTTATCAACACCATCATTATTCCCCATAGTAGAATATAAAGTTCAGAATGAATTAAGAAGTCAGACTTTCAATAAAAATATAAATTTTAGATAATCCAAGGAACTACGCTTAAAAAAAATAAAAACACTTTTTATTGATAGATTTTAGAGAGAGGAAGAGAGGGTAAGGGCAACATTGATTTGTTGTTTATGCATTTATTGGTTGCTTCTTATATGTGCCCTGATTGGGGATCAAACCCACATCTTGGTATATTGATAGTCAATAAGGATGCAATATGCTAATTGAATGCCCTGCCCTAAAAGATGGCAGTGCCCACAGCCAATAAGAAAGTAATATGCTAGCTGAAATTGGTTTGGCTCAGTGGATGGAACATTGGCCTGAAGACTGAAAGGTCCCAGATTCAATTCTGGTCAAGGGCATGTACCTTGGTTACGGGCACATCCCCAGTAAGGGTTATGCAAGAGGAGCTGATCGATGATTCTCTCTCATTGATGTTTCTAACTCTCTATCCCTCTCTCTCCTCTCTGTAAAAAAAATCAGAAGTCCTGGATTGTGAGAGGGTGGCAATGGATTTTTGCACATTGATTTTGTACTTTACAACTTGACTATTTATCGTTTCAAATAGTTTTTTGGTGGAGTCTTCAGGGTATTCTACCTACAGAATCATGTTGTCTGCAAAGAGTGACAGCTTGACTTCTTCCTTCCCTATTTGAATGCCTTTTATTTTTCTCTCTTGCCTTACTGCTCTGGCTAGGATTTCCAGCAATATGTTAAATAAGGAGTGGTGAGAATGGACATCCTTGTCTTATTCCTGTTCTTAGAGGAAAAGCTTTCAGTTTTTCACCATTGAGTATGTTATTAGCTGAGGATTTATCATAGATGGCCTTTATAATATTGAGGTACTTTCCTTCTATTCCTATATTTAGTGTTTTAATCATAAATGGATGTTATATCTCATCAAATGCTTTTTCTGCATCTATTGATAAGATCATATGACATTTATCATTCCTTTTGTTAATGTGGTGTATTACACTGATAGATTTGCATTATGCTGAACCATCTTTGAGCCCCTGAAATGAACTCCACTTAATGGTGATACATTATTTTTTAGATGTATTATATTCGATTTGCTAGTATTTTGTTTAAAATTGTTGCATTTGTGTTCATCAAAGATATTGGTCTGTATTTTTATTTTTTTTGTTATCTTTGCCAGGTTTTGATACCAGGATCATAGTGGTCTCACAGAATGTGTTAGGAAATAATGCTTCTTCAATTTTTTAGAAGAGTTTGAGAAGGATAGCTTTTACTTATTTATTTTTTAAGAGTTTTTAAAAATATATATATATTTTATTGATCTTTTACAGAGAGGAAGAAAGAAGGATAGAGAATCAGAAACATCGATGAGAGAGAATCATCAATCAGCTGCCTTTTGCACACCCCCTATCGGGGATGTGCCCGCAACCAAGGTACATGCTCTTGACTGGAATTGAACCTGGGACCTTTCAGCACGCAGATCGACGCTCTATCCACTGAGCCAAACCGATTTTGGCAGAGAAGGATAGCTTTTAAATCTTTGAATGTTTGGTAGAATTCACTGGTGAAGTCATCTGGTCATGGACTTTTTTGGGGAGGCTTTTTTATGGTTGTTTCAGTTTCCTCACTACTGATTGGTCTATTTAGATTTTCCAATTATTCTTCATAATTTAGTCTAGGAAGGTTATATAATTCTAGGAAGGTATCCATTTCTTTTAAGTTATTGAATTTGGTGGCATATACTCTTTCATAATATTCTAGTATGATCTTTTGTATATATATGATGTCTGTATACTGACTTCTCTCTAGTTTCTCATTTTGTTTATATGGGTCTTTTTCTTTTTTTCCTTAGTGAGTTTAGCCAGGGGATTGTCAATTTAATTAATCTTCAAAGAATCAGCTCTTTATTTTACTAATTTTTGCATAGTCTTTTTGTACTCTATTTCATTCAATTCTGTTCTAATTTTTATTATTTCCTTTCTTCTGCTGACTTTGGGTTGCTTTGTTCTTCTTTTTCTAGTTCTTTAAGATATGATGTTAGGTTGTTTAAGATTTTTCTTATTTCTTGAGAAATGCTTCTAACAATATAAACTTCCCTCTTATTACTACTTTTGCTTCATCCCAGAAGTTTTGACATGTTGTAATGTCATTCTCATTTGTCTATATATCTTTTGATCTCATCTTTTCTTTAGTATGTTGTTTAAACTCCATGAATTTTTAGTTTTCTTTACTTCCTTTTCACAGTTAACTGGTATTTCTAATTTCAAGACATCATGGTCAAAGAATATGCTTGATATAATTTCAATCTCCTTAAATTTGTTGATGCTAGTTTTATGATCCAACATATGGACTATCCTTGAGAATAGTCCATGTACATTGGAGAAGAATGTAGATTCTGATGTCCTAGGATTAAAGGTTCTGTAAATGTCAATATCGATATATCCAATTAATCTAGTGTTTCATTTAAGACCTATATTTATTTATTTCTTCCTTTCTCTTCCTTCCTTCCTTCCTTCCTTCCTTCCTTCCTTCCTTCCTTCCTTCCTTCCTTCCTTTTTAAAAATATATTTTATTGATATTTAACAAAGAGGAAGGGAGAGGGATAGAAAGTTAGAAATATCGATGAGAGAGAAACATCGATCAGCTGTCTCCTACCCATCCCCCACTGGGGACATGCCCGCAACCAAGGTACATGCCCTTGACCAGAATCAAACCTGGGACCTTTCAGTCCATAGGCCAACGCTCTATCCACTGAACCAAACTGGTTTTGGCAAGGCTGATATTTCTTTATTGATTTTCTGTTTGGTTGATCTGTCTAGAGCTTTCAGTGGAAAATTAAGATCCCCATCTATAATTGTGTTTTGATCTGTTTCTTCCTTTAGTTCTGTGAGGAGTTGTTTTAAATATTTTGGTGCTCCCTGGTTGGGGGTATATATTATGTTTTCTTGATGTAGAGTCCCCTTTATCATTATAAAGTGTCTGTCTTTGTCTTTCATTATCTTGAAATCTATTTTGTCAGATATAAGTAGCTTTTCTGTGGATGTTATTTACTTGCATCTAAAGGGCTCTATTTTTTATTTTTAATATTCTTTATTGAGATTATTACAGATGTCATTCTTTTTCCCCCCATAACTCCCTTCCACCAAGGGCTCTATTTTTCATCACTAAACACATGAGCAGACAAAACATACACTTTTAGATAAAGTTTTGGTGGATGGGAAAAACATTCATATCCTCTTCAACAAATCATTAAATTAAGCAAATGTATATATTAACTTACTAATGGAATGATGAAGCTTTGTGTCAACTCCAAGAAATAACGTCGCAGAATAACGCTTTGAGCCTCAGAAGGACGTTTCTGTTGAACACCCTTAAAAGAGAAAATAATAAGAACCTATAGTGTGGTACAGTATCAGAGAATATAAAATAATGGATAATTATAGAGTTCAACTGATACATGAAAAAATATACGCATATATGGTATCTAAATATATAAAAGCCCAGCAACTGGAACAGAACTACCAAAATGACCAGTGGCTATAATGTGCGCTGCAGCAGCCAACTGGCCTGACCTGGGCCCTTATCACCCCTCCCCCCGCCTGCCCAGCCCCAGATTGTCCCCCAACACCCAAATTGGGGGTAGGGCCAGCCGGCCAACCACCTGCGGCCCCTCCCCCTGGCTGGCCCTGCCCCCAGTTGGCCCCCAGTTACCCCAATCAGGGGCAGGGCTGGCAAGCAACAACTGCCTCCACCAACCCAGCTCAATGGGCCCCCATCAAGGTGGACTAGCTAGACTCCAACCGTGTATGAATTTGTGCACTGGACCTCTAAAGCAGGGGTCCTCAAACTTTTTAAAGTGGGGGCCAGATCACGGTCCCTCAGAGAGCTGGAGGGCCGGACTATATGAACTACTAATTCCTACTGTAAGACCTCGGCTGCGCTCACTGCCCAAAAAACCTGGCGGGCCGCATGTGGCCCGCGGGCCATAGTTTGAAGACGCCTGCTAAAGTGTGTGTGTGTGTGTGTGTGTGTGTGTGTGTGTGTGTGTATATATATATATATATATATATATATGTGTGTGTGTGTGTGTGTGTGTGTGTGTGTGTATATATATATATATATGTATATATATATATATATATAACTTGATATAAAACAAACCCTAGATCCCCAGTGGGGGGTGTGCAGGAGGTAACTAATCGATGTTTCTCTATCATCGATGTTTCTCTCTATCCCTCTCTCTTCCTCTCTGTAAAAGATTAATAAAAAATATGTATATTAAAAAAAGATACGCCATAATCCTTTAAAAAACAAAACAAAAAACCTATAACTTCATCCTGAAGTAATTTCATCTAAAATTTATTATACAATATACTGTGAAAAAAAGCCTTACAAAAAAAATATGAACTATTCACCATACTTAAAAATACCAGTTCATAACAAAGACTGTATTTATTTCATAACTGCTGTATCAATACTATTTATATTTTCTAAAAAAGGTTAACTATGCTGCATTAGATGCTAAGCTACCTCATGGCACAGTCCACTTTTTCACTATAACTTCCAAGTATCTGGCACTGATTTGTAGTTGTACGTTGCCATAGTTGCTGCTACTATAGTCTCCTGATTTTTAGGAAGCATTGATTCAATAGAGAGACCTCATTTCACAATATCTATATAATAAAAACCTAAGCAACCATTAGGGCAGATTGACCTGTTGACCACCAGGGGGCAGACGCTCAATGCAGGAGCTGCTCCTGGTGGTCAGTGCACTCCCACAGGGGGAGGGTCGCTCAGCCAGAATCTGGGCTTGCAGCAGTGGTGGTGGGAGCCTCTCCCACCTCCAGGCAACGCTAAGGAGCATTAAGTAGGTGGGCAGTAAGAAGTGAGAGTTCTCAGACTGACAGAGGGTGCAGGCCGGGCTGAGGCACCCCGCCCTCCAGTGCACGAATTTTGTGCACCAGTCCTCTAGTTATATATATATATAAAGCACAAATTGCCTAGTTATATATTGTATAACTGAATAAAGAAATTTAAATTAGTAATATGAGCAAATAATTACCTTCTGTAATTGCTTTATGATCTCTTCATCTCTATTTAGATATGGCTTATAAGACGTATAAACTCCTAAGAAGAAAACAAGGTAAGCAGTAAGTTTTTATTTTTTTAACAAGAGCCCAATATGTATATATTTTTAAATTAATAAAAGTTAATACCAGGTTTAGAATCCAGAGTCTTCAGGTTCTTCAATTTTTTCACTTTAACCTGTTTAGGAATTTCACCTGAAAGATATATTAGAAAGATTCTTAGAATTATTCAAATTTCACATCACAAAAGTGGAATTTTATAAGATTAATACTCTGCTGACTATTACTTAGTCAGGGATATTGTAGCTAATGTATTCTTCCTAAAATCAATTAATATTAAAAAGTTTGCCCTAGCTGAGTTGGCTCAGTGGCTAGACTATCAGCAGATGGACTGCAGGGTCATGGGTTCAATTCCAATCAAGAGCACATACTTCAGTTGCAGGCTCCATCCCTGGCACATGTTGGGACATATGCAGAAGGCAACCAATTGATATGTCTCTCTCACATAGGTATTTCTCTCTTTGTCTATCCCCCTTCCATCCACACTCTCTCTTTAAAAAAAAAAATCCTCAGGTAAGGATTAGTAATAACAAAATATATATATTTAAGAGTTTATAACTGGTACTTTAAAACTGGCTAAAGACAATATTGATTACAACATTACAGAAAAAATTTGTGTAAATTACATACAATAGGTACTTGATCTTTTGTTAATGTCTATCATTACTTAAATGTTCCCTTTGTCACTCAACTTGTAATTCAAAATATTTGTATTAAGTATTTAATTTTTTTATTTTCTTGCACTGTTTGTATCCTTATTATTTATGTGCCAATACACATAAAATACCCTTTAAGAGTAAATGGAATTAAAGTAACTCCTAAATTAGAATACAGAAGAATTTAAAGGTTCCCCTATCCCCCCTACACACACCTCTGCTTTTGCATTGTAGGAACTTACACTGCCACCAGGTGGTGATAGCGTATGCCACAACCCCAGGTCTGATTCAAAGGTGAACAGGACTCCTGAGCAGGGCTGCTGTGAACAAACAATTCCTGCAGCATATGCATTGGGTTCTAGCCTTGAGGTCTAGAGAAGCTACAATCTAAACCACCCTTTTACCTGGCAGAAAAATACCTCAAGATAAACACTTAAAAGTGTCATATGCACATGAACAGGCTTTCTTTCTCTTTTCCTTTCTCTAGCCTTTCCTTCCTCTCCCTTGGTCCTAGGTCTTTTAAATGGCAAATTTACCTGCCTGAAGAGATTTCTCAGATCTTTATCTGCAATGAGCAATAATATTAGCTGTCAAAATATCATAACAAAATGAAAAATTCAGGAATGTCCAGTGAGAAATGTAAGAGGTTATCATTATCTAGATGTATAAAACTTCCAACTGCAGAATTCATGTATTCATTTAAAAACACTTTTGAAACAGCTACCCCGGCTCTTCCCACCATGTTGGAGCTGGTGGAGGCCTGCTGGGAACAGGACTTCTAAACAACAAGTATGTGTGGAAGGCTGTGTTCCAAGGCCATGACTGCTGGATATAAGTAGGCTCTCTGGAACCAGAGTGAGCATGCCGTTTTCTTAAAATTAAAGGTGTTTATGCTCAAAATGAAACTGAATTCTATCTGGGCAAGAGATATGTTTACATGTACAAAACCAAGAACAACATGTGACTCTGGTGGCAAACTGAGTAATCTGGGGAAAGGTAACTCATGCTTATGGAAATAGTGGCATGGTTCATGCCAAATTTGGAAGCAATCTTCTTGCTAAGGCCACTGGACACAGAATCCATATAATGCTGTACTCCGTGAGAGTTTAAATTTATTGAAAATAAAACAAGTAAAAGTGGATTTGTTATCTTATTTAAAAAAGAAAAAGCTACCATGAGCAAGGTTTATATATCTTATTTTCTTAAGGAAAGCACAACCTTTTGATTACTTCTTTTATCAATATCAGTATTACAGAAATGTATAATACTTAGTCAAAATCCCTTTTTGGAAATCCCTTTTTAATTGGGCTATTTATAAAAAGTAGCTTGTTTTTAAGGTTTCATTTTGCTATCATTCATTCCATGTTTATAACTCTAAGTACGCTTTTTTGGTAGGAGGAATGATGGTTACACCTGCATATTTTACTGAGAAGTTATGCTCTTCTCCTTATTCAGATTGCCTCAAAGAAGACTGCCATCAGCATAATTAAAAAGTAACCAAAAAGTAAAAACAAAGAGGAAGAAATAAACCTGCTCAGCCACATTATACATTAAAAAGCAGAACACCGAGTTCATACTTTACCTGCTGGTTTAAGGTCTCCTATTCGAATAATGTGTGGCCAGTGCTGAAGTGTTTTTGCAAAAAAGGGGTTGGTTACTCCTAATATGACTGAAGGCCTATATAAAAACAAAACAAAAATGAGGTGAGAAAAAGATGGATGTTCCATCAGTGAAGAATAGTTTACAATTTCTTTTGAGTGAACCATAAATAAATTATCTTTTCTTTCATTCAATGTATCTACACTAATAAAAAAGGAAGATGCAAATTGTATCTTTGTGACGCCCACCAGCCAATCAGGAGTGAGTATGCAAATTAACCCAACAAAGCTGGTGGGTTAATTTGCATACACAGGCACTGAGCGGCCGGGGGCGGGGCCACACCACCACAGCCACTCAGGGCCTCTGGGCAGCATGGGAAGGCCGAAAGGCAGCTCCAGGCTGGAGCAAAGGCAGTGCCAGCAGCCAGGGGAAGGAAGGCCCATTCTTACACAAATCTTCGTGCATCAGGCCTCTAGTTACATATAAACTACATGCCAGACACCATGTTTAGCACTAAGCATATAAAGATGAAAAGGCATAGTTTTTCTAAAGCACACAGTTAAAAGGGATACATACTGAATTATGATGCTAGAAATGATAAAACAGTGAAAATGGTAAAAAAAAAAAAATGTACAATAATTACAAAGAAGACATTATGTCTACCATGGGATTAAAGGACGGCCTCATCAAAGAGATGACATTTGCACAAAGATATGATTTAGAGTTCCTTGCCAAATGGATAAGAGTAGTAAAAATGCTGCAGGAGAATGAATAGTATGTGCAAAGCAATGAAATGCGATCATGATCTGTTTGTGGAACTACAAATAGTTTAGCATTTCTAGAGCACAAGTAGAAATAAAAGTAGCTGGGCAGTTGCTGGCCAGATCATTAAGTACCAAGTTAAAATGCTAAGAAGTTTAGATGTTATCGCCAGTGTTTCCCAAAATGTGGTACGTGTACCCCCAGGGGTAGGGGAAGAGTTTGGTGGGGGTACGCGTTGCACTGGAGTTTGGTGGGGATATGCACTGCACCGTGCTTAGCTGCGCCTAATTCTACGTTCTCATGAGTGTGAGAGGTATTCAGTGTTACGAAAATTATAGAAGAGGTGCACATATGTCAAAAGTTTGGGAAACACTGGTAGTCAAATGAAAGCCACATTCATGCCACATGAATGAAGATATACTTATGAGAAAGGCTACTCTATGGAAAAGTTAGAAGATATCCTATAAGGACGGGAAGAGGTTTGAGAAAAATCAACAGCCAATATGAAAACAGACAGGAGGACTGGGAAGGGAGCTTTGGAAAGATTAGGATGATGAATTGACAGAATTTGGTAAAACTTGATGTGCACCCTATTAAGGAAAAATTTATGACAATTTAGGTTTTGATAACTAAGCAAAAAGTAATAGTATTCATGAAAATAGTAAGAGGCTTGGAACGGGGGGGGGGGAGGGAAGCAAACAAAAAGAATTGTTTAAACATGTTTTGTTTTAGGTGACATTAGATGTTCAAGTAGCAAATGTGGTTAAAAAATAAAATTTGGATATATAGGTCTGGACCTTATAAAGATTTTGACTAGAAAAATAAACTTCAGACCCCGGTATATATGTGTTAACAGAAGTCATGAGTACAGATAAGATAGTACAGAAACAATTATTAGTATGAAATCAGAATTCAGAACCCAACACTGAAGAATACTAACATCTAAGAGGTTGGAAGAGAAAGAATAGTCTGCACAGGAGAGTGAGATGCACCACCAGACAGCCAGGTAAGAGAGGTATCAGGATTAAAATATTTTCATGGTCAACAGCTTAACTGTTATAAGAAAGGGAAAATGGGGCAATACAGCACGCACAGGGTCCAGCAGTGAAAAGGGCCTTAGTGACTTAGGCAAGAACAACGTCAGTTGAGATGGGGAAATCAACATGCAATGGACTGAGAAGCAACCAGAAAACCAAGAAAAGGAGACAGTAAAGAGAGGTTTTCATTGTTATTCTAGAAACTTAGCTATGAAAAGAAGATGAGTACTAGAGCAGGAGCTAAAAAAGAATAAGATAATTTTTCCCCTTTTACAGACTAGGAAGAATGTTCATGTTTACATGCTAATTCAGTGAAGAGGAAGAAGAAAATGGAAATTATAGAGCAAGAAGAGATAATTGATACTACAAGAGATCCTGAAGTATGAAAAGAAGATAAAACTGACAGTACAGTTGGGTGGCTATTAATAACAATATAGCTCCCACTAATAAAATGAATCATTCAAAGAAAATAAGATGCTGACTCTGGAAATGGGAACCAGCAGCTCCTTAAACCTTACTTTATAAAATCAGTCTGCCAATAAGTTCAAAATTTAAACTTTTAAATTATTACTAAAAATGACTCTGCAGTTTATAAAGTTAATAATTGGTTAATAAAAAGTTTCTTTGTTTACTTACGGGGCTTGAGTACGAGTAGTATATTCTTTGAATTCACTATCATGAATAGTGAAATAAGGTCGGAAGTCACTGAAGTACTTCAATGGAGAAATACAGCTGTGGAGCGAGAACATGTAACAGAAAGGACACAGAAATTAAAGACCCTGCTCAATAAGCATAAAACATCCATATACACAATATACGCCTAATGGGATAATGTATCTATTTCAATAAATGGCAAACTCATTTCTGGAAACTAGAAACGAAATGGAAATATATTATGTGAAAGGACATATTGAAAGAACATTGGACTTGGGGCAAAATATAAGGTGAAATTCTGATTCTATCATATGCTTTTTACTAGACACTGACCATTCACATACCTAATATTTTTCAGGTGTCAACTTTGTGTATGTCAGAGATTTTCAACTTTTTTATCTCATGGCACACATAAACTAATTACTAAAATTCCATGGCATACCAAAAAATATATTTTTGCTGCTCTGACAAAAATAAAAAGGTGGGTGTTTTGTTTTTTTTCAAGTTATAAGAGAAAGTTTATTTAGAAGTTACCGAGGTAGTATAAGTGAGCCAGCTGGGCTGCAGCGGCTCAGGAAACAAGTTATAGAAGCAACAGAAGGGACCTTAAGGCTTAGCAGAGGGAAAGGCAAAGGTAGCACACCTAAGGGAAGGAGCAGAGCTGGGTGGGCGTGCTCCTGAAAGGAGGAGCACTGGTATAATTTTGATTCATTCACACCGAATGGCTATAGGTGTGTTGGCTGTTGTCATTTTTTAATTTGACAATCGTAGGGTAAAGAGGTCAGTTCCCCTGACTAAACAGTCAGGTATTGCATGTTTGGGCACATGGGTTGGAAATCCCTGGTGTAAATAAATGAATGTGCTTGTTGCTAGAAAAACAAGAACATGGTTCCAGCCTTCATGAAGCCTGATTAATTTTCTCATCTATAAATTGGTGCTATAATAAGCACTAACTTCTTTGTGCGGATCAATGCAATAAGTGTACCAGTAAATAACAGATGGGAAAGTGCTACAACTATCATCATTAAGAAGCGAATGTACTCACTTAACAAGTGCCAATACAGTCTCCGAAGACTCTGAAGGCGATGGTGCCATGACCACAAGGGGCTCCCCCAACAGCACAAGTTCCCAAAGCATCTGACTGTGAAAGAAAACTGGGAAAAAACACCTGAAAGGTGTTTACACAGTAGGAACAGTTATTTATCCAACTTGTTAAGTTCCCATGTAATCATTCTAAACACTTCACATTGAGCCCTGGCTGATTGGTTGGGTGTGTCCTCCACTGAAAGGTTGTCAATTTGATTGGGTTGCAAGCTAGTTTGGGCACATGCTTGGGTTGCAGGCTAGACCCCCAGAAGTGGGCATGCAGGAGGCAGCGGATCAATATTAGGCTCTCACATCAATGTTTCACTCTCTCCCCCCCTCTCCTTTTCTCTCTTTCTCTCAAAATAAAATCAATCAAATCTTTAAAAAGATAAAAGGCCTGATTTTTATAGTTTTGCCTTTTCCAGAATATTATATAAATGGAATCATTCAGTAAGTAGCTCTTTAAAAATCTAGCTCATTTCACTAACTATAATGCTTCTGAGAGTCATCCATAAAATATCAATAGTTCATTCTTAATCCCTGAGTAGTATTCCATGCACATGCACATATCTCATTTTGTTTATCCATTTACCAGTTGATGGACAGTTGCATTATTTACAATATTAGGCTGGTATGTAAAGCTGCTATAAACACTTGTATACAGGTCTTTGTGTAGGTATGTTTCATTTTTATTGTGTAAATACCTAAAAGTAGGATTACTGGGCTGTGCCAGGGCCAGTACATAAAGCAAAACTAGCATATAAAACTAATAATCTTTGAAGCAGTATTCCATGCAGGTCACACACACACACACACACACACACACACACACACACAAACCAAAACAAAAAAACCAACCCATACACACACACACACACACACACACACACACAAAATCAAACCAAAACTCCACTGTAAGTCTTTCACATGACTTCTGATTATATGTATTAATATTTAGTAATTGCTCATTTATTTTTATTTTTTATATATATATTTGATTTTGTACAGAGAGGAAGGGAGAGAGATAGCGAGTTCGAAACATCGACGAGAGAGAGTCATCGATCAGCTGCCTCTTGCACACCCCCCCTACTGGAGATGTGCCCGCAACCAAGGTACATGCCCTTGACCGGAATCGAACCCGGGACCCTTCAGTCCCCAAGCCGACGCTCTATCCATTGAGCCAAACCGGTTTCGGCAATTGCTCATTTATAACAGTGGTTTCTCAAGCTGAGCTCCACATGAGAACAACTTGGGAGCTGGAACTTGGGCACCAATTCAAGGATTCTTACTTGGCTGCTCTGTGTAAAGTACAATTGTACTTTTTCCTTCTTTCTTTTTTAAGTGCTAGATTATCTGCACTTAATTTTTAATTTTGCATTTTGAAAAGTTTCAAACATACAGAGAAATAAAGATAATAGTTTAAGAACTCCCTTATATGTATCATCTTGTGTTAACATTTTGCTATTTTTGCTTCATTTACTTTTTCTTATTTGAAGTACTTTAAAATAAAATACAAACCTCATGACATTTCACCTCGAAATACTTAAAAGTGCATCTCTAAAAAAATAAGTGCATTTAAAAATATTTAATCCTCATTGTAGAATATGTTTGAGTTTAGAGAGAGGGAAGGAGGAGAGAGAAAAAGAGAAACATTGATTGGTTGCCTCCCGTACATGCCCCAAACAGAGATCAAACCCCGCAACCTAGATATGCGCTCTGACCCGGAATCCAACCTACAACCTTGCGGTATAAAGATGCTGCTCCAACCAACTGAGCCACACAGGCCAGGGAACAAGTGTACTATTTTTTTTAACATCATTACAATACCAAAGCTTGTAATATTCAGTCCGGGTGAAGCATGATTATTTTCCAGTTTTTTTCCTACATTTCATATATAAACATTCATTTTCTAAAGAAATTTAACATCACAAAACAAAAGCAGTTAAAATTTTTTACTCTTTACCTGAAAAGATCCACTTCATGAACAGTAGATAAAACAACAGATATGTGTGTGTCTGCCTAAGAGATAGAAAAGAAGAAATAGAGATGTCACTAAAATGTACAGAAATTGATTTTTAAAAATATATATTTTATTGATTTTTTTACAGAGAGGAAGAAAGAGGGATAGAGAGTTAGAAACATCGATGAAAGAGAAACATCGATCAGTTGCCTCCTGCACACCCCCTACTGCCTGCAACCAAGGTACAAGCCCTTGACCGGAATCGAACCTGGGACCTTTCAGTTGGCAGACCAAAGCTCTATCCACTGAGCAAAACGGTTTCAGGCAGAAATTGATTTTTAAAATATACTTATTTATCTCGTGATCAAAAAACATATTGCCCTATCTTTTAAGAATCTCTTGCTCTAGGAAAAGCCACAGAAAGTGGATCTGACCCATCTCCCCTAAAATAGCAGAAGATCAAGGAAACAGCGATTACATGGTTAAAGCATTAATTTAATGGCCAGACGAATTCACAACTGTATGAAATACTACCATAATACTATATGACATATATAACAGGCAAAATTAGCTTTCCTACTGCTTTATTCAATTCACAGAACAATGGAAGTGCTAGTAGGTAAAATGTCTCAGATGAAAAAATTCAACTCCACCCTAGAACAGATGTGGCTTTGAGAAAAATGAAAGGCAATCATAACTACAGAATCCTTTTGATTGAGTTTGTTAAAAGCAGAAGTTTGCTGACCACTCTAAAAGAGGCTTTTTAGAATTAAATCTTGCTGAAAAAAATATTTACTTTCCCCTTGTCCTCACAATTACAGTATAAATTCTGAGTTCTCAACAGTATTTACCAGAGAAAGAACAAGAAAAATATCTGAGAAACAATAGGAAGTTTATTGTCAATTCATTAAAATATTATTTAATAGGATATTTCAGTAATATTCAGAATTATATCATAAATCCAAGACTGCATTTGCTAGTTTAAAATGTCTGTTAAAGAGACTCTATGTGCTGCTTTATTCTACCACAGTAGCACACTACCTGCACTATTTGAGTTGTCCCAGGTTTGTCATGACATGTGGGAATCCGAACCTTAAAGAGAAAGAAGAAATTAACCTTGGTAACAAAAGAATGTCCATTATATAATTTACCAACCCCACCACAGACAAATCAGAAATACTCTATCCTGTTGCTAAAAAGGTACACTTAGCATTACCTAAAAAGCCATAAAAACGAGGTATTTATGTCAGATTAAAAACTGAAGTCACATTTATATTCAGTCACAGCTAAAGGTAAATGCACCAAGGTCTCCATATTCCCATACACACAGAAATCACTAAACCAATGAGAAGCAAATGTGCTGAAAAACAGAAAAGGGACATCAACTTCATACCGCTTCCAGTTTATTGTTCCAATCTTTGCTGCATTAATATACACACACCCAAACACACCCTTCCAAGCTTGCCAAACTATGGACTAAATCCCATAGGAAACCATGAAAACTCTCCAGCCAAGGCTACTTTTGATGATTTTCCAGGGAAAAAAACAAAACAGAGAAAAGAGCACATTTAAGAGAGCATTGACAAAAATAAGTCCAACAAGAAATTAAATGCAAAAGCACTTAGAGCACATCATACAGAGCCTGAGAGCAAAATTCAAATTAATTTTAGAAAATGAAGGAAATAAAATTTAATAGGAAACAATATCCTAGAATGGACATGTTTGGTCTGATATTACATATTAAGATAATTTAAGACTAAAAAACTAGCTTTCCTAATTTCTTTTAATTTTTAGTAATTCATACTTGATCCTATAAGTATGTTGCAATACCACCTATCTCTGGAGAGCCATAAAGTAGCAGAATTCTAGGTGGCATTTATATGCACATGTATTATATAAAAACTAGAGGCGTGGTGCATGAATTCATGCACTGGTGGGGTCCCTCGGCCTGGCCTGCACCCTCTCACAATCCAAGATCCCTTGGGGGATGTCAGACTGCTGGTTTCAACCGGGTACTTACAGGCCAGGCTGAGGGACCCCACTGGTGCATAAATCCATGCACCGGGCTTCTAGTATGCATATAAGATCTTGGGTTAATCTCTTTCTGCCTTCCCCGCCCCTCCCTTTCTCCTTCCCTCTTGAGATTCATCAGTCTGTCCATGTTTCTATGCTTGTGCACTGAGTATCTGCCCCCGGTCAGTGCGCGTCATAGCTACCAGTCAAACAGTCGCTTAGGCTTTGATATATAGGAAGACTAGAGGCCCAGTGCATGAAATTCATGGAAGGGGAGGTCCCTCAGCCCAGCCTGCACCCTCTCCAATCCTGAACCCCTCAGGAGATGTCCAACTGCCTCTCGCAACCAGGGACTGCTAGCTCCAACCCACTCACCTACCTGCCTGATCACCCCTAACCACCTCTGCCTGCCTGCCTGCTTGCCCCTAATGGCTCCCCTACTGACCTGATCACCCCTAACTGCTCCTCTACTGGCCTAATCACCCCTACCTTGCCCTGCACCTGGGAGCCAGGATTCTCTCCTTCGGCCGGTCACAGGCACCGAGGACCTGGACAGCTTCATCAGGGCCTGAACTGCAGCTGCAGGCACCCAGGACCATGGGGTGAGTGGCTCGTCCCTCTTCCGGGCCCAGGCACAGGCACAGCCACTGGTGCCTGGGACCACATGGTGGGTGGCTTGTCCCTCTCCTGGGCCGCAGCCTGACTAGTCCCCATTCCTCTCTCACAAGCTCATTTGTGCCTGGCTGGTCCCCATTCCTCTCTCCCCAGTGTTGAGTGTCTGAGCCTTTACGTCATGAGGGCATGACGACCATTTGCATATTAGCTCTTTATTGTATAAGTTATGATAACCCCCGCACCCAAACTTACAGGAAGATGGGACTGGTGCCCCTGTTGTGTGACTAATGGTTCTGGGCAGCAGGATGAACTGGTATCTATAATTCCTCACATAAAATAAGTAAACAAGTGAAGGTAATAACAAGACTAGATGTTATTAGGAAGTTAAAAAGCAAAACTCGTGTGTGAACGCTTACAGATCTTTTAAAAAAAAGACAAATGAAATATAAGCCATTACCTTCATTACTACTCCCATAATAGGCAGGTATAATGTTTTCCCTGGCACTGGGGCAGGCCATCGATCAACATCATTACAAGCTGTAAAAACATAATAAAACTCTTCCTTAGCATAAATGAAAATATTAAAATATGAAAAATAGCATATTAGATTTTAGAACTCTACTTTCTATAGGGCAGGACAAATATACTGGGAAAGTTGGAAGAAAAGAGGTAAAAAAATATAAAAGCAGTGAAAATATCTTACATTTCACCAGAAATACACCTCTGCTAGGATAAAATTGGTTAATATATTTTTTAAAGCAACCAAATAATAGGTTTAGAGGAGTTTTCCTATCAATTTATTACTACTACAATTAGCTACAAAAGCACACCACTTGGCAGAGGCCTTCTCTCTGAACTGAGTGACATAAGGATTTCTGTTTAACAGTACTAAGTATCAGAAATGTCAACTCAATATTTGTTTATTATTGTCCTATGGTGCAAATGGAGATAATAAATTATAGTTTTTGGTGTTTTTAGGAAAAGATGCCAGAAGAATAGTTTTACATCTCTCTCTCACCATAAAATTCTTAACTAAATTTTTAAAAGGTCAACTTCATTATTATCAGACCATTTCCAGTAAAATTTTTAAAACTCCTTCATAAAGCTACTTAAGTCACACAATATTTAACTTACCTGCTTCCAAATAAGGTTTGCTCTTTTCAAAATATTCTGGTGCTATCTGTTTGAGTACAGTGTGAAAAAAATGAATATAAGGTAGTTTGCTGATCAAAACCAAGGACTAGAGGGAAAAAAGAAACAAGGTGTTATTGTTTTTTTAATTTCCTAGTGATTATAATTTAAGTTTGTCATTTTTTACATCAGCAATTACTAACAATCTATATTCAGCAAAAAGTGTGGATTTTGAAATAAAAAGGCTTTTACAGTATATGGTTAAAAGGAAACTTAAAAATTATAATCACAGAATACAAAAAGTTTTAACCTTATTACTACACTTTAAGAACATAAAAAGCACATTGACAGATTTTTCCTTCTTTCCAGGAAAAAGAATTTCCTGTAAACAGACTAACATCATGGAGAATTTCTAAAATTTGCTACTACTATCATTAGCAAAGCAATATCAACAATTAGCTAGATAAATTATTCCTAATAAGGAAAGAGCAAATTGTGATACTTTTTCAAACTAAGACCTGTAACTGTTACATTTTACTTTTTATTGAATTCATTGGAATGACATAGGTTAATCAAATTAAATGGGTTTCAGGGATACAATTCTATAAACACATCATCTGTATACTGTATTGTGTGCTCACCACCCCAAGTTTCCTTCCATTACCACTTATTTACCTTTATCCTCTCCTATCTCCCCCCAATATTGTAGAGTCCAATGGTCATAGCCACATACTTAGAAATTGTGGCTTTGCAGTTTAATCACTTCAGATACAGATTATGTTGATCTTATTTTTAAAATCCATTTTTGTTGAAAATTATTTTTTACTTTTCTGTCCAGCATCAATTACTGGTCAGGACATACTCTGGTTACAAAAGGTAAAGGTGTGTTCCATTAGCTGGGACTGACTTGAAACAAACTGATTTTTTTTTTTTTTTTAAAGAAAGTAAAGGATTGTACACTTACAGTAAAAACTATGCCTAGATATTGCTAACGTATATTTAACTGACTCTTCAAGAAAGTATTAATTGTAACTATATTACAATCTGTTTATTCTTTCCCTTATTCTAAAATGGAAAAATTAAGTAGATTCTGCCTGTGGCTCAGTTGGTTGGGTGTCATCCCGTGGACCAGGAGGTTGCTGGTCAGGGGCATAAGCCCAGGTTGCAGCTTGATCCCCCATATGGGGCCTTACAGGAGGCAGCTGATCAATACTGTGACCTCACACTAATGCTTCTCTCCCTTTCCCTTCCTATCTCTAAAAAATCAATAAACTATTTTTAAAAATTAAGCAGATATTTCTGGCTTTTGACAGCCTCACAAAAAACTGTAACTTGCCGAAACCGGTTTGGCTCAGTGGTAGAGCGTCGGTCTGCGGACTGAAAGGTCCCAGGTTCGATTCCGGTCAGGGGCATGTACCTTGGTTGCGGGCACATCCCCGGTAGGGGGTGTGCAAGAGGCAGCTGGTCGATGTTTCTCTCTCATCGACGTTTCTAGCTCTCTATCTCTCTCCCTTTCTCTCTATTAAAAACCAATAATATATATTTAAAAAAAAAAAACACAAAAAAAACCCTGTAACTTATTGTCAGAAATATAGTACAGAGATAGCATAAAGGTGAAATTCAATAGCAGAGAAAAATCTAGGAACATATGTCTATAATCTGAAAAAAACACAAAGATAAAATATAAATTTTAGTATGTTTAAAAATAAAATATCAAAGACTTTAAAGACTATCCATTCTGCTGGTTTCTATCTTTCTAACCATATTATAAAAATATTTTTCTATTATAGTGTATCTGAAAATTACCTTTTGAAAATAGCCTCTTTTTAGAGTTTTGTCTCGAACTTGTCGGAAATACACATATCCATAAAAATAAGCAGGATCCTTCTATAAAAGAAGTGACAAATAAAAAAGATAAATATGTGTAGCCATCCTTTATTACTAACATTAGGTTCCTTTATAAACCCGAACAGAGTTATGAGGTATACACAAAGAGCTAGTTATGCTTTTCCACCAATACAAACAACAATCATGACAGTAATAGCCAGATAAAAACCTGCTAACTTGCCCAAAGATGAAATAATCATTAATAAAGTCATATTTTCCTCTATAACTTACTGTTTATACTCTTTATTCATAGCTATACTAGTTAAAGGGAGTTATGAACAATTAAATTGTTCTTCCCCAATGCTTTGTATAATTTTTAAAATCCAGCCTATACTTTTGCATTAGGGGCCAATCTTAGTAAAATGAAGTGTCCTAATGTAAAACTTAGAGAAAACAAAAGGAGTTAAATGCCAATCTGAATCTTGCGTAGTCAGTAACGTTTTTTTTTTTTTTTTTTTTTTTTTTTAAAGTTGCAGGTCAAATTTTTTTTTTTTATTTTTTTTTATTTTTTTTTTTATTGATTTTGTACAGAGAGGAAGGGAGAGAGATAGAGAGTTAGAAACATCGATGAGAGAGAGTCATCGATCAGCTGCCTCTTGCACACCCCCTACTGGGGATATGCCCGCAACCAAGGTACATGCCCTTGACCGGAATCGAACCCGGGACCTTTCAGTCCCCAAGCCGACGCTCTATCCATTGAGCCAAACCGGTCCCGGCAGTCAGTAACGTTTTTATTCAATAATAATGAAACATTGGAATGTTTATCAACATACAATTTGAAAAGTAATTACATTCCAAAAAACTTAAGAAGTTTTGACATCCTAATGGAATAAATTTTGGCCTGGTTCCTCATTTGATATTTTTGAAGCAAATACTTATTGACCAACCACATACTCTGAACAAGGCATTGTGTTAGAGAAGATGTAAAGGTGCATAAGTCACAGTTCCTAAAGGAGATCATATTCTAAAAGGAATAAGGAAAGTACAAAAATGACCATTATGGAATAGAAGAAGAAAGCCCAAAGTGTTACGAAGAGGCCAAGGGGGAAGAGATTATCTCTGTCTATGTAGATCAGGAAAGATTTCATGGAGACACCTAGTTTGGGGCAATAAAGGATGGATATGTTTAAACAAAGACAAAGACATTCCAGGTTTAGGAGTTCCAGCAAAAACATACAGAAAAATACAAGCTATTCCAGAAACAAACAAACAAAAAACCCCCACAAAAAACAAACAAACAAAAATCACAAGATAAAAGTAGTTTATTTAGGCTAAAATATGGCACGTGTATAGAAAGGGTGAAAATTTGGAAACTAGAAAGGTAAAGGCCTTATTTTGGAAGGCCCAGAAAGTGAGGACAAGTAAACAGTACTACCATTAGCTCTTTATTAAATAATAGGTAGTCGTTTTAGATTTAATTTGTTTTTAGATAATATATATGTACATATGTACATAGCTGGGAACACCATGAAAATACATTGCGTTGGAATATCTTTGGGCAAGTTTCATACCCTCCGTAGCCCTTAATTCCTTCATCTGCAAAAGGAATGCTCTCAGAACACTATGAAATAATATGTTTATTGATATAGTGAACCTAGAACATAAAAAGGGCTAATAAATGTAATGATTATCATCATCAGTTGAAAGAAAATGTTAATAATGAAAGCAGAAGGTCATGGAAAGGAATAGATAGCTACAAGAGACATTTCAAAGGTAATACCTTTAGCTAACTGGGAGAGGGTTCCTGTCATTAGTGAAACCAGTTAGGTATACTGTAAATGCTGATTTTAGGCAAACTATGTAAAGTTCATATTGGATGTGCTGGTAGGACACATAGATGGAAATGTTTCTCACACGGTTAGAAATGTAAGTGTGGGTACAAAACAGAAATGTATGCTCTGGAATAATCGGAATTGTTAACATTATTTTAATAAACAATAATTTTAAAACAAAACTCATTAAAACATCAAAAAGGGAATTATAATCCTATATCATACAGTAAGTAGGGATTACCACAGGAAATCTAACTCTGGGTGATATTACTGGCATAATACTACCCTATCTCCACATCTAAACAAGGAACTATTGCCCTGCCGGTGTGGCTCAGTGGGTAAATGTCAACCTTTAAACTAGGAGGTCACAGTTCGATTCCTGGTTAGGGCACGTGTTGGAGTTGCAGGCTCCATCCCCAGTATGGGGTGTGAAGGAGGTAGCCAATCAATAATTCTCTCTCATTAGTGATGTCTCTCTCTCTCCCTTCCTCTCTAAAATCAGTAAGAATAAAACTTTAAAAAAAATTTAAACCAGGAGTTATTGCCGGGTGGCTCAGTTGGTTGGAGTACCATCCCACGCACCAAAAAAGTTGCAAGTTTGGTTCCTGGTGTGGACACATACCTACATTGTGGGTTCAATCAATCCTTAGTCAAGGCCAGTACGGGAAGCAATTTCTCTCTCACATTGTTTCTCTCTCTTTTTCCCCTCTCTAAAATTAATGAACATATCCTCAAGTGAGGTTTAAATATAACAATAATAAAATAAACAAGGAGTTATTAACAAATGAAAGAAAATTACTTCAGCATTCTAATCAACTTCTATAACTCCCAATGGGCATTACATTTCAAGAACAGTAACTTTATAAAGTCTCTTTCACTCACATATTGAATCTATTTGAATCAGATTCAGGAAATTCAGCAGGGTGATATAATAACAAAACAAAACAAAATGTTTCTGAATGCTATAAGAAGTAACTGAGTTTTAAAGTTTCCTCTCACAAAGACATTCTTTTATTACTATTTTTCCAACCTTTAAGTAAACTGGTAAATCTTTGTCAAATTGATCCAGGAAACAATGCAGTGACACCCTCCTCCCAGAAGACTGTCGAAATCTAAAACAGAACTGGGTATCTCCAAGACAACCTAATGAAAACAAAAATGAATAAGTTTAGGATAGCACAGTATAACACTTACTTATCCAGTTTCATCAAATGATAGAGTGGCAGAGGTCCTAGAAATCATTTAAATCAATTCTATCATGTTTTAGAGAAGAAAAAAGAGATCCTGACAGGTCAAGTGACTTGCTCAAAGCTATCTTCACTGGTTAGAGGCAAAGTCATTAGCAAAACACGCATCTTAAGTCCTGCATTATTTTTCCTATTTCATTTTCCCCATGTAATTAAAAGTATTTAAAACTAGAGGCCCAGTGCATGAAATCATGCAGGTAGGGTCCCTAGATCTGGCCTCCTGCAATAAGGGCTATCTGCTACCCACGCCAGTCCCCAGGCCAAATGCCACCTCCGCCAAATGGAAAAGCAGGCCCTGGGCGACTTCACCTCTATGTGATTGTGCTGGGTCAGCTACTGATGGACAGCACTGCCCGTTCAGGGCTGCTAATGCCAGTGCCACCAATGCCGCCACAGTTGCTGCTGCTGGGGCTTGAAGCGCTGACAAAAGCTGTGGGTGCGCCTGTGACCTACCTGCCTTGGCATGAGCAGCCCCAAACGGGCAGCTCCATCAGCATCTGGCCTGGCGCATGGAGGTGAAGTCGCCCTGCTTTCCCGCAGGCCTGAGTCCCCGAGCAGCTGGGGATGAGCTAGTGATCCCAATGGCCTGACAGCCAGCCCATTCCTCCGGCCACGCACCCAATTGCCCCTTTCACCATCACTGATCCATCGGAGACTGTGGGCGGGGGAGGGGCGGGGACCAAGAGGTCAGAAATTCAGCTCACTTACCAGTCCCCGGTCCCGCCCCACCACCACTCACATACCCAGGACCGAGGGACCGAGAGGTAGTAAATGGCACTTCATGATGACTAGTGGAGCCGTCATTCCCGTTGTGATGCTTATGGCCTCTGGCCTTTTATTATATAGATTGTTTGCATGCAGATTCACAAACATAATAATGAGCAAAAGAAGCCAAATACAAAATAATACATAGTTCAAATCCAGTTGTTTTTATAAAAAGCAGGCAAGCCTGGCCAGTGTTGTGTAGACCCATGAACCAGGAGGTCATGGTTGAATTCCCTGTCAGCGCACATGCCCAGGCTCAATCCCCAGTGTGGGACATGCAGGAGGCAGCCAATCAATGATTCTCTCTCATCATGATGTTTCTCTCTCTCCCTCTACCTTCTTCTCTAAATAAAAATATTTATTTTTAAAAAGCAGGCAAGATTATAGACTTCAGAGATGCATGGTTGGGTGATAAAACTCTAAAGCAGCAAGAAACTTAATACTGTAAGAATCAGGGTAGTGTCCTGACTGGTTTGGTTCAATGGATAAAGCGTGGGCCTGTGGACTGAAAGGTCCCAGGTTCGATTCCTGTCAAGGGCACATCCCCAGAAGGGTGTGCAAGAGGCAGCTGATCTATGTTTCTCTCTCATCGATGTTTCTGACTCTCTATCCTTCTCCCTTCCTCTCTGTAAAAATCAATAAAATATATATATTTTTTAAAGTATCAGGGTAGTGGTTACTTTTGAAAGGGGATGGAAACAGTATTTGGGGGAGACATAAGGGGCTTTTGAAGTACTGGCAAAGTTGTATTTCTTGACCTTGTATGTGTTTTATATTTCACAATGAGAATTTTTTTAAAAAGGCATAATACAGCCGAATCAGGAAGAGCTCAAGTAATAAACTTACTATTTTAATTACGAATAACTTTTTAACCTTTAATAATTTTAGGAAACCTCTTAAACATGTAAACTTTACAACTAAAATGTCAGGCAATAATTACAAAAAACTGAATATTCTAAAAAGTCAGATGAAGTAGCCTGTCACTCAAATTTTTCCCAGTTACTATATTTAAAATGAACAGGAATATGTTAAATATGAAATGTGCTCAAGATTTTATTATTACTTATCATTATGCACAGAAGTACTTTAGCACATGAAGTTCTTAACAAAAGAAATAAAACAATGTGTTTATTTTTTCTTTTTAAAGAAAATACACTTTATTATAATTCCTTATGAAGTTAAAAACAGAGGCAGGCCCCTCTAAATAAAGGATTGTAAAACAAAGGACCATTCCATCAAAAATCAAATAATCTCAAACACTGAGAATTTAACATAACAAATGGGATCCTCAGATGGCATTCTTGCTTCTAACATGTAGTCTTCCTACAGTCACGGTTATAGGGATTATATTAGCTTTTGAATTCTCAGGTGGAGAAAGATAAGCCATGTAATATTTTGAGTAGCAAAAACTGATCATTGCTCTTAACCTTCTGGTTGATTTTCTTTCCAATGTATAATATAAATATACTATTCCTGATCTTTGGGGGAATACCTTGTTTATCTGCATTATTTCCATACTTATTCTTACAAGAGCTGGATGGCGGGGACAGCAAAGGGCACAGGTACTGAAATTTCAAGAATGGAGAACATTGACATAAAAATGACTTCAGACATAAAAAGGAGACGATCCCCTGAACCTCAACTCTAATATTATAATCAGTAGGATGATATTGAAATTGATATTAACAGGTTAACAGGACACTGATCTCCCAGAAATACTACTTCAAGGGCTACAAGTAGATCATTTTCAATTGCAGTTGACTTGACACTGGCCAGGAACAAAGAGGGGCTGCATTGTACCTACACTGTGTTTTCCAGGGCAAGTCCAAATCAAATTAAAAAGGAAGTCTAGCCCTCCTAACACCAGAAAAAACTTCATCTGGTCAGAGCACCAATATGTTTTTTAAAAAGCAACTCAGGCCGAAACCAGTTTGGCTCAGTAGATAGAGTCGGCCTGAAGACTGAAAGGTCCTATGTTCAATTCCGGACAAGGGCATGTACCTTGGTTGCGGGCACACCCCCAGTGGGGGGGGTGCAGGAGGCAGCTGATCGATGATTCTCTCATCAGTGTTTCTAACTCTATCCCTCTCTCTTTTTCTCTGTAAAAAAATCAATAAAACATATATATATATATTTTTAAGCAACTCAGTGCCCTCACCAGTGTGGCTCAGTTGGTTGGAGCATTTTCCCATACATCAAAAGGTTGTGGGTTATATTCCCAGATGAGGCAAATACCTAGGCTGCAGGTATACTGAGAAGTAAACACTAATTTCTCTGAGACTGTGATAAGCTAGAACAGAAAAAAAATGCAATGGATTTTAAGAAAGAGATATTATAGCATCTAGAAAATGTAAGAAATGCTAAGCTTTGTGGAAGGGAAGTAATGAAGCTCTCATAGCCTTAAATTCCTACCCACCTGGTTCCATTTCCAAATCATGCTGTGAGAACTTTCCTGCTGCACCTTAAAGCTATACAAAATTGGTCAGGAGGCAAGCTTACCAGGTCAAAAAGGCTTTAATAGTGTCCTTGTGAACTGAGGTAAATGGTTCCTGTTTTATTTTCAGAGATCTGTCCACTCACATATGAAAGATTACTAAAGAAATATCAACTACTGCCCTAGCAGGTTTGGCTCAGTGAATAGAGCATCAGCCTGCAGACTGAAAGGTCCTGGGTTCTATTCCAGTTGAATGCACATACCTCTCAAAGTGTAGCCCATAGACTGGTGCCAGTATATAAATCTATCCAGGATGAAATGAATATCCAAACTGAGAATACGTATTTAGGAACTCTTACAGAAATTTGATATTGTCATGACAAATCTCGACTTCATTTTCTAAATATTTCTTTAAACTACATTTTATAAAAACACTGGTCCACTAGATTAGAAATTTTTCAAAAGCCCACTGGACTGCCCTAGAGATATTTTAGGAAAGTTTGAAGCCTGAGCCAGGACAGACCAACTCTACACAATTTTTCAAAAACCCACTGGCTGCTCAATGAATAGAGCGTCAGGCCATGAACTGAAGAGTCATGAGTTTAATTTCAGCCAAGGTCACATACCTCAGTTTCAGGCTCAATGCCCAGACTGGTTGGAACATGTGCAAGGGGCGACCAATCCAAGATTCTCTTTCACACCGATGTTTCTCTCCCTATGTCCCTCCCCTCCCCTTTCACTCTCTCTCTAAAAAACAAAAAACAAACAACAACAAAAAACAGAACACCCTGGGACAGAACCAAGATGGTGGTGTAGGTAAACACCAAAACTCACTGCCTCCAAAAACCACATCAAAATTACAACTAAAATACTAAACAACCCATCATTCAGAACCTCCTGAAATACGGCTGAATGGAAGTCCTACAACTACATAAGAAGAAAGCACACTGAGCCTGGCAGGAGAGGCAGAGGTGCGGAACAGGCTGGTCTGGCACCCACAAGTATCGTTTTTAACTGGGAGGTACACTGTGGCTGTGGAGGTCTCCCAGGAGAAGAAATCCCAGCCCTATATCCGACCCACAGCCCAGGGTTCCAGAGCGGGGCGAGAAGTCCCCGGACATCCTGGCTGTAAAAACCAGTAGGGTTTGGGGCTGAGTGACACAGAGGCTGCTAGAAACCTGGGAAGTTCCTCTTAAAATGCTGGCCCACAAACTTACACAGACTCACTCCCTCGATGCTAGGCAGCAGTTTGGGGGATCCAGGGACATACTGGGAGGACTGGATTGTCCGGCATCAGAGCAAAAACTCGGGGGTGGCTTTCTCCCAGACAGAGGTGCTCACAGGGGTCATTGTTCTTATGCTGAGACCTTCCTTGTTGCAGACCTGACTGGCAGCCATATCTGACTTTCTATCAATCTGGCTCAAATTGTTTATTTCTCCCTCGTGATTCCCTGAGACCCCCACCCCATCCAATCTGCACCCCACACAAGCTGTTTGCAGCGTTTTTTTCATATGTATGGTCTGTCCTGGCTCAGGCTTCAAACTTTCCTAAAATATCTCAAACAGCAGCAGCTGGAGTCAGGGTGCCCCACATCTATCAATAAGAGGCCCAAGATAAGGCACTAGCACCAGCCTGCCTCGTCTCTCCTCTCCTGGGCACTCCCAAGGCCTTACAAGTAGCAGCTATCTGTAGATAGCTCTATAATTCCTGCTGCGTGACCCCAGGCAGTGGCTGACTTTGTACCTCCAGGAGGCCCCAAGACAGTGTACCCGGTAGACAGCTTCAGACAATATCAGATTACAACTCTACACATCCATAAACAACACACTCAAGGAGCTGACTCAATGAGCACCAAAGCCCCATTGAAGCAAGTCCTGCTCCATAGGGCTGTCTCTTGCACAGCAGCTCTTCCACTGTAGTCACAGCTGGTCCTGACAGCCAATTGTCCTAGGGGTCAATTCCTCCCAGTGACCCCAACAGCAATCAAGGTTCAACTACAAGACTGCGCACACAGACCACACAGGGGTGCACCTAGAGTGCCCAGCTCAGGTGACTGGGGAAGCTGAGTCACTGGGACCCACAGGACACCTACTACACAAGGCACTCTACTCATTCCAGGAAACATAACGGTTCTACCTAATACATAGAAGCAAATATAGGGAAGCAGCCAAAATGCAGAGACAAAGAAACAAGTCACAAATGAAATAACAGAAGAAATCTCTAGAAAAAGAACTAAGTGAAATGGAAATAAGCAAACTACTAGATAGAGAGTTCAAAACAATGGTTATAAGGTTTCTCAATTATCTTAGTGAAAACTTCAAGGAACTTAGTAAGAATTTCAAGGATCTTAGTGAGAACATCAAAGACATGAAAAAGGACTAGTCAGAAATTAAGCATATACTAACCGAAATAAAGAATAACTTACAGGAATTCAATAGTAGAATAGAGGATTCCGAGAATCAACTCAACGATTTGGAATATGAGAAAGCAAAAACAAAAAACAACAACAACAACAAAAACAATTAGGAGAGTGAAAAGAAAAAAGTATCCAAAAATATAATGACAGTGTAAGGAGCCTCTGGGACAACTTCAAGTGTACCAACATCCCCAGAGGAGTAGAGAGACAGTAAAAATTAAAAATCTATTTGAAGAAATAATGACAGAAAACTTCCCTACCTAGTGAAAGAAATAGACTTATAAGTCCAGGAAGCACAGAGAGTCCCAAATAAGAGGAACCCGAAGAAGCCCACTTTAATCATAACTAAAGTGCCAAGGGTTAAAAACAAAGAGAGAATCTTAAAAGCAGCAAGAGAAAAGCAGTTAGTTACCTCCAAGGGAGGACCCATATCACTGTGAGCTGATTTCTCAACAGAAACTTTGCAGGCCAGAAGGGAGTGGCAAGAAATATTCAAAGTGATGAGTAGCAAGGACCTACAACCGTGATTACATTACCCAACAAAATTCTCATTTTAAAACTGAAGGTCAGATAAAGAGCTTTGCAGACAAGAAAATGCTGAAGGAGTTCATCACCACCAAACCAGTATTACATGAAATGTTGAAGGGTATTCTTTAAGAAGAGGATGATAATAAAGAAGAGGAGTAGGAGGAGATGAAAGATAAAGAAGATAAAAAATATGAACAATAAAATGCCAATAAATATATATCTATCAGCAATTGAATCTAAAAATCAAAATAAACAAAAAAGGAATCTAGTGAACAAAATAAACTGATGAATAAAATAGAAACAGAGACATGGAAACATGGAACAGGCCAACGAATCTCAGAAGAAAAGGGGGAGGGGGCAGAAAGAGATTAACCAAAGTTCTTATATGCACACTAGAGGCTCGGTACATGACATTCTTACACTGGGGGAGGGAGGGTTCCACAGCCTGGCCTGCACCCTCGCGCCTTGTGTAGTAGGTGTCCTGTGGGTTCCACAGCAGTCCAGGACCCCTCAGTGGACATCCCCCAAGGGGTCCTTAGCATTGCCATGGAGGTGGGAGAGGCTCCCACCACTGCCAATGTGCTCGCAATGTGAGCCCCGCTTCTGGCTGAGCAGCACTCCCCTCAGTGTGGGAGTGCACTGACCCCACAGATGCATTGAGCATCTGCCCCCTAATGGTCAGTGCACATCACAGTGGCTAAACGTTCCACCGTTTGGTCTATTTGCATATTGGGATATTATTATATATTGGCATATTATTATATAGGATAATTCTAAAAAAAAATACATAAATAAAGATTTTCTTTTAAAAGAAAACTCAACTGGCCTTTTAACACAGATAGTATGAGAAGCATTGCTTTAAAGAGTAGGAAGTGTAAAGCACATGACAATGTCCTTACTATTTATAGACAAAAAAATCTGCTGAGACAAATATTGTCTGCATATTTAATTTATCCAAAGCAAGGATTAATCCTTCACTTGAATTCATCATTATTTGAAACTTTCTCAACTATTGCTGACTTTTCCCTCTGGACATGTTTAAAATATAGTGGTTATAGTCCTTGGCTACTCTTATAGCTTAAGCCTTAGGAACACTTGTATCTAGACAATGTTAACGATAAACAATAGGAGGAAAAATAAAACCTGACAAATATTTATCAAAGCGAAGGCATACTTTAAATGTAGGCTCCTAAAGATAAAAACCATTCAGATTGAACAAGAAATCAAAACCTAAAAACAAACCAATTTCTAAAGACATGAAATCTAGGGTGTGTGTGAGAGTATGGGATGGAGGAAGTATAATAGAGGATTGGCAAATCATTCTACTGGGAATTCCCAAAGCATTCTTTTTTTTCCTATTCAGCATATCAAAGTCTAAATGTTTTACTTTTTAAAGTGTGCACCCTGGAGCCCTGACCAGGTGGCTCCATTGGTTGGAGTGTATTCCCATACATCAAAAAGTTGAGGCTTTGATTTCCAATCAGGGCACATAACTTAGATTTCGGGTTCTATCCCTGGTCAAGGTACATTCGGGAGACAACCAATCAATATTTCTCTCTCTCTCTCCCTTTTCTAAAATCTATACAAACATATCCTTGGGCCCTAACCAGTTTGGCTCAGTGGACAGAGCATTGGCCTGCGGACTCAAAGGTCCCAGGTTCGATTCCGGTCAAGGGCATGTACCTTGGTTGCAGGTACATCCCCAGTAGGGGGTGTGTAGGAGGCAGCCAATCGATGTTTCTCTCTCATCGATGTTTCTAATTCTCTATTCCTGCTCTTTCTTCTCTGTAAAAAATCAATAAAATATATTTTAAAAAACCAAAAACATATCCTTGGTGAAGATTACAAAAAAATGTGCATCATGGAAAGGAACCCTAGGCTTTCTAAAAACTGCTCTATTGTGCCTAGATTTCCTTTCATAACAATAAAAGCTATTTTGGGAAAAATGAAATCCATTTCAAAGTTGGCACAGTAATCCCAACTTCCATTTAATAAAACACTTAAGTGAAATAAACTTTTTGGATAATCACAAATAAACTTTTTGGATAATCAACTGAGAACATTGATCTTAAATACACATAAAACTCACAATCTTTTGGTGTCTCCAGTAATATTCATCTGTTATGGGAGCAAAGTGTCTGTTTTTAAGATCTCTTGTCAATTTTAATTCTAAGTGCCATCATACTTTGAATAAAATAAACCACACTTCATTTGATGTAGAGCTTATTAAAAAGGTATTACAAAATATCGGTAGGTCACTCAAATGAAATACTGATCAAATTCTGATTTACACTGAGTTTAACTTCCAGTAAGAAAACAAGGTATGGAAAAACTAATTACAAAATTAGAAATGAAAAGGCTATCTGAACACCATTTAATTAACTCGATGCTCATATAGAGATATGGAAAAAAAAAGAAAGCCATGAAAGCCTACTATTATCTGAAAAAGAAAGTGCAGTAGAACCTGCTGGAACTCCAATCACATAATCAGCTCATCCTGCAATCCATACAACTCAGCTTACCCTGAGTCCTGGGAGTCCAATCCAACATTTATTACATTCAGAATTACATGTGTGGACTTTGTAGGCAAAACTTAAGAAAAAATTCCAATAATTCCAAGCCAGAACAAATGCCCTACTAGGATCTCTCAAATGTATCTTTTTATTTTTTACAAAATAGCACTTCTCTTTTACATATGTCATGAAAGCTCAGTTCCAAATATTGCAATATATAGAAAAACCTCTGGAAGCATTTATAAGAAAAGAAAAAAAATTTTAAATGTCAAATCTCCCAAATCAGATTAAACTAAATGAACAGAATATTAGAAGTAACCTCAAAAGGAAAGGGAACTGGAGTGTCTGCTTCACAAAGGGTTGTCTGTGTGTGGTCTAAGAAGTTGAAAGCTCTGGTCATTATAAGCCTGAAAAGCTGTTTTAAAGGTGAAACACGAGAAGTAACCTGAAACACTTCAACAATTAGTGTTTGAGAGATCAAAATCAAGTTAAAATAATACCAAACACTTATATGGTGTTTTCTACACACCAGACACTATTCCAAGTACTTTCCATATATTAACTCACATATTGGGTGAAAATAATTGATGGTCATGCTTTATAACCAGATTCACCTGTTGTGCTGGGTTTTATTTAACTCAGTGCTTTTACATAGTTCTTGGCAAGCTCTCAAACCGTAAACTGAAAGTAAACTACTTATTATAAACCCCCAAACAAAACAAACAAAAACAAAACAAAAAATCCCCAAACATACCAATGTTGCTGATTTTCAATCTCTTCACTATTTCAACAATTTATTTTTCCTGGATGTTTTACCTCATTATAGTTATTTTAAAAGTTGAAGCAACTATAATCAACAAGACATGACTAAACATCATAAAACTAGGAATCTAAATCACTGACCTGTTAGGCTGAAACAGTTGGCATTCTAATATGCTGTTTCAATCAATTTTCACATATTAAAGTAAAATCAGTATTCATGAAATTCAACAGAAACACCAAATGAAAAATAGTTACCTGAATTTGAATCTGGAAAAGACAAATAGCAAATATTGGTTTTCTGAAAAAGAAAACAAAAGCTATATATGTTGACACACACACACCAATAAAAATAAATAAATACAACAGTAAACTTAAGAGCAATATTTTTACTTACTTCTTTATCAGTAAGTTTGGAATGCTGAGGATAAATTACCTAGGAAAAAAAGAGTTAAATTTTATACATAAATATATTGAGTGTATATTATAAACATTAGTAGGTATTTTTAAAATACTAATTGTCTATCATCAAATAGTTTTAAGAAATAGTTCACAAATTTTAACAATGTGAGAAGCTGGGAGAATTGAGTAGAACTTCTATTAGCCAAAAACAACAACAACAACAAAAAACCCCACCTTTTTGATTCAAAGTTATCTCTAAAAGATTGGTGAAATCTTCAGTTATCAAGAATAATTTACTAACTGAATTACCAATAACTCAAAACTTAATGAGTCTTTTTTTTTTTTCAATCTAAAGAGAAATTGATCTATCAGTTGGTACCTACTTCAAGCAAGAATAATTTTCAATTGATTCCAAGAAATAGCATAAATTACTAACTTCTTAAAAGAAAAATGAAAAGGAAACAATTATCTGCAGTTTAAGAAATTTCAAAGTCCATCTCCCACCATAAAACCTATCCCACTTCCCTCCAATTTCTTTAAATCATCATTGTATTTTCCTAGGTTAGTGTCTGCAGTAATCAAAGCCACCTTCTGAAGGAAAATCATAGCCCCAGCAAAGGAAGGAAGACTAGCTACTATGGGAACAAACACTAGTGAACACCAGATCCAAGGGCTCCCAGCCTACAAGCAGGTCATCTGCCTGAATCTGGCTGGGTGTGAAAATACTGCCCACAAGAATATCAGGGCTCCAGTGGACCAATCCACCAGATTCTCTTGGGAATGTGAAGAAGAGATGGGATTAGGAGCAGCAGCAGGTTAGCTAGAGACTGACAACAAAAAGGAGAGAAAACAATACAAAGAGTAGCTAAATTATGTTAATGTTGGGTTGCTAATGTGGGGATCCATGACTTCCACTTCTGGAAAATCCAAGAGTTCTTCCATTCTCCAGAACTGTTGAGAGCCTGAAAATCTTCCCTTTCCAAAAATAACATATAGTATTAAAAAAAAAAAAAAAAAAAAAAAAAAAAAAAAAGATGGGGAAAATTAGTACTTAATGAGCATCTTCTGGAGTTTTTAATTTTCACAACCCTGTCAATTCTCCCCATCTTTACCATAGAGGGAACAAGTTCACGGTAGTTAAATTACTCTCCCAAAACTTATCTGTGTAGTAAGTGCCAAAGCTAGGATTTGAATTTAAGTTTGATTCCAAAGTATACAAGCCACCATTCCTCACAGGTCTTATAGCAGTGATCATTAACATGCAATCACAGCCCTCAGTCCAGGTCTACGGGGAGTGTCTACAGAACTAGTAGGTTACATGAAAACCACCCACCATTCCTGAAATAGAGAATAGCATATTCTCTCTACTTACCCTGCTTTGTTTCCCATGTACTGACCAACCTCACTTAATCTCTGTCTCCACAATTCATGAAGGCAAGAACTGGTCTTTTTTGTTCACCACTCTATCTTGACCAGAACAATCTCTGCTATACAGTAGACACTAAAATATGTGTCTTCAATCAGTGGATATACCTTTAAATTAAGTCTATTCAATAACTATTTTATATGTAATTCATTATATGTAGATACATTCCCCTTGAGACTATTTTACTTTGTTCCCTTTAAAGCAGAAATGGGATGCTTAAAACCTATTTAGCCATATTTTATTAAAATCTCATTGCATTTAAGTTACCCTGGAGTTTGCTGGTCTAAAACATATTGGTAAGCTTGGTCACCTATAATAGCTTAATCTTAGCCTCTAAAATAAGTTTTATGTAAGTGCCCTTCAGATTTTTATTTCCTGTGATTAAAATATCCACTCAAAAGTAAATACTCAGTTTCCTTTTCTAGAAATTCATTTCAATGTATTCTTTTTAGGGCTACCCAGTATTTTATTTTGAAACAGATATAATACTCAAAAAGTAACAGTGTATTGTTATATGCTATAGAATTCCAAATGTCCACTCTGTACTTAATATCGATAGAGAAGTTCATACTTGATTTTAAAAACCTCGATTAAACTCCCTATCTTAAGAAAAGTAACCATTGTCAAGTAGCTTGAACTGCACAAATGTCAGTTACTAGAATTATTTTCTATGTATATACTTTATTTCGTGTGTGTGTGTGTGGGGGGGGAGTTTAAATATAAATTTGGACAATCACTGTTAGAGCCAGTTAGCTCCTGACACCTATAAGGAAGTTCATCAACCATCGTTTAGCCCCAGTATCTGGAGAGCCTCTCTCTTGAAGTTTTCTTTCTCCACAGCTCAAGCCCAGGCATCTCTGTCCCCCTGGCCACTTGTATTCCTGAGAGGCATCAAAGGGGGACACAGAGCGTCAGCTAATGTCATCCTTGTTCTGTTATCTATGATAAGACATCCCATGTTATAACAAATAAGAGAAAGGTGGCCAACTAATAAGAAAAGTTTTATTTCATACAATTATTAAGGCCTAAAAATGATGACATAGCATATATCTTTTACATTATGATAGAATAGGAAAACATACTGAAAAACAGTATTATAAAATGTTTTAATCGGGGCTATTCTCTTTGAAGATATATCTACCTGCCACTTGCCCTGGATACCCTAACATTTCCACCTCAATAGAGAAGTAATCATGGTTACAGAAAAAGGGTAATTAGGAAGACGAGTTAATTTACTGCTAGTATTACTTGGACATGAAAAAAATTCATGCCTACATGCACCTAGTTGTTTGTGAATGGGTATCTATTACCATGTGGCTGACTATCTGTCTCTATTGCACAATCCCACCAAGCATTCTAGGCTTGGAAATACTACATTTCCCCAGAAACACCTGCCTTGATCTCTAACATTAACTCCTGCCCTGGCTGGTATAGCTCAGTTGGTTGGAGTGTTGTCCTGTACACTGAAATCTTGTGGGTTCGGTTCCCAGTCAGGGTACATGCTAGGTTGTGGATTCAATTTCCAGTTGGGGTGTTTTTGGGGCGCGGGGGGCGGGGGGAGAGAAACATGGATGTGAGAGACACATCTATTGGTTGCCTGTTGCACATGCCCCAACCAGGGCCAGGGGTCAAACTTACAACCCAGGTACGTTCCCTTGACTGGGAATTGAACCCGAGACCCTTTGGTGCACAGGTCGATGTTCTAACCACTTAAAAACACTGACCAGGGCAGGAATAAATCTTTATGACCATGGATTAGGCAATGTTCTCTTAGATATGATATAAAAATCACAAGCAACCAAAGAAAACATAAATATACTAGACTTCATCAAAATTTAATACTTTAGTGCTTCAAAATACACTACTCAGAAAGTGAAGACATCTCACAGAATGAGAGAAAATATCTGCACATCATATATCTGATAAGGGTCTAGTATACAGAATATATAAAGGATACATTTTGCCCAGCCAGCATGGCTCAGTGATTGTCAACCTATGAACTAGGAGGTCATGGTTCAATTCCTGATCAGGGCACATGCCTGGATAGCAGGCTGAATCCCCAGAAGGGGGTGTGCAGGAAGCAGCCAATTAATTCTCTCTCATCATTGATGTTCCTCTCTCCCTCTCTCTCCCTCTCTGAAATCAATATATACAAATGGCCAATAAGCACATGAAGAGACACTCAGCATCATTAGTCATTAGGGAAATGCAAATAAACTTTTAAGATACCACCTAATACTCACTAGAATAGCTATAATAAAAAGGACAGAAAATAGCAAGTGTTAACAGAATATGGAGAAATTAGAACCTTCATATATTGTTGATGAAAATGCGAAAATGCAGCCATAGTGGATAACAATTTAATAAACATAGTTTCCATATGACCTAGTAATTTCACTCTTAGTTATATATCCAAGAGAAGTGACGTGTGCATACAAAAAGTTGTGAATGAATGTTCAAAACAGCATTACTAATAATAGCCAAAAAAGTAGAAATAATCCTTATTTCCATTGAATGATAAACAGATAAAATGTAATATAGTACATCCATACTCACTGTTAAATGCTCTACCCTCCCCTACTAGATTGATATAAAATTCAACCATAGAAAGGAATGAAGTACTAAATACATACAATGTGAATGAACCTTGAAAACTTTATACTAAGTGAAAGAAGCCAAACACAAAACGCACAATATCCATTATGAAATGTACAGAATAACAGAATCAGAAACAGAAAGTGAATTAGTGATTGCTAGGGGCTGATAGGGAAAAGGGAATGAGTCATAACTGAAAGAAGATAAGGGAAATTTCTGGGGCAGTGATAATAGCCAGGGTCTTTTTTAAATCCCATGGTAGTGTCATGGAATGTTCACTTCATAAAAATTCATTAAACTACAGATGTAGGATTTGTGTACTTTTCTATATGTTATACTTAAAATATTTATTTACTTATTTTTAAGATAAGTAAAAAAAAAAATGACATCACAGTATTAGGACAGGCTGGACCTCAGTCTAAGATTCCAGCTCTCTCAAGATTGAAGGTAAATTATATCTCAGAAAGAGCTTGATCAATTTGAATAAGAAATGGACAGTGAAGCATTTCTCTCAAAAAAGAATAAAGTTTATATTTATATGTAATTGTCCTTGTTTTACATCAGGCATCTTAGTAAATACAAAAACAAAGTATTTGTGAAAGGACTAACTGGACAAGAGAATGCCCCAGATTATCTCCAGATTGGGATTATACAATTTCATAACAGAATTAGAGATTAGTAACACCAAAGAAGCCTTTGTAAAATCTGGGAGCTTAAGAAGTTCGAGAGGACACTAAGGCTTTTAATTCTCAAATCACAGAATTATGAAATGCTACTAGTTCACAAGGGAACTTAAATGCTATTATTAGTCCTATCAAAGCATTCACTGTTAAATAGCCTACTTTCCCAGCTAACTTGCTACCTGATGAAGAGGGAATGATCAAGGCTTTATCTCTAGAACATACCAGTGCCCAATAAATACCTGCTGAACAGATGGCTCAATGAGACAATACAGCAACATACAATTACACATAACACCTATTTCAATTAAAAGAGTAAACTTACTGATGATCAAATACTGGGGATACGGATCACTCGGTTAAAGAGTGAACGAAACAACCCTTCACATAATTGTCTTTATCCTTCTCATAAAAATAAACAGAAACTACTAAGATAAAGAAAATTGGTGACTACTCCAGGCTCCACCCGGCCTGAAGGATAAGAGGGAATAGGCAATGACTCAAAAAAGAAGAAGTTGCCCAGCTGGCATGACTCAGTGGTTGAGCAGCAACCTATGAACCAAGAAGTCATCAATTCTTGTCAGGGCACATGCCTGGATTGTGGCCTCGATCCCATGTGGAGTGTGCAAGAGGCGGCCAATCAATGATTCTCTCTCATCAATGATGTCTCTATCTCTCTCCCTCTCCTTTCCTTTCTGAAATCAATAAAAAAATATTTTTTAAAAGCAAACTACTAAATATCCAAATTAAGCAAGATGATTTGGTCCATAAAGTTATTTATGAAGACTCTTCAATGATCTGGCAAATTGTTAATGAGAATGTTTATTAATAAAAGCAGTCTTTTACAGTGGTCTGCTACTCAGCCCATGCTTTTGAAAGTGTCTCCTTCCTGCCTTCTACAGAAATGAGCTTAAGTAGCCACTACAGTTATTGAGAACCTGTCTTCTAATTACAGCTCAACAAACAAAACGGAGAACTTAACCCATTCTGAGCCAATCGGATATTCCACTACTTGAGTTACACTTCAGTCTGATTCCAGAATACAAGAGTAGAGTGGCTAAAATCAGTACCAGAGTAACCCCAAAGTCAAGTAGAACCTGGGAGCTGAAAATTGTGACACTTGCAGAGAAAACCACTCTCAGCATGGAGAATGAAACAAGACATGCAAAGAAAAGCAGACAAAAGACCACACAGATCCAGAAACAAGGCAAAAATGCCTGGGGCTTTCCAAATTCCGTAAGGTTCATTCCCGTTTCCTGTAAGTGTGATCCAAGAGACTCCCCACAATCAATCTCTTTTTTCTTAAATTTATTCTTCAGGGTTTCTGTTACTAACTATCAAATTAATCCTTGACAGATACAAAATTATGTAAAGGGGGGAAAAAAGCATTAACAAAAATGCCAAATACTGACAGCAGTTGTTTCTTAATAGAACTATGAGTGATGTTTTCTAGTGTTTATAATTTTCTTTCTTGCCAAGTTTTCAACAATGAGCATATTATTACTCAATGGGGGTGGGAGGTGGGAGGGAACTTGAGTAAATAAGGCAATTCTGCATTGAGATAATTAAGGCTTTTCTAGATAATCAGGTAATTTCCGATCTAGAAGTAACAGAATTTCAAACCTATTCCACAGGACACTTAAGAATTTCTGATGATGCTTCATGGCCACTTCTGAGGGGGGGAAAAAGAAGCTAAGTACACCTCCTGTAGTTTGTACCTTTTGCCAGCTCTTCTAGCTTTCAAGACACCCTGCCCCCAACTGTCTCCTTCACCTCAGACAAGCCCCCTCCCCTCCTGACATTTTGTGCAACAAGGTCTTCAGCTGATGGTATCAGAGTGATAATCTGCTCCCAACCACCCAGGTCTTCAGCTGATGGTATCAGAGTGATCATCTGCCCCCAACCACCCAGGTCTTCAGCTGATGGTATCAGAGTGATCATCTGCCCCCAACCACCCAGGTCTTCAGCTGATGGTATCAGAGTGATCATCGACCCCCAACCAGCCAGGTCTTCAGCTGATGGTATCAGAGTGATCATCTGCCCCCAACCAGCCAGGTCTTCAGTTGATGGTATCAGAGTGATCATCTGCTCCCAACCACCCAGGTCTTCAGCTGATGGTATCAGAGTGATCATCGACCCCCAACCAGCCAGGTCTTCAGCTGATGGTATCAGAGTGATCATCTGCCCCCAACCACCCAGGTCTTCAGCTGATGGTATCAGAGTGATCATCTGCCCCCAACCAGCCAGGTCTTCAGTTGATGGTATCAGAGTGATCATCTGCTCCCAACCACCCAGGTCTTCAGCTGATGGTATCAGAGTGATCATCTGCCCCCAACCACCCAGGTCTTCAGCTGATGGTATCAGAGTGATCATCTGCCCCCAACCAGCCAGGTCTTCAGCTGATGGTATCAGAGTGATCATCTGCCCCCAACCACCCAGGTCTTCAGCTGATGGTATCAGAGTGATCATCTGCTCCCAACCACCCAGGTCTTCAGCTGATTGTATCAGAGTGATAATCTGCCCCAAACCAGGTCTGAGTTTCTTCCTCTAGTCACGCACATGTGTCAAACACAAGGCCCGCGGGCCAAATCCGTCCCGCCAGGCCTTGCAATGTGGCCCACACCGCGCTGTCATCACTGCACTCCGCTGCGTTTCCATCACAATGACAGTTTATGACTGTTCAGTAAACCATTCGGCCCGCGATTTAGGCTGGATTTTAGATTTTGGCCCCTTCTCTGATTGAGCTCGACACCCCTACCTAGTGTTTGGAATGTGAGTGACATTCGCTCTCCATTGAAGTGGCTGAAAGGGGCAACTTCGCCACCATAAATATCACAAAAGTAGAGGAAGTCAGTTTGCAGGGAGCATGAAACATGAACAAAATCCAGAAAACAAGAGCATAAACAAGGTATGTGCTTGGTTCTGGGCTCTAGCCATTTTCTGAAGCCCCACCAGGTTTGTAGGTTGGGTATCTTAAAACACCTTGTAGCCTGACAGCAAGTTCCCCCTTTCTGCTTGAGCTGTAAGCTTAGTTTCTGCTGCGTATAACCAAATATACACACACAGGCACCATTTCAACCGGATTAGCCAAGTCTTTATTTACACAGGGGGAAATATTCTCCTACTTAAAAAAAACAAGTACTATTTCTAGTAACTCAACTTCATCTTACAAGTGCAAAAACTGAAGTCCAAAGGCCTCATTTTCACAAAGCAAAAAGTTCTCCCCATCAAAAATGAAAAAGGACCCTAACCAGTTTGGCTCAGTGGCTAGAGAGTCAGCCTGCGGACTGAAGGGTCCCGGGTTTGATTCCAGTCAAGGGCATGTACCTTGGTTGCAGGCACATCCCCAGTATGGGATGTGCAGGAAGAAGCTGATCAATGTTTCTCTCTCATCAATGTTTCTAACTATCTGTACCTCTCCCTTCCTCTCTGTAAAAAAAAAAATAAATAAAATAAAATAAAATAAAATAAAATAAAATAAAATAAAATAAATAAAATAAAATATATATATATATATATATATATATATATATATATATATTAATGAAAAAGGGACTCTCACCCAGCCAGTGTGGCTCAGTGATTGAGCAAAGACTTATGAACCAGGACGTCACGGTTCCATTCCCAGTGGAGGTCGTGCAGGAGGCAGCTGATAATTCTCTCATCACTCATGTTTCTATCTCTCTCTCCCCCTCTTAGTTCCTCTCCAAAATCAATAAAAATACATTTAAAAAAAAGGGGGGGGGATTCTCAATGCTTACATAGGCCTTACTGGGTACCAGGTACTATTCCAAATGCTTCGCAAACATTAACTTATCTCTCACAATGCCATGACAAATGTACTGTTACCCCGTTACAGAGGAGCAGCACCAGGTTCCAACAAGCAAAGTAATGTACTCAAAGTACATAGATTAAAACCAGCTCTAGAATCTAGAGTTCCTGATCAATATTCTATACTGTCACTTTAGTAGGGATTTAAACTTAAATAAGTGGCACTGTTCATGCATTTAAAATCTGCAAATGGTGCTTTCTGTCTTGGCAGAACAGATTCTTAAGTCTCCCAGGCCTAATATTCAATGACTGCTTTTTATAGCACAGCTAGGTTCTAGGATATTATTGTCCAAGCCTAGTTTTTACCTATTCTTTAATTTCCCTTTTGAATCCCCATGGTTGTGCTTCATCGGAAGTAGAGATGGGCTACTATCTGTCACTTCTCCAACACAATTCTACACAAACCTTTTTTAAAAGTATGTATTTTTATTTGTTTCAGAGAGGAAGGAAGAGGGAGAGATGTATTATAGAAACGTAATTAATGAGAGAAAATCATTAATTGCCTGCCTCCTGTACGCCCCTACTGGGGATTGAGCCTGCAACCTGGGCATGTGCCTGACATGGAATTGAACTAATGACCTCCTGGTTCACAGATCTGAGCCATACCAGCCAGGCTATACACACCTCCTTATGCCATTATAGCCACTCATTCTGACCATTTTTGGCCTAGGTATGGTCATAATACAAAGGTAAAATACTATGTTTTTCAACTATTTTGTTAATTAGTTTCTAATCTGTGTTCCTTTTTCTTTAAAAGTGGCAAAGTGCAATATTCTATGTTTCTCAGAAAAACAAAACAAAATTGTTGTGTTGCATCTCACTTAATGTGTTTATCTGTCTTTGGATCCTTCATTAGGGAATCTTCCCCCCTCTCATCCTACAGCTTCTAAAATCAATGGTTCTTAATCTAGAGACAATGGACTATAAGGTCCATAGATAACTTCCAGGAAGTATACTAAAACAAATACATAATTTTGTATTAGTAAGCATTTTCCTAATGGAGAGAGTTCATGAAATTCATCATATATTTTTAAAGTTTCAGAATGCAAAAAACATTATGAATAACTGACTTAAAGAAAACTCTGCAACAGCACATACAATGGAAAATTAAATGCAAAATAAGACCTTTAATGATCCACATTTTTGTAGCACTTTAATTATGCTAAGCATTCTTTATTTGGTCAGAAAACCATATTCATGTTAAAAAGAATGTCCCAAATGATTTCGTTTAGCTATATAAAAAAATGTAATAAACTACAACAACCCAAACCATTGTTTTCTGGTTAAATTGTAGTTTGCTATACATATAATTTCAGATAAATGTGTTAATATAGTCAATATATGGTTTATAAATCTCTTCTTTAATTTCTTTGAGAACCGGTTGTTTCTATCTCAATAAGGTAAAGAATTGTTCATGTACTCATTCATTCTACCAGAAGTATTTATTGAACACCATATGTGCCAGGCACCACATCTGGCCCTATCTGCTACTGTGATTAATTCTTGGTTCTTCTCTAAATTATAGTCTCATTCCTCAAATATAGTTTAGAGCATATCGTTCATATTTGTATGCCCAACAACCAGCATAATGCCTAGATCTTTGTGGAAACAATGTATGGAACTACATAATGATAAAACATAAGCGAAGTCAGGCTGAATACAAAAAGCAATATCTTCAAATTAAGAAAAACCTCCCTGGCCCATTTTCCTAGCCAACTCATGTCAATTAAGTAAAAATGAGATGGTGCACTAAAATCGCATCACTACAAAAAAAAAATCTCAAACATGAATCTTTCTGATGTTTTTCTTGGACACATGAAGACAAGCAATCTCTTAAGCTACATAAAAAACCCTAAACAATGCAAAGAACAGATTAAGATTCAAAGGCCTTTCAATAAGGTGCCATAAAGATAGAAAATTTGACAGATTCACAAGCGAAAGATATTCCTTATGTTGTCCTTCATATTAGTTTTCAGGCCAACTGCTTCAGAAGCAACACCAAGAAATAACAGAAGTGAGGAACAAAAGGAGGAAAATGAGAAAATGCATGCTATGCATTTCGGCTCAGGCTCACTAAAATGCTCTAAGAGTACTACTGTGAATGATCAAAACAATCTCTTAGTCTTAAAAAAAAAAAAGTTTGTTGTAAGAGTCTTGGCTATTATATTGCACCGTATGTCAAGGGCATTGTTTGCTTCTTGAAAAACTCCCAGACATCCTGCCTGCAGCCTCCTCCAGGTGCCGCTAACCATTTCAGTTATTCTGGTGACACCAGGATCACACACACACACACACACACACACACACATATACACACAGAACAAAAATCAGCAAGTGCTTAGGAGGGGCCTTGAGAACTTTTCACCCCTAGCCGCAGCCCAGGATGCTCCCAGGGGACCTGCCAATAGACCGCAGCCCGGCCCGAGGGGCGGAGGGGCGGCCAGCCACGCCCAGATGCGCGGGGCCGGGGTCCAGGCCGGCGGACCGCAGGCCACACGCTCCGCAAAGGCCGCCCAGGTGCGAACCCGGGCAGGGCGGCGGGACAGCGCTGCGGCCCGGCCTCACCTCCACGGCCTGGCCCAGCTCCAGGTCGAAGCCCACCACACACACGCAGTGCAGCCAGGCCGAGAAGCCGTCCCAGCGCAGTAGGCCGCGGCCATCATCCTCCTCCTCGTCCAGCGGCACGGCTACCGCCGCCGCCGCCTCCGCCGCCGGCGCCTCGCGCTCCTCGGCCGCCGCCCCCGCCTCCTCCAGCGGCCCGCGGGAGCAGGGCCCCGAGCTGTCCGGGCCCCACAGAGCCATCCACCGGCCCCTGGCTGTTCGCGCCGCCTCCGCCGCGGAGCGAGCCGCAGAGCGCGCTCGGGTCTGCGCAGGCGCGGCCGCCGCAGCCGCAGCCGCGGGGGACGGGCTCCGCCGAGGCGAGACCGGAACCCACGTGACCCTGGGAGCCCCGCGCCGCGCGGACGTGGGGACGTCACGCTGGCGCTGGACTGGGATTAGCAGTCAGGCGCCGGCCGCCGTGTCTGAAAGCTCTTCGATACTGGCCGGCGGTTTATGAGTCCTGGCACCCTCCTTCACAGTCCAATGAAGGACTCCCGGCTCATAACTAGAAGGTATTATTAAATTAAATTAATGGTAATGGTAACAAACATTGAACACTTATTCCGTGCCAGTTGAGGTGCCAAGCAAGCACTTTATACAAAGATCGCCTCACTGAATCTTCGCATCCTGGCTCGTACGTAGACCTCGTTATTTATTTCTTTACAGAGAAGCAAACGGGTTCCGAGAGGTTGCATGACTAGGCCAACAAGTATAGCACCGATGCCAGCTTAACAGTTCCAGCCAACAGTCTGCTGATGGAGGAGTTCTGAGCCTGCACTCAGCTTTTCCTCCTCACTAAGGCCCCTCCCACCTTGCTTGGCTTGCATCCCTGTGAGTCACTCAGCACTCACACAGCATCTCCAGACCTTTCTGGAACGGCAAGTTGGCCTCCACAGCAACCTACGCATCACTCTTAGCAAGGGCCCAGTATCAGGCAGCCTTGTATTCTCAGACTAGTTAGTGCTGGGCTGGGCACCCAGGAAGCACTTGCCTTGCTCAGTTGAATTGTTACTGACTGTTGGTCCAGCATGATATTACTGACTAGGATTTATTCAGCACCTACTATGCTAAGTATAAACTGCACAGTGAAAGTAAATAGGAAACACAATAATACCCCAATTTAAAAAAAATGCGTAATAAACAATGGATATTAACCCACAATAAATATAATTTTTGAAAACAGCACTCGTGTTCGTGCCTTTACACACATTATTCTATCTAATCCTCCCAACAGCTAAAAAAGACAAAACCTATTATTATTATTCCCATTGTACTGATAAGGACCCTGAGGCTTCATGACATGACAGTGATATCACAGGCAGCAGGGGGCAGAACAAAAAAATGTTAAACCCAGGTCTCTGACAGCCAGAGCTCCTAAGCATTTTTGCCACCCTGCCCAGTCAAATCTACCCCATTTAGCTAACACTGTTCTGTCCACAACCTTAGGATTTTTATTTGAGGCAACTGTTAGCATCCCTGTTTTCAAGCAGAGAGTCAAGTATCCTCAGCCATCAAGGATAATGTTTGCAATAGACTTTCTTTAGGATGTAAGATGAACTTGTGCATTTTATTCTTAGCATGGTGGGTGTTGAATAAAATCGGAATAATCATTTCCAGCCTGCTTACTTCACCGATTTTCAGGAAGGGCCAGATTATTTCACTGTATGCTACCTCATTATTAACGATTAATGAACTTTAAATACCAGCTGTTCCATAGAGCTGGTTGTTTGACATGTGGATACCGATTGCTATTCCCCAAAATGCTGCTTTATAATTTGGGTTAAGAGTAATCTTATCAAAATATAGTGTCCTGCAAACAACATGTTAAGAGGAGCATAGCCATAGCCAGTTTGGCTCAGTTGATAAAGCATTGATCTGTGGACTGAAGGGTTTCAAGTTTGATTCCGATCAAGGGCACATGCCAGGTTGTACTCGATACCCTAAGGGGCTGGTGCAGGAGGCAGCCAATCAATGATTTTCTCTCATCGATATTCTTTTTTTTTAATATATATATTAAAATTTATATATATTTTATATATATATATATATATATATATATATATATATATATATAAAATTGATTTTAGAGAGGAAGGGAGAGGGAGAGAGAGATAAAAACATCAATGATGAGCCTAAACCGGTTTGGCTCAGTGGATAGAGCGTCAGTCTGCGTACTGAAAGTTCTCAGGTTCAATTTCAGTCTAAGGGCATATAACTTTGGTTGCAGGCACATCCCCAGTAGTGGGTGTGCAGGAGGCAGCTGATCGGAGTTTCTCATCGATGTTTCTAACTCTATCCCTCTCCCTTCCTCTCTGTAAAAAATCAATAAATATATTCTTTAAAAAAACAAAAAAACAAAAAAAACAACATCAATGATGAAAGAGAATCATTGATCGGCTGCCTCCTGAACAACCCCTTCTGGGGGTCAAGCTCGAAACCCAGGTATGTGCCCTTGGCGGGAATGGAACCTGGGACCTCTCAGTCCACAGGCCAACATTCTATCCATTGAGCCAAATCAACTAGGGCTTATCATTGATGTTTTTATCTCTCTCTCCTTCTCCCTTCCTCTCTGAAATCAATTAAAAATATTTTTAAAAAGAGGAGCATAAATTTGATGAGAAAGAAAGCATAGAAGGGCTCTAAAGAATCTTAAAAATGAAAAAAATATATATATATATTCAGTTAGAAAAAAAATTACTAAAACAAAATTCACAACCATCAGGGAAGTTCCTATGGATTTTTTGCCTTCCAACTTCATCAATTTTAACAATTTCTGTGGTTACTGCTTGTATGGGGTCTAAGAGAAAAGGGAGTAATTTTTTATTTTTTGATTTTTAAGGTTTTGTTATTAGAACCTTTGAGTGCGGAAGGAGCTTGGATCAGGGCATCTCTCCAAACCTCCCATCCTATTCATGAATTGTCTGAAGTTCAGGCAGCCGGCCACCGTCCTAACACCCCTTATTAAGGTATAGTCACTTCCTTACAAAGCTGCTATTTTCTGGATGCTCAGAAGGGCTAGAAAATTATTCCTTTTATGGGGACAAGATCAGCCACTTTGTAATGTACACCCACTGGCTTAAGTTGTGTTTGCTGAGATTCCAGGGAGGAGTCCAACTCTTCTATCCGATAGCCCTGCGAATATTTGAAAATGGTTATCCCACATCCTCATGCCTTCCAGTTTCCAGGGTAAACTACTTCAGTTCCTCCAACTGTTCCTCAAAGGATATTAGTTTCTAGGCCATTCATCATCCTGTTGCCCAACTTGGGCATACTCCAACTTTTCCACATCACTCTTAAAATGCAGCGCCCAGGAGGAAACACCATCCTCCAGGTGTGATGTGACCACTGCAGAGTGTACTCTGGGACTATTACCTTCCTTGTCCCAGCCACCCGCCTTCTATTAACGCTGGTTCAGATCACATTTGCTTGTTTTGGCAGCCAGGTCACATCACTGGCTCAGGTTGCATTTACTGTCAACTAAAGCCCTGGGTCTTTTTTCATTTGAGGAGCGCTTGAGTCAGGGTAGGCTGCTTTAGCCAAGAGCATGACTGGATTCAGGGCTCTGCTGCTCTTCTAATATTACCAACAACATTGAGCACAGGATTAAAAACATGCCAGACTTCCCTATTCATTTCTAACCAAACTCCTGGCATTTCAGCAATTTTTGTAGTTTAAAAAGAGAAGAAGAAAGAAAGAAAGTAAAAGAGTGTGAGCCTTGGATAATGGTGTGAATTGCCATGCCAAATCTCCGGGCTAAATTTTACCAAAAGGACCTGGAGGGAGTCCAAATACCTGAGATATCCACCTCCTGGGGTAGCCAGAGGACTTCCCTCTTGCTCCAAAGCTAAATGCTGTTGCAGCTGCTGGGCCATAACCACATTTGTAATGGAGAGAAAACACACAGAGAAATGCAAAAGGCTCAAGTACCAATGGGTTATCAATAGACAACTAAATTTACTGCCACATGCCTCTGAGAGACAAAATGCTCAAATGCAGATTTTGAAGGGAGGATCCAGGCAAAGAAGACAATAAAACACACTGTTTGGTGGTTCCTTAATAGTGCTTGTAAGAGTTTAAGGAGAACAAAAAGGTAAAGAAATATATATATTTTACCGGTTTTAGGGAGGAAGGGAGAGAAAGAGAGAGAGAGAAACATCAATGATGAGAGAGAATCATTGATTGGCTGCCTCCTGCACACCCTCCACTGGGGATTGAGCCAGCAACCCAGGCATGTGCCCTAACTGGAAATCAAACCGTGACCTTCTGATTCATATGTTGACACTAAACCACACTGGCCAGGCAAGAGTTTTGTTTTTTTTATATTTACATTCCTAATATCTTTAAAGTGCCTGGAACATGGCAGACACTCAGTAAATAGTTAATGAGTGAATCAATACACTAAAATAAAATCTCTAATTATTATTCTCCTATTTGATAGAATTTTTCTTTCATGGTCAGTTGTATGAACACATGAAAAGTTAACAGAAGTGTTTCTTAAATATACTTCACTCTTAGTTTATGAAAAGTAAAGATAGCAACACCTTAATTATTTGAAGGTTACTTTTCCAACTGTCTGACTCTAAGTGCCAGGGAGCAGTTTTAATAGGCTAACTAGCAGTCAAAATGAAAAACAGAAAAGGTAACCAGTAAAATTTATGTTCTTTAATCAGAGATATGTGAGGCCTTTGCTCAGAAATTACTTTGTCTGAATTTCCACATCATTCTAACAGATAAGCTTGTCAGGTTTCCCAGACTAACCAGCAAATAAGAGTAAAGAGGCTGGTGGAAGCTGAGCATGAAAAGAGAAGAAAACAGGAGGCTATAGGTTAATAGAATGGAAGGAAAGAAAAACAGGAGTCAAAAATAAAAGCATTCAGAAGGATATGCAGTAAACTATGAACAGTGGTTGCCCATGGGGAATTGAAATGCTGGGAAATAAAAGTGCTGGTGAATAGAAATAGGGAACTTTGCTTTTTATTTTACATAATTCTGCATTGTTTTATTATTTACAAAGAGCATATATTGCTTTTGTAACTAAACATTAAGTGATAACAAGGGTGTCCTGGCTGGGTGACTCAGTTGGCAAAAGCATACACCAGAAAAATTTCAGGTTCATTTGCTTGTCAGGGTACATACCTTGGTTTCAGTTTCGAACCCCAGTAAGGGGGTATATGGGAGCCAACTAATTGAAGTTTCTCTATCACAATAAGATGCCTCTCTCTCTCTCTCTCTCTCTTTACCTTCCTCTCTCTTTAAAATACATAAAACCATGTTCTTGGGCGAGGATTTTTAAAAAGAGATAACAAGGGTATAATATAATAGAGTTGCATAGCATGTGAAAAATTGGAAACCACCTAAGTATCCAACAATAGAGGACTGACTGAAAAATATCATGTATCCATTCAATAGACTGTTATGCAATCCTTTAAAATGCCATAGAAGATCATTATGTAACAGGAAAAAAATGTTTAAAATAAAAAAGGTAGGTCATAAAATAAAATATAACAAATGATTCTGTTTTTAGAAATTATTTGCAAAATAAAAAAAAACACTCGAGTTGATAAAAAATATCTTGATAAAGGAGTCATTTTTTGTTTGAAATCAAACAATTCTTTTATTCTTAATTTCTATGTAAGTAGCTGGACACCTGGGGAGTTGGGAGCCAGGGCTCTGCCGCCATCGCCACCATGAATGATCAGCAGCTGGACTGTGTCTTGGACTTAATGAGGCACCTGCCTCCACAGCAAGTCAAGATTGACCTGATTGACCTGGTCCCAGTCTAAGTGAAGATCTGTCATCTGTTGACCAGACACTGAAAATCGCCCAAGAAGATGGTGGGAAATGATTACCTTTTGTGTGACTACAACAGAGATGGGGACTCCTATAGGTCACCATCTATAGGGGATGGAAGATGGGGCATGCCTTCTGCTCGGGTGAGAAAGCGGGAGGTGGAAGCCAACAATGCCTTTGACCAGTATCAAGATCTGTATTTTGAAGGCAGCATCTCATCTGTCTGTCTGTGGGATCTGGATCATGGCTTTGCTGGGTGATCCTCATAAGAAGGCTGGAGATGGATGAAAGAAGATCAGAGGCTGCTGGGATTCCATCCATGTGGTGGAAGTGCAAGAGAAACCATTGGCTGTACCACCCATTAGAAGCTAACCTCCTCAGCAATGCTGTGGCTACAAACCAACAAACCTGGCTCTGGCACCATGAACCTCGGAGGCAGCATTTCAGATGGAGAAAGGTGAAACTGTGAGTTACTGCTCACCACACATAGCCAATACCAGGCGCTTCATAGAGGATATGGGAAACAAAATCCAAAGTATGCTGAATGAGATCTACTTTGGAAAAACAAAGGACATCATCAATGGGCTGAGGTCTGTGCAGACTTTTACAGACAAATCAAAACAAGAAGCTCTTAAAAATGATTTGGTGGATGCTTTGAAGAGAAAGCAGCAATTGTAAAACCTCTGCTTCACCTTAACCGGACATGCTATGCACTCCTTAGATTCCTTTCTTACACAACTCTGCTCCCTTCCTTTGTCCCTTCCCTCCCTGACAGGTCATACAGTAACTTGTGTCACCGACCTGCATGGAGCCATCACACCCTGAGAATAAAGCTGATAAACACCCATCTCTGTCTCCAAGGCCTGCCACGTTTTGCTATCAAAACTCAGTGTTTCATAAAACCCCCCCAAAACCTCAGTGTTTCTACCTGGCTGGTGTAGCTCAGTGGTTGAGTGTTGTCCTAGGAATGAAGAGGCCATTGGTTCAATTCTTGGTCAGGGCTGCAGGCTCAATCCACTGTGGGGGCAGGGAGAGGGGCACAGGAGGTAGCCAATCAATGATGTTTTTCTCTCATAGATATTTCTATCTCTCTAACCTCTCCCTTACTCTCTCTCTAAAAAATAAAAATAAAAAGATCAATAAAAGCATTAAAAACACACACTTGCCACACCACTGTGATTATACATTATATATATGCTTCCTGATAATACTGATCATATTTCTTAAAAAACAAACAAACAAAAAACACCTCAATGTTTTTATATTGACTGTATGTATTCTGTTTGCCCAGCCCCATGTCCCTACCACCACCGGTTTATAGGCATAAAATACACTATCTGCCTCCCTTCCCTCCTACCTTTCAGTTCCATTTGTATAAAAAAAAGTAAAACAAAAAAATTATGAAATAATTGTGGTGTGTGAAAGATAAAAGAAAAACTGGAAATCTGATTCCACATTTGGGAGTTGCTTGGGGTTGGGAGTTGGGAGGACAGGGGACAGCTCTGGGAGGAAGGAGAGGTGACCCAAAGCATTGTCCCACACACACCGACTATCCCCTGTCCCACTGAGAGGATGTTGTGGGGGGTGCAGGGTGAGGCCTTCAGACAGATCTGCTCTTCTGGCTAGGTGCTTTTCTATCAATTTTTGTGGAATATAAAAGGAGTTTTTTGTTTTATTCTGTTTTTGTTTTTGTTTTTTTTCTATAAAACTTTTTTAAAAATCTACATCTTATACTTGAGCTTCCATACTTAAAAAAGAAAAACAAGAACAAAAAAGAAATAAAAAGAAATTGGAATGCAGTTAAATACATCTATGTAACTAAAAGACATATATATGACATATAAGTATAAAACAAAACAGTTGAAGCTGAAGAGAAAGAAATTAAAATGTTTTCACTAATATCTTTGTGACAGAAACTGCAGTGTCATTGTGATAGTTAATTTTATGTGTCACCTTGACTGGGTAATGGAGTACCTAGATATTTGGTTAATTATTATTCTGTGTAAGTCTATGAGGGTGTTTCTAGGTGAGATTAACATTTGTATTGGTAGACTTGAGTAAAGCAGATTGCCCTCCCTAATGTGGATGGGCTTCATGCAATCCATGGAAGCTTGAATAGAACTAAAAGGCTGAGAAGGGAGACTAAGCTCTCTATCTGAGTATCTTTGAGCTGGGACATTCATCTTCTGCCTTTGGACTCAGACTCAGACTCAGGTTTCCTGGTTCTTAAACCTTTGGACTTGGACAGGAACTATATACCATTAGCTCTTCTGTCTCCAGCTTGCTTCTTGTGGATCATGGGACTTCTCAGCCTATACATATTTTTATTTATTTTAAAACAACTTTTTATTTATTGATTAGAGAAAGAGGGGAGAGAGAGAGAGAGAGAGAGACAGAGAGAGAGAGACAGAGAGAGAGAGAGAGAGAGAGAGAGAGAGAGAGAGAGAGAGAGAGAGAGAGAAACATTTATTTGTTGTTCCAACCATTTATGCATTCGCTGTTTGATTCTTGTATGTGCCCTGACCAGGGATCAAACTTGCAGCCTTAGTGTACTGCACATGTGTCAAACACAAGGCCCTCGGGCCAAATCCATCCCAACAGGCCTTGCAATGTGGCCCGCACCACATTGTCATCACTGCATTCTGCTGCGTTTCCATCACAATGACAGTTTATGACTGTTCAGTAAACCATTCTGCCCGCGATTTAGGCTGGATTTTAGATTTTGGCCCCTTCTCTGATTGAGTTCGACACCCCTAGTGTACTGGGACAAAGCTCTAACTAAGCTACGTGGCTAGGGCCTATACATCTTTTTAGAAACTACATAAATAATCATCAATAGAATGTTAGTAGAAATAGGGACCATAAAGCCATTCTGGTGAAATCTCCATGTTATTGGACAGCAGATAAAAAGGTGATCCTTGTTAAAATTTGACCAGAGAACTTGGCTGAACTATATTTTAGTGTTTTGTAGAAAGTAAACATGCAAATTATGAAATTGGTTAGTTAGCTCAGATGATTTCTACACAAAGTGTTGAAGGAGCAGCTGGATTCTTCCTGGTTGCTTACAGTAAAACACAGGAAGAGAGAAATGAATTGAACGAATTGTTAAGTGAAAGGGAACAAGAACTTAAAGATTTGTAATAGTCTCATTCTGTTCATACTGTAAAAAATAAGAAAGGTTGTTTTGAAAAGAACATTAAGGGTGCGACCAAACAGGTTGATAAGGAGGTTAGTATGGGTGTGAACCATAGACCTTATCATCCACCCCAGCAGAAAATGAAGGCTGTCAGACTTCTTAGATCTTATAGGACTGGACTATAGAACTATACAGCTGAAAATGTGTGCTATTCTTTAAGAAGAAGGAAAAATCACCACAAAGGTGATTTATAGATCATCAGGGCTGCCTCTTCAGTTTCAAGGAGGGGAAGTGTGTGTGTGTGTGTGTGTGTGTGTGTGTGTACACGCTCTGGGTGTGTTTTGTGGCTTTTGATTCAGATTCAACGGTCCAGACAGCCGCCACCTGCATACAGTCTTGGGGGCTGGGGTGGTGGGGGTGGTAGACAACAGGCTTTGGGTATACAACCCCACCTGGCAGAGCTGTAGATGAAAGACCACTCCCCCCACTTCCAGTAGTTCTGGAAAACAGTGCATTGAACCAAAGAGGATTTTTCTGAAGTTTCAAGATCTAATGTTATTTGTCTTACCAGGTTTTGGAATTGTGTAATCTGACAGCCTTTTCTTCCTTCCAATTTCTCCATTTTGGAATGAGAATGTTTATCCTTTGCCTGGCCTACCATTGTATTTTAGAAACACATGATGTATCTGGTTTCATAGAATCACAGCTGGAGAGGAATTTTGCCTCAGGATGATTCATACCTCCCTGTAGCACCCATATCTGATTTAGGTATTTAGATGAGATTTGAACTTTAGACCTTGTAGTTAAGATTTTTTTGAACTGTTAGGATTGAATGAGTGTATTTTGCATGCAAGAAGGACAGGAATTTGGGGGGCCAGGAATAGAATGATGTAGACTGATTTTATATGTCACTTGCAAATTTGTATGTTGAGTCTCTAATCCCTAACATGATGGTATGTGGAGCTATAATATAATTAGGTTTAAATGAGGTCATGAAGGTGGGGCCCATGTCGTGATGAGTTTCCTTATAAGAACTCCCTCTCACTCTTTACCATGTAAGGACAAAGCCAAAATGGGGCCATTTGCAAGCCAAGGAAGAATGCACTCACCAGAACCAAATCAGCCAGCACCTTGATCTTAGATTTCCTAGTCTCAAGAACTGTGAGAAATAAATATCTATTGCGTATCTCACCCAGTTTTTGTTATAGCAGCTCAAAATGACCAGTCACCCAATATCCAATTAACTCCCTTTTCCTACCATTACAGCCTGGTTTAATTCAGGATGATACTGAGGTAAATTAAAACACTGTATTTTCTCAGCCTCCACAAAGAAATATGTGACCATGTGATGAATAAGATATACTAGTATGTAGAAATGTTGATTAGAACATCTGGTTATACTCTTTAAAACACAGGAAGCCCAGCTGGTGTCTCTCAGAGGTTGATTGTTGACTTATGAACTTGGAGGTCACTGTTAAATTCCAGTCAGGGCACATGCCCAGGTTGCAGGCTTTCTCCCCAGTAGGGGGCGTGCAAGAGGAAGCCAATTAAGGATTTTCTCTCACTATTGATATTTCTCTCTTCCTCTCTGAAATCAATAAAAATAGTTTTTAAAAAACATACAGGAAAAAAAAAATACAGCAAGCAGTTCTTGTCCTTTTGTATTTGTCTGCTTTCTTCTAATGCAAACCTGAACATGAAGGCCAAAATTAAAGCAGCCATTTGGGGGCCAGGAAGAAAATATCGGGAGACTTAGCGTTCATAAAGCACCAAACCAATGCTAGCAACAGCCTGCCTTTGGACTCCTTAAAAATTAACCCTTATCTGTTTAAGCCACTGTAGTTTGAGCTGTCATTTGCAGCCAAATGTAAATCATAATTGACACGAGTTTGCTTTTTCATTAAAATGTTTACCATATTCAAAGCTATATCAGAAAGCTTAAATGGTAGGTAGACATTAGAAATGAATTTGTGTTTAGAGTTGATTTCTCAGTTAACCTTTTGTATACAAACAGACATAAAATAGTTTTGTTTTGCATAAGTAGGACCTCTTTTTTGTTAATTTTGTTGTGGATTTCTACTGTTCTTTCTTGCCCGTTATCCATTGTACCTTTTTCTGCTTAATAGTCCTGAGTTTTCCAGCAGGGAACCACCCTACCATCTTTCTAAGTCAAAGAGGCTCAGGAGGAGGTAAACGCTACTTGTGAACACCAATCTGGGCACATAACCCAATCCTAGCAAATCAGTGTATACTATATTCCTGGAATAATGATAAGTGCAGGCACATCCCCACACATGACCCAATCAAACAATGAAACTCAACTCTGGCAGTCATTAGAATCGTTTTAAAAGAGACACTGTCCTAACACCAAGATTAAAGGATAGAATATAAGCTTGGGGCTGTTGGCGAGTAGCCATAAGTGAAGAGCTGGCCTCAGATTTAAGTCAACAGAGGAAAAACAAGCAAAAGAATGGAAAGAGTTAAGACTAAGCCCTAGTGACATCATTCAGCTCTGGATTCAGCCAAGCCTGATCTTTTCAGATACATGAGTCAAATAAATTTTCCATTTTGGATGAACAAGTTTGAACTAGATCTTCTGACATTTGCAACTATAGAAATCCTAACTAGTAATGCTGAATAATCCTGATTTGTTACACTAGCTTTTTACCATGCCAAGTGTTCATAGGAAATCTTCCCTGAAGGTTATTTACCAAAAAAGCAGTATAATAGAAAACTAGCATAATGCTTCTGGGTTTTTATATTATAAAATAAACCATAAATAATTTTATAAAATAGGGAATATTATCATTATTATAATATAATTATCAGCTAGCTAAAGGATATTTATCTCACCAAAAAGCTAAATAATTATTGGAAAATAATCTTCAAAACGAAACAAAACCACAAATAGTTCAACACATTTTCCATTCCTTTAAATATGTATTTAACTTGTAACAGTTGCAGTGTTAAATTGTGAGGAATAGCAGACTGAATATGAATGTTTTTAGGACCTTATAATTTAGCACAATAGACAAAACATGAATGCTCATAACAGTTATGTACCATTTTCTAAGAATTAGAGAATAATAAGAGAAATATCTAGGCAAAGTATAAATTCTATAATATTATTAGAGCTGGTAAAGAGATTAGAGATCCAGCAATTCTTTAAACACATAGTTGAGGAAATTGTAACTCAGAGAGCCAGTGACTTAGTTCCCATAGCAAGTTAGCGGCAATGTCCTGCTGGAAGCCAGAACTCCTTAGACACAGTCCAACATTCTTTCTTATTACCCCACCCTACCTCTGCTAGGAGAAGAGCAAAATACCAAGAAGTTTTTCAAACTATATTTTTTCTTCCACAAAAACCTAACATGGAGACTCTCAGAGACCACACTAAAATAAGCTTGATTCTCTTATCATTTAGAGGCAAAACAGCAAGGCTCTGCATCATTTTGAGAATTCGCCTGCAAGTTTCTGTCATGGTTTTTCTCTCGCTGACTTTTGTTTTTATTAGTCTAACCTTGAAAGTGCAGCAACACTGCCTGAGAAAAAATCCAAAACATCTTGTTTTAAACAAGTTTGTTCTCTTCTGTATTCTGGGCAAACTGATAGAGTCTGATAGCCCAAATTAAGAGTTAGCTAACTAAATTAAACTTAATCCAGGAAGTCTTCCTTGGTTGATTTCCCTTCTGGGCAGTGCTGGCCTACAAACAAGAGTAAGCCACTGCAAATTCTATTTTAAGAGTTTTGGCTAAGGAAAGTAAAGGGACTATATTGATTCTAAACTAGGACTGCTGTCTCTTTAGGCTCCTTATTATCAAGAATTTACGAAGAAGACTAATATATGTGTGTGTGTGTGTGTGTGTGTGTGTGTGTGTGTGTGTGTATATATATATATATATATATATATATATATATATATATATTGATTTTTTACAGAGAGGAATGGAGAGGGATAGAGAGCTAGAAACATCAATGAGAGAGAAGCATTGATCAGCTAACTCCTGTACCCCCCACCCCCACCCCATTGGGGATGTGTCCACAACCAAGGTACATGCCCTTGATCGGAATCGAACCTGGGACCTTTTAGTCTGCAGGCTGATGCTCTACCTGCTGAGCCAAACCAGTTTTGGCAGAAGACTAATTCTTACTAGAAATACTTGCCATGTTTTTTTCAGTGTTGCCAAGATGGCAGCTGCCTATGAATAATTGGAGAAAGTGGATTAAAAAATTGGTTTCAAAGAAAAACAAAGTCAGAAGACTCATATTCCCTGATTACAACCCTTACTACAAAGCTACAATTATCAAAACGGTGAGACAGTGCCACATAGATATATGTAGACCAATGGGATAGAATGGAGCTTAGAAATAAATCATTGGTCAATGGTTTTCAGCAAGGGTGCCAAGACCATCCAAAGGGGGAATGGATAGTTTAAAAAAAAAATTGTGCTGGAAAAACAGGAAACCCACATGAAAAGTATGACGTTGGATCCTTACCTTACTCCATGTAAAAAATAACTTAAAATGGATCAAAGACCTAAACTTATAAAGTTGCCAGAAGAAAACAAAAAATAAGCTTCATGGCATCAGATTCGGCAGTGATGAATATGACATCAAAATCACAGGCAACAAAAGAAAAATAAGTCCACTAAATTGGACTTTATCAAAATTAAAACTGCATTAAAGGACACCATTATCATTGTGAAAAAGTAACCTATTGAATGGGGGGAAATATTTATCTGAAAAAGGATTAACATCCGGAATATACAAAGAACTCCTACAATGCTCAACAGCAACAACAAAAACAGCTCCAATTTGGGCAAAGGACTTGAATAGACATTTCTCCAAAGAAGATATAGATGGCCAATGAGCTCATGAAAAGATTATCTATATCATTAATCATTCAGGAAATGCAAATCAAACCTACAATGAGAAACCACTTCATGCTCATTAGGCTATCTGTTACCAAAACAAACATACAGAACCAGAAAATAAGTGTTAGTGAGGATGTAGAGAATTTGGAACTCTTTTTTTTTTAATACACACACACACACACACACACACACACACACACACACATATATATATATATATATATATATATATATATATATATATACAGACACACAATTGATTATGATATCACATAATTGTCCTCATACCCCCATTCCCATCCCAAACCCCTCCCCACATATGCCCCCACCCCTCTGTTGTCCATGGCCACTGGCTAGGCCCATATGCATGCACACAAGTCCTTTGGTTGATTTCTCCCCCTTACCCCCACCCTCCCCTACTTTACCTCTAGGGTTTGAGAGTCTGATCGCTGCTTCTCTTTCTCTGGGTCTGTTTTTTGTTCATCAGTTTATGTTGTTCATTATTTCCTCTAGATGTGTGAGATCATGTGATCCAAGAAATACCCTTGTAAGAACTGAACCTGAGACAAGCCATAATGGTTATGCTGAGAGGCAAATGAATCAGTCTGTAGTGAGTTCCTTTCTGGACCAACAGTTCTTTTGAGTCCCAAAGAAATTGGAATTCTTATAATTTCTAGTGGGAATGTAAAATAATACAGTCACAAAACAGTATAGAAGTTTCTCAAAAAAGTAAAGATGGAATTGCCACATCACTCAGCAATCTCACTCCTCGATATATACTCAAAAAAAAAAATTGAAAGCAGGGAATCAAACAAATAATTATGCCTCAGTGTTCATAACAGCACTATTCACAATAGCCAAAAGGTGGGAACAACACAAATGTCCATGTACAGGGGAATGGATAAATAAAATGTGGTATGTACATACAATGAAATATTTATTATTCAGCCTTAAAGAGGAATAAAATGTTTATTATAACATGGGTGAACCTTGAAGACATTCTAAGTAAAGTAAGCTAGACACAAAAAGTCAAATATTGTATAATTCCACTTATATTAAGTGCATAGAGTAGTCAGACTCATACAGACAGAAAGTTGAATGGTGGTTGTCAGAGGCTGGGAAGAAGGAATGGGGAGTTTGCTTGTTTGCTTTTTACTAGTCATTTTTCACCCATTTCAAATTTTTTATTCTCTGCTTTTATTTTCGTCATAAATATACTGATCTTGTAATACTTGCAACACTTTTTCTACACTTGCACTTATGATGATGTAGGATTAGAGGTGCCAGATATAGCACATACAATTTTTTTGGTCTCATCAATTCTTTTTTTCTTATTATTAAAGTATATGTGAGAGGATAGTTAGAAGCTAGGAAAATTCCTGGGGTGGTGGAATAGAAAATGGAGATAAGAAAATTAAACAAGGACCAATAGTTTGAGCAGCTTGCAGCCAGCTTACAGTAAGACCTTACCTTCCCCAGCCTAGGACACTTGAGAGCAAATAGTTAATACCTCCCCTCCTATCCAGAGAATACATAACTTAAATCACGCTGGAACAGCTAAGGCAGGAGGGGGAAGGTGGAAGGAAAAATGGGAGTTTATCTCACTCACTGAACAAAGAACTCAGCCTCCTTGGGACTTGCCAAACAAGATGACCAGGTGTATATACAAACATTCCAAGAGAAGCCACAATAAAGTAAAAGGGGGACTTTGAAACCTAATCTCCTACCCAAGATATCCAGCAGAGTAACCTTGAAAACTATAGGACAAAGGAAATAAAACCCCTTAAACCTGCACCAGGCATGCACTCAGATTAGCTGAGTGGCCCACTTGTGCTATATGCCAAGTTTATTAATAAATTTGCTTATCTTGCTTCCTTAGTAAATTCACTTGCTTTGCTTCAAGCTGCTGTATGGTGTCACTTGTTTGAAATCTTTCTTAGGAGGCAACAAGAACCAAGGAGGAGACAGATCTCTCCTTCCAATTCAAGGGGCTGTCCAATGACACCTTTTCTCGTGCTGATAACAGTATAGTTGGTATACAATATTATATTTGTTTCAGGTGTACAACTTAGTGATTTGACATTTATATACTTACAATGTGATCACCACGATAAGTCCAATAACCATCTATCATCATGCAAAGTTATTACAATATTATTGACTATATTCCCTGTGTTCTACACTAAACCCACCATGCCTTATTTATTTTATAACTGGAATTTTGTGCTTCTTATTTCCCTTCATCCTTTTCACTCATTCTCCTTCCTCTTTCCCTTAATCATCAGTTTATTCTCTTTATGAATCTGTTTCTATTTTATTTTGTTTGTTTAGATTCCACATGTAAGTGAAATCATATGATATTTGTCTGTCTTTGTCTGATTTACTTTACTTAGCCTAATATCCTCCAGGTCCATCTGTGTTGTTTCAAATAACAAGATTTCATTCCTTTTTATCACTAATATTTCATTGTACATATACACTCACTGCTTCTTTATCGATGCACATCTAGATTGCTTCTATATCTTTGTCATTATAAATAATGCTGCAATCCCTAGAGGGGTGCATATATCTTTTCAAATTAGTGTTTTCATTTTCTTTGAACAAATACCTAGAAGTGGAATTGCTAAATTGTAAGGTAATTCTATTTTTAATGTTTTGAGGAACCTCCATACTGTTTTCATAGTGGCTGTACCCATTTACAATCCTACCAAAGGAGCCCTAGCTGGTTTGACTCAGTGGATAGACCATCAGCCCACAGACTGAAGGGTCCCAGGTTTGATTCTAGGCACATATCTTGGTTGCAGGCTTGATCCCAACCCTGGTCAGGGTGCATGCGGGAGGCAACCAATTGATGTGTCTCTCTCACATCGGTGTTTCTCTCTGTGTCTCTCTCCCTCCCTCCCACTCTCTCTCTAAAAAAAAAAAAAAAAAAAAAAAAAAAAAAAAAAAAAAAAAAAAAAAAAAAGGAAAAATATCTTTGGATGGGGATTAACAAAAAACAAACCAAACCAATCCTACCAACAGTACACTGAGAGCTCCACAACCTTGCCAACACTTGTTTGTTGACTTTTTTATAATAGTTATACTGACAGGTGTGAGGTGATATCTCTCTATGGTTTTGATTTGCATTTCCCTGATGATTAGTGATGTTGATTTGTGGATGTTAAGCATCTTTCATGTGCCTATTGGCCAACTATTGTCTTTTTTGTAGAAATGTCTGTTCAGGTCCTCTGCCCATTTTAAAATCTTTTGATAGTTTGTTATTAGTGTTTAGAAATGCAACAGATTTCTCAATATTAATTTTGTATCCTGTAATTTTACTGAATTTATGTATTAATTATAATAGTTTTTTTGGTGGAGTCTTTTTTTTTTTTCTTTGATGATTCTCACTCGAGGATATTTTCCCATTGATTCTTAGGGAGAGTGGAAGAGAAAGGGAAAGACAGAGAGAAACATCAATGTGAGAAAAGCACATTGATTGGTTGCCTCTTGCACTAGAGCTGACCAGGGCCCATGCCAGGAAGGAGCCTGCAACCAAGGTACATACCCTTGAATGGAATTGAACCCAGGACTCTTTGGTTCCCAGACGGCTGCTCTATTCACTGAGCCAAACTGGCCAGGGCTGGCAGAGTCTTTAGTGTTTTCTATATAGTGACAGTTTTACTTCTTCCTTTGCAATTTGGATGCCTTTCATTTCTTTTTCTTGTCTGATTGTTGTGGCTGGGACTGCCAATATTATATGGAATAAAAGTGATAAGAGTGGGCATTTTTGTCTTTTTCCTAATCTTAATGGAAAGCTTTCATTATTTTTTTATTGATTTTTTTAGAGAGAGAGGGTAAAGGAGAGAGGGAGAGAGAGGGAGAGGGAGAGGGAGAGGGAGAGGGAGAGGGAGAGGGAGAGGGAGAGGGAGAGGGAGAGAGAGAGAGAGAGAGAGAGAGAGAGAGAGAGAGAGAGAGAGAGAGAGATCGACCTGTTGTTTCACTTATTCATGCATTTTACATATGCCCTGACTGGGGTTCAAACCTTGGCACATTGGAATGACACTCCAACCAACTAAGCTATCTGGCCAAGGCAAAAGCTTTAATCATTTTCACCATTTAGTATGATGTTAGCTATAGGTTTATAATATATAGACTTTATTGTGCTGATGTATGTTTCTTTTATATGCACACGGTTGAGAATTTTAACATAAATGAATGTTAAATCTGGTCAAATGCTTTTCTGCATTTATTGATATAATCTTCTAGTTTTTATCCTTCATTTTATTCATGTGGCATATCATGTTGATGAATTTGCAGATATTGAACCATCTTTGCATCCCTGAAATAAATCTCAATCATGGTACATAATCCTTTTTATGTATTTTTAAATTTGATTTGCTAATATTCTATTGAGAATTTTTGCATCTATATTCAATAGTGGCCTGTAATTTTATTTTTTGTAGTGACTGTTTTTTGTTTTTTTGTTGTTGTTGTTGTTGTTATTGTTGTTAATTATCACCAGAGAATATTTTTCCATTGACTTTAAATGGAGTGGAAGGAACAGAAGGAGTGGGGAGGGGGAGTCAGAAGGGGAGAGAGAGAGAGAGAGAGATGAGAGTCACATCAATTGCTTGGCTTCCACACATGCCCTGACTGGGGCTCAGTTTGAACCTGCCACCCAGGTATGTGCCCTAGACGGGTAACTGAATCAGACATCCTTGGTGGGTGAGCCAGTGCTCTAACCACTGAGTCACAAAGGTTATGCTGGCCTCATAGAATGAATTTGGGGATAGTTTGAGTTTTTGGAATAGTTTGAGAAGGAAGTTATTGCTTAATGGATATTAAGTTTCAGTTTGGGATGATGAAGTTCTAGAGATGGATAACAGTCATAGCTGTACAACAATGTGAATAGACTTAATGCCACTGAATTGTATATTTAAAAATGATTAAGATGGTAAATTTTATTTTACATGTATTTTACCACAAAACATTTTTTTTTTTGCTTCAGGCATATAGATACACTGAAAATCATTTTCAAGAGCCAGGATTATTGATTTATAGGATTTTTTTCAAACACTAATATGTACTTTGGGCTTTCCACTCATAAATATTCATTGACGAGTTGCTGAGGTTACAAAAATGAACAAAACATAGTGGAGCATATAGTTTTTGGTGGAAACAGGTAAAAAGAAAGTAAACAAGCAAATAACTTAAATAATGATAAATTATGAAAAGCGTGAAGAGATAAACATTATGATAAGATGAAGATTAATGGGTGTGAGGAAGATCTACTTTAGATGGATCTGATAGATGATGTATTAGTCTTCTAGGGCTGAGTAATATAATAAATTAAACTTTGGTTTTTGGCCCAGATTCCTAGAATACAGTCACTAAAAGCTTTGGAATCTCTAGAGAAATGATGAGTGTCTTTTGAGTGCTAATTAGATGGTTGATTGCTGGGAGCCCCTAGATAACTTCTGGATGGGGACTAGTTGGCAGAAAGACCTAGCCATGACTAGAAGAATGGAACTTTCAGCCGCACTTCCTGATATCAGGGGGAGAAGAGAGGCTGGAGACTGAACTAATCACCAATGGCCAATGATTCAATCATGCCCATGTAATGAAGCCTTCATAAAAACTCCTAAATGATGGGGCTTGGAAAGTTTTTTGGGTTGGTGAATACATGGAGATGCTGTGAGGGTGACAAGTATGGAGAGGCCATGGAAGTTCCTCAACTTTTCCCCAATTCCTGACCTAGGCCACTCTTTCATTTGGCTGTTTCTCTAGAGTCTACTGTATCTATTACAATAAACTAGTAATTGTAAGTAAAGCATTTTCCTAAGTTCTGTGAACTGTTCAAGCAAATTATCAAACCTGAGAAGGGAGTTGTAGGAACTCCTGTTCTATAGCTGGGTGGTCAGGGTACAACCTGGGACTTGTAACTGGCATTTGAAGTGGGGACAGTCTTGTGGGACTGAACCCTTTGCCTTGTGGGATCCAGTGCTAACTCCAGGTAGATAGTGTCAGTCTTGAATTGAATTGTTCAACAGCCAGTTGGTATCTGGAGAATTGGAGAATTGGTTGTTAGGAGGAAATGTCCACAATTCAGTGATAGAGGTATTGTGAGTAAAAAATAGTTCAGAGGTTGCCACCACAAAATAAGCAACAGAACTTTATTTTCTCACAGTTTTGGAAGCCAGAGGTCCAAGACCAAGGTGCCATCAGGGGTGGTTTCTGGTGAGGGCTCCCTTTCTAGCTTGTAGACATCTGGCTTTTTGCTGTGGACTCACATGCCCTTTCCTTTTTTGTTAGATCCCTCTAAAGTAGAAAAAGGACAGAGAGATCTGGTGTTTCTTCCTCTTCTTATAAGGATAACTTTTATTACCTCATTTAACCTCCCTAAAGGCCCTCTCTCCAAATATAGTCACAATAGGGTTAGAGTTTCATCTATAAATTTGTGGTCAGGGGTACATATTTAATTCTATGGCAGATGGGTGATCAAAGAAAGTTTTTCAGAGGAGGTAACATTTCCACTGAGATTAAAAGCTATAGGATCTTGTTACTGGATAAGCCAGGGGAAGATCACTACACAAAGAAGAAATATGTACAGAAGTATAATGTACATTTGTTATACTGGGCATATTGAATTATGATGCAGAAGAAAAGAAAAAAAAACAAGTGAGATAAATGAAACTCATAAGATGTAAAGATAAGTATAAAGAAGAAGTAGTGAGTAGAGCACAGGTATGTTAAACATAAATAGAAAGGAATTAAAGGACCAAGAGTAATATTCAAGAGGCTCTAAATATTCATGACAAATTAAATACATATAAGGATACACTAAATATATTTGATCACTTAATAATTATGAGGTCTTAATCCAGCCACTCAGTGGTAATAACTATTCTGGTCCATGTGTCCTCTGCCCCAAACACATAAACTCATAGCCCAAATAAAGCCCATAGCTGTACAGCAAGGTAATTGGCAAGCTACAAATATCAGCCGGTGTATATTTGTCTCTGTGTCTTTCTGATAGAGCAAATGTACGTTACTGGTCCAAGGCATCTTTTGTCTGTGGGCTCCCTTTCTTAACCCTCAATTGTGTTCCTTTGACAGAAAAGACTGATGTAGCAGAGAGATTTATATACAAACATTATATATAACCCAGGATTTAAGTAGTGTGATCCTTCCTCCTCTCTTATACCCTTACCTAATAATACACCCGTCTCATTCCCTTTGCTTTATGCTGTGGGGTTTGTTTGTTTGTTTGTTTGTCTTATTTTGGTTAATCCTCACCCAAGAATATTTTTCCATTGATTTTTAGAGTCAGTGGAAGGAAGGGGGGAGCCAGAAAGAAAGAAACATCGAAGTGAGAGAGAGACATTAGTTGGTTGCCTTCCCCTTGTGCCTCGACCAGGTCCGGGATCAAGCCTGCACCCGAAGTACGTGCTCTTGACCAGAATCGAACCCGGGACCCTTCAGTCTATGGGCTAACACTCTATATAAGCAATTTAAGCATTTTAATTTGATCTCTGAGCCCTTCTGTTCTGTAACCTTTGGGATAGCCTGCCTGATAGTATAATTGATGTTTACAACGTACTAATTTCCCATAGAACAGAAGGCCTTAACATGGGAAAATCTCAATGAGTTCTAGAATTGCACTGTACAATAGGGTAGCCATTTGACACATGTAGCTATTTAAATTTAAATTAATTAAAATTAAAAAATAGCCAAAACCTGTTTGGCTCAGTGGATAGAGCGTCGGCCTGTGGACTGAAAGGTCCCGGGTTCGATTCCGGTCAAGGGCGTGTACGTTGGTTGTGGGCACATCCCCAGTGGGGAGTGTGCAAGAGGCAGCTGATCGATGATTCTCTCTCATCGATGTTTCTAACTCTCTATCCCTCTCTCTTCCTTTCTGTAAAATATCAATAAAATATATATATTAAAAAAATAATAATTTCCTCAGTTGCACTGGTCATATGTCAGGTGCTTAATAGCTATGTGTGCATGGTGGACATCATCAGACAACTGGACAGTGCAGAAGAACATTTCCATTATCATAGAAAGTTCTGTTGGGCCATGATATTTTAGAAATTTAGAAGTGGCCAATATGGCTGGAGGGTGACCCTGAGGAAAGTGGCAAGAGATGAATTTGGAGGGAAAGTGTCAACATCACAAAGGGACTTCCTCTTTTTTCTCCTTATTACTTTCTAACACACTCACCCTCCATTTTATTCATAAAGTCTTCCCTGACTGACCCTGCCCTGACTATACTACTTAGTCCCTCTTAACAAAAACATTTAGTTTGTTTATTTTTTTCATTAGATTCCACAAATAAGTGAAATCACATAGTATTTGTCTTTCTCTGATTGGCTTACTTCACTTAGCATAAAACTCCCCAGGTCTATCCAGGCTGTCACAAAAGGTAAGATGTCCATTTTTCTTATTTTTATTTTTTTTTACAGCTGAGTAATGTACCACAGCTTTTTTATTCACTCATCTGCTGATGGGCACTTGGGCTGCTTCCATATTCTGGCTATTGCAAATAATGCTGCAAAGAACATAAGGGTGCATACCATATGATTTTACTTATGTGGAATTTAATGAACAAAATATTAACAGACTCAAATTCAGAGAACAGACTAACAGCTGTCAAAAGGGAGGGGGTTTGGTGCTGGGTGAAAAAGGTTAAAGGATTAAGCAAAACAAAGACAAAAACTCATAGATGCAGACAACAGTATGATGATTACCAAAGGGGACTAGGGGGAGGTAGAAGAAGGTAAAAGGGGGATAAATAGTGATGGAAGGAGACTTGACTTTGGGTGGTGAACACACTATATAATATGCAAATGATGTATCATAGAATTGTACACTTGAAGCCTATATAATTAAACAATTTCACTCTAATAAATTCAATAAAAATTTTTAAAAAAGCAAAAGGGCCAATGAAATAAACATTTAGAGTAGGTGCAATATTATATATATATATATTGATAATCAGGATCCTTTTGGTTGCAAGTAACAGAAAACTCAACTCAAGTGAATTTTTAAAAAAAAATCCTCGCTGGATATGTTTTCACTGGTGTTTTTTAGAGAGAGAGGAAAGGAAATCAAACCTGCAACCTAGCTATATACCCCGACTGTAAATCAAACCCACAACCTTGTAATGTACGGGACACTGCTCCAACTAACGGAGACACCTGGCCAGGCCTCAAGTGAATTTATTAAACAATAAAATGAAATTTCTGTTTGGTGTAATTTAAAAATTTAAGGTGTATCTTCTTTTATTGAGGCTCTATTCAAAGTCTTCAATAATGTCATCAGGATTTGGTTGCTTTTCATTTCTGGGTTCTACCTTTCACTGAATTGGCTCTATTCTCAAGCTCTACCTATGTGATTTCTTCCCTCACTCCAAACAAGGCTACAACTTTACATTCTTTCAGGTTCAAAATCAATGAAAAAATAGAATTTCTTCCTGGAAGTTTTCAAGCAATTCTTGGAATTCACCCTTTTGATCTTGAATTGGTCATACCCATTCCAGGATCAACACTGTGGTGAGCAGGATTCTGGATGCTAGCTGGTCAGATCTGGGTCACATGCTCCAACCCCAGAGCTGGGAGTAGAGCCATGTCTGAATCAAGTGGACTCAGAGTGGAGGAAGGAGAGTTCCTGAAGGAAAACTGAGATAGGGTTTATCAGGAGGAACACTGGTAGGTAAAAACAATATGTGACTACCATAATTTAAGTAACTTGTGAACTGCTTCATAACATTTCATCTATCTTTATTTTTCTAAATAAAATTAAATTTGGTACTGGTTTCATCTGACATTCTCTTTTATTACATAGCGTTAATGACCAATTTTCAGGTATTCCTCCCCACCTGGAAACATAAATAAAGTATGGAATCCAGCCTTAGCTGGTTTGGCTCAGTAGATAGAGCATTGGCTCTGGGACTAACAAGTCCCAGGTTCAATGCCGGTCAAGGGTACATATCTCAGTTAGGCTCCCTGCCATGGTCAGGGTGCGTGTTGGAGGCAACCAATAAGTGTACCTCACTCACATCAGTGTTTTTCTCTGCCTCTTCCTCTCCCTTCTACTCTCTCTAAAAATCAATGGGGAAATATCCTCATGTGAGGATTAACCAAATAAGTAAAGGAATCCAGGGAAACTGAACCGAGAGCTTTGGCCTTGGTTCATCATGATGGCTTGGAGATATTCACTGCCCTTTTTTTTTCCATTTGAACATGAGCGATTGACTGAGGGCATCTACTCTCTCTAAACTACTGGGATTTTTACTGCAGATCTCAAGGCTAAATGGCTTAATGGTGAGAGGCCAGGCCTCCATACTGATCTTCAGTAGTGGTTTTGTATCTCCCAGGACAGAACATATGAGATCAAAGCACATGTCTCAATTAGTTATATACTTATATACTCTTTTATTATATATAAAATTGAATTGCTACAGTTTTACATGGGTAGGATTTTTCTTCCAAGTTAAACTTTTGGTTTCATAATTTATTTATTTTTATGCCTCACTTTGCTAAGCATAAAGAATTGGCCCTAATGTGTACTCTAGAATAAATATTTGATAGATACAAAAGAGATACACAGTTTCTACCTGGAAAAATTTACGATTGGCCAAGGGTACAGCCAAGGAGAGGCCCAGGTATAACCACAAATCAAGGAAGAGTAAGAGAATGGAAATGAGAAAAGGAAGCACTATAGGGACTCTAAAAGCACAAGATATGATCTTAGAAAGAGTTCTGAAAAGAATACATAAATATAGGCTTACTAAAGAATGCTCTGGAGTCCTCTTTAAAAAAATATGTTTGTTTGTTTTTTATTTTAAGAAGGAAGAAAGAGGGAGAGAAAGAGAGAAACACCAATCAGCTTCCTCCTGCACACCAGCTACTGGGGTTGGAGCCCAAAGCCTGAACATGTGCCGTCCAGAAATCAAATCGATGACATTTGGCGTATGGGATGATGCTCAACCTACTGAGCTATACTGGCCAGGCATAGCCTTGTGTCTTAAACCTTTTTGAGAAAGATAAAGATAATTTTATTTTTGACTTTCTAATTTTTTTTATAAACAGGATTTTAAAATCTAAAACAACCCTGTTGGGATGGATGAAGAAGTCTGGAATACATTTTATTTTCTCTTGATACCCTCTTTATTCAGATTCAGATTTAAACTGTGGAATTCAATTTAATACAGATTTAAACTGTGGAATTTAATTTAATAATAGTGTTATAATATATTCAACTGGGGCTGCCATTCTTGTACTCATTCTGCTTGACTTTCATGTCAATGATAGATATAGTCTGTAGCAATACAGAAGTAGAAGTAGACTGCAGGCACTAAGAACCTGTTTCAGTACTTGTTCCTACTCCCCAACTCCCAGGCTCTAGGGAATAGTATAATAAAGTCATTTTTAGTTATGTAATATCACAAGCTGGTGAATAATACACTTGCTATTTCCCCCTTCGTCTTCCCAGGTGCTTTTCAAATAGCATTGACTATGAAACTTGCTATTCTGATACAAGGTTTTGGTGATGAGGAAAAACAGTGACTTAAAGAAAGCATCAGATATAAGAAAATCATTCTCTTTTATTACATAAAAATACTAAGAAACAGAAATAAGCATTAAATTATTTGATAGAAGCATTTACATTTCATTTATGTATTAGTGACTGATATAAAAAAATGAAGTTCTAGAATGCTATGTGCATATTTTTGAAAAAGAGATACCAAACAGCATTTATGTGAAATCTCTTGCAAAAAAAATAGCACTTACAGTAGAGTCATCCTAAATTACTGTATTTCAAATAACCTATTGCAGGCTGCTTGAAAGAGAATTCAGTCCTGAGAAGGGGGAGCTAGGAAAGTCAGAAACTGCATTTGTTTCTACAACCAGGAGTTCTCTGATGGTTTGTTGATGGTTGGTATGTATCCAGATTATAGTTGAAAAAGTGGTTTGCAGTGCTCTTCCTCAGAGATAGATTTAGTAGATGTAAGATGGAGGCCAAGAAATGCAGATTTTAATTCAGTGGAGCTGGCAGCGAGGGGAGGTATCTGTATTTCTAACAAGATCCCAGCTGATACCAATACTGCTGGTCCCAGGAATAGCAAGATTTTAATTGAAAGTGGAGTTATGTAATGGAATAAGCTATGGTCAGAAATTGCATGCGAAGCGAAAAACCAAAACATGAAACATAGCCAGAGTCTGAAGAAAACTTACCCCAAAGGTTAAACAAACTAGGATCGTGAAAGGGGATATAACTGATAACTCAGACTTGCTAAGGGTGAATCCCCAAGACTCTGACTCTCAGCCTTTTATTTCCCACCCACATGGAGCACGTTTGATGTCAGCATGAAAAGAGGGGATCATAGATAATAAGGTCACAGGCTGGGTCCTGAAAAAATCCAGCAAAATTTCTTAAAGAAACATTGTTTTTTCTGATTAACCTACCTCCCACAAGCTAGAAAATGCAACTTTGCAATACAGGGTAACTGATTATCACCACAGAAGTTCCAAAAACCAAGATCTTATCTTCCTCTGCTGAAAATTCTGGATGGTTCTCTACTCTTACTAGACAAACTCAGACTTCTGAGCTTTGAGTTTAATTTCCTTCACATTTTGACCCCTCCATACATTTACAACTCTCTTATCAATATTCGCTTTTAGTGCAGGTCACACCTGCCTACAGGGTATTCCCTACTGTAGGCCTATACTCTAGTCGGTTCTTTGCTGGAATGCCCTTTTAAAAATATACTATTCAAGGACTAGTTTAAACATAATAACAATGATGATGAAACACAAATCTATATTTATATAGTTCATACTATTTGGTGGGCCAAAAAATTATCAGAATGAATCCTCACTCCAACTCTGAACAATACGATTATTATGATTGGCCATTCATTCATTCAGAAAATATTTATTGTGCATCTAATGTGCACTCTAGGCACTGAAAACTAAACAGACAAGTTCCTTCCTTCAGCAGGCTTACATTCCAGTTTTAACATACTATGTTGGTGATAAGTGTTAGAAAAAACGAAGCACAGTATAGGGTAGGGGTGTCGAACTCAATCAGAGAAGGGGCCAAAATCTAAAATCCAGCCTAAATCGCGGGCCGAATGGTTTACTGAACAGTCATAAACTGTCATTGTGATGGAAACGCAGCAGAGTGCAGTGATGACAGCGCGGTGCGGGCCACATTGCAAGGCCTGGCGGGACGGATTTGGCCCGCAGGCCTTGTGTTTGACACATGTGGTATAGGGAGACTGATAGAGATCATTGTTGGAGCAAATACCTGAATGGAGAAAGCTGTTGCTCTTGAGAATAGCTGGAGGCAGAGAAAAAAGCAAAAGGCATACCTGACCTTTTTGGTCAGGGGAGAGTGACTGAAGAAGAGGCTGATTGGAGTTGAGGTTAGAGAAGTAGAGGAGGTGGGGTTAAATCATATAGGAGAGTGACTGAAGAAGAGGCTGATTGGAGTTGAGGTTAGAGAAGTAGAGGAGGTGGGGTTAAATCATATAGGAGGTCTTTGTAATTTAGTCTAAAAATTTTGCCTTTTCTTCTAAGTTAAATATAAAGCCAAGGTCCTTTTTTTATTTCTATCACCATTTATCCCCTTATACCCTCTTCCACCTCCATCCACTCCCCCACCCCCACAATCACCACACTGTTTGTGTACATGAGTTCTTTCTCTTTTTTAAAAAAATTTTTTACTCAATCCCTCCACCACCACCACCACCACCACTCCTGCCCCTGAGCTATCAACCTGCTCTCTATGAGCCTGTCTCTACTTTGCTTATTAGTTTAGTTTGTTCATTAGATTCCACACATGATTCCATAGTCCTTTTAAAAGACTCCTGGACTTTTGCCTTGAAAATTGATCACAGGGGAACAAGGACAGAATCAGGGACACGTGGTAATAGGTTACTGCAAAGATCCAGGTGAGACATGATGGAGGCTTAGCCCAAGGTAGAAGCAGTAGAGGTGGAGAGAAGTGGTCAAATTCTGGATCTATTTAGAAGGTTCAGGAGGTAGAAAATGAGTGGGACTGAGAGAATGAGAGGAGCTAAAGACAACTAAGTTTCTGGCCTCTACAATGGGCAGGATGGAGTTGCTAGTTGTTGCTATCTTATAAAGAATTTGAGGTTTAAAGAAATTATGTAATTCCTCCAAAGTCAACTGTTCAGTTGTCTGTCACAGGTTTATCTGAGTGACTGAGTGATAGATCTCCTTTTTTCCCATCTCTTCAAGAAAATAGCTTTTGCTAATATAAAGACAACACTGAGGCTGGGGATTTCCATGTGTCTTTCTCTCTTGGAGCATCCAGCAGAGGACACGATTCAGGTTGGGATGACTGCAGAATGCCTGAGGGACAGGTCTAAGCACTGAGACCCTGGAAACAATCCTAAGAGTCTTGGGCTGCTTTGCTCCAGAGAATGGAGAAACCTACTGGAGAGGGCTGTCTTTAGGATAAACAATAGAACCCCAATCCAGTTTCCCGTTACCACTCCTAGCCTAGAGGTCTTGTATAGTTCACTTCAATGAGGAAAAGGATCCTAGAACTACCTCTTGTCCACTTTGATGAGTGCTCTGAGCCATGTTTTGCTTGAATGAATGAAGAAAATAAGAAAAATGACAGGGATGTGCACCATGGCATTGGTAATTAAAGGAAAACCTTGGAAATGACCTAAACGACAACATGGGAATGGTTGATTATATTATGGTGTTTCTATGCATCTGTTTAGAAAGCTGGAACAGCTGAAACCGGTTTGGCTCAGTGGATAGAGCGTTGGCCTGCAGACTGAGGGGTCCCAGGTTCGATTCCGATCAAGGGCATGTACATTGGCTGTGGGCACATCCCTCGTGGCGGGGGGGAGGGAGTGCAGGAGGCAGTTGGTCAATGTTTCTCTCTCATCAATGTTTCTAGCTCTCTGTCCCTCTCCCTTCCTCTCTGTGAAAAATCAATAAAATATATTAAAAGAAAAAAGAAAGAAAGCTGGAACAGATCTGTACATACAGAAGTGGAAAGGTCCACACATGTTGCAAACTGAAAAGATCAGTTTACAGAACAGTATGTAGAGTGTGATTCTGTTTTGCTCAAACCATGTGTACACATCTATATGAACAAATATTGATATATGTATGAAGGGACAGTTGGAAGCAAGTTCACAGGATGTTAATGCTTATCCATGGCCAGTGAGGTTTATGTAACTTATTTCCTGCTTTTCTGCATTAACTGAATTTTCAAAAATGAGCATGTCTCAATTATGTAACCAGAAAAAAATGTTTTCTTCTTAGAAAAAACATCTGCCTAGAATTTTACAACTTTACTTTTGTGCTGTAAAATTGTTTTTATCAAAAGCTAAATCTAAAATATTCATCAGATATTTTACACCTTAGAAATTTTTATTGAGCCTCCATTTTCATCAATTAAATGTTGAAAAAGTTAAGTACATTAAGTGGTGCCTGTGCTAACCATTAAATAATCTGGTAAAAACACTCAGCTCTATTTACTTGTTTTTAACATTCCTTGAACTTTCTTACTAACAAAAATTAAGTGGTTCTTTATTAAAACCACAATTATTTCCACAAATAAGATGACATGAATTCCACTGATGCTATTTTTTTCCTGAGGCAAAAAATAGTTTTAAAACAACCAAAGGAAAAGGTATTATTCAATGTCTGGGATTTTATTGATTTGTCACAATGATTCTTCTTCCCAACTTGATTACAAAGGTATATATGATCTGCAGGTTACTTTTTTAAATGCTTGAAGTGCTAATGCTATAGACACTGTACTCTTTTATGTATGTAATATTTCTAAATACGTAGTTCTAGATAAGTAGATCATTTCAAATTGGTTGAATTCCAAGTTTTAGAGTTTTGAGTTCTAGTTATACTTAGTTGTGAGAAATGAAAATCACCATATTAGTTGAAAAACAATTTCAAAGAATTAGATGAACTCTGCCACACTTGTTCAATAAAGGAAGAAGTTTTATTTTCTATTGTTCACAAAAAGCAGGAAGAGGAAAAAAGGGGAGAGGAGGAAGTAGAAGATCATGAAACTGACACAGATATACTGGGAAACAAACAAAAGCAAAATTTAATTTGAAAATAATGTAGAATAGTAATACAGAAATGGAGTGTAGATGATGAGATATATTAGCGGTGATAAAACAAGTTGATCTAAAAAGGAAACATTTGGGGGTGGGTGAGTAATTTTTAGACTTTGCCCTATCTTTACACCTTTATATCTACTTAGTCATCAGGTTCTGCCAATGGGTGAATCCTCAGCAAAACGGGAAGATATTAAAAACTGGTCTTCGACTTACTTTCACTACCTGTACCAGGTTCTAATTCATTCCTCTAATTCTATCCCAAGTTCTTATTGTAAATTTTATTTCTAAATGAATTTGTTATCATGGAAAAATAAATATAAAACTCTAAATTGTATTTAGATTTCATTCCACCCATGGAATTGTTTGTTTTAATGAGAGATGCTTGCATGAAAAAGCCTTCACAATGTAACTGTCCAACTTTAGCTTGACTTTGCTCCCTCTTGGGTTCCATTCAAGGCCAGGGTGTCTAGTTGCCCACTATCCATGTTTACCCGAATGTCCCACAGATCACTCAAACTCACCTCCTCTTCCCAGATGCCACATCTTCCCTTTCCCTTATCCCTCACATTTAAAAAATTGTACCTCCGAAAAGCCTTCTGAATCTATTCCTCCTTCACTGTTCATCCTACTAAGTCCTTAGCCCTTAGTTCAGTCACTAATCATCTCTCATCTGGACTTGCAGTAGCTTCTAAATTGTCTGTCTGCCTCCAATCCATCTTCCATTTGGTCATCATTCTAAAATATACAATTGCCTGCTTAAAATTTTTTCAGTGGCTTCTCGTTGTTAGGATAAAACAATAAATGCATGCACATGGCATATAAGGTGCTTTGTGAGCTGGTTTCTGTCTGTTCTTCTAATCTCTCTCTACCTCATTTTTAAACATACTGCACCTAGTCATGCTGAACTAATTGTTGTTTTTCAAACAAGTCATGCTCTCTTATTCCTGGTCTTGTGTACAAGCTGTTCCTTCAGTCTGAAATGACTCCTCTTTCTCTACCTTACATCCACCTGCACTCTTCTACTCATCTTGAAGACTCAGTTCATGTCCCTTTTTTCCCCCTGAAGATTTGTTTGGGACCAATTTAGGTAATGATTTCACATAGACATTTATTCTATATAACTTACAGTCTAGTGTTTTACTTATTGCTGTATAATAAATGATTCTAATATTTAGTGGCTTACAACAAAATAAACATTAACTTCTCATCGTTTTTATGGGTCAGGAATATGGAACCACTTGTCTGGGAAGTTCTGGCTAGGGGTTTCTCATGAGGTACAGTCAACTATCAGCTGGGGCTGCAGTCATCTGAAGGCCTGAATGGGGTTGGAAGATCCACTTCCAATAGGTCACTCACGTGATTGGCAAACTGGTGCTGGATGGACCTTTCCACAAAGCTACTTAAGAATTTTCAAGAGATGAGTGACCTCCCCCAAAAACAAGCAATCCAAGAGATCAAAGCAGAAGTTGTGAATCCTTTACTACTCTTGGAAATCACCTCCTCTAACCTCCACCATACTCTGTTGTTCACATAGATTAGCCATGATTTGTTGCGGGAGAAGACTAAATAAGACATGAATACAAAATGTGAGGATCATTGGAAGCCATCCTGAGATTGACAGTGGCATACAGAATAGCAAAAATATATCATACCTTACTAGCTTCCTTTTAATGTTGACATAAGTCCTCACAGCCCATTTTCTAGAAATAGCAACCTCTTCTTTGTATTTCCGATGTAGCTCTTGTGTTCTCAGGAACAGTTTCTCCTGTTCTGTCTTAATTGTCTGGATCTGCTACAGCCCTGCTGTTTCTCCCTATGAGGATATAGTTCCATTGGTCACCACTGTCTTGCACAGATGACTGTCACCATTGCTTCTACCACTGACTTTGGGAAATGTGTGATATTTCTCCAAGAATGTGAAACAAACTCAAGAGCACAACTGAGCCCACACTGTGATTCTTAACAAGTTGTTTCAGATGGCCTAGGAAATACCAGAAAGTATTTGGTATTTATATAAATACCAGAAAATATAATGGATAGGCTAAGTTACACTGTTATTAGCAGTGCCTACTCTGAGAGTTCCACAATCTAAACTTACCCTCAGAATAGCTCAAAAAAGATCCTCTGGGAATTCTACCATAATCAGATGATGTTCTCTCAAACTATGTCCTACAAAAGACAAAGTGCAACACAATCTGTCATCAGTGTAGTTCATAAGGTTTGGGATTTCAGTTTTTAAATAACACAGGTGGAACTCAATGATCTATACCATGGCATGCTGGGCCAGGCACTCTCCATGTTTAGTTCACAGCCTCTCTTCCAGCACTGGTGGAAGAAAATAAGCCTGTGCACTCTCCCAGCATGCCTTTCCATCCAGTTCCATGACCCTCACAAACAACTGCCGAAGGAACAATATTAGTATCTATCAATAGTAATGCATAAGCCTAGCACAGTCTAAATCCACAATTAGGGAAAAACATTTCCATACAGAAATCATAGGGGCAGAAAACTACCGAAGGACTTCTTATTAACAGCTTGAAACATCTACACTTGCTTTAACTTAATTATTTCAAGATTTTCCAAGAACTATACAAGTGATTGTTTTATATTTACATAGTCCAAGAGATCACTTTAAGGTGTTTCCCAGGACTAAGGAAGAGTTAGTACCAAAGGGAAACTGGGTCCTTCGCTTTTAGGTGGTAGAGTTTCCAGCTGCTTGACTCAAGGTTAAAAAATAAAACCTGGGCTTCCACCAGACTGATTATATCACCTACGGTAATTACTTCTTGGAAAGCATGTCTCCTCTTCATTAGAGAGCCTGGAGATCAGACAGTAAAAATGGGAAATGAAAGAGATATTAAAGGTGTAAGTGATTCCTAGAGATAGGAAATATAATGTCAAGCACATGTCATGTGGAAACAGTGGGCTGCAGTGAAATGACAAGAGATTTTTTGAGTCGGACAAATTAGGTCCACTATGTAGTGGGCGCTTTTCCTGTGGTGAGGTAACTCAGACTTAACTTCTCTGAACCTTGCTTTCTTCACCTGTTAAATGATGGTAACAAAATCTACCTCACAGGGTTGAGAGTTAAATGAGAAAATACATAATCAACCTCTAGCAAGCAGGTAGGCAGGTTGTGCTCCAGGTACAGCACTGGGTACTGAAACAGATTGGTGAACAGATAAAAATGAGTCACTGTTTCACTGAGATTCCAGTCCAGAGGGAAGGCAGGCAATAAACAAAGAACTACCTAATTACAATGGTAATGAATGCGATAAGGAAGAAGCCTAGGGTATCACAAAAGGAGACCTGACCTAATTAAGGTGGTAGGAAATGTGGCCAGGAGTTAGTGACACCAAAGGTGAGGAGCCTGAATTAGGTGAGAGCATGTCAGGTTTCAGTTGGAACATTCTAGGCTTCTGGACGGTGCTCCATAAATGGAACCTGCTATTTATTATTATTATTTATTCAATAAATATTTATTGAGTATCTACCATGTGTACTGTGTTACTAGGCATACTGAGGATACAATAAATGTGTGAACTTGAGCAAAAAGCTTAACTTTTTGAGCTTTAATATGTTCATATGTAAAATATGAATATTAATAGTACCTACCTCTTTACTACTTTTTTGAGGACTCAATGAAATGATGTATGTAAAGTGTTTAACAATGTTTCACATAGGGAGAAGATAAAATGTGCTAATAATATTATTGTTGTTCCTTAGTCAGGACTGACATTATAATTTAGAGGGCTCAGTGCAAAATGAAAATGAAGGGCCTCTTGTTAAAAAATTATTAACAATTTTAATACTGCAGTAGCAGAATATTAAGTGTGGGGCCCTGTGTGATTGCCAACAATCATGAAGATAGCCCTATCACTAATTATATCATATACATACATTTATATAGCTTACCAATCCAAAAAAGATTGAATTTTTCTGGGAGGCAAATTCCAGAATTCAGTCCATTAAATTTAGTTTGAACTTATATAGATGTGCCCCCTAAAACCAAATCAATCCAGTTGAACTCTATTCTGTAAACAATTATTAAGCACCTGCTATATGAAAAAATAAGGCTAGCTGCTGAGAACAGAAAGATGAGAAGCTATGGACTCAATATTCAGAATACTCACACTTTTATAGGACAACTTCCTTGGCTACAGTGATTTTTCTTTACCTAAGCCTACATGATGAGGATTTACTATTAAAGGGGCACTAACTCCTACATTAAATTTGGTAAAACTCAAACTATATAAATGAAAAATCTTTCTTCCACCCGTATTCTCCAATCCATACCTCTACCAATTGTTCCCCTCTACGAAGGTTATCACTGTTTCTGACTTCTTGTACATTTTCCAAGAAAATGCTCTGCATATACATATACAGGCATGTGCTTGAGCTTGCAAAAACATAAATTGCCCACTCATTGCTTATTCATTCAAGATGTCTTAAAAATACAATAGTATTATACTTATAAATGATTACCTTGGAGATTGTTACATTATCCATTCATACAGAGTTGCTTCTTTATTTTTAACTTGGAGATTGTTCCATAGCTCACTCTTAGGGAGCTGCTTCATTCTTTTTTTAATCATCTACACAGTTTCCCATTGCATGAATATATTTAACCAGTACTCTATTGATTTTCTACTAGGTTGGTCCCACTATTTTGCAAATATAATCCTGAAATGAATATCCTTTTACTTTAATTTTTAAATATATTTTTATTGATTTCAGAGAGGAAGGGAGAGGGAGAGAGAGATAGAATCTATAGAAACTTAAATAATAGAGAATCATTGAGCAGCTGCCTCCTTTACTGGGGATCGAGCCTGCAATCCAGACATGTGCCCTTGACTGGAATCGAACTTGGGACCCTTCAGTCCATAGGCCAATGATCTATCCATTGAGCCAAACCAGCTAGGGCTTGAATACCTTTTTAGACAGTAAGATTATTTTGAAATAAGTGACTTTGTGAAGGTAGTAACGGTTGGCTTCTAATCAAATTAATAAGTACTTGGTTGAGACTGGGTTATAGATGAATATTAAGAGTACAAAGTGTTCAATATATATGCTGTGTCTGAAATATGTTCCTCCAAACAAAAGAAAACCATAAAAGCCAACAGGAAATTTCCACCCCCTTAGTCAGACTCCTTGTATTCCCAAGAACATAGATGGGCCTTATCCAGTGTTCTCCAGGTCCACAGTAGAACTTTGTCATATTAATAGTGAAAAGTTTTTTGTATAGTCCATGCCTTGGCACAAAGAACTTCCCCTAGAGAGTTTGAATCTACCAGTATAGTCATACAAATATTCATTTGTCACACAAGTAATTCATCAAAAGGCCTTTGGACATGGAAGCGGAGGAACATGTTTCCTTTTGCCCTGCCCATTGACCTTTTTTTTTTTTTTTTTTTTTTTTTTTTTACTTCATTTTGGAAGAGTACAGAGAACTCCCACACACTTCTAATTCAAATTTACCATTTTTTAACATTTGTCGACATTTCTCTCCCCCCCCCTCTCTCTCTCTCTTTCTCTCTCTCTTTCTTTCTTTCTCTCTCTCTCTCTCTCTCCTAGTTTTCTCCCTGAATTATTTGAGAGTAGGTAGCATATGAATGCTCCTTTACTCCTTGATACCTCAGGTGTGTTTCCCAAAAACAAGGATATCCCATTGATTGGAGTGTGTGGCGGCGGGGAAGAGTGAGGGAGGAGAGACTGACCTGGCTACTACTTCCTGGGTACTTCAGCTGACCTTTTAGAGAATCGTGGACTTTAAGAGTTAGAAGGAACCTAAAGGTGTTTAGTTAAATCTTTCTTTTACACACAGGGAAACCCAGAATTAGCAAATTAGTCAGCCAAGGTCACATTGCCAGTCTCCAGGAGAAGATCTTTTATTCTGGCTCTTTACACTCTACAAGGCATTAGGGAACATCTGGTCCAAACTGTTCAATAAATTTTACAAATGAGAAAACTATGGCTCAGAGAAAGTTTGATTTGTCAAAGATTACATAGCAGGTTACTTGCCTGGATTCCATTGGCAACTACAGCTCTTTGCTAAGAGGCTTAAGGAGAGGACTGATATTCCTGAATGAATACTCAGTGAATAAGCTAAGTGAATATCTAATATTTTTGTCTGTCCAGCAGCCCTTCCCCCTCCTTCTGGCAAGAGCTTTGGGAAACTATCCCTCTTCCATTGGATACAGAGTTAGTGGGACTGTCTTTCCAAGGGCCTTGCCCTTTTGGCCATGAAATGGGCATGTAACCCAACCTAGGTCAATGGTCTCTGGAGTATTGAATTTTGAGGAGAGAGTCTCAAGGATTGAAAATGGTGACTAATTCCTCTTAAAGGTGGTGCCCTGAAGAGGCTGTTAGTGGCTTTTTTTTTTTACTCAGCCACTCTGCTTTCCATCCACCTGAGACTTGCTTCTTTAGTATTTATTTTCATTCTCCCGGGTACTCCAGTGTGCTTCCAATTATTTCCACAGACTTAAATTGACATACATTCTGTTGCTTGCTAGACTAGGACCCTAAACAATAATAGCAGACTAGAAAAAAATTTCAGAAACATTTGTCCAAGCGAAACTGTGACTTACGTTGCATAGAAAAAAGTTGGGCCTGATGCCCTTCCTTCAAGCTTAGTGTGGAAATGCTTTTCAGACTCATCACACTGCTATTCAGTCTACTTTCACACTCTACTTTCACACTCCAAGAAGTGACTGTTCCTGGAAAAACAGAGCAACCTTTCTGTTAACTGTAGCTCTTAGAAATGTCTCCAGCATGGGGACACCACTTAGTCAGCAGTTATTTTAAATCCATTTTCCCCAAACTGCCCCATCTGGACTGTTAAGAGTGTTGAAATACAATCTGACTTGAGTACAAAGGCATAGGGTGGGCTCCCTGCCTGATTGACTCCAGGGCCTGCTGCCAGCAGGAAGTGAAGACACCGCTCATTGTCTTTCCTGACCTCCTGAGAAGACTTTTGGAAGGAAGTCACACATATGCAAGAATGGCATTCAGACAGTGTAGTCTGAATCTGCATCCAGGAAAAAAATCTTCATAAAAGCATAATCATCTGCAGAGGTTCCTAAGCTCATGCTGAAAACAGCTTTTCCTCCTTAAAAAATTACTTTAATATTATTTAAAGCTAGAGGCCCAGTGCATGAAATTCAAGCACGGGCTGGGTCCTTAGACCTGGCCAGTGATCAGAGCCAATCTGTGGGGTAACCGGTGAGGCAATCAGGTGGGGGGGTCCCTCTGCTGGCACCCACGTTGGCCGGCCTGGCACCACCCATTCGCTGGCTCTGTCCTCTGCCACTGCCACTGGTCACCTCCCTCTGTGAGGCGATTGGTGAGGTGATTGATGAGGCGATTGGGGGGCCCCCACCTTTGCTAGCCTGGGGTCTTCGGGCAGCTCCTGTGTTAAGCATCTGCCCTCTGATGGTCACTGTGTGTCATAGCAAGCGGTTGTTCCACGCATTGTTATGCTGTTTGGTTGATTTGCATATTAGGCTTTTATTTATAGTGTAATCTAACTATATATCATCTATATTATTTATAATTTAATATTTAAAAAATATTATTACACAGCAGTTTAGTTTCTCATTAGCCACTCATGAACCAGATATTTGTATAGCCAAAAATTCAATTATTTAACAAATTTTTGTGCCTACTATAATAATACTGTGTCACACTATATTAAGTACTGGAGAAATAGTAGGAAGGAAAATCAGGCAGGGTCCTTACTCTTACATGCTTACAGTGCAGAAGGAAAACAAACATTAATGAAGATGTTATCCTCATACCCTATTACAAATTAGTACTCGTTCTATGAATAAGAATAGTGAGTTACTTTCCTTAAAACAAATAGTTCCCATAATTCTAATGAATTTCTTAAAAGGACTATGGAACAAGCCTTCCTCTATTCCATTAGCCTATAAGTGGTCAGTAAATGTACATATCTCCACAGCTCTGGTAAAAAAGAAAACAATAAAAAACTATAGATCTAGTGTCCCTTTTAGAACAAAATATAGTGATTCTGCCTTTATTTTCTCATTGCATTAATTATGAATGTGTTCAAAGGCACATAGAAAAGGAAAATCACTCAGACAAAATGTCCTAATGGATAAAAGACCACCATTTCCATTTGAAAGGCAAATACAAATGGGGAGATATATTTATTTTCTATTGTTGCTAAAATAAAATGCCACAAATTTAGTGGTGTAAAACAACACGCATGAATTATATTAAAGTTTTATAGTCAGAAGTTTGACAGTGTCTCACTAAGCTAAAATCAAGGTATTGGCAGAACTGAAATCTTTGCTGGAGAGTCTAGGAGCAGAATACTGTACTTTCCTTGCCTTTTCCAAACCCTTCCTTCATCCCTTGTTTTTTTGCCCCCTCCCTCCGTCTTTAAAGTGAGCAATATATTTAGTCTTCATATCACATCTCTCTGCCCTGACTTCTGCCTCCACTTTTAAGGGCTCATGCAATTAAAAGTGGCTTTACCCAGATAATCCAGGATTATGTCCTAGCTCAAATTCTGTACCTTTAATCATACCTGCAGAGTCTCCTTTGCTTAACATTCATTGGTACTGGGAATTAGAATGTGGGTATCTATGAAGTATTTCATTCTGCCTACCACAGAAGGCATGGGAATGTTCTTGTGAAGAGTGACGAAAGCAGAGACTTTAGTGCTTCATTCTGTGGGGATAAAGCAATAGGTACAAGGTGACAGCATTTTTCTCCGTAGCACCAAATTGCTTACAGTGGTCATCTCCAGGCAGTGGAACTATGGGGTAATTTTTATTTTTTCCCATAAAATAAAATAATTTTTAAAGAAACATATTGTGGCCTAGCCAGTGTGGCTCAGTGGCTGAGCGTTGACCTATGAACCAGTGGAGGCAGGGGAAGAGAGGAGGGAAAATTGGGGGACATCTGTAATACTCTCAACAATAAAGATTTTAAAAATCCGCAACTTTGAATCAAGGAGGGATATATATGTATGCTCATTTTTATTTTATTACAATTTTTCTGTACATTTGAACATTTTTATAATAAAGAATTATAAAGTGCATAATTTTATATTATTCTCATTGTTTTCAAGCACAACTTCAGCATCTAACTAGAGGGGATGGATAAGTTACAAAATCAAGGCAAGTTTTTGCCCTGGTGGTGTAGCTAAGTGGTTAGGGTGTTGGCCCACAAACTGAAGTGTCTCTGGTTTGATTCCTGGTAAAGGGCACATATTTGGGTTGCAGGTTCAATCCCTGGCCCTAGTTGGAACGAGTGTGGGAGGCAACAGATCTATGCGTCTCTCTCACATCAATGTTTCTAAACACTCCCCCAACACTCTCTCTCTCTCTCTCTCTCTCTCTCTCTCTCTCTCTCTCTCTCTCTCTCAAGTCAATGGGGAAAATATCCTCTGATGAAGATTAACAAAAATAAAATAAAATACCTTCCCAGAATTTTTTTTTTAAAGCAACTATCTTTGTCACTGATACCAAGTCATTTAATTAGATCCCAGGAAATTGGAGAGATGAACCCACCTGGTTTTACTTGAAAAGTCTCAAAGATCTCTGAGAAATTCTCCAAAGTATAGCCATTTGATGAGGTGCTGTTGACCATTATCAATGACAGTGTTGTAACATAGTAGCAACAATGCCTTTTTCTAAAACAAAAGCTCTAATGGAACTTATTACAAGGAAACAAATAATGATATTAAAAAACAATGATTCAAAATGTCATAATTTTCCCAGAACAAAGAATATACTTAAAATGCATTTTTTAAAGTCACTAAATGAATAAAACCACCATATAAACAATCTCTGATGTTTCAATTGGTTATTTAACTAAATTATGTAAAAATAAACCCAGATATACCAATAAAATTTCAGAAAGAAAATGCCTTAGGTGACTTTTTGACCCATCCTTTTTTTTTTAAACATTTGCTGCATTCCAAGTAACTTTCTTAAACTGATTATTAAAAGCAAGAGAATACTTTCAGTAATCAAAAGGGATCTTATAAGAGTGATAAAAATAAACATAATTTCTTTCTTTCTTCTTCTTCTTCCCTCCCAGTACTGGCTTTTTGCTATTGATATAAAGTATTTGTCACTTTTAGGAATAAGGTTGCTACTGGTCATTTTTCCATTTCTAATAAATAATATGACTTTTTTTTTTTTTTAAGGGCATTCATCATGTGGCTTAGAAAAACATCTGGAAGGATATAGCTCACAAACTGATAATAGTGGTCAACTCTGGACTGAGGATTTGTGATGAGGCAAGAGAGGACTTTTACTTTTCTTACTTTGCTTATTTGAATGTATGCAATGAATATGCATTAGTTTAATCAATTCCTCCCTTCCCCCAAAAAAATTAGTAAATGTTTTTTTAAAGAAAACAAAACAAACACATTCATGTACTTTAGATTTAGCGTAATGATTTAGGATCCCTCACTTAGTCTTTTTGGGTCTCAGTTTTCCTATATATAAAATGGGATTAATATCACTCAGAGAGGTCATGAGAAGAATGCCTTACCACATGGCAAATACACATCCAATAAAGGTTTCTTCCCTGAGCCTCAGGTTCTTTGCCTGTAAAATGAGGGAACTAGATTAGTTGTCTGTGATCCTTTTGAGAATTAATATTCTGGTACCCTCTTTTTAAGTTCACAGAAAAAGATTGCTAATTGAAAAATAAATGTCTTTACTTGTCTTCAGGTAATTATTTTCCTTTTATTTTCTGTAGAACCAGGAAACCAAAAACAGATGAGCAGTAACTCTGGAATGTTTGGGCCACTCCACCCTGGGCACCTGGGAAATGACAGGGTATTTCCATTCATTAGAATCTCCCTTATGAGGAGAGCCTTCCTTATTGGGAAAGGATCAAACGTAGTTCTAGTAAGCCAGTGTGTGCCATTAAAAGTATTATATGCTCTCAATTTTAATCTTTGAGTATTCAAGGCCTCCTTTTTAATTAGTTTGCTTACCTATATTTGCAATCCAGATACTCTGCGAAAGCAGTTATGCAAGTGTTCCATAATTTATTACATCAAATGTCATTGGTTAAAGTCCAATTAGATCATTATCACTTTAAGGAAGGGTTGCATTTTTAATGAGCTTAAAGCTTTGTCTCCTACACAACTGAAATTCTAATAATTGCCTGTCTTTCATGGTATCAGGGGAATAATTCCACAATAAATTCTCTCTTTGCTTTCCTAAGATTGAAAAGTAGCATGGTTCATAGCAGTAGTAATAGTTATTTGTCTATTTAAAAAGATAAAAATAGAAAAGGGAGAGAAAGCTACAACATTGAGGAATACTACCATTCCAAATTTCTCGAAACATGGTATGTTTTATATTTAATTAAAGCGTTGTATGGATACAGGGTCATAAAGAGGAACACCCACATGGCTTAGAATTCTAAATATCTCTTGTATGAGATTTCCTAATTTAAGCCTTTTCTGTGCTTGCCGAATACCAGTGGGTGAAGAACGCCTTCAATGTAGTTTTTGGCATTTCCAGCTCCCCGCATAGCTTGGTAGGATTCTTTACCCTTCCAGGTTATAGCAATCCCAAATTTTCTTTCTTTCTTTCTTAGTTTCTTTCTTTCTTTCTTTCTTTCTTTCTTTCTTTCTTTTTCTTTCTTTCTTTCTTTCTTTCTCTTCTTCTCTTCTCTCTCTCTCCCTCTCCTCTCTCTCTCTCTCTCTCTCTCTCTCTCTCTCTCTCTCTCTCTCTCTCTCTTTCTTTCTTTTTTTTAGAGTTGAAGTCCAACTTGCAACAGAAAGATTTTCTAGCCCCACCTCCCCAAGGCTTCCCCAAAACCTACATCCAAGGGCTCCAAACCCCAGTGCCCTTGGGGTCATAGGGGGAGTCCAGGTCTAGGAAGTACATGGGCACTGAGTGTGGTGGAATTATAGCCAGGAAAGAAAATGCTGAATTTTTATCTCTCTCTCTCTCTCTCTCTCTCTCTCTCTCTCTCTCTCTCTCTCTCTCTCTCTCTCTCTCTCTCTCTCTCTCTCTCCCTTTTTGGGGGGGGAGGATGTCTCTCTTCTGGATCTTGATCAATATAAAAAAGCCAGAGGGTCTTGGTGGGTGGGTCTGATGAGGGAATCTCAGAAACAATGAATTGAGATGGTGGAGGGAACCAATGACCACAGCCTGGCCAACCCTTGAAGAATTTCATGTTTCTGTGTCTAATTGCAACATGGACAGACGTGTTGGAGGCTGAATATTCTGGCAGAGAAGCCATGCTGTTCCCAGGACCTTGGGGATACTTCCAAAGGCAGCCAGACTACTCACCCATCCCAAATTTTCTTGCGGAAAAAACGCCTATTCTGTTTGTTTAATTTTAAGAGGTATTATAGTAGAACTGATTATAAAGTGACACTTATGTTTCCATATTTATGAACAAGTTTCTATATATACAAAGTAAAGGCCAGGTGCATGAAAATTCATGCTCTGGAGGGGGGGGTCCCTCAGCCCTGGCCTTGCCCTCTCAGTGTGGGAGCCCTCAGGGACCAGAGGCCACGTGGAGATCAGGCTAGGTGATGCTCCATCATACCTCTGCTACTGCCACTGCCAGCAGTGCAAGCCTCAGCTGGCCCTGGTTACCTGAGCCTCAGCCAGCCCTGGGGGCTGGGCTGCTGCCATTCCAGGCTTGCCTTACCTCAGGCCAACACTGGGCGTCTGGGAGGCAGAGGGGTCTGGGGGACTCCTGAGGCAGGCATGCGGCAAGGTTGGGCCCACCTAGGGGTAGGCCTGGACTTGCTGCATGCCTGCCACCCCAGCAGGGCTGAGGGGACTGGGTACTGCCATTTTGTGACTGATTCTTTTTATGGTTTTGTGACTTCATTTCTGACTGGTTCTTTTTATGGTTTCCATGCCCTCTTTTATTCTGTTGAAGTTTTCATTAAGTGCATTGAACATCTTCATAGCCAGTGTTTTGAACTCTGCATCTAGCAGACTTCTTATCTCCATTTTGTTTAGTTCTCTTTTTCTGGAAGTTTTGTTCAGTTCTTTCATTTGGGACGTTTGTCTCCTCATTTTGGCAGCCTCTTTGTGTTTGTTTTTACGTATTAGGTGGAACTGCTGCCTCTCTCAGGCTTGGTAGAATGTCCTAATGTAGTAGATGTCCTGTAGGGTTGAGAGGCACAGCCTCCCACATCACCTATGCTGGGCACTCCTGTTGTAATTGATCCTTGATTGCTGTTGGCACATCAGTGGAAGGGATTTACTCCCATTGGCTGCAAGGACTGGCTGTAACCACCTACTACTGTGCAATATCAGCTGGGCGGGGGCCCACCCACATAGCAGGTCTTACTTCAGTGCACCTCTGGTGCTCGCTGAGTCTGCCCCTTGAGTGAGTTACTGGTTGAATGGTGCTTCAACATAGTCTAAGCTGCCCCCCAAGTGTGTTGCCTCTGGGGGTCTCCCAGAAGGTGCAACCCAAGGTCAGTCACCACTTGTGTCCTGACTGGGACCCGCTGGCTTAAGCTACAAAGCAATCTTGAGATGGCTGCTATTTGTGCTGGGTTTAAGGGTACCCAGGAGAGGCCAAGCTGTGAAGGTTGGCTAGTGCCAGGCCTGGGACACTTAGCAAGAGGTACAGGTCATGCTGATTCCAGATGCTGGAGTTTTAGAGATTTGTTTGTTTGTTTTAGAGATTTGTTTGTTTGTTTGTTTGTTTTAGAGATTTTAGGAAAGTCTGAAGCATTAGCCAAGATAGGCCATTCTTATGGAAAAGCCACTGGAAATCAAGTTTGGGTGGGCCCACGAGTTTGGTGGGGCAGGGTCTCAGGGAATCACCAAGGTAAGGTGATCGATGATAATCAGGTTGATGAAGATTCAGATATTTCTCCCACCTGCCAGCTCTATGCTGGGAGAGCTAATTAAAATAATAATGACCTCTGTCAGTACTTTTGTTTGGGGGAAAGGTGCCCCCATCTTTTAACCTGATGCCAGGCAATTCAGTTCCTCCCCATATATCTCTGGTGCCTTTCCAGCTGCTATCCTAGAGCTGGAGCTCAGAGGGAAGGAGTCAGAGTAAGTATGTGCACAAGCCTTTTGAGAGGATCTGTGTGGGACTCCAACAGATCTCCATTTCACTCAGCCTCAATCCCTGCTGGGTTTTATAGCCAGAAGTTATGGAGATTTCTCTTTTTGGCCCTGGAACTGTGGGCTTAGGGGACTGGTGTGGGGCTGGGACCCCTTGCTCTCAGGGGGAACCTTTGCAGCAGAGATATCCCTCCCAATTTTTATCTGCCACATGTGGGTGTGGGACCAGCCTGTTCCTTGTCTCTTTCCCTCCTTCCAATCTTGATGTGGCTTCATCTTTAAATCCCCTTTGTATGACTTCTATTCATGTAGATTTCAGGTGTTACTGAATGATGTCTGTAGTTTAGTTGTAATTTTGATGTGGTTGTGGGAGGATTTGAGCACTTTATTTACCTCTGCCACCATCCTGACTGGAGGTCCCATTACTCTTGATATACTTATTATGGCAATGATTTTTTTGTGTCATCAACTAAATTGTGAGCAACTCAACGGAGTCTTTTTTCTTCTTCTTTTCATTGTTGTATTTCCAGAGCCTTTCAAAGTATCTATTGTATTTCCCAGTAGGCATTCAATTAAATATTTATAGAATGAATGAATGGAAGAATGCATAAACAACTTATAAATTGATGTGGAGTACTCTTTAGAAGTGTGTGCAGGGCTGAAACTGGTTTGGCTCAGTGGATAGAGAGTCAGCCTGCGGAATGAAAGGTCCTGGGTTCGATTCCAGTCAAGGGCATGTACCTTGGTTGCTGGCACATCCCAATGGGGGGTGTGCAAGAGGCAGCTGATCAATGATTCTCTCTCATCGATGTTTCTAGCTCTCTATTCCTCTCTCTTCCTCTCTGTAAAAAATCAATTAAAAATATATTTTTTTAAAAAAAGAAAAAAGAAAAGAAATGTGTGCAGGAACCTGTATTACTTTATTGCACATAAGCCTAAAAGTTAACCGAAATGAAAACATTTCATCCCTTTATTTTATTCTTTCCTTTATTTATTTATTTTTTTAAAATTATCTTTTTATTGAAAGTATTACAGATGTTCCCTTTGTTTGTGTGTGTGTTGTTGTTTTTTTCCCATTGACCCCCTCCACCCTGTACCTGCTCCTCCCAGGCCTTCACCACTCTATTGTCCGTGTCCATGGGTTATGCATCTATGCATATAAGTTCCCTTGTTAATCACTCCCCTCACAACCCTTTACCCCTGCTTCCCCTCTGAAATTTGTCAATTTGTTCCATGTCATCCTCTTATTTTAAAACTTTTCAACATATCCTTATTTTTCTCTATAATAAAGTATGTTGAACACAGTTCAATAAATATTTGCTGAATTAATGATACCTTTAAAAAATATACAAGTTCTTTATAATCTAAAGCATATTATTTTCTCCACTTTGTGCACTCCTATTTTATCCTGTAATAATGAGTAACAATATATAATTTTCATTCAAGAATTAAATATTAGGAGCTGGGATATTGGTCCACTGTTTCAAATAACCTTATTCCTTTTCATGATAGTCCCTCTTTTTTGGAATTTATTAAACTATTCATCAAATATCATATTTATTGTGGTTATCTACTCTCCTTCCTTTCCCTACAAGGCTGCCCCTGAGCCCTTTTTTGTGCTTGCCTCCATTTTTTTTAGCCCTGGTCATATCAAAGTGGTTATCTCTGTTTGTCATCCATCTATATTCTCACCCCTATTCCATAATACCCATATATGCCCTCAGAGGGCAGAAGTTGAGGTTTTGTTCACCTACATGTCCCCAGGGCTCAGCACAAAGTTTAGAACAGGACCAAACCCTATATATAAGTATTGAAATGAATAATATTTACTCTTTATTGAGTAACATGGATTGTCACCTTGAATTCTAATAATAATAGGTGAGTTATGAATTATCTCCATTTTATAGATGAGAAAACCAGGCTTGAAAACGTTTGGAAAGTTGCTCAAGGTCAAGTGGTAGAGTCTGTTGTCAATGGAATAGGGTAAAGCCATCATTGATTCAAAATGAGTAAGGTTCCTTCCCACCATCTTTTCTTTTTTTAAAAAACAAACAAACAAATAAACAAACATATTTTATTAATTTTTTACAGAGAGGAAGGGAGAAGAGACATTGATCAGCTGCCTCCTGCACACTCCGCACTGAGGATGTGCCCACAACCCAGGTACATGCCCTTGACCAGAATCGAACCTGGGACCCCTCAGTACTATGCTCAATCGACTGAGCCAAACAGGTTAGGTCCCACCATTTTTTCCTGAAATTTCCTTTAAGGCTTTGCAATTTCTCCTTCTTGAGAGCAATCATATACCTTAATATTATGAGTGCTGGAAATAACCTTTTTTTTTTTTTTCCATATTGGAAATTGTTCGACCTCTCTCTGGAAGCAACGTGATTTTAAACTTGTTTAAATCACTCATTCTGGGGACAGAACCTGCCTTGGAGTCCTGGGGAACATGATAGGCCCATTGAGATGGAATTAGTGGCTGAGAAAGTTTTTCTCTGGGCACCACACACAATGAAGACTTTCTCAGGGGAGAACGGCCTCTCACCTTGGGCACACACAGTCCAGGACCTGTGGAAATTGGGTTGCTGACACCCAAGGCAGCTGAGGGGACACTGTACTGCCCACAGATAAGGTGGCTATTAATAACACCTCCTCTGGCGGGCCTGCTCTCTTTGCTCCTTAGTATTTTCAACGAGGGCTACAGTGAATAAACTTTGGTTAAAGTTGGTCGCCAGAAAGGTTTGGCTCAGTGGATAGAGCATCAGCCTGTGGACTGAAAGGTCCCAGGTTTGATTCTGGTCAGGGGCATGTACCTTGGTTGGGGGCACATCGGGGTGTGTATGTGTGTGTCTGTCTGTGTGTGTGTGTGTGTGTATGTGTGTGTGCAGGAGGCAGCTGGTCGATGTCTCAGATTTTCTGTCCCTCTCCCTTCCTCTCTGTTAAAAAAAAAAAAATCAATAAAATATATTTTTTTAAAAATTTGGTGCCAAAACCGGTTTGGCTCAGTGGATAGAGCGTCAGCCTGTGGACTGAAGGGTCCCGGGTTCAATTCTAGTCAAGGGCATGTACCTTGGTTGTGGGCACATCCCCAGTGGTGGGTGTGCAAGAGGCAGCTGATCGATGATTCTCTCTTATCGATGTTTCTCTCTATCCCTCTCTCTATTCCTCTCTGTAAAAAAAAAAAAATTAATAAAATATATTAAAAAAAATTTTTTTGGTTAAAGTTGGTGCCTTCTCAACCAAGATGGTAAAGTAGGAAGTTGGCACGTTTAGCTTATAAAACCCTGCGATGGGTCAAATTCTTTCTTGCCCTTAACCAACATGGTCGTACAGCAAAGAAAGTCCCCTCACTTGAAACTTCCGGCCCTTAACTAAGATGGCGCCTGGAGGTTGGTTGGTTAAACATGAGCTTTGCCCTCTTTCCTGCCCGCGACCAGCATGGCGCCCGCGGCGTCGGTCACGTGACGCGCGGACTACGGCGCGCCGGAGGGGTAGGAGGGCCCTTGAAGGGTGCGCGTTCCCGCGGCGGTGCACCGGGTAGGTTTCAGTCAGAGTCACTATGGCGGCCGGCGCTGGCAAGGTAAGCTGAGGTGGCGGTGGGGCCGGGGCAGCGGGACCTGTCGCGGCGTCCGGCCTTCACATCGCCGCCGCCCGCCCGCGGAGAGGTCGGCGAGTTCGGGGCAGGGGTGCGGGCTGGGCGGGGGGCAGCTTTGAGGCGGGCGAGCGCCGGGGCGGGCGGGCACCGGCGCTTGACGGCCGTTTGTTGTGGTGTTTCCCTCCCAGGTCGGAAAGTTTCCTGCCTCGCCGGGCGCAGCCTGAGCGTGTGTCCCCCGCCCCGAGTGGCGGAGGCTGCGGCGGACCCAGCCCGGGGCCTCCAGGCCTGTCCCCCGGCCGCGGGGCCAGCCTCCCTCCCCCATCGCCTCGTCCGCCGGGAGCCGCGGCTGCTGCCGTCCCTGAGATGAGACCCTCGCGGGGGCGACCCTGAGAAGAGGCGGCCGGTGCGCTGCCCCGGAGCCCGGAGTCCAGGGACCAACTTCCTGCGGGCGGAGACTCCCCCCCGAGCCTCCCCGGGGTCGTGCCTAGCTCGGTCCGCATCCCCGCCCTGGTCGCGGGGACGCCCGCCAGGTGCCCGGGAGTCCTCCACTCGGCCGCCGCCCGCGCCTCCGCCGCGAGTCCCCCCGTTCCTCGTGCCGAGGACCCGGGCCACCAGCCGTCGCGGCTTGTGCGGTCCGGGGACCCCGTGTCATCTCCCGGCGGCCTCCGCGCATCGGGGGCCAATGCGGACCGTCCCGCCGGCGGTCTAGACCCTCTCGGACCCCTCCCGCCCTCTCACGGCCGAAGCCCTCTCCAGGACGGGTGGTGGCCGCCCAGCGGAGCTCGGCCGCACCGCTCTTCGCCCCGAAGGGACCTTGCTGGTCGCAGCGAACCGACCCTTCCTTCATGCTGCAGTGCCGCAACATTTCCGCCACCGAGGGGGGAGAGCGGCCGCGATCCCAAACCAAACGCAAGAATTGGCGTGTGACTCATCTGCCTGGACACCTCCAGTCCCCAAACTGTCTTCCAGGAGTTTTCTTGGCCGACGCTGTCCGATGTGTGAGCCTTTCCTTCCCAAGGAAGAAGATGGATTGAGAGCTGCCAGTTGGGGACTTTTTGTCATCAGGGCGGTGCTGGGTTTGAGAGGAGGTGATGGGGCTGGCGCTGGCTCGTCTTCTCACTCCAGTGAAGAGTTGTTGATGTCCACTGGTTATGCTCAGACCATGCGCAGTTTGTTTTAATACAGAATTTTGGGGAGGATAGGGCTGTAGGCTTGTGAAGAAGGGCAGTCCGGATCCGGTGGAACTCCTTTGTCCTGCGGTAGGAGGGACACCCCAGTCTGTCCTCGATGCCGTCAGCCTTGGCCATCTTCACTTGCCGCCCGAACTCGCACCCGTTTCAGGAGCGTCATGTCTACCTGGACGAGCCCATTAAAATCGGCCGCTCCGTGGCCCGCTGTCGACCCGCGCAGAATAATGCTACCTTTGATTGCAAAGTGCTGTCAAGGAATCATGCTCTGGTCTGGTTTGATCACAAGACGGGCAAGGTAATGTCACAACATTGTTTAACAGTCATTATTTGTTTTGTTTCCCTTTGCTCTTTCTGTATAATGCATGCGGGATCCCAGGGTTTGCATCCAGAGGAGACTTTTCAGCAAGGCCACGGAATCAACTTTTTGTGTGTCTGGTTCTAGTGGAAATTTAATTGAGGTGGTTGAATGGAAAACAGAGAAGGTATTGTAATTAAATGCCTTGGGAGGGCGATGGCATCTTGATAATGTGGTCATTCCCAGTGAAATCCCAAACCCTAGTTTGGTTCGGAAAACTAGATAGTGAAACTTATCATTTTGTTTTCAGTCTTTTTAGAAAGGTGAATTTGCAGTTGAGAGCTTGATTAAGCAAGCAACAGTTCCCAAAGCAATGCAGGGAATCCGTGACCATTATTACAGTGGGGCTCAATTATCTCATTGGTGAAATGCACTTAATGTGGCTTTTAGTTGAGTTTAGATCAGGGCCTGTCTAGTAAAGACATTCATTGGTGTAAAGTTAGATTTTGAAAGATTTGCTATGTATACCCGTGAGAAATTTGCAGTTATCGAAGCCAGTTTAATTAGGCATGAACAACTAAATGCATTTTCAGAGTTTCTTTTGCAAGTTGCATGAACCTATTCCTATTGTTTTTGGAAGTCACTTTTTGATGTTGCCTGCAGCACTTATTAAAAATATTTTATGCATACTTACAGAAGCTATATTTAAAGGTCAGTGTTAGGAAATTATTTTTTGAAATTATATTCAATTCTATCAATTATTTCATTACCTAGATGCAATAGGACTAGTGCAAGTGTGAGCATTTTATCATTTTTATGTTAGCACCCTAATACTATACATGTGAGTACTATATTTTAAGAATTCGAGGAGAAAAATAAAGACCTTTTCAATTTTTAAACTGTTTATGTAAAGAATGTACTGAAGAGCTCGTCTTTGTGCTTAAACCTTAGATTTTAGTTCAGCTACAGAATCAGTTCCAACTTAGAGCAAGTTATGTAAGACTAATAATAATATCTCAGGTTTCACCTCTTGACTTTTGGTCCCTCTTTTTGACTAAAATGATTAAGTCTTTTTTTTTTTTTTAAAGAATTTAAATCTTCAGGAGTAGTGTTTTGAAATAAAAGAAATCCGAGTCTCAAAAGGAAGAAAGTAATACTCTGTTGCTACTGAATTAAGGAATTATATAAATCATTTTCCAGAGAAAGGAGGAAAAAATTGCCCAAGTGCTGTGTGCTTGCATAATACCTTTATCCTAATCTTTGTGTAGGATGAGAACTGAAAAGTTTATTAATTTTTCTGTGTGACATCAGGTACTTTACCTGTGGAACAGACATATTTTTCATCCCTGGAAACTAAACTTTGGGTGCCTGAAAGATTTCACAGATTATTTAAAGTGAATATTCACAGAACTCATCCTTCCATCAATCAGATTCAAACATCAGTTAATTGCTTGGGCCTTAACTCAATCAGCTTTTACATTTTTGCCTTTTTAAATTAGTTATAGCCCAATTTAAACAGATTACAGGTGTGCTTAAAATACATACTCTAAACATGCACATTCTTTACTTTGACCCAATATTCTAAGGAGACTCAGATTATTTTGTTTTACTTATTTGAAAACCAGTGATTGCATGAACAGTGCTTTTCCTGGCTAGGTTATTTTGAGATGACTAAGAATAGGTCAGTAGTGAGTGTTTATTGTGTAAATTGCGATGACATGTTAAAATTTTAAGTGGAATTTGTTATTAGAAAAGCTTATCCTTAAAGGATACACAACTAATTTCTGCCATTTTTCCTTTTTATTGCTGCTTTATTAGCCAACACTCAGAATATTACTTTAGGTGTAGATACAATTATTGGCTATTGTACCACCTAAACTAGTTAAATTATTTTAGGAATTAACTATTTAAATTTAAATTTGAACAGACTGGTTTTTATTGAGCATCTGTTATATACCAGATATTATGAGGTACACAGTTCTAAAGAAAATCCACAGTTTGACCAAATATCATTTATTGTTTTCTCTGTGAAATTTCTAGTTTGAGGATTTCTGTTGTAATTGTCTCATATCAAAAGTCCCCGGGCCATTCCCAGAAAACTTTTTTGTACAATACAAGAATCCCTCCTCAGGCAACCCCCCCCCCTCCTCCCCGCAAAAAAAAAAAAAAAAAATCTCTAAGCCTCAGTTTTCTCTTCTGGGGATAATAGTGGTACCTTTTGTTTTGAGGATTGGGATAATCTTGTAAATCACTTAGCACTCTTTTCCTGGGCATTATTAAAGGCTATGTACTTAGGGAGGAGGGTGTTTGGGGGTGGAGGGAGAGGAACGATCTAGGTAGCTCTTTGCATATGAAAGTTTCTTTCATGTAATGGCATATGTAGAGGTAATTTAAAAAAAATTATTGATTGATTTTAAAGAGAGAAACATCCACTTGTTGTTCCGTTTATTTATACATTCATTGATTGCTTCTTGTATGTGCCCTGACCTGCAACTTGGAGTATCAGGTAGATGCTCTAACCAACTGAGCTATTGGCCAGGCTGTAGAGGTTGAAATTGAAACATACAAAGTTGAGAACTCTGTCCAAACTGGCATTTTACCTGAGGGGTAAAGTTGGGGTAATGCCCTTTGGTTTATTTATTTTATTTTTGTTAATCCTCACCTGAGGGTACTTTTCCCATTGATTTTTAGAAAGAGTGGAAAGGAGGAACGGCAGGAAGGGAGGAGAGAGAGAGGAAAAAAACATCAATGTGAGAGACATCGATTGGTTGCCTCCCACACTCACCCTGACGGGTTGGGGATCCAACCTGCAACCCAGGTACGTGCCCTTGACTGGGAATCAAATCCATCGGCCCTCCTGGGCATGGGCCGATGCTGTAACCACTGAGAAACATAGGCCACGACTGTTTTCGGTTTATTTAAAAAAAAATGTATTTTTATTGATTTCAGAGAGGAAGGGAGAGGGAGGGAGAGATAGAAACATCAGTGATGAGAGAAAATTATTGATTGGCTGCCTCCTGCACGCCCCTTACTAGGAATAGAGCCCACAACCCAGGCATGTGCCCTTGGCTGGAATCAAACTTGGGACCTGTCAGTCTACAGACGGATGCTCTTTCCACAGAGCCAAACCAGCTAGGGCTTTTTGATTTATTTTTAATTGGGTTGTGTTCTGCATGGGCCATTATGAGAGGTCCCTTAAAATCTGGAAGAAATTCTGAACATTTGAAACTTTCTGATTATTCAAGTACTACCTGTTCATTATAGAAAATTTGCAAAATGTGGGCACATGAAAATGTAGGTCACACTTTTTAATGCTAAGTTCATGGAATGTGTTATGGTACTTAAAACCTGCATGTTGAAGAGTGACAAGTTTGCCACAAAGTAGACTTTAACAGGCTTTCTCACATCATATGCTTAGGGATGTAACAGTTGGATATTGCCCTTCTTGAATGCTGGCTCAATGTATCATTTTGGAGGTCAAGCTTTTCAGGTTAGATGGTAGATAATAGAATGATTAGTAATATGTCTGTTGACTCAAGGTATCACTGAAGAACGAATCTATCCATATGGTGGTTACATAGAAAGGAGAGTGAGTGGACTACCTCTTTTCTGATTTGGATGGCCTCATCGGATTTGAGGCTTTGTGGAAAGGAGAAGTCCAGTGGTCTAAACAGTATGCAGTCTATTTCCACTCTCTGTAGTAGTATTAGTTGTTTACTTCCAATTTCACTTTTTTACTTAAATTCAACAGTTACTATTGAGCATCTGTTCTAATATGATCTGTTTTGGCAATAACTGGTAAGAAATTGTTATTTCTTCTTTCTAGAAGCTTATATTTTAGAGAGGGTGACTATACACATTGAGAACAGTTGACTGAGATAAGATAGTATTATATAAATTAAAATGTTAAGAGCATGATAGTGTTTGAATTGACTTTAAAATAAGGGATGACTCGACCAGTGTGGCTCAGTGGTTGAGTATTAACATATGAACCAGGAAGTCATAGTTCAATTCCCAGTCAGGGCACATGCCAGATTGCAGGCTTGATCCCCCGTGTTGAGTGTGCATGAGGCAGCCGATCAATCATTCTCTCTCATCATTGATTTTCTGTCTCTCCCTCTCCCTTCCTCTCTGATATCAAAATTATATTTTTTAAAACAAGGGAAGGATAGATACAAGTTACGAAAAAGTGCTTTCTGGTTGTTTTTGTGTGTGTGTGTTGTTGTTTTTTTTTGGGTGGGGATGAGAGTGAAATAAAACAGACAAAAGCAGATCATTTTTAATGACTGACATCTTCCAAATACTGCAGAAATGAATTTTGTTGGATTGTAGAGTTCTTTTGGAGAGCAGCTATGGTGAACACCCATTCTTTGTGATGGTTTTATGTTTGTGCCTTGTTTTTGTAATTACGAGTTAGGGCTTGTAGGAGAGGGTTTCTGCCTTATATGTCTGTTCCCTTTTATTTTGTATAAAGTAGATGTTGGGTAACTGGAGCTGAGTAGATAGTGTGGTGCCAGGTTGTAGAGTGCCTTGATTACCAAACTAAGGACATGGACCCACAGGCTCGGGAAAGCCAGGGTGAGTTCTGTGCAGAGTAATGACATACCAAAAGTCCCATTTAAGAGTGATACAATAATATGTAGAGAGGTCTGGAGCAAGGAAAAATGAGTAACAGGTCAACTAACATTTGTGGTGTATGTACCATGCCTCTTCTAAGTGCTTTAAATGTTAACTTATTTAATTCTTAAATAGCTGCTCAAGATAGTTGTTTATTTTTCCCTATGAAGAAATTAAAGCACAGAAAGATTAGATTAGGTTTACTTGCCCAAGTTCACATAGCTATTTAATGGTAGAGCTAGGATTTGAACTGAGGTATTCTGACTCTTGATTCTAATGTCTAGAACCTAAGCTCTTAACTACTCTGCTATTCTGAGGCTTTGTAACAGTTTAGATATAATGTCATTTTGTAAGGATATAGACCAGAATCACAATAGGATTGAAAATAATTAAATGTCAGAAAGTGAGAAAAGACAAGTGTATTAACTTATCCATTAGGACTTTAGCAAAAAGAGAGATTTTAGGGAAAGTTTCATGGATGAGATAGTTTCAGTCAAGGAAAGAGTTTTGGGTGGGAAGAATTGCTCAAGTAAAGACATAGATATGGCACGTTCCAAGGATATTGCAAGGAAGTCATTGCAAAGGGAATCTCCAGAATTTTACAACCAAGGTAGTTTCTTCCTTCCTCCCTTTATCTAAACATGACAGCAATGATTCTGGCTTTAGCTTTTGGGACAATGGCATATCATACATTAATTGATTTTATTTATTTGTTTGTTTTAACAGATTTATTTAACCTAATTTATTCTTCTGTTAATCCTCACCTGAGAATATATTTTTCCCCCTTTGATTTTTAGAGAGAGTGGAAGGGGGAGGGAAAGGGGAAGGAAGTAAGGAGAGAGAGAGAGAGGTGGGGGGAGAGAGACTTTGATGTGAGAGAGACATGTTGATTGGTTGCCTGCTACATGTTCCCTGACCTGGGCGAGGATTGAATCTGTACCCCAGGTACATGCCCTTGACCAGGAAGCAAACCCATGACCTTTTGGTGCTCTGGCCAACGCTCTAACCACTGAATACACTGGCCAGGGTAATATCTAATTTTTTTTTGTGTGACAGAATTTAAAAGGTCGTTAAGAGGGGTTGCTTTGTCTGAGAAAGTCACATATTTGACACATGTTATATTTAAGGCACATTAATTGTAAACATATTTAGAAGGCCATGTTTTATATCCAAAGCACATATTCATTTCCTTCTGTGTTACTTTTCATAGTAGTGAAAAAAACTAATGAAATATTTTATTAATTATTTCAAGTTGTAAAAAATATGGACAGTATATACAGTTAAAACATGTTTCCATATTTAGTTATTTGACTTTATTCCTTAGATTACATTTATCTTTACCTTCCTGGGCTCCTATTTGGTTTTCTCAAGTGGTATTTATGTTAGAGCTTAGTATCTATTCTCTTTGATAAATAGAGAGGAGGGTGTCTGTCATTTAGAGTTTTAAGTGAAAAGATTATGAGATTGTTTCTTAACATTGTATGTTAGTTACTTGGATCAAAAAAAATGGTGGCATTTGTTAGCTGTGGAAATGTTCTAAAGACTCTTTCCTGCCCAAGCTTCTGTCACTCCCACTCCAGGTAGATTAACAGTTTACACCAGTGCTCAAAAATCTTGGTTGTTGGGGCCTTCCAGTCAAGATGGTGATATAGGTAAATGCTGTACTCACATCCTCCTACAACCATGTCAGAATTACAACTGAACTATAGAACATTCATTATTCAGAACCACCTGAAATCTATCTGAACAGAAATCCTACAACTAAGGATATATAGAAGAAGTCACATTGAGACTTCTTCTAGGAGGAGCAGAATCGGGAACAGAATGGTCCTACACCCAAATGTGGCAGATAAAAATCGGGAAGGTCCACCTGAGAGCGAGGGTTCCCAGCCCCACACCAGGCTTCCCAGCACAGGATTCCACTGCCAGGAAGAGAAATTCCCACAACTTCTAGCTGTAAAAACCAGTGGGAATTGTGGCTAAGTGAGATGGAGGGCTCTCTGGGTCCTAGATGTTCCTCTTAAAGGGAGGAACTCACTCCCTCTAGCTTCAGCACTGGGGCAGCTACTTGAAAGGCACCAGACACATCCCAGAAGAACTGAATTGTTTGGCGTTAAGGCAAGGGCTGGAGGGGCAAATAGAAGTGCTTGCTGGCAGAGGCCATTGATTCTTTGCTAAGCCCTTTCTCCACAGAGCCTGCAGGCATCATCGAGTTTCCAAACCTGGGTATTACTGTTTGCCCCCACCCTGGTGATGGCCTGAGACCCTGCTCCATCCAACTTGTGGGTCCTCCCCAAGTTTTTTCCAGTGGCTTTTTCATACAAATGCTTCAGACTTTCTTAAAATCTTTCCAAAAAGTAGCATCTGGCCTCAGTGTCCCGTACCTCTCCTTAAGTGACTCCAGGTCTGACTTGAGAAATGGTTGGAAAAATACAGTTTAAAAGTCTCAGTCTGAACCTGAGAAGCTTAAGACATTAATTTTACTCACTATTAATCTTTTGTGTATGCAGGCACATAAAATACAATAAAATATTATAAGAATGAATGATGTTGTCTTGCCCGTAAGAAAATGTTCATTTAAGTTATAGTTGAACTTAAACTGGGACCATATGAATTCTTAATCTTTAACAAGTATCTGTCTCATGCTTGCAGTGCAGTGGAATGTCCAGTAGGTACATAGTACTAAAAAATATAATTGCAGTACAAGTAAATACAACAATGGAACTATCTGTGAAATCATTGTTTTCAAGGAGCGAAGGGAGTACTGTGTTCCTTCTCCCAGGATTGGGGGCAGAAAATGTGGAAGGAATGAAGAGGGCTTCACAGAGAAAGTTGTTTTTAAGCTGCTGTTTGAAGGGTGAGTAGGGCTTTGCTAAATGGATAAAAAAAAGAGCAAGGCATTCCAGCTCTTGGGAACAGTATGTGCTTAAGACATAAAAGCCTAAAAGAGAATGATGTATTCTGGGAAATACAAACCCAGATGTTAACAGAATTGGGGAGGGGAAAATAGAGCTGCTGTCAAACCTTTGGGGGTAGTTGAACATTGTTGACAGAGGCATAGGGGAAGTGGTGTAGCTAAAAGCTTAAAAGTTCTGGAGTTAGACTACCTGAGTTGAAATCCTGGCTTCACTGCTTACCAGATGTGTGACCTTGGGGAGTCTCTGTGACTCAGTTTTCCTCATTTGTAAAAGGAGGCTAATACCTCAGGATAGCTGTAGATTTAATGATAATTTATGTATAATAGCAGAATGCCTGGCACAGAATAAGTATTCAATAACTTGTGGTTATTATAAATTTTCTTTATTATTATTTTTTTGTTGGTGTTCTTACATAGCCTCTGTGCTTATTTTCCATCAGTGTGTTTTTTCACTGTTAAAAAACTTTTCTTCTTTGCCTCTGGTAGGTTGGCTGAGTTTGTTGGAGTGTCATCCAAACATCAAAAAGTTGTGGATTTAAATTCCAGTTATGGCACATGCCTAGGTTGCGGTTTTGATGTATTTAATATACATTTTTAATGTATTTTAGAGAAGGAGGGAGGGTGAGAGAGAGAGAAGCATCAATGATGAGATAGAATCATTGATTGGCTGCCACCCACATGTACCCACTGGAAATTGAGCTGCATTTGCCCTGGGAATCAACCTATGACCTCCTGGTTCATAAGTCAGTGTTCAACCATTGAGCCATACTGGCTGGGCAAGGAATATTTTTTGTCATTTTTAATTATGGAATAAACTCATTTACATACTATAATTTTGAATGAAGAATGAAAGTTACAAGGATAATGATGTATAAAATATTGCATGGGAATGTCCAAGTCAGAGACAGATATTAAGTGGTAGAACCTATATCAGAATTTCAGTTAAAATATATTTTAAAACACAAGACTTATGTAGTAGTTCTTAACCCTGATTATATATTATTCTGTCCCTCATTAGCCTATAAGTGTCTTAAAGGTCACTCTAATAGCCTGTGCTGCCATGTAGCTCTACAATAAAGGTACGGTGTCTAGTATTTAGTAGGTAGTTAAAAATATATTGCCAACATACTACTGTTCTCTAAAGGAATTATAGGAGTGCTAACTTAAAAAAAAACACCGTCTCCATTCCCAGTAGTGGGCGTGGGGCATGCAGGAGGCAGCTGATCAATGATTTTCTCTCATCATTTTTCTTTCTATCTCGCTTTCCTTCTACTTTTCTCTCTAAAATCAATAAAAATATATTTATAGAAACAGGAAAAAACTTGTCTTTTTATTTATTTTTTTAAAAAAATACATATATTTCATTGATTCTTTACAGAGAGGAAGTGAGAGAGATAGAGAGTTAGAAACATTGATGAGAGGAAAACATCAATCAGCTGCCTCCTGCACACCCCCTACTGGGGATGTACCCACAACCAAGGTACATGCCCTTGACCAGAATCGAACCCGAGACCTTTCAGTCTGCAGGCTGACACTCTATCCACTGAGCCAAACTGGTTTTGGCAAACCTGTCTTTTTTTAAAAAGTCTCTTAGAAGATGATGTAGAATATGTTTATGACTTTAGGGTAGAGAAGAATAGTAAGTAATTCACAAAAAGCACACATTAAAGTAAGACTGATAAGTTTAGATATATTAAATTTAATTTTAAAATTAAAATAGAATGAAAATGTGATGAAAAACACAATGGAAATATATTTATAATACACATCATGTGCAAAGGATTAGTATCCAGAATATAGAAAAGACTTGTCCAAGTAAGTAAAAAGTACAATTTAAAAATGGCCAAAAGACACACAAGAATTTAACAGAAGTAAGAATGAGAAGTAAACAAAGTATGTTCAACATAACTAGGGAACTGTAAACTTAAACCTTAAAATACCATTTATACTCATTCACTATGTTGGATAATATCAAGTGCGGGTGACACTAGAGCAGCGTTTTTCACTGCTGTTCCGCGGCACACTAGTGTGCCACGAGATGTTGCCTGGTGTGCCGTAGGTGCAGACAAGACAAGAATTTTATAATTTTTCACTATTTTGTTTACTTAATATTTCATAATAAAGTAATTATAAAATTCTTTCTTTGTGTTTATTTGACTCCTATTCAAGAGAATTACTTTATATATAGTCAATATAGGCACAGAGTTAAATTTTTTAACATTTTCTAATGGTGGTGTGCCTCGTGATTTTTTTCATGAAACAAGTGTGCCTTTGCCCAAAAAAGGTTGAAAAACACTGCATTAGAGTAATAGGGACTTTCATGTTCTGTTGTTGATATGATTAGTTATGTTGATTAATTTTTTATTGTTAAATCAACTTTGCATTTCTGGGATAAATTCCACTTGATTGTACTGAATTATTCTTTTACATTTCTAGGTTTGATTTGTTTAAATTTTGTTAAGACTTTTTGCATCTCTATTCATGAAGGATTAGTCTAAAATGCTTGTTAAAATTTACCAATGAAGCCATCTGGATCTGTTTGTATTTTATTTTGTTTTTGGTGTGGTATTTTGTGTGTGTGTGTGTGTGTGTGTGTGTGTGTGGGGAAAGTTTTAAACTTTAAGGCATGTTAAAAAAATAGATATAGGGCTTTTCATGCTATTTAGTTCTTTTCCAGTTAATTTAGGTAGTTTGTATCTTTTTAAAAAGATTTATTTATTTTTAATATATTTCTTTTATTGATTTCAGAGAGGAAATGAGAGGGAGAGAGATAGAAACAGCAATGATGAGAGAATCATTGATTGGCTGCCTCCTGCTTGTCCCCAACTGGGGATCAAGCCTGCATCCCAGGCGTGTGCCCTTGACCGGAATCGAACCTGGGACCCTTCAGTCCACAGGTCGATGCTCTATCCACTGGACCAAACCGGCTAGGGCAGGTAACTTGTATCTTTTTAAGAAATGTGTCTATTTCATTAAGTTGGATTTTTTAGCATAAAATTAACCATAACATTACCTTGTTATCTTTTTACTATCTATAGATTCTGTAGTACTTACTGTCACATCCTCATTTCTAATATTGATAATTTGTATCGTTTTTCTTTTTTTCCTTTGTCACTTTGACTAGTTGTTAAAGAATTATCTTTAATAGATTTTTCAAAAATATATTTTATTGATTTTTCACAGAGAGGAAGAGAGAGGAATAGAGAGTTAGAAACACTGATGAGAGAAAATCATTGACCAGCTGCCTCTTGCACACCCCCCACCGGGGATGTGCCCGCAACCAAGGTACATGCCCTTGCCCAGAATCAAACCTGGGACCTTACAGTCTGCAGGCTGACGCTCTATCCACTGAAGCCAAACCGGTCCCTGCAGATTTTTCTCTATTTTTTGTTTTTCATGGATTTCTGTTCTTTTTATATTCTTCTCACTGCTTACTTTGGGTTTAATTTCCTCTTCTGTTTTCTAAACCTTCTAATCTAGTACCATAAATTGAAAACTTTAGATCATGGAGTTAAAAGACATCTCTTCTAATAAAAGCATTTTATGCTATTATATAATTATTTTTATAAACAATTTGACATTGTTATAATGTTAAATTTGTGTGTACCCGCAGTTCTTCACTTAGGTATATATTCTAGAAAAACTTTTTTTATCTGCATTAGGAGACATGTTCAAGCATGTTAAATAGTAGCATTTTTTAATAATAGTAAAAAAATTGGAAGTAATCTAGATATATGTCCATTGACAGGAATATGTAAACACTTCGGTTAATACACACCATGAAATATTGTATAGGAATGAACACGAATTAACAACAGCTGTATTTATTTGTTAGATGAATCTCCAAAATGTTAAATGAAAAAAACAGTGTAAAGAAATACTTAAACTATGATGCCAGTTAATATAAAAATTAAAAAGCACAAAATTATTCATAAATCTCTTTTATTACATATTCAGTAATAAAATGGTAAACATATTTCCTTATGAGAGAGGCAGAGAGTGAATATAAAAATAGCTAAATTTGGCATAATATGTGCTGGAAAGTATTAAATACTTTACAAATTCATATTTATTTAATTTGCATAGTTAAATGAAAAATTGCTGTGAAGCAGGCACTATTATTATTATCATTTATAAATAAAAAAACGTATAAATAAAGGTTCAGAAAACCTTAACTTCCCCAGATTACACTGCTGATAGATGGTAAACCTTCTAATCAAACCCAGGCTGTCTGAGTCCAGTGTCTGCACTCTTAACCATTAAGCCATACTGCTTGCCCAGATGGGAGGGATAGGGGGCTTCTGAAGCTGGGTGTTAGTTAGGTACATGGATGTTTGTTTTTATTATTCTTTAGTTCTTTTTCTTGTATTTATTTTTATATGTATGAACTATTTAAAAATTTTTAAATAAAATAACAATGATCAGTCCATCTGAAATGGGATATAAGAAACAATTCCTTAAACTATATCCCAAATATAAGTTTAGGAAATCAACACCATTAATTTTCTCTAACATATTTTCTAGATATTAGCATATTATGAAATATTTTAAAAATGAGATAGATGATATGTTATTAATATCTTGACCTGTGTTCACTTAGGGTGATTCATCAATTTGTACACTTTTGATTTGTTTACTTCTTAGTAATATTTTACACTTCATTAAATTCTTTACTATAAAAATATCAAATAAGTTTCTTTAAATTCCAGATATATTTTTTTTTTATTGCACCTGCATTATGTCTTTGTTGGGATGATTGTAAGGGAATGATGAGTTATAAAGTAAGGGGCTAACTTTTATGTTCGTTTTCATCAGAAAGTTTATAAGAAGAATGAGGAAATATATTGATAGGTAACAAAACAGTACAACAAACAAGGAACAGCACAGTATATATAATCTACCTTTGTGGAAAGGGGGGGAAAGAGGGAACTATATTTGTTACTGGTGCATAAAGAGATCTGGAAAGATACATAAGGAATTAGTAACTGGTTACCTGGGTGTGAGATGAGGTGGAGGCTGGGTTGATATGGCATAAGGATGGGCAGAAAAACTCTTTCGGTTATGGAAAGTCCCCAAATCACAATGGTTTAACTTAGGATTTCTCAGCTTTACAATAGTACAAAAATGATATGCATTCAGTAGAAACTATATTTCAAATTTTAAGTTTTGATCTTTCCTGGGACTAGTAATATACAGTACAATATTCTCTTGTGATGTTGGGCAGTGGCAGCAAACTGCAGTTCCCAGTCAGGTAGGCAGTCACAAAGGCAAACCAATAATCAACAGTGTGTTCATTGTGTTAAGTGATTTTGCCCAACTGTGAGTTAATGTAAATGTTCTGAGCACGTTTAAGGTAGGCTAAGCTAAGCTAAGCTATGATGTTGAGTAGGTGTATTAAATGCATTTCGATTTACAATGTTTTCAGCTTATGGTGATGGGCTTATTGGGATGTAAGTCAAGGAGCATCTGTGTATAATATATATATGCATATATATATTTATAGTGGCATATACCTGGGTGTTATGATATAGAGGAGGAGCATCTAATTCAATCTCTCAGATTATGCTAGTTATACTGTAGTAATAAACAAACTTAAGGCCTCTAAGTTTTGTAACAACAAATATTTATTTCTGTTACTGTTTAGATAGATGGCAGCACCATCCACAATTGTTCTCCTTTCTGGGATTCAGCCTAAAGGAGCAGTTCCTATCAGGGACATGTTCTAGCGGTAGAAGGAAAAGTGCTATGCAAAGTCATGGAATTACAGTTAAAGCTTCTGCTCAGAAGTGGCACAAGTCACTTCCACTCATATTTCATTGGCCAAAGCAAGTCACTTGGCCAAACATGTTGCAATTGAGCAGGAAGATATAATTAATATTCATATAGGAAGTAGTGGAATAATTGAGTATAGTCATACAGTCTTACACTCAGCTTCTTTCCAACTCAAAGTGAAAATTATATAGCCTTGGAAACTATCAAATAAGAATGCATCTTAGCGTGGCTCAGTGACTAAGCATCGTCCTATGAATTACGAGGTCATGGTTCAATTTCTGGTCAGGGCACATGCCCACTTTGCGAGCTCCATCCCTGGTGGGGAGGGTGCAGGCGGCAGCCAATTAATGATTCTCTCTCATCATTGATGTTTCTGTCTCTCCTTCCTCTCTGAAATCAATAAAAAAACAAAAAAATGCATTTTAGCAAAAATAAAGTTGTTTTCCAGCTCCTTATGAACATTCTAATATCCATAAGTTTAATGGTTTATATCTCTCTCAAAGAAATTAAAAGTTGAAGTACTTCAACTGTTTTTTTTTTTTTTTTAAGTGTTCTTATTGATTTCAGAGAGGGAAGGGAGATGGAGCAAGAGATAGAAACATAAATGATGAGACAGAATCATTGATAGGCTGACTCTTTCACACTCCCTACTGAGAATGGAGCCTGCAACCAAGGCATTTGCCTGGACCTGGAATCAAACTGTGACCTCCTGCTCAACCACTGAGCCACATTGGCTATGCAAGTGTTGTTCTTATAAGAGATAAAAGCCTGTATCATTTATACAATACTTAATATCTTTTGTGAATAACTGTGACATTGAGTTATGAAGTTTAGTCATGATGGTTTAAAAAAATACATCATTTTATTTTGTCTATCTGCTTTGTCAGAGACTGAATCTATACCAGTTGTATTTTCAAATAAAACACTAGTATATATTAGTTCATTTAGGATATTTAAAATAGTGATATAGAGGCTGTGGGAGATAACTCGTAGTTGGCTGGAGTGGGGTTGTGGCTGTTCCACCCGGAGGGTCACACATTGGTGGAGGAGCTGGAAGCTCTGTGGAAGGCTGGCCAAGCTGCAGGCAAAGCATGGGGATCCTGCCGAGAGAGGCATAAATGAGAAACAGGATCTTAGCCCAAGTTCTGGATCAGTCAGCTGGGGCCTCGTTTAGTAACTTAGCATTTAAAAAGTCCTCAAAACTAAAGGAGTAGAGAATTACCTTATACAGGTGGCAAGATATATAGCTTTGGAAACTATCAAATAAGAATGTATCTTAGCGTGGCTCAGTGACTAAGCATCGTCCTATGAATCACGAGGTGGGAAGATAACAGAATAAGGTTTAATAGAAATCCTTGAAAATACAAGGCAACAAACAAAAGAAAGTGACAATTAAATTCAATAGAAGAAAAGTAATGGGACTCTGATTAAGATGATGGTTGTTGAATTTTTTAAAATAAATCTTTATTGTTCAGATTATTACAAATGTGTTCCTCTTCCCCTCCTCCCCCTCAATTGCTCCCCTCCACCAGGTTCCCACCCCACCCTCTGTCCTTTCCCCATTCCCCACTGTCCTCATCCATAGGTGCAGTTTTTGTTTAGTCTCTTCCCACACCCCCACTCCCTTTTCCCCCTGAGAATCGTCAGTCCACCCCCTTTCTTATCTCTGATTCTATTATATTCACCAGTTAATATTGTTCATCAGATTTTTTAATTCCCTTGGTTTTTAGTTTCACTTGTTGATAGTTATGTATTTGTTTTTCATAATTTTTATCTTTATCTTCTCCTTCTTCCTAAATAACCCCTTTCAGCAATTCATATAATTTTGGTTTGGCGGTGATGAACTCCTTTAGCTTTTTTTTATTTGTGAAGCTCTTTATCTGGCCTTCGATTCTGAGTGATAGCTTTGCTGGGTAGAGTATTTTTGGCTGTATGTTCTTGCTATTCATCACCTTGAATATTTCTTGCCATTCCCATCTGGCCTGCATGGTTTCTGTTGAGAAATTAGCTGACAATCATATGGGTGCTCCTTTATAGGTAACTACCTGTTTTTTCTTGCTGCTTTTAATATTCTCTCTTTGTCTTTTGCTCTTGGGATTTTAACTATGATGTGTCTTGTTGTGGTCCTCTTTGGATTCCTTTTGTTTGGGGTTCTGTGCGCTTCCTGGACTTGTAAGTCTATTTCTTTCCCCAGGTGGGGGAAGTTTTCTGTCACTATTTCTTCCAGTATTCTTTCGGTATCTTGCTCTCTCTCTTCTTCTGGGATCCCCATAATTCTGTTGTTGGTTCGCCTGAAATTGTCCCAGAGGTTTTTTACACTATCTTCAACTTTCTGGATTCTCTTATCTTCTTGCTTCTGCAGAGGAGTGTCCTCTGGCTCTTTGTGTTCTAAACTTTGTCTTGATTCTTGCAATCTTCCAGTCTGTTTTTAGGAATATGTGTAATATTTTTTATTTCAGACAATGTTTTCTTTATTTCTAGTTGATCCTTTTTTATTTCTAGTTGATCCCTTTTCATATCCTCATAGGTCTCATTTATTTTATCAGCCTTTTTTAGGATATTCTTGAAAAGCCTTATAACTGTAGTTTTGAACTCAATGTCCATTCTTTTCTTTTCCTCGATCTCCTTCCTTTGTGTCCTGCCTCTTGTCTGCATTTTAGTTGTTCCCCTGATTTGATGGAATAGTTTTGTGTGCTAGGTGTTCTGGTAAAGCCCAATAGCACAGCCTTCCCAGTTCCCTGCAGTGGACAGTCTTGGTGTAGCCCTTTGTGGGCTGTGTGTGCAGTCTTATTGTTAAGCCTTGCTTATTGTTGGTATCACTGGGAAGTATTGAACTCCAAGCCAGTTGGCTGTGAGGATCAGCACTGTCTCAGCTAGGAGGGCTTCTGTACTCCTCTTGGATGGGGTGGAGTCTTGGGATGGCACGGACAATCTTTGGTTCCCTGTCAGTCTCGCCTTAGAAAAGTCCTGTTCATGGTTAGTCTTGCAAGATTGGTTGCAGGTGCGCACACCTCTTTGGTAAAGGCATAGTCAAGCTTTGGATTCCAGCCAGTCCCTCCTTAGAGAAAGCCAGCCTCTGGGAGAGCTTCTGTGCTCAGCTTGGATGGGGCAGAGTCTCTGGTTGGTGCAGACAAGCTTTGTTTTCCCGTCGGCCCCTTCCCAAGTCCTGCAGTAATGGCCTCTGGCTTCACACACCTCGGAGAGATCTCTGCCCGCTGCCTGACAGTCTGGCCTCTCCTTGACTAGGGCCGTCTATCAGAGCAATAGGGTGATTCTGTTTTCCTCTTGAACAAGAAAGCCAGCCGCGTATTAGCTGTCCGTTCTCTCCGCGCGCCGGGAGTAAGCCAGCAGCGAACTCAGCCCAGCCCGCCCTCTTCGTGTGCCGGGAGTCGGCGAGCGGCAATCTCGACCGGCCCTCTCTCCGCATCCCGGGATTAAGCTGGTGCCTTTTCGCGTGCAGAGTTCTCCGTACCTTCACAGTTTCTGAGGGCCAGCGCGCCTTCTCTCTCCTTCCCAGATGGCAGAGCTTCCTCTCAGCTAGCCGTCCGGTGCTTCAGGGCAATGCCTCCTCTGTTTTCCAGATCTAAATTCAAATTTGTTGTGGTAAGCTGCCTTCGGGTGTCTACCTTATGCCGCCATCTTGGTTTCTCCTCGATGGTTATTGAATTTAAGATGCTTAGACATTGGAACTTAATGGAACAGTTCTAGGACAGATAATACTCCGCAGTTGAGATCTGATTGAATGTTTACTTTGTTTATTGTTTGTATACCTTTAGAAAAAGAAACTTGTTATGTAAAATAGAAATAAAAAGATAAAATAAAACGTGACATATGTTACATAACATTTGCTTATTGAGCATCTCTTTATTAAGCATCTGCTGTGTAGCATATTTACTAGTGAGAGGGATACAAGAGTGAAAAAAATATGCTCCCTGCTTTTAGGGATTCTGCATAAATGGACATGTCTACAGAAAATTACAATGAAGTGAAATAATGGCTAAGAGAGGAACTAATAAAGTACGGTAGAAATGTTGAGGATTGAATGATCAATTGATAAAGTGATGAAGGAAGGGATAGAATGGCATCTCTGGGTAACTGAAACTAGTCTTAAAAGAAGAGTAGGATTTAAGCATGCAAATGAGAGGAAAGTACATTTTAGGCAGCACTAACAAATAACATGAGTAATAGCTTGAAGGAATAAAGATAGGTGTTCTTGTTTGAGAACTTTTGAGTAATTTTTGTGTGACATCATATGAGGGAAGGGACAAGAAGAAAGGTAATTTAGGATCAAGTTTTGAAGGATTTTAATGTCATGCTGCTTTGTCCTTTAAAGCAGTGGTGAGGAGTTCAAAATTTTTTAAATAGAATCACATGTTTAGATCTTTGCAAAGTGTGTGTGTGTGTGTATACACATATATACGTATATTAATTTCAGAGTGGCAGGGAGAGGGAGAGAGAGATAGAAACATCAATGAAGAGAGAGAATCATTGATGAGAAACATCAATGATGAGAGAGGCCAGTTAGAAATAAATTTCTGGATGGGGAGAGACAGATTTTAGACTCATCACCTGTGTAATGAAGGCTGTAGGAAATACACTATCAGGGAAGTTAGTACATCTCTAGAGGCTAAGGAAGAACCCTGGGGATGATCAATATTTAAACAGCTGGCACGGGAAAAGAAAACAGTTGGAAAAACAGCCAGAGAAATAAGAGGACCAGGAAAGATTGGATTTGTGAGGTACGAGGCAGGGGAGAATTTTTGAGAAGGTACTTATTAGTAGCATTCAAGGGCTGAGAATAGTCCTTGGGTTTGACAGGTAAGTCTCATCAGTGGCTTGAGTGCTTTTAGTGGAGTGGTGGGAATGGAAGCTCACTGTCACTGGATTAAGAAGATGTGAGTCCCTTGGCTGGTGGGTTCAGTGGTTAGAGCATTGAAGGGTAGAGGAGTCGATTCCTGGTCAAGGGCACAACCTATGAGTTGCATAGGAGACAGTAGTCTCTCACATCTGTGCTTTTTTCCTCTCCTCCCCTCCCTTCCACTCTCTCTGAAAAGCAATGGGGAAAATACCCTCAGGCTGTGAGTGCCCTGGTTGGTGTGGTTCATTTCATTGAGAGTCGTCTTGTGCACAGAAAGGTTGCCAGTTTGATTCCCGGTCAGGGCACATGCTTGGGTTGTGGGTTCAATCCCTGGTAGGGGGCATGCAGGAGGTAGCCAATTCATGTTTTGCTCACATTGATGTCTCTCTCCCTTCCTCTCTCTCTAAAAATCAATATCTTTTGAAAAAAAGAAGGCTGTGAGTTGACAGCTCTGAAAGTGTTTGACTGAATTGGATGCCGACGTGTAACTAAGGGCATTTCCTTCCATATAAAAGATGTGTATGTAGACTTCATTGGTGATAATTTGTTGTTTTTTTCTCCAGTTTTAATTGTTACGTTTAAGGAGTCTAGTGGTTCCCCTTATGTGTGGGATGGGCTGGGGTGAGGAAGAAATGGAATGAGAAAAGCCCTAAAGGTTAGGAACTCCCTATCCATATTAATTTCTCATTAGACTTAAATGTAAATTGAAATCTTATTGTGTTAAATATAATTTGTGGAAATGGGATGTGGGTCACATATTTCAAAAAGATATGGGAATGTTAAAACTTTGAAATTCTGCAAATTAGAAATTCAGTGGTTACTGATAATATTCCCTAGTACTTTTTTGATGTCCTGAGTTTTTAAGTTGTGTGTGTGTGTGTGTGTGTGTGTGTGTGTAAAGAATATGAAGGAAAGTTTCTCAGGACAGCTTAATCTGAGAATGATTGTTATTTTACATTTGACCAAAATTAGATTTTTAGCATAAATCCAGTAATATTTAATGAAAGGGTTAATGTTTTAATATCCATCCTGACAAATGACTAACAGTTCAAAAAAGCTTATGGGAATTTACAAACTAAAAAAAAAATGAAACATCATAGTAAAATTTTAATATTTTTGCAGTGAGTGATCCATTTTGTGAATTATCAAATTCTCTTGCTTAATTTTTTGTTACATGGTCACTTATTACCTATTTACAAACTTTATAATAGTTTTTCAGTTTTGCATTCTTGTTTTTGTGGTAGGTGTTGAATGTATGACTATTAAAATGTAATGTACTTTTGACATTAAGTAAATAGGAAGATAGCAAGCAATTTCCAATTAAACATGTAAGACTAATAATTCCTCTGAATTTATACTATATAAAATGAGATCATGTATGTATTTAAAAATGCACTCTAAATTTAATAGAAAAACATAGTTAAGTTCGTTTGGAGCAAAGATGTCAAATAAAATATTTTCTATTTCTAAGACTTACATCCTTGAATATAAAGATAAAAAAGATATACTGAGATATATATTTAAGTACAGTTTATGAGTTCTGGGATAGAAAAACTTACTTTGAGCAGGAGTTAGGGGAATAAGGAGATTTTGGAATGGCTTTTTATGAGTTTGGCCAGTGTATATAGCAGCAATCTTAGTTTAAAAAAAGAGTAACATTTTATTTTGCATGTGTTACAGTTCTGAACCTTACTACTCTTTTACTTGCACAATGTTTTCTATTGTAAAGCATGTATGTCAAAACCCAGAATCTGCATTGTCACTTCCTTATTATAATTCCGGCTCTGCTCAGATAACATGCCACAAACATTGTAAATTTCTCAGGGTTTTGAAAAACAGCTTGAGAACATAAGAAAAGTGAAGGTATGCTTAATTTTCTAAGTTACAAATATTTAAAAGTTTATTTCAATATTATCAATATAATTTTCAAAAAACTATCAAATGAACTCCTTTATCAACAGAAAACTCCAAAAATTGCTTGTTTTTGGATTGGCATTTAAATTTGCTCTGATTGCCGAAACTGGTTTGGCTCAGTGGATAGAGCATCAGTCTGCAGACTTAAGGGTCCCAGGTTTGATTCTGGTCAAGGGCATGTACATTGGTTTCGGGCACATCCCCAGTAGGGGGTGTGCAGGAGGCAGCTGGTCGATGTTTCTCTCATCGATGATTCTAGCTCTCTATTCCTTTCTCTTCCTCTCTGTAAAAAATAAATTAAAAAATAAACTTTTAAAAAATAAATAAATTTGCTCTGATTAAGTACTTAAAATTTGTAATTTTAGTGAGTAACAGAGATCTTTTATACTTGAAGTTACGTGCTTTACTAAACTTTGACCCAAATAAAGACATCTATTATATATTTATTAATGGAAAGCAAAAAATTTAATTTCAAATTTTGCTTGATAATTTTAATTCAAATAAAGTCCTTAATTGAGGTAAATAAAAAACAGTTTTCAAATGTGACAAATATAACAGGACATTTTAGTGGGCTATCATTTTAGTGTGTTCAAAGGGAATTGTTGGACCTTGAACTATAGCTTTAATTGTACGTCCATTGCCTGCAAGTATCTTGATTTAAAAGAAAAGTGAGTTTAAATGAACTAACTAGTGACATCTGCCATTATTTTAACAATAGAATATTGAGTTTTAAAGAATAAAATTTTGTATTAAATTTTGATTAAATATTTAAACACAATGTTAGTGATATTTTAATATAAAATATCTTTTTTTTGGTATTGACTTATTTGTGTTACAGATATAGAAACTTTATATACATATATTTTAATGCTTTAAAATAAAATGTGTCTCTTTTTAATTCTCCTGTAAACTTAGAAGTAAATTTGTTGAGTCAATCATTGTTAGAAATTGTCTTTATCTTTTAAGGACATTTATCACTGAATTGTAGTTTTTTCTTGCCTGTTATACTAAGTGAATTCTTATAAGGTGAGACTTTGTCTTACTTCTGTGCTCATTGTTCTAAGTTCAGTTAGAATTGAATATTTTTTTTCAAAATTAAAAAAATATATTTTTTATTTATTTTTTACAGAGAGGAAGGGAGAAGGATAGAGAATTAGAAACATTGGTGAGAGAGAAACATCAATGAGCTGCCTCCTGCACACCTCCTACTGGGGATGTGCCTGCAACCAAGGTACATGCTCTTGACTGGAATCGAACCTGGGACCTTTCAGTCCGCAGGCCAACGCACTATCCACTGAGCCAAACTGATTAGGGCAGAATTGAATACATTTTAACAGGTTTTATATTTTCTTAGATCTCATATTTATTTCGTGTATGATAGTTTACTTAAATCATATCCTCCCCACCCCAGCCCTTCACCACTCTCTTATTTGTATCCATAGGTAATACATATATGCATATAAATTTTTTGGTTAATCTCTTCATAACCCCCTTCCCCTCTGAGATTCGTCAGTCTGTTCCACGTTTCCATGACTATGGTTCTATGTTATTCATCAGTTTATTTTGTTCATTAAATTCCTTGTTCTTTTATTTTGATTTTTAGATTAAATTGTTGATAGAAATGTATTTATTACCATTTTATTGTTCACATTTTCTCCTTCTCCTGCTCTTCCTCCTCCTCCTCCTCCTTCTTAAACATTTCATGTAATATTGGTTTCGTGGTGGTGAACTTCTTTTGCCTTTTCTTGTCTGTGAAGCTCTTTATCTGACCTTCAATTTGAAACGATAGCTTTGGTAAGTAAGATCCTTGAGCAACCTTATAACGATTGTTTTGAATTCTGTATCTAGTAGTTTGCTTCCTTCCATTTCATTTAGTTTTTTTTTTTGTTTTGTTTTGTTTTGTTTTTGGAGCTTTCCTTTGTTCTTTAATTTATGACATGTTTGTCTTTGCATTTTGTCTACTTCCCTGTTTGTTTTTATGAATTAGGTAGAGCTGCTATGTCTCCTGGAATTAGTAGAATGGCCTTGTGTAATTAGGTGTCCTATAGGGCCCAGTGGCTCAACCTCCCCAATCACCTGAGCTGTTCACCCTAGGTGCACTCCTTTGTGGCCTGTGTACACAGTCCTGTTGTAGTTGAGTCTTGATTGCTATTGGCATCACTGGGAGGAATTGACACTCAGTCTAAGTGGCTGTGAGGATCAGCAGGGACTTCAGTGAAAGCTGCTCTGTAGGAGACACCCCCGTGGAACAGGACTTGCATCAATGGGGCTTTGGTACTCAGAGTTGTCCCTTTGAGTGTGACTCTTGTGGATGTGTTGAGATGTAATCTGGCATGATTTGAAGCTATCCTCCAGTACACTGGCCAGTGGGGTCTCCTTGGAGGTGCAAAGTCAGCCACTGCTTGTATGTACCTTGCTGTGGCCACTCACCAGGAGCTACAGAGAAATCTGTAGATGGCTGTTACTTGTGTTGAGCTTGGAAGTTCTCAGGAGAAGCCAAGCTGTGAAGCAAGGTTGCTTCTAGTGCCAGGCCTGGGGCCTCTTATTGAGAGGTATGGGGCATATTGACGCCAGCTGCTACTTGTTTGAGAGATTTTAGGAAAGTTTGAAGCCTGGGCCAGGATGACATTCATATGGAAAGCTGCTGCAAACAGCTTGGGTGGGTCTACAAATTAGGTGGCTTAGGGGTCTCAGGGACTCATCAGGGCAGAGCAAACAATGTGAATCTGGTTGATGAAGACTCAGATATGGTACCTGCTAGTCAAGGTCTGCAATGAAGGAGGTCTCGGCATAGGAACAATGACCCCTGTGAGCACCCCTGTCTGGGAGAAAACTGCCTCTGAGTTCTTGCTCTGACGCCAGACAATCCAGTTTCACCCCATATGTCCCTAGATCCTCCAAAGCCACTGCCCCAGCGCTGGAGCTCAGGGGGAATGAATCCAAGTAAGTCTGTGCACTGGCCCTTTAAGAAGAAGTGCCTGTCTCTAGCAGCCTCCGTGTCACTCAGCTACAATACACACTAATTTTTACAGTTACAGGGGATTCTTTTTACAGCACTGAAACTCTGGCTGAGGGGTCTGGTGTGGGGCTGGAACCCCTTGCTCCTTAACAGGATGCCTCCACAGCCTCCATATCCCTCCTGACACGCCCGTGTCGAATCAGCCTGTTCTGCCACTGCCCCTCCTACTAGTCTCAATATGCTTCCTACTTTAATTCTTTAGTTGTAGGGCTTCCATTCTGCCAGATTATGAACAGTTCTGAATGATGATTGTTTTGTATTTTAGTTATACTTTTGATGTGGTTGTGGAAGGTGGCGAGTCACCTACTTGTTCACCTACTCAACCATCTTAAATCATATCTTTAGGAGATTTTATCTTCTATACTTTGTTCCTTTAACTTGTCAATGATGAGTTCTAAGTGTATGTAATTGTTTTAACCATTTAAATCATTAACTCTTTTTTTTTTTAATATATTTTATTGATTTTTTACAGAGAGGAAGGGAGAGAGATAGAGAGTTAGAAACATCGATGAGAGAGAGTCATCGATCAGCTGCCTCTTGCACATCCCTTACTGGGGATATGCCTGCAACCAAGGTACATGCCCTTGACCAGAATCGAACCCGGGACCCTTCAGTCCCCAAGCCGACGCTCTATCCATTGAGCCAAACCGGTTTTGGCTAAATCATTAACTCTTTAGAAGTTTATGGACTCACTTATAGTTTCTATTATCCTGGCTATGTAAAAATATGGGAAATTTATGTAATACTAGAGGCCCAATGCACAAAATTCATGCAAGAGTAGGCCTTCCTTCCCCCCAGCTATCGGCACCGGCTTCCCTCTGGCACCCAGGACCTAGGCTTCCCTCAGGCACCCGGGACCCGGGCTTTCCTCAGCCCCGGCTTCATCCGGAAGATCATCCAGAAGGTCGTCCAGAAGGACATCCAGTCTAATTAGCATATTATGCTTTTATTATTTATGGAATATGTTTAACCATTTACGAACACAAGCAAGGGCTGCTCTGTTTGTGCAGTAGCTTGTGCTCTGTCTCACTGCTTCACTAATAAACTCTATTTCACTTGGGGGGAAAAAACATAAACAAGTTATATAGGCTATTTGCCTCCGGTTAGTGTGGTAATAGAGGAAAATTCTTCCCTGAAACTCTAGTTTCTCTGGGTTTCCACATATCTAGATGTGTAGAATTTTCTCATCTAACTGTGAATTCCCAAAACATATGTTCAGTATTCTATAAATTTCAAAGTGCTGTTGATTTATTTAGCCATTATTGTTGACCATTTTCTGTGTGCCAAGCACTGTTCTTTACTAAACAAAACCAAGTCCCTGCCCCCCATGGAGCTGACATTCAACTCTCTTTCATCCTCACCTCAGCCTATTTAGGACAAATGGGAGTGCTTCTCATTTATTGACAGGGAATTCAACATAGTTCAAGTCATCAAATTTGCTGTGCAAAAGCAATACTATCACATGTCCTTAACATATTTTGGTTAAATGAGGGAACCTCTTAGATGAGTCATTGAATGATTTTGTTTTGGTAGTTATTCTTTTTCTTTTCTTCCTGCTTGGAAACTAACTTTTCCATCTTCCTCAGTATGAATTTTAATAGAACTTTTTAAACTTTGGTTTGCATCACACTGTATTTGCCTAGTTTTTAATTTTTTGACAGTTTTGACATTTCCATCTTTGTTTCCATTGTCTATGGTTTCCATAAAGACTTTTCTAAGCACTTTATTTCAGAATTCATGTCCTTATCCTGAATTTCTTAACCATCTTTTTAGTTTATTTTTAACTTTTTTAAGTGTGCACTTCAGTGGCTTTTAATATATTCACAGAATTGTGAGTTATTACCGCTATTCAATTCCAGAACATTTTCATTGCCTCAGAAAGAAACTCTGTACTCATTAGCTATCATTCCCCATTTTCTCCTCTCCTAGGTCCTGGCAACCACAAATGAATGTACTTTCTGTCTCCATAGATATATCTATCTTGATATTTCATATAAGTGGAATTATATAACATGTTATTATATGTTATATGATTTTGTGTCTGCCTTCTTTCACCTAGCATAGTGTTTTCAAGGTTTATCCATGTTGTAGCATATATTGTAACTTCATACCTTTTATTACCAAATAATATGCCATTAAAGGGATATACCACATTTTACTTATTCATTCATCAGTTGATAGTCATTTGGGTTGTCTCTGCTCTTTGTCTATTATGAATAATGCTACTGAGAACATACATGTACAACTTTTTATGTGGACATATGCTTTTAGTTCACTGGGTCATATGGTAGCTTCATATTTAACATGTTGAGGAACTGCCAAACTGTTTTCCAAAGTGGTTGGCCTATTATATGTGCCCCACCAGCAGTGTATAATAAAGGTTCAATTTCTACACTTCCTGGTCAATATTTTTTCCTGTCTTTTTTATTGTAGCCATCTAGTGAGTATAAAGTGGTATTTCTTTTCCCTTTAAAAAAAAAATATTTCCCTAACAACTAGTAATATTGAGGATCTTTTAATTTACTTATTGGCCATTTGTATATATTTTTTGCGAAATGTCCACATCTCCCCATTTTAAAAATTAATTCATCTTTTTATCATTAAGTTGTATATTCAGGGTATAATTCCCTTATCAGATAAATGATTTGCAAATATTTTTTTTCCATTCAGTAGATTGTCTTGATGGTGCTTTGTTATTATTATTATTATTATGGTAAAATATACACAACAAATTTACCATTTTAAGTGTACAATTCAGTGACATTAATGTATTTAAATATGGTCACAATGTTGTACAACCATCACCTTCATCCATATCCTGAACTTTTCCGTCATCCGAAATAGAAAGCTCTGCCTGGATGAGAACGCTCTGCCTGAGAAAGATGGCTTCTGTGGTATGGAGGAATAACTTGGGATAGGGATCCTGGGGGCTGTCCTCTCAGCTCTCTCCCCAGAGCCACCAACCCCAGACTCTCCTCACATAGCTGTAGTCTACTCTGCCCTTCCTCTGCTAAAGCCCAAGAAGCCTGAAAAATAAAGCCTTAAATGAAGTATTCAACCACCAGAATTTCCCCGGCAAAGAAGAACAGCTCAGCAGGAAAAGCCCTGGTAAAATCTTCTGGGCTGAGAAAATCCCAAAGAAGGCCAAAGAAATTTATGAGATGTACTTTATGCAGCTACATTTCTGCTTGTTAGCTTTGTAAGTTTGCCTCTTCTAGGTGCCTCAGATAAGTGGAATAAGATAATAGATGTCCTGATGGTGTTTTTTTGTAGGATAAAAGTTTAATTTTGATTAAGTTCAATTTATCTATATTTTATATTTTTAATAATCTTAAATTTGTAAATTTATATTATCACTGTGCTTTTGGTGTTGTATCTAAGAAGACATTGCCTAATCCAAGGTCATGAAGATTCACTTGAACCATTTTTTTTCTTTTTAATATATTTTATTGATTTTTTACAGAGAGGTAGGAAGAGGGATAGAGAGTTAGAAACATCGATGAGAGAGAATCATCGATCAGCTGCCTCCTGCACACGCCCCACTGAGGATGTGCCCCGCAACCAAAGTACATGCCCTTGACTGGAATCGAACCTGGGACCTTTCAGTCCGCAGGCTGACGCTCTATCCACTGAGCCAAACCAGTTTTGGCTTGAACCATTTTTGAATACTCTCTTACTTGGTCCTCCCATCCATATTTAAAACATCATTATAATTATTAAGGTTTTTATGGGGAGGGTTTATTAAATATCCTCTTTTTACATTTTTAGATCAAGATAGTGGGTTTCAAACTAGAAACTTCTGGGATGCTTACTAAAGCACAGGTTCCTCAGCTGAGTTTTGTACATTTGTAGTAAACTTCTAGTAGACCAGCATCATGTAGTTGAAAAAGTGTGGAATTAAAATAGTCCAGCATGGCCTGGCCAGTGTGGCTCAGTGGTTGAGCATCAACTATGAACCAGGAAAGAAACTGCCAAAAGGTTCGACTCCTAGTCGGGGCACATGCCTGGGTTACGGGTCCATCCCCAGTGTGGGGCATGCAGGAGGGAGCCAAATCAAGGATTCTCTCTCATCACTGATGTTTCTATCTCCCCATCTTCCTCTTTGAAATCAATAAAAATACGTTTTTTTAAAAAAAGTCCAGCTTGGTGATTAAGAGCAATGGCTTCGGTAGCCTGTCTCCTTGGATGTAAATCTTGATTGTGTCCCTTTTTAGTTGTACAATCATGGGCAAGTCACTTCTCTCTGGGCATTCATTTTCTCTCATAGGGTTGTTGCAAGGATTAAACAAGGTGAAGCACATAGAGAAGTTTGGCAATAGTAAGCACCACATAAGTGTTAGATATTGTTAGATATTAACTCAGTAATGCCGTTTCCAGGGACTTAATCTAAGAATAATATCAGAGATATTGCCTAAAGATGTATAGCAATTTCATCACAGAGATTAATTCCCCCAAATCTACCATATATAATCAGTAGACCTATTAAATAAATTAAGAACTTATGAAGTGTCATTTGCCATTTAGTCATATTTTCAACAAATATTCAATGTCATGGAACATAACAATGTAAGTGAAAAAAATTAAATATGCAACTATATATTTGTATGTAGTATGTCTTTAAATTTCTTCAAAAATATTGGCAAGTGAGTGGAGTGGTAGTCTTGTAATGCCTATAAATATGTTAAACTGTTGAGAGTGGTTACCTCTGGAAGCTGGGAGGAGTGATTTTTATTTCTTCTGTACTTTATTGTACTCTCTTGACTTCAACAATAAGTATTTTATACTAAAAAAAACCAAATTATTTTTTAGAAAGACTAAATGGGGAAAAGCTCAATGTGAAATAGGAAAGCATAATGTGAATAAGAAACCCGAGTCTGAGAAATAAGCCAGTCAGAGAAAGACCAATATCACATGATCTCACTTATATGTGGAGTCTAATGAATAAAATAAACGAATGAACAAAATAGGTCCTGAGACATTAATGCATGGAAAAGACTGAGATCTTAGGGGGAGAGTGGATAAATTAACCAAAGAACATATATGTGTAGCCCATGGACACAGATAATAATGTGGTGAAGGGCTGGGGTGGAGTGGGGGCTGGGTGGAAGGGGCCAAAGGCAGGGAGAAATGGGGGACATCTGTAATACTGTCAACAATGAAAAAAAACCCCAACTCTGAGTACTAATCCTAGTACTAGTATTGCTGTTAAATACTTTTCAACCTTGAATGAATTCTATCTCTTCCCTAGGGGACACAGTTTCCTCATCTGCAAAATGAAAAGTTGCACCAGAATTAAAAGGCAATGTAGTTGAGTGCTGAAGAACTGAGAGGTCAGCCCCAGCTGGTTTAGCTTAATGGATAGAGGATCGGCCCATGGACTGATGCTAGCTGTGTAATTTTGCTTATTTGTCTTGTGGTTGTTGTTTTTTTTAATACTGGCAGCTTCTTTGGGGCCCTAAGCTATTGCATCAATAAGGGTATTTTGTAGCTCTTTTTAGCATTAAAAATCTCATACTTAATTTTTCTACAGTTTTTTTCTGATTCTTTTAGTTCTGAAACTAATGGGTACAGCTTAATCTATTTGTAATTAAGTTGCATAGGCTCTTAGGTCATACTTTTTTTTTTTTTTTCTTCAACTGATGTTTTGATTTTATTTGTAAATGGCATAAAGCCCAAGGGAATGTTATACTTCAGCTGCCTAGCCTATTCCAGGAAAGGTTTATAATAAGGGGAATTCAGCTAGAAGTTGGTAGAGCATGACCAAATGCTTTAAGAGATAAATCTGAGTATGTGAAAGTTACTTTCAGAGTTAACCATGTTGGAATTAATTTTCGGAACCTCGAGGAAAAAAGACTATAGAAATAGATGACTTTCATAATATACTAGAGGCCTGGTGCATGAAAATTCGTGCACATGGGGGGTCCCTCAGCCTAGCCTGTGCCCTCTCACAGTCTGGGACCCTTGGGGGATGCCCACCTGCTGGCTTAGGCCTGTTCCCCAAGAACAAATGATCTAAAAGAAATAATCATATCCTTGGGTGATGGTCGCAAAAAAAATTCATTGCCGCTGGGGCTGAAGGGACTGGGGGACTCTGGAAGCAGGTGCACGGCGGGGCTGAGGGGACTGGGGGACTCTGGAGGCAGGCCCACGGCGGGGCTGGAGATCTGGGGGATTCTGGCAGCAGGTGCATGGTAGGGCTGAGGGGATTGGGGAACTCAGGTGGCAGGCCCACGGTGGGGCTGAGGGGACTGGGTGCTGCCATCTTGTGATGGTGTGACAGTCAATTAGCATATCACCTCTTTATTATATAGGATAGTTTTCCTTCACTTTCTAAATGAGACAATTAAATCTTCAGTGATTAAGGGACTCAGCTAGCTATTCCATTGTTTTGGAAATTTTTGTAAGCAAGTCACTGTGTGGTACTTCGATTTATAGTGGCAGTCATAATGAAGATGATGAAGGGTAAGAATGAAAGTTATATATTCATACGTTTATTTTTAGATTTTCAGAAGTTCTCCTCTTTTGTATATAGTGTAGCTGCAGTAGGCTGCCCACTATGGGAATCATTATTTCTGTGTTAAGAGAGTAAATTAATAGAATAACATTGCCAGGAAATAAAATGTGGGAGTTTGATGGCCACAGTTGAGAGATACATTTGTTACTCATAACTAATATTAGAGGACATTTTCCTCTAATCATAATAACTTTTGTTTATAAAACACTAGAGGCCTGGTGCATGAAAATTTGTTGATAAAACACTAGAGGTCTGGTGCATGAGGGAGGAGGGTCCCTCAGCCCGGCCTGCCCCTTCTCACAGTTTTGGAGCCCTCAGGTGTGGGTGGCGACCTAGCAATCAGGGGAAGGCAATGCCACATTGCACCTCTGCTGCTGCCACTGCCAGCAGCGCAAGCATCAGCTGGCCCTGGGTGTCTGGGCAGCTTTTATCCGAGGCTTGTCTACGCCTTGGGCGTCAGCTGGGCAGTTGCCATCAAAAGCTTGCCTGAGCCTCAGGCCAGCCCTGAGCCACTTGGAGGTCTGAGGGGACTAGAGGACTCCAGACGCAGGTGCGTGCCTGTCGCCCCGGTGGGACTGAGGGGACTGGGCATCGCTATCTTGTGGCTGTGGGCACCGCCATCTTTGAGGGTGTGGAGGTCAATTAGCATATTTCTTCCTTATTGGCTCTGGGTGCTGCCATCTTTGAGGACGGGGCAGTCAGTTAGCATATTCCATCCTTATTGACTGTGTGCGCTGTCATCTTTGCGATGGCATGAAGGTCAATTAGCATATTCCCTCTTTATTAGATAGGATACCTAGCTAACCCCCATAACAAGAGAGAGGTGGTGTGTCTTCTGGCTTGATGGGCAAAATAACCCTGAGAAAACTTTGTACCTCACAGACAAGAGGAAAGAGCTATGCTTGTTTAGGGATTAGATTTTATTTTAGGATGAGTTATTTGTATATGTATAGATATGAGAGAGTTCCTATCCTACATGTCCTGTATGTCAGATATCTTATTCTATTTTCCCAGAGATTTAATTCAGTGCCTTCCAATTCCCCTAGTGTATACTTTTTGTATCTTCTCCTAATTGGGTAATGTTAATTACAGCTGTCCCCCATCACTCCCTCTCATTTGTCCACATCCACCATCTCCTGGATGGACAATATATCTTACTGTATTCAGTGGTTGATGGACATTTAGATTACTTCCAACTTTTGGTTATTATGAACAATGCTGCTACGAACATTTGTGTACAGTTCTTGTGTTTTCATTTCACTTGAGTAGATACCTAGAAGTAGAATTGCTTGGAACCCATTAAATTTCATATCACTACTTAGCCACAAAAAATATTTCTTTTAAAGAATGGATGATAGCAATATATTTGATAAGAAACACATTTGGTTGGTTGGAGTATCATCCCACACACCAAAAGGTTGCGGGTTCAATTCCCCGTCAGGGCACATACCTAGATTGTGGGTTTGATCCCCCGTTGGGGCACATGTGGAATCAATATTTCTTACATTGACGTTTTTCTCTCTCTGACTCTGTCTCTCTCTTTCAAATCAATAAACATATCCTCAGGTGAGGATTAAAAAAAATTTTAAAAAGCCTGGCCACTGTGGTTGAGTGGTTAAACATCCACCTATGAACCAAGAGGTCATGGTTCAATTCCCGGTCTTGCAGGCTTGATCCTCAGTGTGGAACATGCAGGAGGCAGCTGATCAATGATTCTCTCTCATCATTAATGTTTTTATCTCTCTTTCCTTCTTTCTTCTCTGAAACCAATAATATGTATTTAGATATATATAAAAAACACAAATGATATAAAAGAATTAAAGGGAAATGATTGGAGCAGGCAAGTAAAAAGTTCTAAGACAGGCAGTGTCTGTATAATAATGGAAACAACTTCAGGATTTATTGGTAGATGAGTAACTACTATAGCCTATACCCAAGTGAAGGCAAATCAAATCAATGAGTATCTATTCTTTTTTTTTTCTTTTTTTTTTTTTAATATATTTTATTGATTTTGTACAGAGAGGAAGGGAGAGAGATAGAGAGTTAGAAACATCGATGAGAGAGCGTCATCGATCAGTTGCCTCCTGCACACCCCCTACTGGGGATATGCCCGCAACCAAGGTACATGCCCTTGACCGGAATCGAACCCGGGTCCCTTCAGTCCCCAAGCCGACGCTCTATCCACTGAGCTAAACCGGTCCCGGCTCAATGAGTATCTAAATAAACATTGAAAACTTTTGTTTCAAAAGAAATGGAAATGGGGCATCATTTGCATTCATTATGACAGAAAAATTAATATATATATAATACATGAAATGCCCTTTTCAAAATAAAGGAAGGCCATCAAGATTATTGTAGATAAACATATGGCCAAAGAAACAAGCAGTTTGTTCAAGATGAATATATGTATGTAATAAATATACATTAATCCTTGCTAGTAATCATAGAAATAATTTTTTTTTTACAAATTGGTTGTTATATTAATTAATAAAAACAAACTGTGTAGTGCTAGAAAGGTTGTTTTTTATAATGATGCTAGCTTTATATGTTCGTCTAGTCTATGTGCAAAGCAGTATGGCAAAGCCTGTCCAGATCCTTGAAGTAATAAGATTCTGAGGTAAATTTCATTTTAGCTCCCTTGAATGTAATTAAAATGTTTTAATAGTAAATTAATAAGAGAGGGAATAAAATAAAAGGTAAGAAAGCAGCCACACAGTTTTCCCATATGCTGAAATTGAGTGTGGTAGTGCTTTCTTCCCCATGCTGTCTCTGATCCGCCCAAACTACAGAAGCACTAACCCAGCACAGCTTTTTTTCTGTCTGGTCTAGATAGAGAGCTACATGTTTGCTTTGCTGTGCTCTGAATCCTGCTTTTCCAGCTTTGGCTAATGACACACACCTTGGGAATTTCCCCTACTATTCCAAGAAAATGCTTTTACCTTTCCTATGTCATATCTTTTCTTTGTTTCACTGATTTTGCTTTAGGTGCTCATCTGAAAATATACTTCCTGTAATTTTTTTTTTAAAGTTCTTTGTGGCATTTTTCTGTATGGGTGGGACCAAACACTTGGGGGTCACTCCAAGTTAGTACAGCCATACAAGAGTGAGTGATTTTTTTTTTAGATGGCCCGATCTGCAGCCCACCTGATCTGTAGCCCCCTGATCTGTAGCTCCTCCAATCTGCAGCCCCCACATCCACAGCCCCCCTGATCTGCAGCTCCCTGTGCAGTGACTCTGGGCTCATTGTGAATGCATCATTATTCCAGGCCCAAGGGGTGCTGGCGGGGACCGGTGGCCCTGGGAGCCTGTGGCTGCTCAGGTACCTGCTATTAAGCCATTGCTTTAGTGTCTGGGCTAATTTGCATATATATATTAATTTTAATAACCCCTGAAATGCTGATGCCCTTCAGATGTCTAGAGCCCTCAGTCTGAGTTTTCTACCCAGTTGGCCTGCTTACATTTACTTACTTGGATGTCCTATAGAGATTCCAAAAGCAGTATACCTCAGAATGAGACAAATCATTTATTAACCCTCCCCCTATTGATATTTCCAAATATAGGTAATGGCATTATCATGTACCCAGTATCCTCCTCTAGAAGCTACTGTCTTCAACACTGAGCACATCAGATCTTTCACTAAATCCCTTTCACTACTTTTAATGCTGTCCTAGTTCAGGACTTTATTATTTCTTTATTTCAGTAGCCTCATAACTGTTATCCCTGCCTTTAAATAACCCTTCAAGCCATTCACTTCCTCAGTGAAATGTCAGTTTGATCTTACTACTTAGTACTTCCCTGCCTAAAAACCCTATAGTGTAGGGGTGTCGAACTCAATCAGAGAAGGGGCCAAAATCTAAAATCCAGCCTAAATCGCGGGCCGAATGGTTTACTGAACAGTCATAAACTGTCATTGTGATGGAAACGCAGCGGAGTGCAGTGTTGACAGCGCGGTGCGGGCCACATTGCAAGGCCTGGAGGGACGGATTTGGCCCGCGGGCCTTGTGTTTAACACATGTGCTATAGTGGTAAGGCCTGTGTTATCTGCTTGATTTATCTTAAAAGGCTTAGTAACTGCTTACCTCGCAAGCCTCACCCTCACCTCCTGTCATTCTCAGTTTTGAACTTCATATGCCCCCCTCCTGTTGTTTCTTGCCTCTGTTTGCTCATGCTGTCTCAATTTCCTCCCCACTCATCCCTACTCACTCTTACTCTTCATGACTCAGTATGGGACAGCTCCTCCAGGTTGCCTTTTCTGATTCCCTAGGGTTAGGCTAAGTGCCCCTCCTCATTACTGGGTCATTCTTTGCTAGTATATGAAATAATGTGGTTTTCCTCTTATTTAAAAAAAAAAGTTACCTGAATCTACCTTTTCTTTTAGCTACTGCTCATTTCTTTATCTGGTTAAAAATTTTTTTATTGAGGTATAATTGATATATAACATTAGTTTTAGGTATACAACATAATGATTTGATATTCTTTATATATAAAAGTAATATGTAAAGTGTCCCCTCAGGAGTTCAACTGGGAGACAGGGAATTTGATCGCTTGCTATGACATGCGCTGGCCACCAGGGGGCGATGTGGAATCAAGGAAGGCCCTGGCCGGCAGCCGGCAGCCAGGGAAGTGAGGCCCTGGATGGCAGCTGGCATCTGGGGAAGAAGGCCCTGGCTGGCAGCTGGGGAAGGAAGGCCCTGGTCAGCAGCTGGAAGGAAGACCCTGGCCAACATCTAGAAGGCCCCAATCAGCCCTGATTGCTGGCCAGGCCTTGGGACCTTACTCATGCACAAATTTTATGTACTAGACCTCTAGTTTATATATATTGCAAAATGATCACCATAGAAAGTCAAGTTAATATGCATTGCTATACATCCAATATAATAAAAGCCTAATATGCTAAATGTCTGTTCGGCCTAATACTATGCTAAGGCTGCTCAACTGCTTGCTATGACATGCACTGACCATCAGGGGGCAGATGCTCCAACCAGTAGGTGACTTGCTGCTGGGTTCCAGGTGATAGGGACTGAGCAAAATGGGCCGCACCTACCCTGGAGCCCTCCCACGGTCCCTCCCCAACTCGCCAACCTCCTTTGTCCCTCCCCAGCCCCAATCACGCACCCATGGGGTCCCTTGGCCTGACCTGTGCCCGCTTGCAATCCAGGACCCCTCCGGGGATATTGGAGAGCCAATTTCAGCCTGATCCCACAGGCCAGGCGGAGAGACCCCATTGGTGCATGAATTCGTGCACTGGGCCTCTAATAATTACAGAATTTTTTTGTGATGAGAACTTTTAAGATCTACTTTAACAACTTTTCAATATATTGTACAATACAGTGTTATTAACTACTAGAGGCCTGGTGCATGAACTGTGCGTGGGTAGGGTCCCTAGGCCTGGCCAGCAATCAGGGCCAATTGGGACCTTCCAGCTGCCAGCTGAGGCCTTCCTTCCTCTGGCTACCGGCTGCAGGCTGGGGCCTTCCTTCATTCCATGCCACCCCTTGGTGGTGAGTGCACGTCAGAGCAAGCAGTCAAACTCCTGGTTGGTCAAACTCCTGAAGGGACAATTTGCATATTAGCCTTTATTATATAGGATAGTTGCCATGTTGTACATTATTGCACCCCATGACTTAGTTGTTTTGTAACTGGAAGCTTGTGCTTTTCTGATTCCCTTCACCCACTCCCACCCCCTGCTCTGGAAACCACCAGTTTGTTCTCTGTGTCTTTGAGCTTGGGGGAGTTTTTTGTTTATTTTTAAGATTCCACATATAAGTGAAATCATATGGTATTTATCTTTCTCTGTTCATCTTATTTCACTTAGCATAATGCTTTCAAAGTCCATGTTGTCACAAGTAGCAAGATTTCATTCTTTATAATAGCTGAATAATACCTATAATGAATTATACCTATACCACATTTTCTTTATTCATTCATCCATTAATAGACATTTTGGTTGTTCCCATATCTTGGCTATTGTAAATGCTCCAAGGACATGGGTTACATACATATTTCTGAGTTAGTTTTTTCTTTGAATAAATACCCAAAGTGGAATTTCTGGATCATATGGTAATTCTATTTTAAACTTTTTAGAAACCTCTATACCTTTTTTCTTTTTTTTCTAAATATATTTTTATTGATTTCAGAGAGGAAGAGAGAGGGAGAGAGAGAGAAACATTAGTGATGAGAGAGAATCATTGATTGGCTGCCTCTTGTATGCCCCCTCCTGGTGATGGAGCCCGGCCATGTACCCTTGACGAAAATCAAACCTGGGACCCTTCAGTCCACAGAATGGCACTCCATATACTGAGCCAAACTGACTGGGGCTATACTGTTTTTCATAGTGACTGCACCAGTTTACTTTCCCACCAAAGAAAAGTTGCACAACACCTATTTCTTGTCTTTTTTATAGTAGCCATGCTAAATAGGTATGAGGTGATATCTCATCCTTGTTTTTATTTGTATTTTCTTGACGATTAGTAATGTTGAGCATCTTTTCATGTACCTGCTAACCATTTTCTTTGGGAAAATGGCTATTCAGATTCTCTGCTCTTATTTATTTATTTATTTGTTTGTTTATTTATTCATTTATTTATGAGGTGGGGGTGAGAGAGAAACATCAGTTTTGTTTCTCCACCCATCTATGCATTTATTGGTTGATTCCTATCAGTGCTCTTACGGGGGCAGAGGGGGGGAGGAAGAGGGGGCGGTAGGCGGGGGCTTAAATTACACCAGAAAACTTGGCATATGGCGATGACACTCTGAGCTGCCCGGCCAGGGCCCCTCTGCTTATTTTTAAATCTCGTGTGTGTGTGTGTGTGTGTGTGTGTGTGTGTGTGTGTGTGTGTGTTTTGTGTTGTTGTTTTTTTTCCTATTTAGTTGTGAGTTCTCTGTTTTGGATATTAACCCCTTAGATAAATGATTTGCAAATATTTTCTCTGATTCAGAAGGTTGCCTTTTCATTTTGTTGATAGTTTCCTTTGCTCTGCATGCTTATTTCGTTGATTCCCTTTAGAGCAAAACTCTTGTATTTTTTGTTTTGTTTTTCTTCTTTTCATCTTCCACTCTCTTCCTCTAAGTGACCATAATATGGTATCGAAGATTTGTTAGATTTATTGAACAAATTTTTATAGCTTTCTTAATTTTAAAGTTTAACTCTAAAGATTTTAAAAAATATATATTTTTGTTAATTTCAGAGCGGGAGATGGAGAGAGTGATAGAAACATCAATGATGAGAGAGTATCATTATGCTGCCTTCTGCACAGACCCCACTGGGGATCAAGCTTGCAATCTGGGCATGTGCCCTGATCAGGAGTTGAACCATGATCTCCTGGTTTATAGGTCAATGCTCAACCACTAAGCCACACAGGCCAGGCATAAGATTTGTGTAGATAAGCACTGTGAACTGTTTGTATACCAATACATTCGTTCAGATTTTTGTTTTCTAATGGTATATTAGAGTATATCCTTTTAAAAAAAGGGATATATTTAATTTCAGTGCCAATAATTCTGCCTCATTATTTTTGATGATTGTGATATTGTGGTTATAAAGTCTGATATTTCATCAGGTGAGCGTAGTTAAGTTTGGGTGGGCATTAGCTCTTTCCAATTTTTTTTAAATATATTTCTTTTATTGATTTTGTACAGAAAGTAAGGGAGAGAGAAAGAGAGCTAGAAACATCGATGAGAGAGAGTCATCGATCAGCTGCCTCTTGCACACCCCCCACTGGGGATATGCCCGCAACCAAGGTATAATACATGCCCTTGACCGGAATCGAACCCGGGACCTCCAGTCAGCAGGCCGACGCTCTATCCACTGAGCCAAACCAGTTTTGGCTAGCTCTTTCCAATTTTTAACTTATTTTAATTTTGCTTCAGTGAACGAGTTTATACATTTGCCTTTGTACATGTGTGTGAGTATTTCAATGTTTCTGTAGGTTAGATTCTGAGATGGAATTACTCATTCAAGAATATAAACATTCTTCCCTAGCTGGTTTAGTTCAGTGGATAGAGCATCAGCCTGTGGACTGAAGGGTCCTGGGTTTTATTTCCATCAAGGGCACATGCTCGGGTTACGGGCTGGATACCCAGTGGAGGGCATGTAGAAGGCTGCCGATCAATGAAATGGAATTAGGAAATCTGCTAAATATCACTTAGTTTAATTCATAGTATTCATTGAGCTGTAAATTGCTCATCTATATAATATATTCTAAGTGTATTTACATATACCTGAGTATAGTAATTTTCTTTTTTTTATATATATATTTTATCGATTTTTTACTGATAGGAAGGAAGAGGGATAGAGAATTAGAAACATTGATGGGAGAGAAATATCTATCAACTGCCTCCTGCACGCCTCTTACTGGGGATGTGTCCGCAACTAAGGTACATAGCCTTGACTAGAATTGAACTGAGACCCTTCAGTCCACAGGCCAATGCTCTATCCACCAAGCCAAACTGTTAGGGCATAATTTCCTTTTGATTTAAATTGTATTAGGGAATTTCCTAATCACATAGTGATGTGTGTTTCATATTTTTCATAAAAGGTTTTTAGTAGTGTGAGACAAAGGCTTAGCTGCTTACCTTTTGTGCACAGGTTGTGGTTACTTAGAGTTATATTTATGTGTAACAGGCCAATGGCATACTATTTTTAATACCTGTATGTGTTAGAGTTCAGCTGTTACTGATCTATTTATATCTCTATCAGCTGTTTACTGTTTAAGTAATTAATTGGCAAAGAACTTTATTTTTAAGAATCTTAAACAATAGAGGAAAGTCTTACATCAGTTCCCTGTCTGAAGAAAGTCAAAGCGACTATATATGTATGTATAGTCTATGAATTTAATAACAATATCTGCCATTTGTTTAGCAGTTACTATGTACAATACTATGCTAAATACTTAACATGCTTTACATAATTTAACCTTTGTAATGAACACTCTGAGGTAGGTACTAGTATTATCCTCAGTTTATACATAGAGATTTATAAATATCTCTTTATTACTAAAGGGATGCTCAGAGAGGGTAAGAAACATGCTCAAGGTCGCTTAGTAAATTACAAATGATTGATGTCTCTGTCATTGATGTTTCTATCTCTCTCTCCCTCTCCCTTCCTTTCTGAAGTCAATAAAAATAATGTTTTATAAAAAAGAAATGGAAAGGGAAAGGCAGTAGGGAATTGATAGATTGTTTCTGAGTCAGAATTCATAGGAATTGGTGACATATAGGTAAGATGCTCTGGAGTGTCATAGAAATTACTTGTATTAGTGGTAGTATTTGTTGTTACTGTTTTGCTTTTGCTGTAAGTGGTTTCTTATAGTCACATATTATTTCTATTATTAGAATGTGGCTGGTGGCTGAATTCCTGTCTAGAGGTGCTCAGGAAATGGTGGGTAAAGAATGGGTCTGGGTTGTAAATGTTACATTCATGAAATATTTATTTAAAAACATTTAAATGCTTATTAACAGGCATTTTGTTAGTAAGGTCTAGGAATATCATAGATCCTGATCTTCAGGAATTTGTCCTAATCATCAGGAGTCCAGTAGGCTTGTTGGCTGTTATTACGTTCTGTATAATCTTTTGGTTTATGATTTAAATCCTAACCCTGTCTGTGTGGGATACTGTTTATATCTTAGTATTCTGAAGTTTGGGTGAGGTAATGTATGTAAAGTGCCTGGCGTAAGCAAATGTTTCTTTCCTTTCATCTTCCATGGGCATAGAAATTAGGAAACCCAAATTTATTAGGATTGTGTGTCAAGTAGATGGGAGCAGACAGTGAATGCATTTTTAAAAGAAATGTTAAAAGTTTACCTTTTCTGATGATTTGGTAGCATAAGGCCTTATTGCTGAGTTTTTTTTTCTTTTTCTCCATTGTTACTATATACAGGCCACTTGACTTGTGTGTCATCCTCGATTTACTCATCTATTAAATGAACAAGATTCTATTTTACAGAGTGGTTGGGAGATGCATTAGAGATAGTGGAAAAGAAATTGCCAGACAAGCATAAGTAAAATAGCAAAACGGTTGAGATAAAAAAGATTAAAATGTATATTTTCCCCATTAATAACTTTGGGATCACCTTTGACAACTTAGCCTCTTTTAGTCCTCATTTCTTTATCTGTAGTATAGGGATAATAAAACATCTACCTCATAGGATTTTTGTAAAGATTATTTGAAAGAGTACATGCAAAGTAGCTTATCCAAGCACATACTAAGCATTCAAAAACGTGTGATTATTGTAAACTAGACACCTGATGCACAAAGATTCGTGCAGAATGGGTCTTCCTTACCCTGGCTGCTGGCACAACCGTTGCTCTGCCTGGAGCCATCTTTCTATCTTTCCACACTGCCCAGAGGCCAGAGTCATTTGGGGTGGTGCAAAATACTTGAGTGTCACAAGCATCCTGCCCCTGACCACTGGGCACCTCTGTATGCAAATTAACCCATCATCTTTGTTGGTTTAATTTGCACACTCATTCCTGATTGGCTGGTGGGTATTGTGAAGGTACAGTCAATTTTCATCTTGCTCTTTTATTAATGTAGATGCTTTGGTATCCTCTTAACACTGTTGAACAATGAACTCTTCTTTATTTGACTTTGCTCTGTTGCTAAATTTTCTGTGTGACTGGAATCTGAATATAACTAATGTTTCCTTTTATGGTAGTGAAAGAAACCAATGATCTTTTTAAAAGTAAACTTTACTTTGGCCCTAAAAGTTTTCTAAGGAAAAATGGTTAAGGTCTTGCATTTAAGCCGTACATAGAGGTAGAATTTGAAATGTTATAAATAAGAATTGAAATATTCCATTTAATCAAACATATAGGGTCTTTATAATAATTGAATGGAAATGAAGTATATGAAAATGGCTTTGTAATTTCAAAACACTTTCTAACTTCATAGGATCGTTTGTACAGCATTATATACAAGAAGGAAACTAGCCCTGGCCGGTGTGACTCAGTTGGTTGAGTGTGGTCCTATGCACCAAAAGGTTACAGTTTTGATTCCTAGTCAGGGCACATGTCTGGGTTGTAGGTTTGTTAGGGAGTATGCAGGAGACAGCCAATCAATGTTATGCTCTCACATTGATGTTTCTCTCTCTCCCTTTTCTTTCCTCTCTCTCTAAAAAATCAACTAGCCAGTTTATATTTTCTACCTATCCCCTCACCCTCTGAATGTGATACTTTCTATTTATTTTTAGTTTATATTAAAAATTAAAAGAATTACTGACTCTTAACTGGGGGCATTATCTATCCATCCTGAGAAGCAGTGGATATTATGAGGGGTAGAGAGAATAGACTGTATTTGAACATCTTTTTTATTTTTTTAAATTTATCTTTATTGTTGAAAGTATTACAGATGTCCCCGTTTTCAAACACTCCCTTGACCCCCTCCACCCTGGAAACTCCCATCCCGGCTCGCCTCCCAACTCCCCGTTTGAATGTCTTAATCCTGTGGTGGCAGAAAAATGGAAGTTTCTGCACTATACTGAACCCTTTAAGGGATTTGTTTGCAGTTTTATTATTTCTACTTATGCACTTATGGTCCTGAGTTAGTGACTTTGTTTCCTTTTCTCTTTTAAAGTAAAATTATGAATTCTAAAGAATTCACCTATGGATGTGTGAATTGTCAAAGCCTTGAGGAGATAACTCTCTTGAAGACATAATTATCACTAACAATCCTATCTAATAAAAAGGTGATATGCAAATTGACCATCACTCCCACACACAAGATGGTCACCCCCATGTGGTCAAAGATGGCTGCGCCCGTGTGGACATAAGATGGCCGCCACAAGATGGCCAGCTGGGGAAGGAAGTTGGGAGGGACCAGCCTCCAGGGGAAGACAATTGGGGGGAACAAGGCCTGCAGGGGACGGTAGTTGGGGGCAATCAGGCCTGTCTGGAACGGCAGTTAGGAAGGACAAGGCCTGCAGTGAAGGGCAGTTTAGGGGGAGGGGGGGAGACCAGGCCTTTAGGGAGGGCAATTAGGGGTGACCAGGCTGGCAAGGGAGGGCAGTTAGGGGTGACTGGGCCAGCAGGGTAGGGTAGTTAGGGGCAATAGGGCTGGCAGGGGAGTGGTTAGGGGGTGATCAGGTTGGCAGGCAGAAGCAGTTATGGGCAATCAGGAAGGCAGGCAGGTGAACGGTGGGAGCCAGCAGTCCTGGATTGTGAGAGGCATCCCTTGAGGGGTCCCCAATTGGAGATGGTGTAGTCTAAGCTGAGGGAATGAAACCCACCCAACCCCAGCCCCCTGCAAAAATCATGCCGGGCCTCTAGTAGAGAGATATGAGTAAAGACCAAGGTGTTTTAAACAGATGTATTATTTGCATCTTTTAACATTTCCATTGAATTTGTTTGCCAAATAAATTGTTTTATGTGAGGGCAATTTTTTTCCTATATAAGATCTAGATTCCCATGTTTTGCCAATTTTTAAAAAGAAAACCTTTTTAAAGTTCCTCCTTCTCCTCTACCTCTTAGGGACTATATAAGTCAATATCAGCTGTCCTTACATCAAGCCCGTTGTGTTCATTATTAAACAGTATGTAAGCCTATAGTGACCTTGTTCTATATTTCTCACAAATGTGATTACAGTGATTTCCTTTTGTGGCAAACAAGGCTATTATTCTATGGGTGAGGTTTTTTAACTATCAGAGATAAAGAGTGGTGGTACAGTTATTTTGTTGTTTCAGCTGATCTCAGGGTGATTTAAGCTAACATTTTGTGAGGAAAATAATGACCTATAAAATATAGTCAATATCATTTGCAGCAACCTGGATGGAATTGGAGAACATCATGCTGAGTGAAATAAGCCAGTCAATGAAAGAGAAACACCACATGACCTCACTCACTTATGGATGATATAGAACATTATAAACTGAAGAACTAAAAGATAGATATAGAGACAGTAAAGCAACAAGCAGACTGTCAAATTACAGCGGGGAGGGTAGGAAGATCTGGGGAAGATCAACCGAAGGACTTGTATACATGCATATAAGTACAACCAATGGACACAAAACTCTGGGGAGGGAGGGCATGTATGGGGAGGGGGCAATGGTATATGTACAAAGATATAATTTAATAAAAAAATAATTAAAAAAAATCACAGTATTCCCTTGTTCTATCCTTAATATACTATCATACATGGCATTTTAATAAATACATACTTATTTTAAATATTGGAGTTCAATTTTTGAGAGGTTATTAGAGACCTCTTGGGGTTAAAAAGATTGTGTTTGGAATCAGTATCTATTCTTTAATGTTCTTTAATACCAGTATCTAAGTGGGAGGCTCAAAGAAAAAGTTGAATGCATCTTGCTGTGATTAACACACCATTACAGGAAAAAAATAATTAGAATTTGCTTGCCAACGCATCAGTTTTGAAATGTGGCGATCTCCTATAAATTAGAATTTGGTGTAGGCTTTCAATAGAAACACTTCTCAAAACTGTAATTTTCAAATGATATGTTTATTTTTTATTTTGTTGAGCTTCAGAAATCTAATTTACTTTGTCCTAAAGCCTAGTGAAGGACTGTCACAATTTGAAGGGAGTGGGGAGCTTATAGCTGCCTACTTAACCATTTTACTGATGTCACTTTCTTAATTTCTTTTTTATTTTTAAAAATTTCCTCCTTTTTACCTTTTATTTCTATAAATGCGTTATAGAAATTTAGGCACTCGTGTCCTTTCTAATTATGTATTAATTTCCAAAGTGATTTTTTCCCCTTTTGTTCCCCCCCCCCCCTTTTTTTGGAGTCCTTTCACCTTTTCTGGAGTTTTATAATTGTGATTTATGTTTTTCTTTCATGTCTTGAATTGTTTTTGTTTTTTTAATGCCTTTTAGCTTGTTTTAAAATAGTATGTTATAATTTTGATGTGTGCCCGAGGTCTGTCTTTCATTATATGTAGGGATGTTATTCTGCTCTTCAGTCTCTTTTTTCTTAAAATAACTGTATGGGATGGGACTTTGACATTTTTCTGTTGCTTATTTTTATGTGAAGTTTTGTTTTTCTGAACTTTCAGAAGGGGTCATGATTTAGGATAACTTTTCTAATGTCACAGAGCTCCCTCTTCTGGTATTTTTTGGGTGTGTATGTTGTTTTTTTAATGTTAAAAAATATGGTGACTTCTTTCTCTTTCTCTACTTTCTCTACTGGACCTCTTCTTTCTCTACTTTCACTACTTTCTTTACTTTCTCTACTGGACCTCTTCTTCCCTTATCTCTGTTGTCCCTGTTTTGCCCAATTTTGTGTCCACCTAGCAGCTATTCCTCAGTGTGGAGTCCTGTTGTGGGAGGCAGCTTTGGTTGGGGGATTGCTTTTAAGGATTTATGTGATTCAGACTGCTCCAGCCTTTTCCAGAACTTAACCTGGCACTCACTTGTGATTGGATTGGGATAAACCTTTCTAATTTTCAAAGTTCTCAAATTGGCCATTATACTATCCAGTAAATACCTACTGACTATTTTGATGTTCTTTTTAGGTCCCTCAAATACCCAGTTGCTTCCCTATGCATCCTCCTGCACAGATGCTGACTTCATGCAGGTCCTATGGCTGCTGATGGTTTTCCCCACTTCTATTTTGAGGTTTCTAACCTAATTTTAAATAGTTTCTGTTCAATGTAGACTAAATAATGGCATGTTGTTTCATAGGTGGTGCAGAAATATTTTTTATATCAATCTTTCTAAGCGGCCAAGGGCAGAAAGTTAAATCATATCAACAAAAATATTTCTTCAGGGAAGTAAAACAAATGATGTCTAACTCTCCACAAACACAGAGACCCAGGGGCATATGTGGAGATTAGTGTGGCTGAGAGAGATGAGGAAATAAAATGGTGGAAGTGAATGAATTTAGAGAAGGAACCAGGAACCAGATTATGTAGGGATTTTCATGGTTATAATGGTAAGAACTTCGGACTTTATTCTGAGGTGTATAGAAGCCATTAGGTTGAGAGCAAAGGAAGAATGAGAAACTAATATAAACTAGGTTCCAGCTAAATGGGTGCTGCTTTGAGTAGTAATATAGCTATGTCAGCATAAAACAACTGCGTTAATATTGATTTTTTAATTTGATATTTTGTGGTTTTAGATTTATATAAGAGTTACATACATGAGGAGTACACACACACTTTTTTCTTTTCCAAAGTTTGCTAAATAGTTCTGAACCTCATTTCAGTACTGTTTAGCTGATATTCTTATTTATCTTCTGTTCTCTTTAATGTTTAAAATGACATACTAGTTGCATCCTTTTAAATTAACTTAGTAACATTAATGGGCCAGAACTTGAAGTTTGAAAATCACTATAATTCTAGTATAATCCCTTGGGTTTTACCATAGCACACATTACTGTAAATGACCAAACCAAAATCTAGATATCACCACATTTCCCACGGGTATATTTATTTAAAAACAAAAAACAAACTCCCTTATACAGTGTAAAATTTAAGTTCTAGTATAGAAAAAATGTTGAGGATAAATATTCTTACTTGAGTGTGTTGTCTGTGCTATTCTCCCTGGTATGAAATGTTAATGCCTCTAAGTTTCCAATGGCCTTATAAAATATTAATACAGTTTTCTTTGTAATTAAATACACAAACTGCTAGCTAAAGTAACAGTGGTCTTTTTTAAAATTATACTAGTAAACAGAACGTGCACACTGTCGCTAAGTGGTTAGCATCAACCTGTGAACCAAGAGGTTACTGGTTCGATTTCCTATCAGGGTATATGTCCAGGTTGTGGGTTCGATTCCTAGTAGGGCATGTGCAGGAGGTGGCCAGTTGGTGATTCTCTCTCATTGTTTCTATCTCTCCATCCTCCTCCCTCGCTGAAATAATTTAAAATATATATATATTTTTAAAAAATGAATTATAGAGTAAATCATTTTATAGGCAGCCTGATATTGTCACCTAAGAAAAGAATTGTCATTTTCATATTTTCTGCAAATTGCTTATTCCTTTGTTGTGTTTCACTTTGGAAGAGAGTCTGTGAGAGGAGTGAAGCACAAATGAAACATAAAGGTCAGTTGAAGTAATGGGAAAGATAGTTCTTTTAATTCTCTTATTTGAGTCCTTGCTTCTGTGTTCAATAGCTCTGTGACCTTTGGAAAAACACTTGCCCGGGCCTCCTTTTCTCATTTATAAAAGGTAGTAATATCTATGTCACAGCTTTAATGTTAAAGTTAAATGAGAGCCTGGTGGTGTCACATGTATTTTAATAGACATTAGGGTTTGGTTTTTTTTTCTTTCCTTTCTTCCTTAGAAAGGAATTCGGTGAAAATATGTTGCTAGATATTCAGGGCTGGAGAGTATAGAAAATTTCAAAAAGAAAGGTACATATTTTCTTACTGGTTATTCTCTTCCTGGTAAGTCTATTGTGTCCGATCCCAGTTGTTCCTAATATATTGTATTTTGGGATAAGTAAGTGATAAACAGGTGGGCTTCCTGTGCTTCCTCCTGTCCCTTCCCTTCTAAAGAGGGGGGGTGGGGTTTGGGGAGTTATGTAATCTAAGTGAGGAAAGGCACGTTTAGGAGGCTGGGAAATAGTATCTTCATGGTTGGTTCCATTATTTTAGTTTCTTACGTCTCCAGTCTGCTTAACAAAAATTTTATGGAGTATATATTGGTCCTAATACCAACTATGCTAGTTAACTGATACCTATTAATTATAAGTGTTACCTAAAACCATTATCCTGCCTGTGGAATAAACAACACTTCCTTTGACTTAACCCAGACAACCTAGGAAAATTACAAAGTCAGAGTGAGATGGAAAGATAGACTTAGAATTTTATCTAGCCGGCTTTAAAAAGAAACAGACACTCAACAGGTTCATCGAGATGTAATTTATTTACCATAAAATTCATTCTTTTAAAGTGTATAATTTAGAGGTTTTTAATATATTCACAGTTATGCAACCATCACCACTATATAATTTTAGAACATTTAATTCACTCCAAAAAGAAATCTCATACCCATTAGTAGTTGCTAGATATTCAGGGCTGTAGGGTGTAGAACATTTCAAAAAGAAAGGTACATTCTCACCCTACCTCACCCCATGGCCTGGCACCTCAGCCCCTTGGGATTACTAATGTAATTTTGTTTGTATGGATTTGCTTATTCTGAGTATTTTATATCAATATAATAACATAATATATGGTCTTTTACTCAATATAATGTTTTAAAGATTTATCCATGTTGTAGCATGAATCAATACTTCATTCCTTTTTATTGCCAAATAATATAACATCAAATGGATAGACTATTATTTTATTTACCCATTCATTAGTTGAACATTTGGGTTTTTTCTACTTTTTGGCTCTTATGAATAAATGTTGCTATGAACATTGTATACAAGTTTTTGTGAGGATATATGTTTTCAGTTTTCTTGAATATATATATATTTTTTTTCTTAAATACACACATACCACACACACACACCTTTGAGGGGAATTTTTGGCTCATATGCTAACCTTATGTTTAACATTTTGAAGACCTTAAATACTTTTTTCCAAAATGATTATACTATTTTTTGTTAGCTGGATTTTAAATCACTGATTTTAGTGTTCTAATTATATATATATGAGTGTGTGTGTGTGTGTGTGTGTGTGTGTGTGTGTGTATGGAGAACCTTAGTTGAAACAAGTGGTTTGAATTGATGGTGGGGGATGGAAATTTATCTGCAGTAGTTTGCAAAGTTGGGTGTACTTTTTTAAATGTAGGTTTAGAATTACTACTATTAATTTTTGGCTTTTCAATTTTGTTTTTGCAGTTTTATCTCCAAGACACTAAAAGTAGTAATGGTACCTTTATAAATAGCCAGAGATTGAGTCGAGGCTCTGAAGAAAGTCCACCATGTGAAATTCTTTCTGGTGACATTATCCAGTTTGGAGTAGATGTGACAGAGAACACACGGAAAGGTACGGGTATGGATCAATTTTTCCTATTATTTATCTTTTTAACTTTATTTTTATTCTATCATTAAATGTTACAAAATATGTTGTGCTTATAGAAGCAATTTATATACAGCATTATATGCAGTGAAAGTTAAAAATCTCATATCTTCTATTTTATAAAATTTTAAAATCTGAAATCTTAATAATTAATCTATATTCTTCATCACAGTATGACTACATAGGTCATGACTGTATGTTAGGAGACAGTATGAAGTGACTCCATACCCAATAAGTAGGGGCTTAAACCATAAAGTTAGTTATTGTTAATAAGTCTGGAGACAGGTAGGTCCAGACTTTGTTCTCTTGACTCAGTGATGTTATCAGGAATCCAGAGTCTCACTGTCCTCACATGTTATTATCCTTAAATGTTGGCTTCTTATGCTCTTTGCCTTATAGTCAAAGTGTGCCAGCTGTAGCTCCAGGCCTTATTTTTCTCACACCAGTGTTCTAGCCAAAAGGAGGAGGTGGGGACAAAATGGCTTCCTGTGTGGCTCTCTTTTCATGTTGAAAGAATAGTTTTTTTAATAAAATCCCCCCAGCAGATTCCTCCTTTTTGTCTCAATGGCTACATGGATATGTTACATACATACTAGCTACTTGTAGCTACAAAGAAGTCTGGGGAGTTCTACCTGGCAAAGGTGAGAAGGAGATCCATGATTGATCAGTTTTAATTTATCCTTCCAGTTGTGCATACATTGTTGCCTCAAACAAAGTTAGTGCTCTGAAAGCAGCTAATAATACCTGTCACAGTTATAAAATTTCATGCCTCAGTGTTTGAAGCTAGAAAGTCTCTAGCTAAATAAATGTAAATTGTCTGAATGTTAAGAATTCTGAAGTTTTCTGGGTGTAGCTAGTAACTCTCTACTTATGACCATGAAACTATATATAGCTGAATCATAAAACTAAATGGTAATCTGTCACCAATGAATTTCATGTAACCCACCTATGTCCCTCCTTTGATCTTAATGTATAAATAGAAATGTAACCTGCCATTCTTCAGAGCATTATCTCAATTCTTTGAGGTTCTGCTTCCCGGCATATGTCGACAGTTTGGCTCAAATAAACTCACTAAAATTCTTTAAAAAAACAAAACAAAACACACCTAAATGAATAGGAAACAAAAGAATGTGGTTCCACTGTCTTAGTTTAATATGGACAGTGGACTCAATTGGCAAGTTTCTTCTATTTCTCTGAACATACTCTGGTCTGGTGATACCCTGAGTCATCAGTCTCTGACATTTTACACAGTGTATACAGGGATTGGTGGTGGCGGTGATGCTGGTGTGCGTGTGCATGTATATTATATTTTTACTTTCACTGGTGTTGCAATTGCAATATTAGTTTTACTGGGTTTTGTTGGCCTCCTCAAGAAGTTGGGTTTTGATATTTGAATTTGTGTAGGGCCACAGTTTTAGAAATTTCCATTATAATTATAAAACAGAAAAGTATGTATTTTGATGCAAAATATTTAGTAGTCAATTAAAAAACTCAACTTATGAATGGCTATAATGAGAACAGCTATAGTGCACACTCTAATGTCTGCTATTGCCAAATCACACCTCTTCTGATTTTGTTTTTTGGCTTTTTATACAATGCGGCTCCAGGGAGGAAGCTCACTGATTAGTACTGTACTAACAACCTGCCTTATAGATAAAAAAATAATTATTGTAAAACAAATAGGATGACATTGTAATGGATTTTTATTTTTAAAGGAAAGAAGGAATGGAGAAAGCCAACCTATTAGATCCTCCTGGAATAGGAGCTTTACCAAACCAGCTACTGGCCACGACTTTGTTCCCAAACCCACAAACTGCTCAGGCAGGACATGAATTTTTTGGGTCACACAACATGGCAGTCCTCTGTTGCAAAGTTTGGGACTGGCTAATCCTATAAAGGTCACATATAACTTCTATCAGCTCATCAGCTCAGGTCCACTTCACCAATAACTGTTCCTGGGTAAGTCCCTACGAAAAAAGAGCCTATGAAGAGCAAGGTCAATGGTATCTTCCCTTTGCTTTATGCTCCCACAGCACACAATTACTTTTATTCCCCACAATAAACCTTCCCTTTTCTGGCCTTCAAGCCATTGCACACACATGCGTTTTCCTTCACCTAGAAATGTTTGTAGGCTGGACAAGGTGCCCTTCCATGTCCCCATTACACACTGTGCTCCTCCCCTTTATGTGTTTGCCTCCCTCATTAATCTGTAAGCTGTGTAGGAGCAGTCAGTGTATCTGTCTTCATTATAGAAACTCCTCTCAACCTGGCACCAATATTAATGATAAATTTTAAAACATCCCATGAATCTTTATTCACCATTTTACAAACTTCTTTTTATCATATTAACTAAGACTTTTTACAACCTTCCTCCTAATAGGAGGGTTGGGAATTGGCAACATTCTTGTTACCCACTGCCTGTTTTGTTCTGCTGTGACTTAGTTACTTCTCCTTACTCTGCCTTAAGCTTGAATTTCCCATATTATGAAATGGGACTCAAGGGTTTTGGTACAGTGTTCATTGTTCACACTGTGACTCAGTGTTCACACTGTGACACAGTGTTCAATGTGAACATTGAAAGGATGTTATAAAGTGCTCAGAGAAGGGCCAGGTACTTTTATTATCACTAAAACACTTGTCAGTCATTTGCATCATATTTAATTTTTTACCCTCAAGTTTACCCTTCTTTCTCAGTAGCTTTCGATCCAGGATCCTTTTACCGTCTGTTCTTTGGAACCCATCATTGGCCATTCACAGATACTCTCACCAGCTAGACTATTCCTTGACTTTTGGCTATGCTGGCTTGTTTGTTCCTAGATCTTGGTAACTTTCATCATAAGCTTTACATGATTCTACTTTCTAGTTCCTAGGGAAAATCACAAAGCTGATTCATCACAGACCATACCAGATCTGCCAGGCTGACTGAGAGAATCTTTCTGATGTCATGGCAGTATACCCAGGATGCACACCAGAATTACCTGCAGAGCTTTGTAAAACTACAGATGCTCAGATCTTACCCATTCAGCCCTAAGAAGGAGAATTGCTTTGTGTGGAACTTGGACATATCTAATTTTTTAAAGCCTCAAATTGTTCTTTTCGACAGTGAGGTTTAAGAAGCCTACTCAGTTAAATTTCTGACAAATGTTTTAATGCTTTCCCTTATCCTTAAGTCCCAAGTGTCATTTCTTGCTTTGTCTGCTGTGAGTCTGTGCATGCTGGCTCTGTACCTGTATTTCCAGCTGCTTGCAGTTGCTTTCTTTTTAATGTTTGCTGTCACCTTACTCTGTACACAGTTCAATTTAGTTTTCAAACGAGAATATTCTACTGACTTCCCAATTTCTTCTATTCCATCATTCTCCCAAACACTCTAGCTCAGCTTCTTGGAATCTCTTTTGAATCCTGTCTCTTTCTTCTATACCAGTTATGTCATCTACGCCATTTGCCCTCCTTTCCCTGTTATTTCTTGTTTTTCCTGTTGCCAACTTAGAGTGTTACAGAAGCTTTCCACTTCTGGCTACCATTCTTCTGGGACAGATTTATTTATGTCATTCTGCTTTTAGAAGCCTTGGTGACTGTGCCAATTGCAGAATAAAGTCTGAAATGCTTAATTGTACATTTGAAGCCCTCAAAAATATGACTCAATTTAGCCTTTTGCTTTTATTTCCCTTTTATATGTTAAGCTATTAACTATATTGTTTAGAGATAAGAGCCTATATAGAAAAGATTCTTTTGAATCCTAGCACTGCCACTTGCCAAAGGTGTGATCTCCATCAAGTTATTTTAGTCTCTTTGACTTTAGTTTCCTCATATTTAAAATGGGACATAAAAATAACTATTTGCATGATTCGTCATAAGGAGTTAACATATATAATGTGCTTAGCATGAGGGCATTAAAATGTGTTCTTCATTTCATCTTCTTAATCTTCTCTCCTTAGATTTGTGCTCTCTCATATCCTTCTCTTTTTCTGTTTCTTTGCTTATGCCATTTTCTCTGCCTTTCCTTCCCCTGCCCTTGTCCATTCCAAATTCCACAGTGTTTTATATTTATTATAGTATTTGTGAAAGTTTCTCCCTTTGTTATGTTAAGTATTTCTAGTTCTCTTTCTGTAAATGAAATTGAAATCCTAGCCATAATCATCTTGTTGTTTTTCATCATCCTCAGCATACTGCTTTATAACCAGCAGGTTCTCAGTGAATATTAAACAAACAGGTAAAGCCAGATAATGACCACTCCTCATTAATGAATAAAATAATATGCCAAAGAGCAGTATCATTTCACAGTAAGCTAGAGAAGTGGAAAATGAATCCACCTACTTAGAGAAAGAATTCCTCCCACCAAATAAATATGTAGAAACAAGATTCCTAGAAGAAATGGTAGCTGATTCTGCATCTAGGGGTGGAAATATATAAATTGAGCCTGGAATATTTAGCATACCAGAAAGCAATGAAACCATCTAAGACTACTGGGTTTCCCACAAAGGACTCAAGAATTAATGTGGAGTTCCAATTGATCAAAGAGGGGACAATTTGATTATCAAATAATAATAACAGCAGTGGATTGAAATGTATCAAATTTGTTTGAATCCATGCATGCACAATGATTCTAAAAGAAAAAGATTTGATTGCCTTTAGAAGAACTTAGGGAACCTGTTTATCAATCTACAAACAAATAATGAGAAAGATTAGCCTAGCCGGCAGGCGTGGCTCAGTGGTTGAGTGTCAATTTATGAACCAGGAGATTTTGGTTTGATTCCCAGTCAGTGCACATACCTGGATTGCAGGCTCAATCCTAGCAGGAGGCAGCCAATCAGTGATTCTCATCATTAATGTTTTTTTTCTTTCTCCCTATCCAAAATATATAAAAATATATTAAAAGAAAAAAAAGAGAAAGATTAAAGTATTTATGCTACTTTTCCTATAGGAATTATATCTGCGGTAAAGTTTTTATAACTGAACTCAGCTCACAAATGAAGATAGAATGATACATTATCAATTTTAAAATATTTTTGCCTGCCCAGTGTGGCTCATTGGTTGAACATCAAACCATGAACTTGGAGGTCATGGTTCGATTCCCAGATGGGGCACATGGTGGAGTTGTGGGCTTTATCCCCAGGAGGAGGTGTGCAGGAGGCAGCCAATCAGTGAGTTCTCCTGTCATTAATGTTTCTATCCCCCCCTCCCTTCCTGGCTCTCAAGTCAATTAAAAGAGTATTTTTCTTTTCAGCTAACTTTTTCTGCCTCTTTTCTAACTTGACAAAAGAAAAAAGGTCTTTAAATTAAAAGCATTATGAAGCAAAATTTTATTTAGGAGTGAAAGTTCAGTTAACTCTTTTATATTGGATTTCAGTCAAAAGGAAATTAAGCAAATAAGCCCCCAGCTTGGGAAATAATAATAATAATAATAATATTATTATTATAATTATTATTATTATTATTATTATTGAAACTCTATATATTTAATACAACAGCATCATCCTTTTTGTTTTTTGTTAATCCTCACCTGAGGATATTTTTCCATTGATTCATAGAGTGGAAGGAAGCGAGAGAGACAGAAAGAAACATCGACGTGAGAGGGACACATTTATTGGTTGCCTCCAGCCCAGGCCAAGCATTGAGCCTCCAACCACAGTGGGTGCCCTTGACTGGAATTTAACTTTTCAGTCCACACTCTGATGCTCTATCCAATGAGCCAAATAGGCTATGGCAGCTTGGGGAAATATTAACACCTCTAAGGAAAATTTTAACACCTCTCATTTAGCTCTTGGGTTTGTTTTTTTTTTCTTGTTTTTTTTTTCGTTTTTTTTTTTTTCTTTTGACTTCTTTATTAAGTTGGTTGCATAAAAGATATATTCTCATACTGACAATTCTTGTCATGAATAAAATCAACAAAAATAAGGTAATAGCAAGACATGCTTCACAAATAAACAATCAAGTGGTGAGAATACAAAATCTGGCCTGTACAACAAACAGATTAGGAAGCAAAATGTGAATAAGTCCTAGATTCAAAATATACCTAAAGACACAAAAAGCACAATCTATGAAGATAAATAGGCAATACAGAATAGGGAAAACCTAAGTGGCCATTAAATATAAAGAAAGATCACCAACCTCAATCAGAGAAATACAAATTAAAAAACATCACAGAATCCTGGTTTATGATGCATAATTTCATTATCAACCATTTGTGAAATAAGAATGAACATTAAGAAATATGAAATCCAAATTGCATTTATTTTCACAATAATAATGCTAATTTCAATAAAACTTCATTGAATCTAAGTATTAAAGGTTTCGAAAATAAAAGGCAATCTTAATTTTTTTAACCCTATGAATAGGGTCTGCCAAAAAAGTAGATTATTTTATTCTACTTGCAAGGAGAATAGGTCTCAGCCTGCCGTTAAGTGGCATGAGCAACAAAGGACAACAAATATCACTAAGAGTAATGCCCATACATATAAAAATATCTAGTTGAACCATGTTCTTTCTGCTTATATAGCAAGTCTATTAAACAACCAGCATAGTGGAAGCTTACATCTCATGAGACAGAATTACTAAATTAGCATACATCTATTAGAAATTTTCAACCCCCACTCCCAAAACATTTTAGCACACCTGTTAAGTACTGCAGGTCATTTAGAAAAACAAATAAAACATACACCCAGTCTTTGCAATTAAAAATTTTCCATACATATAAACAATGTCCAGATATAAATTATGAACTAAATGTTTTTTCTAAATATGATTTATGTAATTAAGGCTTTCTTAAACAAAGATAGGTCTTAGGTATATGATCTGTACAAACTGACAGTAGTGTATATTCCAAATAGATTTTTCTTCCTATTATGATATGACAATATAACTCTTTTCTGAGTGAAGATATATGTTAAACTTAAGGTGTAAACATTCTGGAAGGCAAATAAGTTAGTGAGGAAATTAATGTTCATTTAAAAATGTGTATCATCTCATAATAGGTCCTGAATTTTCAAATTTACATGTACGAATACATTTACATCTTAAGTTTCTAGGAAAGGTACAGGCTTTGTGTAAAAAAGCAGCAAAATTTTAAACCCACCAATTTATTGAAAAAGCCATTACTTTTATTAGAAACACATAATGCTTCTCAAGATGTTGGCAAAAGGTCATAGTTTAGACGTATATTTTATACAGTGTACTTCTCCCTTAAATTATATTCCAGTAGGAGGTGGAATACCTCCTTGGGTATGAGAAGCAGAAGTATTTGATGGACTGTGTAAGTTGGTCTCCTTGTACACAAACCATGCATTTCCTCCCCAAAGTATCATATTCAGAAAGCCAAAGATCATAGATACATTTAGGGATCCCATACCAGTCACAGAGCCAAAATGACACATCAATCCTTCAGAATGACAGGGTGCAAGTTCTTTGCCCCTGTGACCGGTAGCTATTTTAATATCTGTAAGAGCTTTAGCCCAGGCTGAAGTGCTCACCAGCCACAAGAATGTGACAACAAGAGTAACAATAAAGTCAATCATGGGAAGTTTTCGACTATCCCGATATAGGTTTGTGTAACCAACATAGAGCAGAAGAGCAGCAATGCAGTACAGGAAGACAAAGACTGCAAATGTAACATAGAATTGTGCAGAAGAAGCGTAATCTCCAACAAGGACAAACTTGTTCCAACCTACATCACACACATTTCCTGGAGGAGCCTGAAATGATGCCTCATTCAACCTGAATGGATAACCAAAAGTAGCCGTAATGGTTTTATTCTCAGGAACTTTAGGAGGACAATTCACTAGAATTTCTGTTTTGCCTTTAAAACCTCCACAGGTGGCAAAAGCAAAGATAGAAGCAACCCACTCGAGGACCTTGATGAAGCCGAGGGGCTCCTTGAGCGGGTTGAGGTTGAGCTGGAAGTTGGACATCCTCTGAGGGAAGGAGGGAGAGACAATCAGGACGGCTGGGCGGAGGAGGAGAAGGAGGAGGAGGACCGACAAGACCCAGCAGTCCGGCGGCGAGAGCTAGCTCTTGGTTTTTTAAAGTTTTCTTGAGCTTTTATGAACTTACTCATTGTACTTCCTATTATTGCCAGTCATTTCAAGAGATCCTTCAAACTACTCAAGTGTAGATTATATTAACCTTACTATGCAATCTAAGAATGATGATAGAACTAGGTTGCAACATACTTCAGAAGTTTTAGTCTCCTAGTCTAGGGCCTTAAACAGTTTTTCAACTTATCAAAGTGAACATGGGTCCTTTAAGTGGTATTCATGTGAAGAGGCAATAGAAAAGGTTGGCTGCATACCATAAAGTAAATATATGAACTAAAAGCAAAATAATCTCTGAGATAACAGAGAAAAAAAAACCATATAAGTGGCAGTCAACCTTTGTAGTTTTAATTCTGGTTTTTAATCTAACTACAGCAGATATTTTTCTTCCACATATACCTTGTTTCCCCAATTCAGACATACCTGTTTTTCATGTTTTAACATTTCTGAAATTTGGTGTAGCTTATAGTGGATAAATATATATTTAATATGGCAATGTACCTGTGGACTTCTTACGTTGCCCAAGAATCTTTTTTGTTTGTTTGTTTTTAATTTGAACAAGCTAGATTTATTACTCATTACAGAAAAAAAGAGAACAAATAATTTGAGTAACCAGAGGTGTCACATTAAGAAGTGTTAGAAAAGCTCTAATATAGGATTAGGGCTTTGGTTGGATGATTTGTTGAGGATCCAAGAAAGCAGGGATTTGAGAGGGGAGTGGGCCCAGCTAGTGTGGCTCAATGGCTGAGCATCAACCTATGAATTAGGTCATGGTTTGATTCCCTATCAGGACACATGCTTGGCTTGCAGGCTCGATACCCAATGCAAGAGGCATCTGATTAGTGATTCTTTCTCATCATTGATGTTTCTATCCCTTTGAAATAAATAAAAGTATATTTTTAAAAAAGAAACGGGGTAGGATTCTATGATTGGGCATTTCAGTAAATCGTATCTTTAGAGAAGGCAAAGTAGAACTAAGGCTTCAATAATTGGTAAAGAAGTAGCAGGAACTTATATTAAGCAGGAAAGAGGAATATTTGCTGTTTTGCCCAGTGATACTGTTTTTGTTGGTGCTTAGATGAAGTTATGAAGTGGTCTTATTTTGCATCATGGTCTCAGAATGATCTTGTCTCATATTAGTAAGATTACTTATGTCCCCCAGGAGAATAACATGGCCTGGCAACTATAAATATTAAAGCAGTTTCTAGATACCAGGTTTGTTGTTTTTTTTCTGTGTGTGTGTGTGTGTGTGTGTGTGTGTGTGTGTGTTTACTTCTCATCATTGTATCTAATACATGGTTACTTTCCGATGTCAAGTAAATAAAGAGTTTATACTGTGTTCTGAAGAACACTTTTTTTTCATAGTCAGGTAGAGCAGAAAGAGGATGGCTGTGGAGGGTGAGAAGTCATACAGTCTGTTGTCTGCCAGCTGGAGAACCAGGAAAGCCAATGGCTCAATTCAGCCTGAGTCCAAAGGCCCAAGAACCAGGAGAGCCTCTGATAGAAGTCCCAGAGCCTGAAAGCCTGTGGACCAGGTGCTCTGATGTACAAGTGCAATAAAATATGGATGCCCCAGCTCAAGAAGAGGGAGAATTTCTGAGAAACTTTTACTTTTTAAAAATAATATTTTTATTGATTTAAAAGGGGGGGGGAGAGAGAGAGAAACACGAATGATCAGAGAGAATCATTGATTGGTTACTTCCTGCATTCACCCTATTGGGGATTAAGCCTGCAACCTGGGCATATGCCTGACGAGGAATTGAACCATGACCTCTTGGTTCATAGATTGACACTTAACCACTGAGCCACATTGACCAGGCCCAAGAAAGATATAGATTGTGTGTTTTACAATCAGTTTTGTCTTTGAATATTTTAAATACTGTAATAATACTTCTGGGTGAATTTGGAGAGCATAGTTTGTTTTAAAAGTACTTCATAAAATACTGTCCAGCAGTATTTTCCAAAATACAAGGAGGGGCAAAAGTGAATTTACAGTTGTTTATATAGAAAATAATATAATAATTAATAAATAAAAATACAAGAACAAACTGTTTTGCATACTCACAACTTTTGCCCCATCCCATATTTTCTTCAAAATACTATAATGCCATATATATGTGTATATGTGTATATGTGTGTGTCCAATATAATAAAGAGGTAGTATGCAAATTGACCATCACATGTCACAAGAGGGCAGCACCCACAGGAGGGGGCAGAGGCGGGGCCAGTTGCTCCATAGGCCTGCTGCCGGAATCCCCTCAGCCCCGCCAGGGGCCTCAGGTCTTCCTGCACCCCTCACTGACTGAGGCTCCAGCAAGCAAGACTGGCCGAGGCACAGGCAAGCCTTGGATGGTGGCTGCCCAGCTGCCCACGGCCAGCCCGAGGTGCAGGCAAGACTCAGATGGCGGCTGCCCAGTTGCCCAGGGCCAGCCCAAGGCTCAGGTAACCAGGGCTGGCCGAGGCTTGCATTGCTGGCAGTGGCAGCTGCAGAGGTGTGATGTGGGCTTCACCTTCCCCTGATCCGCCTGGTCCCCTCCCACCCCTAAGGGCTCCCGTACTGTGAGAGGGGGCAGGCCAGGCTGAGGGACCTCCCATTCCAGTGTATGAATTTTCATGCATCGGGCCTCTAGTGTGTGTGTGTGTGTGTGTGTGTGTGTGTGTGTGTGTAAATCCATAATCATATAGTTCCTTTATGTGTTCCTAAAAAGGGAGCAGGGATGTGCTCAGTGGTTACATAGGTTTTGAAAATGCATCATGATGTACATTAAGCTCTGAGAAAGCCTGTGATTTAAAAGATTAAAAATTCTTTCAACTTCTTTTAACCAAATTTTTTCTAAGCTCCTCTAACCCCCACTTACTAGTACCCCATTTTGAGAAATACTGCTATATAGAGTTGATTTTTAGAACAAAACATTTTCATCAGATTGCTTTTGCATATTATTAAAGAGGTAACTGACATTTCTGTCCATCCAGTTGTCACTAGAACCTTTTCAAAGGGTCGGCTACATTGTCAGTGTAGTCAGACCGTGGTCTCTAGCAGCCTTTTATTGCCCACTAAGTGTTAGCACTTGATTCATCTCACAGTTCGTACACCAGTCTAGTTGCTGGACTTCTGAGATGTATCTGAACAACAGAAATCCTGATATATAGTTTGTCATCTTAGCACTATAACTCTCTACACTTATTTTTTAAACAATTTTCTTATTAATGTAAATATATTGATAAAGTGTCAGTCTTGCTGGATCTTCTTGTATTGTGCTCCCGAATTTATTCTAGCCTGTTTGTAGTAAATTTCTGAGGGAGCCCTAGAGCTGGAGTAAAATCGTCCCTTCCCTATCTTTAGCCAGGGAAAGAAGGGAATTAGGTGTTTCTTGGAAATGGAGATGAACCCTGCCATTCTCAAGCAGGCAACTTCACTCCTGAGCAATGGAAGCTGTAAAATATTATCCAGACATGTTCTTGGATGTATTCAATAAACATTTACTAAATGCCTGCTTTGTACCAGAAGCAACCAATCCTTGTTGCCCTCAGAGTGTTGTATCTAATTGTTGAGACAGCAGTTGTGTAAATGATAAATATTAAAACTGCAGTGTGCTTGGTGTTATAATAAGTAGATTTAGGAGGCTCTGGGGACACAACTTAGATTCTGAGCTTCGGTGAAGGAGCTAGAAAAGTCTGAATGTAGAGGATAAGGAGCATTTGGTCATGCAGGTCAGGGTTAAAGGACATCACTGATAGGACAGCTTGTGTAAAAGGCATGGGGTTGTGAAAAGTGAAGTATTTGGAGATGCAAGTAGATTTGTTCTTGATAGGGTATTTATGGTGATAGGGTGGAGGAAGAGTCCGGAAAAGGAAGGAAGGAAGGAAGGAAGGAAGGAAGGAAGGAAGGAAGGAGCTCATGGCCATAATTGCTATGTTAGGCAGAGAATTTGAAAGACTGTCCATCAATAGATGGTTCTTAATATGTGCTAGCACTTTTCATATAATAAATAAGTTAATGAAAATTAATATTGAGTAAAGTGTGCTAAATTACTTAAATTTAATGTGTATTGCTTCATGTTTTAATACCTTTTTGATGATTTGTAGGACTTACCACTTAATAAGTTACCCTCCTATAAGTACATTAGCTCTATTCTTTAAAATAAGTTTTATTGAGATAGTTTATTTACATCAGTTTTATATACAGAATTCAGTGAATTTTGACAATCTATATAGTCACATAACCAGTACTCCTCTAAACATGATATAGTTATTTTCATCACCCTGCATTCACTTTTAATTAGTTTGGTAAACTAAATAAATTAACTCTTTGAACCCTGGAAGAGGTACTATTTGAAGAACAGAGAAGTAAAAAAACTGTCAACTTTTAAACCAGCCTCCCCCCTCCCCCAATTTTTTCTATGAAACACACAGAAAAAATTTCATTTTTCTATGAAATACAAAGAGAAGCTTTCTTGCCCTGGCCAGTGTGCTTAGTGGTTAGAGCTTTTGCTCATGCACCAAAGGGTTGTGGGTTTGATCCTGATCCCCGGTCTCGGTCAGTATGAGTGTGGAAGGCAACCAGTTGATGTGTCTCTCTCGTGTGGATCTCTCTCTCTCTCTCTCTCTCTCTCTCTCTCTCTCTCTCTCTCTCTCTCTCTCTCTCTCCCTCCCCCTCCCCCTCCCCCCGCCCCCCAAACTTTCTTCCCTTTCTTCCATTCTCGTTAAAAATTAATGGGGGGCCAAAACCGGTTTGGCTCAGTGGATAGAGCGTCGACCTTCAGACTGAAAGTCCCAGGTTTGATTCCGGTCAGGGGCATGTACCTTGGTTGCGGGCACATCCCCAGTGGGAGGTGTACAGGAGGCAGCTGGTTGATGTTTCTCTCTCATCGATGTTTCTAACTCTCTATCCCTCTTCCTTCCTCTCTGTAAAAAATCAATAAAATATATTTTTTTTAATTAAGGGGGGGGGAATCCTTGGGCGAGGACTAACAAAGAAAACAAAAACAAAAACAGAGAGAGAGAAGCTCTCTGTACAGTGCTTCTTTGGGGGCTTTTGTCTCTTGAAATCTTCAGAAGGAAAAGGAGGAAGTACGAAGTTGGGGCCCTGGCTGGGGTGTCTTAGTTGGTTAGAGCATAGCCTGTGCACTGAAGGGGGAACAGGTTTAACTCCTCATCAGGGCACTTACCCAGGGTGCAGGTTCATTCTCCAGTTGGGGCACATAGGGGAGGTAACCAATTAATATTTCTCTCACATCAATGTTTCTCCCCCCCCTCCCACTTCCCCTTTCTCTCTCCCTCTCCCTTTAGAATCAATGAAAAACATATCCTCGAGTGAGAATTAAGAACAAAGAAATTCTTGAAAAGAAAAAAGGGAGTTGTCTGCATAATGACTGGTGTAAAGCTATATAAAGATGTTTGGGGGAAGAAACAACCACAAGAAAACAAAACCAAAATTATACTGAACTGGAAACGTCAGACTTGAGGTCTAGCAAATAGCTCTGATACTTCATAGCAGAGAGTTGTAGCAGTAGTTTCATTTGTCTGAGGACTTGGTTTTCTCACTCATGGTGAATGGAATGGCATATTTCAAGCTGTATTATACTGAACTATGGAGTTTTGTGAGGTGTGGATAGGAGTAATAGGTTGGGGACAGGAGAATAAGGAATAAGGGCTAAATTTTAATCTGGGGAATAGTTGGACTTAGGTTTGATGCTGGCAAATAGAGGAGACAATATATTCCTTCCTCCCCACCCCCAATTGTACTTCTATATATTAAGTTTACCTTTTATTGACTTGTTAGAGCAGTAGAGGTTAGGACACTTTTCTAAACATAATTCTACCTGTATTTGTGATTTGTTATGGGTAGGGACAAGTTTCTCCAGGAGAATGAATATTGTCATTAAACCATCGGGTTTATTTCCTTTCCTAGGAGTTATTACATATAAGAATAAAATATATATTTACATATAAGAGTTATGAAGATTCATATTTTTAAACAATTATTTTATTCATTTTATTTGTTTGTTTTAACCAGTTACCCATGGGTGTATTGTTTCTACAATAAAACTTTTTCTACCAGATGGTATGGAAGCTCGACTCCGCTCAGAGTGAGTATAATTCAGTGCTATAGAATTTTGTATTAATTACCTTGGTTAATAATATTATAGATGAGGGTGTACCATTAATACTTTAGATTATTCTAATGATGTTAGAAAAATCATGTATTACTTTTGGAATAATGCACTTCACTTTGTTTTTAATATTAGTTGTAATTCTAATAGGCAATAATGGAAGCAAAGTTTACATTTGTGCTTCCAAATTTAATTATAACAGTTTATATTTTGATAAGTAATTAATTGTTTCTAAAATATTTAGGATATGTAAGGTATTGGTGATAGCTGCATTCATTTTGACTTGCATTTAAGGTAGGGCTTCCTAGACTTTGATTGCCTCTGAGGTTAATGCCAATGTCACAATCTTATAGAACCTTAAGGATGTTGATATATAATAGTTAGTAGTACATTTTGGTGGGTTTTTTTGGAGAAATTTTTCAGTGCTGTAATTCTTTTCTAAAATTGATATCAGAGAAGAAGGGAGAGGGAAGGTGAGATAGAAACACTAATGATGAGAGAGAATCAACTGCCTTCTGTATGCCCCACACTGGGGATCGGTCCCGCAACTTGAGCATGCTGTCTAACAATGAATTGAATCTTGACCTCCTGTTCATAGGTTGATGCTCTACCACTGAGCCACGCCAGCTAAACTTTTTTAGAGATCATTTGGAGAAGGAAAAATCTAAAAGAAAATAAATTAGTCAAAATATAAATGTTAATATGTAAACATAAGTACATTTTGATTTATACTTTTTGCAGATTATCATTATGAGGTGTTGGAAAAAGCTAAACAGTCTAAAATTCAGCATATTTTATTTTGGGGGGAAACCTTGAATATGCTAGAAATTTGTTTCTATATTTAATTTATTTCCTGCTTTTCAAAAGCAAAGAAAAAGATCTGAGGGTGAGAGGTTGAGAGAACCAAAGTGTAAGGCCAAGTACAGAGTAGTCAGTAGGAAAGCGAAATGGAAAAGGAAAGCAGAATGCATAACCCATGGACACAGACAATAAGGTGGTGGAGGCCTGGGGTGAGGGGCAGGGGTAGGTTATAAGGGGTGAGAGGGAGAAAAAAGGGATATGTGTAATACTTTCAACAATAAAGATTTTTTTAAAAGAAAGAGGGTATGCCAATCTTAGAAAAAGAAAAAGAAAGCAGAGAGAAATTTTCCTATTGCTATTCTGTTCATTCATTAGAATGATATATTGCTCTTCAGTTAGAAGCTACCATTTTATTTTTTTTTTAAAGCTTCAAGGATATCTGAAACAAAGCAGAAATTTTAAAACATTATAAATTTAGCACTGGTCAGTGTGGCTTAGTTGATTAGAGCAATGTACTGGTACCAAAAGGTGGCGGGTTCATCAGGTCACATGCCCAGATTGCAGGAGGTGCCAGTCAATGATGTTTCTCTCTCTTATCACTGTTTCTCTCTTCCTTCCTCTCTCCCTCCCTCCCTTCCTCTTTTCCTTCTTCTCTCCTTCCCTCTCCTCCCTCTTCCCCTTCTTCAATTAAAAAAAAAAATTTAAATAAGAATTTTAAAAAGGCATTATAACTTTAATAATAAAATTAAAGACATTATAACTTTAAAACATTAATGTTTTCTATAGTTTAATTATTAAAAATAAAATTAACTTTGGGAACTTGATTGTGACTCCACTTTTATGAGTTAAGATTTAAAAAAGAAGAGTAGCTGTTAATCAACTAACGAAGTACGGCTTCTTAAAGATCTGAATGTTTGTATTTGATATTGGGATTTTCCCTTCCTTTAGTCAAAAACTTTGAGCAATTACATAAAGGGTCATCTGTGTTCCAGGTTTCACCCAGTAGGACATGTGAATTTTTTCAAAATCTATTTCAGAAAATTGTGTCCCTATCCCTCTTGTTTCCCCAAATCTTTTCATCTTTGCCCCATTTCCTTCTCATTGTTTGATTTTACTTAGTGTTTAAATATAATATTAGCATCACTTAAAATTTACTGTCAGTTTCATTGTACACAATCCGACTTACTTTATGGATGAGATGAATTTTGAACAGGCAAGTCTTGAGCTGGATTAAGATCAGAATGGTTCATTTCAAGGCCTATTCTGTGACTTGATCAGGCCTTCCTTTTCTCATTTGAAAATGAACATAGCCTTGGCCGTTGTAACTGAGGGATAGGGCTGTTGTTGCTCAGTTGGTTGGAGTGTGGTCCAGTACACCAAAAGATGGGTTCGATTCCGGGTCAAGGCACATACCCAGATTGGGGATTCAGTCTCCAGTTGGGGCTCTTGTGTGCGGGAGGCAATTGATCAATGGTTTTCTCTCACATTGATATTTCTCTCTCCCTTCCTCTAAGATTAATTAGAGAGAGGAAAAAAATGGAAATAATAGTACCTATTTAGTAGGAATTTTATGAGGAGGATTAAGCAAGATTGTGTACTTAAAAGAGAGTAATACCTGGTATATAATAGGCACATGATACTTCTTTTATTGTAATTTAATACTTTTTAACAATCAAGATGCTTTTAAGTATGCAAAAATAGTTAGAGTTAAAGAGACATTGTATACATAACATTGAATGCTTTTAAAGTCTTCAGTAGTTCTGAAAAAGTTGATTCTTCCTTGATTTTTATTATATTGTACAAATAATTTTTATTTATTTGAATGAGGGAGGGAAGGAGTGAGGGAGGGAGAAAAAGAAAGAAAGAAAGAAAGAAAGAAAGGAAGGGAGGGAGGGAGGGAGGGAGGGAGGGAGGGAGGAAAGGAAAGAAATTTGTTGTTCCACTTATTTATACATTCATTGATTCTTGTATGTGACCAGATATCAAACCTTAAAACTTGGGGTATCTTGTGAAGATTCTCTAACCAACTGAGCTACCTGGACAGAGCTTTACAAATAATTTTTAAATGATAAGAAACAAATCCCACCACCCTAACACTAAATAACAATTTTCCTTTTCTACCTTTCTTGTTGCATATGAACTTTTTCCATAATTCAAATAGAATACATCCATATCCAAGATAGTTTTGGTAAAGTACAAATATATAAAACTTATAAAATGTTTTGATATTTAGCTTTTTGTTTGTTAAGATTTTCATGAGAACAGAAAAATTTATACTTGAGTCACTAAGAATACTGGAGTTGTACATAATTTTTAAAAAATCTTTGCAAATACATGATTTAAAAAATTTTTTTTATTGTTTGAAGCATTACAAATAGTAGTACATATGTCTCCTTTGTCCCTCCCCTTTGACCTCCCCCTAGCCTCCCCTACTCCCTGTACATAATTTTTTAAAATCTTCATTAGGTACCGTTTTGTTAGGGCCTTGTGATAGGTTATAGGGATAGAGATGTGAATTGTTCACAGTGCTGGAGAACACAGATGGGAAATCACACAAGGAGAGTAAAGAATTATAAGGTCTCAGTGAGGCTGTACAAGATATTTGTCAAAGGTACTCAGAAGGGAGGGAGGTGCTAGTACTTAATGTTCCTTTTGATTTAGCACTTTAGTATATTCATGATTAATTGAATTAAAACAGTTTTTAGGATGTTTGCACTTACTACAGTGGGATCAGAATTGTCATTTCTATTTTTAACTGGGGCTTACACATGGTTAACCAATTGAATTTGGGGTTTTACCCAGTCAGCCTTCAAGCTGACTCTCACCAGAGTGACCTCTAGGATATGGTGCCCTTAGCAACTGGTAGGGAATATGGATGGCATCTTTGCTCCCTCTGCTCATGCCCAGCCCACATCCATCGTCTTACAGGACATTGGAAGATAGGAGCCCTGGCTCACTTACACTGCAGTGTTCTGATGGGAGTGGTGGTAGTGACCCAGTGCTACTGTGCCCTTGGTACTGTTTTAAACTCTTTATTTATACTAGCACATTCAGTACTCACAGTAACACAGGGGTTGGTTTTATGATTATTCCCTTTGTATGGATAAGAAAGCTGAAACCCAAGATTACACAGCTGGTACATAGAACTGATCAGTCAGTATAACTTCTGAGCCTGCATGCCTGTTATACTTCACTGCCTCTCTGTCAGTAGTAACTTTTTAAGGCCAAAAGACAATTAGTACCAGTACTATTTGTTTACTGTGTATCTTTAAGAGGATATACTGAATTTAGTTTTATACCTACGTCTAAGCTTTCAGTTGTTAGTCGTGTGAGGAGGCTGGGTGGAGAAGGTTAGTCCTACTCTTTTGATTAGCTAAAGTTGTTCTCTACTCAAACAGACTTCCAAAGTATAGTTTTCTTTTCAATAGGACTATGTTTTTTAAGACATTCTATCTAGGAATATTTAATTTTAAAATAACTTAATTTACATATTCCAAAATTGAAAATGAATAATTTGAGTGCTTCTTTTTTCATATAGAAATTCTTATGACCAAGGAATTCACCATAGCTCTTATTAAGTAGAGGATTCTTAAAGAGCATTTAATATATTTTGGATTTTAAATTTGTGTTTAGAAATATATTTTGTATGAAAGGTTTGTATATTTATTATCTTATTTTCTATGAAGGATTAACAATAATTCACATTTTTATAATCATATGAAGGCAATTATATATCAACTTAGGGCTTTAAGATATTCTGGTACTGTCATATTCTGTTTCCTTTGTGGTCCGGAAATTAGATAAAAATTCTAAATTTTACTTTTCAGTGTCATCCATGCTCCATTACCAAGTCCTGTTGACAAAGTAAGTTGCCAATGATTGTGTTTTTTTCCAAATCAACTCAGCTCTATTGCTTTGAAAAATGTTTCTGTTTGTTTTTAATATGCTTTACTTAGAAACTTATTTCTCTTTCATAACAAAAACCTATAGAATGCATACAGATATATGGTTGCTGTAGTCTCCTGATCTTCAGTATCTGGAGAATTTAGAATGAATGTTTCTTAGAAAAAGCCTTTGTTATCTCAAGTAGATGGCTATGTAGATTAGGAGTACTTGTTTTGTGTCAAGACAAAAGTAAGAAGTGTTTGTTACTACTCTTTATTTTGGAATACAATTCTGTCTCGAAGTATTTATTAAAGCTTTCTGCACAGAAATTTCACTCTACTTATATTTACACATGGAAATAACACAGAAATATGGGCTTATAGATATGGCTCTTTTATTGTCCTTGAAGATTGATCAGTTTTAGCCTGATTTGGTCAGAAACTGCAAAATTACTTGTTAGAAATGTTTTTTTCTTTTGTTCAGAAATAATGGTGCGTTAAACTGTCTATATCATTGCTAAATAGTGAAGGAAAAAACCCCAAGCATCTTTTGTATCTTTTGACATTAATGTAGATGTGAGTTTTCTTAGTGCAATAACTAAATTATTGAGGAAAATATTTCACATTTTTTTCTTCCAAATGGATAAAGAATGAAAGCCTGTTTGAAACAAAAGTGCTCTGTTAGATTCCTTTTTTAGAAGTAAAAGTGGTTAGTCACCAACTTCAGGAATACCAAGAATTACTTCAGAAGTAAATGATGGCCTTGCTGATTTAGGACTAATTTTAAAAAATAATGCCGCCACTCTGTCTTCTCATTAGCATATTAATAAATATGAGTCGAATCAAGAATGATTCTATTAATGATCATTAATAACTTGGTAATAATGTGATCATGAATAAGTTAAGATATATGGCTTGGTAGTGTTGAGAGTGTGGGTAAATGTTTCAGCAACCTATTAGTGCCTGTCTTTTGTTTGTTGTTGTTTGGAATAATGCCATGGTTTTGTATTCCACACCTGGAAGAAACACATTATGGCAGCTTTTCTTATACTCTTGAGTTCTAAGCATTTGACTGTTACTTGTAATGTTTAAACACCATAATTTCCCATCTTTTTCTTCTTAAAACCTAACTGTAGTTTAAGGGAAGGAGGGAGAGGGGAGAGAAAACTATTTTCTTTGGCTCTGGCCTTTGGATATAGTGTTACTTTTCATGTCCTTCTCCCTGAACCCCCCATACAATACCATTTTGAAGATGGCTACTTCTAAATGAATTGTTGACATATTAAAGAACTATTTAAATATAAATTTGAAAGGGGAGGGAAATGTAGATAGATCTATTGATTTAGGTGGTATTATTTCTGGATTAAGAAAAGGCTCTGTAGCTATAAGTTTGTGATTTGGTTTATAAGGAATATTTTCGTGAGAAGGACTTGTTCTATCGCCTTTCTTATAAATCTCAAACTGGTCAGCATGATAAATACTATTTATAAATTTAAGACATAGGGTAGAAATATTTTGAAAACGAAAGGAGCTGGTTAATTTGAAAAATACTTTATTTTGCATTATTTCAGTGAATGGGCATTTTTAGGATTTGGTTTGGCTTTAAAGTATTTCATAAATACTTTGTGTGACTGTTTATACTATCATTTTGTTTCTAGGTTGCTGCTAACACTCCAAGTATGTACTCTCAGGAACTATTCCAGCTTTCTCAGTATCTACAGGTAAAAATAAATCTTAAGAATTTTTAGTCTTTAAAAATAAAATTAAACAACTTAAGTTTGATTTTGTTAGTTCACAAATATAGGCTAAAGAAATATTAGGTTAGATATATATTTACTAAATAAATACCTTTTTATAGTAAAAAAGGATTACAAATAGGTCTTAAGAAGAAAGAATAAAAAATAGGATTGTTAAGTCTAGAGAAGATAAAGTTCTGTTTGCAAGAGAAGTTTTTTTCTGCAATATGAGGATGTGTCAGGAAAAGATCTTTACCTATAGATGATTTTTAAGTAAAAGTAAACCTGAAGAGATGGTTGCTTAATATATTAATAGCAAATAATTATATAGTTCTTAACATGCCACACTCTAGCACTTCACCTAATTCATTTAATCCTCACAGCAATCCTATAAGGTACTGTATGTATTTTATTCCCATTTTTATAGACGGAGTAACTGAGGGACAGGAAAGTTAAATACATTACACACCTAGTATGTGTTAGAGTTGGAATTTGAACCCACATAGTCAAATCTCAGAGTCTCTACTCTTAAGGACTGTGCTGTGCTGCTGGCTCTAAAAGTTTCTTCATGGGGCAGATACTTGCAATGGAAGTTAATACCATACTAAAAGAGACAGACAATTCTCTAAAAAGGAAACAAATACTAGTTTCTTTCTGGTTTTGGTAGATTTGGGCTGGATTATGATTCTTATTATTCTGGTGAGGGAGCATGGTTAAGGAAAACCCTGGATCCAGAATTTAGAGATTGAGGTTTTTATCTTGGCTCAGCTACCCAGAGAGTTCTGTGACCTTGGGTGAGTCATTATACAGTGTAATTCTTCAGTTGCCTTTTGTTTAAAGCAATAAGATTAAACCAGTGATCATGGGTCCCTACATTGTTTTATAGGAATCAATTAGAACAGTTCTACCTCAGTTAAGAATGTACACATCTTTGAAAATAAAATTATCAATGTATTAATCAGATCTTATCTTCCCCTGGGGATAATGTAATGGTGGATAGAAAAGCAGCCTTACACACTTGCAGTTTAGTCGAATATTTAAGAGCATAGACCCTAACCAGAATTCCCTGGACTTGATCTGTGGCTTTACCTCCTGACCTGTTGTAGGTACTAACCCTTTTGTGCACCATTTTCCTCATCTGTGATATAGATATAGTAATAGCACTTACCTCATAGGATTGTGAAGAATAAATGAATTAATATATCTAAAGCACTTAAAACAGTGCCTGGCACATGAAATAAATGTTAGTAGTTGTTTACAATACAGTAAGTATTATGTTAGTATTCCATAAATGTTAGTAGTTATTTACAATACAGTAAGAAGGCACAATAATTGACCTAGATCACTCATATAGAGAGATGGAAGTAAACTTTGGGATTAATTTAGTCCAAATGTCATTTTTGATATAAGAAATTGGGCTCGTATAGGTAAAATGACTTCCCAAGGCTATTCACTATTGTTACTAGTCATCATGGATGATGAATCCAATCACTCGAGTATTCTATTTCTTACCAGTTTTTTAAATACTCCTAGTAGGAGTAATGGTCTTTTATTAATTCTCTGAGAATTAAATACTGCACTGTCTTTTCTGTATACGGTACATCTTTTTGAGTTGGTAAAGTTCTAATGTAAGTTGTAAATCTTTTGAATGAAAACTAGGATAGATGCAATTCATCCCTTAGAACTAAAAGCCCATTCCTGAAAGTATTAGAATGCTGCTAGGATGTGCTTCATGGAGTTATGAAGTTTTAAGTCGGGCTGAGTAAAAAAAAAGTGTAATTACATCATCTAGTGGAAGTAGTGATTGTTTGGTGGTTTGTTTTTAAGTAAAATTTGCAGCTTGAGTGTACTAGTAATTTCCTGAATATTAGGAATGTTTTAGAAGTTTAAAATAAACTTGGCAACTAGTCTCTTGTAAGTGTTAGCTGTGTTTTAATGTGGGCAGGATGGCTTTTATTAGGTTCTTTAATCTATACTCTTAGAGTCATATTAAAAACCGGTACCTCTTAACTCCAATCAGACCAGATTTTTCCTAACCATTATTTATCAAGGATGTGGAGAGCAATAAGTGCATGCTTTAAACCTCAGGTACTGTATTTGAAGCATATGCTTCTCTGTTGAGGTGGCTCAGAGGCATTAGGGTGGTAAGTGTTCTTCAGGTAATGACAGAAATAGAAGAAATGAAGTTTAAAGATGTGCCAAAACCACAACTGTGTGAGCATTTTCACCTTGACATCCATGAAGGAGACCCTCTTAATAGCTATCAAATATTAATAAGTGACCTAGAGATAAGGTTTTACTTGCCAATGTCTTTCTCTGTAAAAATGTTTCTTTGCAGCTGCCAAGTAGTTATGTAACTCCTTGACTCCTTAATTACATTCAAATAGTACTTGGATTCTTACTTATTTTTGGCATATTTAATTGCAAAGTTGTATATAGTCACAGAGATAATCAGGATACCTGAAAATGCAATAGGCTTTGGGAATGAAACAATTTCGTGTGTGTGTGTGTGTGTGTTTTAAATAATGCATATATATATTTATATTTATATGTATATGTATATAACATTTTAATCAGGAAAAATTAAAAGATATTTTTATTTTAGCTGTCATACCCATGCAGCTAAGCCATTAAGATATATTTGCTCCCAGCTTGTGTGGCTCAGTTGGATGAGCATAGTCCCATGCACCAAGAATTTGCTGCTCAATTCCCCATCAGAGTACATGCCCAGGTTTCAGGCTTGATTCCCAGAAGGGGGCATGCAGGAGGCAGCCAATTACTGTTTCTCTCTCATTGATGTTTCTAACTCCTTTCCTCTCTCTAAAAATCCATACAAGCATTTTTTTTTTAAAAAAAGCTATTTGACAAGATTGTTTTGACTTAGTTTCAGTAAATTTGATTAGTTATGATATTGACAAGATTGAATTGATTGATTTTAAAAATCAATTTTTGTTGATTTTTAGAGAGAGAAGAATATCAATGGGAGAGGGAAGCATTGTTCAGTTGACTCCTGCATGCCCCCTACTGGGGATCAAGCCATGACCTGGTATTGAACTGGCAATCTTTTGGTGCCCTGGATAACACCCAACCAACTGAGCCACACTGGCCAGAGTAGATTGATTGATATTTATAAAATTTGAGGTTAAAACATTTGTTGGATTATTCTACTGGGTTTTTGTTTTTCTGTGTGTTTTTTAACTCTTGTGAATTATGAGTTAAAACAAAAACAAAAAACAAGGCGACTTGTGTTCTGCTGAAAGGGAAGTTGCTGCTAGAGCACACCTAACGGTAGTACCTGCAGCCAAACAAATGAGGCTAAAATGACGTGACTTGTATACATTTTACAAAGTAGATTTACCAAGTTTGAAAGTAAGATATAAAGTGGAATGTAATATGAGAGTATTTTCAGAATGTGCTGAAAATTTGTTACTCTCTAAGGAATCGAGGTGAGTTTATTAGAATCTCTTGTGCTTTGTGGTATCAGGAGGCCTTACACCGGGAACAGATGTTGGAACAGAAGTTAGCCACGCTCCAGCGGCTACTAGCCATCACCCAAGAGGCTTCCGACACCAGTTGGCAGGTATTTCAGTTGCCTTTATTTACAAGAAGCATTTAAGTTTAATGTCCCTTAGATGTTGATTAAACTAAAACTAAAATTTTGTAGCAAGCAAAAGCAAAGTTTTTTTCTAATGAACAAATAATGAAAACTTAGCATTTTACACTGGATATTGGTCAGTTTTATGATTTTCATTTTGTCCACAAATGTAGCCTTTTTAATAGGTTATTTTTTAAATTGCTCTGGGATTTTATTTGTATTTGATTTTTCTTCATTAGGCTTTAATAGATGAAGATAGACTCTTATCACGGTTAGAAGTTATGGGAAACCAATTACAGGCATGCTCCAAAGTAAGTATTAATCTCAAGTACATAAAGAAAAATGCGTACTTTTATGTAGCTTCAGTTTTTTGTCTTTTTATTGTAGTACATGCTAAAAACAATTATACATTTTCACTGTTCTTTTAAATCCTTTCTAATTATGGGAAATTTCAAACATACATGTATGTAGAAAGAATTGTATAGTGAATACCCATGTACAGCTCTTTATCTTTTTTCACAGTTGATATTTGTTGGAGAATCTGGGTCATTTGTCCTATGTGATTCTCTCATTCTGGATTGTTATCTAAACATTCTTCTAGCTCAGCTGGTGTGACTCAGTGGTTGAGCATCGACCTATGAACCAGAAGGTCACAGATTCGATTCCTATGAGGGCACATGCTGGGTTGCAGGCTTCATCCACAGTGCAGGGCATGCAGGAGGAAGCCGATGCTCTCTCATCATTAATGTTTCTCTCTCTCTCCCAGTCTCTTTTCTCTTTGAAATTAATAAAAATATATGAAAACAAACAAAAACATTCTAACTCCCCATCCCACGTCATAAATTGGTAATTTGATCTAAGGATTTGATTTGATTTATGTTCAGGTTTTTTTTTTTATGTGTGTGTGTTTTTACTTTGCCAATACACTTTACGAGTGGTATTGTGTACTTTTACCAAGAGGTAACATAATGTCTATTTGTCTTTCTTTTTGGGGTATTAGCAGTCATCGATGATCCTTGCCTAGATCTATTATTTTATTCAGGGATATAAAAATGATGATGTAATTTTATCATCCCTTCATTTACTTGGTTAGCCTGAAGTACATTTTCTTTAGGAAAAAGCAGGGTAAATGAGTTTCTCCCTTTATTTACTAGTTGTCAAGATAATGAATTGGTTCCTTCTCCTCCACCAAAGAATGACCATGAACTGTTTTATCCCCTCACTTAGATTTATATATATTTGGTGTATTTCATCTTATAGTGTTTGTTTTCCTTATTGATGCACAAATTACCCCATCTTTGATCCATGAGGACTTCTTCATGTTAGCATCTGAGTCCTTTTTGATAGAACCCTAGCAGACTCTGTCTAATAGCTTCCTGCTTTCATATCAGACAAGACATTCCAGGCTCATCTTGTACATTCCTGCCTCAGACTTAAAATCAGTTTTCCCCCATTGTGTTCTTATTCCTTTGGTTTAACCATTGTTTTAAAATACTTGGGCCCTTTGAAGGTGATAGAGTATTTTTGCCCATAAATGTAAATATTGTGGCTTACAGAGAATATGAAAAATAGCAGAGATAATTCATTTTGTATAATTGAGAGAAATTCTCAATTGTCTTTGATTTTTTTTTTCTGTTGGAAGTATGAATTAATATATTTGTGAAGAATAATTTACTAATGGAACTTTTATTGATTGGTTGATTTTATTGATTTTAGAGAGGAAGAAGAAGGGAGGGAAGGAGAGAGGGAGAAAAAGAGAGAGGGAGAGAAAGAGACATTGATTTGTTGTTCCACTTATTTATGCATTCATTGTTTGATTCTTGTATGTGACTTGACTAGAGATCGAAGCTGCAGCCATGGTGTATCAGAACAACACTCTCACCTAATGAGTAATTTGGCTAGAGCACTAATGCACTTTTTAAATACAACTTCATTTAATTACAGGGCCAACACCATCTGTGTTTGAAGGTACAGTAAACCCTTGATTTTGTGGGCCTTGATTTAATGGGTTTCAGATTTAATGGACAGAATTTCTGATCCATATGTCATAGGTGAAAATTAACACCCTGTTAATTTTAAAATGTTTTTAACCAGGATTTGCTTATAATTAAATTAATGGTGTTTTTTTTTAATTTTATTAATTCACTATTATTTTTAACAAATTTTAGCAAATAAGTAAGTGTTACATATCTACAATTCTGGGCCACATATTTAAACCCAAAAGTCACCACTTGTAAACAATTTTAGCATGTGATCAATTTGCCTTGCTTGCGGTAATTGGTTCTGTTTCCTCGGAGCCTGACTTTCTGCAACAGTTTTTCAGTTCTTTTTTGTTTTTGATTGATTTCAGAGAGAAGAAGGGAGAGGAGACAAGGATAGAAACATTAGTGATGAGAGAGAATCATTGATTCGTTGCTTCCTGCATTCCTCGCCCCCTATTGGGGATTGATCCTGTAACCCAGTCATGTGCCCTGATAAGAAATCAAACCATAACCTCCTGGTTCATGGGTTGACGCTCAACCACTGAGCCACACTGGCTGGACTTTGCAGCAGCTTTAACTCCTACTAGCTAAGCCACGCCCCAGCCATGTGTATTTGTTTACTCATAGTGATTGGTGAATGCACACGTTTATTAGACCTATTCAGTATAAATTTAAAATTACAGTAACACATAGAAAACTTTTCTGTGAAATTAAACTTTTCATACATACTTAATTTTAATTACATAAACATATCTACATAAATAAAAACATGTAGACTAACTTGTTAATTTTTAAAAAATATTTTTTAATTGATTTTAGAGAGGAAGGGAGAAAGAGAGAGAGAGATAGAAACATCATTGATGAGAGAGAATCATTGATTGGCTGCCTTCTGCAGCCCCCTACTGGGGATTGAGCCTGCAACCCAGGCATGCACCCTGACCAGGAATCAAACCATGACCTAGTTCCTAGGTTGATGCTCAGCCACTGAACCACACCAGTTGGGCAAATTTGTCAAATTTAATGTAATGCATTCGGGAAACCTTTATTATATTACAGGCTTTACACTTTGACAACACCCCCTCACCCAAATTAGTCCTTTATATCAAGGTTTTACTGTATCTTCACATAGAATTCAAAGAGCATCATAATGTATTATTTTTTCAAGTGGTAAAACTTTCAAAAAATAACTTGGTTATAATTATAAATATCTTTTAATCCTAGAATCAAACAGAAGATAGTTTACGGAAAGAACTCATAGCATTACAAGAAGATAAACACAACTATGAGATGACAGCCAAAGAGTCTCTGAGGCGGGTTCTGCAGGAGAAAATTGAAGTGGTTAGAAAACTTTCAGAAGTTGAGGTATTTCAATTTAATAAATATTAAATAGTAATATGATTTTTAAATTTTAGCATAAAATGGCTAATATTTCAGGACATTTTAAACTTGGATAGTATTATTTAGCTAGCAGATATTTCCTGTCCGTCACGTGGGAGGGAGCAGTGTGCTATTCTCATTGTCATGAATTCTCAACATGACCAATAAAGTTATGTGAGTTCTCGTGATTATGGTCCCTAGTTAGTGATTGAGGAAATAAAAGCCTAAGCAGGGCATCTTACTATTTGCACTCTACTTCGTATTCACCTTGCATACAATGGACCAGAATATGTGCCAGGGAATTATCTCCTGTCACCTTACTTTGCTTTTCTTCCAGTTGAGGAAATCAAGTATAAAGCAGAGAATTTACACCAAATGTTTTTACTTTACCCATCCTCCAGAGAGTAAAACTAACTGAATTAACTTTAAAGATTCAAAGGAGAAATTATCTCTAAGGTCCTTCATAAGTCTTTTTAAAAAAAGTGATTCTCATTGCTTTAAAATGATCTTTTTGATAACACAGGTCATTCCTTTGAACCAATGTAAAATTACCACAGAAGTTATGTTTCTGGATTTGATTAAAATTCCCATTGTAAACTAAATAGTATACAAAACTCCATATAGGGATAGTTTCTATAATAGCTCTATCCCATAGTGACTGATTTATTGTCATGTCATTAACTTGACATGTAAAGAAAGAAAGTTCCTAGCTCTTTTTTATAACTTCCTTATTAAATTAATTGCTGCACAACCTGGATGGAATTGGAGAGCATCATGCTGAGTGAAATAAGCCAATCAACGAAAGAGAAACACCACATGACCTCACTCATTTGTGGATAATAAAGAGCATTATAAACTGATGAACCAAAAGATAGATATAGAGACAGTATATCAACAAGTAGACTGTCAAATTACAGCGGGGAGGGGAGGAAGATCTGGGGGAGATAATAGATCAACCGAAGGACTTTTATACATGCATATAAGTACAACCAATGGACACAAAACTCTGGGGAGGGAGGGGATCTGTGGGAGGGAGGGAGGGGGGCAAAAAAAATCAATAAAATATATTTTTTAAAAATCAATAAAAAAAATAAATTAATTGCTGCATATTATTGAACTTGCTTTCAGGAATTGAGAGGCTTAAAATGTTTTCAAGGCTAAATAAATGTCCTACTCAATGGTCTTTTAAAAATGTCCCTGTTTTGTGTGTTTTTTAAATTCCTAGTTGTATTTTCTGTTTTAGCATGCATCTGGAGTAAATTGAAATCCTTGTTATTTACATAAAGTTCAGGGCAGATGTTGATTTAGAACAGCCCACAGAGTTATACTTTTTATAAATGGACTTTAGAATGTGGATTAATCCTAAATCAATTGCCTGTAAACTTGAATTGCAGCGAAGTCTGAGTAATACTGAAGATGAATGTACTCACCTGAAAGAAATGAATGAACGGACTCAGGAAGAATTAAGAGAATTAGCCAATAAGTATAATGGAGCAGTTAATGAGATTAAAGATTTATCTGATAAACTGAAGGTACGTGTTTACTCAACCTAAAAGTATATTAAGTTATTGGCCCTAGCACAGTGGCTAGTTTATAAATTTAGGTATTGCGGAACAGTTGCTGATGTAAAATTTGGTAATGGTTGAAATTTATAGTAAAAATAAGGTACTTATATTCCACTAGAGGCCCAGTACATGAAATTCATGCACTTGGGGGGTGGGGGGTCCTTCAGCCCAGCCTGCGCCCTCTCCAATCTGGGACATTCCTCTCACAATCCAGGGCTGCTGGCTCCTAACCACTCGTCTGCCTGCCAGCCTGATCGTCTCTAACTGTTCCCCTGCTGGCCTGATTGATACCCAACTACTCCCCTGCCAGCCTGATTGCCCCCAACTGCTCTCCCCTGCCCTCCGATAGCCCCCAACTACTCTTCCCTGCTGGCCATCTTGTGGGGCAATCATCTTGTGACGACGTGGAGGTGGCCATCTTGTGATGATGTGAGGGCATCTCAGGAGGGTGTGAGGGCCATCTAGGCTTTTATTAGTATAGATTTAGCCCAAACCCCATTGCCATAGAAAATTGAAAGTCTATAAAAGTTGACATAGTTCTTCTTAATGGAAATAGTCAGTACTTTACAATAGACAGCAAAACCCAAGGTACTAAAACTTTTAAAAAATTTTATCTTTAGGCAGTCCTAAAGGCAGGGCCCTGCTGTTAGTGTTGAACAAGCCCAGAGAGAACCTTGGAGTGATCTGCTTGAACCCTGTAGCTTCCTAGGGGTGCCTTTGACTCTGCTTCTGCTTTGGCTCTCTGTAGCTATAGGACATATAGGATAAGGACAGACCAGATCATAAGTAACGGCAAGTTTGTCCTTTATAATGTTATAACTGAGCTTGTGAAGACCCATCTTCATGTAATTCAAACCATGGATTGAGTGGCTAGAAGAGATAACGTTTGTTAGGAAAGGCGAGAGCATACCTCTTGTTGGCCCTGTTAAAAGGAGGTTGTTTTGAAAAGTGCTTGTAACCATCATTACTGTAGATAAACATAATTTTGTTTAAAATTTTAGAATAAGTTTTATTTTAGAAATTATAAATTAATTGCAACAATAGTAATTTCATGGGAAAACCTTATTATTTCCCTTTTTAAAAGTCTGTTTTTCATTTTGACCACTTTATTTTTGTATATTGAGTCTGCTTGCTACAAGTTTTTTTCTCCTAGGTTATATAGAGGCATGACCCCAATGCAGATCACTTTTGACATCCTATTGCTATTTATAAATATCCTATATAATAAAAGGCTAATATGCAAATTGTCCCCTCGACCAGGAGTTTTACCGGGAGTTCCACCAGGGGACGGGGCCAGCCCACCAACCGCCAGCGGCCCCTCCCCACCTGCCAGCCTCACTCCATTGGCCCCCATGGGGGTGGACCAGCTGGTCCCAACCATGCAGGAACCCGTGAACCAGTCCTCTAGAGTTCTATAATATTGAATATTCTCCTTAGAAGTTTTGTAAATAAAAGCAGTTCTGCTTTAGGTTTCTTAAAACAAGGTCAGGTTTTATTAAATAACTGAATTGTCTATTTCTTTCTCAACAGATAGCAGAGGGGAAACAAGAAGAAATCCAACAGAAAGGACAAGCTGAGAAAAAAGAATTACAACATAAAATAGATGAAATGGAAGAAAAAGAACAAGAGCTCCAGGCAAAAATAGAAGCTTTGCAAGCTGATAATGACTTCACCAATGAAAGGCTAACAGCTTTACAAGGTAAATTAGCTCATCCAGAAATAGATTTAATTTGATTTTTTCTTTTTATCTGTGAAATATATTTTTCTTGGACTTTTATTTACAGTACGGTTAGAACATCTTCAGGAGAAAACTCTTAAAGAATACAGCAGTTTAGGTAGGTATCATCAAATTTCTTAATAAAGCTGAATTTTATCATTAAATTTTTGATGTTTACTATTTCACACTGGGTTCTTACTTTCTTTAAGAGTTATATTTTACATATTAATTATAAAGTTTCTACACTCATGAAATTTCTTTTAAAAATATGCTTGATTGCCACCAGTGGGCACCATTGTTTAATCCTTTGAGATGAATGAAATTTTTGCATCTGAGATATTCCACTTAGAGATATTTAAATGAGAAAAATACAGGACCAGTTGGATTCTTTTTATTTTTATTCTTTCTTTATTTTTTTGAGGTTTATTGGAAGACTATTAAACAATCTTTCCTCTGAGTTGATAGAGGATGGCAAGTTGGACACTTCTTGTAAAAATAAATGTAAAGTGTTAGTAGGAATACAAAATGACATGGTTAGACGAGAGACCAGTTTTAAAGTATTCATTTCTTTGATCAGGCAATGATACACTGTCTTAATCCTAGGGATACAAGTTGATGACTTCTTACCTAAAATAAATGGAAGCACAGGAAAAGGTAGTGTAAAAAAACTTAAATATTTTTCTTTCATGATATCCTTTTACTTAAGCAGGATAGAGAGGTCAGGTTTTTAAGGTTTTAGTTGTTTGGAATGAAAAGCATGCTATTCATAGACCATTCAATTCCTTTGTTTGTAATTCTTAATGCTATAATCTATGGTTGGGTATCCTTTGTTATATGGAAATTCTGATTATTCAAATAATAAGAAAATAATATGGCTTTCCTCCCACTATATTTTTCAAAGAACTATACTATTATTTTCTTTTATCAAATACAGCTTCCTGGGGATAATTTCCCCTTCTCCCTTTAAAAAAAAAAAAAAAATATGTATATATATATATATATATATATATATATATATATATATATATATATATACTTTATTGATTTCAGAGAGCAAGAGAGAGGGAGAGAGAGATAGAAACACCAGCGATGAGAGAATCATCTATCAGCTGCCTCCTGCATGCCCCTTACTGGGGATTGAGCCTGAAACCTGGTTATGTGCCCTGACCAGGAATCTAACCCTGACCTCCTGGTTCTTAGGATGATGCTCAACTACTGAGCCTCGCAGGCTGGGGCAGTTCCCATTTTTAATATTTGTGCCTCAGCCAAGAGTTTACTTAACAGCCTATTGAGCCCTTGAACATGTTGTAGAAATTGCTTTTGTTTGATTCATTTATTTCATAGATCAGAGAAATCAGGGCCAGTCATTTCTGCCATCTGAAAAATCCTTTATTAGTTCTTGATACTCTGATTCTTCTTTCTGGATAGTTTGGGTAATCTCTTGCCAAAAATCTGTAGTCACTATTGGTTTTCCCAGGCTTCTAAATTCCTTCATTCATCAATATACCAATATACTCCTCCCTTCTGCATCTATCTAACTTTGAGTACCAAATAAGTGCCAGATTCTGCATTAGATGTTTGGAATACAGAATGAATAAAACTGTTTTCTGTGTTTGCAAATCCATGTGCTTCTCAGCTCAGTGTTTGTATAGATATTAGAGGAAGCTATCAAGGTTAATACCCAGAACTTCTTAAATATTATTTTCTTGTATGAGGGGATATCTTTCTAATTCTGGGATAGCAACCAAACTCTGATAAAGTTAGAAGGCACCTTTTTTTGTTTATTTTGTTTTTATTTGTTTTTTTAATTAAGTATTGGCAAAATAGGCTCAGGTAATTATGTTTCTGTAAACTGCAAGGTCAAGACCTAATATTGAATATGTAATGAATTTTGAAACAATTTTTAAAAAGTTTCACTAATTATTGTTATTTAACTGTTCTATATATGTTTTATAAAATATATTGACATTTTAAAATTCCAATTTGATTGAGTTCCAATTTGAGAATTTTTAAAGGTATAGTTTTATTCATTGTACTTTTTTTCTGTCTCTTAAGTATATTAAGCAAACAAATGTAAAATGACTTAAGTATCATCGTCTAAAAGCTTGTCATCCTTAAATGATTTTGTTTCCTGTTATTGCTTGCCTTTTTATTATCTTTCTGGCATGTGCATTTTTTTCAAATATATCACCCTTTTGATTTAGCATGCATTTATTTAATATATCAGTGTTAACTCAAGCTAAGAACATTCTGTTTCTTTAGTTAAGAGATTCCTTGAATATATTCTGAACCATCTTTATACTATTTAGAGTTGTCAAATTACTGCTTAAATTTTTTTTTGCCAGTTCCAATTGATGTATATGAGAATACTTGTAGATAACTCCTTGATTTAAGACTGAATAAGATATTTGGGATACTTTAAGGAATTCCTTGCTATTGCTATTTTTCCCTGTTCGTGTGTTTGTTTTTTGAATGGTGATAAATTGAGTAGTGTGAGAGTAACTAATGGAATATCTTTAAAGAAACAGAGTAGTAACTATCTGGATTTGCACAAAAACTTCATTACATCAGATTCAGTTACAGGGTGGATTTTGGAATAAGATGAATCTATTCTGAATTATTTGTGATAAAATAACAAGTCAGTGTTACCAAAGTCCATAGCCATAATGGGCGATCAGACATGATTTTAACTAAAATTACTCTATAAATAATAGAAAAACAGCTAAATATAGAAGAGAATATTTCAAAAATTAGAGGTTAAGATTAAAACTTCTCCTGTAAACTCCATTTTTGAAATTAAATCTATATAACATAGTTGCTATAAGTACAGATTTGTACTATAAATTTTAAATATATTTTTCTAATAAGCATAATTTGAATATATTTTAGAGGGTTTAGAAAAGCACTGTCTAATACATTTTTTTCTTATAGCTATTTTCACAGACCTTAATAACTTCAATGTCTTTAAGGCTTGTAACAGGGCTTTACTATTGCCAGCTTTCTCTAAATTTTTGCAGAAACACGAAAGCCACATACATAATTTATAAAATTTTTTGGTCACTACATTGAAAATATAAAAAGAAACAGATAAAATTTCATAACATATTTTAATAATAGAGTTAAATAACTCACTGTATCCAAAATGTTGCTTTAATATGTAGTTAATATTAAAAGATTATAAATGAAGTATTTCACATTCTTTTTTTCTTCTTCAATAAATTTTTTAAATCAGTCTATATTTATTTTACATTTACAGCACATCTCACTTTTTAAGGGCTCAGTAGCCACAAGTAACTAATGGCTACTATATTGGACAACACAGGTATAACAAATAAAAATCCATAGGAAATTCATATGTATAAATAAAATGCATTTTAAGTATCGTGGGTCTCTATTATGTTTCTGTATCTGTCCTTTTCTTTATATCTCTACAACCCTATTTAGTGTCATAGACACACCACACTCCTTTTGGATTATCACTAACATCTTTTAAAGTTTTGGCAAAGTAAGTTCCCAAGGGCCAGAATTCAAATAATAGGGTATTAAAGGTGTCATGATACATTCCTTTACATATATTATCTGAAAGACACTTCGCTAGTGTATCTGAGGAGATGGCTTTGTGGAAGTCATATGTATATTTACCTTTTCATATTAACCTTGTATTTCTAAACGGGCGTAGTAAACATTTTCATGTAGAATCCTGATATTAAAATCCGAGTAGATAAAAGGGTGATTTTTGGATTGATGACTAATGGTGGGATGTCCTGCATTAATAAATGTCATCTAACGTCCTGTGATGTTAGTATGAAATTTGGTTTCAAATAAGTTTTAAGAAGTCCTTTAGTTAGGGTTAAAATTTGGTTTCTAATGAGTTTTCATATTTAGCAGTGATGTTTGTATAATTTAAGTTTAAAAAAATGTTATAGCTCAGATAAGATTTATGTAAAACATCTTTTTTTTTTTTTATCTTGGTAATTACTATTGAATTGAGGGATCCTGTTTTGTATTTTTTGGCTCCAATTGGTGGATACTATGTATTAAACATTTTTTAAATTTCAAATTTCAATTGCAGTTAGCATTTTTCTTTTTTGGTACTATTTGTATCTTTGTTCTAGATATGTAAGGCATTAGTCTCTAAAACATTTTCAGTCTTTCTTTCTATGTTTTTGTCTTGTACTGATGGTGATTATAGACTGGAGGCTCTGCACACATGTATCTAGATAAAGGACAAGGGTAGATTTGAGTATGAGACTGAAGAAGGCTGTCAGTAAGGAAGTCAAGGGGGCTGATGAGTGATCAGGGGAGGAGTTTCCTGTCTCTCAAGCAAAGTTGAGTTGAAGGGTGAGGAAGAAGGAGGAGAAGAGAAAAAAGGAATTTTACAGAATGGTACTAACTCATTTTCCTCTTAGACCGGTCTAGTGCTTTCACACCTTCCAGATAATCATCATGTTGGAGTATATTTTTAACACTTGAACTCCTCAAAGATTCAAATATGTAATTGAAAGATGTTATCCAGATCTAGAAAGTAACTATTTGAATCAAAGTAAAGATTATTGTATTAAAAGAACTAAAACTTTTACTAAACTATTGTGTTAGATTTTGATTCTCTGCACTAATTAGAAACCAAAAAACAGCCGAAACCGGTTTGACTCAGTGGATAGAGCGTCGACTTGCGGACTGAAAGGTCCCAGGTTCAATTCCGGTCAGAGGCATGTACCTTGATTGTGGGTACATCCCCAGTGGGGGGTGTGCAAGAGGCAGCTGATAGATGATTCTCTCTCATCGATGTTTCTAACTTTCTATCCCTCTCTCTTCCTCTCTGTAAAAAAATCAATAAAATATATATATTTTTAAAAAGAAACAAAGAAAAAAAGAAACCAAAAAACAAATTCTATTTGACCTAAGGAAAACCATTTACCAATCTCCTATTTTCAAATGTGTAGGCATTTATTTTAATCATTTGAACAGAAATAATATAGTGCTTTGATAGTATATGAAGTATAGATTAAAAGGCTCAAAAGGTAAGATTGGCCCTGGTCTGGTGGCTCACATGGTTGGAGTGTTGTCCCAGACCAAAAAAGTTGTGGTTCAGTTCCCAGTCAGGGCATATTACTACATTTTGGGTTAAATCCCCAGTTGGGAGGCGCCTGATGGGTGTTTTTCTCCCTCTCCCTCACCCTGCTCTCCCCTCCCCCGTTACGTACTCCCTCCCTCTCTCTTTGTCTCTAAAAATCAATGAAAGACATATCCTCGCGTGAGGATTAAAAAGAAAATTATGTTTTAAAAAAGGAAGACTGAAATGAAAGTTTAAAAATTAAATATTACATTATTTTCTTTAAAATTTTAAAGAATTCTTTATGGTATTCTTAAAATACCTTTCCTCTTAACTAAGACGAATAATTTCAAAAAGGGTGTTAGAAAGTCATTTGAAAATGTATTCAGTAAGAATAAATGTAAAATTTTGAAATTAAGATTATGTATTAGGCTCTCATGGAGAAAAGTATGTTTTTAAAATGTTACAAAGTCTTTAAAGCAATATTTTTCTATGTTTTTTTTTTTTTTTTTAATAGAAGTTACACCTTTAAAAGCTAACCATTCGGGGTATAAAATAATGATTATATAACTACAATTTTTAGTCATTTCACTTTAACTCCAAAAATATATCTGCTGTTGATATTAAACTTTTATTAATGGTATTCAGAATTACCCATGTTGAAACATTTCAGTTTTTCTACCTTTGCTGTTGGTTTTCAAAAACAGCAATAAACTCTATCCTTAAAGGTGTTTCTTTTTTTATTAGAGCGCTTGCTTTCAGAGAGTGGCGGGGACTGCACTTTTATTCATCAGTTCATAGAATGCCAGCGTGAGTACGGAGTGTTTTTCACATCATTTTAATGAAGTAAGGGGCTCAAATTGAAAAATGAGAGGGAATGAAGATCTCAACATGTTTGTTATTGTAGTGGTGCACAAAGGACCATCTTTAGACAGCAGTGAACCCCTTCATACTGTTTATGTTTCTCTCTTTTGAGAAAAATGTTTCTGTATGAACATTTCGTATGGCCCACAAAAACAAAGATAAAGTTTCAAACTTGTTAATTAAAAATAATTATTGAGTGGGGAAGAAAATAGAAAGTCTACACCTAAACTTAAGAGATAGTAATATTAACCAGTTTTACTACGGCTTAAGTCACAGATTTGGATTTTGAGGTTCTTAAATAAATTTCTTAAATGGTAGATTAAAAACAATGATTTACTTCAGGCACTCGGGTATGAAAATGACCTTCGGGTAGCAGGAGCTTTCTAGGGAAGGAGTAGCAGCAGATTGTCCTAGAGTCTGACATGAACTACCTCCCCTCGGGCTACCTTTAATATATTTTTTAAACGATAGGTTGATTTTTGAGGTGATTTATACCTCTGCTGAATTCTGAACAAAAGTATTGTGAATTCTAGCTTACTTGAAAATTACATGGCTACTTAAATTTGTAACAGTCACAGCTTGAGGTAGTATCTTCATCTCGTTAGTGACAAAGGTCACTGCATAGTAAATTCATTGATGACTTCTATACTTTTTCCTATCAGACACACATTTTGTCAGGCATTTCTTCTTCCTCTTTACTCTTACTTTTGAAATGAGTGATTTTTTCAAGTTTCTGTGCTCATGAATTCACTTTGTGGGTGTGCACGCATGTGTGGTAAGCTCCTCTCCCACCCCATCTCAGAGTACTTGAGGTTGTAACGGTTACTCCTGGTAATTGTAGCAGACATTAACTCAATAGGTCAAATGTTATACTCTTTAGAGATGTTTTAAGGGATTTCATTTAATCGTTTTAGAAGAGCTTCTGTTTTTGTCCATTTAGAGACTATAATATTGAGTATAAGTTTAATATTACTTTGAGGCAAATGATTAAATAAATATGACATATTTCTTTCTCCTTTAAAGTTTTATAAAGCAAAAATAAGTGTATATTTTTATCTTTTGATAACTAAATCTCACTTTTACAGGAAATTGGCACAGGGATTTGGGACAAAATAATTGGTACCCACTGAAACCAACTTAGAGTAGAATATATTATATGAACTATAAACCTTTAGGAGAAGGATTTTATACTTAGTTTTATTACATGTGACCATTTTTTTATGTTATTTTTATTTTGACTTTTGGGATTTATATTTGAATGCAAAGATATAAGAACAGAGGACTATCAAAAAAATGTAATACTAAGTTACAATTTGCAAAAATGATTTGAGATATTATAAAATATGTAAAATAATTACCTGTAGTTATAATGCAGAACAAAGTTTGTATTAAAAAAAAGAAAAAAACAACTTGGGAAACTTTTATTGGTTTACAGAGAGAAAATGGACCAAATAAACATTCAGAGGCAGAGCAGAAGTTGAGTAAATTACAGCAATCCCCTCAATGGGAATATCAGTCAATAATATGTTTACGGGGACTATGTAACGGCATGGTAAAATGCTAAATGTGGTACACGTGGCTTGGGGTTAGTGGTGGATAAGAATTAAAGTCCTGTTCTTGTGGACAAAGAATGAACCAAAGAACAGGAACAAAGTATTTCTACACATTTGAATCCACTAGGTCTCTAAGTGCAAATAGTGAAAGTTTGGACTGTAAGTTCAGGTAGCTAGGGATATAGCCCATTATATGAATCTGTTTGGTTCCTGAGTTTCAGGAGCAAGAGTTTGGTTAATAAGAATACCAGTTTTATATTAAAACTAGGGGCTCTTTAAAAGAACTGTGGGCCACAAGGCTGCAGTGAGCACAGGGGCAGGTCATTGTTCCCCCTCCTGGCCCCTCCTGCCAAGGCTCCCGGTCCCTTTTCTGCCTTGTCTGCTACCAGCCCCGCTCCCACAGCCGCTGCTCACAGGCGCTGAGGGCATGGAGGATTGGGACTGGCACCAGCAGTGGGTGCAAGCGGGGCTGGTTCCATCAGCGGGTGTGAGCGACGGCTGCTGCCCTAATCACCTCTCAGAAGCAGGGAGAGGTGGAGAAGCTCTCAGAGGCGATTAGGGCCAGCAGCAGCCACTTGCACTGATGACTGTGCCAAGCAATCAGGACCGGTGCCAGGTGCCAGCAGCGGGTGTGAGTAGGCTGATGCTGGCAATGAGTAAAGCCGTGGCTCTGGCACCAGCAGCAGGTGCAAGCATCACGCACCCGCTGATAGCGCTGAGCAATCAGGGCCGGTGCCGGGCACCGGCAACGGGTGCAAGTGGCAGATCTGGCACTGGCAGCAGGCAGCAGATGCAAGCACCCAGTGGGACTGTGGCGCATGAGTGCAAAGTATTTTCAGTAACCACCAGAGGCTCACTCAGATGACAGCAACCTGCGCCCCGCCTTGGTCTGGTGCCCCCATTCACCTGCTCCACCATCCCGCTGCAGCTAATGCCTGCCATGTTCCGCACTCTGCTGCCTGCTGCTGAGTCTTACCAGGTTCCGCACGTGCCCCCTGGTGGTTAGCGCTTGTCATAGCAACTGGTTGTTTGGATGTTCCGCCATTCAGTCTATTTGCTTATTAGGGTTTTATATATAAATATATAGATTTTCCAAATATGTTTTATTCCTTAAATAGTCAGACTTGACGTAGTAAGGGTTATCTCTAGTTTGATTTGTTGTCCTGGGACATTTTCATTATTTTGTGACAAGCTGCTATTATAAAAATTGTTGTATATAATAAGTTATGGCAAACAATGCAATTTCGGCAAAAATCTTCCTCAAGTGAACTTCTGAAATAATTTTGGATTATTTTTGACAAGCACATACAAACTTTTTTACTATTATTTTTATTGATAGGCATCTTGAGCTGATTTATGATCTTGAACATGAAATCTGTATTTCATGTTCTTGTTTCCAGTCTTTTAAAAAGCAAATGTTAAATACCTAGCTTTCATTATTTATTGTGTTTCTCTACTAAATTCACCTGCGTTTTAAAAATAAAAAAGCAATAGTTGGCTTCTGTAGGATTCTGCAAGTCTATTGTTAATTTATTGGGAGATTTTTTTCTGTTTATGTGTATGAATCCATAAGAAACTGTGGTTAGTGGCTCTCTCCATTATAAAGTAATTTTGAGAAAATTGAGTTGAAGCACATTTTTATTTGTTTTCTTTTATGGTAAAACACACTGTCTTTCTTTTTATTCTTTTTAGGAGAAAAGCTTTTAATCCCAGGCAAAGAGATTAGATTTAAGCAGACTTTAATTCCAGAACTGTGAAGTAAATTTTCTGTATAAAAATACACTATATGAAAGCTACAATTAACCAGTAACTTTATTAAAATTTGCTTAAAAGGTCTAGCAATATTTCCTTTAGAGTTTCAGACATGAGATTTAAAGAGAACTTCATATTCCATATTCCCTGCAAATTTTAGTTACTCAAGGTTTACCATGAAACTTAACGTGTTGAGACTTTTGTGTTCTGCTAACGATGCTTTCTCAGTTAAATTGTGCATCTCTAAATCTGTTTTATAAGTATTTTTGAACTCTGTCACTTGATTAACTTGTATTCTGAGTGAAAAGATAAAGGGTAAAAGGGGGAGGATTTGAGGACACATAGAGACCTTCTATCACTTAGCCTTCTTTGGACCCTGACTCTCCCTTCGATTGCTCTTGATTGCTCTTGCTACTGTTTGTCCAGGAGAGGGCAGAGGCATCAATGCTGGATACCTGAGGAACTTTGCTCTGAGAGCTCCTTTGTAGATGTAAATTATGCCCTCCTCTAAGGGCCTCTCCCTTTTGATGATGGTCAAAAAGTACCCTGAAATAAACCTCATGTCTTTGAATTCTTTGTTTTTTCAAATTTATACTCATCAGTTCTACTGTTTGGTAGGTTCCCTACAGGAATGCCTGCACATATATATAGGGTACGAATTTAAGAATTTTCATAGCCAATACTTCAAAAGTACCCAAAAGACCATCAGTAGTCAAATGGATAAATACAATGAGATATATTGGATAAAAGAAGCCTGATACAACAGAATATATACTGTAGTATTTCATTTACATAAAAGTCAAAACCACTAAAATTCTATTACTTACTCATGCATATATAGGTATTGTGGCTATAAAGAAATGTAAGAAATAAAATACCGTAGAACTCAGCATTGGAAAGGGGAATGTGTAAGGCTTTGGGGGAAGGGATTAGGTTCTGTTTCTTGATTTGGGATGTAGTCATACAAACATTTACTTTAAAAAGGTTTATTAACATTTACTTTTGTGTTTTATGCCTTTTTTTGCATGTTGTTTTCACAATATGGTTTTAAAATAGGAGAAAATGAATAATTATGTCTCTAGAGTATCCCTCAAAAAATAGGGAGTTTTCATAAGAAAGAAAATCCTCTATTTTCTCTTCCAGCTGTGTCAAGGTAAATAGCTCTTTTAAGACCTCCAGTGTCCATACTTGGAAGTTTTAGTCTATATCCCTGAGAGGTCTGTTATTTTTAATCCTCCTAAAAATAACAGAATAAAAATAGCAGAATTAAAAATAAATAAATTTTTAATCCACTCCAAGTTTGTGAACCAGTGATTAAACACTTTTTAAAAAATAATATATTTTTCTTCCTCAATCACAGGCTACTAACAATTCACCAGATTTGATAATAAATATAACTTTAAATAATGTCAATAGTGATTAGTAACAGCAGGTATTTATTATTTAGCACTTATAAACTAGTTCTATTCAAAACTTTTTATATGGGAGAGAATTTAAGATGGCTGCATAGGTAACACCTAACTGCAGCCTCACACAACAATTTCAATAAAATACAACTAAAATACAAAATGGACATTACCCAGAACTATAGGAAAGTCAACTGACTGGAAATTCTACAACGAGAAGGAAAGAGAAAACCAGAAGAAAAATCAGAGGAGCTGTAAAAACCTAAGGTACGGAAACACATTGCGCGCGCGGAGAGGACGAAGCCAGAGAGGAGAGGGAGGCTGAGTGCCTGGCTGGCGTTCCCTAGCGGGAAGGAGATAAAAGCTCCGGACTGTGCTGAACCCCAGACCTGACAGCACTGAACCCCAGTTCTGGGCTAGATCCTGGGGACCCAGGCTCTTACAGAGGGAGCCTGGGCTGTGAGGTGGAATCTCGGGGGAGTGGCGAAAGGTAGAGCCCCGGAGTTGCACACATTGCACTCAGAGAACGGGCGGTTGACTGTGCTGCTGGATTGCCCTAGCGGGAAGGAGACAAAAGCTCCAGACTGCTCTGAACCCCACTTCCAACTGAACTGAACCCCAGTTCTGGGCTCATTGGGGGAGAGCCTAGACTGTTTGATAGCAGGCGAAACTCAAGGGCACCTTTCTCTCAGAGGTGCTTGCAACCTTTACTGAAGAACCTTGAGGAATACTCAGACTCAGGAACCTCAAAGGGCGTGGCTGACGGAAGCCAAGGCTGTAGACTCCACCCTGAAACTCCGCCCCATCCAAGCTGAACACAGACTTTTAAGGCTACCAACTCAGGGAAGCTGCGAAAATGCTGAGACAAGGAAACAGATCACAAACAATAGAAATGGAGGACAAAAAGCAACTGGATATAGAGTTCAAAACCACGCTTATAAGGTTTTTCAAGAATTTTCTAGAAAAGGTCAATAAGACCTATGAGGATATGAAAAGCGATCAACTCGAAATAATAAGGGATCAACAAAAAATAATAAGGGACCAACAAGAAATAATAAGGGATCAACAAGAAATAAAGAATACATTCTCTGAAGTAAAAAATATTATACAGAGTCCTAAAAACAGAATGGAAGATTGCAAGAATCAAGTCAAAGATTTGGAATATAAAGAGCCAGAAGATACTCCTCTGCAGAAGCAGGGAGACAAGAGAATCCAGAAAGTTGAAGATAATGTAAGAAACCTCTGGGACAACTTCAAGCGAACCAACATCAGAATTATGGGGGTCCCAGAAGAAGAGAGAGAGCAAGATACCGAAAGAATACTGGAAGAAATAGTGACAAAAAACTTCCCCCACCTGGTAAAAGAATTAGACCTACAAGTCCAGGAAGCGCACAGAACTCCAAACAAAAGGAATCCAAAGAGGACCACACCAAAACACATCATAATTAAAATCCCAAGAGCAAAAGACAAAGAGAGAATATTAAAAGCAGCAAGAGTGAAACTGGTAGTTACCTATAAAGGAACACCCATACTATTGTCAGCTGATTTCTCAACAGAAACCATGCAGGCCAGATGGGAATGACAAGAAATATTCAAGGTGATGAATAGCAAGAACCTACAGCCAAAAATAATCTACCCAGCAAAGCTATCAATCAGAATCGAAGGCCAGATAAAGAGCTTCACCAATAAAAAAAAAAAGCTAAAGGAGTTCACCACCACCAAACCAGAATTATATGAATTGCTGAAGGGGGTTCTTTCGGAAGAGAAAGAAAATAAAGATAAAAATTGTGAACAACAAATATATAACTATCAACAAGTGAATCTAAAAACCAAGGGAATTAAAAAACCTGATGAACAATATTATCTGGTGAATATAATAGAATCAGACGTATGGAAGGGTAGTGGACTGATGATTCTCAGGGAAAAGAAGAGTGAGGAGTGCGGGAAGAGACTGAACATAAACTGTGCACCTATGAATGAGGACAATGGGGGGTGGGGAAAAGGCAGAGGGTGGGGTAGGAACCTGGTGGAGGGGAGGGGGAAATGAGGAACTTTTGTAATAATAAAGGTTTATTAAAAAAATAATAAAATAAAAAATAATGAAAGGAAGAAGAAAGTTAAAAAAAAAAACACAAAACTTTTTATATGTATTTAATCCTTAGTGCACATGTGTCAAACACAAGGCCCGCGGGCCAAATCCATCCCGCCAGGCCTTGCAATTTGGCCCGCACCGCGCTGTCATCTCTGCACTCTGCTGCATTTCCATCACAATGACAGTTTATGACTGTTCAGTAAACCATTCGGCCCCCAACTTAGGCTGGATTATAGATTTTGGCCCCTTCTCTGATTGAGTTCGACACCCCTATCTTAGTGTTAGAGTGAGGAAAATATTCAAATAATTTTTCCAAGTTTGATCCCTTTAAAAATTCATTTATTCACCAAGAATTTAGTAAGTATCTACTACCCTGTTTCCCCGAAAATAAGACAGTGCCTTATATTAATTTTTTCTCCCAAAGTTGCGCTAGGTCTTATTTTCAGAGGATGTCTTATCTTTCCATGCGCTAGGTCTTATTTTTGGAGGATGTTTTATTTTCGGGGAAACACGGTATGTATGTACCAGGCATTATTTTAGCTGTTGTGGGTACAGAAATGAACAAGACAAAGAGAGCTTTGCCTTCATGTTGTTTATATTTCCTTAAAGAGACAAAAACTATTATATTAGGTAATGATGAGTCCACTGAAGAAAAATAAAATATAATGCAGTAGGGAGCGACAAAGGTAATAATATATGTGATTTGAACAGAGATAGTACAAAACTGAGTGAGTAATACATGTACCTGGGGGAAAATCTGTGAGATAGAAACCATGTGAAAACCCAAGGCGGATTTGAAATTGGAGTTTTAGAATAATAAAAATGCTTTAAAAAAAATAAAGGGCTAATTAGTAAATATTTTAGGCTTTGTAGGCAATAAAGTCTCTGTTGGGACTGCTAATCTCAGACATTGTAGTGGAAAGTAACCATGGTCAATCTGTAAATGAATGGACCTGTCTGTGTTCCTATAAACTAGTTAACAAATAGGCAGCAGGCTGGATTTGGCCCAGTGGGGCTGTTGATGACTGACCCCTAGGCTGGATCACATGGGCCTTATAGGTCATGATAGGGACTTCAGATTTTATTTTAAAGGTGAGAAAATTGTGTGTGTTTTTTAAATATATTTTTATTGATTTCAGAGTGGAAGGGAGAGGGAGAGAGAGAGAGATAGAAACTTAAATTATGAGAGGGAGTTATTGATTGGCTGCCTCCTACACATCCCCTATTGGGGATTGAATCTGCAACCCAGGCCTGTGTCCTTGACCAGAATCAAACCCTGGATTCTTTAGTCCGCAGGCTAACAATTTATCCACTGAGCCAGACCAGCAGAGTGAGAAATTTTTAAGCAATAAATTACTTCTGATATGATATGTGTTTATAATTTTTTAAACAATGTGTTACTTAAATCTTCAACATACTAAAGAAAATTTAGAATGGCTTTCAAAGTCTGTGTTTATATTATTTTATTATTTGCTATATTCATGTAACAAGCATTTGTGGACCTTGTATTTTATGTCAGAATTGTATTAGTGGAAAGCAACCATGGACAATCTGTAAATTGCCCAATATAAAATTATGCCTGCTTTCTGTACACAATAAATTCCTAGACTTATTACATTTCTCTTGATAATCTTTGAGGAATACCTAGTATTGTAACTGGTGCATAGTTGTAAATATTTGAAGGAATCTTAAAAATTCAGAGTATATTGGGAAGGATAGACATAGAAAGTTGAAATAGCTTAATAGAGATATGAATTGAAAAGGAATGGAAAGAAGGGGAGAGAGAGATACCAAGTCCATCCAGAGGAAAAAGGAAGAGAAGATAAATTTCATTTTAGACAAGATGAGATTAAGTACCTGTAAGATTGCTGGGTGAAGATATTTGGGAAGTAGTAAAATAATAGGATTCTGAGACCTAAAAGAGAGGTCTAAATTAGGCATCAATATTTAGAAATTATAAATGTGGCTCAGTTGGTTGGGTGTAGTCCAGTGCACTGAAAGTTGCCAGTTCAATTCCTGGTCAAGGAACTTGCCCCAGTTTTAGGCTTGCTTCCCAGTAGGGGATGTGTAGGAGGCAACTGAGAAGTTTCACTCTCACATTGATGTTTCTCTCTCTCCCTTCCTCTCTATAAAAATCAATTTAAAGTCTTTTTTTAAATAATGTAGCATATAATGTCATTAAAAATAATTTCGTTGTTGACAAGAGATCTCGAAGACTAACACATATTTAGATCACAATTAGAAGAAAGGAAAGCCAATGAAAGGCTAAGATAGAAGGAATGAGCAAGAAATAGGTGGTATCTTATAAAAGTCAAAGAATTTTAAAAGGGAGGAAGTAAATTTTTTATTAAATATGTACCCATTCATAGTAAAAGATTATAAAAGACATAAAATCACAAAGACAAAGAGAATGGGAGTGGAGACTACAACAGATAATAGATGTCAACAGAATTTTGGAGGATATAAAACAGATAATTGTGTAGTAGGAGATTTGGGTTTTTATTCTTTTTTAAAAAAATATGTTTTTATTGATTTCAGAAGGAAGGGAGAGCTTGAGAGAGATAGAAACATCAGTGTTGAGAGAGAATCATTGATCAGCTGCCTCCTGCATGCCTCCTACTGGGGATCAAGCCTACAACCTTGAAACAAAAAAATAGGAAGCAGAATAAAATTGTTATTATTATTTTTAATCTTCACCCAAGGATATTTTTCTATTGCTTTTATATAAGTGGAAAGGAGGAGGGAAGGGAGAGTGGGAGACAAAATATTGATGTGAGAGAGACATATTGGTTGGTTGCCTCCCACATGCACTCCTACCAGGACGGGGAAGGAGCCTCCAGTTTAGGCACATACTCTTGGCCAGGAATCGAACTTGAGTCCTTTCGATGCGTGGGACAATGCTCAACCAACTGAGCCACACTGGCAGGACTTACTTTGGCTTTTATTAAAGGAGGCTGGGGCAAAGCGTGCCACATACTGTAAAGAGCCTAAATGGGAGGAGAAAATTGAAAAGGAGCCATGGGTTTGGACAGATAGGCGGTTATAGTGATCTTGGAGAAGTTTTGATTATTGAGTTGTGGGTGTAGACCAAGTTGTAATAGGCTGAAGAGTGAAAGAATAGAGAAATTGTGTCACATATGGCAAAAGTGTAAATTGAAGGAGACCAACTGACATACAGGGTTAAGTAGGAATATAAAGGATAGCTATATCCTCCTCCTCAGTGAAATGCAGAATATGAAAATCTGACTTTAAATAAATTATAAAGAAGCTACATAATACATTTACAGATAATCCCCTATAAAAGTTTTTAAATATTTATTTTTTAAATACTTAACTTTTCTAAATTGATTCGTTTGATTAAAAATAAATGTTATATAGGCATCTCTGCTAAATAGTATCAATAAGGAAAAGTAAATTATTGGTATAACATAATTTATATTATTTCTTTATTTAAATAACATGCCTTCTCAGAATTCCTTTATTTCAATTTAATATCCTTGATTTAAATAGGATTGCTTTGTTTGATCTGAGTACTTTTTTTTTAAATTGCTAGGCTTTAAAATGAAAATAAAAGGTAAATTGTTCCCCTACCTCCAGATTTCTGCATTAATCTGATTGTTCTATTAGAGTTTGATTTCTCTGAGTTCCCCATTCAGGGTCTAGTTCTTGTTCAAGCCTAGTCATGGGAGTAATGTTATCATCTTTAAATTTGGTCATGGAATGTGTTGCACAGACTGCCCTGCTCAGGGAAATGCTATTCGGTTTGGGCTTGGGTAGTAACGTTTATTTTCTTTGGCAGAGAAGCTGATCGTCGAGGGGCATCTAACCAAAGTGGTAGAAGAAACAAAGCTTTCAAAAGGTTTGTGTTCTGTGGGATTTTTCTGTGGGTTTCCCGACTCTTGGATAATGAAGGTTAGTGTATATTTTCAAGGTCATTGTATTTTTAAAATCAGTTTATTTCTTATAGCTCAAAAAGTGGCAGTCCTGTAATAGTGTCATATAATAATATAAAATAGTTGGAATTCTGTCTTAAGAAGAATAACTTCACTGGAAAGTTTCTTTTTAAAAGGGTATATATGTGTTTGTTTATAAGTGCTTAGAATAGGTTTCGTTAGGTATTAAGATTTGCTGCTATCTCTGTCACTTCAGCTTTGATCTCAAATACAATGTAAATCTTATTTGAAACAACAGGTAAAAAATGTTTGCAGTTCATTTTGGGGGGATATTATACCTTTAACATTTATTATGATAATATTTTCTTCATTGTTGAATCTCAATTTGATTTAAACAAAAGTAAATACATAGGATCTTCTTATATTTTATCATGAATAGTCCTATACTTGCCTGAAGTATTTTATTCTGTTAATTGTTTTCTGATACAATTGTCAGACTTAGAGAAGAAAAGTGAGTTTTAAAGCCTCATAGTGTCAAGTCACTTTTGTGCATAGGGAAATCAGGCAAATTTTATGGGATATGCTTCTGATTATTCTAGGACTTCTTTCAGAACATACCAGTTTAAAATCTAAAGCCACATTCCCAATTATTTTGGTCAGTTAAAACAATGAGTGATAAAAGTTTGGAATACTCAATTTCAGTATATTCTATTTAATGAAAATAATTGGATTTATTTGGCTTTTAAAAATATTCCAAAAATATTTTAAAGGATAGTGTTATTTCAAATATCTGGTGGCTTCCATTCTGAATTTTGTGCATGGCAAATGCCATATTTGGGGAAAGAATGCATAGAGTATGCTCCACTAATATTGTTCTGGCAAGCAGGCATTGAGTTTCAGAACGTGAACTATTTTTAGTATGTATGGCAATTTATTTCATCTTATTAAAGTGAGATGAGAACAGACTTTAAAATAGCTTGTACTTCATCACCTAAATATCTATTCAGATTAGTTGGTTGAATAAGCAACACTCTAAGTGGAAGTAAAGCCTTTGGTGGAAAAATGAATGCTTCTTTAATTAAAGAAAAGTATCTTGATGCTTCTTTTTAATGCATTCCTAATTAAACTATATTTTCTCAAAATTAAAAGATGTTGTTTTTGAAAGAGGTTTGTGCAGTCTTACTGATTTCCTTTTGAAATTTGGCTATAAAATATCTATTGAACGTTTTAAAGAGGATGCTTTTTGATCTAGCAGTTTTACTTCTAGCCTTTTAAAAAAAAAAATATATATATATATACATACATACATTTTTTTTTTTTTTTTTTTTTTTTTTTTACAGAGAGGAAGGGAGAGGGATAAAGAGTTAGAAACATCTATGAGACAGAAATCGATCAGATGCCTTCTGCACATCTCCTTACTGGGGATGTGCCCACAACCAATGACCTTGACTGGAATCGAACCTGGGACCTTTCTGTCCGCAGGCTCACGCTCTATCCACTGAGCCACTTAGGGTTGGCCTTTTTATCTTAAGGAAACGATTAAACAAATGTGCAAGGGTATTTGTTTTAGTGTTACTTTTTTGGTTTTGTTGTGCTTGTTTTTTTATTTAATTGGTTTTTGTTTTGAGAGGGAGAGAGAGATCAATTTATTGTTCCACTTATCTATGCATTCATTGGGTAATTCTTGTATGTGCCCTAACCAGGGATCAATTCCACAACCTCGGCATATTGAGACAACATTTTAACAACTTAGTTACCCAGCCAGGGCCTGTTTTAAAAACCAAAAAGAGAAAAATATAGGTGTCCATTAATAAATTATAGCAAATAATCCATGCAAGAGAATAGAATACACCCTTTAAAAATAATAATACAGATACAAGTTTTATATACCCAGAGATTTTTTATCACCAGTCAGCATTTTACTAGTACTTCTCACAATAAACATGCAGAGGTAATACTTGTAACAAACTTGATGGCTGAAATAAGTTACATTTTAAATATTTTATATCTGGCTATAAAGTATTTTCTTTTGGATCTGGCCAAATTGTGTTATTTTTGTTTTATTGATAAACTTTTTAGGGGAATTTTCTTTTCTGCATTGAAAGTATTGATTGCTAGAAATTGCCAGTTATCAGCTGTACAGTCTTAATATTGTCTTCATATATTTTACCTAATGCAAAATGTAATCATTGACTGTATATGCTTTTTATTTAAGCCCTTACTCAACTTGCAGTTAATGTGTATTTACAGTTGCTTTAGGGGTGAAAGTAGGAAGAAAGTAGTAGACAGCTGGATTGAACGTCAAGTTCTACCACTAGCCATATGCCATCAGATACTTACTTTAGTTCTTTAAACCTCGGTTTCCTTATTTGTAAACAGGGATTAGATTGGTAATATTTAATTTGCAGGGTTTTGTGGGAACTTAATGAACCATTGCTTATAAAGCAGGGAGCAGCCCTGACCGGTTTGGCTTAGTGGATAGAGCGTCGGCCTGTGGGCTGAAGGGTCCAGGTTTGATTCCGATCAAGGGAATGTACCTTGGTTGCGGGCATATTCCCAGTGGGGAGTGTGCAGGAGACAGCTAATCGATGTTTCTAACTCTCTATCCCTCTCCCGCTCTGTAAAAAAAATCAATAAAATATATTTATAAATAAATAAATAAAGCAGGAAGCACCATACTGGTATTCACACAAATGTTAGTTCTCCTTTTCCTTTTTTTTTTTTTTTTTTAAATATGTTTTTGTTGAATTCAGAGAGAAGAAGGGAGATGGAGAGAGGAATAGAAACATCAATAATGAGAGAGAATCACTGATTGGCTGACTCTTGCACACTCCCTACTGGGTTTTGAGCCTGCAACCCGGGCATGTGTCCTGACTGAGAATTAAACCCTGACTTCCTGGTTCATGAGTTGACACTCAACAACTGAGCCACACCAGCCTGTCATCTCCCCTTTTCCTTCTTACCCTGATCCTTAACCTTGCTCTATTTCCTGGTTCTAATGGTATACCAAGTGGTGTGTGGCCCATATGTTTGTTTTGCCCATCCATTGTATGTCCTACTCAAAGATACAGTGAAAATAGTCACCTTGTTTTGGATTTCCCATTTTGGGAGTAGTTTTAGTATTGATGTTGGTAGTTATATTTTTATTTCCTTCTGTATACTATTGGTATGTATCTTAATGATTAAATACCGCAGAGAAATGAACCAGTAATTACATTTAAAATTTTTTTTAATTGATTGGGGTGACATTGGTTACTAAGGTCTTTTAATACTAGAAAGTTGGATGCTGTTTCATAGCTGAAGAATAGGGGTAGATACTTTACCAATCATTTGTTGTGTCTTATGCTTCATTCTTAAATAGATTTGGTTTGCCTCTATATAATTCTATATAATAAAAGGCTAATATGCAAATTGTCCCCTTGGGAGTTCAACCAACCGGGAGTTCGACCACTTGCTATAATATGCGCTAACCACCAGGGGGAAGTGTGGAACAAAGGAAGGCCCTGATCAGCCCTGATCACTAGCCAGGTCTAGAGACCCTACCGGTGCACGAATTTCGTGTATCAGATCTCTAGTAACTATAATATCAGGACATAAATATGGTGGACCATGAGTTGACTTGGTAAAACTTTTCTTTTTTATTTACAGTAGATTTGTACCTTCAATCATCCTTTTTTTTTTTAAAGCAACTATGAACTGTGCACTGTTCTATGCAATGTGGGTGGGGGGGGGGGGAGGGTATAACAACAAAACTGAAAAGATCCCTACCTTCATAGAACTTATTTTCTAGTAAGCCTTAATGAAAGGGTTGGACCAACTTTTAAGGCAATTTTACCTTTCTGAATACAAAACAAATGTTCTTTCTAAACCAGAAGAATGCTTTTGAAAATATATCCCTCTTGGTTTTACCTCGATATCTTGATCATAAAATTGCCAAGAATATAAAAAATCAGAAGAAAGTCATTTTTCTGTTTTCCTTTCTGTTCCCCCAGAGTGGTTCATTTTGTATCTATGTAGATTAGATGTACTAGCTGCCTTATTTGAGACTGTAACTTTGTGATCAAAACTAGGACATTTGGGAATATCTGATTATAGCACGTTATGAATGCACCAGAACAGATTGGATGCCCATGGGCCTTCATGGCCAGTGATTTCACTTCTAATCTAAGTTCCGTCTCTCAGTAGTCAACCTTTGACTAGAAAAGACAGTGAGAAAAGAAGCAAAGGCTTTTTGTAATCCATCATCCTTTTACATGGTAAGCCACAAATTCTAGGGGTGTTCTTAAATGGAATAGCCATTACAAGTTATATTTTAACATTATATTTAATTTTGACAGTAATGATTTTAGATAGATTTCTGATTGTTTCCAAAATGGAAAATGTCTTCATTTAGTTGACTATAAGACAGTGTATATTCACTATAATTTTTCAAAGTAATTTATGACTATGTGAGGTTAGAAAAGGAGCAATTAGGCATCAATCAGGCCAGTAGGGGAGTGGTTAGGGGGCAATCAGGCTGGCATGCAGAAGTGGTTAGGGACATTCAGGCAGGCAGGCAGGCGAGCAGTTAGGAGCCACTAGTCCCCATTGTGAGAGGGACACCTACCCTCGTGAATTTCATGCATCAGGCCTCTAGTGATACAATAAAGAAGATGCAACAAAAAGAATCAGCATGCATTCTAACTGGTTTGGCTCAGTGGATAGAGAGTTGGCCTGCGGACTGAAAGGTTCCAGGTTCGATTCCAGTCAAGAGCATGTACCTTGGTTGCGGGCACATCCCTGGTAGGAGGTGTGCAGGAGGCAGCTGATTGATATTTCTCTCTCATTGAATGTTTCTAACTCTCTATCCCTCTCCCTTCTTCTCTGTAAAAAGTCAATAAAATATATTTTTTTTAATTAAAAGAAAATGGAGTGGCATGCTGGAGATAGATATGAAGACTTCCTTAGAGGTGTTGAATCTTACAAAATGAATAGGTTAAGTAGAGAGAATGGTCATTGAGTTTAGGGGAATTCAACTTAAGCAAAGAATTGCAGGTCATAATGAGCTGACATGCATTGACTTTCTAAGAGGCTGGCCTAATTGAAAAAGAGCTCATATGGGAATTAATGCAGGGTCAAGGTTGTGGCTAATTGGCTGTGACCTTGTGGAAATAGGGAGATGCTAAAAAATTATGATTAGAGAAACAACCATCTCTGTAAATAGTATCATAATGCATATCATAGTATACACAGATGTGTATTTGAGAACCTAGGGCCTAATTAATTCCCGGCCACCTTTAATTAATTGTTGGAGTTACAGTTAGGATTTTTGAGAGCACGTCATTGAAAACTATACCTAGAATATATTCATTGGATCAGGCAGCACACTACTTGCAAATATAAAACTTTTTTAAAAGTTTTTTTCCTCAATGTGGTTCAGATACAGTTATGTTTTCTTTAGATATAAAAGGCTATTGCCTTGGCCATTGGTGTTCAATGGTTAGAGCATAAGCCCAAGCATTTAAGGGTCACAGGTTCAGTTCCTGGTCAAGGGCATGTACCTGGGTGCAGGTTCAAACCCCAGCTCCAATCAGGATGTGTATGGGAAGCAACCAATTGATGTGTCTCTCTCGCATTGATGTTTCTCTCTCTCTTTTCCCCTCCCTCCCTTCTTTCCATTCTCTCTTAAAAAAAAAAAAAAAAAAAAATCAATGGAAAAAATACCCTCGGTTGAAGATTAACAAAATAAATAAAGATGTTTTTCAAAAAATTTAAATAAATAAAAGTTTGTTAATTTTACTGTCTTAAGTGTTACCTTTATAACAAATAATGATTTTACTTTTGTTATGTAATATTATTAAGGCAAACTAGTGTTTTTTATGTAATAGAGCCATTTTTTTCATCATCATAAAATGTCCACATTTTCTTGAGAATTTTGTTATATTTGTTGCAGTTTTCTAAATACTTTAGCAAAGCTTGCTTCATTTTTGTTTCCAGTTGGCCAGTGGACAGCCTTGAACAAAAGCCCCAGCCCTCTGCACAGCAGACATGCTCCACATTATAATTTAATATGAGCTACGTGTTTTAACCAGCATTCCATTTTGGACTAGAGTGGTGAAGAAGTAAGAGATTAGTGACCTGAGTTAATTTTAAAAGTAAAACGTTTGTTTAACAGTAGATTTAGAGCACGTATAGCCTGCAGTAGTTTTATTGATAGAAGCTATTTACTTATAATAAGATTCTGCTTTTTTCCCCTTTTTTTGGTAGAAAATCAAGCAAGAGCAAAGGAATCTGACTTATCAGATACTCTGAGTCCAAGCAAGGAAAAAAGTAGTGACGACGCTACAGGTGAGTTTTAACCTAACGTTTACTAATTTGCAGATATTATTATTACCAAGCAGTTTAGATATGCAGGTTAATGTGGGTAGAGATTTCAAAGTTTGTGTTTCAGGGAAAAGCAGTGCTTTCATTTACCAAGTCATTTTCTTGAATCCTGAATATATTGATAGAGCTATCCAAATAAAAATAGCTATATAAATTTCAACTATTCAAATACAGTGGTATTTATTTTGATAGTAACAGCTTGTTGATAGAGTTGACTACCGTTTATAATTATCTTTTTTCCCTCTGTAGACGCTCAAATGGATGAGCAAGACCTAAATGAACCGCTTGCCAAAGTGTCCCTATTGAAAGGTACTTTAACATGTTTTTATGACATTTTAAACCAGGGCATCAGATTTATTTACCCTTTGCCACAAATTAATTCCATGTATAATGTGAGGTTTTCAGTTTTAGTTAAAAGATTAAGTAAGATAGGTTCTGTAAAGTAGCAGGAACTAAAATTTAAGATGTTGGTGTTGGTGTCAATGCTTCAAACAAAAGTATTTAAATTGTAAAATAATGTGTATCAGTCTAGGTTATGAAGGGCAAAGCAGGAAGTGATAAAATATGAAATGCAACAGTTCTTTTTGTGTTTACCTTGGTTCCTCGGATAGAAATTCATTGCCATTTTTAACATAATTTAGGAAAAGGTGAAAATATTAACTTCTTTGGGAAAATCCACCTGTTTGCTCTTTGTTGATGTTGCCATTAGGAGTCAAATTGGAGAAAGAATTTTCTGATTTTTTATGTTTCTTTTTTTTTTTTTTTTTTGGAAGATGGGGAGGGGAAGGCAGTTTGAGCTTCATGTAATAAGTATCATTTGAGATGACCCTGAAAGTGTATCTGTCATATATGACGTGTTTAATAATGTAAAAAGCTGAACCTGAATCTGGTCAACTTGCAGGACGTTAAAGGTTAGAGGCATGTTCTAAATAATGTGGTGCGCGTACAACAACAAGATCAGAATGTGGAAAATTCTGTAGGACAGTGATCTAGTTTCTTCAAGTAAATTGCGAGATTTAAGAGATGTGTCAACTAAATTTGATGTGTGAACCTTGTTTGGATCATCATTCAAACAATCCAACTGCAAAAGAAATTTGAGACAATGGGGAAGTTTTTAATATTAAATGGATACTTGATATTAAGGAATTATTATTTTCAGTGTGATAATATTAGTTATTTTTGTTTTTAGTTCTTGACTTTTGGAGAATATATTTATATAGATATATATTTTAAGTGGTTAGGATTTTAAGAAGAGAGAGATATATTTTCAAAGAAAATATTAAAGACTACAATCTTTATAATATGGGTTTGACAAGTACAGTATAATTAAAGTTTTTTCACATAATCATTTGAGTGTTCTTAAGTTGGGGTGATTATTTTGGCAAAACTCGGTGGCTTCTGAGCACAGAAATTTGCTCAGACCTGCATTTTTGGGAGACTTATTGGATGAATTGGAATAGATAGAAGCTGGAGGTACAGAGGCTTAGGTAATTATTGACAGTCTAAATTAGGATGACTGCTGTGGAAATTTTAACAAAAGAACAAAATTGGGCTCTGTTGTTCTTTCTTTGGTAATTATCGGAAATCCATAGGCCTGAGAAGCAGAATATGAGAGAAAATGAAAGTCAGATATAATTTCTGGAAGAAGAGGTATCCTAGTGGGAAAGCGATGGTTCTAGCTTGGCACGTGCTGAATAGGAAAGTGACCATAGGTTCTGGTGTGCCTGTTGTCCAAGCATAATTATTACAAGTGCTCCCTTTCACATTTAAAGGTGTCCTTGTTTCATATTGTTACCCTCGAAATTAGAAATGCTTTAAAAGTGCAAGACAGAAACTAGGACTAGAGAGAGTCATTGTCATTTATTTCTGAGACATTTATTGACCTAAGAAATACAGAGATAAGACACATGCAAAGGCTATGATCTCATGGAAGATAGTGTTGACAGGGTTTAATTAAGCATGGTGAAAACTTTGGAGAGTATATCTAACCATGTTTTGGGAATTCTTAGTAGCAAGGGAAAATAATAGAGAACGAACGAGAGGGAACCTAGCTGGTCAGAGGAATGGCAAAGGGGTGAGAATCAACAATAAGAGGTTGCTGCGTAGGACTCTCTCATATGGCTGCACACACCCACGACAGAAAAATGGTCTTTCTCCATTGTAACCGTTGTTCTCCTCAACTAAGCCTGCAACTACCAGACCTTGCAAAGGGAGGAGTGCTGTTAATCAAAAAAGGATACACCCACCTGGCCAACTGCCTCAGCCAGATCACTTCTATCCATTGACGAGTTAACAGATGCTGCTACATTAGCCTTTAGCAAATATGCAAAATAGAACTTGGGGGGAAAGTGCTTTGATTTGGCCCTTTACCAAGTGATTCATAGCATCTCATCCGTGTTTAGAGCAAAGGGCAGGTTCAAGTTAACTCTCCAGTCTGAAGAAGTTTAATTAGGACATCATATAGCTATTGCAAGTGCCAAGTCTGGTTCATTTAGTGGGTTTTATGTGGTATGGACATATTATAGGATTTACTCTTACTTAGTCTGAGAAAAGCTAGCCCTTGGCCTAAACTGTACACCAGGTAATTCTAAATATAAACCATTTCTGTTAAAGGGAAAGAGATTCTGTTATTCTTTCCATGCCATCATAGTTTCTAAAAACATTTATTTCCATCTGACTTGCACAGCTAAATAAAGTGGATTTGGCTCAGTAAGGCTTCCATTTATCTTCATCTAAACATTTTGAACTCATACTTATCACAAGACTTTTTCCAAAATTGTGAAGTACATTGATATAAAAAGTATGTGACAAAAGTAAGGTATCACGAGAGTAGACCCAAGCCATAATAAACTAATAATGTGTTTTCCCACAGAACCCTATGAAATGCAATGAGCCTTTGATCAACCTTAGAAAAAAGATTTGTTCATTTGTCTGGCCAAAAAAAAATTTTTTTTTTCTAAATTGTCACTTGGTTTTCTGAAAAGAGGATCAACACATTGACTACTTAATTAGTTTGAATATAGTCATTTGTGTATATATTAAACTTAATTTGTAAAGATTTGGGATCAATATCTCTACTTCTATGATCAAACTAGTAGAATTTATATATTTACATTATTTGATACAAGCGTCCTATTTGCTCTAATTAAAATGCTGGTCATTTTCACTATGTGGTACAGAGAACTAATTCGCTTAATCCTTATGTTATAAGCTCACTAGAGGACCAGTGCACTGATTTGTGCACTGGTGGGGTCCCTCAGCCTGGCCTGCGCCCTCTCACAATCTGGGACCCCTCAGGGGATGTGGGAGAGCTGGTTTCAGCCTGATCCCCCAGGCCAGGCCAGGGGATCCCACTGGTGCACATGCACTGGGCCTCTACTATGCATATAAGATCTTTGGTTAATCTCTTCCTGCCCTCCCCTCTTCCTCCTTCCTGCTGAGATTCATCAGTTTGTTCCATGTTTCCATGCCTGTGGTTTCTGCTCCTGCACTGAGTGTCTGCTCCCTGGTGGTCAGTATGCATCATAGCTATCGGACAGTCATCCAGTCGGCCAGTCACTTAGGCTTATATATATATATTATTGCCTAAATTAAATTTGTCTCCTAAAACATAATTACTTAACATAAAATCTGTTCCGTTATTTTTAATTTGAAAAATAAGTATTAGTTTTGTTTCACAACATCACTGATCAAGTGAATTGTTCTGCTGCAAACAAGAAATGTCTGCTTTAATAGACCTTCAGGATGGATTACATAATAATTCTTCATTTATAAAAGCATCCCCTTGCTCAAAATAATACAGTTCTTTAGTTGTCGCATTGATTTATTATTTAAAGTCTACATATTTTATTTTATTTTATTATTTTTAAAAAATATATTTTATTGATTTTGTACAGAGAGGAAGGGAGAGAGACAGAGAGTTAGAAACATCGATGAGAGAGTCATCGATCAGCTGCCTCTTGAACACCCCCCACCAGGGTCATGCCCGCAACCAAGGTACATGCCCTTGACCGGAATCAAACCCGGGACCCTTCAGTCCCCAAGCTGACGCTCGATCCATTGAGCCAAACCGGCCTCGGCTAAAGTCTACACATTTTAGATGCAAATCTTGTATTGCCTTGTTTATTAATCAGATAGTTAAGTGTCTACTGTATATATAGCATTGTATTAGATGGGATATAGTATGGAGGAGAAATGTGAAACATGCACTTAACATTTATTACTAAAAAGAAAACAATAATAGGAATCCTGTTATTTCTGAGAAAAAAATGAGGATTGGTTGTTAGAAAAGCATGCTGCTTAATAGCTGTGCTATAACTAAGAAGGTACCATGATTTATAGGAGACAATTGAGCTAGAATGAGAATTCTAGTCCTGTCTCCCCCACTTCCCAAATATGTAAGCTATTTCAGAACTCTGACCTTTTTTCCTATTCTGCAAATGAAAGGACTAGGTTACTTCATCTTCAGTGTCTTTTAAAAAATCCTATATATCTATATGGATTCATGCTCTTTTAGAAATGAAACTAAATGCTATTAAACAATTAGGGAACTTGAAGAGGTTTCCTGGTTTGCATGTGGTTTTACTGTTTAGTTCTAGAAATCAAGCAAGAAACCACAGTATGCTGGGAGTTCAATGCAGTGCTGGGGTTAGATGTGGAGGCTGGAACCTGGGCTTTATTTTTTTATTTTTAAATATATTTTAATTGATTTCAGAGAGGAAGGGAGAGGGAGAGAGAGAAGAAAAACATCAATGATGAGAGAGAATCACTGATTCGCTGCCTCCTACACGTCTCACACTAGGGATCAAACCCACAACCCGGGCACATGCCCTGACTGGGAATCAAACCATGACCTCCTGATTCATAGGTCAATGCTCAACCACTGAGCCATGGTTAGGCTAGGGCCTGGGTTTTAAATGATGGGCATGTTTGGAGGAATACAGGAAAATGGCATGAGCAAAGATAAGTGAGGAAGCAGTCATGAGCTGGAGTTCCTGAGGACACTATTAGGAACTGAGTATATTAGTGAGTAAAGGAAAGTAATGACTGGATTTTGGAGAACTTTAAAGTCTGATAAAGATAACTGGACTTGCCGAGACCGGTTTGGCTCAATGGATAGAGCATCGGCTTGGGGACTGAAGGGTCCCGGGTTCGATTCTGATCAAGGGCATGTACCTTGGTTGTGGGCATATCCCCAGTAGGGAGTGTGCAAGAGGCAGCTGATGGATGACTCTCTCATCGATGTTTCTAACTCTCTATCTCTCTCCCTTCCTCTCTGTACAAAATCAATAAAATATATTTAAAAAAAAAAGATAACTGGACTTGATACACAAGGAGACAATATAGTTTCTTAATCTAAATAAAAGAATTGTTCTAGTTTTATAATCTAGAATAGATGAAGAAGGGCAAGCTAGATAGGGTAAGGACAAGAATTTAGGAAGAAATGTTTAGGGCTTATTCTAAAATTGTATTATTAGGGTTGGTAATTTCAAGAGATGTTTTTAATTATGAAAACAACATTTCACACTGAATGCTGTTAACATTTTACCAAATTCCATTTACCTATCTCCTTCTCCCTCTCCCTCTCTCTATATCCTTGAACTGTTGAGAGTATATTGCAAACATCATAGCCTTTTCTCTTAAATATTTCCTTGTGAATTTTTTGGTTTTTTTTTTTACATAACTCTTATACAATTCCCCAAATTAGGAAGTTAGCATTAATATATATTACTGTTATCAAATCCACAAGCCTTACTCACATTTTATCAGTTGTCTCAATAATGAACTTTATGAGAAAAGAAAATCCTGAGTTATGGGTTACATTCTGTTTTTATTTCTCTTTGGTCTCCTTTAATCTGGAATAGCTCCAGTTTTTTTTTGTTTTTTTTTAAATTTCTTCATTGATTAAGGTATCACATATTTGTCCTCAACCCCCCATTCCAATCCCCTACCCCCACCTCCATTTATACCCCTACCCCCCTATTGTCCTTGACCACTGGTTAGGCTCATATGTATGCACACAAGCCCTTTGGTTGATCTCTCCCTTTTATCCCCACCCTCCCTTTGAGGTCCAATAGTCTGACCCATGGCTCATTATCTCTGGGTCTGTTCTTGTTCATCAGTCTGTGTTGTTCACCATTTCCCCCAGATGAGTGAGATCATGTTCTACTGGAAATATACTTAAGAATCAAAAATGAGACAAGCAATAATCATTATGCTGAAAGGCATATGAATCAGACTGTAGTGAGTTTCTTTCTGGGCCAACAGTTCTTTTGAGACCCAATTTCATTGTCAAACAGTTCCTTATGTGTACATGTCAGCAATAATATTTCAGTTCTGGATGGTGGACAAATGGTGGTAATGCAGTTCCAAACCTCCTGGGCAACCTGCAGTGATGCACAGCTGCTGACTGTTAGTATGGCAAGGCGTCGTCAGAGTCTTCCATCTCTGGACTGCTCTTCTGACTTCATGGTTGGAGTAGTCCTGTCAATTCCTCTCTGTTGCCAGAATCCACATGGTCTCAGAGTTGTTTTCTGAAAATATGCAAACATATTCTTGACCAAAAGTTAATAAAGGAATATTTTCTATAAATTTAACTTGGGATCCTTTTTCATTTTTTATCCAAATGATTTTCCTCTGGCTTGTTTTGACACCATGTGTTTTTCATGGGTGTCTTGCTGATAGCATTACAATTAATTTTCTAAAGTAAAAATTTTCTAGATGTAATTTGCTTTTGGGATATTTTTCCTTACATGATATTCTTCTACTTTCCCCCTTTTTGATTTAAATATTAGGAGGCTTTTGAAATTTTTATAATGTAGTCTTGATAGCTTTTAAATTTTAAATTTTTACACTGTGATATGACTGCTTTAGGTTCATTTCCTGTTGTGAGATTTTATCTTGAGATGAACTACCAATAAAAATTTTAGTTAACATTTTAGGAACAGCTTTTTGTCCAGTGTAATTAGTTTTTCTAGAATATTCGCTTATTTCAATTAGCTAATTTAAATTAGCCTGAAAACTTGTCTGCTATTTTACTGTCAAATTTATTACTCTAAAACAATCTTATTTTACCGTGTAAATATTAAGGGAAAGGATTATTTGCCTTCTTGAGTAGGCCCTGAGCATTCCTGGTGGTAGGCTGGATTTAGATATCAAAAACCTACTTCCCCACACCATGTTTACAAGACAACTCAAACAAGTCATGTTGTAGTGTGAGGGCAGCTGCTGTCAGCCAAGTCTCTGTCTCTTACCCGGTCCCAATTTGAGCTGGGCATGGGAAGTTAAGCAGCCATGGGAGCAGGAGACTCCCTCAGCAGGGGTAAGGTTTCAGGTCCCTGGCTCCAGTTTTTCTTTGTATTTCATGACATTGACATTTGGACGAGCAGTATTTTATAAAATGTCCCTTAGTTTGTCTGTACCTTTATGTTTCCTCATGATTAGATTCAAGCTATGTATTTTTGGTAGGGATATAACAATAATAATAGTTATCAAGAGTTATCTGATACTAAATTGTTCTATCACTGGTATGTAAACATCCTGTTACTACTATTATCTACTTAATTTTAGCATCTACTGATGATTCTTGCCTGAATCAACTGTTATTATTAGTGATTTTATAATTCTGTCATTCCTTTTACATTTACTGGCTGGCTTTCTACTATAAGGAAGAGTTTCCTCTTCTCTTCCCCTTTCCCCATGTAATCAATGAGTATGAAAATATGTGTATGTAACAGAAATTATATTCTCAGCTGTTTAAAAATTTATTTTTTATTTTTAGAGAGAGGAAGGAAGTGGGAAGGAAGAATGGGTAGGAGGGAGAAAGAGAAACATCAGTGTGAAAGGGAAACATCAATTGGCTACCTCTTGCATGCCCCCTACCAGAGATTAAGCCCAAAAACTGGGCATGTGCCCTGACCAGAATCAAACCTGAAACCTTTTTGTGCATGGGCGATACCCAACCAACTGAGCTACACCAGCCAGGGCCTCCGTTGTGCTTGCTCTACCTTCTCCCTTCTCCCCTGGCCCCTCTCCCCTCTCTCTTTGTTAATCCTTACCTTATTTTAAAGAGAGTGAAAGGGAGGGAAAGAGACAGAGAAAAATATCAGTGTAAGAGAGAGACATCAATTGGTTGCCTCTCACATGTGCCCCAGCCAGGGCTGGGGATTGAGCCTGCAGCCCAGGTATGTGTCCTTGACTGGAATGGAACCTGGGACCCTTCAGTCCACGGGCCAACACTCTATTCACTGAGCCAAACCGGCTAGGGCAGCTCTTGTTTTTATGGATTAAAGTGGTTATACCTGAGCTATTATAAACCAAAGTAATAGTCAAATAGAATGTACTGGAAGAATATGACCTAACTGATTTATATCAGGAAATGTGCAGTAGCAGAAAGTTTTAATACAATGAAAGATGAATGACTGAAAGGAAAGAAATTAGGGGAGGGATATAGTTGAGATACAATCGTAAATCTAATTTCTTTCAATAAAACCATTTAAGTTATTTCTTACATCATTTAATAATTCAACAAATATTTGTTATGTGTGTATTGTTGGGAAAACAGTGATGACAAAGTGTGTACAGCGCAGCTTTCAGCCTCATTTTTATTTTGTATCCCACAATTGGGGAAATCATGGTAAAAATACGTTTTCTTGAAAATAAGTTCCTTTTTTTTTCACTTCCAGTTAAATTAAAATTGAAATTGTTCTGATTTGTTATCAAAGAATTTCAAAATTGGTAAAGAATAGCATTATCCTTGTCTTACTGAAGTTCAGGCCTTCCATAAGTTTAATATGAGTGAAATTTATAATTTTAGTATGTATTAATATATGTTTTATAGTAACATGCCATGAGCTACTAATATATTTATTTAACTGTACTTATATTCTTTCTGCAAAGTAAAATGACTAAAATGCTTCCAAGTTTTATTTAACTTAGTTTTGCTGTGTTGTTTAGTTATGCATGTCTAAACATGAAAGAGATTGCTAATCTTTGGTTGTAGAGATTATATTGTGATACTAACTCTTGCTTTTAAAATAAACATTTTTATCAGATGACTCGCAGGGTGCACATTCAGAAATTGAGGCAAAACAAGAAATTCAGCATCTTCGCAAGGAATTGATTGAAGCCCAGGAGCTAGCTAGAGCAAGTAAACAAAAATGCTTTGAACTTCAAGGTGAGATCAAGATTACTTTGATTCTTTAGGGGATGTGGAGGCAACATGATATAACTGAACGGCCCCAAACTTGGAGTCTAGAGGCAAGGTATCTTGTTCCTGACTCACAGCTTTATGAGATATGTGATCTTGGGACGTTCACTTATACTGTGAATTTACGTTTCACATCAATAAAGTGGAGAGAGTTTGGTTGCTCTACTTCTTTCACATTTTTGATGTGAACATCATGAAAGACCTCTGCCAGTGAAAGATCTTGGTAATTAATTACTTATTGAATACAACAAAAGGGAAAAGCTATGTACGTAAATTTCTAAGTTTTAGTTAACCTAATCTTAGCTACTCAGTATAAGATAAGGGAGATTTATATTCCCTGTGACTTTCCACTGTACTCAGCACTGGAAATGGGAGGAATCAGGCTAGATTAAGGTATAGAAAGAATCTTCAAATGTCCCAACCATTTCTTTTCTAGTAGCTCACTTAACTGTAGTGTCATAGGCCAATGGAGTCATAGGCTGTTCGCTAGAGCTTACACGTCTGTATCATTCACAGTGACTGCCAGGTTGTAGTCAGTTAGTACATTAGAAAGTTTTAGAGTGAGGAGAAAGTGGCGTCCTCGTGTTCTCTAAGACAGCCTTCCGACCAGAGGAAGACTCTCGGGGGGGGAGCTACTATTCCCTTCCTTTCCTGCTTCTTGGAGAAATTAGAGTTGGTATGCATTGAACTTGAATCTTGTGGAGGGCCCAGGCTAATTTAATTATAGTAAAAAAAAAAACCACATTTCCCAAACGGCAGTTATTTAGTCAGTACTTTCTGTGTACTTGATAGTACACATTAGGATTTTAAGTTCTTTTTTTTATTTTTTATTTAAGCTCAAAATGCTGATTAACAGCTATTAAGAATGTTTCTCATGTGAAGAATAACACATATCTTAGTGATACAAAGTCTGAGAAACCCTACTACTCAATTGAATAAATTTATTACTTACTACTTACTGTTTTGTGCTCCTAAAATATTTAAACTGCCTAACTGCTAATACTGATGATTCTTACTGCCTAACTTGTTTCCTTCCATAAGCTTTAGGAAAGAATTTCTAAGAAATTTCCCACTGCCCAATTCTGAATGTTTTTATTAACTCACAAAATTAGATATACTGTGTTTTATTTTTAGCTCTTTTGGAAGAAGAAAGAAAAGCCTATCGAAATCAAATTGAGGAATCCACTAAACAAATACAGGTTCTTCAAGGTATGGACACTCCAAGGGTATTTGAGATAGTTTTTAGTATTCACAGGGGATGGAAACTTAACAGTGCAGTGTTCCCTTTGTTCTTCCCTAGAATCTGAGCCTATAACTGGGTGAGCTCCTCTCTCCTCTCCTTTCCCTTCCCTTCCTCCATCTCTTCCTTTCTCCTTCCCTTTCTTTCTGTTTAAAGGAAGATTCCCCTATACTCCAACAATAGATACTTGGGTTAGAAGAACAGGGATGAAGGTGAGGATTTGGAAAGATTGTCACTTTCTGAGTTGTTGTAGTAAGTTACTATAGAGAGAGCCTTCAGATAGGAAATCAGTTTGAGCTGCTCTGTGCATTAGCACCTTTAGCTTATGTTGCTAATGTTCATAACACACTTGGCATTGCAATAAAAATTATATACCACAAGAAACAGAATAACAGTCCCAACACTGCCTTCAGTGGTAAAGACTGCTCTTCACAGCCCCCATTTAGTGGGCTATCACTGAGTCATTGCAGAAACGAGCAGAAAGACCTCTGCCTGTCATGGGTTTTCTTTGAACTGCAGCTCCTGGTACTGTGAGGCTATAATTGTGAGATACCCCAAGTGAGATCTTTCTTTCCTATGCTATTGTAAGATTCCTAAGCAAGATTAATTTGCCTTCATTGTCAAAGAGGGAACTAATGTTAGTTAAATTTTTAGTTTGAGAGAGGGTGAGAAGAAATTAGATAGACAAATCTCACTTCAGAAGAAATGGGAGCCATTGTATGAGGCCTGGGATACTTGTCCTAAAATACCCAGAGAAAAGCCACTCTTTGGGTTTTCTTTTGAGTGGAGTATTTGAGCTGTTAAAATTTTTAAATTTTATTATGGTCGAATTAGAATTTCTGGTGTAAGTTGTATATCATTTTAAGTTGAAAACTTTTTAAGCCCTTATTATAGTTTAATGCTGTTATTCATTAGTTTATATAAATCTTATTTGCATCTATGTTGCCATTCTGTATTGTACATGGGCAATTTTCTGTGACTTGGTGCTGCCTTTTGTCTTTAAAGATGCTTTACCTAAGCATCCATGAGTGCCCCCTAGTGCCAGCATGTATATTTCAGAACTTAACCCACAAATCAGTGGTCCTCCTATCACTGGCCATTGTGTCTTTTCAGGTTTTGAACCTATTACCTCAGTGTTTCCTGCACACTTAAAAGGCCTAATATTTTCTTTAATATTTATTTATGGAGCAACCTCCTCCTCCTCTCCTCTCCCCACCTTAAATCCTCTTGATTGTTTTAATTATTATTTTCTTCTGTCAGAGAAACTTTTTTTTACCTATAATTTTTTTGTGTTATAGTAACCAAAACTAGATTTTCTAGTCCTAAACAAAGTGTTATTTCATACAGATTATTTCCAGTTCCATCATGAGGACACAAGACCAGATCTTTTAAAAATCTACCTCTTTGAATGGGGACATCTGTAATAGTGTCAACAATAAAAATAAAGTTTAAAAACCAGGCAGTATTCATTAATTTTATTAATTCTTGATTATTTACTCTGCTAGTATTGCGGAAAGAACATGCAGGAGATGTACAGTCTAGTGAAAAGATAAAAAACAAATAAATATATAATGTGATATCCAATAAGGGCAAGGTAAACAGCTAGAGAATGACAGATAGGATATTTTAGGTAAGTCATCAGAGAAGACTTCTTTAAGGAGTTGACATTTGAACAGAAAATTGAATCAAGAACATCCAAGATTTTTCTAATATTTACCATTTGATCAAGCATACTCAATCTAGGAATTCACCCTAAGTAAAAACTGAGCAGACTACAATGTCTAAAATAAAGGATCCGTCAAAAAGTTATAGGTAATTATTTTGTTGTTAAGAGATGTTCCTCACTAGCAGGATAGAGAGCACTACACATATTATTATCCCTTCCTGTTTTGTCTCATATGTGTATAGATGCATAGAAAATATCCAGAAGAATAAGTCCAAATATTAGAAGCTACTTTCTCTGTGTGGGGGGAATAAAGATTGGTTTGTTTTTTTTCTCCTTGTGTTTCTGGATCTTGACATTTTCTACATTAAACATAGATTGTTCGTACAATCGAATCAAAAACAACAAACAGCTCTGATAGCTTGGGTTGTGTAGTGACCACAGGCCCATATAGGCTGTTCTTATATTGCTGGTTACTATGGACTAAGAAAATGATAGATAAATATACTTTTGTAGCCCAACTGCAGAGGTTACACATCAATATTGAGAATCTCCGGGAGGAGAAGGACAGTGAAATCACAAGCACTCGAGATGAACTGCTTAGTGCCCGAGATGAAATTCTGCTTCTTCATCAAGCAGCAGAAAGGGCTGCCTCTGAGCGGGACACTGACATTGCTTCTTTACAAGAAGAGCTTAAGAAGGTGCGAGGTGAGCTTGAGCGGTGGCGGAAAGCAGCGTCTGAGTATGAGAAAGAAATCACAAGTCTGCAAAACAGTTTTCAGCTTCGATGTCAACAGTGTGAAGACCAGCAGAGAGAGGAAGCAACAAGGCTACAAGGTGAATAAGTGTATTTTACATAAGCTCTAACCTCTTGACAATGATAACCATATAACTTGTAAAAATTAACGATCCAGGCTTTTCTTCTCTTTGATAGCAATTGATTGTACAAAGTAATGTCTTCTATTGGGGCTATAAGAACTTCAGGTCTGCAAGTTCTAGAATTAACTAAATGTTTTATAATTTTATGTTTTATTTAAATACTGTTAAAAATGATTTGTCTTATAAAAGTGAAGTGGGGAGGGGATTACAAAAGTTCAAAGTGATGGGGCTTCTCTTGAGGTTTAGATGCAGAGTAATAGGAGTCTAAGACTAGCCATGTAAAATCTACATGTTCTTGAAGGAGGGAAAGTATGTTGTTCTCTGAAATTTTTCACCTTTTTTTCTCTTAATTATGGAAGTTATGTTCCTATGTTAATGAATATGTTTTGGAATTCTTTTAGGTGAACTAGAGAAGTTGAGAAAGGAATGGAAATTATTGGAAACTGAATGCCATTCTCTAAAAAAGGAAAATGTTTTGCTATCATCAGAACTGCAGCGGCAAGAAAAAGAATTGCACAAGTATGCAAAAACTCTTTTTAGCTGTGAAATATGTCTTTATCTTACATTTTAATCTAAAGTTAATTTAATTTTGATACTTAAGTATATTTTTGGAGCGAAAGGTTCAGCCAGTCTCATTTTGCTGTTTGGCAGGTTAACCATGCTACATGACTGCTTCAGCATTCTTTTTCTACCACCACCATCATGGTACACATTCTTTCCTTTTGGTGTATAGGTTTATTAAATGCTCCCTTCCCCCCAAAAAAAATTCCTAAATGTACAGCAAAGATCTATAACTAATGATTGAATTTGTCCTATAAACTAAATAATAATAAATTTCAAATAGAAGTTTGCTTTCCTTTCACACCTGTGATTCCTTCTTTTACTAAAAGGATGATGAGATAACCATGACAAAGAATTTATACAATTAAAAGACACAAATTCAGCTTCTGGACTTCAAACAGGGTTACATAAAGAGCAATAATATATAAGATCAAGAATTCTCTAATCAGTTAAATCTTTCTAACATCCAGTATCTTACATGCAAACCAATCAATGCAATAGATTTACTTCAATATATTAGTGGAGTCCTGTTTTCACACAAACATTTGTTGCAGAGTTCAAACTTATTTTTCCTTAAAAATTTTATCTGTTCTAAGTTTTTATTTAAACAGCATTTGTATTAATATTCAGAATATGAAAGTAGTACCTGTTTATTAGTGAAGCTACTCTTAATCCACCTCCTTTTCCCCAAGACACCAAAATGGAAGTCATTATTCTTACTAGCCTTGTGCTTACTCTCCTCAAGAGCATTAAGACTAGCAAAAAGTGCCAAAACCGGTTTGGCTCAATGGATAGAGCGTCAGCCTGTGGACTGAAAGGTCCCGGGTTCGATTCCGGTCAAGGGCATGCACCTTGGTTGCGGGTACATCCCCAGTAGGGGGTGTGCAAGAGGCAGCTGATCAATGATTCTCTCTCATTGATGTTTCTAACTTTCTATCCCTCTCTTTCTCTCTATAAAAATTTAATAAAATATATTAAAAAAAAAAAAAAAAAAAAAAAAAAAAGACTAGCAAAAAGTCATTGATCACCCTAGCTGGTTTGGCTCAGTAGATAGGGCTTCAGCTCTTGGACTGAAGAGTCCAGGGTTTAATTCCAGTCAAGGGTACCTTGGTCCCAGGCTCTATCCCCAACCTTGGACAGGGCTCATGTTGGAGGCAAACAATTGACTACATGGATGTTTCTCTCTCTTTCTCTGTCTGTCTCTCTTCCTCTCTCTAAAAATCAATGGGAAAAAAATATATCAGTTAAGGATTAACAACAAAAGAAAAAGGGGCCCAACTGGCATGGCTCAGAGGTTGAACCTCGACCCATGAACCAGGAGGTCGCTAGTTTGATTCCTGGTCAGGGCACATTCCCGGGTTAGGGGCTCAATCCCCAGTAAGGGCATGCAGGAAGCAGCTGATCCATGTTCTCTCTCATTGATGTTTTGATTTGTTGTTGTTATTGTTTGTTTATTTAAAGGAAAGTGTGTTTGTGTGTGTTTAATATATTTTTATTGATTTCAAAGAAGAATGGAGAGGGAAAAGGAGATAGAAATATCACTGATGAGAGAGTCATTTGATTGGCTGCCTCCTGCACAGCCCAATACCTCACAACAGAGATCAAACCCACAGCCTGGGCACGTGCCCTGACTGGGAATTAAAATGTGACCTCCTGGTTCATAGGTTGATGCTCAACCACCAAGCACGCCGGCTGGGCTCTCATCAATGTTTCTATTTCTCCTTCTCCCTTCCTCTCTCTCTAAAATCAATAAAAAACATTATATCCTCGCCGAAACTGGTTTGGCTCAGTGAATAGAGTGTGGGCCTGTGGACTGAAAGGTCCCAGGTTCGATTCCGGTCAAGGGCATGTACATTGGTTACGGGCACATCCCCGGTAGGAGGTGTGCAGGAGGCAGCTGGTCCATGTTTCTCATTGATGTTTCTAGCTTTCTATCCCTCTCCTTTCCTCTCTGTAAAAAAAAATCAATAAAATATAAAAAAACAAACAAAAGAAACACATTATATCCTATATAATAAAAGCCTAATATTCTAAGTGTCCTACCATTTGTTCGACCGTTTGACCAATCACTCTGATGTGCACTGACCACCAGAAGGCAAACGCTCCGACCAGTAGGTTAGTTTGCTGCTGGGGTTCAGCCAATTGGGACTGGGCGAGATGGGCTAGACAGGCCCTGGAGCCCTCCTGTGGTCCCTCCCTGGCCCTGATCATACACCAGTGGGGTCCCTAAGCCTGGCCTGTGCCCTCTCACAATCCAGGACCCCTCAGGATATGTCGGAGAGCCAGTTTCAGCCTGATCCCCACAGACCAGGCCAAGGGACCCCACCATGCACAAATCCATTCACCAGGCCTCTAATATATATATATATATATATATATTGATTTCAAAGAAGAATGGAGAGGGAAATATATATATATAGTCACAGAGTTTGGAATATTCATACTAGATGGTTGGTTAAGCTGACTGTCTAAGTTATATATACTATTTAAGATAAATTAATTTCTTAAACTTCTGGTTTAGTAGTTCTCTAAATTTATTTGGTAAGCCTCCCCAGCATACTCGTATTTAGAAACTAGTCTTTCTTCACAGGTTATTTTATGCCATTTAGTTCCTGGCTATATTGGCTTGATATCAGACCTGCCCCCTAAGAACATGCCTCGCATACAATCAAAATGTGACTTACTAGTATACTACACTAGAAGCCCAGTGCCCTCAGCCTGGCCTGCACCCTCTCACAGTTTGGGACACCTGAGGGGTCCTTAGCGCTCCCGCCACTGCTGCTGCACTCTCCAGCCGTGAGCCCAGTGTCTAGCTGAGCGATGCTCCTGCGTTGAGCATCTGCCTCCTGGTGATAAGTGTGTGTCATAGCAACTGGTCGTTCCACCGTTGGTTGATTTGCATATTAGGGTTTATTATATAGGATTGTACCTCAGTTATATCCTGAGTCGTATGAATCATTCTGAGAGGCATAAAACTGTCCTTTTGAAGACCTTATCCTCCTCTAGCTTTTTCATTTGTATATGAGAACCAAATTATCTTTTTAATAGACTTGAGAGAGCAGAAGGGTGAGGGGGAGAAAGAGAGAGAGAGAGAGAGATCGATTTGTTGTTCCACTTCATTATACATTCGTTGGTTGATTCTTGTATGTGCCCTGACTGGAAATTGAACCCGCAACCTTGCTGTATTGGGATGATGCCCTCACCAACTAAGCTACCCAGCCAGGTCCTAGAAGCCAAATTCTTTAACATAACTACACTATTCAGGTCTTTTGTTCTTTGTTGTCTGTGATGTAAAAGGAATTGAATAAAGAATTTCTGTTTATGCTATCAAGCAGTTTTTCTAATGTGTAAATTGTGGTTGTTTTTTTAAATGAAGTTTTAAAATGTAGTAATCATAGGCTAGAAAACAGCCTCAGAAACTGAGTTCCATGGAGGGCACTGAGACTCTCCTTGTGTTATCTGTGTCTATATAGCATGGTGCCTGGCACAGATCTGAGAGCATGGTATTATACCACTTAAGTGATTTGCTTAACATCCCACACTCAAAGAGGAGCCCCAGCCTCCTGGTTCTTTGTCCTGTGCTTCTCCCCATTTTAGTGTGTCTTCTCATTTGAGTAGGTTTATCTTTACTTGAATTGGCAGTGACTTCTACACTGTGAGTTTCTATCCCCCATCCTATTTGTCAAGTACTTATAATAAATAGCTGAAGCACATGGTATTCTTCCTGTAGAAGACCTACACTGAATCTTTTATCATAGTTAATATAATGTGATATAACAAAATATAGTCACCTTCTACTTCTATTTTTAAATTTCAACCTTTATGTGATTATCTACAAAAAGGACACAGCTTTAAACTTACTTGCATTCTTTATTGTTTTGACACTTTTTACTTATTGAAACTCTTATTTTTTTTTATATGCTTTTCTTTTCTCCTCTGAAGACTCCATCCCTCCTAGTGAAATGTTTAAGGAATTGGACTTCCTGCTGAGTCTAGTTTATACATGAATAAATGTGAATATTTATCTTACAGTTCTCAGAAGCAGAGTTTAGAGCTTACCAGTGATCTCGGCATCCTTCAAATGACAAGGAAAGAGCTTGAAAATCAGATGGGATCCTTGAAAGAACAGCATCTTCGGGATTCGACTGATTTAAAAACTCTTCTCAGTAAGGCTGAAAACCAAGCAAAGGATGTACAGAAAGAGGTAAAGCGGAAAGACATTATAAGCCCCATTATGGTTGGACTTAAAGCCAAAAGCAAATCAGATATTCATGCTAGTTAGAAATCAAGTTACGTTACCTTGATGCTTGGAACATCTCTGCTTGGTGATCTCTAGCTGTGTATCGTAGTCCATATATAGAGAATTTATATTTAGACCAAACCATTAAAAATATAAATATATAAAATTACATTAAAAATTTTTCTGTACCAGTTAGTTGTCCTGTATGAAAAGCCCTTTGTACGAAGTCACTTAACCCTTTCAAAGATAGTATCTCACTTAACTTAGAATACTTTGGAAAATGCTCAGCTGGTGAGAATCAACCTATGAACCAGGAGATCACAGTTCGATTCTCAATCAGGACACATGCCAGGGTTGTGGGTTCAATCCCCACCCAGTGTGGGGCATGCAGGAGGCAGCCCATCAATAATTCTCCCTCATCATTGGTGTCTCTATCTCTTTCCACCTTTTCCTTCCTCTCTGAAATCAATAAAAATATATTTTAAAAAAAAAAAGAACAAAAGAATACTATGGAAAATAAAGTGAAGCCACACCATAATGCTGTTTAAACCCCTCAGGCCTGAAAAGTTACTTAAAATGCACCTAATAGCCAGCCAGCCAAACACATATTCTATGACCTTTGACTGTATTCCCACAACCCCCATCTCATTTTCCCCTTCTTCACAAATATGCATGTTCCTGTTTCATGTTACTTTGCTTAAAACCTTGACTTGATGGCTTTTAAAAAAAAATCATATTTAAAATGGTGAAGGATGACTTTGGAGCAGAGACCCCACCCAACCTCTTCTGAGCAAAGACCTGATGTTAACAATGTGGTGGTAAGAGCTGTGTTCAGTCCTACTGGCCTTGTACTCTTGGCCTGCATTGCCTCCTGACCAGCTCTGGGCATGGAGAAGGCTGGTGCATTTTGATCTACTTACTGGTCAGGGCCCACCCTAGTTGTAGACTCTGTTAAACAAAGGATTCATTATAAATAGAAGGAAGTTAAGGACAGTTCTCTGTCTTTAATAACAAATTTTCCCAAAATTGTTTTTAGAAAATCTGTTTAATGAATGCAGTTTTCCTTTGCACTTTCCTTTCCTTGTAGTATCCTGAACTGGAAAATGATTATTATTCTGTCTTCATGTTTGTTCCTAAAGGGGGAAAAAAACAACAACTGTAACAGTATATGTTGCCATATTGATTTTGTAATATGTTCATTTTTATCCTCTTGCTAAGGATATATGTTTGGGGAGAAATCCCATTTTATTTAGTTGGAACACAAATTTTGTGCCAAAGTAAATACCCAAGTATTTAATACTGTAAGCACTTTGTGTTCTTCCAGTCCATATGCCATAATTCTTTCAAAATCTGGGAAGAATGCTGTGGTTGGAAGATGATTCTGTTGTATGTTACTATGAATGCATTACCGTTTTTGTTGCATTATTTGTTTGCCTGTTTTTGGTTACCGAGCCATCAGTGCAAAATGCTTTAACTATTTCCACAAATGGCAGTGGCATGTCACGGCATCTAAATTGTTGATAGCCTTTGGATTGCATTAAATGCAACATATTTAAAAATATGTCTGATCTTGTCAATATGTTTCTTTTCTGTTTTCTTGTTCATTGTTTTCCATTGTGAAATGATGTGTAGTCATCACACTCCTTTGTAATGTAAAATTGCTTCTCTTTCTGTTTGTTATGATGTCAACTATTGGATACTAGTCTGTAACTAAACTGTTCTTTACTGAGATTCTTATATCTGTGTAATCTGTTGCAAATGAATTACTACCTTTTATTAATGCATATATATTCTTCCCTTTCAATATCCCTCTTTTCCTTTCTCTCATAGAATCATGTGTAGTATCATAATTATGTATCTTCAGCACTGTAAAGGGCTAAAATATTACCAGCTAATAAGCAAGGTTATTTAAGAAGAAAACCAAAAGTGTTGGAAATATTGTGTGGTATTTCCCTTTTAATAAGAATGAGCTCATTTCTCACCTCTGAGTTAGAAAGTAAGATAGAGCAAAAGTGATATCCAAGCAAGATATGAAACTAAGATTGCAGAAGGTGACCTTTGTTACAACAATTAAACTTTTACAGGTGGCAGCTTTTATTTGAATATTTAACAAAGACAAATACATGAGAACGGTACATTTTACCTTCAGTATTAAGAGAAAAATAATGGTAATCATCTTTATATTTGTCTTTAAAAAGCATCTGCATATTAGTAGGAATATCTATGAGTTTATAGTACACTGAATATACAAGTCACCTTGCAAAGACTAACTCAGAAAAGTTGTTTGGCCTCACTGTCTTGTCCCGAGGCCAGAGTTCTTCCTGCCCCTCTCACGTGATGAAGGTGAGCAGCCGATCTCCTGACCGAGCTGCCTTCCTGTCTTTCAGCTTCACAACTCCTGGAGCGGAGAAATGGCTAAGTGCTTGGGTGTGAAGGGCAGGCTGGATGTGAAAATGGTGGGAAGGGAAAGTAAGGGGAAATTAAATGAAAGCACTTTTCATTTCTGCTCTATTTTCACTGTTAAGAATCAGATCATTGAGAGTTGATTATATTCTAAGGCACAGACTTGTCTAGGTACACTAAATTTGCCTTGGCAGCTTGCCCATAACCTCTGCCTTCTGGAAGGAAGTCCACAGACCCCACACAAAAAAGCTGTCCTGAAGTCCATGAATCTTGCTCCTTAATTCACTCTCTGGTATATTATCTGGACTTGTTCTGGGGACTTTGGTAGGTAACAAGGAGCTCCTTTCATATTTTTCCTCCTTTTCTGTACACGTATCTTCCTCCCCATTTTCTGGTGACTTTTCTGCTGACCCCCAAGCCTCTTCCCCCACCTCTTCAGACTAATGTTTTTATACATTTTTACCCTCTTTAGTCACTTACCTTATACCTGTGTAATCTGTTGCAAATGAATTACTTTGGGGTGCATAATGATAAGCTCCAAGGTAATTGCATTATAGAATTTTTAGGATACAGGCAGAAAGGATTAGAAACTTCCCAGCCTCGTGGGCTATGTTTAGGGAAGAAGAGAAACCTTTCTGGTATGGCAGACCCATGCTATATTTATTTTCTACTCAGCCCTTGTCTTTCTTCCAAAATCTTCAGAGATGGCAGAGTGGGGCAGCAGAAGCCGAGACAAAGGCACAGCCAGCAGCAGAACAGTCTTTACTCTTTGGGAGCCCAGCTTGCATGTAAGATGCAATATCTAGAAGTGGAACCAGACTAGAATTCCTGCCTCCCAGGGCATTTAAAGCAGGGGCAAACCATACTGTATTTCTCATTGACCTCACCTGTCTTTTTGAAGGCTAGCTAGTGTGTCTGAAAATTATATACTGTGAACTGTTTTTTCAGAGCAGGAAGTAGTTTGTTTCACTTTTCTATAGACATTTTTCTATAATGTCTATCAGGAACACATTTTTATTTTTTTAATATATTGCAATATTTTATTGATTTTTTACAGAGGGAAAGGGAGAGGAATAGAGAGTTAGAAACATTGATCAGCTGCCTCCTGCACACCCCCCACTGGGGATGTGCCCACAACCAAGGTACATGCCCTTGACAGGAATTGAACCTGGGACCCTTGAGTCTTCAGGCCGATGCTCTATCCACTGAGCCAAACCGGTTACGGCGAGGAACACATTTTTAAAACTTAACTTTTAATTGATGCTTATAAGTTTAAGTTGAGAGATAGAAATGTCCGTACTCATAGTGGTTGGTACCTTAGACCAGCAGGTTGGCGACTGCTGCCTTAGATATATTTCTTTGCTTTATTTGCCTAGAAATCCATTTATCTGGAACATTTTCATAATCTGTGATGCTGGATTAAAGGATAACTAATGGGGATTAATTCTACTTCACGACTAAAATAGCTTGGCTGATACTACTTACCAGGATATAAACTCATACTTTCTAAACTTGCCATTTAATTAAGCTATGGAGTTTTTCTTCACTTCTTTTCTTTTGCTCAGTTTGAAATTTTATTTTTCTCCTCTAACTCACTTAGTGGAAAAAGTGACCCTTTATATTAGAAACAGATGACACACTAGTGACGTCTCTTAATTTTTTTTTAACTTCAGAGCCAGAAAATTCTTACATAGAATCAAGTTAACATTAAAGACTCCTTATTATTAGTGTAAATGATTCTTATCCTTCTTAAAACAAAAAGGCTTGACTTTGGTTTTGCAGGTGACTAAATAGGGTCTGGTATATAAGCCTGACTAGAACCATAACTTCATACCCATTTAAGTTGAGTCTGCACACTCTTTTTTCTTTGCCTTTAGTATGAAAAGACACAGACTGTACTCTCAGAACTGAAGTTGAAGTTTGAAAAGACTGAGCAGGAAAAACAATCAATCACAGATGAGCTCAAACAATGTAAAGACAACCTGAAGCTGCTCCGAGAAACAGGAAATAATGTAAGTCTTTGCAAACTTGGCTTCGCTTTGATTGAGAGGCAGGTGAGAGCCCTGAAATCAATTCTTCAGAGGATTTCATTACTGATTTGAGAAACTAAGGCCTACAGTACACATAAACTAAACTTTTCATTATGAAATGCCATGATGGAATCACTGTGTTGTCAAAATTTTTAGTTAAGAATTTGCCCCTTTAACCTATACTCCTAGAAGAGCCTGAGGAGCAAGGGCCTTGTTTGCAAGAGAATAATTGCCTAAGAACGGTCAGCTTTTCCCTCATGAATCTGAACTTCTGTCCCACTTTCTGGCTCTTTTTTCTACTGGCTGGGAAATGAAGCTTTGTACCACCAGAGTCCCATCTAAGAAAGAGTAGTTCATGTTGACTCCTTAGCATTTGGCTGTGTCCAAAAATGGGAACTTTATTATGGTTTTTATTTTATACTAATAACTTTCTCACTAAGGCACATTCCTAAAAAAAAAAAAAAAAAAAAAAAATTTAGAGTGTTCTTGGCTTCCCATAAATGTTAGGAAATATTAAAGAGTTTCTGTAGGGCTATGTGTGTGCATATGTGTGTGTGCACACGTGTGAAGTTGGAATGTTTTAGTATAAACTGGGTTTAATATTAATTTGTTTTTCATTTGCTAGAAAGGCAGATGGTCTTTAAAAAGATGTGGTACTAAATAAATGTTGTGTTACATGTTTTGGTGATCATTGCCTTTGTGGGACCTAACTAATAGATGATGTTCAGTGTGGTTGGATGTGCTGTGACTTACTTCAGACCTTTGCCATGGCTCGGACACTGCGGGAGACACACACTTCCTGCAGAGGAAGGCACTTTGCTTAACTCACAGCCCAAGTGCAAAAGAGTGATGTTGCATGGCCGTCACAAAATGCTCATGAGTTGTGTCCAGCTGTCCTTCCTTTGCCAAAGAAAGTCCTAGTGTGTTTCTTTTAAATAAAGGCATGTGGCTTAGTTAGAAGCCTTTTAGAAGTTGATGAATGGGTTCTGGAGGCTGTATGCTAAGCAAAAATAGAGTGCATTTGTTTTGAAAATATAGAATACAGAACTCTTCTAAAATCAGATCATAATGGTTTGATTCCAAGTTTGATTACTCCTTTTATGTTAATTCATATCCTTCTGAATATGGAATTTCAGTCTACCTTCTACTAAATTAACCTGTGAAGACATCTAGCATAATCAGAATGGATTCCCTGCACCATTTAGAGCCTTTTGTAGAGTAACATTATCATTATTATTATTATTATTATTATTATTATTATTTGTAACTACAAATAATTTACCTTAAGGGTGAATATCCTTTTATTTATGATATGGACGTGTGGTACTAAAGTGTTACTCTGTAATAACACTCATTGTAGTAATTTCCTCCTAAGTTAATAATTGTTTATATTTGGTAATATAGCCTAAAGCCCTTAGCTGCCTGTCTTCATATACCAAATGATTTATCATACATATGTCAGCTCTCTTATTTGGCTTAGAAACATGCATAGGGCATTTATTTTTAAGCTTTAAAGCAACAGCAAGAGAGTTTTGGTGTTTTGATGGAGAGATCAAATAAATTTTAGCCATTTCCAAAATACTCATGTCAAATAATGGATTCCACGTATGAAGCACAAATAATGTACTGTCAAGCAGAGCATCAGTTGTTGAGGTATTGTCATTGCTCTGTCTTAACATACTGCCTTTCATTAGGATGTTAGACACCCCCACATTGCCCATTCCTCCAGCTGTTCCTCTTAGGCTGCAGTTTGTCAACTTACATACCACAGTCCATCATTCTGGATTGTATTAGATGTCTTTAAAATGTTTGAATCAGTGCAAAACCTGAGTGCTAATACTGCTGTTACCTCAGTCTTCTACCCTTCCTCCCACCCCCTTGGGGTCTAAATCATATCTGATTTTTTGTAGCATAAAATGATTTTAATATCCCTTCCCTTCTTTAGCCTTCCATATTACAACCCGTCCCAGCCGTATTCATCGGCCTATTCCTGGCTTTCCTGTTTTGGTGTTTCGGTCCATTGTGGTAGAGAAAGGTACAAGCACTACTGTTGAGTCCTTGTCTGTTTGTTCCCGTCACCTGTTTGTACCATATTTGTAATAAAGTGCATGGCAAAAACCACACGGGTATTTTGTTACCTGAAGCAAACCCTTCATTTAGTATGCCATGTATTGTGTCATTTGAATGAACTGAACAATCAACTAATCATGTAACATTTTGTCTTGTTTCCTTTGTAGTAATGCTAACAATGAATTAATTCCAACCTAACCAGTTGTTAATATTTTGCCTTTAACTGAGTCTTTGTCTCTAACAAACTGGAGTAAGCTATGAATTCCTGCAATATTAGTGTCCCTTCCCAATTACATTTTTAATCAAACTTTAATGAGAAATGAAGAGTTTGCCTCTTTGAAGTTTTCAGCCAGCTTTCTTTCCCCTCTTCCCTTCCCTCTTCTTTTCCATAGTGTAGAGTTTCTTTGTTTTAATCCTTGCCTATATTTACACTATGGCTATGAAGATGAGAAAGGATAAGATTAACATAATGGACCATTGGCTCACAATCTCAACCCCAATGTGCATTTACTTAGGAGAGTAAACTTAGCCCATATCTTTCTGAGCTCTGGTCTGCAACATTAGAATATTTCCTTAAAAGCCAACTTTCTTAATAAAAACACTAGTAAAAATAAAGCTCTCAACCAAAAGCGAGTTGATAATATAAAGCCCTCTGAAAGTTAACAGGGAACAGCCCATCCATGTTTGCTTCTAATAGGCATGCATGTTAGTAGATCAAATGAGATGATCACATGACATTATTACACTGGACATGGTCTTTACCAATAGTATCAGACAGACAGAGTCCCTAAGTAGCACTTCCTATCTTGAACCCCGTCTGATTTTGTCTTATGTGGTTTCAAATTTGAGCATCAAAGCTTAGACCATTTTCTTTCGATCACCTTACTGACCAGCCTTTTGTATAAAACTATCCTACCATGTGAGTCTGGTTTTTATCAAGAAGTAAACACTTTAGGCAGAAACATACTCCAGGCATCTGTGTACATCAATTAGTTGTAACATATGGGTACTGGAGTAAATAAAGCAGGCTGAGCCCAGAGGGTTGCTTAGAAGTCACTGTTGGGTTTTAGCTGCAACAAAACTGAAAACTGCCCAGGACTGCCTGAGATGTATTGGGCTCCCTCACAGTGGTCCTCTAAAAGAGTTCCTGCTGTTATGACTCTCCTCACACCTGCTCTCCCTCACCGTTATTTCCTTTCTTTTTAAAATATTTCCTTATGCAAAGATAAGGTTTTTCTAATAGTCTAAATATTCAGGACTCTCTGGAACCCAAGGGGTTAATAGGTATGAAAGGAGAGGGGAGAATGTGATATTGACTCTTGGTTTCTTTCCACACAGAAACCCTGGCCCTGGATGCCCATGTTGGCTGCCCTGGTTGCAGTAACAGCCATCGTGCTGTACGTGCCAGGTCTGGCCAGAGCTTCTCCATGAGAGTGTTTCTTGAGTCCGTACACCGTCCTCCCTCTAGAAGCTGGCATCACACTCATGCTGGGGATAAACAGAACCATTTTCTTCCTTTTTACCTCTTAAAACAGCAGACAGAAGTGCAAGAATACAGCTGTAGGGTCATTGCTTTAAATTATATAAAATGTATCTGTCTATAAAGAGAATATAAAATTGTGACTTTATTGTAAGCAATAACTTGCTTGCAATTTTTCATGTAATTTTTAAATTAGTATGTTGGGGTTCTGAATATTATGGTGGCCTAAAGTAGGCTTCTTGGTACACCAGATTATTTATAACATTAAATTTATGGGTATTTTACTCTCAATTCTGAAGGCCAGATAATTCACTTTTCTGATTCGTTAATTACCCAAACCAAACAACCGATGTATACATGGGAAGAGAGGCCCTGTGTGCTCAGTGCCTATCAGTTTGAAATATATACACATATATATATTTTTTACATATTTACGCCATTTTTACTTGTTATAAAACCACTGAGCTATTGGGAACAAGACTTAGAGACAACTCTTTGTGTGGATTTTTTTTTTTTTTTTTTCTTAAGGAGAAATAATACACTTGGAAAGTATTCTGCTCTAGTGATACTTTGGGCAATATGTGCACGCTTGTTTAGCCTTAATGTGACTTGACGATGTGGAGGACATCAACTTTGAAAAACTTTCCATGAGAGTATTTTCTCAAGCAAACTGAAGAATTTCTGGAAGCAAAAACATAGAAATTATATAATTTCAGTGCAGTAAACCAAACTGTTGAGTCAATTGGAATGTAATTTATTAAACCTCATGTATTTAAAGAGATATTTTCTTTAAAGCCAAGTTACTTTTTCATATACAGCATTTTAGGAAGCATGATTTTTTTTTTTCTATCATCTCTTCCTCCAAAGCATGTTTAATTGAAGAAAGAATTAATTTCTCTTTAGATAAGCTTTTACTGACTTAATTTGATTATGGTTATTTCAAAGCTAATTAATGTTCGAAGTATACTGTTGTTACCTACCAACAGATTTCCTGGTTGGATATGCAAATGGTTATTTTCTTTTAATTGTTAATTGGTATGTTCTGTTAATGAGAAGCACTATTCCCAAGATTAATAGCGTTCCAGGCTCAGTGAAGCACCTAAACACTGCTTGATATATAAATTTAAAACACAGAGGTGGTTTTGTGTAGCACCACAGTCATGTCAATAAAGTTTGTTTAGATCATAGAATCTATCCTAAAGTATCGCATAGCTAAATTTTTCAGTCAATGAAGGCCAGGAGGCGATGTCAATGAACTGGCTTGAATGTTCTGTGGCAATCCACAGGCCTAGCCAAATATTGAAATAGAAGTTTAGGATATAATTTGCCTTGTGATGTTTGGCAGTCACTGTTTGTACTTTAAAGGTTATGTTTTAAGCTATTCGGGATTGGCTGTTGGGAGGATCACTAGATTTATGGAGGAATTAGTCACAGATGACTTGTAGGAAATACTGTCATATATAGTTCATTTCATCATTTTCTGTTGCAGGAAGCCACTCCACCACAGAATGCTAATATGCCAGTGGTACCCAGTACCTCTTGTATATAGGTTATTGCAAATATTGTTCTGAAATGCTTAACTTCAGAATTACATTTTTTAAAGTAAATAATTGTTTTAAATCTATTTTGTAAAGATATAAAGTACAATAGAATTTCTGGAGTACAGATTAAACTATTTGCACTAACACACGTGATGTGCATGATTTAATAAAATAATTTACTCCCTATGCATTTTTGAGTTGGATATCATTGAAATTCTTAGTGCTGGCTCTACGACTGGATTGTTAATAAGTCTTTTCTTAAAATGACTCTTTGTTCAACACATATGTTTGGTGTTCTTCAGGGTTTAAAAGAAAACACTGAGCTGTTTCCTCTAGGTTTATTAGCCTTTTATTTAACATAGTGCTTTAATTTTTTTTCTCTTTTACTATGGTTATTGTTAAAACATGCTCACTTGCCAGACAAGTCTCTCTAAATGTAAAGGCTAGTATCAATATTTACTTTATTTAAATTGAATAAATGAGGTTTTGTAGTTACTGCCAGTTTTTCTTAAGAATATAAATGAGCCTATTCATAAGCAACACCTCCAGCTTTGTTTAGTTCACTTCCAGGTTAAATAAAGAGTATGATTATTCACTAGTAGTGATAGAGCCATTAAGAAATTTTAATCGTAGCTGTTAAGAATTGAACAGCCCTATAATGATACATTAAAGAATTATACAAAGGCGCTACACGGCTGGGTCAGAAAATGAAAAGAACGTGGGGGTTTGAAGCTAAACAGAACCAAATTGGCATCCTGACTCTGCTTTTTATCAGCCGTGTTGCCTAGGGCAAATCATTTATCTTCCCTGAGCCTCCACTTCCTCCTTTATAAAATAGAGAGGATAGCATCTATCGTTTTAGAGGTGGTATGAAAATTAAAAAGATAATGTATGTGAACTGTCATTTGAGTGCCAAATGAGTGTTTATGAGAATGTCGTACTAGAAAAAATCCGGCAGTATTTAGGTGAACCATTACATCTGTTTAAAGTGGCTCAAATGTTGAGATTTTCTATGTGTGAATGAGATAGAACTGCAAAGTAATGAATCCAAAGAAAGCATCTTCACTAAGCTGCCCCCTTCATCGTTGTGTCTGGGAAGTACTATGCTTAGTTTGATAATGAGCCTACAACAGGAATGCCTGTTGTGACCGCCTTCAGAACTACTTTGAATAGACTGTGCAAACAAGTCACAGTGCTGAATAGTAGAGGCTTCCAACCAAAACTCGTATTGTTTTGCCTCACTTGATCTCTCGCTTTAATTACCAAACTTGACCCCCCCATTAATTTTTAGCTGCTTCCAGTGATTATATCTACTATCAAAAAGATGGAAATCTGGTCCTAGCCAGTTTGGCTCAGCAGATAGAGCATTGGTCTGCAGACTGAAGGCTCCCGGGTTTGATTCCGGTCAAGGGCATGTACCTTGGTTGCGGGTATATCCCCAGTAGGGGGTGTGCAAGAGGCAGCTGATCGATGACTCTCTCTCATCGATGTTTCTAACTCTCTATCTCCCTTCCTCTCTGTACAAAATCAATAAAATATATAAATAAATAAATAAATTTTTTAAAAAATCAGTCTTATAATTTGAAACCTGGTTTGTATACATGTACATAGAATGTTGGAGGAGGTCTTAGAAATCCATTCTCACCTTTTTGCCAATCGGAAAAAGTTCAGATAATTTTTTACTCTAAGTCAGAATGATACTTACAAAGTTGAGAAGTAAGATGATTATTGTTTTGCTATTCCACATTGTCTCCAAGCTTCAATGGTTTCATATCCATTTCCTTAGCAAATATTGTCTAGTGGGTGACACTGTACCAGGTCCTGGCAATACTCAGTCCCTGTAGAGGGGGAATACAGGCAAAGAAGCTGGCAGTTACAATAGAGTGAACTAATGACACTGGAGCCTGTGAACCATGGACGAGGCTGATTCTTTCTCACCTTCAACCACCCCATCATCCAAGTCAGAGATGCTTGGCTGCAGAGCCAGAGGTGAGTTTTCCTTCTCCTTAGTCTGGGGAACAGGACAGGTTTCCTCTCTCTTTTAAAATTTTATTTAAAAAAAAAAAAAAAAATAATATATATATATATATATATATATATATATATATATATATATATATATATATATATTTTATTGAAAGAGAAACATTGATTCAGCTGCCTCCTGCACACTCCCTACTGGGGATGTGCCCACAACCAAGGTACATGCCCTTGACTGGAATCGAACTTGGGACCCTTCAGTCTGCAGGCTGATGCTCTATCCCACATGTGTCAAACACAAGGCCCGCGGGCCAAATCCGTCCCGCCAGGCCTTGCAATGTGGCCCGCGCCACGCTGTCATCACTGCACTCCGCTGCATTTCCATCACAATGACAGTTTATGACTGTTCAGTAAACCACTCAGCCCGCGATTTAGGCTGGATTTTAGATTTTGGCCCCTTCTCTGATTGAGTTCGACACCCCTACTCTATCCACTAAGCCAAACACGTCAGGGCTAAAAAAAAAAATTTTAAATTCATGTATTGATTGGTTGATTGATTGGTTTTAGAGGGGGGGAGGCAGAGAGAGGAACATCAATTTGTTGTTCCACTTATTTGTGGGTTCCGTGGTTCTTATATGCCCTGAATGAGGATCAAACCTGAAACCTACGGGTTTCAGGACCACTCTAACCCAGTGGTCGGCAAACTCATTATTCAGCAGAGCCAAATATCATCAGTATAATGATTTAAATTTCTTTTGAGAGCCAAGTTTTTTAAACTTCTTTTAAATAGACTCACCCAGGCCGTGGTATTTTGTGGAAGAGCCACACTCACAGTGCCAAAGAGCCACAGTTTGCTCACCACGGCTCTAACCAACTGAGCTACCCTGCTAATTTTTAATTTAAATAAGTATACTTAAACAACAAGACATTTGACTTAAGGAAAAACTATCTAGAATTCTTTTAGAGTAATTTGTTCCTATAGATTGTTCTACAATTCAACAGCTATGTACAAAAGTGTTATAAAATTGTCCTTGATTTTTCAATAAGTGAAAACATTAAAATTTTTCAAAGGTATCTAGGATTTTTATGTACTTTTTTTTGGTTAAACAATGAGCAAAATAACTTACTGAAATATAAACAGCTGAATGAGCTGCTAATGGAGAAGGGGGGTATTTTCATAGAACCAGTATTTTTCCCCATCCCATCTCCATTTGATGTCTATCAAAGCATACCATTAACACCCAGCCAGTGTTGCTCAGTGGTTGAACATGGATCTAGGAACCAGTAGATCACAGTTCGATTCCCAGTCAGGGCACATGCCCCAGTGGAGGGCTTGATCTCCAGTAGGGGAGTGTGGGAGGCAGCCAAATGATGGTTCTCTCATCATGAATGTTTCTATCTCCCTCTTCCTCTCTCTGAAATCAATAAAAACTTTTTTTAAAAAGTAAAAAACAAAAAAACCCCACATCCTATTGGTCATTTAGTTTTAAAAATGCAAATGTTTGTGCACATACATCAGTTGCTTTATGTCCAGTAAAGGAATGGGGAAGGGGAGAATGAAAAAAGAGAAAACTAGACTGTGATAGGGTTGCAATGGAATTAAGCTCCCTGCAGTTTTATTACTGCACGAGTCTGGAGTACAGTACAGCTCCCCTTTTAGTAGACACCTCCCGTCTGCTGCAGGAACATCACCACTTGTACCTTCATCCTCCATGTCCAAGTGTCTGTTCCATTGATTGGCTGGCTGTCAAATCGGAATTGCATCTGGCTCACTGACAAACCCTGTTGTCCACAATAGGCTTTCGTTAGTTTGCTAGGGAGTGTGTGCCTCTTAATCATAAACTGCACCCAGAACCAGCCTGCCCCGCCGCCTTCAACCCAATAGGATTGTTGCTCTCAGTCTTGAGTCTCCTCAGTTGCCGCTTCACAGATGAGGTGCCAAGTCCCCACCAAACCAGCAGGTAAGCAGCACCAGGCGCTGCAGAAGGCGGAGGTGGCCAGGACTGGTTTCTCTTGAAGAACCTGGTTTTGCAAATGACTAAAATCTCAGGTTGATTTTCCTAGAAAGGGCATTGTGCTTGGGAAGCCAATCATGAGAATTCTTTTAAAAGATATTAGCTTGTAAGAACATGTAATAAATAACTTCAAAATGCAATGGGTATTTAATTTTAAAGCGTGCCTTTAGCATTTATGTAAAACGTTTTTTTGCACTCATTCAATAGGAACTTATCTGGCCATTGAATAAAGTTAGCAATAAAACTACTGGTCTGAAATGTGTTAAGAAACAAAAGACTCAGAACCTTTGACCCTCTCCCTTATCTGCATAAACGAATTGAGATTTTAAAAACCTGCTTCAGGCCCTGACCAGTGTGGTTCAGCTAATAGAATGTCTGATGCACTGAGAGGTCCTAGGTTGGATTCCAGGACTGGACACATGCCCAGGTTGCAGGCTGGATCCCCAGTAGGGGGTGTGCAGGAAGCAGCTGATCCATGTTTCTCTCTTTCTCTCTCTCTCTCTCTCTCTCTCTCTCTCTCTCTCTCTCTCTATATATATATATATATATATATATATATATATATATATATATATATCTTTCTCTTCCTCTAAAATCTTTCTCTTCCTCCCTCTAAAATCAATAAAAACATGTTTAAAAAAATAAAAGCCTGCTTCAGGAAGGGAGCCTCAGCGTACTTACCCTGACATGTCTGAATGGAGTGTGGCGGACGGGAGAAATCTAGCAAAGCTTGTTTGTTGGACTCCCCTCTGTGTCCCATTGTTTCTGGCACATTTGTTTACCACAAGTTTGCTCTTTCTCCTCCGCCAGTGAATTGCCCACTTTCCCTCTGACGTCCCAGACCCCTGCCCCACTTCTTAGTCCAGACGGCGGAGAAGACAGCTGCCCAATGCGACCTCGGTTCTCATTCTTATGGAACCCTGCATGTACATATGTAATAAATTTTAGACATTTCTGTTCATCTGTCTCAAGTTAATTTATACCCCAGCCAGAAGAACTTAGAAAGGTGGGAGAGAAATTGTTTTTGTGTTCCCACACCTTGTATCATTTATATTGATTCCGAATGAGTCATAGAAAGTCCAAAACAAGGAAATGCATTTCTTTGGATGAATTATCAAGTTTGTGTATCCTGAAGATAGCTGACATACCTACAATATACATTTATCGATAGAAGTGTTTTTTGCTTTTTGGTTTTGGTTCCTCTTCACCAGAGAGTATTTTTACATTGTTTTTTAGGGAGTGGAAAGAAGGGAGGGTGGGAGGGAAGGTGGGGAGAGAGAAAAAGATCGATGTGAGAGGGACACATCAACTGGTTGTCTCCCACATGAGCCCAGACCAGGGGCTTGGAGTGAACCCACAACCGAGGGTGCCCTTGACTGGAAATCCAACCCAAGACCCTCCAATGCTTGGGCTGGCCCTCTTGCCTGGAGTGGAGGTAGGAGTAGGGATTGAGGGCATATTAGCCCAGTGGAACTTTTTAAAAATACGTATATTGATTTTAGAGAGAGGAAGGGAGAGGGAAAGAGAGAGAAAAACATCAATGATGAAAGAGCACCATAGATCAGCTGCTTCCTGCATGCCCCCTACTGGAGATCAAGCTGACAACATGGCATGTGCCCTGACTGGGAATCTAACCATGACCGCCTGATTCATAGGTGGATGCTCAACCACTGAGCAACACCGGCTGGGCAAATTTCAAGGCTTTTTATAAAGCTATAATGATTTAGGATATAGTGTTAGAACTACATATATATCAGTGGAACAGAAGAGCCCAGAAATCAAGCATCTCTGAAATCTTGGTACATTATAATAGAGGTCACATTATATTACAAATCACACAAAAAATAATTCAATGAATAATTTGAGGAGAATTGGGTTTCCATATGGAAAAATAAAAGCTAATCTCTATATGTTACACAAAAATAAATGCCAGATGAATTAAAGACAAACTATTAGCGTCCTAGCTGGTTTGGCTCAGTGAATAGAGTGTTGGCTGGCAGACTAAAGAATCCCAGGTTCGATTCCGGTCAAGGGCATGTACCTTGGTTGCATTGCAGGCTGATCCCCCGCAGGAGGCGGCGAAGTTTCTATCTATCCCTCTCCCTCTCATTCTAAAAAAATCAATAAAAACATTTTTTAAAATTTCAAAAATAAACAATTAGGGGGAAAAGGGAGGGACAAATAATTTTATGAACTTGACATTTACCAATTTATGAAGGTAAAAAAAAGTTCAACTATTTTAATGTTAAAAACTTATACAGTAGAAGATATTTAATAAAATAGAAGACAAACTGGAGGATGTTATTTGTAACACATATACCAAAAGATTACTATCCCAAATTTACAAGTAAATACAATCTGGTAAGAAAAGTCCAAAGGAAAATGGTCAAAGGATATGAACCAGCAAGTCTCAGGAAAAGAATCCAGATAGCCAATAAAATATAAAAAGATTAGGGAAATGCAAACTAAAACATCAATGAGATATCCTATAAAAATTGCCATGTTTATTTTGCTTTTATTTGTGCCTAACAAGGCTAAGTGCTTGTAAATTTATGGAAAAACAGGAGCTTTCACTTATTGCAGGCAGGAATGTAACTTGACATGGCCAATTGGGAGAGCAATTGAGCAATATTTAGTAAAGTTAAAAATGTATAACACTTTGACAAATAATCCTTCTTATAATTATATATATTAGAGAATCTCAGGTGTATGAGTACAAGGATCTTTGTTCACAGAAGCATTCTATGTAATAGCAAAGATTTAGAAACAAACTAGAGGTCCAATGATAAGGAAAGAGATGAATTGTGGTTATGTATATGGCTATGTGATAGAACCCTGTACAGCAGTTAAAATTTATAAATGGGCCCTAGCCGGTTTGGCTCACTTGATAGAGCATTGGCCTGTGGACTAAAAGGTCTCAGGTTCTATTCGGGTCAAGGACACATGCCCTGGTTGAAGGCTCAATCCCCAGTAGGGGGTGTGCAGGAGGCAGCCAACCAATGATTATCTCTTATCATTGATGTTTCTATCTCTCACTCTCCCTTTCTCTCTGAATCAATAAAAATATATTAAAAATTAAATTAAATTAATAAATGGGTTTATGAGCATCAACTCTGCTAAAACTCAAACAATATTGAATGAAAGACAGAAACCACTATGTTTCCTATGTAGTGAAATTGTAACTAGTGACAGTAGGACTACTAACTTTCTATATTTGCTTCTGGGATGGTGGTGCGAGGACGTGAGATTCAGAGAAACAAAGGAGGAACAGGGAAGGGACATCAGCTTTCACCGAGATGATGAACAAACGCGTTATTTACTTTTTAAAAAGCACGGGTGGCAGAATTTAACACTTGTTCATTTATGATGATAGGTACATGGATGTTTGTTATATTGTCTTCCATGCTTTGTATTTGAGGAAAAGAGTTCTGTTTCCATTAAACAGACTGTCTCTCTAAGGATGGCATACCGGTATTTTACCTATACAGTAGTCCCTCTTATATTCCAAGATTCCCAGCTGGTGCCTAGAAGGGCAGATAGTAACAAACCCTACATGTACTATGTTTTTCCTATACCTACATACCTAAGGTAAAGTTTAATTTATAAATTAGGCACACTAGGAGATTAGCAACAGTAAAAATAAAATAGAACAATTATAGCAACAATTATAGCAATATACAATGAGTGGCTTTGGGGCCATTCGTAAGTAAAGTGAAGGTTACTTGAACAGCAGGACTGCAATTCTGCAACAGTTGATCTGATAACGGCAAGGACTACTGAGTGACTAAGGGTCGGGGATTGTACTCAGCGTTGATATGCTGGACCCGGGGATGATTCACGTCCTAGGCGGAGTGGGGTGGGACGGCTCGAGATTTCATCATACTACACAGAACGGCATGCACTTTATAACTTACGAATTACCGTATTTTTCGGACCATAAGACGCACCGAACCATAAGACGCACCAGTTTTTAGAGAAGGGAAATGAAGAAAAAAAGATTCTGAAACAAATAGTGTCCTAAAATATTTTATGTGCATTAAAACCCAACATCACAGTCATAAACACATGTAATCAACCCTGTAAAGTAAACAGCAGCATTTAGAACCATTTTAGAGCCGGGTAAGCACAGAGACCACACAGAGCCGGGCAAGTAAAAAAACTTTTTTTTTAAAGTATATGTGTAGGCTATATTTGGACCATAAGATGCAGAGACTTTTTTCCCCCCACTTCTGGGGGGGAAAAAGTGCGTCTTATGGTCCGAAAAATACGGTACTTCTGGAATTTTCCATTTAATAGTTTTGGACACACTTGTCCACAGGTAACTGAAATCTTGGAAATTAAAACTATAGGTAAGCGGCAACTACTGTACAAAATGCTATGACCAAAGTGTTAGTTCTGCTTGGACGGGTATAGGTTGAGTAACCAAAAATCACCACTTTTATTTCGCTTTATATTGTGCCTGTAAAAAAAGTCTTTCAAATGCACTAATACCATCTTTTGAGTCTTTTTCCTCAGAATACAGTCCTGCCGTCCTTGTGGACAAAGGACTCTATCCCATGCAGGCTTTCAGCAGCTGGGCCTGAAGCAGGCCGTGGCGGTATTTCTGACAGTTGCCACTTCTGCAGGAATGTCAGTAAAAGTGAGAAGTAATTCCTAATCAAGGGAGGGTGGTGGTGGTGTTTTTGTAAGAGAACATTTATTGGGTAAATCACAGAGGTAGAAAAAATAATTTTTAAAAGAAATGAGCTTAGAAAACAAATTATAAGGTAAAAGGAAGGCCTTTGGAGCTGGGGGGTGAGGAAGCTAACGGTAAAGTGCCTTGGACGAGGGGGAGGAACAGGGAGGAAAGAGGGAAGGGAGATGTTTTGTCATCAGCTAAGGAGCTCCCTGCGTTGAGCAAGTTGCTCTTGGCCTGCAGGCCTCCCAGCAGCCTCCTGGTTTTATGTGGAGGTTTGTTCCTACATGTAGCTGGGGCCCCGCAGTCCTGCTGGGGAAAGGCAGGCTCTGGTCTGTGCAGTGCAATGCAGCGCAGGTGTTCCAGGAGAGAGGGGCCGCGGGAAGCAGGGAGCCACCTGCCCCTGAGGTCCCGGCTCCCATTGACCATACGCCATGTAGGACAGTTAGCAGCAGCTTCTGAGTTTTCAAGGGAAACTGGAAACCGGACTTTATGTTCACGTTCCAGATTAAAGGGGAGGGGAGAATGTGCCAAGGGAAGCAAACAAAACGTGCCCACACACTTGCTGTGGCCAGTGGGGCCACCAGCCGGCAACCTGTGTTCTAGACAAGAGTGGATTGGTAAAGCACCCAGGTGCCTATGCCAGAGCTGGACTTCACAGGACAACAGGACGTTCCAGGGATTTCCAAGCTGGGCGTAGGGTTGCCAATGTTTTACCAAGCAATCACATTTTTATTATAAAACACGTACACAGCTACTGTTTGCTTTCATTGGAGAAAGTCCATTACACCTCTAAAAAGTAAGGTGCACTTAACAGGGGCCCGCGTTTGCTTATGAAATCCTGAAAGCCAGTCTTTTACATATTTGAAAGGTAACATGGCCAGTCTGCAGTCTCGCCCCCCTCCAGTTGCTCAAGCTGCTCCCTGGGGAAGAAGTCATTTGTTTCAGAAACAGTAGGTGCCCTTAGTATGTCTTGGTTGTTCAAACACTTCAATCTCCCTCATGGCCTCTACTATGAACACTCCATAGTAACGCATAACATTTCTGCATGAGCCATATGAATATTCAACTACACAGAATAAGGAGAGGCTGTGCAAAACCGTATCTCCGTTCAGGACAGGATTTGTTGCCAAATGAGTTTTGGTGCCAAACCAAAAATCCTGGTTTTCAGACCTTTTTGGATTGTGGATCCTCAAAAAAAAAAAAAAAAAAAAAGGCGCCCTAGAAATGGATTCGTCTTTGAAAACCGCAGCAGGTTGCCTTGGTTTTCCTTGGGTCACCCCAGGCCACTGGAGACCACCTGATGGTTGACTTATATCACCTCTGACAAGTCTCTCCAAACTTCCCACTTTCCCTGCCTCCCTAGACAGCAGGGAGCACAGGCCGCATCCGGCAGCATTTTGTGTCGTAAAGTGGCCCTTGCCGGGGGAGCCTAAGTCCTTGCATCTCCACACCGCATTGGTCCTCGTTCTGAAACCTCCGCCATCGAGAACTCAATCCCTTCCATGACAGCTCCTCGGCTCCTGGAAGGCACCTCTCTCTTTCCAACAGGCACAGTCCCAGCAAATGTGGCTCCCTCTGCGGTGCGTGTGACCAGGTGGCCAGGCTGCCTTCCACGCTGAGTGATTCTGGAGGGCCAGGGTTCTCAAGAATGGCTCCAAATGACCTGAAGTGCAAAGAATGTGCTGGGGTCAGTCCGTTCAGAATCGCTTTCTGCCCCTGCATCCCGAGGGAGATGTGTTTGAACAACCAAGACATACTAAGGGTGCCTACTGTTTCTGAAGCAAATGACTTCTTCCCCAGGGAGCAGCTTGAGCAGCTGGAAGGGGGCGAGACTTTGCAGACTGGCCTTGAGAGAAAGATTTGGGCTTGTTGGGGATGCACCAGAAAGGCGTGGCAAGGAAGGCAGGCCGTGTGGGAGTGGGTTCATGTAGACTGCGGTTGGGCTGGAGGAAGAGCAGGGCTTGGGAGGAGACTGGGAAGAGAGGATTTCAGGTGGAAGAAGGCTGAGACCCAGGGAGCTGGCTGTGCAAGGCGGCGCCACTGCAGTTACAGTTACGCGTTTGGTAGTGAGGAGTCAGGGCTGCCTTAAGCAGAGGGGATTTATCTGGAGGCAAGGCAAGGCATTTCTGTTTCTGCTCTGTCCCTCCCATCTCCTGAGAAAATTCCCACAAGCAGTCTCCCTGCAGTCCCCCGGCCCCTCCTCCCCCTCCTGACTCCCTCCCCCGCCCCCCCGCACTTCCCACCCTGGGGCCCCTATTAATCTGTGAGCTCCTAATGGCAAGACTGCAGCTCCCAGCCCTTGCTGCTCTCCACTCCCCACTGCGCTGGGAGACATACTGAGTTTTCATATTTTCTCCCTGTTGGCCCTGCCTTGGCCTCCTCGTGGGTGGGACCCACGATTCACCGTCCAAGTTATCTCCTCCCACGGTCCCTCGCAGAGATTCCGATCTCAGGCGCAGGCATTTATTGCATTTTTTATGATCAAAGCTCTGGTCCCAGCAGGATGTTTTCCACACCAGGACGCTCATGAAGACCCAGAGTGACCAAGGGAAGAGGAATGAGGTGGTCACAGTTTTCTCCAGTTCCTGGGGGGATTTAGCAAGAAAAAGGACTGGCCCCTCAGCTCGCTTCTCTGAACACCAAGCTGAGCACCTTAGTTAATTCAGCCACTTGCACTTTCTTTGTTTTGTACCTTTTTGTTTTGATGTGTTTTCAAACTTACTGAAACATTGCAAGAATAGCACAAGGAACTCACATTGCGCCTTCACCCAGATTCATGTTACATTTTGCTTAATCACTCTCTACATATGTGCAAACACACACACAGACACACACACACACACACACACACTTTTTTCTGAACTGTTTGAGAATGTCAACTCATTCATCATGCGCCTTTGCATTAGTGTGCATTTCCTAAGGACACGGTCATTCTCTTGGTTTTTCACTTCTCGCTGGGAGTGCTGGATTTCTGGCCCTGATTGGGGTTTACTGGGACCCGGAGGGAGCGGAGAGCGGCAGCCTGGAGGACTGAGGGGTTTAATCACACCTGTGTCACAGTGCAGGGTCAGAACCCCATGCTAACAAGGGGTGGGCTGGGCCACCTTCCAAACATCTGCCTGTTGTTTCTGGGTGAAAGTTCAAGCCTTGCCACAGCTCCACAGCCAAGGCGGCATCCATGGAGCGAGCCAGTCTCAGGCTTTGAAGCCCGTTTGCTGTCCGCGTGGTGCCAGAGCCCAGACGGAGGTGTCTCTCCACAGCTGGCTGAAAGTTGTCTTCCTGCCACCACCGCCTGTGCCAGGGCCCGCACATCCCTCCTGCTCCGAGCCAGGCTCCCAGAGACTCAGAGCCTCCCCGAGGAGCCACAGCAACCTCCCGCTCAGGGTCCCCACTCTTGGTGATTCCTGGTGGGTGGGTGGACAGACAGATCAACCTTTCGCTTTTCTGATTATAAAAGTAATGCCTGTTTAATTAATACTTGGGGGATCCATAAACTGAGAAAAATGTGACACACACACACACACACACACACACACACACACCTGCCGGAGGCCTCCTGCGGTCCTGGTGTCCTTCCTCCCGGACCCCTTTGCCAGGCGCGAGCACGGTGTGCAGTCAGGCACCCCTCTGGGTGGTGAGAACTCCACGTGGCTCTGGCTCGGCCCTTACAGCTGAGTAAGGGGACTGGCTGAACTTGGAGATCCAGTTTCCTCCTCCATAAAATGGGACAATGATAATAATACTTGCTTCAATAAGCTAATTCAGCTCAGGGGCTTAGTCCAGGGCCTAAAAGCAATTACCAACCCACGTTAGTTCTAAACAAGAACAGGCCCTTCTGCCGGACAGCAGCCTGCTGCGTTCTCCCCGCGGGGGTTCATTCAGTCCACAGACATCTTTCTGAGCACCCATTACCTCCCAGGTGTAAGACCCAGCAAGCTAACTAAAAACCTTTGTGCTCAGAGAACTCGCATTCTAGTGAGGGGGGGGGGGGGGGGGGGGGGAGAGAACAAGCCTGCATATCTTACGAAGTACGTCAGGTCTGATAAGTGGTCTGGAGGAAGATTTGGCCTGAGACGGCAGACGGGGACACCAGTGGCAGGTTGCTATTTATAGAAGGTGGCCGAAGAAGGCCTCTCTGAGGTGACATTCGGGCAGGAGTCTGAAGGAACTGAGGGAAGGACACTTCTGGCAGAGGGAACAGCATGTGCCAGGGCCCTGAGGCAGGGGCGTGCTTGTCGTGTTTGAGGGCAAGCATGGAGGCCATTTCGGCCAGGGCGCTGTGAGTGAGGAAGAGGGTGGTAGGAATAGAGGTCAGAGAGGCAGAGGGAGTCCAACTGCATCAGGCCCCATAGGTAAGGTGACCAGACGTCCCGCTTTTGGTGGGACAGTCCCGATTTTTTACAATTTGTCCCACGGCGTTTTTAAAAAGTCTCGACTTTTCCCAATTTTTAACAACTTGTCCTGTGTCCCGCAGCGTTTTAAAAAAGTCCCGATTTTTTTTTTTTTTTAACGCTGCAGGACAAATTGTTAAAAATCAGGACTGTCCCTCCAAAAGCGGGACGTCTGTTCACCTTACCTATAGGCCACTGTAAGGATTTCAACTGTTCCCCTGAGTGAGGCGAGGACTCTGGAGGGGTGAGCGAGAGGAGAGGTGCAGTGGGACCCTCAGCAGACCTCAGCGCTTGTGTATTGCAGATAAAACGAAAGCTCCTCCGACTCCGCCAGCCAGCTCCCCAACTCTGAGGGCCCCTCCCCACAGGGACCGTCCCTCAGCCCACTGCCTGGCATGTCGCTGCCCCCGACACAACCTGTGTTGCGGGACGGGACTCGGGTCCAGGTGACTCACCCCGATGCTTCCAGGCTGGACCACACGCCCAGGCTCACTGTAAACCCCTCGCTAGCTCTGGTGGCCCTGCACGGAGCCCCGAGCCTGCGAGCTCATTCAGCCTCACAGCCACCCTGCCTGGCAGCCACCCTCCCTCTCCCTCTGCCGCTGCTACCCTGAGCCGTGAACGTGCACAGGTCTGAGGCGAACAGGCGCAGGAGCCGGTCTGTCAGCCGCCCAGGACGGGGACCATGGCCACCCAGACAGCAAGAGAGAAGGCTGAAGGAGTCATGCTCCTTGGCCCCCTCTGCCCCCTCTCCCCGCCCCCAGCTCTCACTCTGTTGAGAAAATGCCGGAGAAAGCATTTTGCAATTGATGCTGTGGAAAGCCTCACCCCAACACGAGAGCAGTCAGGAGGATGGCCGAGCCTGAGATCCCAGGCTTGGCTTGGGCCCCTGAGTTTCCAGAGAGCCGCCTCCTCCACCCCAAACACCTGAACTCCCCCAGATCTCCGCGCATTCCCCAGCTTCTCCTGAGCTTTGCTTGAAACAAAGCAGGTCTTTTATGAAGCAGGGGGGTGGGGGTGGAGTAAGGGGGGTGGTGGCCTTGCTTTGGGGAACATGCCTTCACCTCCTTCTAGCTCATTGTTTTTATACAAAATTCCAGGCGCACAGGGCAGGCAAACAGAAGTCTCATTCATAGTCCCTGACCCCCTCCCCCCACAACCCCCCACCTCCTGCTGGTGAGTTTCCCGCCCCCTCCCCCCTGCCTCTCATTTCAGTCTCCTGCTGAAGCCGGGGTCCACGAAAGGCTGGGGAGGCAGACTCGGAGCAAAGCAGACTTTGGGCAGGGCTTATGGGGCGGGGGGGCGTCCCCGGAGGCCGAGGTGTTGGCGGGGAAGAGCCCCGGATTTGCTTGCCCAGAGACCAGACTGGTTCCCAGGCTGGTTCTGCGGGTCACTAGTCCAATGACCTTGGACAAGTCACTTTCCCTTTCAGCTGCTCCCTGTTCCTCAGAGCCAGCACGTGCTTATTGTGAAATCCTGCGCCTCCTCCTTTCCTGCTTGGCTCCGCTGGCACAGAGCTGAGCGTGAGGGCTCCTGGGTGATCGTGTCACGGGGGAAAAAGCCTGTCTTTGCACAGGACACACGTTTCTGCTTCCCCTCTGTTTCCCCTCTTTGGGCCTCACACCTCCCTGATTTTTTGTCACTTGCAAGTGGTAAAGGTGCAAACCGTACCGCACACACGTGTTTTTAAGGCTGAAGTCATTGGCTCCCTCAGCGCCACCCCTGGTGGGCACGGGGCACGGCCGTGCAGGCAGGGCCGGGCAGCGGGGCCCGCCCGCCACGGGGGGGTGGGAGTGCCGGTGGGGAAGGCCTCTGGTCACGAAGCCCAAACTGGTAACGTGCTGCCATCGTTAGAGGAGCATTACTTGGGCTCCGGTGGACGGGAGGGGGGTGGCTGGTCTCGGAGATTTTCTGGGCAATTAAAGGGAATGAAAACAAATGTGCACAGCGCAGGCTGTCTTCGGGGTGCTGGTGTCCTGGAATTCTGAACCCTTACTCTGTATATTCTGTGTGTCTGGACTTTGTACAATGAGTGTGTATCCTTTTATTTTTATTATTATTATTATTTTTTATTTTGAGTATGTATCAATTTTAGACCACATTTCATAAGTCTAACGATGCCATCGATTGAAAGAGACCATTGTTTTATACGCTCCCATGTAAAACTACAAACGTCACAAGTTAGTAAGGCCCGTCTTACCAACTGAGATGTTTTTAAGATGTTAAAATATGGGGGGAAAAATGTGCATTAGAATTAGTGGCATGCACATGAGAAGGTATTTTCCATTTTGGGGGGGAAAAAATAGCTTTTATCTCCCATCCTCCTGTTCAGAGTGATTTTCTAAAAAAAAAAAAAAAAAAAAAAGCCTAGGGAGTATTTGAGGATGACTTCATGTTGCTATTTTTAGCATTTAGATGGCAGGTTATTCCAGGCCCTGAGCGAGGTGTGTCCTCGTGTCTGAGTCCATCAAGGCCTCCTGGGAACGAGGGGGAAAGGTGGTCCTTTTTTCCAGATAAGGGCCTGTGGTCAGGCTCTTGTTCGGCTCACACGGGGCGGAGATGAGGGAGATGAGACTCACCCCTGCCCGCTGCGCCGCCGCATCCCAGCGCAGGCCTGAGAGGGGGACCTGCTAGCTCCTGAGCCCCAGCATCAAGGAGAGAGCACCCCGCAACCAGGCCCACCTGTGCACCCCTTGTTTCTGGTTCCGGGGAGCCGACTTCCTCCTTGCAAACTCTTCTCTGCTAACCAGAGTGAATCAAACTCAAAATGACCTCACCGCCGGGACCGGTTTGGCTCAGTGGATAGAGCCTCGGCCTGTGGACTGAAGGGTCCCGGGTTCAATTCCGGGCAAGGGCATGTACCTTGGTTGAGGGCACATCCCCAGTGGGGGGAGGGGGTGCAGGAGGCAGCTGATGGATGATTCTCTCTCATTGATGTTTCTAACTCTCTATCCCTCTCCCTTCCTCTCTGTGAAAAATCAATAAAATAAAAAATATTTTTTTAAAAAATGACTCCACTGTCCTCAGTGGGCTGTTTGGCCGTCTCCTGCTGCCACTGAGCCCGGCCCCAGCACGTCCAGCCCAGCACCTCCGGCTCGGCTCAGTGTTTCCCCGCCCCACTCCTCAGACGTGGCGAGGTGGAAGTGACCCTCCGGGGCCTTCACCTCTCAGCCTCCGGTCGCCAGGCGGACCTGCCGTCCGGCTGCTGAGAACAGACCCACCACAGAAGAAAGGGCTGTTTTCCTCCCGCCGCCGTCTCAGTGGACTGCCAGCCGTGGGCGCTGGGGGCCTGAACAGAGGCCCGGACACGGGGGACACGGCCTCGCAGGCAGGGGACGGAGCGAGCTGAAGGAACAGCTCGGGGCCCAGGCTCTGTATGGCAAAGCATAATTTCCAAAAGGATACTTATACAAGTATGTAGTGGCCACATGTCAAAGTTTGTGTAACTCGTCCGTGAGGGGCCCAGCAAAAGGACAAAGCTGGGTGAAGAGATCTGAGGGGCAACGTTTGCCTGGGCTGCCACAGCCGATGACCCCCAGCTGGGTAACTCTTCCGCAACAGAAATGTATTCTCCCGCGCGTCAGTCACAAAACCAAACGTTCAAAATCGAGGTGTAGGCGGGGCTGGTTCCTCCCGAGGCTCCGAGGGAGCCGGCCCGCCCCTCTCCCAGCTGCTGGGAGTCACCGGCAATCCTGGAGGTTCTTGGCTTGTAGACAGGGCACTCCAGCCTCCGCCTCTGTGACCACGTGGCCTTCCTCCTCGGGTGTGTATCTGTGGTTTCCAAATCGTCCTCTCCTTATAAGGACAGCCGCCTTTGGCTTCAGAGCCATCCTAATCCAGTATGACCTCATTTTAACGGGATCACATTAGCAAGAGCCGGCTTTCCAAATAAGGTCACAGCCACAGGTGGGGGCGGGGGTGGTGTATTAGGACTTGAGCATCTTTTCGGTGACACAGTTCGACGTGTAACAATCACCAAATTCATGCCCCATTACTCAGCATCACAGACTCCGGCTCCCGGGGGCCGCGGCGCCTGGGGTGTCACTCTGCTGGGTCTCTGGTGTCTTCGGGTGGAGCGCTGGCCTGTTGACAAGGCTCAGGGGAAGGCAGGGCACCTCCACGGCAGAAGTCAGCACAAAGGGAGCCAACGTCCAGGGCTCAGCTCCCTGCTGCGCGCCCCGCTGTCTGTGACTCCTCGCTTTCCTTCAGCTCCCTGGGCCTCAGTTTCCCCTTCTGGGAAATAGGGGCCACGGTGGCACACACTCCGCAGGAGAGCACGCAAACGGCACGTATGAAGCTCTGAACACATGTGCACTGTTACGGGCCTGGGCACGCCCACTCACAGGTTTCCCAGCTTCGCTCCTTTTGGGTGAGAAAGGCTGTCCTACTGGAAGTGCCGGAAAGCTTCCCCTCCCTCCTGGGCCTGGTTCTGGCAGAAAAAAAAGAAGTTTGTAATCTGCGTCGGTCTCCAGAAAACACAGCGAGCTCCCGATTAGGACTGAGGAGGCCTCAGGGATTTCACCTGCCCAGGCGATTTGCAGGCCGAGGCCTCCAGCCTTGCTTCCACACCTGCCCCGCTCTTGTGATTGAATGAGCTCTTCCTTGGCTGCTCATGCTGCGTCCAGCGTGAACAGGGATTTCCCGCCATTCACTGTCTGTGAATGGTGACTTCCCGCCATTCACTGTCTGTGGAGGGTGACTTCCTGCCATTCACTGTCTGTGGACGGTGACTTCCCGCCATTCACTGTCTGTGGACGGTGATTTCCCGCCATTCACTGTCTGTGGACGGTGACTTCCCGCCATTCACTGTCTGTGGACGGTGACTTCCCGCCATTCACTGTCTGTGGACGGTGACTTCCCGCCATTCACTGTCTGTGGACGGTGATTTCCCGCCATTCACTGTCTGTGGACGGTGACTTCCCGCCATTCACTGTCTGTGGACGGTGACTTCCCGCCATTCACTGTCTGTCTGTGCAGCTGGCAGTTTCCTTTCGGACACTCACCACCCGTGGAGACCTACCAGGCCAGAGGCAGACGCTGGGACCAGAGCTTTTCCAGCTAGAACTGGGACCGGCCGGCCCGAGAGGGCAGCCCCCCGGGGCCCAGCAGGGTGGGGCAGAGGCCCAGGCAGACGCCCGGCCTGGCCTTCGCCATCCACGCTGACCTCCTGCATCCAGACCTGCCCTCCTCGGTGGGCGGCCGGCGTGGCAGGCCGGGCCCTGAGTAGTCCCACCGCTGCTGCCACGGTCATTGGTGCCTGGGATGAAGGTTTGGGTTGAAAAGACCGAGCCACACCCCACGCCTCTCTGGCCCTGAGTGTATTCAGCTGGGGGTGGAAGCAGGAGGGGCCCCTCACGGAGACATCTTTTCTTGCCCTGAGCCGCCTTCCCCTTTCCCGGCCTGAGGACAGCAGCATTCTTCTTGGGTTTTTTGACTCTTGTTTTTTTTAAGAAGGTGGAGATTTCTAGAAAAGACAAAATTACAGAGACCGAAAGCAGGCCCGTGGTTGCCTGGGGCTGGCATGGGGCTGACTGCAGATGGGCAAGCGCCGTGATGGAAGTGTCTGGAGACGGTGGGTGTCGGTGGTGGAGCTGCTGTGGGTGAGTGGTGTGGCCTGTGAATGCCTCTGCGAGAAAGCTGTCTGAAGGTGTGAGTCTCAACGGGGACCCTCGGAGAACCACAGTCGGTGAGGGATCCCCACCTTCTGGGGACTTGATGGAAAGTGTTCAGTCAGTGGCCGTGAACTTGAAGAAGAGTGAAGGGGGCGTTGAATTGGACGCCTTTATGTGCCCCGGGGCAGGCCCAAACTCTGTGTGGGTCTGTTTCCCGCTCCGTGACACCCCGGTGGATGCCCTCGGAGGGGTGAGAGGGGTGAGGATGGAGGGGTGAGAGGTGTGAGGATAGAGGGGTGAGAGGTGTGAGGATGGAGGGGTGAGAGGGGTGAGGATGGAGGGGTGAGAGGGGTGAGGATGGAGGGGTGAGAGGGGTGAGGATGGAGGGGTGAGAGGGGTGAGGATGGAGGGGTGAGAGGGGTGAGGATGGAGGGGTGAGAGGGGTGAGGATGGAGGGGTGAGAGGTGCGAGGATGGAGGGGTGAGAGGTGCGAGGATGGAGGGGTGAGAGGTGTGAGGATGGAGGGGTGAGAGGTGCGAGGATGGAGGGGTGAGAGGTGTGAGGATGGAGGGGTGAGAGGTGTGAGGATGGAGGGGTGAGAGGTGTGAGGATGGAGGGGTGAGAGGTGTGAGGATGGAGGGGTGAGAGGGGTGAGGATGGAGGGGTGAGAGGTGTGAGGATGGAGGGGTGAGAGGTGTGAGGATGGAGGGGTGAGAGGTGTGAGGATGGAGGGGTGAGAGGGGTGAGGATGGAGGGGTGAGAGGTGTGAGAATGGAGGGTGAGATGTGTGAGGATGGAGGGGTGAGAGGTGTGAGGAGGAGGGTGAGAGAGTGTGAGGATGGAGGGGTGAGAGGTGTGCAGGATGGAGGGGTGAGAGGTGCTAGTGATGGAGGGGTGAGAGGTGCGAGGATGGAGGGGTGAGAGGGGTGAGGATGGAGGGGTGAGAGTGTGATGATGGAGGTGAGAGGTGTGAGGATTGAGGGTTGATAGGTGGCTAGGATGGAGGGGTGAGAGGTGCGAGGATGGAGGGGTGAGAGGTGCGAGGATGTAGGGTGAGAGGGTGGGATGGAGGGGTGAGAGGGGTGAGGATGGAGGGGTGAGAGGGGTGAGGATGGAGGGGTGAGAGGTGTGAGGATGGAGGGGTGAGAGGTGCGAGGATGGAGGGGTGAGAGGTGTGAGGATGGAGGGGTGAGAGGTGTGAGGATGGAGGGGTTGAGGGGGTGAGGATGGAGGGGTGTGAGAGGTGCGAGGATGGAGGGGTGAAGGGTGTGAGGATGGAGGGGTGAGAGGGTGTGAGGATGGAGTGTGAGAGGTGTGAGGATGGAGGGGGGTGGAGGTTGCGAGGATGGAGGGGTTGGATGAGATGTGTGAGGATGGAGGGGTTGAGAGGTGCTAGGATGGAGGGGTGAGAGGTGTGAGGATGGAGGGGTGAGAGGTGTGAGGATGGAGGGGTGAGAGGTGCTAGGATGGAGGGGTGAGAGGTGTGAGGATGGAGGGGTGAGAGGGGTGAGGATGGAGGGGTGAGAGGGGTGAGGATGGAGGGGTGAGAGGTGTGAGGATGGAGGGGGGAGAGGGGAGAGGATGGAGGGGGGGATGGAGGGGTGAGAGGGGTGAGGATGGAGGGGTGAGAGGGGTGAGGATGGAGGGGTGAGAGGTGCGAGGATGGAGGGGTGAGAGGTGTGAGGATGGAGGGGTGAGAGGTGTGAGGATGGAGGGGTGAGAGGTGCGAGGATGGAGGGGTGAGAGGTGTGAGGATGGAGGGGTGAGAGGTGCCGGACGACGGCCCCACGTTGGCTGCCTGCCCTGCCCTGCCCAGCCCTCTGAGCTGCAGCCTTCCGGCTGTCCCAGGCAAGGCTGCGCCTTTGCCTTTGCCACAGAGCACCTCGGCCTTCCTGCCTTTGTGCCGAGCATTTCCTCCCCCCCCCGCCCGGAGCAAACACAGCCAGGAACAATTGGAAAATCCGGATTGGCCCGGCCTCGTTTCCCCCACCCCCGCTCCTTCCCCTGACCGACCAGAGAAGCACCCGGGAGGGTGCCCCGGAGAAAACCCCTCGGACCAGGGGGCCCGGGCACCTCCTGGGCACTGGCACCCGGGGCCGCGAGGCTTTCCTCTCCCCTCGCAGCCCCGACAGGAGACCTCAGCCCCGTTTTCAGAGAAGGTCAGAGGTAAAGAGGCGCTTGTCCGAGGCCACAGAGCTGGTCAGTGCCTGGGCCAGGCTCCCTGCTCAGGGAGAAGCTGGGTGAACTGGTGGTTGGCTTGTTTGGGAATCACTTGCCTTCCTCTCCTTCTGCCTCTCTCATTGTCGTCAGATGCCAAAATGTCACCTCCTCCAGGAAGCCTTCCCTCAAGCCTCCACCCATTCACCCAGAAAGCTCCTCCACGCCCACCCCCAGGGTCAGGCAGCAGGAGCCCAGGAGTGTGCGAAGCGCCTTTGCGGGAACTGAGTGCCTCTGTGTGAGCGTGGCAGGAAGGAGCCCTGGGAGTCAGAAGAAAACCGGCCTATCCCCGAGGGCAGTGGGGAGCTTCCGCAGGCTTTGGGCCGGCGGGACCAGCAGGTGTGGCAGAAGAGGGTGGTTCCAGCTGCTGGGTGCAGGAGGGTCAGACCAGCGTGGAGCTGGTGGGGGGCTGGGGCCACGGAGGAGGCTGAGCGCTCCAGCTGGAGGGCGCGGCCTGCCCTCCCCTCACCTCTCCCTTCGCACCTCGCACTGTTCCCTTCCCCTGCCCCTCCCTGGGCCCACAGAGGCCCAGCTGATAAACTCCCGGGAGCACTCCCCGAGAGAGAGGCTGCAGCGGGTTTCTTCTGGTGCCCGGGGACTGGGTGGTGGACCTGCCGCCAGGAGGACTGCAGAGAGCGGGAGGAGCCGAGGGCTGGGAGCCGGAGCAGGCCCGGGGCCAGGGCGAGTGGTGAAACAGCCAGTGTTCCTGGCTGACTCAGACCCTCCAGCCGCTCTTATCAGGCCTGGAGTGATAAGGGGTCAGTTCCTGCACTGGATTCTAGGCCTTTGTTTGGGGCTGCCAGGAAGTGACTTGTGGGTTTTGCTGTGCCTTAAGGAGTGGGGCTGACTCACGGGGTGGGGGCCTGGGTGTGCCCAGGGTGGGGAGAAGTCTGCAAACGCCCGGCCCGGCACCGCGGGCACAGACGGCTGAGCGCAGACGGCTGGGGACAGAGGGGTGTGTGTGTGTGTGTGTGTGTGTGTGTGTGTGTGTGTGTGTGTGAAGGGGCGGGAGGTCCCCGGTGGGAGTGTGTCTGACCTCCACGCCCACCTCCTCCGCAGCCTCGGAGGGGATTCCCTGCCTCTCGTCCCGTCCCTGTGAGGTGCCTCGGGGATTAGGCTGGGATGAGTGGCCCAGGGCGTCTCCTCTTTATTTTTCAAGCAGAAAATATTTCCAGAAGATTATTCCCCGAAAGTGTTGACTGTTTGCTTGCTCCATGAAACTAAGGGTTTTGCCTGCACTGTCTCCTGTAATCTTCACCTCGATAACAGCCCTGGGGGCGGATGTCACTGTCCACCCTCACAGACGAGGAAGCAGGCTCAGAGAATAGACGTGCACGGCTCAGATTTGCTCACCCAGGAAGCAACAGATCCAGGATTCAAGCCCATTCCCAATGCATGGAGAACTCCCTGGAAAACCCCAGTGGAGATGATGGGCAGGGCAGGGGCGGGCATCCGGGGGTTTGGGGACTACCCATAGCTCACTGCCCAGGGGACCCTGCCCCGGTGGACAGTGGCCGTGGTGCTTTCCCAGCGGTTCCTCCCTCGCCCTATGAGGTGCCGAGAGGCTGGGCCAGGCGTTCTCCGAGGCCCAGACCGCGGGCGAGGAACATGCATCCATCAATGACCAGTTGGGTGGCTCCCGTCTGGGCTCTCGAAAAGGGAGGAGGCGTGGTGCCTGAGAAGGAGGTAAAAGAACAGGAAATGCCCAGCAGAATCAGGCCCCATTAATCTAGACAGAAAGGCCATTCCTAAAAAGGGAAGGATCTGATTCATCTATTACTCAGTCCTCTCCGCGTTTATCAGCCAGGCCTGCGCCCCGGACACTGCGGTCCCAGGGGAGAGAGAGTCTCTGGCAGAAAAGTCCCAGAGAAAATTCTGATCAGCGGCTCCTGAGTCACATGCTTCCCTGTTTGAACAAATCACCGAGGTCTGGGGTGGGGATTTTGGATCGGCGGGGCCTTGCCTCGCACTGGATCTCCTTGTGGGGCCAGAGCAGCAGAACCAAGCCACATTGGGAGAGGGGGAGGTAAGGGGGGCCCAGGAGAGGCAGGCAAAGCCCAGGGGATCCCGGGAGCCAGCTCCCCACCCATCGGGCTGTCCATCCCCAGGCGATGCTGGGCCATCTTGTCGGGCCAAGGATGCCAGAGGGTGATTGTCAGGAAGAGCCTCTCAGTGTCTTCGCTTAGTCAGGGCGTTTCAGCCTCAGCACCAGTGACCTGTACGCCAGGCACCTCCTCCTGTCGGGGCTGTGCTGTGCGCTGTAGGAGGGCAGCAGTGCCCCTGGTCCCGGCCTCTAGAGACCAGTAGCATCTCCCCATTCTTCCCTGTCGCAATCCAGAATGTCCATGGACCTGGCCTAACATCTTGAGGACCAGATCGCCCCTGGAGGAGATGATCCCAGAAGCAGACCTTAGATGAGGAATTGCAGGAAGCATTAAGCAGGGGTGGGAAATGGGGCAGGGAGAAAGCAGTTGATCCCCAGTGTGTTAAAGGGCAGGTTGTCACTGTGCTGGGGACCACAACCCTGGAAATGGGGTGGAGCAGGTGGGCTGAGGAGCCGGGGAGCTGGAGCGGGTCTGGGCCATGCCTGTCAGTCCCCCTGAGGTGCTGGGACAGGGGCACGGCAAGCTGCTGTGTGGCACAAGGTGGGGCCTGGCAACTTGGAGAGAGCTGGTGCTGGCAGCTGAGAGCTGGGCCTCGGACGCAGACACGGTGAGGTGGTGGCATCGGGGACCACTCAGGATTTCCTGCTCCTTCGTCCCTCGTTTCCCCCCGTCCAGCGATAAAACCCTGTCCGGAAGGACAGCAGGGGTCTGGGCAGAGCTCCCCAGGGGTGCCGAGCACCAGGATTGCTTCTGTACTTATTTAACAGTTGGTTTTTGTGAATTTATTTTGCATGGTGGAGACTGTGAATCATGGCACTCAGTGGTAGATCCCTGGCTGCAAGTTAAAAAACACTCTTCCACCGGGACCGGTTTGGCTCAGTGGATAGAGCGTCGGCCTGCGGACTGAAGGGTCCCGGGTTTGATTCTGGTCAAGGGCATGTACCTTGGTTGCGGGCACATCCCCGGTAGGGGGTGTGCAGGAGGCAGCTGATCGATGATTCTTTCTCATCGATGTTTCTAGCTCTCTATCCCTCTCTCTTCCTCTCTGTGAAAAATCAATAAAATATATTAAAACAAAAAACAAACAAATAAAAAAACACACTCTTCCCGGGGGCCCCCTGAGACTCTGCTTTACCCGTTCTCCCGAAGTTTCTTCTAAGGTCCCTGCTGATTCCAGTGCACAGCCAGGGCTGAGAACTGCTGATGTAATTGGTCGTGTCTCTGGGTCTCTGCAGGTGCTGTTCCCCTGCCCGGAAGACCGGTAACCAGATCTCCCATGGCTGGCTTCTTCTCGTCATGTGGGTCTTGTGCTAATTCCCTAGCGCTGCCATCACAAATGACCCCAAACTTGGCAGCTTAAAGCAATAGAAACATTGGTTGCGGGCACATCCCCAGTAGGGGGTGTGCAGGAGGCAGCTGGTGGATGTTTCTCTCTCATTGACGTTTCTAGCTCTCTATCTCTCTCCCTTCCTCTCTGTAAAAAAATCAATAAAATATTTTTATTAAAAAACAAAACAAAACCAATGAATGCAGAAATAAGTGGAGCTACAAATTGATGTTTCTTTCTCTCTCTCTCTCTCTCTCTCTCTCTCTCTCTTTCTCTCTCTTTTTCTCTCTCTCCATTGTTCTCTCTCTCTAAAATCATTAACAAATTTTTTTTAAAGGGGTGTTAACTGTTGGATTTAGGGCCCACCCTAATGTAGAAGCCATCATCTTGAGGTCTTTACCTTAATTACCTCTATAATAACCTTATTCCAAACAAGGCCACATTCTGCGGTTGCTGAGGGGCATACGTTTTGGACCCACAGTTCAAACCACTGTCTGTCTCATCAACTTCCCCAATCATCCCTGCTAAGCCAGCCCCACCAGTCTGTGGTCTGTGTTTTCTGTCCTTCTTAGCATGAACCACTGTCTGGACTCTTGAGGATTTATTACCTGTCTCCCTCCCACTAAAATATAAATCCCAATAGAGCAGGACCCTATTTGTCTGGTTATGGGAACATCATACACACCCAATAAGCATGTGTTAAAGGAATAAACAGGTTTCCTTCTTTGCCTTGCTCACTAGGAAGCTCAGAGCAAAACTGCTGACCTACCTCTGGTGAGTACTTTTATTTTGTTTTTGTTTTTTTGTCTTTTTAAAATGTACTCCTCTAACCTTTTCTGAGTGTAGTTCAGTGGCATTAAGTATGTTCCATTGTGCAACCATCACCACTACCCGCCTCCAAACAATTTGTCCTTTTAAATACACCCAACCTACAGAAGTTGTCTGTAGAACATGGTATTCAGCTGGGGGGACTTGGGACAGCGATGGAAGCAGAATAGCCAGGAGAAATCTGCAAAAACCTCAAACGGCGGGGGGCTCTGGCCCCCAAACGTTGAGAGGATGCCCCACCACCGTCTCTGTTAAGCCTCCAGGTGGCCAGGCTGGGAGGGGAGGATCTCACGGCGTCATCTGGTCCGGCCCCAGTCTGCAGGCAGAACATCACCTGGCCAGGCCAGGCTTGACTCATCCTCAGCTGTTTACTGGGAAGTTACCTGCCCTCTCCTCCTCCTGCCTTCCAGGAAAGCCAGGCTCTTTGGAAACTGGGGCCTAGAGTTTGCCTCTTCCAGTCTGGGGGGTGGAAGGAGGGGAAGGGGAGGGGAGGCTGGGGGAGTAGGAGGAGCTGGAGGGGGCGGCGCACCCTGACCCAATCACATTCCAGGAGCCAGGGAGTGGTGGGCCAGCTCCCTCCAGCCTCCCAAAGCCGGAGGCTGTGATTGAGGCCTGACTTCCTGGCAGAAGGGGAGTCCAGTGGGCCCCAAGGACCTGTCTGCCTCCATCCTGGGAGGAGACAGCACACACCTGGGTTCGAGTCCCCATTCTGCCACATTCTCCTCTGTGACCCTGAGCAAGTTGCTGGAACTGGCTGAGCTCAGTCCCCTCTGTGAACTGGTCGTATCTGGCAACGGCCTCCAGCTCAGGGTTGCTTTGAGGATGAAATGAGATGCTTCCATCTTTTGCATAGTTCCTGGGACATGGTGTTTGCTCGGTATGTATTAGCTACCTGGAAAGCTAACGTTTTGAAGACAAAGAGCTTTTTCCTTAGGTAGCAGGGCCTCCCAGCATTAGGTCGGAAGGGGCTGGCAGAGGCCCAGCCCAGGCTGGGGGTGGTAGGGAGGGGCTGTGTGGTGGTGGTGGACTGGTGCAGCTAACGGGGGCCTGGGTTCAAAATCCCAGCTCCCTGTCATTAACTCTAATGCCAGGCAAAGCACTTAATCATTTGTGGATCTGTTAACCCTCTGAAAAACGGAGGAAATAATAATATCAGCCTCTAATATCAGCCTCACAGCGTTGACGTCTAAAGCTCTAAGAACACTGCCTGGAACATAAGTCTGTGTTGGCCGTTATCATCTTTGGGTCCGTTAGGAGTCCCCTGTCCATACCCAGTCATAGCAATGACAGCATCGGCAGTCACTGTCTCTCTGTGAACCCAGGAGGCCACTCCCATCTCATAGCTGAGGCTCAGGAATTCTGGGTAAGGTGTCCAAGGTCACACTGGCTAGCCAGGATTTGAACTCAGGTCTCTCTGACTTCAGAGCCCACACTCTGAGCCATCAACTAAGTTGCACTTAAGGGCCATCACTGAACGTTTGTGGGGGCTGTGGGAGAAGTGGCATCGGATACATAAACCCTCAGGAAACCGGCAGACCGGAGGCCGACTGGCAGGTACAGCACCAGCATCCAGGCGCTGAGTGTGCGGAGAGCGGAGCCCTGGAGCTGGAAAGGCCTGCGGGAGGGCGGCCTGGCCTCCAGGGGACGGGTGCGCTGGGAGGGGTGCAGCTTCAGGAGGGGGCAAAGGTGTGGAGGTGGGGCTGGGCAGGGCCCGGTGGGCCCTCAGCCAGGGGCAGGGCCAGGGATAAAGTCAGGGCGGAAAGGGGGCTGGCCAGCCTCCAAGTGGAATTCGGGCCCGAAGCAAAGGCTGTGTGAGGCCCAGGCAGGAGCTGAGCTCTCTTCTCTGTAGCCGGATTTCCCTTCCTCGGAGACCCCAACGGACTTGCGCTGTCAACTAGACACTAGTCCCTGCCCCTCAGAATCCCAGAATATGGAGACGTAAGGGGACAACACACCCTCTGCACCTCTGCATGGACTCAGCCTGGGACAGGGATCAGGGAGACAGAGTGAGCCCTTTAGCCCCACTTTATTGGTTTGTTCTCTCAGGATGAACACACCCAACATGGCAGCCGGCAGCCGGGCACACCCAAGACGTGCTTCCAGCATTCCTCCCGGCAGGATGTGGACACACTGTCCCTCCAAACCAACCCCCCCCCCCCCGCCCTCCTGTCCCACGTGGACGGGCTGCTGATGGCCTCTTAGGAATTTTAAGGGCATGTTTCCTAATGTGGCCGGACTTCCTGAAAACCCGCCTCTCAGGCTACTCCTCCCTAGGAACTGCTCTCCTGAGGCCCAGCTTCGGCTGCCTCTCTACCCGCTGGCCACTCCGTCCTCCTGGCCCTGCAACCCCAGTCCCCTCAGCGAGACGGTGACAACAGGGCATGAAGTCTTAACGCAGGGCCCTTCCAAGCTCAGGACCCTGTCCAGCCAGGGCCTCGGCCCAGGAAGCTGACCTGCCCTTCATGCATGCCCTGTGTGGACTGGAACATCACGCTTTCTTTCTTTTTTAAAAAATATATCTTATTGATTTTTTTGATTTTTTTTTTGCCCTCCTCCCTCCCATACATACCCTCCCTCCCCAGAGTTTTGTGCCCATTGGTTGTACTTATATGCATGTATACAAGTCCTTCGGTGATCTATTATCTCCCCCAGATCTCCCTACCCTCCCCACTGTAATTTGACAGTCTGCTTGTTGCTTTACTGTCTCTATATCTATTTTTTGGTTCATCATTTTATAATGTTCTTTATTATCCATAAATGAGTGAGGTCATGTGGTGTTTCTCTTTCATTGATTGGCTTATTTCACTCAGCATGATGGAACATCACGTTTTCAAAATTTTAAGCGAAAGCCCAAGGTTCATCTCCCCCGCCCCCTATTCCCAAAGCATATGTGAGGATGGCAGTTTTGGGCTATTCCTGCCCCTGACCTTCAACCTCTCACCTTCTATCCTGCCCTTAGGCCCACAATAGAAAAGTTTGAGGTTTCATGTTTGAACTGATCATACCTAGGCCAAGTGCTGTCACATGTTCTTTTTTATTTATTTATTTATTTATTTTTGTTTTATTTATTTTTAAATATATTTTATTGATTTTTTTACAGAGAGGAAGAGAGAGGGATGGAGAGTTAGAAACATCGATGAGAGAGAAACATCCATCAGCTGCCTCTTACACACCCCCTACTGGGGATGTGCCCACAACCAAGGTACATGCCCTTGACTGGAATAGAACCCGGGACCTTTCGGTCCGCAGGCCGACGCTCTATCCACTGAGGCAGACCGGCCTCGGCTCACATGTTCTTTATGAGAGAGAAGTTATCCTCCGCTTTACAGTCAAACAAATCTGGAAACGCCCACCCCCGCGGGCACCTTGCTGGCACCAAAAAGAGGTGGCACCAAAACTCTGGCTTCTAGACCCCCTGGGCCCGAGCCATTTCTACCAAAAAGAACCCAGACGCCTTCTAGAGTGAGCGCTCAAGTGATGCGAACCGCGGCGCTGAGGGGACTGACGTTCTTCCTGGCGTCACAGCCATTTCTCATACGGAGGCAGCCTCACCCAACCTGGACACACACCAGGCCCGCTGACCTCCGCTGCCGGCCGAGGAATGCCCGGGAGTATCCGCACCCCTCCCTGACTCATCGCACCGGCGCTGAGCACTGACCAAAGGAAAATGTTTATTCCAAAGGTTTATAGGAGGGCTGCTGTTTTATTGTGTTCCTCGTTAAAACTTGGGGAACCTTTCGTGTTTGTTTTCCTGTTAACCCTCCCCTGAGGACACCTTTTCCATTGATTTTTATTTTATTTTATTGATTTCAGAGAGGAAGGGAGAGATAGAAACATCAATGATGAGAGAGACTCATTGATCGGCTGCCTTCTCAACGCCCAGCACGATAGGATCAACCCTGCAACTGGGAATCTAACCGAGACAGACCTTTGAGTTCATAGGTGGTCGCTCAACCGCTGAGCCACACCACCTATGCTCCATTGATTTTTAGAGAGAGTGGAAGGGGAAACAGAGAGAAACATTGAAGGGAGAGAGACACATTAATCAGTTGCCTCCCTCACGCTCCCTGACTGGGCCCACAGATGGAGTCTGCAACCGAGGTCATGCCCTCGACTAGAATCAAGCAGTCTGCGGGCCGATGCCCTAACCTCTGAGAAAACCCACTGGGGCAGGAACCATTTTTTTTTAAGTGAACTTTTTATTGTGGAATCGCTTCAGGTTTACAGAAAAGCTGTGAGGATAACGTGGAGAGCTGCCTCCCCCAGTGTGCCCTTTATTCACATTTATATTACCGGAGCGTATTCGTCACACCGAGAAGCTGACGTCGGCCCATTGCTGGCACTAATCTCCCGACTGGGTTTGGATTTCACCTGCCTTGTCCCTAGTGTCCTCTTTCTGTTCCAGGACTCAGGCGAGGGAAGCACATGCATTTAGTTGTCATGTCTCTCCTCTAGTCTGACCGTTTCTCCTGGGCAGACTGGAGGAGGACTGGCAGGTATCCTGTAGGCTGTCCAATCGGGTTAATTCGGTGGCTGTCTCCCAATAAAACTGGATTACAGGTTTTAGAGAAAACGCCCTCCTCACATCTGTGACCCCCCACAGGACACCCAGGTGAGGTGGCATCTGCTGTGCTTCCCTGCCACGCTGTGACGTTACTGTTTTTCACCGGCCAAACTCTACCCTTTGCAAGTGAGACCATAAATCTAAGCCACCCCAAGTGGGGAGGGCCGGAACTAGGCTCCACTTCCTGGAGGAACCCTAATGTTTGAAATGTTAATTTAATTAATTGAGGAAAGAAAAATCTATGCTCCATTTTTAAAAGACAAAGGAAAAGGTGAAAACCTCCCACATCTGTGTCCTTGAAAATTACCATTCCTCAGACTCCTTCCAGAGGTGTTTTATGCACAGAAAGGCAAATATATATATATATATAATTTTTTCCCTCCACCTTTTTTACTCAAAGGTAGCACGCTGGCCACGCTGTTCTGCACCCAACCATGGGGTTGCTTGGGCTACTGAGACATATAAAGTACCCCGTGGTCTGACCACGATGGATGGTAAAGTAAATTACACGATTGTACAGCAGAGGCCTGGACACAGCCCCCAGCAGTTACTCAGATAAATACTACCTCGTATCATGGAAAGTCATACGTCCAATAAAAACCGAGTGCAGAGTGCACATGACCTCTCTGGGTGGACACTGTTTTCCAGGAGGATGATGTGCAGAAGAGGCCACAGGAAGCCATAAGTCCCTGAGAGGAATGAAGACATGAGTGTAATGCTTTGCCACAGAGTATAAAAGGCAACTAAAAAGAGGAGGCGGTGAGCTTTCGGAGACTCAGTCTTGAGGACCCTGTCCCAGCCATAGGTGGGCAGCCAGACGCTGCTCTTCTCCTGTGGGAGGGAAGGCTGGCTCTCTGAGCTGTCTCTGTGGACTGAGGGTGTTTGCAGTTCACTGCACCCCGGAAGTCAGCGCGGAGCAAACACCCCGCCCAGGGCAGGACAGGATGCAGATGCTCAGGTCACACACTTGTGATGCCCATAGCCTGGTCACCCACAGCCTGGGATACAGCGTCGCCCTTCTGCCTGGCACATGTTTATTCATCTGCTCCATGTATCCATCCTTCCTCTATCATCCATCTATGTATCTACACACCCATCCATCTCCCACCCACCCACCCACCCCTCCATCCCTCCACCCATCAAACCACCGTCCATTTCTTTCTTTCTTTCTTTTCTCTTCTTCTTCTTCTTTCTTTCTTTCTTTCTTTCTTTCTTTCTTTCTTTCTTTCTTTCTTTCTTTCTTTCTTTCTTTCTTTCTTTCCTTCCTTCCTTCCTTCCTTCCTTCCTTCCTTCCTTCCTTCCTTCCTTCCTTCCTTCCTTTTCATTTTGCAGTTATGCTAGTTCGGGGGGGATTCCGATCCACTTATTTTCTTTATTCTTCCGTTTGTTGTTTGGCTGGCCCTGCGCCAGGTGCACGGATAAAGCTGTGGCTGGGATGGACCCAGGCTCCCTTCCCCCGGCTGCTGGCTGGCAGAGCTGGAGGCAGACCCAGGTTGCCTGGCTTCTGCCGGTGGGTGTTCCTGGAGCAGGAAGGCTAACAGGTAACACCGCGTTCTCTGCTGCTCTCAGAGGACAGATGAGGTCACATCCACAGGTCAGAGGCTGGGGGTGGGGGTGCCAGGGTTGGAGCAGCGCCTGGTCACATCCGGCCCATTTGGATGGTCCGGGAGAACCTCCCCATCCCAACACCCCTCGCTCCGTCACATCACAGAGTCTGTTTGCTGAAGAAGCCGACAGTCACCAGTTCTGTGGAGACATCTTGAGGGGCCGCTGTTCGGCCTACAGTAGGGGTGACGTGTGAAGTCTCCTCTGGGAGACCTGCACTTGAACCAGGTGGTTCGACCTCTAACTTGCTGTGTGACCAGATGATTTGACCCAACTGTGCCTCAGAGGGCAGGAGTGAACTCACAGCGGTTTGAGGAACCCAAAGTAATCCAGGCTGGCTATAGGGTGGGCTCATGGACAGATCTTGACCGTCAAGCCCCAGCTCTGAGTCTGTAAAATGAACATTCCCTACCTCACAGCACTGGGAGTCCCCACGTACAGCGTGGCTCCTGACAGCAGTGCCGAGGCCTGGAGCTGGCCCCTGGCAGGGGGCGTCGTCAAGCCGAGGGCACTTGCAACCCATCACAGGGATGCGGGGAGCTGGTGGGGCGGGGGGAGAGGGGCTGGCATCATGGAGAAGGGCTCCGCCCAGTCTGAAGGGGCAGGGAGAACATTCTGAGCAGGAGCTGGGAGGTGACGGGTGTTACCTGGGAGACAGGGAAAGGGCGGGTGCAGAATAGTGGGAGTGGGAGTTCAAAGGCCGGGAGGTGAGAGAAGCTCAATTGTCGGAGGAACTGGAATGACTCAGGCTGCCCCAAGGAGGGAGCTGAGGGGGAAAGGATGGAAGCGTGTGGTACAGGGTCAGGAGGGTGGGCTCTGTGAGGTGTGGGTACAAGCCCAGCCTTGCAATCTCCCTGCTGTGTGATCTGGGCATGAAGGAGAAGTGTGCTTTACCGGTCCCATTTTACAGACAAAGACACTGAGGCCACAGAGGTTGTTACTGTCCTCAAAGCTGGGGCCCATCTGGCCCAGCTCAGGACTCTACCACCCCCCCCCCCCCGCTTCCCCCCCCCCCCCCCCCCCCCCCCGCAGCCTCCCCAACATTGCTTGCTGCTCTTCAGCCACCTGCTAGCTGGTCTGGCAAATTTTGTCCAGCTTTCTTGCATCCGAGGCCTGGACACTCAGATTCCTTACACGTACTCACACCTTGCTCTTGGGTCACAAAGAAGAAGGTGTGGCCAGGCCGGGCCTGTGACTGCCCCTCGGTGTCCGTGGTGTTGTCCAGTGTCCTTCCTCTCTGGACCTTGATGCCTTCAACCAGGGCAGAGGAGAGGCCAGCACCTGCCCGCGGGCTCTTTCTGACGACTAAGTGACTCCATACATGTAACGCCTAAGGCAGTAAGCTCTTTCAGAAGCTGGCCGTGGTTGCCATTCATGCCCTTCATAAGTTGTATCGTATTTCTTGGAATGAACTAGCGGGAAATATTCCCCCAAATAAGTAAATAAACAGCACAACTCTGAAAACTGCAATTTCACCTACCGTATTTTTCGGACCATAAGACGCACCGAACCATAAGACGCACCAGTTTTTAGAGAAGGGAAATGAAGAAAAAAGATTCTGAAACAAATAGTGTCCTAAAATATTTTATGTGCATTAAAACCCAACATCACAGTCATAAACACATGTAATCAACCCTGTAAAGTAAACAGCAGCATTTAGAACCATTTTAGAGCCGGGCAAGCACACAGAGACCACACAGAGCCGGGCAAGTAAAAAAACTTTTTTTTTAAAGTATATGTGTAGGCTATATTTGGACCATAAGACGCAGGGACTTTTTCCACCCACTTCTGGGGGAAAAAAAGTGCGTCTTATGGTCCGAAAAATACTGTAAGTCCCTGTTTGCTTTTTAGCCTGAAGTCTTTGCCCACGCCATGGCCGGTGCTTCCTGCTCTGGCTCTGGCAGGTGACTTAGTGCCAGGCGGACCCTCCCCGGGAGGTGAGCCTGGAATTGGGAGTCCCTTTTCCCCTGGGGCACGCTGGCTGCAGCGGCAGAGGGGCCAAGAAGCTCCAGAGCTTTGGTGTCTCGAGGTCTGAGGGACAAAAATCGGAGTTCTTTGATAAAACCCCAGGCTTGCGGTGTGACTCTAACAACTGATCAACTCGTTCAGGAAATTAGATAACAAAAAAAAACATTAAAAAAAGAAGCAAATCTGGCCGATGTGGTTCATGGGATGGACCCATGAACCAGGAGGTCATGGTTCAATTCCCGGTCAGGACACAGGCCCGAGGTGAGGGCTTGATCCCCAGTCATTGGCTCTTTCTCACCATTGATGTTTCTATCTCTCCCTCTCCTTTCCTCTCTGAAATTAATAAAAGTACATTAAAAGGAAAAAGAAGAAGCAAGTGGAAGTTTCAGAACTGAAAACACAATAGTGAAGCTAAGAATGGCAGTTGTGAGGATCGCAGACGGAGCCACGGCCTGGGTTCAGGTCCTGGCCCCAGCCCTCACCACGTACGACGTTTCTGTTCCATTGAGGTGAGATTCAAACAGCATACAATGAACCTTGTTAAAGTGTACAACTCAGTGGTGTTTAACGTATTCACAATGCTGGGCAAAAACCAGTTCCCCCTAGTTTCAAAGTTTCTTCATCACATCCCAGAATGCCCAGTACCCATGAAGTTGTCGCTCACTGTCCTCCCCGCTCCCCTGGGAGCCAGCCTCTGGTCTACGTTCTGTCTGTGGGTTTTCCTCCTGTGGCTGTGCCCTGTTGGTTAGGCACACAGTATGCATCCTTTGTGTCTGGCTTTCACTTAACATGTTTTCAAGGCTCATCCAGATTGTAGCATGTGTCATAAGGCTGAATAATGTTCCACTGCGTCTATGCACCACATTGTGTTGAACCGTTCATCCACCAATGGACATTTGATTCTTTCTGCTTTTGGCTGAAGTGAAGAATGTTGTATAGACATTCGCATACAAGTTTCTGTGTGCACATGGTTTCATTTCCCTTGGGTGTATACTGAGGTGTGGAATAATTGTTCCTTAACTCCTAACAGCAGTTTTCTTGTCTAAAACATGGGGCAGATGGTGGTACCTAATACATGGTCACATGAGACAATTAATCAAGGTGCTTTGCTTGATCAATGATGACTACAGATCAGAGCTGTGACCCAAGCAGGTTGTAAGTGTTTGTTGACACATCTGTCTGCTCAGCTAGGTTGCGGGGGCTTCCTGATGTCTGCCTGCACCCCAACCCAGTGCCTGGCACCCCCCTGCCATGGAGCAGTGCTCTGTCACTGGTCCTGGAGTGTTTGGGGGTGACTCTCTCTCTCTCTCACGGGCAGCCTTCCCTGTCCCTTGGGGAGCCCTGGGGAGCATGGGGAGTGCCATGGGGAGCACAAATACTATGGCTCTTTTTCAACCACTGGGAGAAACGAAGCTCCTGGAGGTGGAATGACTAAATGCTGCAAGACTAGAGAGAAGCAGAACCTGAAGTCCAAGCTACAACCTCAAGCGAGGGTTCCTTCTTTCAACACCAAACACTTGCTGAGCACCTGCCTTGTGCCAGGCATGCCCCAGGCAGTGGTGTCCCCGTGAATTACTTGGGAAGTAAATAAGATAAGTGAGTCACATGCCGTATCTAGGTGATATGTGCCAAGCAAAAAATAAGGCAGAGCAGGAGGATAGGGAGTCAGTCGCCTAGAGAGGGTGGGAAGGTTACAATTCCTATGCAGCTCATCAACGACAGGACGGGGATTCGAACCTGAACCTGAGTCCGGAGTCTGTGCCAGGTCCGGCCTCCCCCTGGCTTCCTGGGAGGAGTGCGGGGCTGTGGTTCAGAGCTGGGGCTTCGGAGTCAGACCTACTCACCTCCGTTCCTGCCTCGCAGAGGGAGGTGAGGATTCAGTGTGGCAAAGCGGGGTTCTGACTATCGGAGTTAGTACCGCACCAGAGAAGGCTTGTCTTTTGAAAAGCCATCGGCGCAGTGCACTCCCTCTGGTCCTGACCTGCTTGGGATCACACGCCTGGCCAGCTGTCTGGGCCGCCAGAAGTGAGAGGGAAAACCAAACCGTTCCCCTTGGAGAACAGCAACCCTCCCAGACCCCAGGAGTTTGGCCAACCAGGTTCTGCTTGCTCTCAGGTTACTTCTCTGTGAGCAGCTGGCCCCAGACAGGGCGTCAGGGTTACCAAGGAACAGGGCTCCGTTACACTGCCTCCCGCCCCCACCCCACCCGCCACACACACTGGTAAAGACCCGCATGGATCGTTTGCAGGGAGGACCGGCTCCGGCTCTTTTGGAAGGGCCTATCGCTGTCAGGGCTGATTCTGGTCCGAGCTGAGAGTGTATTTACTGGCCAAAGTCTGCTCCAAAGTAAACATGTCATCACATTCCTCACAGCCTGTAACCTCCGTGGGGAGAGGCCGGGCCACCGTGGAGCACGGGTGGTGAGGAAACCTTATCTGACTCCATTTCAGCAGGATCCCACTTCGTCCGCTGGGTGGGGGCCCCGAGGGGAGAGGGAGGCAGGGGCCCCTAATGAGCTGAGTGAAAGAACGCACTGGGTGCAGCTTTCTGTGCCGTGGTGAGAAGGGGATCCTGGGAGGTTTGGCAGACACACGTGGTGTCGTCAGAGAGCACACATAGTCACGCGGGTGTGCTTTCGAATTTACCCTTATTGCTTTTTTCTGCCCATAGAAGTAGAACAGATCTTCCTTCCTCCCTCCCTCCCTCCCTTTCCTTCCTTCTTCCTTCCTTCCTTCCTTCCTTCCTTCCTTCCTTCCTTCCTTCCTTCCTTCCTTCCTTCCTTCCTTCCTTCCGGTATGTCAGACTTACAGTAGATTGAATATATTTAAAGTGTATAATTTGATTTTTTTAACACACACACACACACACAATTATGAAACCATTACTACAATAAAAATGCGGAACATTTTGGTTGTATCAAACTTGTGTATTAAATATAATCATGTTCTGTTTTAAAACAAAAAAATGGGGGGCATAAGAATCACTCCAGGGGACGCAGGGGACCTTTCCTGCGTATCTAAGATGCACGGTTCCCCGTGCTTTACACAGGTTTTGGATTTCTCTAATTTTTATTGTGTGTACTGAAACTGCATATGTATTGTTCTGATTGTTTGCTCTAGTTTACTACCCATAAAGGACCTGTTAATCACAAAATTGCAAATAAATAAATAAATAAATAAATAAAAAATAAAAAAGAATCACTCCAAGAAGAGATAAACCAAAGAGCTTGTAATCTTCTATGCACAGCCCATGGACACGGGCAGTAATAGGATGGTGAAGACCTGGGTGGGTGGGTAGGGGCTGGGAGGAGGGGAGAGAAAGAGGGGGAAATGGGAGATATCTGGAATACTATCAACAATAAAAAGTATAATATTTTATTGATTTTTTACAGAGAGGAAGGGAGAGGCACAGAGAGCTAGAAACATCAATGAGAGAGAAACACCGACCAGCTGCCTCCTGCACATCCCCCACTGGGAATGTGCCCGCAACCAAGATACATGCCCTTGACCAGAATCAAACCTGGGACCTTTCAGTCCGCAGGACAACGCTCTATTCACTGAGCCAAACTGGTTTCGGCAAAAAGTATATTTAAAAAAAAAAAATTTCCTCAGACCCTTTTGTGCTCCTTCCCTCCCTACCCTCCACATCCCTAGGTATACTAAGCTCTGCTCTCTCTCACTCTAGTCTGCATTTCCTAGAGTTGTACCTAAATGGAGCTATGCAGCATGGATTCCTTTTCTGTCTAGCTGTGTTCACTCAGCATGATCGTGTTGAGCTGTAGCTGCTGCTGGGTACCTCAGCAGGCCCTTCCTATTTACTGCTGAGGACTAACTAATGCGTGCCGGCGTGGCTGTACCGGGCTGTGCACCCGTTCACCTGCTCATGGGCCTCTGGTCATTCCCTGTTCCGGCGGTTACCAATCAGGCTGGTATGAGTCTCCAAGTGCAAGTCTTTTATACACACATGCCTTATTTCCCTTGGGTAATTAGTCAGGAGTGGACTGGCTGGATCATATGGTAGGTATATGTTTAACTTTCTAAAGAACGGCTTTCCATAGCGGGTATGCCATTTTATATCCCCGCCAACCCTGTGTGTTCAACAACATTAAACATTTAAGGCAGAAAGGAAAGTCCTTAAGGTAGAAAGTAAACGTTCTTATAATCCTACCTCCTAGTGACTGGCGGGCTTCACTGTTTACTATAAACCTTGCAGGGTTCCTTTGTTTTCTCGTCCACACACAGGATCAGACCGAGGCTCTGAGGTGCCCTGGGCAGGCTAATAATCTGGCATGCCCTCAACCTGATATTGCAAAAACAGTTGTTCAGAATTTACTTAGGCAGGCTGTGGAGAAACTGGTTTTCTGCTAATAAAATATACCACTCTTCTTTCTTTTCAAAATAAAGGATTTATTACTTGCACCGAACGAAACCTGACCTCTTAACTTCTTTGGAATGGTCCTGGAGTCATAGTTGTTTAAGCTTTTTCGGGCTGAAATAAAGGGCATAGGATTGGGTGTCACACTAACAAAACGCTGGGTCCCGGAGCAGCAGGGACCGAGGAGGAAGCTGGCATGACCCAAGACCCAAGAGAATTGCCTCTGAGCTGGACTCCGGCTTGGTGGGTGGCACAGGCCAGAGCTCCCCCAGGGCTGGGGAAAGGAACGTTCCAGTTTCTCCCAGAGGACGCTCTTTGCCTCTGCTCACGGGTCTGTCCTGTGTGGAGGCCTAAGACACTGGCCTCGTGTTTAGTTCAGTGCTGTCCGGGCTCCCCTTCTAGACTGGCGCCTGCTAGGCTGCCTGGGGTCAGCTTGGTGCATGTGCAGTGTTAACGCAGATGAGTGTTACTGGCATTTTAAACATGTGCATACAAATTGGATCATACAAATTCATGTTGGTCTGTAGCTTGCTTCCCCCCCCCCACCCCCGCCACACACACACTAAGCAATAAATTCCAAGATCTTTCCACATCAGTCTATGTACTAGTGTACCAGTTAATTATGCAAATTTTTTTCAATAGATGGAGTTACACATATGTTGATATATATGCCACTTGATAGGTATGCTATTTTGTTGTATTGACAGCAAGCTTCAAAACTTCATATGTCAAATTTGCTGAAGGTTATTAACATCATAGATATTTTTACACTTAAAAATGTTGAATTTCGTGAAAGACAAAGAATTTCCAGTTCAACCGAAAGACAAAGAATACCAAAAAAGTTTGAAGGCCAACACTTGCAAGCACTATTGGATGAAGATGCATGTCAAACTCAAAAACAACTTGTAGAAAGATTAAACGTTGCTCAGCAAACAATTTCTGATCATTTACAAGCAATGGGAAAGATTTTAAAGGAGGAAAAATGGGTGCCACATCAACTGAATTAAAGACAAATGGGAAACCGAAAAGTCATCAGTAAAATGTTGCTTCAATGGCACGAAAGAAAGTCTTTTAGGCATCGAATTGTGACTGGCAATGAAAAGTGGGTTTATTTTGAGGATCTCAAATGCACAAAATCATGGGTTGATCCAGGTCAACCATCAACATTGTCTGCATGGCCAAATTGCTTTAGAAAGAAGACAATGCTCAGCATTTGGTGTGACCAGGAAGGTGTGGCGTATTATAAGCTAAAACCAGGTGAGACCATTAATACTGATCGCTACTGACAACAAATAATCAATTTGAACCATACTTTGATCGTGAGATGACCAGAATGTGCCAGAATACACAGCACAGTAATTTTGCTTCATGATGAGGTACCATCACACCCTTCAAAACCAGTTAAAGGCTTGTGAAAAGATCTTGCCTGGGAAGTATTAACCCACCCACCGTATTCACCAGACCTTGCTCCTTCAGATGACCACTTGTTCCGATCGATGGCACGTGCACTTTCTGAGCAGCACTTCAAAACATAGGAAGAAGTGGAAAATTGGGTCTCTGAATGGTTTGCCTCAAACAAGAAAAATCCTATTGGGATGGTATCCATAAATTACCTGACAGATGGTGAAAATGTGTAGCTAGTGATGGACATTACTTTGAATGAAGCACTTTTGATGTTTCTCTTGAAATTATTGTGTTTTTCTTTTATTACAAACCTCCCATTATTAACCGGTAGTAGATCCATCACATTCTTTTTAAAGACACAGAACTTGCCACTTGAACGAGTTCTCCCTGGGTATTTTGTTAAACCACAGCTGCTGATTCAGCAGGTCTGGGCGATGCCCGAGAGTCAGCACAGCCCAGGGGCTGTCCCAGCTGCTGGTGGACCACACTCAGAGGAGCAAGGCCCCGTGCACGTGAGGGACCCACCAGCGGGGGGCATCTGTGCCAGTAGAAACAGTGCTGCCGTATGCAGCCTTGACCATCAGAGGAGCATCAGAGGCAGGTGGCGCAGTGTGACGGGGAGCAGGTCACTCACCCTTGCAGAGCTGCCAGGGAGCGGTCACCACTGCCTTCCCTCCATGAGATCCTGGGGATGAAGGCAATCCGCCCCTGTCCTCGAGCCTCTGAGAAGGAGAATAGCAGCCCTGGTGGGAGAGCACAGCGACAGGGAGTAGGCGAGATAAGGACGAAAAGGGCTTTGTCAACGGCGTAGCTGGCCACAAAGGGCCAGGTCTGTTCCCGTTGGAAGGCAGACCGGTTTGCAGGTGAGCAGTTGCCAGACAGGGTTTTCTTTAGCAGAAAAGAGCTCTGTGGCCAAAACCGGTTTGGCTCAATGGATAGAGCGTCGGCTTGGGGACTGAAGGTCCCGGGTTTGATCCCGGTCAAGGGCATGTACCTTGGTTGTGGGCACATCCCCAGTAGGGGGTGTGCAAGAGGCAATGACTCTCTCTATCGATGACTCTCTCTCATCGATGTTTCTAACTCTCTATCTCTCTCCCTTCCTCTCTGTACAAAATCAATAAAATATATTTAAAAAATAAAATAAAATAAAAATAAAAAAGAAAAGTGCTCTGTGGTATTTGTCTGCACTTTCAAAATATAAACCGGACCCACACATAAATCTTCCAAAGAAGCCAAAGTCAGACTGTGTGTGTGTGTGTGTGTGTGTGTGTGTGTGATATTCCAGAAAGACAGGGGAGGCACGAGGCAGGCTCTGGCCCTGGGTTCCACCTTGGGCTGGGAAGGCCCAGGGGGAGAAAGTCAAGGCCTTTAGCCGGCTCTGTCTCCCCCATTCTCCCTGCTGAGTGAACAGCAGACAGACATCCATGAGTGGTGTTCACTGCCTTCATTCCTTCACCATTGCCAGGCAAACTGTGTTTCTGGCAGTTAGGGCCGTGGGCTCTGAGGGACTGAGAGCTTAGACTGGTCAACTGGCCTCTGGACCAGGGTTCGAATCCAGACTCTGATTTGGTCTCCACTGCCTTCCCTCTGACTAACACCAAAGGGACTCTGAGCAAGTGACTTGATTTTCTTTTGCAGCCTCAGTTTCCCTACTTGTAAAATGGGGACGATAATAAGAGCTTATTATTATAAGTTCACAGATGTCCTCCAGATTTAAAAGGATCGCTCATGGACACGTGATGCTCAGCTCAGGGCCTGACTCCAGGAAGTGGTCATGGACTGCAGTTGTGGGATCAAAGGAGATAACATGGATAAAACCTCAGCGAGCCCTTTCTGAGCCCCACCCCAGCAGCGGGTGAGTGGGAGAAGGCAGGAAGGTCTGAGTCTTCTCCCTGCAGCCAGCGTTCCCACAGGCCCCACCTCCTCGCAGGGCAGGGCTGGCTGGTGGGTCCCTGGGCTTTCAAAGTGCTCTCGTCTTAGCTGTCCCAGCCCTCTTCTTGCTGGAAGGGGCTTTCTCCCAGGACCCCACCCACAGGGTCCAGGGACTTTGGCAGTGGGGATGGGGTTAAAGGGTGACCCTCCCACCACTCCCGGGAGGTGGCTGCTGAGAGAACCAGCACCTCCTCCCCTAGGGGGTGGAAGAAGAGCAAGTATTTTCATTTGTATTTTGCTTTTTCTCCCCCCTTTCTGGCAGGGTGTGGACCTTGGTGTAAGATTACAACCAAGAAGGCCGGCCTGGGGAGGACATACATTTATTTTGTAAGTCCTGGTTCTCCAGCTTCGCTGCCTTTGGAAGGCAGGTTTCTAAATCTGGAACTTTGGGTCTTTGCTCTTTGATGTGGCTTAAGCCAGGCTAGTAAACCAGGGCCAGTGGAACAGGGGGAACGGAGACACAGTGAACCAAGCAGTTTGCAGTCCTCTAGTAAATCCTATCTTCTCTAAACAAAGGGCACCTCACAAACGGTTTGCATGTCTCCTCCACAACCGGAGGGTACACAGCTTAGTAAGTCATGTTACTCAGGGAGACAGCTAGCAGCCGTGTAATCAGTGCCATTTGTGCAAGCCACGCACGAGAACAGATGAAGAGCCCGAGCCAGTTTGGCTCAGTGGTTAGAGCGTCGGCCTGCAGAATTAAGGGTCCCGGGTTCGATTCCGGTCAAGGGCACATGCCCTGGTTAGAGGCTCAGTCCTCAGTAGGAGGCATGCAACAGGCAGCCCCATCCATGATTCTCTCTCATCATTGATGTTTCTCTCTCCCTCTCTGAAATCAATAAAAAATAAAAATTAAAAAAAAGGTGAAGGGGGGAAAATAATCTCATTTTGGTACATCAGCATAAAGCGGATTAATATTTTATTGAGATTCTCCTCTAAGAACTTCCCTAAACTCCCAGCCTTTAAAAAGCCTCCAAGGTCCCAGTGCTCCAGTGCCCTCTCCCTCCCAGGAGCACGCTTGTACCTCTCCCCCGCTGCCACCCCCCTCCCCCCTCCTTCCCCCACAGGCAGCATCTCCTAACCCCTAAGGGAGCCCATGAGTCTTGCAACCACAGAGCAGTGGGCAGCGGCAGCTCGTCCCGCACTACCCTCCTGCACCTGTCTCCGAGGCCCCCTCTTCTCTGACTTCACAGTGAGCCACAGCCGCCCGGCCCAGGCTCACTTCCCCACCTAGTCTCTCCCCGGTTGTTCCTTCTGTCCTAGGCCCTTCCTTGTCTCCCTGCCCCCAGCGTTAATAAACACGGGAGAGTGTTGAAGGAGGTACACGCGAGGCCAAAAGTGATTAAAAAAAAAAAAACTTATCAATTTATTACGCCATCTGGAAACCAGACGGGCTGAGCCCCCAAACGGCGTCAGCACCCAGGGACTGGGGAGGCAGGGGTTATAAAGGCCCCCAGTGGGCTTTTCCGGTGGGGAATTCTCTGGGCAGGTCGGATCCTGGGAGAGTCCTGAGGGGAGGAACATCAGTTGCGAAGTGATCTAAAGGTCAGTTTCCGAGGGGGAGCGGAAGGGTAATATATTTGATCATTTGATCAGACCTAACATGGAGGTAGGTTTCACATCTAAGGAAGAGGTTCCCAAGATCAGGTGAGAGCATAATGGTCTTCAAATTGTGAATTGGTTTATTTCAGTATCAAGCATATCTCCATCCTGCACTGTCCAATTTGAGAGCCAGTAGTGGCCAAAGGCAACTATTGAACACTTGGCAATATGCCGAGTCTGAATTGTGATCTATATAAAATATTGATTGGATATGGAAGTGATAACTTTTGGGATATATTGGGTAGGGTTGTGGTAGGCAGTTAGATAGACCTGAGCAAGGACAATGGGCCAGGTGCAGAGGGTCCTCAGGGCAGAAAGCTTTGGATGCCTAACAGGCAAAACTGGGAAAACAAGGAGCTCACCCCCAGGGTAACCTTTCTTCCCGGAGCATTTTTGGTTTGACCCCTGACCTTTCCTCTCCTGGCATGTCACTAGTCATGCAGTAAACCCCCTTGGAGGAGGAACAAGGGGTGGAAGAGTGGCCTCAAGTGACTCCCCTGCAGGCCTTTGCATGACCACTCCCTTCCACAGTAACCCTGGGATAACATCAAGGCCTCGGCTCCTGTGTTTCAGCTCCGGGCCCAGAAAAGCGGCAAAACCAGCCAAGCGAAGCCATGGCTGACATGGAACCAGCTGCATTGACTCAAGACTGCCGACCAATCAGTAGAAATCTTAACTCTAAAAGGACACACCTGGAGAGCTGATGAATATTCTCCTGGATCCTCCCCTGAGTCCTGGATGTACCTTCAAAAAGAGGACCCAGCTCAGCGCTCTCTCCCAGAGCACATGCGAGCCTTTCCTCTCCCTTTCTTCCTCCTCCACCCACCTGTGCCCCCAGGAGAGTTAGCTTCACCTGTCTCCTAAGTTCCAAAGGCACTTCTCTTAATTTGTTTCCCGACCCCATTTCTTCTGCTGCTCACTTCTCCTGCCTCTGTGACTTTCTGAATAAACATTCTCTGAGTCTTGGCTCTGAATTCTTTCTCAGCCAGAACTCAAGGCCCAAGGTTGCCGAACCCAGGTCCAGTCTGACACCTGGTGCAGTTTTCATTGACAGCAGGGTGACCAACTTATTTTTGCCAGAGACACTCTTGCTTATTATTTTTTAAAAATATATATCTTATTGATTTTTTACCGAGAGGAAGGGGGAGGGATAGAGAGTTGAAACACCAATGAGAGAGAATCATTGATCAGTTGCCTCCTGCATGCCCCCCACTGGGGATTGAGCCTGGAACCCAGGCATGTGCCTTTGGCTGGAATCAAACCTGGGACCCTTCAGTCCGCAGGCTGATGTTCCATCTACTGAGCCAAGCCGGCCAGGGCATGGTTGTCGTATTGTTGGTTAAAATATATTTAATTTTACCTGTTTTTTTATTTTATTTACTTTTTATTAGAAACTTTAGATGACAACATGGCTCTCATTATATTTATATTAGATAGTGCTGACTTTCTTAGGTCTTAAACCCCAGACTATACTCTGCAAGGGGACAGAGGTGACATTTTCTGCCATCAGTCACTGACCACAGGAAACAGCAACTAGACTTCAGCAAAAAACAAGCATGGTGACTGAACAAGCTGTGAGAGTGAGGAGACTAAATGATGGACATGATTTTCCTAAGTTGGAGGGCAGGGAGGAGAGCATTCTTGGCAGAGGGCACTGCCTGAGCAAAGGCACGGAGGTGGGATCCAGGGAGCTGTGATATAAGCACACCTGCTTGCTTAGAAGAACGCTTCCCAACCCCACACAGCGGGGCTGATTGGGCAATCGGGGCAGCCTTGAGGAGTAGGCGTACAGTGCTTCCTCTTCTCCCAATGTGGATCTCCAGGTTCAGCTAGTCTCTTCCTTGGGATGCGTCTGGCATCTGCGCCTGTCTTGTCAGGTCCGTGCAGACATGTAGCGGTTACTGCTCTACCTATGTTTTCTTGGTCAGCTTATTCTCACCACGACCTCTCGGCGCTGTGGCAGACTGGTGTCACTATCTGGGTAAAAGATGTGGAGGGAGCTAGGGCTTCTCACTGAGGACTGAGTCCGGGAAAATGCAGTTAATTCCAGAGTTTTCAGGGGCTGGTTGTGAAGTCTGTTACTTTTGCTTGGTTTCCAGCAATCTTGGTTGAGCATTGAGTGTATGCCAGGCACTCTGGTTGCATTATCAAATAGCCCAGGAGTGGGGTTATCTCCATTACTAGATGAGAAAACGGAGGCTGGCAGAGGTTATTCTTTCAAGATCACAGAATTCACACCCAAAGACTGTGCTTTTCACTCTTTACACGTTCCCACTCTGGATAGTTCTACCAAGAGATCCGATGGCGAGGATAAAATTTGGAAAACAGGGATCAGGCATTTGTTAAATGAAGGTCTTGTCACGCAAAACTGGAATGTGTTGGCTAAAATGCTCCCTGCAGAAATGCTTACCTTGAGTAGTTTAGTTCTCATCTTTTATCAAATATTGATGAAGAGCCACCTGAAGACCTTGTTTGCTTCCTCTCCTTGTCTCTGAAGTCACTGATCAGAGTGAAGTGGACTGGAATATATATATTGATTTCAGAGAGGAACGGAGAGGGAGGGAGAGATAGAAACATCAATGATGAGAGAGAATCATTGATTGGGTCCTGCACATCCCCCTACTGGGGATTGAGCCCACAACCTGGGCATGTGCCCTTGACCAGAATCGAACCCAGAGCCCTTCTGTCCACAGGCCGTCGCTCTATCCACTGAGCCAAACTGGCTAGCGCTGTTCTGGATATTTATATGCAGAACTCATTTAGGTATCTAAATAAGGGTAAACGGAAGGCCCCGATCATCATTCCTGGTCTCTGGCCAGGCCTAGGAACCCTACCGAGCACGAATTTCATGCACTGGGCCTCTAGTATTCCTATAATGGGCGAGGGCTATGGCCGGGTAACACGCTTTCTGCCCCCTGCAGTTCTGAGCCTATCCAGGGAGTGAGACAATTGGTCTGAACAAAGCCCTTGAGCAGTGTATGCAAATGACCTGCTACAACCACAAACCTGCTGGCTTCTCCTGGGAAACTGCTGGGCTGGAAGGCCTTGCCTCTACCCTGCCCAGCTCCTCTTCCCCTAGGAGGCCTGCCTGCCCTGACTCCCCTCCTGCAGTCCGGGTTAGATAGCCCTTCTTGAGTAGCGGGGCTCCCTGAATTCAAGTCCTTTTTGCGCTGTGGGCCCTGAACTCGTCACTTGACCTCAGCTGACTCTAGTCAAATGGGGCCAATAGCAAAGAAACAGCTTAGCACAGCTCTTGCTTGGTACAGGGGCAAAGCAGGTCCTGATGTAAAGCTAGCTACCACTCTTGACAGCAAAGCTCTGGCCTGGGTCTCCGCTATATCCCAGCACCTGGCACAGAACCTGAGCACAGAGCAGGTGCTCAGTGCATGGTGTTGGTTGGCAGAATAATGGTCCCCAAACATGTTCACACCCTATTATCCAGAACCCATAAATATTACCTTACCTGGCCAAGGGGAATTAAGGTTGCAGATGGGATTAATACTGCTAGTCACTGGTTTTTAAAATATTCTGGATTAACCAATTGGGCTCAATGTCATCACAAAGGGTCCCTAAGAGAGTTAGAGATAGATGTTCTGTGGAGAACCAGAGAGGTGACAACGTGAGAAGGACTCAGCCTGACTGGGCTGGTTTTGAAGAATGGAGGAAGAGGTCACAGCCAAGGAATGCAGGAAGCTTTTAGAAGTTGGGAAAGACAAGGAAATGGATTCTTCCCTGGGGCCTCCAGAAAAGAATGCCTTCTGCCAATACCTTGATTTTAGCTCAGTGAGACCTGGGAGGGACATCTAAGCTTACAGATCTGCAAGATAATACGTGTGTGATTTTTTTTTAAGACAAAAGTTTTAGTCATTTGTTACAGCAGCTTTAGGAAACACGTAGTACCTGGTAAATGACTGTTCACGTCTGTGACTTCTACTGAGCTAGCTGCTTGTGACAGGTGATTCGTACTTTCCTCTCCCGTTAGTCTATGAACTAAAGGTGAAGGAATGTCTGTCTCATTTACCCTCGGTTCATAGGCACCGAGGGCCGGGCACTCAGTAAATGCTATGAATAATAATATGTATTGTAATTCATGAGTTTAATCGATAGGAATAATAAATGTCTGTTTCCTTCCCGGTGCTCTACAGTGCCTACCACACAGCAGGAGCTCAATAAAAAAAAACCTACAGCCGAAACCGGTTTGGCTCAGTGGATAGAGCATTGGCCTGTGGACTGAAAGGTCCCAGGTTTGATTCCGGTCAAGGGCATGTACCTTGGGTTGCGGGCACATCCCCAGTAGAGGGTGTGCAGGGGCAGCTGATCGGTGTTTCTCTCTCATCGATGTTTCTGACTCTCTGTCCCTCTCTCTTCCTCTCTGTAAAAAATCAATAAAATATATATTTTTTAAAAACAAAAAACCTACAGGTGCAATTCCCTCTCCCATGACCCAACCATTCTCTCCACTTCCCTGCTTCTGCACGTCCCCTCATTCCGGGACGGTGACGTTCTTCAGTATCTGGGGGTCTCCATCCTGACTCCCATTCCCACAGGAGCAGGGCTCCTCGGAGGCCGCGGGGCGCAGTGCCCACCTGGGGCGGCAGGGGGAGACCGTGGCCCGGGAGCTCCCGCCGGTGGGCTGGGAAGGGGCGGGGCTTCGGGGCGGGGCGGCGCAGTGCGCAGGCGCGGGGCCAGCCGCCTCGCGCGGCCAAGGGCAGGCGGCCACAGAGCAGCCCCGGCCGCGGCCACGGTAGGAGCGAGTTCGAGTCCGACTGCCCCTCACGCTCTTGGGTTCTCGCCGTCCCGGCTCTTGGGCCTTCCGACGCCAGTCCGTTCCCGGCTGCTCCGCCGCGCATCGCGCCCTCGCCGCCGCCGCCGCCAGGATGCCGGTCACCGAGAAGGACCTGGCGGAGGACGCGCCGTGGAAGAAGATCCAGCAGAACACCTTCACGCGCTGGTGCAACGAGCACCTCAAGTGCGTGAACAAGCGCATCGGGAACCTGCAGACGGACCTGAGCGACGGGCTGCGGCTCATCGCGCTGCTCGAGGTGCTCAGCCAGAAGCGCATGTACCGCAAGTACCACCAGCGGCCCACCTTCCGCCAGATGCAGCTGGAGAACGTGTCCGTGGCGCTCGAGTTCCTGGACCGGGAGAACATCAAGCTCGTGTCCATCGGTGAGTGCCCCGTCCTGGCCGGGCTCCGGCGGGCGGGCTCGGGCGGGCGGACCCCGCGCGCGCCCCTGCGGGCGGCGGAGGCTTCCTGCCGCGCACCCGCTCCCTCTCGCGGCCGGGGGCGTCGTCCCCGGGGCTGTGGGGACACAGGAGACCTAGGCTCCCCCCTCTCATGGTGCTGCCGCCTGGGAAACCTCCCCGCAGCGCTCCCCGCCGTGCGCCCTGGCGGGGGTCCCTGGAGAGCTGCGGGTTGAGGATGTGAGTTGGGGCCGCACACGGGGAGCGTTGGGGCTGTGGCATGTCTCTCTGCACCTAGGATGCCCCTGCCGGGACTTGGGGGGCTGGAAACCCCTGGTCTGCTGTCCCCGGGGGTTCAGAGACCCTCGTCCGCTGCTCCGCCAGCGTCCGCCCCGCTGCGCCCAGGCCGGTGCGAATGGGCGTTGGCGCTGAGGCCGGTCGGGGAGGCACCGTTCTCCGCGCCCCAGGCCGCCCCGCCCAGGTGGAGCCCGGGACCCGGTGCCCGCCCCCGCCGCCTCCGAATGGGTGTGGGCCTGGCGGTGGGAAGGGGAGCCGCAGGGGGTGTGTCGCCCTCGCTCGCTCGCTCCCCGGGCGGCTCTGGCCGGCGCCGCCGGAGGAGGCCGCTCTGGAGGCTGAGGCTACAATGCAGAGGGGGTGGTGGTCATGGGAACGGCCGCCCTGCAGGGACCCCAAACCAGTGGGCGTTGCGGCCACAGCCTTCTGGCTGTCTCGGTCCTTCCACAGCCTGCAGGCTGGAGGGCTGGAGCGCTAGGTCCGTTTTGCAGACGGAGCGAGTCAAGGGGATTAAATCGCTCGCCCAAGCCATGGAAGCGTGAGGGTCCAGCGGAGAATTGAAGGAAGTGGCGACAATGGAAGGAGACTTCGCTTTCCTCTCCCCGCCCTCCCCACACCGGGGTCTTCCTGAGAGGGGGCAGGGAGTTGGTGTTTGTCCCTCATCCTCTGAGCTGGGGAGGAAGAATGAGGGTGAGGTCCCCACTAGGACCTGGGCTAGGGGAGGATTTCCAGGAGGGATACAGGCTAGGGGAGGGCTGTCACACATGTGCATATAGGGAACATGTGTGTGCGAAGAGGGAGTGTGTGTGCACGTGTGTGCATATGTGTTTGTGTGTGCATTTACATTGTATGTGTACGTTCTGCCAAGTGAGTGTCTTGCCGGAGAGGTGCTGGCCCGGGCCCAGGCCTGGGTCTAGGTCTCTTCCTGAGGAAACCAGGCCTTCTGGTGACCCCCATGACAGGAAGAAAGTGTGGGTTTGGCTGCTGGGACTTTCTCCAGCCAAGGGGGGTCCCTCTAGGCCAAGCCTCCTCCCTTCTCCCCTCTCCCTCCCCCACACCTGTCCTGGCAGGTAGGGCTGCTTCCCGGGCCCAGGCAGATGCCACCGCCCTGCCAGCCTCGCTGTGAGGGTGGCTTCTGTGCAGACGGAGGCTGGGTGGCACGCTCTGGTATCTGCCTGTGACCTGGGGAGAGAACCTCGACCTTCTCCTGGAATTCTTTCCTTCTCAGAAACCAGCGACCCCTCTGAGGAATCTCAAGGCCTGGCTGGGCTCGATGGGGATCCCTCCTTCTTTGTTTTAAATGTGTATTTATTTAATTAACCGAACAAAGAAACTTAACATAAACCAGGAGTATCCAAACATGACATGAAATCTCTTTTAAAAAAAAACAAAAAAACCCATACAAAACAAATGAAAAACCCAAACCACAGCCCCAGAAAACCCTGGGCTGCCTAATTTACCCAGTTTGCAGAGGTTGCAGCTGCTTCCAGTCTGGCTTCCATCATTGCCCCGAGCTTGGGGCCTCCTTCTAGGTGTTGTCTGGCCCCTTCGGTATAGTTTTCTACTCCATCTTCTCGATTTGCATTCCTGAACCCACCAGGCCATCGGGCCTTCCATTCTGCTGGCATTCCAGGGTTATTCTCCCCTTTCCTGGTTGTGGGCCTAGGGCTGTGGGCAGCTTCTTCCCACAAGTTACATTGTTTTATTTTCTCCTTTTAAATGATTCCTTGGATCACATTCCCCAAAGTAGCATGCCTGGGTCAAAGGGTGCTACCACATTTATGAGTCCCGTCATTGGCTGCCTCATTGCTCTCCCAGAAAGATTAGAAGCAAACAGGTTTTCCAGCCTCTGGAGAGAGGGAAGGAATGTCAGGTGCCAGGACTCCTGTGGGGGTAAAGCCCGAGGCCTCTTGCTTTTGCTCCTGGGCCAGGCCTGGGTAAGAGCCCTGAAGGAAAAAGCCATACCGAGCTCACTCATGAGCTGTGTATTTACTGCTTAGCTGTGTGGCTGCTGCCTTGCTGACATTGATGGACACCAGCTCCGATTTGGGGGCATGGGAAGGTGTTCTGTTAATTACCTCATTGATCGCCACCTTGAATTCTCAAGTGGTTTCCTTGTCTGTATAATAGCTGCTTCAGCAAGTCCTGGGAGGCTTACGGGCTTGCCCCAGTCCTGACCAGGTGCTTAGGAGATGGTTACTGTTATAACTGTGACCTGTTAGTATGGTTATCTCTGGTTAAAGGTGAGGAGACAGAAGTGAAGTAAGTTGCAGAGGTCGCCTGCTAAGTAAATGGTGACTGGGATCCAGGTCTACCCCGTTGTTGAATTGAGCCTTCAGTGACCTGCCTTCCAGGGTCAGAAATGAGCAAATACGTCCCCTCTCCCCTGACCAGAGACCCCCCGCAGCAGGGCTGTTAAGTCTGGGGTGTCCGGGTAGCCTCCGGCCTTGAGGATCCCCAGGCCTTAGATGAGTGAGAGGACTAGTCCTCTGACCTATGACAAAGGATCCCTGAGGTCAGAGTCGCGTCTGGAGGTGAGCAGAATCCGTTTGCAGCTTCCATCCTGTGTCCAGGTGAACTTGTTTGGGGACTGGCTGCTCTGCTTTCTCTGATGTTTTTCAGGGGTGGGGTCGGGGGATGGGAACTACCCAGAGGATGGTGTCTTACTCCATCGTCCGGATGAGGGAAGGAGTCTTTGAATGAATACAGAGTTTCGTATGCTCTCAGCAGTATGCATGCTGGTAGTCGTTAGAGTACAGGCTCCCCGCTCTGAGATCACGGAAGGTCAACAGCCACCAGAGGACTCTGGCTTTTCTCCTCAGAATTCACCGAAAGATAGCCCTGGCTGTTTTACTCGCAACTGCAATTCATGGCGAGGCGGGCCCATCCGGGGCTCCATCCAAAAGTTAAAGATTTTCTTCATTTTCTTGTTATATCCTGGGCAGTTCATAGTGAGGCCTCAGCATATTTAATTCTAGCCGCCTGCCAGAGCTGGCAGTTTTATTTACTTGTTTTTCCAAAAACCTTTCTGACATTGGGCAGGCCAGCCAACTTGGAGAAAAAGGGGTCTCTCAGCCGAGGAATGACAAATCAAGGCTGCCTAGAAGTTTGGGTGGTGTGTTTTGGTTTGATTCCGCAGAAAAAAATAAATGAATTTTTGCCTTTTTAGACAGAGGATGCGGTATGACCCGAATGTTTACTTAAAGGGCCCGTGCCAGGCCAGTGCGTGTTCCCAGGGAGGTGGGCCACCAGGCCACTTAGCCCTTTTCCTTCCTTTTGTCCCACTCCCTCCAAAATAACTACAACTAATCCTGAATTCTACTCTTCTGAATTACCTAGCAAGATGCCAGTGCGCCGTTTAGGCAATATAGTTCCTGCCGGAGAATGTTTAAAAAGTAACCAGCACAATAGCATGCTTTGTCAGAATTAACAAAGTTTGGGGTCATTTGCAACAAGTAACACATGAGTGTCCTCTGTGCCCTGGTGGCTCTTGTTAAGAGCAATAATTCTTTGTTCCAATCCCACTTACTGCTAAGTAGCAATTAAGACACTTCTGTGCCTTGGTTTTGTTCTTTCTTTCTTTCATCCTCACACATGATATTTTTCCCATTGATTTTTAGAAAAAGTGGAAGGGAGAGCGGGAGGGGGAGGGAAGAGAGAGAAAGAAACATTGATGTGAGAGAGACACATGGGTTGGTTGCCTCTGGCGTGCTCCCTAACCAAGGAGGGGCATAGAACCTACAACCCGGGTACGCGCCCTTGACTGGGAATCTGAGCCCCAGACCCTTTGGAGTTCAGGCCGGCGATCTGTCCACTGAGCCACACTGGCCAGGGCTGGGTTTTCTTATCGCCAGTATGGGGACAGCACCTATCTCTATTAAAAATTAAACACGTTAACACTTAAAAGAAGTGCTTAGGTCAATTGGTGGCACATGGCAAGTGCTCTGTGAGTGTTTGTTAAATACGGCAGGTACCATCCAAGAACCCTCTCAGGAGTCACGCTGGAGGGGGTGCACGCCGAACGGGCTTGCGTGGCTGGTGCTGACTCTGTTTGCTCTCCTGGGGTTACGGACTGCCCAGAGCATGCCCCTCCTTGGAAGGAGGTGACCCCTGGCTGTGTGACGGCTGCCTCCGGGCCCATTCACAACAGCTTTGTTTCCGAGAGCTGGACGGGTAGCTGGCCATTCAGCCCTCCCACCCCACTCAGGAATCTCTGGGCCAAATCACTTCCAGATGGCAGCCGGGCTTCGGCGGAGCCCCTCCAGCGACCGGAGCCAGCGTGCCAGTCAGCAGCCGCCTTCATTCTTGGAGAGTCTGTGCGGAAGGAGGGCTTTGACTCGGAGCCAGATTGTGTCTCTCGGCACTTCCCTGTCCCTGCCCGGGTCTTGGGCCTGTGCTGTGAGGCGGTGTCGCTGGCTAGTGGAGAATGGCTCCTTGCAGGATGAGCCTTTGGGCCCTGCCTGCAGTGGCTCCTCGGTCGGAGGTTCCCCATCCTGCTTTCCCTATAAGTGGCCTCCAGGTCTGCACATACAAGGCTCTGCTAGATACAGCCGAGTTTTTTTTTGGGGGGGGGGGCGGGGGGGGGGAGGGAGGTGGTGTCCTGAAGCTAGCCTGCCACGGTTCCAATCCCCTCTTGCCACCTAACAGCTGTGCAGCTCTGGCCCACTGCCTTCACCTTTCTGAGCCTGTTCCCCCACCTGTAAAATGGAGGAGAGTAATAGTTCGTAGCTTGGAGCTGGCGAGAGCACTCTATTTGATTAGGTTAAGCCTCCGCATGGTGCTGGCATATTCATTAGTGACATTATTGTGCCTTTGAACCAGAGTCCAGGACTGTCTTCCCTCTGTTCTCAGCCAGTCCTCCCACTGTGCTGTCCTCCAGTGTGATGGCTGTTCCCTTCACCTCGGGTGAAGATGCCTCCCCACATCCTTCTTTCTTCCTCTCCTCATTCAACAAGTGTATGGAAGGCAGACTGTGCCCTTGCTGGTTTGGCTCAGAGTGTCAGCCTGCGGACTGAAGGGTCCCGGGTTCAATATCGGTCAAGGGCACATGCCCGGGTTGTGGGCTTGATCCCTAGTGATGGGTGTGCAGGAGGCAGCCAATCTATGATTCTCTCTCATCATTAATATTTCTCTCTTTCCCTCTTTCTTCCTCTCTGAAATCAATAAAAAATATATTTAAAAAGATGGACTTCAAGGGCCACAGGAATAATGAGAGTCATGCCCCTGGTTTGTGTCACACATTGCTCAGAGGCACACACAAATCACCTGGCCAAGTCCCATTGAGTAGGTCCGGGCCGAGGGCCGGCTTCTAGCTGCTGCTGTCTGCTCTGCAGACCCAGCTGTGAGAGGATGGCCTCCCTCAGGTTGGAGGGGGCTGGGTGGTCGGAGGGCTCCCGGGAGGAGTGGCCAGGTAAGCTGAGACCTGAAGCCTGACTAGACTTAGGCAGGTGAACACAGGAGTGGAAGAGTGTCAGGTGGAGGTGGGCGCGGGGTGGGGGCGGATGGTGGTGGAGAGGTAGGCAGGGACTGACTCACAGGGACTCCTGAGGCTGCGAAGATGGGCATCAGAGCATCTTCCTCCAGGAGCTTGGGGGAGGGTAGGCGAACCCAGCTGACATGGATCAACTGTTCCTTCAATCCCTTCTTCCAAACTTTCTGAACGTGCCCCTTCCTCATATGTGTATATGTGTAAGCTGTATACCTATAGCACTGCCAGTCTGTGTATGAAACATTAGGAAAGCCTAGTTCCTCTTTGGATGACAAACCCAGATGTAAGATCTGGCTTTTCCTGTGTTCTGATGGATGATCTCGTGTACCCTACCTACTGGGAGGCCCCGCAGGCCTGTGTTTCTGCATTTCCTTTTCCCTTTTCTCCCCCTATTGCTATTCTGCATGTAGTTTTCATCTGTAGTTACCTTAGTTAAGGAGCTGGATAGAATTATAATCCTTTCCTCTAGCAAGTTGAACCAAATAAATCTGATGGAGAGAGCCCTTACAATCTATTAGTAAATGCCTGCTACCTCCTACCCTTCTGACGATGAAAACTGCCTCGTTCTACCAGAAGCCATCTTACGTTGCTGTTGTAAACCCGGTTACTCATTAAACGTGCTCAATAACCACCAATAATAAACAGCAACGCTTTCCTCTGGGGCCCAGGAAGTGGCCTTGTGTTTTTAAGGTGCCTCGGCCACTTTTCTTCGGAAACTGAGTGCATGTGTAGGGAGAGAGTTTCGTGGGAAAGATGATTAGAAAACCAAGTGGCTCTCTTTTATGACTAAAGTGATAAAACAGTAGGTGAGAGTAGGTCTTCCTTTTAGAAAGAATTGGAATTTTGGGCATTTTAGTCATGCTCACTTAGCATCAGGTTTTCCTTTTCTTTTCTTTTTGCAAGAAAAATACCGAGCTTTATATGAATTTGCTGCCCTTGTTCTGAGAGCCGTCTAGCAGTTGCCTTAAATGCATTCATTTGATAAGTTACAGATAGATGGTTGTCACCTCTCCTGCACACTGTCCAGTTATGAAAACAGTTCGATGAAATGTTACTAATGCTCATTGTCCGGTTACAAAATTTACCGAAGAACATGTGCCTTCCCTGATCCCCTTTTGACAAGTCCCTGTGCCGTGGAATGTCCTTGGTCAGAAAGATTCCTGAGTACTCGCTATAAGCGAAGAAGCAGTTTGGTATTTCACTTAGCCAAGACCGGCCCTGAGACTGAATTATTCTGACAGAGCATCCGACTTCCTTCCTTCCCCGTTAAAACCTGGCTCAGGTAGCCAGCTTGGCGAGGAGGACAGTCTTCCTCCTGCACAGTCCTTGTCCGTTCTCGGTACCGAGCCCACTGGTCATGCCATTCGTGTGCCAAACAGCCAGGCGGGCACACCCATCTCGAACACAATGCCCAGTATTTCCCCGCCCCTGCTGCCTGCCAGGCATTGTCCTGGTGCCTTGCCTTTATTTGTTCCAATCCTCACCAGGAGCCCTGCGAGTCTGTGGTTTGACATCTCTTCCATTTCACAGAGGAGAATGCGGACACTCGGACCTGCCTCACTTCATGTGCCAGGCGTGGATGCTTGCCTGCATCACGCTGTGAAGTGTGTTTTAATGTCAAAGCCGGGTTCCACATTTGTAAACTAGACCTATTGTTGTGAGAGACTTGCCACTGCTTTAGTTTTTTTTTTTTTTTTTTTAAATATATATATATATATATATATATATATATATATATATAATTGATTTTTTTTTTTTTTACAGGGAGGGGGATAGAGAGTCAGAAATATCGATGAGAAACATCAGTCAGCTGCCTCCTGCACACCCCCCTCCCCACTGGGGATGTGCCACTGCTGCTTTAGTTCTGTTCGTTTTTATTTTGCTTGAAACTTGACTCATTGGAGTTAGAGCAATGTGGACTTTCCTACCATAAAACCAAACTACTTTTGGCCCATCTGCCTCACCTTTCCCGGCGCCTTAGACCTGTAAGGGGCCTCCTCCCCGGTTCTGGAGGCATCTCTCGTGCCCTCTCCCTGCCTGCGTGTGGTTCCCAGGGCCAGTGGCTTCCCTGCGGGTCTGGACGTGGGGACCAGCTGCAGGCTGCTTTGGGGGGACAGGCGGGGGCGGGCTTTCCTCTGAGAGGCCTGGAAGCCCGAGGTGAGGAGGAGAAGGTGCCCCTGGCGCTCCCTCTGGCTGCAGCCCCGTGGGGCTCACCGCATACCCCTGGGGGACACGGAGGGGTTTGCTGTGAGCCGGCTATGTCCGGAGATCCTTGGTGACAGCCCTTTGGCACCGCTGGGCTCTGCCAGTGACCTCCCCTCGCGACCTTTTAACATGAACCGGCGGGGCGTGTGCTGGGTGGCGTGTGCCAGTGAGCAGAACCCTTCTTTCCTGGCTGGCCCTCGGCCTTGATCAGTACACCAGCCCTGGCACAGGCAGCCGCTCCCCACTCATCTTCTCGGAGCCTGTGGGCCGCCCCTGGCTGTGCACCGGAGCTGAACTCACGTCCCCACGCCCCTCGCCGGCAGCCTCCCACTGGGAGCAGGCGGCCGGGCGGCCCACTCGGCGCTCCGCTCCCCAGAAGCGCGGGCCGGCGTGCTGAAAGGTCTGGCCGTTAACACAGCACTCCTGTTCTCCCTCTCTGAGGGCCCTTTATGCTGGCATGAATTCCTTTTCTCATGGAGATCTGAAAGCTCTTTTGACTAAATGGGTCACCTTTCTTGGGTATTTTCATAAGGCCGGTCAGCTTTTTGCCACGCCAGACAACTTTTCTGGAATTTCCGTTCAGATATAAAGGCAACCAAAGAGGTTGGAATTATTTGGAGCACAGTGGTGGAATGTTGGCTTTTGAGCTATAGGGAAATGGGTGGGGATGTGTGGCGGGGACTATGTAAATGTGCTGCGGCACATAAATCCAGGTTTTAAGGTTTAAAAAGGCAAGGGGCAGTCAGCTTTCCTTCTGGCCGATAGGGACTGTGTTACTGTCGGCCCGCATGCTGCTTGTGACCCAGGCGGACGGAGGCGGGCCTCCCGTGGAGGCTGAGGCAAGATCAGATTCCTCCATCTTCCCTGCTCCCCCAGGAGCACAACCACGTTCTTATCGGGCTGGCCCTGCGCTGCTTGTGCGAGTCACCCTGACTTCCCTGAAGCGACGTATCAGATGTGCGAGGGAGACAGGAGTTACTTGGTATTTTGCCGCCAGCCTGCGGGAGCTCCGTGGGGGCCTGGTGTTTCTTGCTCAAGAACAAAGTGATTGTTCCCTTGGTGAGGTAAAGCAGGTCAGAGGTCAGGAGCAGGCCCTGTCTCCAAGGGGAACTCCGGTGTTGAGGAGGCCTTGGATCAGGTACCAAAAGGCCTTTGTGACTTCAAGGTTTGTTAACTTAAAAAAAAGGAAGAAGAAAATACATATATACATACATACACACATGTGTATAGTTCACACACACACATATATATAGTTCACACACATATATATATTTCAGAGAGGAAGGGGGAGAAAGAAATAGAAACATCAATGATGAGAGAATCATTGATCGGCTGCCTCCTGCACACCTCTACTGGGGATCGAGCCCGCAATCCAGGCATGGGCCCTGACCGGGAATCAAACCATGACTTCCTGGTTCATAGGTCAAAGCTCAACCACTGAGCCACTCCAGCTGGGCGAGGTTCTGTTACTTGAACAGGGTTGTGGGTTCTGTTTATAAGATTCCTCCTCTTATAAAGAAGCGGAGGTTGGCCAATCGTGGACGTGCTGCCGGAGGGACAGGGCCCCTGAGTGGAACTTCCAGCCTTACAGGGCAGAACCGGACCGAGTCCTGTGAGGAGAAGCCGAGCCGTGTGGATCTTGGCTTGCCAGCACCTGGGCAGTGGCTTGTCACATTCCTTATCTCCATTAAGCAGGCGAGCTGGCTGGTCCTGGGGGAATGCCTCTCTGGTGGAGTCTTTGACAGGAAACGATCCAGGTGTCCTGTTACACTTCCTGCAGGGCCTGTATCTCGGATCACTGCCTCCCCTGGTTTTGTTTTCCCCCTTGGCACTCTGTTTGAGATCCATGGAGAGTCACACCTGAGGCTGGAAGGCATGAGGCCCTCTCCTGGACACCCACAGTCCTCCCCCTGGACCATGACTGCTCCAGGGGCAGGTCCTATCACTCTTGCTCACCTTTGTGGCTCTGAGCTTGGCACTTAGTAGGACTATAATAAATAACTTACTGTGTAAATAACCAGCCTCTAGCATAGGTGGATTGAATAATCAGTCTGGTACATTGATTTGTTTGTAATATATTTGCTTTCAGAAAATGCAAAATAGTTGTCCTTTGCATGGAGTGAAATGGGAAATACTAAGTGCAGGGAATAGCTGGGTCTGGGGACCAGTAAAACCCCTCGTTTGTGGAACCGTGATGCCGAAGTTAAAGAACTCTGTACTTCATTCTCTGAACATCTACGATTTGTCTCAGCAGTTAGAGGACACGGCCTTTTCCATGTTGCCATGTGAGGCTCAGAAACTGAATTTTAAAGGAAGCCCCTGAGACTCACGATAGCCTTAGTAATAGTTTTGTTAATAATAGTGAATGCATATCGAACACCTATCAGGACCAGGCATTGTGATAAATGCTTTTCAATAATAACTTACGTGGAACCTCCTTGCAACCCTGAGGTGTAGTTATTGTTTCAATCCCCGTTATAAAGACAAGGAAACTGAGGGACGCCCAGATCAGCCAGTGCATACGTGGCAGCTATTACTCACATCCTTGTCTGAGATTTTAATCCCCAGAGGAAAGCCGTCAGTTCAGCATGTCTTCTACATTCACTTCTAATAGGCGTGGTGGTTTTTATTATTTTTATTTATTTTTTTACATAAAAAAGTTGCATTTTTAGCTACTTATAAAAATAATTGTAAGGACATAAAGAAATACAAAGTAAAAACACATCACCTGTGAAGAATCTTAACATACCTTTTTCTACATTGGGGAGGTTTACTTACAGCTGCCTTTTGATCAACCTGGGAAGAGGGAGATGCATTTTCTCAGAAAAAAAAGATTGTGGTTTGGAAATGTTTTGTGATATCATTTTGGTCGCACTAATGGTTGAAACAAGATTCATCCTTGAGTTATTACTGAGCTGTAGCCAGCATTAAAATTGGAGGTTTTACTAGTAATTGAGGCTTATTATGGTTTTCAAGTCTCCCTTGGCCTAGAAACTCGCTTTGGTGAACCATGAAGCGGGAATATTCCAATATTCCAGCCACTCTCTGACTTAGAAGTGTCAGGATCCACTTTTATTGGGACCGCCAGTGTCTCTTAATAATAGTTATCATGTTTGGTAACTATTGTGACCTTGTCTAATGGCGAGCCCAGCATAGAACTTCATTTGCCTTTTAGTTTCTCAGCTCCATTAGCAATTTAAACATGTCTCAGATGTGGCCCCCCCTCCCGCCATATAATGTAGTTGGGAGGCGTGATTCACCCTTGTCTGCGTGGGTGGGAACTTTTAGAAGTCTGAGAATGATGTGTATCCCTAAGGTCTTCATGCTGTTGGCTTTTTGGAGACATAATTTTTCTCAACAGCCTCAGGACACCAGGCCCACGGAATCATCTTGCCTTGAGCTTGCTTGAGGCGAAAAAGATGGAATGGCAACCATTTCTGGATACAGATTCCTGCGTGTGCTTGAGTCCTGGTTAGTGAGAGCCTGCTCCTTACTAGCTGGGAGCTTGGGGCAAGCTGTTTGATCTCTCTGAGGGTACCTGCTCTTGGTGCAACTGCAGATTAAACTTTACAATCCTTGTAAAGCCTTGGGCCAGCTGTTGGCAGATAGACAGACAGACAGTAGTGCCCCATGAATGTGGTTGCTGCCTTCCTTCCCTCCTCATTCCAGCACTCTGGTTGACCCTCAGACTGAAGAAGTGACCTAATTATCTTAATTATCTTGAAAGGGAAGAGTGGGTGGAAATATACCCAGAAATTGGTCAAAAATACCATATTTTCCAGCGTATAAGATTTTACAGTTGGTTTAGGCTTATATTCACTGTATAAGGCTACTCCCCACTTCCGAGGCAACACCAGTTCTTTTTTTAATAGACTGCCTCTCTGACTCTGGCCAATCTGAGCAGGCTTTTTTTCGTTTCAAAAGTCATCTTATACGCCGGAAAATACGGTACCTCATGCCTACTGGGCTGTTGCAGAAAAAGTGAGCTGGGTTTTTGAGGAGCCCAGGTAGGAACCATGGGCTAGCAGCGTTTCCTGATCTCCAGACCATGCTTCCTTTAGGATAGAAAACAGGTGCCATTATTATTATTATTTTTTACAACTTATTAAAAAATATATTTTATTGATTTTTTACAGAGAGGAAGGGAGAGGGATAGAAAGTTAGAAACATCGATGATGAGAAACATCAATCAGCTGCCTCTTGCACACCCTCCACTGGGGATGTGCCTGCCACCAAGGTACATGCCCTTGCCCTTGACTGGAATCGAACCTGGAACCTTCCAGTCCGCAGGCTGATGCTCTATCCACTGAGCCAAACCGGTTTCGTCTACAACTTCTTTTAAATTTATTTTTATTTTTTACTTTTTTTGGGGGGGGAGGGGAGAGAGAAAGAGAGAAACATTGATTTATTGTTCCTTTTATTGATGCACTCACTGGTTGATTCTTGTATGTGCCTTGACTGGGGATCGAACCTGCAACCTTGGCATGTCAGGACAATGCTCTAACCAGCTGACCACTGGGCCAGGCAGGTGCTAACTATTCTCCATGTCTTCCCTCACTTTCCCTCTTGTCTTGTTTGATTAATGGATTTTTTTTTTAATTAGCTCCTTTCCCCCCCCCCCCCCCCCCACACACACACCTCTTTAATCTTCTCCTTTTGTCTCTTAGAACAGCTGTTGTCAACCCGTGGTCCATGGACTACTGGTGGTCCATGAGGTCTGACTGAAAGGTTGGCAACTGCTGTCAGAATGTCCTTCGTTCCTCCTTCCTTCCTTCCTTTCTTCTTTCTTTTCTTTTTTCTTTCTTCTTTCTTTCTTTCTTTCTTTCTTTCTTTCTTTCTTTCTTTCTTTCTTTCTTTCTTTCTTTCTTTCTTTCTTTCCTCCTCCTTCCTCCTTCCTTCCCTTCCTTCCTTCCTTCCTTCCTTCCTTCCTTCCTTCCTTCCTTCCTTCCTCTTTCCTTCTATCTTTCTTCCCCCCCTCCCACTCCCTCCCTCTCCTCCTCCTTCTCCTCCTCCTTCTTCCTCCCTCCTTCTCCTCCTCCTTCCCCTCTCCTCCTCCTCCTCCTCCTCCTCCTCCTCCTCCTCCTCCTCCTCCTCCTCCTTCTTTAAATGATTTCAGAGAAGAAGGGAGAGGGAGAGAAAGATGCAAACATCAGTGATGAGAAAGGATTGCCTCCTGCACACTTAGTACCAGGCATAGGAGGTGCTCAGTGAATGACAGCCTCGAATTCCTGCTGTGAAGCCCCACCTCCCACTTGCCCTTTGCAGGGCTTAATCAGGAGGCTGAAGAGGGAGCAGCTGTGCCAGAGGTGAGGCTGGCTGGCTGCCTTGTATACTTTCAACTGGAATACAGGGGAGCATGCCAGCTGCTCCCACCCACCACACACAGTCCTCCAGACTGGCTTGTTCCTGCGTTGGCCCAGGGCACCGCTTTCTCTCCCGTCTGGTCCCTGTGACATTTGGGATCACCCCGGTGGGGCTGCCTGTACCACCTGTGGGGATTTTTGCTGCCCTGGGTGTGGTCTCAAACCCAGCACTGTCCAACCTCCTGTCACAGAGCTGGTGATACCATTTTTGCAGTCGCTTGGAAACAGGACTCCTGGGGTCATACCTTATAAAACAGCATCACGGTTGCTGGGCCTGGGTGGCTGGCAGAGGCTGGTGACAGCAAAATCTGTGGCTCCTGAGCCCAAAGGGGGGCGGATGGGAAGTGTGTGTGGGGTCCCTCATTCTCAGTTCTTTTCAGGGATACGCTAGTCCTAGCCCCGCTGGGCCAAAGGGATCTGTCTGTGTCTCGTGGAACCGCCTGCTTCCCTCAGTTGCCTCTCAAAGACGAGCTGCCTGCTGTCCCCTTGGCTGGGCCAGTTTCCCCTACTGCAGCCTGTTAGGGGAGTGTCGTTTTTAGGGTGTCCCTCGCGGGGGCAGGGAACACACAGCACCTCTCCCAAAGGTAGAGTTTGTAAGGGTTTTAGTGGTGATGACTGATGCAGTGCTCATGTTTAACGATGGGAAATTCGTCAGCCCGGGTGCCGTTTCCATGCGGCAGGGCAAAAATGTACACATCTGCACAATAGCTTTTGTTTTGCTTGCTGTGAAAGTTGACCATCCGTTAGGTGTTATCAGTTCCATCAGCAGGTGCTGAGCTGCTCTGCTTCCGGGCATGGGTTTCTGGCCCAGTGACCCACCCAGAACAAGCTGGAGTTGGCAGGATGGTGGGTCCCAGGCAGAGGGCAGGACCCAGACACTGACCGTAGTCCTGGGCCTGCTTCTGCCTCCCTGCCTCAGCCTGTTCAGTGGGAAAACTGGTCTAGGCCTGTGTTTCCCAAACTTCAGTCATTCGTAAAGGAGCCGCTGACATTATTTCTGCCATAATCCCAGCACTATCTCTATTTATTTTCACTTAGCATTTTCTCCCTGCATTTGCTCACTTTTATTTATTGATTGATTATTGATTTTAGGGCAGGGTAAGAGAGAGACATATTGATCGGTTGCCTCTCATACGTGTCCTGATTGGGGAGTGAACTGTAACTTAGATGTGTGCCCTGACCAGGAATGGAACCTGAAGCCACACTGGCCAGGACCAGTTGATTAACTTTTGAAAGAAATGAGTTTTGAAAATATGTTCATATTGATTTTATTTTCTTAGAGAGAAGGAGGGAGTGGGGGAGAGAGAAACATTGATTGGTTGCTTCTCCTGTGCACCTGGACTGGGGACGTGCCCTGACCGGGAATTGAACCAGCAACCTTTCAGTGTATGGGATGATGCTCCAACCAACGGAATCACACTGCCCAGGGCCAGTTGACTAACTCTTAATGTATTTGAAAAGGAAACTTTGAGCCACTATCAGAACAGAAAAGTGGTGTCACTAGGTAAATCGAAGGTAACCATAAATAATCCCAAAATAGATTAAATGCCATCTAGTGCTGTTGCCTATTCTCAGGGAGAGGCCTGCTCTTTTGGTTGAAAAGGAAAATTAGCCAGAGGAAAAGGGGGAGGAAGAAGAGGGTACGGGCAGGTAAAAAAGTGATGGAAGGAGACTTGACTTTGGGTAGTGAGCACAATATACAGATGATGTATTACAGGATTGTACATCTGAAACCTATATAATTTTATTAACCAACTAAGGGTCCATTGCACAAAGAGATTCCTACAATAGGCCTTCTTTCCCTTGGCTTCCAGCACTGGTTTTCCTCCGACATCCAGGACCCAGGCCTTTGCTTCGGCCAGAGTCTGCCATCTTCGTCTTTGCTGCAGACTCTGGAGTCTGCAGTCTTGTCTTCACTGTGGCACTCCGCTCCTGTAGATCCCTTCACCTCCCCCACCCCCTTTCTTAGCAGGCTTCCTGGCCCACCTGGCCACTCCAGGCCTGGAGCAGCTGGGCAGCCACCATCTTTGGCCTTATAATTTGCATGCTCACTCTGATTGGCTGTGGGCATAGCAGAGGTATGGTCAATTTTACATGTTTGTCTTTTATTGGGTAGGATGTCACTGCAATAAATTCAATAAAATAGGGGAGTGAAAAAAAGAATAACACACACACACACACACACACACACACACACAGAGAGAGATAGGTAGATAGAGATAGAAAGGTGTACAGAGGAACCTAGCACTATACTGAGTCTTCCTCCAGGACGGACTCAGAAGGATTGAGAAATTCTTAAAAGATAATAATGTTCTCTCTGTTATGTAAAGGGATCCATCGAGGATCCCCTATAGCTCAGAGTAGCAATGCTTAGGTACTTGTTTACAAGTACTTGTGGAGCCTTTGCCCACTGCCAGGAGCTGTGCCAGGAGCTGTGGCCGCGACTAGAAGGTTAAGAGGGAGGTGGGACTGTGTCACTGACCTGGGTTACCAACCTCGGGAGCTCATGGTCTAGGAGTCGTAGGAGTGGATTGAATGCACGTGAGAGCAGGGCAGGCCCTATTGGTTTCAGTGAGAACCACAGGACTCAGTTCTGTAGTGTGTGTAGGGCTTGTTTAGAAAATGACTTTTAAAATACATTTGAGGGTGTTTTTCTATTGAAATGAACAATACATTTATTTCAGTCTAGATGAACTAGAAAAACTAATTGTGCTAACATTGTATCTTTGTTGTCCATATGGTGTTAGGATAGTGACCCATCTTAACCCTTTATGTAGTGGTAACCAACCTTATTTCCCTAAAGCCTGACTTGAGTTTTGAGCTTTCTTGGAGAGTCCATGTCACTTATAAATAGAGAAGATAAGACAAAATGGCCTCATAGACTCTTTACAGCACTAATTCCCCCCGCTCTGATTAGCAGGTCCTCTAGTTTGTACAAAAAAAGATATGCCTCAAGGTTGGACCTCTGAAATGACCCAGGCTAATCTCTGGGAATGGACAGTATTCTTTGAGGAAGTGGGGTATGAAGCTGCATCTGATTTTTCTTTCCATCTGCTAGCCAGGGCCACCGCCCGTTTCCCTTGGGTTTCTGGGAGAAGGCAGGTTGTGGTTAAGAGGGAGGACTGGGGAGTCAGGAGGCTCTGGGTTCGAATCTGGGATTTTCTGTGTGGCTTGGGATTGAGTTACGTGATTTCTCTGCAGCCTCAGTGCTCTCCTGTAAACTGGTGATAATCATTGTTCGTACCTGAAAGAGTGCGTGTGAAGATTTAATGAGCTGAGCTTTATAAAGTACTTGCCTCATGAGAAATATTCAGGAAGTGCTAACAGGTCATCCCATACTTTCTGCTTCCCTCAGTTGCCTCAGTTTCTGATTGAGGGGTCAGGTTTTTACCCCTCCAGGCTGGTCGTGAGTGAAGTTGAAGAAAGTGAGATTTGGGGTTTGGTTGATTATGCTGACTGGTATCAGGGTGTTCAGAAGAAATTATGGGGTTAGGGACAAATGTGCTATGATTCCCTAAGATACTGTGTTTGAGTTGAGCCAGGATGAAATGGACGGCTAGAGGAGCGGGCCTTGTGGGGGGTGGCGGAGGGCAATTAGAATCCCTTCAGCTGTGAGGAATGGGGCCCCAAACTGGCTCACCTGCAAGGCTCATGCCAGCAAGTGCAGAGAATGGGCTGTGGGTTTCTGAGATCAGTGCTGTCACCAGGGACCCCATTCTTTGGGTCTCTGCTCTCTCGGTTTCATTAGTCCCCAGGCATCTTCCCCTGTGGTTTCCCACAGCAGAGAGTTCCTGCAAGGCTGAGAGATGGCTCTTTGGAATTCCTTATGAGCCAAGAACAACATTCCCAGAAGCTGGCAGCAGACCTCTCCGATGTCTCATTGGCCCAGCTTGGATCACCTGGCATTTTTGAACCAGCACCTGGCAAGGGGGCTGGGTCCCCCTCAGCCCAGAGTGGCCTTCCCAGAGCCGGGGTGGAGTCACATCACCGGGGGTCCTGGATCCAGGCTCTGCTCAGGACTCTTCGAGGAAGGTTGCTGGGTGGGATTGTTGGAGGGGGTGGTATCAGAAAAGGGGATAGACATTCTTGGGGAGCAGGAGTGTGACGAGGAAGGTGTATGTCTTATTCCTAAGCTTCTTCCTCCATCTCTGCCTCCCACAGCCCCTCTGCTCCATCCCAGGGTCCATGCCCACACCCTGTACTCATCCCTGGAGCCCTGTGGCATTCCTACTCCTTCCTTCCACATGACCTCCTCCCTGCTGGTATATCGTAGGAATACCCCATTGTGATGTGTATAGCACAGTGGTTCTCAACCTTCGTAATGCTGCGATCCTTTAATACAGTTTCTCATGTTGTGGTGACCCCCAACCATAAAATTATTTTCGTTGCCACTTCATAACTGTAATTTTGCTACTGTTATGAATCCTAATGTAAATATCTGTGTCTTCCGATGGTCTTAGGCGACCCTGCTAGCGGTTCTCAACCTTTGGGGCTGAGAGCCACTGCTGTATGCAGAATGCCTCTGCCTCGTGCTGGAGAAGGGCTGGACGCTGGAGGCCACCAGCTCCTGTTCCCCAGTGCAGAGGCATTAGTTCTTTCGAATATCCAGGTTGAGCGCCCATGCGTGTCAGCTCTGCTGGGGGCAAAAGGAAGAGAAAAGGCTTTGCTCGAGTTGGTAGGTTGTCCCAGGAAGTGATTGGAGCTGGCACAGAACTGCCCGTGCCACTGGCTGACTTCAGACACGGGCCAAGGGGGTGCAGGCAGGGGCCCGCAGCATCCCCAAGTGGACCATTCTGGATCCGAGCAGAAAAAGCAAATTGCAGGAAGATAGGTACATCCACTATGATATTGCTCTATAAAGTTTTACAGATGTAATAGAAGTGCAGATTTGTTCATGAGAATGGTCACCAAATTTTGGGTAGTGGTTGCCTGGGGGAAGCGGGGGAGAAGGATGTGCAGTCATGAGGAGGTGTGCAGGGGCTTGCCACTCTTTGTCCTATCTTAGTTCTTCAGTTGCCTGGTGAAATATATTGTATTATATTTTTCCTGCCCCTCCTTGTCTGTGTGTGTTTGTTGGAAACATTCCCCTATAAAAAGTATTTCTAAAATTTTCATGCTGCTACAATGCATTACTGAGCTTGACCAAAGGAAGAGAAAACACCCTACTTTTATTATTTTGTTTGTTTGTTTTAAAGACAAGCTTGGGCCCAGTTCATGAGAAAGAAAACAGATCATCCTCAAGATGTCAGGATGATATTAAGACAAAAGACATTCACACTTAGCAGGGTTTCTTCCTCCCACTCCCCAGGTATATGTGGAAACTCCTGAGCTAATAACCTTAGAATGTGAGGCCCTCCCCTAGGGCAGCTTGTGAACATGGCAGCCTGAGTTTCTCAAAGGCAAAGAGCGTTAAGCAGCTGCCTCCGGGAGCTCTGAGTCAATTGCTTATTGTCTAAGCCAAGGACTTATTTCTCCAGGAAATAGCGCAAGAGACTGCTGAAATAGCGCATTGCCCTTAAAAGTAGTGACAGTCCATACATGGTCAGGGGTGTTTCCGCAGAGGAATGAGTGTTATGAGAGTTGCATTATGGCCCCAATCAAGCCTGCCCTCACAGTGGTTTGGCGGTCCCTGTCTAGGGGACTGTGGTTTTGGTGTCCCAGGCCCAGAAGTATTTAGTTTTGTTTAAAAAGAAACACACAAAACTACTTTATTGGGATGTAATTGGCATACAAGAAATAACACATTAAACATGTACAGTTAGAAGGTAATAAAAGTAAAAATAAACAAATGGGATGATATCAAACTAAAAATTTTCTGTACAACAAAGGAAAACAAGAATAAAATGAAAAGGCAATCTACCAAACGGGAGAAAATATTTGCAAAGCCATATGTCTGATAAGGTGTTACTATCCAAAATATATAAAGAACTTTTACAACTCAATAGCAGCAAAACAGAACAAAAAAACCCCAAACAAACAAACAAACAAACACCCCAAAACACAAAACAGTTAAAAAGTGGGCACTGGATCTAAACAGTCATTTCTCTAAAGAAGACAAACAGATGGACAAACAGGTACATGAAAACATGCTTGGCATCACTAATACCAGGGAAACACCAATCAAAGCCACAGTGAGATATCACCTCAACCTGTTAGAATGTCTGCTATCAAAAATAAAAATAAGTGTTGGTGGGGATGTGAAGAAAAGGGAACCCTTGTGAACCATTGGTAGGAATGTAAGTTGGGGTAGCCACTATGAAAAACAGTATGGAGGTTCCTCAAAAAAAGAAAAATAGAGCTACTATGTGACACAGCAGTTCCACTTTGGGTATTTATTAAAAAAAAAAAAAAATACTAACTTGGAAATAGATATCTGCACCCTCACACTCACTGCAGCATTATTTATAATAACCAGGACATAGAAACAGCCTAAGTGTCCATTGATGGATGGATGCGATTGGTAGTTGCCAGAGGCAGGAGGTTGAGGGTAGGCAAAATGGGTAAAGAGGACATAAAAAGACACAAACTTCCAGTTACAAATATATAGGTCACGGGGTTGTAATATATAGCATGGTTACTATTCTATATAATAAAAGGCTAATATGCAAATTGTCCCCCCAACTGGCCCCATCCCTGATCACTCCCCCCAATTGGGACGGGGACAGCCAGCTAACCTCCCCCTGTCTGGCCGATTGACCCCGATCGGGGCAGGCCGGCTGGAACCCACCCATGCACAAATTCATACACCAGGCCTCTAGTAGTTAATAACACTGAAAGTTGCTATGAGTGCTGTATTGTATCTTAAAAGTTATGACCAAAAAAAATGTTAACACTTATTGTGGGGATCATTTTGCAATATATACAAATATGTGTTTTTGTGTGTGTGTGTGTGTGTGTGTGTGTGTGTGTGTGTGTATGTGTATCTATTTCTATATATGAAGAGCCAGGGTCCATAACTTCGAAAACTATTGAAGGGACAACTGAACTCCAGGCTGCCCGTGCAGCAGGCTCAGGTGGAGAGAGACTGGCGAGAGGGATGATGGAGAGAGAGAGAAGTGGGCTGATCAGCAGCCACCCCAGGCTGCTGGTGAGGCCCAGAGAGAAAAGCAGGATCTGATCTGCAGCCTCCATGGCAGCTGTTTATCAGCCCTTGCCTCTTTCTCTCCTGCACACCCCCTCCCCCATTTAAGCAATCCCATCCTATATAATCTATCTATAATAAAAGGATAATATGCTAATTAGACTGGATTGACCAGACATCTTCCGGATGTCCGACTTCCTTCTGGACAAAGCCATGGTAGCGGGGGCCAAGGCAGGACAGTTTAGGGGCAATCAGGCCAGCAGGGGAGAGCCATTGGGTGTGAGATCAGGCCGGAAGGGGAGGGCAGTTGGGGGTGAGATTAGGCCAGCAGGAGAGGGCAGTTAGGGTTGATCAGGCAGGAGAGGGCAGTTAGGGTTGATCAGGCAGGCAGAGGCAGTTAGGGGTGATCAGGTAGGCAGAGGCAGTTAGGGGCAATCAGGCACACAGGCAGAGGCAGTTAGGGGCAATCAGGTAGGCAGGCAGGTGAGTGGTTAGGAGCCAGCAGTTCCAGATTGCGAGAGGATTTCCGACTGCCTATGGCACATGTGTCAAACACAAGGCCCGCGGGCCAAATCCGTCCCGCCAGGCCTTGCAATGTGGCCCGCACCGCGCTGTCATCACTGCACTCCGCTGCGTTTCCATCACAATGACAGTTTATGACTGTTCAGTAAACCATTCGGCCCGCGATTTAGGCTGGATTTTAGATTTTGGCCCCTTCTCTGATTGAGTTCGACACCCCTAGCTTATGGGATTGGGCCTAAACCAACAGTCGGACGTCCCCCAAGAGGTCCCCGATTGGAGAGGATATATATGGTAGATGTGATTGTATCCGCTGTATTGAGGACAAGATTCTTAAATTCTAAACATCAGTCAAGTGCTATGTTTCCCCTATTTTGTTCTGAAAGACGTTGTCTCGGACTGTCAGAATGACTTTAAAAAACTGTGCAGTTTGATAGTTTTTGTTATATACATACATACATACATACATACATGCAAACACTGGGAAATCATGACCATAACCCAGATAGTGAGCATATCTGTCCAGCCCATAAAAGTTTCTTTGTGCCTCTGTCACTTCTCCCTCTCATCCTTCCCTGTCCACTCCCTTTTACAGCCACCCATCTGCTTCATGTCACCATAGGTCAGTTTGCATTTTTTAGACTTTTACGTAAGTGGAACCATACAGTATATGCTCTTTGTCTCCTTTTACTCAGCATAATTATTCTAAGAGGAGTTGATACTCTTTCTTATTGCATGTATCAACATTTCATTACTTTTTAGTGTTGAGCAGTATTTCATCGTATGGATTTACCATAATTTGTTTATACATTCTTCCGTGATGACATTTGGGTTGCTTCCAAATAAAGCCATTAAGAACGTTTATTGGTACAAGCCTAGTATGGACCTATATTTCCTTGGTTTCTGTGTAAATGGCTAGATCATATGGTAGGCGTATGTTTTAACTTCTTAGGAAATTGCCAAGCCATTTTCCAATTTTTCCATTTTCCATTTCCACCAACAAGTGTATGAGAGTTCCAGTCCTTGCACATCCTAGCCACAAGAAGTGTTTTTTTCTTAGAAGACAGTATTTTCTAGTCTGGTTGGTAAAAGCAGCTGTGGCTTTTCGATCACTTTTTAATTTCTCTGTCCACTGCCACAAAGGTGTTCATTTCCACTGTTAACAGATTCTGGTCCCCGCTGGTTTGGGGAAAGCCTGAGGCTCACTGTGATTGGACAGGCTGGGTCACCTGTTTTCTCCTCAACCACTCACGGGCGGGGTGTTTGTTGGGATTGGCTTAACCTAGATCACATGTCCTGCTTTCCCCTGCCCGCAAAACCTGGGACACTGAAGAGAATGGGAGGATGGACCTCAGGGAGGGTTACTCTGAGGTTGCTGTTTGTTCTTTAGAAACCCCCTTTATTTTATAAAACTGGTGTCACTGGCGGTGCTAGTATATGGCTGTAACTTAAGGGTAATCACCCCTGTCCCCTCCTTGAAGCGAGATTACCTCTTCACCTCACAGGCAGATCAAAGAGAAGAGAAACACGTGAGGATTGCAGCATGCCTGAGGTTTCATTTACGCTGTCTATGTAATTAAAAGGTGTTAGTTAGGCTTAGATATAAAATAAAATCCGACTTCAATCTTAAGTGGCATCCATGCCTCTTAAAACACCAGGTAGCTTAATTTGTGATCCGTAGTCTTACAGACTTGTTGGATTTCCATCTAAAGAGGGTGCAAAATGGCAGTTTCATGAAAACAAACAGGTATACTAACTCCCCCCCCCCTTTTTTTTTTATGAGAACAAGTAGGGAGAAAGAATGGATGTGTGAGAAATAAGGGGTTTGATTGCCTTCCAGGATCCATGTTGCAGGAGAGGAAAATGTAGCTCAGCCACAGTGACTCTCCCCAATTAAAAACTAAAAAAAGATTGTGGTTATGGGGCTTGGACTTCTGACAGACCAGCAGCCTCAGTCGTCTCGAGTGTTATTCCAGATTGGAAGGTTCAGTCAGGATGAAAGTGGAAGCTTCGAGAATTCCTTGTTGGACAATCAGCATGGCTCCTCCCCACGGCCCCAGCTAGTGGGGGCCTCACTGCTCACAGGCCAGCCGACCACGTGTGATGCCTGGCCTAGCACAACAGACTCAGCTTGGGCAGCAACCTGGGAAGGATTTTTATTGGGATCAACTTTCTACAGGGATGCACTCTCAGAGGAGACCGGTCTTTCCTCACCGGTGAAGTCACCAGGGCCTTGTTTCCACAGAAGCTTAATTGTTTTGGGGCCATAAATTTAAGACTCTTAATTAATTGACTCAGGACTTAGAGAAATGTGCTTTTTTAATGAATGTGACCTTACATGCTCTTGGCTCCCATGCCAGGGGATCCTGGAGCACAGAGAGAGAAGAACATGGAGACGGTCCTTGGTTCTCATTTGGACTGTGCTCTCCATCAGCTCTGCCTTTGGGCCTCAGTTTCCTCATCTGTAAACTGGAGCCTGGATCCAGATCAGGGTCTGCTTCGCTCCTCTCCACGGCAGTCACTAATAGATGAAATAGAGAGGGACCGGAGACCAGGATGGCAGGACACAGGCTTTATTGGGCAGAAGAGTGCCCCTGAGAGGGGCGGAAGAGAGCGAGGGCCAGGGTCCATTTACTTTTAAGGGGAGGATAGGAGACGGGGCTAAGGGCACTCAGCACACGCTGATTGGTGATTAGGGACCTAAGGACTTAGGAATCGGGGGGCTTAGGGTATTTGGCAGGTGCTGACTGGTGGTTCAGAGCTCAGGAATGTCTGGCCGCAGGTGGGGTTTATGTCTATCAACTGGAGGAAGGGAGGATCTATCAGTCACGATGTTCTTCCCACCGAACACGGTGCTCCAGGCAGCCATTTGGTCCCTGAGATGACAGCTGTGTTTATAATGGCTTGGTTTTTACCCAGCAGAGAGCCTACAAAGCACATCGTGTCCAGTGGGCTGCTAGTGTTGGCCTCCAGTTCACATCTGTGGCACCGAGCCCCTCACTGCTGACAGTGCTTCTCTCTTCACACCCCCGTGCCTCGGCCTCGATCTGCCCTGCCCTCAACCACTCATTTTCACCGGAGTTCAGGAGCCAACTCGGATGCTTCTTCCCTTATAGATGCCCTCTTAGATTCCTTGTATAGAACTAGTCATTTCTTCTCTTGGATGTGCGCACGCGCACACACACAACACACACACACACACACACACACACACACACACGCTCACACAGTGGCCAAGATACTCCTACAACCATAGACCTCCCAGAGTAGTCTCTAAGGCTTTTGGCTTTCTTATGTCACCATCATGATTTCTGCCTTTGGAAAGTACCAGTATTTTCTGAATATTTTTTTTCTTTACATCTACTCATTTTTATATTTACTTCAAAAGGCAATTGTAGAACTTCAGTAGGAAACCACTGTCGCTTGCCATAAAGAATAGGTAACTATACAAATAAGATCAGTGAAAACACAGTGGTAATACATTCTTAAGAGCATTGTTGAAGACTCTGAGCTCACGGTGGAGAATCAGAGTCTAGTGCTCTCTGAGCCGCCCCATCCCAGCAGTTATCACCTCAGTCAGCTGCCTTGCGTGTCTTGCCCCTTGGGGAGTGGGGGAGAGGGAGGCGGGGGCAGAGGGAAGGCTGTGCTCTCAGCAGGAACTCAGCACCTGCTGGAAACTCCCACCTCTGTAGATGTTGTTGAACAGTTTGATTGTGTAGTACCAGCAGCCCATGTACATGCCTTTGTTTACTGGCATAAGTAAGAATTTCATAAGGATGATCGGAACCATGGAATGGAAAGTCAGACATGTGTAGCTTTGGTTGGTCAGCTGCCTGTGACTGATAGGAGGGACCCATTTCTTTGCTTAGCTGGATTAACGTCATGTAGAAAGAGATTCCACCTTTGAGCAAATTCTCATGAAAAAATGGTGTCTTGGGTCGTTGTTCTTTGCCAGCGAGGGGAAGGCCTCATGATGCAGACGTTGCATTTCATAGTTGGGAAAACTGAGGCCCATCGGCGAACAGTTGGCCTGGGCTAGTGTGTCTGAGGTGAAACTAGATTTTCACTCCCACACCTTGTTTTCCCAGCTAGTGCGTTTCCTACCAGACTTAGTTCTACTGCAGTTCAAGCTGCTGAGTGACAAAAACAACAGTGACTAGACTGAACAGAACTAGTCTTCTTGGGCTTTGAAAATGGAAACTTATTGGGAGTTCCCTTTCTCCCAAAGGATTCAGAAATGCTCTGATGTGCTCTTGGAAGGATGCCAGTAACTTTATTGCCTATTCTACTTTTTGCCAGAACGGTACCCTTCTTTTTTGTTGGTGGGTTGTGAGTGTCAGAGTTTGGCCTTAGTTGCTCAACACCTGCTTCCAGCAAGGAGGTGAATCTCACGTTGTGAGGAAATACCCAGAAGCAAGCTAGATCTTTGGGGTGCTGGGACCTCAGTCCCCAGTGCTGTGCTGAAGCGTCTGACCGCTTCAGCTCTCCTGCAGGCTTAGTGTTTGTTGAAACATAGAGTATCCTAACCCAGGGAGCAAAAGCAAATAGGACTGTCACTGAAACTGCAGGGGAGTGTGACTGAACAGTTACATGCTTCCCCGTGAAACTGGCCTCTGGCCAGCAACCTGGCGGCTGTTTACATCCCACTCTCATGGAGCCATCGCCTTTCTTGTTAAGGTGGGTGGACAGCCTCCTAGCCTACTGCCTGCCAGACCTGATTTTTTTGGGGGGGAATGGAGGGTTTAGATCTGAGGACATTGTTTGTTTATTTATAAAATTTTAAATTAATTTTTAGAGAGGAAGGGAGAGGGAGAAAGAGAAACATCGATGCGAGTGGAACATTGATTGGCTGCCATCTGCACACTCCCTACTGGGGATGGAGGCCATAACCCAGGCATGTGCCCTGACCGGGAATTGCACCTGCAGCTTTTCAATGCAAGTGACGAAGTCCAACCACAATGGCCAGGGAACGAACATGGTTTTAAAAAAATTTTCCCTTTTCCATCCCATTCATATATGAGAACTGAGTATATCTGATTTTCTCCCCTTTAAATCTTTCCTTAAATGTTTTTTTTTAAAATATATTTTTATTGATTTCAGAGAGGAAGGGAGGGGGGAGAGAGAGATAGAAACATCAATGATGACAGAGAATCATTGACCAGCTGCCTCCTGCACGCTCCACACTGGGGATTGAACCCATGACCCGGGCATTTGCCCTGACTGGGAATCATACTGCAACCTCCTTGTTCATAGATCAGTGCTCAACCATGACCTGGGCTTCCTATATCTTTATTGGTTGTGGTTTTTTTCGGATCACAAAATTTTGACATACTTTTTTTTTTTTTTAAACTATTGCTATAGAAACTAAATTAAAATATTATTTGAGTGATTGGGTGCCTACCATGTACCAGGCAGCTTTTTATGCCTTATCTCAGTTAATCCTCACACAAGGTCTGAGGAATGGCGTTAATCCCCATTTGACAGAAGAGAAACCCATGGCCCCACTGAAGGTCACCCAGCTAATAAGCAAGTGGCTGAGCCCAGCACCGGCCTGGAGGAACTCTGGAGACCGGAGCTCAGGGTGGCGGCAGAAGGACTGAACTTGATTCAGACTCATTTTGCTTTTGCTGCAGTGAAGGAAAGCCATAGGATTATTCTCGTTTATAAAACAAGAAGGCATGTGAGCAGGGATCGCCAAAGATGAGTTGTGTGATGTGCGCATCACACTCTGCCCCTGGGCTGCCAGGTGAGTGTCTGAGCCAAAGGGTGGGTGTCAGGCTAGGGTGCTCCAGGTCTCCGAAGGGTTGGGGCGGGCTGGGAGGGTTCCTTGCTTTTCTTGGAACATCCCTCCCCCACAACTCATACCTCCAGTGGGATGAGCCCATGAGCTCCGAGCCAACCTCCTCATTCCTTGGGTTCCAAATAATAGGTAACTTATCCACTCCCTTTGCTTTGGTATCTGTAGGTAATTAACTGCTGGAAAACAGACATACCTGCCTTGATTATGTGCCTGGAGCTAAACAGCTTTAACTATAGCTTGGATCTGCAGACCCTCGATTTAGCAAGCTGAGATCCAAGCAGGTGTGTGGTTGTTCAGGGTCATCTGGGCTGTGCCTTTCAAACCTACCTCACAAATCCTTGTTTGACTTGTCTTTGTGGACTCTCCCCTTTAGAGCCTGCAGGTCGACCTGCCTTGACTGTGGCTGGTTGGGTGGTCCCAGCCAAACAACTTCGCTGCCAAGCAGCCTCTTCCAGGGGCTCATCCAGCTGTGCTGCCCTGAGCGCCCGCATTGCTTGCTTTTTAGAGTTCTGAGACTCATTAGAGAGGTTCGAGACTTGAGCATTCTTAAGATTCTTTCTGTGGCCACGTTGGCAAACCGTTTCATTTCTTCAGTTCCCAGCTGACCCTGTTCTCCCCTTTGCCCTTTAAGGGACGGCCTTCGGTGCAGGCCAACTTCACATTCTTGGCCCGGCCTCCTGTGTTTGGTTTGTGTGGGTTTTCTGCAACCTGGGTTGAACAAGTCTTCTAGAAGCCCGAACAATTCCTGATTCGTACCGGCCTGGTTTTCCAAATTGGCCTGGAAACCAGCTGTAGTGAACTTGGCCTTCTCATGCACACTGGGCAAACCTCAGACTTGCCCTTCGCTCTGCTTGATTAGTTTTTGCTGTTGTTTGTTCACCTTTTAGGAGCGTCAGTGTCTAGATGTACCCCCGTTCTTCCCAGGCCGCAGAGCAGTTCTCAGATTCTTACCCAGTTGGCGATTTGGTGCAGGGAATGCTCCTGGCTGGAGCATGAACTGTAGCATGGTGCTGGAGGAAATTAATCCCAGGAGGCTGAGGATAGGACCATGTCCTGCTGTTGACCAAGGTCATAAGACTTCTCTTCAATTCTACTGATGGGATGGGGTAGGAATTGGGAAATTTCACGGACTTTGGCTTGTAATGTTGGGTAATTTTTTTTTAAATTTAATTTTCGTAATTTGTTAGGCACCATTCTTTTAAGTACAAGACAAGAACTCACCTCATCTAACTTAAATGAAACAATTGTTTTATGTTAGGATGGTTTTTATCAAGATTTTTTTTTTCTAATGACAAGTGGTAGAAACCCATTTGAAACGACTTAAAGACAAGAGAAGGGACTTCTGGCCCAGTAACTGAGAAGCCCCATAGGAGAGCTACCCTCAAGTGTGGCTGGGTCCTGGGACTCAAATGGGGCATCAGGGTTTGATCTTTCTCCTCATCGCTACTGTGTCCTCTTGGACTCCACATGGTGGCAGAATGGCTGCTGCCTCTTTGGCCTTTAGGCCTCCCAGATGCAAGCCCAGCCAGAAGAGAGACCAAGTGAGAGTGGCCAGAACAAAGCTCTTTCCAGTGGCTCCAGTATGAGGTTCAGGATTTGTTAATTTGGCCCTCTTGAGTCAGGTTCCCAGTGCTGAACCATCCACCGTGCTTAGGGGGCCTGTCTCATGCACCCCTCCCCCACCATACTGGTTGGAATCAGAAACAACCAATGATCCCCACAAAGACCCAACCAGTGATTGTTACCACGGGTTCAGACCTAGAGCAGACCTGCAGGGCCTCAGGAAGACTTGGGACCAGGAAGCAGAAGGCCAGGGAGATGGCCTCAGGTTCCTGGTTCCCTGGTGTCTGTCTTGTTCCCTTCTTTCTGTAGATGGGCTTGGTTGTCACCGCACACAACATGGCTGCCCCATGGCTCCCGGCTGTTGACAGTTCACTCAGTTCAGTCGGATTCTAGGACTTCAAGGGAGAAAGTGATTCAGCTCCCGTTGGATGTTCCACGCTAATCCAGTCATCTGTGGAGGCTGAGGCTGGGCCCTTTAAGACAAATCTCTGGGGTGAGAGGCAGGGAGTGGAAGGGTGGAGCTTAGCGAAGTCATACTGTAGGTTGATGGTTCAGAAGGAACAAATGGGTGCGTCTCCCTATTTGGTTGAAAAGCCTTCTCTAAGTCCTGGGGCCTCTCTCGCACACTAGGGTAAAGTTCCAGCCCAGCTACGTGGACGCCTTCTTCCTGCCTGGAAGCGAGGCCCCGGATTAGCACCTTGGGACCTCTTGAGCTGTCGTCCTCTGCTCCTTCCTGCAGCGCAGATGGCACCGTCCAAGAGCCATGAATGGGAATTTCCTCCTCCCAGGCCCAAGTCAGCATGACTCGGGATGGCTTCAACTGGAAAAACTGAATCAAAGAGTGCACTTAGGCCAAGGGTTTCCCCAAGCACTAATCAGCACTGATCACTTCCAGCATGTTGCCTTTGGCTCTGCAGAGAGCTTTGTCCACGGTGGCCGCAGTGTCTGGCTCCCGCTGCCCAGAAGAGGAGACATAAGGCTGTAGAGACGAGGCGGGGGGAGAGGTTGTGTCTCTTTGTCATCCTGACCTTTGCTAGGTGTGAAAAACGCTACTGAGCAGACTCAGAGGTCATTGGCTGGCCGTTCCTCCGGCATTAACACTTGGGGTTGGAACTGGGGTAATAATATTGCAAAGGAAATCTTGAAGGTGTGCCGGGGAAAACTTTTCTAAAAATTCTTGCTCAGTGTTGAAAAAGCTTCACCCCTTTCTCCCCGCCCATCCTTATGTCTTTTGAACTGAAAACCTGAAACTGGATCTTGAACGAACCAGATGAAGTTTTATCCCTAAATTAAGGGAAGTTCGGTCACTGTGCAGGGGGTCCTCATAGAATGTCTTGGCAAAACTTGAAATGCTTCCTGATCCAGCTTTCAGTTTACCGTCTGGGAGATGACAGCTGAGGGAGGGACAGGATGTACTCAAGGTCACATATGGAGTAATGGTGGCCTCCTGGGTCCCACGTCTCCGAGACGTGGCTTGTTCTTGTCCTGCCTTTGATTACCTTCTGTAGGAAGAATAAAACAGACCTGGTAGCCTGGAGGGTTTTCTAAAAAAAAAAAGCTTTACTGAGATATCACTCACACACTGTAAAATCCACTCCTTTAAACTGTACGCTTTTTAGTATGTTCACAGAGTTGTACAGCTATCACCACCATATAATTTTAGAACATTTTTATCCCCCCACCCCAAAGAAACCCTGTTGTACTCATTATCATTCTCTCCCCACTGTCCCCCTACCCCTTGCCCCAGGCCCTGGCAACCGCTAATTTATTCCTGTCTCTGTGGATTTGCTGCTTCATATAGTGGAATCAGACAACGTGGTCTGTTGTGACTGACCTTATTCACTTTGCAGAGTGTTTTCAAGGTTCACCAAGTTGTATCCATGCTTTATTCCTTTTTATGGCCCAGTGATGGAATGTGTAGGGCTTGATTTAAAAACACAGCTGGAAAGCTTTCAGATTTATTTTTCCTTTGCCTGGTAAGGTTTTCCTGGAAAGCGAACCCCTGTATGTGGAGAGAAGGGAGCCTTCCTCAGCCTCCCTAGCTAGTTGCTACCCTTCTTAAATGTTTTGATACCTGAGAGAAGAGTTGGTTTCTGGGAGAAAGTGTGTTCTTTCTTTATTGCCAAGAAAATTAATACATGTTAATGAACACAAATGTTCAAGAGCCAAGAGTTGTAATGACATTTTTTTTTATACAGGGTGTCCCAAAAAATGTATGCACACTTCAACAGCTGATAGCTCAATTTTGAAAATGAAATGTACTTTAATAAACACTGCCTTTATCATTATTCAAAGTGTGTATATACTTTTTTGGGGACACTCTATATATACACATCCTTATATATATATTGGTCTCCCAGAAAAATGCACACATACTCTGATTGATTATAAAGTCAGTGTTTATTAACATACAGTTCATTTTCAAAATTTAAAATAATAACACAGAAGTGAACAATTTTTTGTCAATGCCTCTTTTCAAACTGATAACCATTCTGGTCCATGTACTGCTGATATCACCTAGCAGTGGAATCACAAACATAAAAAGGCATTTTGTTTGGTATTTGTGTGCCCTCAATTTGTCGACTGTTGTCGTGTTGTACCATAATCTTTATCTTTTAGGTATCCCCATAAAAAAGTCTAGTGGCACTTCAGGCTAAAGCTTAGTTTGGCTTTACCCATTATGTCAAATCAGTGAAACCTGAAAAGGAATGAAATGAAGTGAATTGTCAGCTGTTCAATTGTCAGCTGTTCAAGTGTGTATACATTTTTGGGGGACACGCTACATATATTTATTTTCCAATGCTTGACTTATTTTAAAAAATGTCTCTGTTTTCCGTTGGTCTTAGGCTCTACAGTAGCGACCCACAGGTTGAGAACCGCTAGCAGGGTTGCCTAAGACCACCAGAAAACACAGATATTTACATTATGATTCATAACAGTAGAAAAATTAGTTATGAAGTAGCAACAAAAATAATTTTTTGGTTGGGGGTCACCATAACATGAGGAACTGTATTAAAGGGTCGCGGCATTAGAAAGATAGAGAACCACGGCCCTATAGTCTCTATTTGTTAATTGTTTTGGTAAGATGCACATTCTGATTCGGGAAGACCCTTGGGGCTCGGAATGCATGTCCAACAGGCTTCCAGGTAATGCCAGTGCCACCTGTCTGTGACTGCCCTTAGAATAAGGAAGATTCTAGATTTATCTGCTGCCTTATGGTTAAACTCAAGGTAAACATTTTTGGCAAGTCCCCTCCCAAAGGTCAGAAGTGCCGAAACTGGTTTGGCTCAGTGGATAGAGCGTTGGCCTGCGGACTGAAGGGTCCTGAGTTTGATTTTGGTCAAGGGCATGTACCTTGGTTGCGGGCACATCCCCGGTGGGAGGTGTGCAGGAGGCAGCTGGTCGATGTTTCTCTCTCATCGATGTTTCTGGCTCTCTATTCCTCTCCCTTCCTCTCTGTAAAAAATCAATAAAATATATTTAAAACAAACAAACAAAGGTCAGGAGTGCTTCCAACTGCATCATACCACTGTGTTCATCATGCCAATTTGCTCCGCTACTGATGATGCTAAATGCCATCTCTTGCTTCACACGGTGTTTGCCAGGTGAGCATCCTTATACTAAGAAGTTATTCACTGTTTATCTGAAATGCAAACTCAACTTTTTAGTGTAAGTATGTTCCAACTATAGCAGGCGATTCCCTCATGCTACAAGTCATTGAATGGGGTATATTTACACTAAACATTCATTCTTTATCTAAATTCATATTTAACTGGATATTCTGTATGTCATTTGCAAAATCTGGCAGCTCTAGTCTAGTTGCTACTGCCTGCTCGGCGATGCCCGGACTTTCCTGTTTGCTGTGGGTGGTGCCTGCAGCTCCGGGAGTGTCCTAGGAGAGCCAGTGGCATCTCACTGCCCCGTGGCCTTGGGTGCCCGGGTAGGGGCCAGATTAGTAATTAGCTAAACATGACCTCACCCGGGGGGAATGTGCTCTTGCTAGGTACTAGTGAGAGGTTAAACCTCTCCGGAGCCATTGTCAGAAGCCTGTCAGTGATGTCACCAGCTGGAAAAGCCAGCTTCCAGGCGTCAGGAAAAAGCTAGAAAGCCAGGGCTCCGGTTTTGGTAATATTATGGAAATGGAGTTTCGCAGGTGGGGTGTGGAGGAATTTATTACAACAGGAAGCCGGAGGGAGCCTCCCGCCTGCATGCAACCCCCAGCCAGGCTTCTGCGTCTGATGAACAACCAGAAGCTTCTAATGCGGCATGTGATTACCCGGCTGGCCCAGTGCCCTGGAAAAACTGGCCTGCTCTCCGCGAACACTGCAGGAGCTGCACAGGGGGTGTCGGGACTGTTTTGCAGCTCTGAGCGGGGCCCTTAAATTGGGGAGGAAGGGAGGCTGATGTGCAAATTGCTCATTAGGCTGCTCTGAGTAGTAGTTCTAGAAAGTGCCTCCTTGGTACCCGCTGGACCCTCACCATCTCTCCCCCGGCCCTCCGCTGTGGGAGGGCCCCTCGTGCAGAGGGCAGGACAGTCCTTTGGGCTTAGACCCTCCCATAGCGCTCCCTGCCTTGTGAGCTGGAAGCACCGGAGCGGGCTTTTAAATGGTTTTATTTTTAAAGCGTAATTTGTTGTGCACAAGTGGGCTGTCAGGCCAGAAGGGGGACCTGACTCGAGTCAGGTGTTGAGTGTGGTAACTAGAGCCATTTCAAGTTATTTGAAATCTCCCATAAAACATTCTGGAAAAAGATGGTTCCAGGGCTGGGGGTTCTGATCCTGGGCTGGGTTTGCTGGCTTTAGTTTCTCTGGCCCGTGGGAGGTTCCACTGAAGCCATTAGCCCAGGCGTTCCGCCTGGCTGAGGAGCTGACGGCCTGCATGCTTTACTGGGTGTCAAGGCTCCCCGATGAGCAGGTGAGAGGCTCAGGGCTTGGCTGCAGAAGGTCTGACCTTCATTTCACCTGGCTTCCTCGTTAAATAAGAAATTGGAAGCATTGACCCTGAGCCTCCAGACTCACATATGGGGCGGGGGTGGGGGTGGGGGGGGGGGGTTGGGGAAAGGGTGCTAGGACAGATTCTCCCCAGCCCTCTTTTCTTCCTCCTGATTCCTGAGTTCCCAATCCCTGGGACAGTGGCCCTGGGCAAAGAGTTTGGCCCGTTGAGACCTCTATTTTGGCATCTGTAAAATAGGATAATCTTCGTAGCTATTGACTGTGAAATACTGCAGCCAGGGTGCTTGGATATGTGAGTTGTTACTCTGTGGGTGGCTGATACCAGCTGGGCATTTGAATGTGCCTGACCATTCGTCTCTCTGACCGCTCTGTGAAATGGGGTGACATGGGGTGGCCCCAAGAACCAACGGCAAGGGCCCTCCAATGAATGATTGGCTTCCCCCCTCCCCCACCCCCTCACTTCCGCAGCACCTTCCACTCCTCTGGGTGAGGTTTCATTGTTCATGGATATTCTTTAAAAAAAGGAAAATTGAAACACAGCTCTCAGGAGGACCCTCCCAGGCCCCTGCTCAACATTTTAGTCCAAGGGACCGGCAGCAGCATCTTAGTTTTCTTAGAGTGTGTGTTTTCATTCCTTTGAGGAAAGCAGCCCAAGGTGTCTGTGAGGAAGGAGCCTTGGGCTCAGCCTGGATGCACTTGCTTTCCTTTCCCTTTGCTTGTGCCCCGCTCTCGGGGTCTGCAATGGCAAAGGTTGGCCTCTTGGGTCACGATTTTGGTGATCACGTTCGTGTGTGGTCTGGTTGCCACAGTGAGCCCTGGCTGTGTGGCTGCTCCAACTGGAACGCTTTAAACATTCCCGATACCCCGGCCTGACCCCCAAGAAGCGCTCCTGTGCTTTCTTTAGGGGGAGGCAGAGCTTTCCGTTCTGTTTCTGAAGGCTTCCTGGAGGGTTCCGAGTGCAGCCGGGGGGAGACGCCAGTGGTTCCTGTGAGCAGCAGCCGCGCTGGGGCTGGAGATGGACGTTGGACAAGCGAGGCCCGTGGTGGCCCGAGGTCACAGCACGAACAGCAGCCCTGATCCCAACAGATGGCATCGTGGGGAGGGGCTCACGTGATTTCACTCTCACTTTGAGTGTCGTCGGGATGGATGGTAATGGGGTATTTTATAACTAGGGACCATTGGTGGTGATCCAGAAAAAACACTTTCTGTATCAGTGCCAACATAGGCAGCGACTGGGACTCCTTCAGTTTAAGAACTTCCAACAGGGCAGCCGTCCTGCAGCCAGGATTAAAATGGCCCCAGCGAGTTCTTTAGAATTCTCTCCGAGGTGGCTGGTCCCCCTCCCTCTCCCTCTCCTTCTGAGGGCGGACTTGACTGTTAACAATGGCCCAGGCACTTGGCAGCCAGCCTGGTGAGTAAGACAGCTGAGTAAGAGGGGAAACGGTGCCTTGGGTCAGAAAAACCAGGATAATGAGTGGCCAGATTTCTTATCTGTTCAGAGAATCCCCAGAAGCTGCAAGGGCTGCAGTTTACAGGCTGTTTTGTGTGCCGTGGCCTTGACATTTACAGGGCGGAATCTGGTCAGCGCAGAGGCACCCAGCTCCATAGCTCCTGGGCTGGCGCATGCCCTCCATGGGCACTGACCCACGCCCAGTGACTCCAGCTGGGCAATCAGTGTGGTCAGAGGACGGGAGCACAGCTGTTGGGTCAAGGCCATGCCACCTGCCCTGATTTAGACCAAAGGCTGGTGCTGGGATCCCACAGGCACCCTGGGGTTTCTGCACTTGCACCCTGGTCACATTCAGTGGCCATGCCTCCTCTCTTCCCTGTATTGTTGGGCATATGTATCTACCGGGAAGCTGCCATTTCTCTCTCTCTCCCTCTCTCTTCCTCTCTCTCTCTCTCTCTCTCTCTCTCTCTCTCTCTCTCTCTCTCTCTAATGTGCTGAGTACTCTCCATTCCTGCCAGGTGTAGACATTGTCACCCCATTTTACAGCAGGAAAACCCAGGTGCCCGTAGCCCTCTGAGCTATAGACCTGGAATCCATTTGGGCTTTAGACGTTCTACCTTAATCTTGTCTCTAGCCTTTTATAAAAACAGGTTTCAGATAAGTATATTAATTCTAGAAAGAAGATTTTTTTTTAGACAGCCTGTGTGCTCATTTTATAAATTGAGCGCATTATTAATTTTAAAGGCCCTGTGCTAGAGACACAGCCTTATCTCTGAACCTCTAGAGCACATGTGTCAAACACAAGGCCCTCGGGCCAAATCCATCCCGCCAGGCCTTGCAATGTGGCCCGCACCGCGCTGTCATCACTGCACTCCGCTGCGTTTCCATCACAATGACAGTTTATGACTGTTCAGTAAACCATTCGGCCCGTGATTTAGGCTGGATTTTAGATTTTGGCCCCTTCTCTGATTGAGTTCGACACCCCTACTCTAGAGTGAAGGAGAAAAGACAATGTTCACACATCACTGGGGCATGTTTTATAGGACAAGGCCTCCTTCCAGCGCCTCCCAGAGAGGCGTGGAGAGCGGCACGCTTCCCCCAGGGTGACCAGAAGCTGCAGTAAGGTGGGGTCGGTGAACGGTGCTGTCTACAGGGGCAGATCCAGGAGACAAAGGATGTTCTGGGCTGCAGAACTGCTCGGGGGGCAAAATCACGGGCTCAGAGTGGAACGTGCAGGAATGTGAGGGCGCCCGGGACCACCCACAGACCGGCCTGGGTGCTTAGCCCTTGGTGAGGCTGGGATGGTCCGCGTGAGGTTGGCCAGGTTGTGTGGAACCTCAAAAGGGGGATGTCGGTGAGCCTCAGTTTGGCTGTGCTAGCCACCAGCCACACGTGGCTGGTTACGTTTAAATTAATTAAATTAAATATATCATTAGGACCTCTCATACTAACCACATCTGGAGCGCTCAGTGGACATGTGTGGCTTGTGGCTGCTGTATTGGACAGTGTACATATAAAACATTTCAATCGTCTCCAGAAAGTCCTGTTGGATAGTGGTGCTGTAGTCCAAACTATGGCCTGTGGGCCAAATCCGGCCCTGTTGTTTTTTTTTAATTTTTTAAATTTTTTTAATAAAGTTGTATTGGAACACAGGCCACGCCCAATCATGTACACAGTGCCTACGGTCACTTTCTCACCAGAATGGTCTCGTTGCTACAGAGACTGGATGGCCCACAAAAGCCCAAATATTTACTATCTGGCCATTTCCAGAAAAGTTTGCCAACCCGTTGTGTAGACCATAGGAAGCAAGAGGAAGTGTTCAAGCTGGGAGTAGTAAGTGATTGCGTGTGTGGGCTGAGAGGATCACTTGGGAGGGGGTGGTGGGTGGCCAGATTGGTGGAGAAACCCATTAGCAGTGACCTCCCAGGGTCCCCCTGAAAGGCGACTGAGGCTTGCCCCAGCAGGACAGTCCCACTCATCTATGGTCCATTGGACAAAACCAGCCCCTCACTGAAGTCTTTTCACTGCCTGGTTCTCAAAATTATGAATTGGAGCCCAGGTTCTTGAGTTGGTGTGTTCTGGACCCATTCGGCTCTGTGAAGCCTGCACTCTTTCTTGTGAAACAGGTTTCCCCTGTTCATATAATTTGATATTCCAGTTACCCACATCAGGACGACTTCTCCTCTTTCTGCCACTTGGAGTAAAGGCAGCAGCTTGTGCAGAGCCCTGGAGGCTCACGTAATGCGGGTTTTCTACCAGCAGCGGGAGCACAGAGAGGGCGTGTAGAGGCGTGGGGCAAGGGCAAGCTGGGGAGACAGAGGTCAGCTGAGGGGGGCGTTGTGACCCTGCCAGATGTGGACTTTGTCCGGAATGCTGGAATGTTTTAAGACCTTAGGCCCTAAATCTATCATATGAACTACAATAAAAACACCTACCTCTTATACTTTAAAAAAAAAAAAAAAAGTGTGTTTGTGTATATTGCTGTAAAATAATTTGAAAATTTAAAAAATTTGTTTTGCTTTTATTTATATTTGTGCTTTGTTTTATTGTTTGGCCATGCCTAGTTCACAATTGACTGGTTTCTTAGCTGTTGTAATGCATAGTACTTGGGAATTCTTGGGATGTGAAAAAAACTAACCTGTAATTCATTTTCAAATGTAATACAGTTTTCGTGAATACTAAATGTAAGCAATTAGTGGAAAAGATATAATTTTAAGTTCAGGCATTTCATAAAACATTTATTAACTTCAGCGTCTTTCAGTTTTCTTATGTTTTGAGACCAGTCCCCCCATCTGCCTCTAACCAACTTTCGAAAGGTTTGTTGGCCCCTGAGGGAGGGACCTGGGTGGCCTTGCTGGAACTGGTGGGAAGACTTGGGAAGAGCCGACATGTGGGCTTAGGTAGAGTGGTCAGTGAAGGGGGCCTGACCTTAACTGATGACTGCTGGGCTGGGGATCAATTTAGAGGCAAATCAGCCAGGATTGGGGAGGAGAGCAGATTTTGGGGGAGAGTGTGGTCAAGGATCCGTCCAGTCGGGTTTGATAGTTGATTGAGTGGTGGGTGATGTTTGGAAAGTTTGTTGATTAGTGGTTGTCTGGTTAGGTTGTTTGGCTGACAGTTTATTGGTAGGTTTATTGCTGGTGGGTGGTTGTTGGTAGACTTGGTCTGTTTATCTTACGTTTATCATGGGACAGAGTTCAGGTGGTAGCTGCCCCCCTCTCCCCACTTTCCCCTTTCTTTCTGCTATGTGACAGTATCACAGAGACACTGAAGATGGAGCCCAGGCCCTGTCCTAGGACGTTTACATTACAGGCGGCTAAATCTCAAGGTTTGGATCCTTCACTGTACAGAAGCTTGGAGAGTGGGTTTTGTCAGCACTCCAGCTGTGTGGTTCATTGCTGTTATTATTGTGCTGATGACTGTTTTATCCTTAAGAAGCACTAGGAGTTCTATTTGGATGTGCTTCAGTTTTCACGGAATTTTTATTAACTTTTCCCAAGTTGTCCCCCAACTCCCGAGCTAAGTGTCAGCGGAGTGGAGGTTCTGGGGGAATCCCCTGTTCACATAATTTGATATTTCAGTTACTCACATCAGGACCACTTCCTCGACTTCTGCCATTTCAAGCGGTGGTCCAGATTACCGGTTCCATCTCGGACTTTTCCCACTTGGCAGTCCATTGTCTTGGGAGGAAAATCTTGTCATTGGGAGCTCTAAAGCAAATCCAGGAAGGAGGAGACTGGTTTTGGCCTGGATTCCTCCAAATCATTGCCTGTGTCTAAGAGTTATACGTTGCTCTGGAACAATAAGATGCTTCTTAGTATGGTTTTTAAGCGAGTTGGTTATCACCAGAATTTCATAAACATGTGGTTAACGGGTGCGCTTCCCTTAATTAGGAACGATGCTTTGAGAGCCGGCTTTTATCGTCCTTCATCTGCAAGGTTTTAGTTTCTTAATCACTGCCACTGAAACAGTGGTAGCCTTTGTAATTTATTTCCTGTCATCCTCCTTTTGTGTCTTTGGTCTGTCTTCTTCTCCCCCATACTTGCTTGTTTTATTTTTATTTAGTTATTTAAAAAATATATTTTTATTAATTTCAGAGAGGAAGGAAGCGGAGGAGAGAGAGATATATATAGGAACATCAATGATAAGAGAGAATCATTGATTAGCTGCCTCCTGCACACCCCACATTGGGGATGGATCCTGCAACCTGGACATGTGCCCTGACTAGGATTGAACCGTGACCTCCTGGTTCATAGGTTGACACTCAACCAGTGAGCCACACCTGGCTGGGCTACTTGCTTGTTTTTAAAAAACGTAATCCTCCAGCCTACGGGAGTGACCAGGAGAAGGGCAATTTAAGGAAGGATTCTCCAGAGTATCTTCTGGAGAATATTAGTGTCCTTTGAGATAGTATTAAAAAAATTCCTCTGTGTATAACCAAGTGATGAACTGCTGTGTGGCGCCCTAGGCCCTCTTGGAGACGGTCCGTGAACATTTGCACATTAGAGGCCCTGAGAGACCCTGCACAGGTCAAACCTGTTCCGCTCCACATGTCTCCAGCTGATTGGACCACAGCAGCCCTGCAGTCTCGGGAATGTAGCTAACATCTAGGATAGTCTTTTCTAAGATGTTGTTTAAGGTGTTATATGCCCTACATTTAAAATTGTAACAGTTATGTATTTTTGCATGGTGTGTGTGTGTGTGTGTGTGTGTGTGTGTGTGTGTGTGTATTTGAGGCACTAGTTGCTTTTTATGTATGTAATTCTGGCTTTCCGGCTTTAATCCCCAGTCCATGATGGGCTGGTTTTTGTGTTTGTTAGCAGATGGAATCCTTGTCTGTGTTTATAGGAAAAGTCAGTTGTAGGCAAAAAGGAAAGGTGAGTTGATTTAAGGAGATGGCCCGAGTGGAAGGAGGAGAGGGCAGGTTTGAGAATGTGCCCTCAGAGCCGTGGCTAGGTAGAGCTGGAGTTCTTGCCGGGCAGGCACGCAGCTTCTGACTCAAGACTGAGGAGAGCTGGCAGTGAGGACAGTGGCCTGGGCCGCGTGTGTGTGGCATGGGCGGCAGCTGTGGTTGGAGTGGTGGCTGTTGAGCCCGTGTCGCTTGCTTGCTCTGCGCTTGGGCAGTGTGCCTCAGGAATGTTAGAATGTGTTCCCGTTTTAGCAGCAAAGCTGACCTGCTCTGTGCTCGGTCTGTTTATCTTACTGCCACAGCCGTTTATCGTGGGACAGAGTTCAGGGGCACGGCGATAAATCTCTTTTAGGAGGGTGATGTAAGCCCCAGCGTTTATTTCCTCCTTGGCGTTGGCCAGTTGTGAAAGCCTTTTAATCACCATTATGTCCATGTATGGTCTCTTCCTGTGCAGCCCATCTGGGTCTCCAGGCTGAATGTCAACTGCAGGTTCTGGAGTTGGATGGATTAATGCAATCCCAACCTCACCGCTTATGAGTTTTGTGACTTGGGGGTTGGTTTATCTGCTTATCCTTTTTTTTTTTTTTTAAATCTGGGAAGTGGGGCTGACAGTGGTGGCTCAGAAGGCAGCTGTGAGAATTCATCCTGTATCACGGAGAGGCTGGGCCTCTGCATCAGGGAAGAGCCCTGAGAGGGTGCGGGGTGGGGCTCTGAAGGGATCAGGAAGGTGGGAGAGTGGTTTTGTTGTTGTTTTTTTGGTTGGTTGGTTCGTTGGCTTGAAAAACATGCCCAAAAGCAATGAGAGGACTCCATCTTTCTGCAGTATATTCTTCCACATCTTCCACTCTCTGGCAAGTGGTTTGAAATTGCAAAGGCCACCTCCTGAGGCAGGGAGACTGCTTGTCCAGAGCAGTGCATCTGTCTGAGCAACGGGAGGGCGTTTGGATGGCCGCCGTGTGAAAGCCAGGCAAAGGAGGCCTCCAGAGGGACAGCCGTGCAAACCCGCAAAGCCTCCGTGTGTTTGTTGACAGGTAGCACCGTACATGGTAAAATCATATGCTCCTCAACCCAAAAGCAAGTGCACTGTGCTGGCAAGCCATTTCCTTTTTAAAAAAAATATATATTTTTATTGATTTCAGAGAGGAAGGGAGAGGGAGAGAGAGATAGAACCATCAACGATGAGAGATAATCATTGATCGGCTGCCTCCTTCATGCCCCACACCGGGGATGGAGCCAGCCATCTGGGCGTGTGCCCTGACTGGGAATTGAACTGTGACTTTCCGCTTCATAGGTCATGCCAGCCAGGAGGCAACCAGCTTCTTGTCTCTTGGAGAGAGAGTTGGTGCACCTATGAGCCCAATCATGTAATCCCCCCATCCACCTCGGACTCACATGCAAACTTCTCATACACGCTGCTTTCATCGCCATTTCGTAAAACGGGTCAGTCTTCCCCGCATGGGGCCTGTAGAGCCAGACGAGCAATTTTGTTCAAACGAAGAGCTCCTAGGTTTCTTTCTTTTGGGGGGAGGAGAGGGTGTCAAAAAAATTTTTTTTTAAAGTAATGTATGCAGTTTAAGTTAAAAAATTCAGTCCTGGCTGGTAGCTCAGTTGGTTGGAACATCGTCCCGATGTGCCAGGATCGTGGGTTCGATCCCCTGTCAGGGCCCATGTGAGCATCAGCCAGTGGATGCGTGGATGGGAGGAACAACAAACACATCAGTGTTTTTCTCCCTTCCTCTCCCTCTCACATCAGTTTTAAAAAAATTTACAAAAAGGAGTTCAAACAAAGCCCGTGCTTTGCCGTCCCCAAGCATTCTCCCCGGAGAGCCGGCGAGCACCGTTTGGTGTGTGTGCTCCCAGACCTGTCCCTGCAGATGCTGTTGGGCCTTTTCAAAACTAGAATACCGTGGCCCATAGTTTCCTGCACATTTTCCAGTCCCCTTAACGTATCCTGGAGGCCTGTTCCTATTGAAACAAACAGCTCCTCCTCGTTCTTTACACAGCAGCCTGTTATTCTCTGCCCTGGCCGTTCCGTAAAGAGTATTTAAATTAACCCCTCGTTCACGGGAAGGCACGTCGGTTGCTTTCAGCACCCCCATTGAGTTATACTCATGAGCTGCTTTCCTGGTAAAAGATCACTTCAGTTCCCAAACCTCTCCCTCCTCACACTCGAAAAGGAAATCGTGTTCGGGAACTTCCTTGAAATGCTTTGTGCTTCACATTGAACGTCTTGACCTTGCATTTAATTTTCTGTCGGCAGCAGCCGGCCTGGCCCCTGCAGACGGCTCAGGAATCTGCTGGAGGAGCTGGGGTGGCCTGCAGGTTTTAGCAGACGGCCAGTTCATCCAGCAGCCCGCTGAGCGGAGAACATCTTGATTCTATCAGCGCTAATCCTGGTCCCTGGTGGGCTGGCTCTTGCGCTTGTTAGCAGATGGAATGCTTGTCTGTGCTGGAAGCTGGAGTGCCGGGGTGTTCGGCTCTGAGGAGAACTGACTGGATCTTTCACAATGCTCACAGGGCACCGATGATCCCCCGGCTTGTGAGTATAATATTATAGAAATACATTAGTTGTGCTAGGCCCCCCTGTGGGGACGCATCATCAGGCAGAATGCTACCTGCGCCACCACATCACCTCATAGCAGTTCCATGAGGTGAGTCCAGGATGGCTCTCACCTCACAGGTGACGTGGAGAGCAGAGCCGGGAAGGGGCCCATCTCAGTCCCAGGGCCACCATGAGGTGGTGCTTGGCTGGGAAAGCAGGGCTCTGAGCTCTCACCGCCCCATCACCAACCCACTCGGGGCCCCTGACCGCTGGGTTACGTGGCTACCGATTATTTCAGCAAGTGAGCTCTCTCTTTTGTTTGAGTGGGTTCAGTCCTGCACCCTTACTCCTCATCTTCCCCAATGCTCTTTATTTATACTTGGGTGTTGGTGTATCTAGACGTCTCCTCGTGTGATTGTGGGGCGAAGGTCCAAATATGGGGTACATATTGGAGCCTTCAGCTGAGCTGGTATGGGGAGGAACTGTTCAAAAGTGTCAATTTAGTGCCCAGCTGGTGTGGCTCAGTGATTGTGTGTCAACCTATGAACCAGGAGGTCTCAGGTTCCTGGTCAGGGCACAGGCCTGGGTTGCAGGCTCAGTCTCCAGACTGAGGCGTGCAGGAGGCAGCTGATCAATGATTCTCTCATCATTGATGTTTCTATCTCTCTCTCCCTCTCCTTACCTCTCTGAAATCAATAAAAATATACTTAAAAAAATAAAATAAAAATCCCACAAAAGTTCAGTGTAGGTCAAGTGGGGAACATGCCCCCATCTCTGTCCTTTGAGGATTTCCTGTCCTCCAATTTCATCCACTTTCTGTTGATGATGGCGAGAGCCAGCAGCTATAAATCATTTGGGATTTTCTTCACCTCGGTTCCCTTTCGAGACTTTAAATGGAGCTTCACAGCCTTGGGCGGCTGCCATTTCCCCTGCGGGTGTGAGCTGTCACCTAAGGTGAGCGAGGGACGGGGCGAAATGCAGACGGGCCTCCTCCCCTCTCAGGCCGGGGCGGTCACCTTGGTCTGGTTCTGTAACAAGGCTCGCTCGGCTTTTACACGTTTGCAGGGGAAGGGTAAATGCCTAGCCTGTTCATCATCATTTTTTTAACTTCTAGCCTTAATTATAAAAGAGGGGGAACCCTCCACCCCCCAAACATGGCCTAACATGAGAGAGAGAGACAAAAGGCAAAGTTTTTTTGTTTTGTTTTGTTTTGTTTTGTTTTGTTTTTCTCTTTTTCCCCTTAAAAGATCTTCAGTGTCTTACTCTGGGGGGGGGGGGCGGAGGTGGTGGCGGGGTCACTGGTTTTCATTATAATAATGTCATCTCTTTGTGGAATGTTTCAAAGCCAGTCTAACTTACTTTCTTACTTAAAAGCATCATTTGTACTCAGTGCAGGGCCTGGTACCCGGTAGGCAGTTAGGAAGTTATTGTCTGGATGTAAGAAGAAGAGATGAATAGGACAATTGAGCTTTCCTAATGTAACTTTCAGTCCTGTGAGTGATCCTCATTTCCGCTTCCCATGGAAAACCCAGGCTAGTAGATTTGGGTGGAGCAAGTGGGGCCTGGATGGCGGGTCTCCCAGGTGGAGGGACAGGGTTAGAACCCCAGTTCCTGGGGTGTGGTGGGAGCTGAGAGTCACAGTGAGACAAAGGGCACTTACTAAAATGATGCGGCTCCAACTCCTGCTGGCACCCCCAGTCCCTGTACTGTCGCTCTCTCTGCCATCTGACCAGAACCCGGTGGTTTGGGGATGGAGGGTGTGACCGGGCCGTAAGCAGCTCAGAGGTTCTGCCTGGGTTCTGCTCACAAGCACAGCTGCTTCCTGGCCTTGGGGCCTGGGGCTGGGCTCCTTCCTGGCATCCCGTCTCCCTGCCTGTGAGATGAGAGTCACGTGGGGCCGTGTGACAGAGTGTGTTCAGAGTGGCGGGGGGTGAGCCTGGGCTCCGGCACCAGAGAGAACTGGTTTACATCCGTGCTCTCCTCTCTGTCACTTTTGGCAAGTGCTCCTGTGGGCCTCTGTTTCCTCATCTGTAAAATGGGGTTAGCCATGACCATGCAGTGTTGCTGTGAGGGTCACATGAGGAGAGGCCGGTGGCACCAGCCCGGCGGAGGGGCGGTCTGGTGGGCAGAGCTGTTGTCTGGCGGCCGCTGTTGATGCAGAGAGAGGAGGCGCTTCGGAGTCTTTCCTGTGCGGCTCCTCCCGCCCTCCCTGCTCTCCTCCAGGGCTTCCCCGCTGGCTGCACACGCGTGCACGGGGTAGGTGAGCCGTGTTTCAGGCTTTGCCACATGTCAGCCTGGGCCGGCGTGAAAGGTGACAAAGCGCTCCGTTTGCAGCCAGAGTTTATTATTTCAGCTGGGCCTGTTCCCAGAGCAGCTGAGGCTGGAAGCTCTGAGCGAGGGACAGACACCACCGTGCTGAGGCCCCGAGAGCTCGCGCTGGGTTTACCCGAGCCTCCCAGTGGGGACTCGGGGCTCCTCTCCCCATGCTCAGTCCCCTGGGGCCCTTGTCCTGCTGGTCTCCCAGGACAACTGTGTGCAGCAACAGAAAGCAACCGGGACCTGTGGCTTTGAAGTAAAAAACCTAGTTTACAATGGGGGGAAAGGAGACATATGTACTACTGTTTGTAATACTTTACACACTAACACACACACACACACAAAATGGGGGGGAAAGGAGACATATGTACGACTGTTTGTAATACTTTACACATTAAACTCACACACACACACACACACACACACAATGGGGGGAAAGGAGACATATGTACTACCGTTTGTAATACTTTACACACTAAAACACACACATACACACACACCCCAAAACAAAACAAAACAACAAAAAAACCTATTTTAGGATGTACTACTTGGGCCATTTGGGGGTATTCTTCCTTTTTCCTTCTTTCTTTAACCTTAGTCTCACTTTTGAAGGCTTTCCCAGTAGTACTAAGTGGGAAGAGACTAAGTACTAGGCCCTTTAATAAGACCATCTAATTTAATCCAATGCAGTTGAGTTGCTAGATATTCTAGTAAAGTAATCCTCAAAAGTGATAACAATTTTTTCAAAAGTTGAAAAGAAAGCCCACCAGGTGACGATGCAAGTGCAGATTTTAAATAAAGGACGCCTCTTGGCCAAAAAATAGGGCGTTTGGGATAAATTATGGAGCAGTACTGTCCCCACAGTGTCCACGAGCAGAAAGTCCACCAGACACTCTATACTAGGGGTGTCGAACTCAATCAGAGAAGGGGCCAAAATCTAAAACCCAGCCTAAATCGCGGGCCGAATGGTTTACTGAACAGTCATAAACTGTCATTGTGATGGAAACGCAGCCGAGTGCAGTGATGACAGCGCGGTGCGGGCCACATTGCAAGGCCTGGCGGGACGGATTTGGCCCGCGGGCCTTGTGTTTGACACATGTGCTCTATACCAAAATAAAAAGAAGGTATTGAGGAAATAATTTGCTCCAATAATTTCAGGAAGAAATTGCCCAGCAAAGCGAGAGAGAACAGAAGGAATGGTTGGCACAAGTGAAAACTTGCAGTCTGAGGTTGTGCGTAAAGACGTGTAGTTGCCTATGGTAGAAATCTCAAATCGGTGGTTTGGGAATGTTGATTCAGTTGCAGAGAAATCCCGGCTGCCACAGCATGCCGTGCCCAGGGTAGACATTTCTAATCTGCACAGTAATCTTCCTCGCCGAGCTTCCATTCTCATTACTTTGTTCATGGCAGACACTGGTGATCCATTTTGACAGACTTTCTTGCTGAATCCAGAGAATGCCCAGAATCTTTCTCAAAACCCCGAGTTTCCACCTCAGATGCCAGCGCCATTTGCCACACCTGGTCTGTTGTATCATCTCTTAAAACATTTGTAACATAAAAAGACCTTCGGAATGAATTTATTTTAAAAATGTTACGTATTGATTTTGAGAGATAGAGAGGGCAGGGGGAAGAGAACCATCGACTTGTTCCACCCTTCCGTGCCTTCGCTGATTGACTCTTGTATGTGCCCTGACCAGGGATCGAACCCACAGCCTTGGCACATCGGGACTGCGCTCTAACCAACTGAGCCCACCTGGCCAGACCGGGGTGAGCTTCTTATTAACTGAACCCTGACATAGTGATATGTAAAAATTGTTAACTCAGACAGTTCCTTTGTTGATATTGAGCAGTTCTCGAGCAGGAACATGATTCGGAAAGGCAGCTGACCCAGTGCCCCAATCTATTCTTACTTTATTGTGCCTGTATATTTATTTGTACCTTACCTTGCCAATGAAAACAGACCCACGGGACTCTAGGTCTTCAAGGCCCAGGACATCCTGTCCTCTTGCGGTGGTTAAACTGCTGTAACAAACAGATTAAAAAAGAAGACAGTGGCTTTTTCAGGCGTCAGGTTGGTGGGGCACCCCATGCTTTGGACCCAGGTTCCTCCCTTGCCCGGCCTCTCCTAGGGCAAGTCCAAGCTCAGTGACTGTGATGTCAGGCTCTCTGGCTGGCAGTAGCGGAGAGAGTTTGGACAAGGCACACCCACTGCCCACGGCTCCAAGGTGATGGCGTGCTTCCTGGTGCTCACGGTTAACTGGTGAGGCACCCGCACCACCGAACTGCAAGGGAGGCTGGGAAGGGTGATCTGGTGGGAAGCTGCATGCCTGGGAGACGGGGCGGAAGGATTTTAGTGGCTTCAGCCACAGATTCCTTCAGTCATCAGAGGAGTGAGTCACCTGCTTGTAATTCTTGTCCTTTGTTGGTTCGAAGCCCTGGCGTGAAGCCAGCCTGGCTCCCTTCATCCAGCCCCGGGGCCTCTGGGCACCTGAGCCGAGGGGCGCGGTCTGTCCTTGCCGAGGGGATGGGAGGACTGTTGTATCTGCAGAAATGAGACCCTCATTCTGGGCAGCTGACCGAGGTCCTCCTCAAACACGGCGTCGGGAATGCATGGCAGCTGGGCGAGGGTTGTTTTATATATTGTGTGTGTGTGTGTGTGTGTGTGTGTGTGTGTGTGTGTATATATATATATATATATATATGTATTTGATTTTTTTTTCAGAGAGGAAGGGAGAGAGCTAGAGAGTTAGAAACATGGATGAGAGAGAAACATCGATCAGCTGCCTCCTACACACCCCCTATTGGGGATGTGCCCGCAACCAAGGTACACGCCCTTGACCAGAATCGAACCTGGGACCCTTCAGTCCACAGGCCGATGCTCTATCCACTGAGCCAAACAGGTTTCGGCTGGGCTAGGTTTTTTTTTTTTTTTTTTTTTTTTTTTTGGGGGGGGGGGGGCCCTAGGTTTTGATGGGTAAACTGCCTCCTTTTAGTTCAGGGCACTCTCTTGTTGGGACAACCAAGGCCTACAATTTGGCCAGGATTTGTTCAGGATGGAAAAGAAGGCAGGATGGAGAACGGCACAGCCTGCCTGGGGTGTCAGTGGGTTCTGGGGCCAGTTGACTGAGCTCTGCACTGTGGGGCAGGCGTGGGGGGCAGGGAGGGGAGGGGGTGCCCTTGCACAGGATGCTGCTGCTGTCAGCTCACCTGGCAATCAAGGCCGATAGGAAACCCCAGTGCAGGCATGTAGGTCACCACCTGTATCAGCTAGGCTTTCACTTTTCCCTCCTGCCTTTGTCTTCTCTGTCTCAAGCTTGATAAAAGCACACTGAAGTCCGTGGTGGTTAGAATACCAGCATTTATTGAAAACTGTGTGGAGGTCTGAGTGCTCAAATGTGTTATCACATTTAGCCTTCTGAGTAGCCCTACGCTCATGTTCCAACGTTATCCCCATTTGGCAGATAAAGAAACTGGGGCATATAGGGATTGGATTGCTTGGCCAGGGTCCCACAGCTTGTATGGTGGCACCGAGCCTACACGTCAGGCCTGTTCCCCTAAGGACCTGCCCCGGCCTTCCCTTCAGGGACACATGGTGTGTTGTCTGCTGGGGGTTCACAGGTGGCCTCGGTCTGGGGTACTTTAGAAGTCCCATGCACATTTTGCATTCACTCTCGGACAGGCAGCACTGCCTGTCATTCAGCACGGGGTGGGGGGTGAGGGTAGGGAGGTGTGTGTGTGGCAGCTGGTCCAGGTGTCCAGGCTGTGGGACCTGCAGGGAGCAAAATGACTCATTCCTGCCTTTGTGGAGCTGACCCTGAGCAGAGGAGGCAGAGCCAGCCCCGGTGATTTCAACACAGTGGCAGGTGCACTGAGAGAAGAGGGCAGTAGCCTGGTCAGGAGAGGGTCTGGGGGTGGGGGTGGGGGGTTCCAGGCCAGGCGGGCTGGGGCCAAGGAGGGAAAGTGAACCCCGGGCAGTATGAAGCCAGGAAGTCCAGGAGGAGCCAGACCTTTAGGAGGTCTGACACATGACCAGTAGTTTTGTTCCTGGGTGATTCTTGGTTCCTCTTTGGCTGCCATCTCAGGCCACATTGGTCTCCTAAACTACTCAGCTCGGATATGTCCCCCTATGCACCTCCCTTACATGCTCTGGATTCACATGTCCTTACATGTTCAATGTTGTGGCTCAGCCTCCTCTTGGAACCAGAGTCGAACTGTGACATCCTGGTTCATAAGCTGATACTCAACTACTGAGCCATGCTGGCCAGGCAGACCCATTTACTCTGGCAGCAGCCCTATGAAGTGCTGACTGCTCATTGCCATTTGGTAGATGAGGAGAAATAAGGCTCAGAGAGGGTGGACAGATTGTTCACAGTGACATTTCTAGCCGAGCTGCTGGTCCCAGAGCCTGCACTAGCCACACTGCCTCTCAGTGGGTGACAGAGATGAGAAGGCCGGGAGCAGAGTCTGTAGCAGTAGCTCCCCACATGGCCGAGTCTATGCTGAGTCTGGGGGGTGCATTGTCCCAGGCACAAGAGAAGGAGGTTTTCTGAAACCCCTACTGCTCCTTGACTCCTGCACAGCCACGTGGCTGTTTCTAGCCCAATAGCGAGCTGCACTGTGGCCAGTGTGTGACCTGCTGTCCTTACCTGGGAGAGCAGAAGTGTGGGGTGGAGGCTGCTCAGGCCCCATTGCCCCGGTAATTGGCACAGCCAGGAGAGGTCGGCACAGTGCACATAGTAGGTGCATAGATGGTTGTGTGGATCTGATCCTCCTGATATGGCAGAGAGATGAAAGATCACCCACGCTTACCTCTGTGAACCTTGTTCACAAAGGCGCCGCTTCCAAGACGCTTCTGAAGATGGCCTAAAAATAGCTGCTTCCCACCCCCGTAAACGCGTCCATTCCAGAATTTTGCTTAACCAGGCCTGGAGAGCCGATGTGCTGAAATGCCGTGAAAGCATTCCACCCTAGAATTTGCAGTAGCTCAAGTTAACGTTCTAGCTATTAAAAAAAAAAAAAAAAAAAAAAGGCTCTGTCCTCGCCCGAGAGCAGTGCTGGGTAGTTCTAAGTACTTCCAGAAGGTGGATGTGGTTTGAGGGTCAGTGTTGTCCAGAGCCAGGACCAGTGATGTGGGGATTGTGATTGGTTGCGATCTGGGGAGTTGAAACTTGGGGATGGATTCCAACCCCCTGTCAATCTCAGCAGATTCCAGGAGGTGGGGTGGGCGTGGTGGCGTTGGCTTGTTGTATCCCTGAGAGAGGCTCACTAGCTCTCCTGCCAGAGAGGCTTCTGGCCGACGGCTCTGCCTTCACACTCCGCATACACATCGCAGAACTTCTGTGATCTGCTGTGATGGTCAGACATCGGCACCGCGATGCTGGGTAGCATTTCATTTTCAAGGCGTTGGGAGTCTCCTGTTTCGTGTCGGTGGGGATGGGGAGGCTTGGGCACTTCGCCATCTGATTGTTCCAAGAGTTTGTGGGAGCATTTGAACCTTGAAGCACTTGAACCTTCTTCACCTGTCAGAATCACTCCCGGAGTGAGGATGACCGTCCCTCCAGCCTCGTAGATCAGCAGGACCTTAAAGAAGGCCTCCCCATGCGGACACCCACCTCAGATTCATTGGAAACGGAACTTCTGGGCATTGTATTTTTCAGAATTTTGGCTCAGACTTTTACTGGGTCATAATTGACCCAAAACCATTTTGAAAAAGATTCATGTCCCATTCCTCGAGACCAGCATGCCTGTATAAGCTGGGTAAAGGCAGAGCAAGCTGGTTTCATGGTTTGATTTATGAAAGAAATCTGCAAGTTTGCATTTGAAAAGCATTTAGCGCACAACTGAGGGAAGTTCGAACTTTGCAGATGGATGCCTGTGGCTGGATGAGACTTGGGCCTGTTCAAGGCCAGCCCTCCACCTTCGCACCCCTGTTACCCTAGCCATTCATAAGCATTCACTTCCTCCCTCCTCTCACCCCACTCTCCTCCCTTTAGCTCAAATAAAGAAAACTGGCATGGAAAGTTGTGTGACCTGGAATTTCTTGGGATCAGTTGGTAGCACTTACAGACAGCCTCAGAATAGGACACCTAATCCCCCAATTCAGTCCTGGTCCAAGGCTGCCTGCTGGAAAAATGTGTGGTGTGGTGGGTGAATCCCATGGATCTTAGGGTTCCAGGCCGTGTCCTGTGTCTCATGCAGATTGTTGCTGCTTTATTGACCATGGGCCCTCGTGGGCAGCAGAGCTGGCCTCCCGGTCACACGGCCAGTGCGGCTGGGCAGGGCCTTGAGTTTAGAAGGACTGTGCTTGCTTTAATGCTCTGCTGCTTGCCCTTTTGAAATTCTTAACACTTTTTGGACAAGGAGCCCTGCATTTTCCTTTGTCACTGGGCCTGTGAGTTCATGTAGACAGATCTGCTTAAAAGCTGTCATTTACACAATTTATTACATAAAACTTCATAGGCTTTTATTATTTATACAATTCATTACAGAGAATATCACTGGGCACCATGATTTTGAAGGAGAGGATTGCTCGAAGTTAGTTGGTCTTACCAGCCAGTTCACAATAATCTTTACTCGTCTCGTTTTACGTGATCAGGTTTTATTATGATAGAATCTGCAAACATGAAATTACTTTTGGTTTCTGTGGTTTTGGGTGTGGCCTTTTAGGAGAGTCTTTTCTTGTAAAAGATGTAACATTAAACAGGTTAATTAAAAAAAAAAAAAGATCCCGCCCTTTCGATTTTGAGTGGCATGCCATTTCCTCTTTATCAGCACGTGAGTCTCTATTTTTCATGGGGTTGTAATTGGGTTTCATTTTCAGTGCAGCTTGGTGTGTGTTTAACCAACATTCAGATGGCTTGTGGAGGGCGGGTGGGACCGGGAGGGGAGCCCTGAGATGAAGAAGGCTCCGTTTCTCCCCAGCAGGTGCTCATGGTCCCGGAGAGGGATGTGGGAGGCTGAGGAGTCCTGGTCACAGAGCTGGTGGGAGGGAAGGGCCACCAGGCGTCAGATCTGGCCATTGAATGATGAGCCATGGTTTGTACTGCAGGAGGATGGGGTAAAGGGTCTTCCCCTGAAACGGAATACCGAACACTTGATGTTTAAAAAACTTTTTTATTATGGAAAATTTCAAACATACACAAAAACAGAAATAACAGCATAATGCATTTTTTATGTACCAAGGCCACCAGTTTACAACATTTTGGGATCTTACTTCACCTATTCCTATCCTCAGATATTTTAAAGCAAATTCCAGCATTGTATCCTCTCACTCTTTTTTTAAATATATTTTTACAGAGAGGAAGAGAGAGGGATAGAGAGTTAGAAACATGGATGAGAGAGAATCATTGATCAGCTGCCTCTTGCACACCCCCTACTGGGGATGTGCCCGCAACCAAGGTACATGCCCTTGACTGGAGTCGAACCCGGGACCTTTCAGTCCGCAGGCCGACGCTCTATCCGTTGAGCCAAACCAGCTTCGGCTATCCTCTCACTCTTAAATGATTCAGTATGGTTCTCTAACAGACAAGGACTTCATTTCCTTTTCTACAAAGAGCAGGATCCACACTTGTGCAACCCTGAGGAATGACCAAGCCTTTTCCGCTCTCCCCAGACAGCAAAGCCATCGTGGATGGGAACCTGAAGCTCATCCTGGGCCTGGTGTGGACCCTGATCCTCCACTACTCCATCTCCATGCCCGTGTGGGAGGACGAAGGGGATGACGATGCCAAGAAGCAGACGCCAAAGCAAAGGCTGCTAGGATGGATTCAGAACAAGATCCCCTATTTGCCCATCACCAACTTTAACCAGAACTGGCAAGACGGCAAAGCCCTGGGTGCCCTGGTAGACAGTTGTGCTCCCGGTAAGTGCTCGTGGTTACCTAAGCCATCTCTTTGAGATGTGGGTATATGGGCCTTAAATTTCTTATTTTCACTGGGAATGCTAGGTTTGCTGTGACTGGTGTGTTTCTCCTGGTTTTAGCCCATTGTAAGATATCAAAAGGCACTGAAAATGACTCCATCTACCTCTCTAATGGCATGTCTTACAGGTGTATCCATGGACTTGTTTGAGCATTGAATTCGGTTATTTATCCAAATTCCCAGTGAAGGCTTTAATGCTTGGAGCAGGCCTTGGGTTTAGCTTCTAGACTCCTAAGTCCTGCTGCTTCCCATAGTTGGTGTCTAGTTTCCCGTAGCCTTTGGCAAAAACATGTGGCCTGTTAGGTGGCTTGGCATGAAAATCTAAAAACTTTCATTGAGCGGAAAGTACCCATTTTTATCGACCACTGGTTTGACCAAATAAGGCCTTCTCCGCCCCTTTCTTTCTGTGTTGCTATGAAATAGGGCCTGGTCAGGATCCAGTTGGAGCCTTTTCCACCCTTTCCTGAGTAGCTGAGTGTGCCCCGAGACAGTAATTATCCTCATGAAGGGATTAGATTGGTTGGTAGAGTTTGCTGGTACACACTCAATAGAAAAACCAGAGCCTATGCTTATATGTATCTCTCAAAAATTTCTTTAATAAAAGCTCTAATAACCATATTTTCCACTTACTGAGTGCTCTGCATGTGCTGGGCACATTAATATTTAGTAAGCTAGTGCTTTTCAGTATGCTCAGAGCGGGACTGTCTGGTGTCAGTTGGGTATTGGGGGTTGGACTGACTCTGGGCCTCATTCTGTAAGCTGGAGTCATCAGAAGTAATTCGGAGCTCAGCAGCAGGCCATTGCCTGGTGCCCTCATCCTTGCTTGCATCCAGAGACTCATTTTAGGATATCTCTTTCTAGTTTAAACATGGGGATTTTTACTCTAGTCCTAAATACTTCTTGTGCTCTCAAAGGTTTTTGAGATAATTCTAGGTTTGGCCTTTTAGCAAGTGAATTTTTTAAAAAAATTATACAGGACGCTAGTTCACTCTTTTTAGATATATCCAAGAATGGGATTGTGATATTGTGACTTAAAATAAGAAATATGTATTTTAGTCTTTGTCCCCTTTCCTGGTGCTGAGCTCCTAAAACCCTTGGAATTTCCTGAGAGACAAGAACCAGGATAATGGTGTCTTTCAACCACACCTGAGTTTATGTTAATGAGGTGCCTTTTGGAAAACCCCAAAGATGGGGGGAAGTTGTCTAGGGAGCCTACCCATTAGAGGATTGAACTTTCAGCTTTCTCTTCTGACCCCCCGAGAGGGGAGAGGGGCTGGAGATTGAGCTAATCACTGATGACCAGGGGTTGAATCAATCCAGGTTAAGTAATGAAGCTTCCACAAAATTCCTGAACTGTGGGGTTTCGGGAGCTTCCAGGTTGGTGAGTACATGGAGGTTCTGAGGGTGACACCCTCAGAGAGGGCTTCCTCCCCCTTCTCCCATCCTTCCCTCTGCATCTCTTCCATCTTTCCGTTCCTGGGTTGTATCCCTTTGTAATAAACTGGTAATCTACCCTGTTTCCCCAAAAATAAGACAGTGTCTTATATTATTTTTTTCTCCCAAAGTTGCGCTAGGTCTTATTTTCAGGGGATGTCTTACCTTTCCATGCGCTAGGTTTTATTTTTAGAGGATGTCTTATTTTCGGGGAAACACAGTAGTAAATTTCCCTGAGTTCTGCAAGCCACTGCAGTAAATGATTAAACCCACTGAGGGAGTGGTGGGTTTGTATCTGGTTAGTCAGAAGCCCAGGGGAGTGGGAAGAGGGAGTGCAGTTTTGTGGGACTGAGCTCTTTGCTTTGGGATCTGATGCTGCCTCCAGGCAGATAGTCAGGATTGAGTTACATTGTAGAACACCCAGTTGGTGTGAACCCCACACTTTTGGTGACCAGGATACAGAAATGTGAGTGTGGAAGGTTGAAAAATTTCTCCTGCAAAAGGCACCAGGCCCAGGTGGTTTTCCGGGCTTTGTTTGCTTATATCGCACCTCGAAGGAGTGGCTAACCCCCATCTTAATGCAAGAAGATAACATCCTGAAAGAGACGTCTCAGCTAAGACAGAATAGTTCTATCCTCCCATACCCACATCCATGATACTTTTTGCCTGTAAAGTATATTCAGATGCTCCTTGACTTCCTATCGGGTTATATTCCCTTAAACCCATTGTAAGTCGAAACCATTGAAATTCAAAAAACCATTTCATATGCCTCACCTATCAAATTTAGCTCAGTCTAGCCTACCTTAAGCAAGTTCAGCCTGTGGTTGGGCAAAAACAACTCGTTGCCACTGCCCGTATTGCACAAGAGTATTGCACCGTATATCACTAGACTGGGAAAAGATCAAAATTCAAAATCATGAATATGGTTTCTACTGATGACGGACTCCTTTTGCACCATTGTAAAGCTTAACAATCTCTTCAGTCAGCTAATACGGCGTCTTCTGTGTTATGTGAACAGGTCTGTGCCCAGACTGGGAATCCTGGGATCCGCGGAAGCCGGTGGATAATGCACGAGAAGCCATGCAGCAGGCAGACGACTGGCTGGGTGTCCCGCAGGTATGCACGCGCACGCGCCACGTCCCAGAGCGCTGCTTGCACCCTCCAGCTTGTTCTGGTACTGGATGGTGTCTTTTTGAGTCCGGCAGGCAGGCTGACCTCAGCATTAACCTTCCAAGAGAATTGCTTGTGACATGCTCCCATCTTCCTCAGTTTACCTATAATAATAGCTTGTTATGGACTTAGGTCCTTGTGTAGAGCATCCAAAAGTCTTTAAAAAAAAAAAAAAAAAATATATATATATATATATATATATATATATATATATATATATATATATATATATATTTTGTATATATATATATATGTTATATTGATTTTTTTACAGAGAGGAAGGGAGAGTTAGAAACATCGATGAGAGAGAAACATCGATCAGCTGCCTCCTGCACACCCCTTACCGGGAATGTGCCCCCAACCAAGGTACATGCCCTTGATCAGAATCAAACCTGGGACCCTTGAGTCCGCAGGCTGACACTCTATCCACTGAGCCAAACCAGTTAGGGCCATCCAAAAGTCTTGACTCTTTGTCACATGTGGCAAAATTTCTAGTATTTCTGCTCCAAAAATTTCAAAGGCTATCTTTGGACAATAGGTTGCAAATGAGGACCTTAATGATTAGGTTGGATCATAAGAAATCAATATTTAATCACTTCTTATCTATTTAAAATTTAAATTTTTTTTAATATCTTAAGAAAGAAACCATGGCACTTAGAACTTAGAAGAAATATAAACCAGGATAACCTACAATTAATGAAAATTTTGGCAGAATTTGTATTGCCCACAATCCTATCACAGAAATATCACAAGACAACTTGGAAATTATAGTACGTCTTAGATACCATCTGCAGTAGCCACATTGAGGTAGATTCTTCTAAGCTCTTCCAAGGAGTCTAACTAGCCCTTCCTCCTCACAGTGGAGCACCACGGCTCCCACGTTCAAAGTCCTGGCCAGGAAAAGTTGTGGGTAGCCCATGCCATGGGTGGATGACCTCACCACAGGCTCCACTGAGGTCCAAGTTGGTGTTCAGAGCCGAGTTTAGTGCATTTGTAACACGATCCCTTGGGTGGTAGAAAAACTTGCCTCTATTTCTTTGGTTTGGTTTTGGCATCGTGTCTCTGCTTCATGGCCCATTTCTTGGCATTTCCATCGTCGGGAAGTGGCGTGGTGTGGTTTTCATCTCTTAAACCTAAAACCATCTCCTTTTGACGTTCATGTGATGTTGGCACCGTTAGGTTGTGGAAGGAGCTGCCTAGACGAAATGCCAAATCACCACCCGTCCTCCATAGTATATAATACAACATGTTGTACAAACCCCAATGGCTATTTTGGTGCTGCAGGCTATTCATCAGAATGATTTCTGTGTATTTTTTTGTTTTTGTTTTTGTTTTTGTTTTGTTGTTGTTGTTGTTTAACCATGGGAACAGGGAAGCTGGGAACGTATGTTGTTCGTCTGCATTTGGTTAACCTGGTTTATGAGACCGGGTCTTCCGTTCATCTCCAGAGGTGTGGCTTGCCTCTTGTCGGGGCAGGAGGATTTTGGGTGCTGTTTAGGCCAGGTGATAGAACTGAGTCTGCCATGCCTGCAGTGAGGCTGCCTGGCCAGCATGGGTTATAACTTGACTAATACTCTTGTTCCTAAGATGAGTATCTGCAGAAATTTATCACCTCCCCATTTTTAAAATGGCTTCTGATGTAGAGATATTATAACGTGTTAGCTCCAACTGCCATAACAAAATACCATAGATGCGGTGGCTTAACCCACAGACATTTATTTCTCAGTTCCGGAAACTGGAAGTTAAAGATCAAGATGCCAGCAGATTCGGTTTTTGGTGAGGGCCCTCTTCCTGGCTAGAGAGAGGAGGGGTGGGTTCGAGGGAGTGAGTGTATGCACATTCTGATCGTTTTTATTCTTCTTATAAGTAACCCAGGACCGCATGACCTCATCTAAACCTGCTTAGCTCCCAGAGGTCTACCTTTCATTAGCGGTAAGGGCTTCAGCGTGTGAATTTTGGGAGGTCAAAGACTCTGTCTATAAGACTACACATTAGATATGACATTATGTGGTCTCTTTTTGTTTTAATTTTTTATTAGTAACTGGAGTAACAGAGATGTATACAATGGATAGAAGAGCAAAGGAAAAAGGCCAGTTTTGCGCTTTATATGTAATTGTCCCTTCGTCCTCCTCACCTGATGCACTTACCTCACTGGAAAGTTTGACCCGGGGAGTGAGTGGTTATTTGGGGGAGGAGGGGAAGTATGTATTCTAGGAATGACATAGAGAATTGTCCAGAGAGGGCCCTCACCTTCCAAAGGGAACGGCCCTCACCTTCCAAAGGGAACGGTGATCCCACTTTAAAGGTCACAACACTCTGATCTTGGCATGGCACCTGTTGTAAGTTCACTTAATTTCGTATTATTTGTACTGTTTAAGAGACGTTTGCAAAAACTGCAGTACCTCGATGTGTTGTGGCGTTCACTCTCGGTGTCGCTGTTCTAGGTCATCACTCCTGAAGAAATCATTCACCCGGACGTGGACGAGCACTCGGTGATGACGTACCTGTCCCAGTTCCCCAAAGCCAAGCTCAAGCCTGGGGCTCCTCTTAAACCCAAACTCAACCCCAAGAAAGCTCGGGCCTATGGCAGAGGTAAGCACCGGTCGTGTTGGATTTGAGGCCTAATTGTGGGTCTTAAAGAGTAAGGCGTGGCTTCAAGGAGGAGAGTTTTCTCAGAACCAAGAACGGAGGCTGCATACACCCGGGAGCCATTGCCGGCCTTCTTCATCAGCGTTGGTTTGCTTGTTTCTTTGTTTTTACCTGAAGGGGCATAAACATTGTTTATGACTACCCTGCTCTGCCTTGTGAATCTAGGTTGTGAGAAGCACTGCTGATGTAACGTGCCGGAGACTGATGGGTTTGCTGCTTGGTGATTTAATGCACCAGCCCTGGGATGAAAAAAGGGCTGTTGTTCCCATTTCTCAGATGAGGAATCAGAGGCATGAGCCACCGGGAGTGGGAGGTGGGAGACAGGAGCGTGGGTCTTGTGGCCGATGATTCATTTTTCCTTTGGTTGTGCTAAAGCTGCTCAGATTTCCAGATGGGATGGGAGCTATTGATAACCCCTGGCAGGCACTTCCTTGCTAAGACATCCTGTTTGTACAGCCGCCGGGAGTGTTCTGCTCAGAACGTTATGTTGGGTTGAAGGCATTTTGAGGCACTTGGTGTTCTGGTTGGCACCTGGCTTTAAGCAACTAATTTTTGTTTGTTTGGTTGGTTTTAATTACAGCTCACTTTCAAGATTATTCTGTATTTGTTTCAGGTGTACAGCATAGTGGTTAGACAACCATACACTTTACAGAGCGCGACCCCATAGTCAAGTACCCACCTGGACCCATACGTAGTCATTAAGCACACCATTTTTTTTAAATTTTTTTTTTAGGGAAATAGTTGTAATTCAGCTCAGTGTGATTTCTGGTAAAGGTCAGCATAGCAAGATACAACTTGTTTCTTTTCCTATAGGAGTGCATTGTATTTCGTGTGTGTGTGTGTGTGCGCGCGCGCGCGCGCGCAAGCGTGCGTGATTAATCCTGACATGAGGATATGTTTTTAATTGATTTTATTTTTTTAGAGAGAGATAGAAAGATGTGAGAGAGAAACATCAATCTGTTGCCTCCTGCATGTGCCCTGACTGGGGATCAAACCCACAACCTAGGTATGTGCCCTGACTGGGAATCATACCTGAAACGTTTTGGTGTACAGGATGACGCTCCGACAAACAGCCACCTGGCCAGGGCTGCATTGTATTTCTTAATGACAACTGGGAAAACATTTAGATACACAAAATAACTTGCATATTCTCCTAGAATCTGCAGTTCTTACCATTCTGATATAGGTGTGTTCTCGCCCTTTGCACATTGCATGTATACATGTGTTGTGTGTGTGTGTTGTGAGATTATTGGAAACATGGTGGCATTTTACTCCTGACTATATTAGCCAAGTCTGTCTGTCCTACAAATAGGACACCCTTTTACAAAACCATAATATTCATAATCACATATAAGAAAATTAACAATAATTTCATGTCAACTTATAATTTTGTTTTCAAATTTATCGTCCTAAAATTCTTTTATAGTTTTTGTTATTTTACAAACCAAGATTTGATTATGACTCACTTACTACATTATTTTTTGTCTTTACACTTTTATTTTATTTTATTTTTTTATTAAGGTATTATATGTGTACATACCTTACCAATGCCCCCACTCCCATACATGCCCCCCCTCCCCAGAGTTTTCCGTCCATTGGTTATGCTTATATGCATGCATACAAGTCCTTCAGTTGACCTCTTATCTCTCCCATATCTCCCTACCCTCCCTGCTGTAATTTGACAGTCTGTTTGTTGCTTTACTGTCTCTGTATCTATCTTTTTGTTCATCAGTTTATAATGTTCTTTATTATCCATAAATGAGTGAGATCATGTGGTGTTTTTCTTTCATTAACTCTTTACACTCTTTTAATCTAGAATAATTTCCCCCAACTTTAAAAAAAAAATGACGTTGACTTTCTGAAGAATCCAGAACACCTGTCTTGTGGGATGTCCCATACACTCTGTCCCTGTGAAGACAGCATTGCTGTACTTGGTGTGAGCTTAGTCTAAGGATGGCCTACAACCAGGGTCGTGGTGGTGACCATGGGTCGTTCTCCATCTCAGCGGCCAGGTCCTTCTCACCTGTCTTTCTAGCATGATTTAGACCAGAACCCTGCTCGACTGTTCTGGGACAAACCCACATGCCATCTGAGGTCCCTTTGGCCATGAGGTGGGGTCTGTGCAGTCTTTTGTTGTATGTTGTTTGAAAGCCTCCCCCAGGGGCGGCCTCTCCCAGGTCAGTATGCCTGTGCTTGCTCTAAAGGTGCTTCCTGTAAGTCATGCCGAAGGTGGTGGCTGCAGTAAAGAATCTCTGATTTTAAAGGTTAAAATTTAATCTCTGAATTTAAAGGTTTTTTTGTTTGCCTAAATGGCTAAAAAAAAAAAACCCCTCAAACAGCCAAATAAATCCCTTGTCAACAAGACTGGTCAAATAAATTGAATCTGACCAAGGCACAGAATGCTTGTTTGCAATAACCTTATCACTGGCTGGCCAGTTTCCCCATTGTTAATGGGAAGTGGTTTCCTCTTATTGATATTTTCTAAAAAAAACAAAACAAAACAAAACAAAAAACCCTGACAACTTGCTATGCGCTTTAGGAATGTGGCTAGTCACTGCTTTTTCTTTCATCTGCCTCTTTGTGTTATATACTTAGTGACCAACCACCTTAAAAACATTTTTTTTTATCCTTATCTGAGGATGTTTATTGATTTTAGAGGGAGAAACATTGATGCAAAAGAGAAACTTCAATGTAAGAGAGAAATATCCATCCGTTGCCTCCCATATGCACCCCAATCAGGGACTTAACCCTCAACCTAGTGTGTGCCCTGACCAAGAATTGAACCCATAACCTTTTGGTACACAGAATGATGTCCCAGCCAGCTGAGTTACCTGGCCAGGGTGCAAAAGAGTGAAAGCAGCAACTGAACATATTTGTTTGCAACTGAACACACTTTTAAGGTGTGTGTGTGTGTGTGTGTGTGTGTGTGTGTGTTTTACCACAATACAAATGTGGTAAAATACACATAACATTCACTAATCTAACCATTGTTAAGTGTACCATTCAGAGGCATTAAGTACAATACATTCATGGTTGTGTAACCTTCAGCACTATTTATCTCCGGAACTTTTCCATCTTCCCAAATTGAAACTCTGAACCCATTAAATAATAATTAGCCATTCCCCTCCCCTCAGACCCTGGCAACTACCATTCTGTGTCTGCTAATTTGCCTATTCTAAGTTCCTCATGTAAGTGGAATTATATGATATTTGTCCCTTTGTTCCCATGTTTTCAAGGTTCATCTGTGCTGTCACACATCAGAATTCTATTCCTTTATAAAGCTGAGAAATATTCAGTTGTATATAATACATTTTGTTTTTCTACTTTTCTGCCACTGGACATGTGGGTTGTTTCACCTTTGGTTATCGTGAACAGTGCTCTGTGGACCTGGGCGGACAAATATTATATGTTCAATTGCTGCTTTCACTCTTTTGGTATATACCTACAAGAGAATTGCTAGATCATGTGGTTATTCTATGTGTAACTTTTATTTTCATTTTAAGGAGCAAGGCAACAGGGTCACATATGAGGCCACATGGGTGGGGCCTTAAGGTATTACTTGTTCCATCGTGAGACAAAGGGTAGGGACAGTTTTCTCTCTTTCCTGTGTGGCCATATTGCTTCATGTCAGCCAACGGAACCAAGGACGAGAGAACGCTTCATCTTCTAGTTTCTTAAGGGTTTTGAGGCTGGCTTTATTTTCTCTTCTGGATATGGACTAGATTGCGGTTACCAGCTGATTTCCTCTTGCTGGGCCTTGACTTAGTCCCAGCGGGTTGAGAGAGAGGACTGGGCGGAGGTAAACTTGCAGCCACAGACTTTTGTCCTGGGCTTCCTTGCGGGTCCCAAGGTTGCAGGCATGCGACTCTGAGCAAAGCAGAAACCTTTCTCAAAACCCATGTTCTCTGCAAAGCAAGATGTAAACGCTCTTTGTGCTGAGCACTCATGGTTGTCTGCATGGGTGAGCGTAGTTCCCAGCGATTGCAGGTGGAGGCTCAGCCCAGCCAGCCATGGGTAGCCAGGATCTTGGTTCAGCTGCAGAGCTAGTTGGTCTCAGGCTGGTGGAGTCCGGTTGAGTGGGTATTTATGAATTTGCTAAGTGCATGTTTAAATTTAGTTGTTAAATGATGTGATCACTCTGTAAATCTGAATCAAAAGAAAAATGTAGACAATGAAAATGGAAAGCTTGCTTCTTATCCCTTCCTTTACTCTGAGGTGTTCCTTCCCAGCCATTCCATTCCATTCCATTCTTTATATTTGGAAGTGAATTACAACTATGTGTTTTCTTCAGTTTGCACTTTTATCTACCATTATGTGAATATTATCTTATTATATAATAATCTACCACCAATATTTTACAGTCAGTTATGTATTGGAAAACTAATATAAATCCAGAATGTAGTAGCAAACCACTTGGTGTTTTTAACAGACTGATGACAAGGTAAAGAAGAGATGGAAAGAAGCCTAGAGATTTAATGTGATTTGAGAGACTTAGCAATCAATTGTAATATATGAACCTTATGTGGATCCTACTTCAGCTGGCAGTTGAAACAAATTCATGACACTTACAAGATAAGCAAAAATTTGAACACTGACAATATTTGATCATATTAAGGAATTACTATTAATTTTTTATGCGATTTTTGGATGTAGATATTCTGAAATATCATTTAGAGATACATAGTGAGTGCTTATGAGTGACTTGTCTGAGGGCTAGGAATTGTATCAAAATCACACAGGAAGAGGAAAGTGGTGGGAGGGCAGGTGTGAAGCTAGGCAAGCCTTGAGTTTGTCATTGTTGAAGCTGTGTGATAGGAATGCAGTTCTGTCTCTGAATAGGCTTGGAATTCTCCACACAAAAAACCCCCACAAAAAACAAACTAACAAAAAACTTTAAAAGAAATAATACCTGAACTTGTGCTTCTGGGAAGATGGAGTTGAAGTACTTTTTCCAGTTCTTCCTACCCAGTACATCGAACATCGCTGGGCATTTTACACAGAACAAACATAAGAAGACTCTCAAAGAGGAGAAGGCAAGCCAGCTGGGGACCTGGGAGTCCGAGGACTTCAAAAATGAGTTCCTTGGTTTTCCTTTTGCCTCGCGTATTCCAAACTTGGAACTGAAGAAGCTGACAAGCTGGAAATACCAGTGGCACAAACACAAAGCCCCAACAAAAGCCTACTCTTTCTGGCCACAAGATCGGGAAAGGGCAGCCTAGCAGGGCAGAACACTTTTAGACAGTCATTGCTCTGCTCCAGCCCAACACAGCAGAAAACACTGTAGCCCCCATTACACCAACAAAGGCCAAATGGGGAGCCTGGACTTGCACCACAGATTAGGAAGCCACCCCAGTGATGTCAGTAGAGGCCATTTGAGTAACAGTGAGGGAAGGGGAGGCCTAATAAAAGCTGGAACTCCCACCTCTACCTACCAGTAATGAGAAGCCCCCTGGTATCAGTGGAGTTTGGGGAGCCTGGACTTCCTCCCCCACCAGCAGTAATAAGGCCTGCTCTCTTCCTTCTCCTGCTGAAGTGGTCTTATAAAAAGGCAGCTAAAATGGATAGTTTACGTGAGACCCAGAGTCTCATAGCATAATACTCAGAACATCCAGGTTGAAGTAGCAAAAATCACTTGCCATACCAAGAACCAGGAAGATCTAAAACTGAATGAAAAAAAGACAATCAATCAATGCCAACACTGAAGTAATAGAGATATTAGAATTATTTGATAAAGATTTTAAAGCATCTATTATAAAAATGGCTTTAACAAACAATTACAAACACACTTCAACAAAAGAAGAGAAACAAAAAAAAAAAAGAATCTCAGCAAAGAAGTAGAAGATATAGATAAGGAAGAACCAAATGGAATTTTTAGAACTTAAAAATTGCAATAACTGAAATAACTCTATGGATGAGCTCAATAGCAGAGTGGGAAGACAGAGAAAATCAGCAAGCTGGAAAAAAGAACAACAAAAATTACCCATTCTGAATGACAAAGAAAGTAGACTGGACAAAACTGGTTTGGCTCTGTGGATAGAGCATCAGCCTGTGGACTGAAGGGCCCCGGGTTCGATTCTGGTCAAGGGCATGTACCTTGGTTGTGGGCACATCTCCAGTAGGGGGTGTGCAAGAGGCAGCTGATCGATGATTCTCTCTCATTGATATTTCTAACTCTCTATCCCTTTCCCTTCCCCTCTGTAAAAAATCAATAAAATATATTAAAAAAATAAAATAAAATAAAAAAAAGAAAGTAGACCGAAAAACGTGAACACAGTCTCAGGGGCCTTTGGGATGATAACAAAACACCTAACTTGTTATATTAGAGTAAAAATAGGGTGGGGCTAAAAAAAATGCTCAAAGAAATAATGGCTGAAAACTCCCCAAATTGAGTAAGCTGAGCTAAACCCAAACAAGATAAATACCAAGAAAAGAAAAAAGAAAAAAAAAAGTCCACATCAAGCCACATCTTAGACAGACTTCAAGGAACTAGACAGTAAAAGCTTGAAAGCAATAAGAGAAATGACACCTTACCTATTATATTCCTTTAGATGAGAAATTTCTCATCTACAGGAAGCGGCATAACATTTTTTTATGTGCTGAAAGAAAAGAACAATCAACCCAGAATCCTACATCCAGGGATAATGCACTTTAGGAATGAAGAGGAAACCAAGACATTCCCAGATAAAGGAAAACAAATAATTTCTCACAAGCACATCTACCCTAAAAGGATGGCTAACGGAAATTCTCTGGGAAGGAAGGAAGCAATAAGAGAAGGAATCTTGGAATAACAGGAAGAATGAACATGGTAAGCAAAAATATGGGTAACTATAATAAACTTCGCTCAAGAACCACAGGCTACCAACACCCAACCAAATGAAGTAGGTAGCCTGAGTGGTTCTATAACTATTAAAGAAATCAAATCTGTAATTTAAAAGCTCTTGGAAAAGAAATCTCCAGGCTCAGAAGATTTCACTGGAGGAAGAATTAACATCAATTCTGCTCAATCTCTTACGGAAATATGAGGAGGGGACACTTCCAATTCATTTTATGAAGCTAGTATTGCTCTAACCAGACAAAGGCCATGCCAGAAAAAGAAAACTACAAGCCAATACCTCTCACAAATAAAGTTGTAAAAGTCCTTTGTGACAAAATATTAGCAAATAGAATTTTGCAATATATGAAAATAATTATTCATCATGACCAAGCCGAGTTTATTCAAGGGGTGCAAGGCCGGCATGCTGTTAGCCAATCAGTCAACATAATCTATATTAACAGGCTAGAGGAGAAAAGTCACGTGACCGTGTCAATTGATACAGAAATGCATTTGACAGAATTCAACAGCCATCCATGATAAGAACTCAGAAAAAGAGGGATAGAGAACTTCCTTAATTTGATACAGAGTAGCTACCACAAAACACCTACAGTCATTAGTATAATACGGTGAAAGCCTGGGTGTGTTCCCTAAGATCGAGAATAAGGCAAGGATGCCCACTCGCACCTCTGCTATTCAATCGCAGGGTGCAAGTTTTAGCTAATACAGCAAGGAAGAGAAGAAAGAAAGAAAAAAAGACACATATCAGAAAGTAAGACATAAAACTTACTTGCAGGTGACATGATAGGCCACAAGAAAATACTTTCAAAAAAATTGTTAAAACCCCCAAAGAAACTCTCCTTAAATAAGTTCAGCAATATCTTAGGCTATGAGATCAGCATCCAAATATCCATTGTACTTGTCCACTAGAAGTAACAAAAGAACCCCAAAGTTGAAAATAGCATATCATTTGCATTTGCTCAAAAAAATTGAGAAATAAGTGCAAATGCAATAAAACATGTATAGGATTTACATGCTGAAAACAACATTAAAGAGTAATGAATAAATCAAATAAGACCTAAATAAATGGAGAGACATACAGACTGCTTCCATGGGTTGAGGAAGTTAGAGTAAAGATGTCAGTTCTTCCCAGATTGTCATATAGGTTTAACAGAATTGCTATTAAAATCCCAGCAAGACTTTTTTTTTTTTTATAGACATAGAAAAGGTTATTATTTCAAAATGTATATGAAAAAACAGAGAAAGCTATTTTGAGAAAGAAGAATAATGGAGGAAAAAGTCCTTCCTGCCCTGACCAGGAATTGAACTCACAACCTTTTGGTATATGGGACACCACTCCAACCAACTGAGCAGCTGGCCAGGACTGCTACTGTCATTTTTAAATTTGACCGTCTAAGGGAAAAGAGGTCAGTGACCTTGACCAAATAAATAGTCAGGTATAGCATGTTTTACAATAAAAATTCTTGTGGCATGCAGGTTGAAAATTGCTGCTGTAGAGAAGTGCATAGAAATATAGAAGTGCAAGAGAATATTTTCCATTGATTTTTAAAAATATATATTTTTACTGATTTCAGAGAGGAAGAGGGAGAGATAGAAACATCATCAACAGAATCATTGATTGGCTGCCTCCTGCACGCCCCCTACTGGGGATTGAGCCCACAACCCGGGCACGTGCCCTTGATCAGGATCGAACTTGGTCCGTGGGCTGATGCCTATTCACTGAACCAAACTTGCTAGGGAGAGAAACGCATATTGAAACCACTATGATCTATTAAATGGCTAAAGTAGAAAGTAGTGATAACAGCAAATGCTGGCAAGGATGCAGAGAAACTGGATCCGGATCATGAATACATTGCTGGTGGGGATGTAAAATGGTCCAGCCACTCTGGAACACAGTTTGGCAGTTTTTTTCCTAAGGAACTGAACAGGCAATTACCGTATGACTCAGGAGTTGCATTCCTTGACATTTATTCCCGGGAAATGAAAACATGTTCACACAAACCTATACTCAAATGTTTAAGGCAGCGTTATCAGTCATAGACAACTGGAAACAACCCAGATGGCCTTCGGTGGGTAAATGGTTATGCAAACTCTGGTCCATTCATATCAGGGAATATTACTCATCAATGAAAAGAACAAACAAATAATTTACAGGCAACAACCTGGATGAATCTACAGAGAATCATGCTAAGTGGAAAAAGACAATTTTAAAATGTTGCATAGCGTATGATTCCGATATTCTGGAAATGACAAAATTAGAGATGGAGTATAGATTCGTGGTTGTTGGGGTAGGAGGCGATGAGATGGGAGGGGGGTGGGTGTGGCTATAAAAGGGCAACCGGAGGGATCCTGTGGGAATGGAAATGATCTGTATTTTGACTGTGTAACCATTGTGGGAAGTGGATAAAGGATATTATTTCTTATGCCAGCATGTGAATCTGTCTCAAATTAACTTGCTCAATCGTCTCAAAATAAAACGTTTAATTAAAAAATAATTGAATGCAATTTTTAAATGTTTTAAATAATACAAAATGGTCTTTAATGAAAAATGAGCTGTTCTCCCAAACCGCCTCTCCCCCACATCCCCACGCCACCTCTCTCAATGCCAGCTCTACTGCTAATTACACGTCATTTTGATAATTGTATTGATTTCTGGCTGAATTGCTCTGAATATTTCAGAATCGGTTGTTGCTTAACTAACAAGGACAAAATTAGGGATTGGAACCTAATTGGATTATTCTTGACACGGCAGTTCATCCTGACTAGTATCTCCCATGTGGCGGCTCCAGGACTGAGTCCCATCTCTCTGTTTCCTGAAGGAAACCCAGTGGGGGATGGCCTGTGTCAGGGCCTGGTTGGATTGTAATGTGCGTGTGCAAACCTTTGGCAGGAATCGAGCCCACTGGAAACATGGTGAAGCAGCCGGCCAAGTTCACGGTGGACACCATCAGCGCCGGGCAAGGAGACCTGATGGTGTTTGTCGAGGACCCAGAAGGGAACAAAGAGGAGGTATGTTGGAGGATGCTGCCTCCCCGGTCAGCATCCAGGGACCTTGTCAAGGGCCAGGGGCTGGGCCTCCATTTTCCCCACTGAAGTTTACAACAAACACTGTTCTTGACCAAAGGATCCTGAGGCTTACTGTGGTTAAAGTAACTTTCCCAAGGGCTGTACCTTGAAGATTAATATAAACTGATACCCAAGGACACAGTGTTTAATAAAATAAAGGATACTTTGAATTTAGCAAAGTCCTTGTTAGTTGATTTTTTTTTAAAAAAATAAGTTTTTATTGATTTCAGAGAGAGGAAGGAAGGAGGCAGATAGGTAGAAACATCAATGATTTTAGAAAATCATTGATTGGCTGCCTTCTGCATACTCCCTACTAGGGTTCGAGCCTGGAACTTGGGCATGTTCCCTAACTGGGGAGTTGAACCATGACCTCCTGGTTCATGGGTTGATGCTCAACCATTGAGCTATACCAGCAGGGCAAGTTGAAGTTTTAGATACTAATGGCCAAAATACTAATGAGCAGAAAAACAATACAGTACTGATAAGATACAGTACAGTAGCAATACTGATGTCCTACTCTCTTCTCACTGTGACCAGCCTTTGATTCTTCCTTCAGAGCCTTTGCACATACTGTTCCTTTTGTCTACGTATCTTCTTAAGACTATATATTCCTATTGCTATGTACTATCTAAAATTATGAGTTTACTGGCATACTGTCCATTTCTCCCACTGCGTCAGGAATTCTGCCTGATTTGTTTTAGTTTGGGCACCTAACACTGGGCCCAGCATTTCATAAACGCTTAATTACTACATGGCCAATGAAGGTTTAAGTTACTTGCTTTATAGTCTCTCTCAGTTAGAGCGTCTCAGCTCTGAGTCAGTAGAGAGTCCTGACGTGGTTAAACCTCTGCGCTACCTGATTTGTTTCTGTAACTTCAGGCTCTTCCTCCCCTGGGGTGTCCCGCAGGAAGAGTGGGGCAGGAAATAGCCGGGACAGGTGCCTGACCCGCCAGCTCGCAGCAGGAGATGGGCTGGCGCAGCATCCTTTTACTCACACCTGGTGCTTTCTCTAACTGTCACTCATCTTCCATCCTAGGCACAAGTGACCCCCGCTAGCGACAAGAACAAGACCTACTCCGTGGAGTATCTGCCCAAGGTCACCGGGCTGCACAAAGTAAGATGAGGTGTCGTGGCTGTTGCTTGGACTCCTCTCCTGGGCTTGCTTCGATATGTGCGGAAGGAAGGGGTTTTCTGAAGTTAACTTCTGATTTTCCTTCCTGATTATATAAAAGTACGCGGGCTCATTGTAGAAAATTTGGGATCCCCACGCATCAGAGTTGAGATGTTAGCTAATAATTTTGATTGGTTGGATTCCACTAGGTTTTTGTAATGTCATAGATTTTTCTAGCTGTCCAGGTAACAATGGTTGTCGCTACATGTTTGGAGTATAGATGCTCAGCCCTGGGCTTTGTCTGGAATGCTGCCTTAAGTCCCCCTCGAGGTGTTGTGGAGCCTCTGTCGGCATGGAGAAGGCCAGTGGACTGTCTCGGAAGCCAGTGGCCCACTCATGCACCTGGAGAATTGATGGGCATCCAGCCCCCAGGCCCTTTGTCTCAGCAACATTTTGAATTCTGTTTGAGTTGGTGTCTAGTTGGCTTATGGGATGGGGAACAAGGAAGTCTTGCAGAGACTGGACTGAGCTGGAAGTCTACCTTTTGTTGGAAGAAAGCCTTCAACAGCACATATAGGCCTTTCCCTGTGTACCATGCAACAGATATAGACCATACTCACCACCTTGGGCTTTAGTGAATTCACCTGGAACTGTGGCCATATAGAATTATACCTTTAGAACATCATGAATCTCGAAGAGAGCATTTATGATATCATTAATTTATTCACTTTCTATGAAACCTAACCCAATCACTCTCCCCTTCCCTTCCCATCCCCTTCCCCCGCAACCAATTTAAGAGATGGCTCAAGTTTTAGATGGAATTCTGTACTTTTCCCCAAATCCATGTGTCTAGGAATGATCTTGGTCCGTTGAAAAATACGTTGTCTCTGGGTTTGAAATCCTGGAACTGTATGTTGTATTCTGGGGAACAGTGGCCTTCTTCAGTGTTGCCAAAGGGCTCAATGTCTAGAGACTAGTATTTGTTCATATCCCACTGGAGAGGCTGAACATCAGACGTAGGCGTTTTGAGTTTGCTGAAGGTCAGCAATCCCAGGCCTGCCATATGGCTGACGGAGTCAAGTGGGAGTCCCATTCAGGCCACTCGCAGGGCTCCTGGTCCAGCCACTTCTGTGTGGGTAATCAGGAGGGTGGAGGAGAAGGTCACAAAGCACGGGGCCTTTTCTGCTGGTCTCCCTGGGCAGGGAGAAGTGGGTGTATATCATCTCTGTCACTTGTAGGTCACGGTCCTCTTTGCGGGACAGCATATCTCTAAGAGCCCGTTTGAAGTGAATGTCGACAAGGCCCAGGGAGATGCCAGTAAAGTCACCGCAAAAGGCCCTGGTTTGGAAGCTGCTGGGAACATCGCCAATAAGCCCACCTACTTTGACATCTACACAGCAGGTGAGTGCCCTCTTCCGTGGACCAGGCTTTCTTGAAAAGCCAGAGATAGTCCTCAGGAACCTAAAGCTCGGGAGTGCTTGACCTTTGCCTTTTAAGTTGAATGATCAACAACAAAAACAACTTTTTTCAATCCATCGCCCTTCCTGCCCCCATACCCTTCTACATTTATTTATTTTTAATTTTTTTCTTTTTTTTAAACAGGTTTTCAATTACAGTTTATATTCGTTATTATTATGTGTTAGTTTCAGGTGTAGAGAATAGTGATTAGGTAATTATATACTTTTTACAAAGTGGTCACCTCAATATTTCAAGTATCTACTTGGCCCCATATACATAGTTATTACAATATTATTGACTATATTCCCTGTGCTGTAATTTACATTCCTGTGACTATGCTGTAACTACCAATTTGTACTTCTTAACCCCTTCACCCTTTTCAGCCAGGCCCCAATCCCTCTGGCGACCTTCAGTCTGCTCTCTGTTTCAAATGTATTGGTTATATTTTTATATTTTTCAAAACCAGCCTTTCTTCTAAAGAAACTAAGTTTGAAGAATCATCTGCTAGATGATTCTATGCAAGATCCTGTGTGGATTGAGTGGGGAGGGATGAATAAGACAGTTCTTGAAATTGGCTTCTTTTTTTTCAGGGTAGGAAATTTACAAAATAGAATGGGAGAAAAGGAACCTTCAGCCATCACCCTTCTTCCCTGTGGCAGAATGTCAATGTCTTGGTGTGGCCCTTCTGAGTGTCTCTGTTTTCTTCATTTGCATTTTTTCTACTCATTTATTTATTTACTAGAGGCCTAGTGTACAGATGCATGCACATTGAAAGGAAATTAATTATGAGGTAGCTGGCAGGGCAAGAGAGACCAGACATGCCCCAAAGCCAACCTCCCATGGTCCCTCCCCAGCTGGCCCCACCTGGGGCAGCGCCGAGACTCAAAGGGTGTCTTGTGGAGTGAGTGGGGTCCCTCTGGCAGGTGGGATCCATTGGCCTGGCCTGTCAGGATCAGGCCAAAACCAGCAGTCCGACATCCCCCTAGGGGTCCCCGAATGCGAGAGGTGACCCGGCAAAGTTGCTGTCATTCTGCAGCTCATGCATTGAGCATCTGCCCCCTGGTGGTCAGTGTGCATCATATCTACCGGCCAGTCAGTGGATCAGGTGGTCACTTAGGCTTTTATATAGATAGATAGATAGATAGATAGATAGATAGATAGATAGATAGGTAGATAGACAGACAGACAGACTTAAAAATATATATTTTTGTTGATTTCAGAGAGAGAGAGAGAGAGAAACAGCAATGATGAGAGATTCATTGATTGGCTGCATCCTGCACGCCCTCTACTGGAAAATCAAGCCCGCAACCCAAGCATGTGCCCTGACTGGGAATCGAACCAGTGACCTCCTGGTTCATAGGTTGACACTCAACCACTGAGACACCCTGGCTGGACCATTTGCCTTTTGTATCTGCTTTTACACTCACCAGCACTGAGCTTCCCAAGAAGATGACTTGGGCTCATGGAATGTTCGCTCTATCCCAGGTGCCGGCGTGGGTGACATTGGGGTTGAGGTGGAAGATCCCCAGGGGAAGAACACCGTGGAGCTGCTCGTGGAAGACAAAGGAAACCAGGTGTACCGATGTGTGTACAAACCGATGCATCCTGGCCCTCACGTGGTCAAGGTCACCTTTGCTGGGGACACCATTCCCAAGAGTCCCTTCGTTGTACAGGTTGGGGAAGGTGAGTGCTGGGGTGGCTGGCCAGGTGTGCTGTCTGTGCACATGGCTGGGCCCCCTAGGCCGGGAGAATGGCCACTGAACTCCTCTGTCCCCTTTCCGTGGCAAGTGGCTTACTTTGTCCAGAAGATACTACTATCTTTCCATGAACCACAAAGTGACTTCAGTGCTTTACTTGCATTAACTCATTTAATCCTCCCCAAAACACTTGTCCAGGAGAGTCATTCTTCGCTGAGAAGTGCAGGACGGAGACCGCACAGGGGTTGGTGCCTGAGGCTGAAGTTAGCAGCAATAGCACCAAGTCCCCACTGTTTGGCCTTAACTGGCTGCCAGGCTCTTGGCACAACTACATCTAATTGTCACACCAGCCTGTGTGTTCCAGGTGCCTTTAGTATCCCCAGTGGGCAGATGGAGACCCTGAGACTTAGATGACATAAGGTATCGGTGAGTAAGGGCTAGGCAACAGGAGGAGTAGAACCCAGGTCTCTGTCGACCCCTTCACCACGCTGCTGAGCTCCCTCTGCAGGGGAAGCAGGTGTTTTCCTAATAGACTCTGTCCTTTTCCTTGTTGCTCTTCCTCCCCCTCTCCCCACCCCTATCTCTGCTGCCTTTTCTAATCAATACTTGCCTTTTCCTGTTCTGTCCTGCATCTGTGCCTGCAGGCCTGGCTTCCTCCTCTGACTCCTGCCTCTGGGCTGCCTGGACCCCGAAGCTGTTGGCTTCCTAGCTGAGAGCCCTGGGCCCGAGGCACCTTGCTTGGTAAGGGCTGGTTGGGTGGGGCTCCGGTGCCAGGGCTTGGTGCTGCCTGCAAATGTCAGCGGGCCCATGCTGCTGGTGGCCTCAGGAAATGACAGTTCAGTCGTTCTCACCGCGTGTCCAGCCAGGCCCCAAGCCTGCCCTCTGATTACATTTAAACATTTCACCACGGAGGAGAATCTGGCAGTTTCCTTCCACGTCTTCAGCTCTGTTTAGTGTTTATATGAACTAAGTAGTCACCCTTTTGTTATGGAGACCATTGCCCATGTACAGAATTTCCATGAGTATTCTTTATTTTTATTTTTTATAAAGACACATTTAAACCCTCCAAGGGAAGTCCTGTGACTTATTCCTGTTATGACCAACTTTCCTCCTCCCCTTGACACATGGAAAACCCCCAACATACTAGTATTCATTAACAAAACTCTTTGACATCATGCAAGCATTTGAATGGCTATCCTAGTTCCAGTAGTGTTTCCTGACCTCCTCTCTCTCGTGGATTGCCCTTTTCATTCCTGGCACGGGTCTCCATGCCTTGTGCTGAGTAGTATTTACTTATTAGAGCTCTTCTCTTGATGTACTAGTCCTTCTTCCACGTAGATGATTTTATATGAAAAAGAAGCCGACATCATTTTCATAGTGAAAAACCAGTGTTACTTGCGACAAAGTGCTGCCATAAACTCACATTCATCCATGAACCACCTAAAATCATCTCTCACCCCAAGAGTGTGTATATGTATCTGAGGAAAGCAGTTGTTGGCCAAATAGCCAATGAGGACATTGCAGAGAGGAGGGGCCAGAGGAGAAATGCCTTCCTTCTATGAAGTAAATTAAAGTCTCCTCCTCTGGGGTTGGAGACCATAGTGTATAGAAAGCTGTCAAATACGCAGTATCAGATTTAGGAAGGAAAAGTCACTTAATAAACAACATGACATTTTACCCATTAATCTCTCATTTCTATACATAATGGGAAAGTTGCCCATGTTGACAAAGCATTCTTGGGGTACAGAAAAGTCTTTTTATCAACTTTCTGATGGTTCCATGGAGCAGTAGTTTTGTGTACCTCATGTAAGGGATGTTAGAAGCTACCTTTGCCCTGAATTTTTATATTTACAAATTTAGCCTTTTTAACCAGATCTAGAAACTGTGTTGAGAGGGGTGTTCGTCGCTAGTCATTGCCCTCACAGCCGCCCACCTTCCTAGGACCGGAGACAGAAGGCACTGCAATGGCCGTCTGCCTTGGCCAGCGGAAGGTTCACTGGCTTCCTTTCGAGCTATCTCCTGGCTCTAAATGGAGAAAACGACACTGTTTAGACTCATAGAAGTGACTGACCCAAACTTTGGAGCCCGGTCAGATGTTTTCAAGCGCTACATTTTTCAAGTTGACTTGAAGAAGCCCAGTCTTCCCAATTAGTGGGCCCTTGAGTGTAGCAATGAGGTTTGAACAGTGTCCAGCACTAGGTCTTAACTCTGCTTCACCACTGAGGGGGGCAGATACATGCCAGGATTCAGCCGGTACCAGGAGCCCAGGGAATCCACCCTGTGCCCTCCGGCATTCTTCGCCAAAGGAACGCTCTCCAGTCCCTCTGCAGCGTGGGGGGACAAAGTGATGTTGTGTCCTCATTTGCTGCCCGGTGCGCTCCCTCCGCGGGACTCCTGGTCTCAGCAACGGCCACATACTCTTTGTGCAGAGCAAATATTTTCTTGGCGGGTGGCTCCAAGTTACCTTGGCTTGCTCAACTCCGACTAAAGAATGAAAGGTTGAATTGATGTCGAAATTGTGCTTGCAGCCTGCAATCCAAACGCCTGCCGGGCCAGCGGCCGAGGCCTGCAGCCCAAAGGCGTCCGCATCCGGGAGACGGCAGACTTCAAAGTGGACACCAAAGCTGCTGGAAGCGGGGAGCTTGCCGTAACTGTGAAGGGTCCTAGTAAGTGCTCCTTTCTTCCCTCCGCTCAGGTGTGATTTCGGCCAGGTTCGTAGCCTGGCCAGTTCTGATTAACTTATCCCAGAGATCTGTGTCGAAGGCTTGAGGCTACCTGGGTTCCATAGGCAAGGAAGCAGCGATAGATTTGTAATGTCTGCCCTGGTTGCAGGCAGGGACAGTGGTGGTCCTGCAGACTCACATTGTATTAAGGCTTCTGGGAGTAGAAGGAGCAGTGATGCAATGAGTTTTGGGAAATGCTGTCTTTGGGACAGCAACCTGAAGGGGCCTATTTAAAAAAATAAAAAATAAAAAATAAATATATATATATATATATATATATATATATATATATATATTTATAATTGATTTCAGAGAGGAAGGGATAAGGAGAGAGAAAGAGAGAGAAACATCTCTCTTGAGAGAGAATCATTGTTTGGCTGCCTCCTGCATGTTCCTTACTGGAGATCAAGCCCACAACCCAGGCATGTGCTCTTGACTGGACCCTTTAGTCCTCAGGCTGACGCTCTATCCACTGAGCCAAACGAGCCAGGACTGGGGGCCCATTTTTTATTTGCAGAAACTTAGGGTTACAGAGGAAGGATCTTGCCCAAGGTCCCACAGCTTGTAGGCTTCTGAGCTGGAATTCAAGCACAGTTTCCAAAGCCAGTGATTTTTCCACTATAGGTTGCACTTTATAGACTATGAAATTATGTCAGGCACCTAATTACTATGATCAGTGCGTATAGAAGGGGACTCTAAGGTGAAGTTTCCTGGTAAACAAATGCCATCCATGGAGAGGTGGGTTGTACCCTGCACCTCATTCTTGCTCCCTGTTTGGGGAAGGGAGACAGTAGATGTGAGGATGGGGGTGAGGACCATCCTCAAGTTTTCCCCTGGAATGGATAAGCATCTCAGCATTTCTAGTTGCAGGTGCAGAAGCCCTTGACTTGTGGGGTCTTGGGCTTCCTAGTATAGGACTGTGCTTCCCCTCTGTGTTTCCCAACAGGCTGGGCAGGGGCGTTCTGAGTTCCAGAAAGTTAATATCTGTCCTTGGAGCACCAAGCTGTGGGGCAGGCTGAGCCTTAAGGGCAGCCAAGGATCTAGACTGCTCACACCTACAGCCACGCTGCTCTGGGGCTGCCCTCCCTCCTGGCTTGTTGCTACAGGAGCCAAGGAGGCGTGTGTGTTTTTTCCTGACCTTAGATTCTCACTTGACTGAATGTCTTTCCCGGCCAAACCTCAAGGCTCCACATAAAACAAGTTCCTGCCTGATGGCTTGCTCTGGAGTCTGTGGTGGAGCATCTAAAAGCTGTCTTCTTGTAGATAGCGCCTAAGAGCCTTCTCACTTTCACGGTCCGGCTTCAGTTGAAAAAGACATTGCCAGGACACGAACCCGGAACTCATGCCAAATACTCATCCATTCCCTCCCCAGTTTGGGGGGAGGGGGAGCTGAAATGGGTAGAATTATTGAGGAAAAATTGAGATGCCAACTAGGTTTATCTTTGCACAGTCCCTGGAGGGTCAGGCCACATAGCCCCCTCGTGGCTGAGAGAGCCCACTAAAGCCAGCTAGCTGAAACCTTCCAGTTCCCCACAATCGGAAGCAGAAAGGGGCCCATTTTTAGCTCTGGATGAATCTCTCAGGGTTTTAGGGGTCCCACTCTCTGAGGTGGCCCACTTAGCTTTTCTCTGTGACCATGTTTGTGGCTATGTCTGTCTTCCCGTCCTTGTCTTTGGGGTTCTCGTTCTGAGCCTCGGATGGCATGGGAAAGGCAGTGTGCTTTCTTCCCACAGAGGGCCTGGAGGAGCTGGTGAAGCAGAAAGGCTTTCTGGATGGCGTCTATGCGTTCGAGTATTACCCCAGCACCCCGGGGAAGTACAGCATTGCCGTCACATGGGGGGGACACCACATTCCAAAGAGGTGAGCCTCTGTTTCGACTCCTCTGGAGGTGCTGGGCCCAGGGCAGGCTCACCGTGGTGGCTTCCTGAGCTGCAGGAGGGAAAGAGATCTGCTTTGTTGCAAACATTTTTTTTTCTTCCCTCTTCCTGGCAGTTCGCAGACATTTGGCCTGTTCTCAAAAGCAGCAGAAAGTCGCTGTGGTTTCAGCTGCCTTGCTTTAAATCGAATGCTGGCGGTTTGGGGGCAGCGGGAGGCGGGGAAGCCAGAAGGAGCAGTAATAGAGAGCAAATGGACTGTGTGTCTGCATACCCTTACATAAGCCGGGGTTCTCTTTCTCTCAATGCACGCCTCTGTTCAGGAATGCCACGGGGTGAAATCTGCTGTTGTTCACATTAACGTCCTCTACGTGAGCGCAGGCAGGAATCCAGGGGGCAGTCCGCAGCTCTGCCGTGTGGGCGTGCAGGACGCCCGCCCTGTGTTTACGTATTTTCCAGCTCTTCTGGGGGCGACTTTAAACTCTGAATAAATTCAGTTTACCTTGAGGACTATCTGGGCATGTTATAGGGTTCTGAAAATCTAAGCAAACTACTTTTATTTTATTTTATTTTTTACTTCCTGCAAAAAGTTAAAGCGCGCTCATTAATGTTGAGCTAACACCTGTTCAACCTAGTTTTGTTTTTTTTAAATATATTTTATTGATTTTTTTTTTTAGAGAGAGGGATAGAGAGTTAGAAACATCGATGAGAGAGAATCATCAATCAGCCGCCTCTTGCACACCCCCTACTGGGGAGTGCCCGCAACCAAGATACATGCCCTTAACCAGAATCGAACCTGGGACCTTTTAGTCTGCAGGCCCGATGCTCTATCCACTGAGCCAAACCTGTTTCGGCCAACCTAGTTTTTTATTATAGTCTCATGAGCCCTGCACACAAATGGTAAATGACCAGAAAGACAGTGCAAGGCTGTGTGGCTTGAGCACCAGCCCAGTGGCCACCCCAGTGCCTTGAGGCAGCACCTTATATTGGTGACCTAACAATGGCTGAGGGGGCCCTGTGTGGAGGAAGGGCTTGGCTGGAGACTGGAACTGCAGGTCAGAGGATCCAGCAAGTGGAAAGAATAGGCGTAAGTAGCTTATGGCCATAGTTAGCCCCTTCTGCACTATTTAATGCTTCTTCTCCTTTCCTTTTAGCCCCTTTGAAGTTCAAGTTGGCCCTGAAGCAGGCATGCAGAAAGTCCGCGCGTGGGGCCCTGGCCTCCATGGTGGGATTGTGGGGCGGTCGGCAGACTTCGTGGTGGAGTCCATTGGCGCTGAAGTGGGGTCTCTGGGTAAGTGCATGCAGCTGACCAGCAGCTTCTGTAAGGCTGAGATTGTAGGCGTGCTTGGGCCCGGTTTTAGGCCGAGAGTTGGGGCCTCCTGAGCCTCACTACCCTTAACCTCCTGGTCTCTTCACCATGAGAGGCTCCTCTGCACACTGCTGTGGAATTGCAGTTCCCATTTTCCACCTGCCCTTCAGGTTGCTCTCTGCTTCATTCATTCATTCTTCCACGAGAGCAAGCATGTCAAATTCAAAGGCTAACATGGAACAAATAAACAAGGTTAAAGTTTATATGGGCCACAAAAAAACAAAAGCTTCAGTTTTCATAGAAACGTAGACTTATTTCGATAGAGTCATGCTGAATACAAAGGGCTGAAAGAAATGAGTAATCGTTAACATAAAAAATATTTTTAACATTAATAAAAACTAATTTTTTTATTGAACATTAACTTGCCAGACACTGAATAACTGCACAAATTAATAAGCGTAGTGCAAATAAACTAACAAATAAACCTTTTTTTGTTATTCTCCAAAAACAAAATGTTTCCTGTTGTGCACACCAAAAAAGTCCACGCCTAATGTTGTGGCAAGCAGCTACTAAAATAGTTGCTGCCATATTTGTGGAGAGAAATGATGTGCCTGCATGTAAGGCGCGTAAGGGAAATGAATGCAACATGATTACAGTAATCGGTCATTAGCGAACGTTGTAGTTCGTTATTAATCATGTATAACAGGATATTGTAAAAATTAAGTTACAAAATTTTTATTAAAATGTTTCTTACGTATTGTGATATTGGCTGGGCCGCACAAATATTCACTGTGGGTTGTGTGTGGCCCGTGGGCCGTGAATTTAACATGTTTGCACTAAAGGCTTTCTGTGGCTGTTGTAGGCACTCAACTAATACTGTTGATTGCTCCTTAGTTTAGATGAATGAATTAACTTTTTTTGAAATCAGAAATTTAGGGAGTAAATATTCTTTGGAACATAACGGAATGTATTTTAAATACACACCTGATGTATATATGATCATTTTTAGATCGATGGTCAACATTCATCTCTCTTCAAAGGATCAGCTAGCAAATATTTTAGCGTTGTGGGCCATATTCTCTCTCACACCTATTCGACTCTGCTGTTGTGGCATGAAAGCAGGAGTAGAAAATACACAAGCGAAGGAGTAGTATGGCTGTTTCAGTAAAACCTTATTTACAAAAGCAGGCAGTGGTTAGGTATGGCCTAGTGGTCGTAGTTTGATGACCTATATTTCAGGCACTAAAAATAAGCAAAAAGGGGAAAATAAGAAATCACATTAAATTTTTCCTTCTAGAGAGAAACTAAATATTTCAGTATATCCTTGTAGACGAGAGATACTGTTAAGCCTTTTGGCGTATCCTTTTAGACTTTTTTCTGAGCCTACACATACAAATATGTATCTGCCACAAAAAAATATCTGGGGGAAGTCCTTTTATCTTCCTGCTTCAGATAAATATAGAACATATCTCGATTTTCCATGACTCCCATGGGATTCCATTGCATGGTTATACCTTATTGGGCTCTCCAGTTATTTCCAGGGTTTTACTATACAAACAGTGCTTATCTGTTTGCACACATCCTTGGTTATTTCCTTCAGATAAAAGCCCACACGCGGATTTGGTAGGGGAAAGGGTGGGCATTGGTTTAAGGCTTTGGGTACGTTTCCATATTGCCAGCAAAGGTTTGCTGGTTGGCCTTATTGTTAGAGGATACAAAAAACAAAACAAAAAAACCCCCAAAACCCCCATAAAATCCAATTCTTCCTCTCTAGTGAACACTCAGTAGGCTTGGTTTTGTGAGAAAGGGACACACACAGGTTTCCATCTTCTGGGCAACGCTTGGCTTGTAGGCAGGCAGAGGGAGGGAGCTGATAGTAACATAAACTAGGTCCTTTTCCCCATGTAACCAGAGGGCCCCCCACCCATCCCCCCACTCTCCCCAGGGTTTGCCATTGAAGGCCCCTCCCAGGCGAAGATTGAGTATGACGACCAGAATGATGGATCGTGCGACGTCAAGTACTGGCCCAAGGAGCCCGGCGAGTACGCTGTCCACATCATGTGTGACGACGAGGACATCAAGGACAGTCCGTACATGGCCTTCATCCACCCGGCCTCAGGAGACTCTAACCCCGATCTGGTGAATCAGCTTGTTTTGTTTTGTTTCTGGCTTCTGGGACCCTCCCTGGTGCCAGAGAGATGCCTCAGGCAGAGTGTTAAAAGATGGCAGCGAGGAGTCTTTTCGAGTTTAGGAGGGAAACGGGCCTGCATGGGTACCACTGAGTATTTTTCTAATGTTGGGCAAGAAACTTACCTCTGACTCTTGGTATCTCCCTCTATAAAGTGAGAATGACAGGGGTGTCTGCTTCCTAGAGTTTCTGGGATGCTTCACTGTGGTAACTGACATGCCCAGAGACAGCCCTTAGACCAGTGCATGGCCCCTGCAGGGGGCCCCATAGGAAGCTGTTTCCTTGCAACCTGGAGCATCATATTTCAGTCTTGCCACTTTTTGAGGTTATTATTTCAAGATGTTCCATGGATAATGGTGTGTGTGTTGTTTTTTTTCCCCTCCCCAGCTCCCTTCTCTTAAATTAGAGCTGTATTTTCAGTGTTTACAAGGGTTTTCCTCACACCCTTTGCAGACTGATAAGCATCAAGTCTGAGCCAGCCTGGCCGACAGGAGGAGGCCCGCCGACCCCTGTATGCTGCTGTCTGCCCACATGGGCAGCTGTCCACAGGCTGCCTGCTGGTCCTTTGTTCTCTGGGGGCTGCACACATTTAGAACATTGTTTGTAGCAAAGAGTAGCATTGGAATCGGGCATGGCTGGACGTCCCTGGTCCAGTTACTAGAAGTTCTCCATGTCGGCTCAGAATAAGGCAAGGAGCCCAGCCTATTTTGGGGCCTGGTAAAGAATTTTCTCTTTCATGAGGCGTTAATGGTACGGTTTTTCGTTTTTAAGTTAGAACTTACTTTAGCATTTTCCTTCCACTAGCCATCCTGTTATGTAGGTGCTGTAAAGCTGGTGGCCCCTGGTCACCAGTCTTCACACAGGGATTTAGTTGGGGCATTCATTGCACTGAAAGACAATCATTATTGACCTTTTGCCCCAGGTCCAAGCGTACGGGCCAGGTTTGGAGAAATCTGGGTGCATTGTCAACAACCTGGCCGAGTTCACCGTGAACCCTCAGAATGCTGGCAAAGCTCCCTTAAAGATATTTGCTCAGGTACGTTTCCAAAGGTCACCTGTGCAGGTAATTGTCAGGTGACAAGATCCCACAGAGCAATGGTAAGTTGCTCAGTTCATCTGATCCTCAGTTTCCTTATCTACACAGTGGGAACAATAAGAATGCTTAACCTCACAGATTATGTGTGAAGAAAATGGGGTTCCAACATGTAAAGCAGGGTGCTTTTCTGCTTTTTTAAAATATATTTTTATTGATTTCAGAGAGGAAGGGAGAGGGAGATAGAGATAGAAACGTCAATGATGAGAGAGAACCATTGATCGGCTGCCTCTTGCACATCCCCTACTGGGGATCAAGCCCACAACTCGGGCGGATGCCCTTGACCAGAATCAAACCTGAAACCCTTCAGTCTTCAGGTCAACACGCTACTGAACCAAACCGGCTAGGGGAGCAGGCTGCTTTTCTTATTTTTATGATGTTTATTCTGTGGGAACAAGGCTTGATTGTTTCAGATTTCCCTGTAAATGTCTTGGTGTACCTGATGAGAGGCCATGATGAGAGGTTTGCAAACAAGGATTTATTAAACAAGTTAATTTAATTGAATGTGGTCAAAGGATTTCAATGCAGGCATTGAAATTAAGCATTGAGTGGTGATGGTTTTCTCTTTTGGCCATTTGCTCTCAATTAAAAAGGAATAAATGCATTAGTGTTTCTCACCTGTGGTCACAGCCACTGTAATGTGAGAAGTGGCAAGCCTTTCCCTGTGGTTTTATTGCACGTGTGCGTGGTGATGTGTCTGTCTTGGGAGGCTCCGGTGGCTCTGTTTGTTGAAGACAGTTGAGGGCCAGTTCTGCTCTTAGCCCCTGCTCTTTTTGCAGGATGGAGAAGGCCAACCCATTGACATCCAGATGAAGAGTCGGATGGACGGCACGTACGCCTGCTCCTACACCCCAGTTAAACCCATCAAGCACACCATTGCCGTGGTCTGGGGAGGAGTGAACATCCCTCACAGCCCCTACCGGGTAGGTTGTGAGGCGGAATCCTGGCCTTGGTAAGGAAAAGCTCAGTCCCGTGGCAGGTCTGGACTCCATCCATGCTGGATGGCCAAGGCGATTCCTGGGAAGAACCCATCATCCTTCGTGGCCTTGAAAGATGGAGTGCCCTGAAGGCAGAGTGCTCTAGATTGCCCAAAAGGACTGTCTCTAACAATGTTAGCTAACAGTGTTTTCCTGAGTCCAGGTGGAGGAAGACGTGGTTATAACTTTCTCTGTGTCTCCTAGGTCCACATTGGGCAGGGTAGCCATCCCCAGAAGGTCAAAGTGTTTGGGCCAGGCGTGGAGAGAAGTGGACTGAAGGCAAATGAGCCTACTCACTTCACAGTGGACTGTACTGAGGCTGGAGAAGGTGAGAGGGGGCTTCACCCAATGCAGTGATTGCTAATCCTTGGGGAATTAAATTCTTTTTATAATGGTACCAGGGCAGTGAACTTTGAACCAGAAAGTAGTCCACCTGGAATAGGTAACTAATGAGTCTCTGTGTCAGTTCCTTGGCTATATCTTTGCTAATCCTCCATCCTTTCTCCCAACCCCTGGCTTACCACAATCCCTTTCTCGTGTTTCTTGCCAGTTACGTATTTTGGGGCGTTCTTCCGAGCTGGAAGTGATTGCTTGGGACATGCTATTTCTTGTAAGCTGGTGCTAATGAGCTGGTCTGTTCTAGGTGATGTCAGCGTTGGCATTAAATGTGATGCCCGGGTGTTGAGTGAGGATGAGGAAGACGTGGATTTTGACATTATTCACAACGCTAACGACACGTTTACAGTCAAATATGTGCCTCCTGCCGCCGGGCGATACACAATCAAAGTTCTCTTTGCATCTCAGGTGTGTGGGGGGCCTGGGTTCTCTCTGGCCATCTGTGCGCATTGGGAAGGTGTCTTCAGAACTCCGCCCCATAGTTTTTCTCTTTGGTTCATTAAAACCAAGAATGGGGGGGTGGGGTGGGGGAAACAGAACTAAAGTTTTACCTCTTTCTAACGAAAGTGAGGCAGTGTAGTCAGTGTAGTCCAAAGCAGGGCTCTGGAAGGAAATTGGTTTGTTATAAACTTCCATCAACTTTCTGTTTGAAATGTAATTGAGTTCTACTGTGACCTCTTTGAAGCCATGACTTTGGCCTCAGCCTTGAAACTTTTATAGAGAGAAGAAGCTCTGAAGTTTCAGATAAAGTTCCAGTTTATGAATGACCCTGAAGGTAGGATAAGCAACACCTACATGGGGAAGAATGGAACCTGTAATTCAAATTAACCTTGCATAGAAATGGGGACCTCCGAGGGAAGTTCTGTTTCTGTTTTTGAAGGGGTTGGTCTTGAGTTGGCCTCATCCCCTTAACCTGTTCTGCCTTTATTTTGACAGTCTGTGACATTCTTTTTGAAGAATTATAACCATTCTACTTCTGATCAATTCCTTGCATTCTCCGCTGCCCAAAGAGTACATTTCCCTCCCTCCGACCCCATGTATTATTGCCACTTTTGGTCTTATTTTCATTGGTATTTTTTGCATCCTAACTATTGTACTCAGCCATTGGTGTTAAAGGCTCTGGGTTTCCAGATTAGTTTGTGGGAAACCTTCCTTTGGCTGTGAAGAAAATGGGTGAAAGCCTGTGATGTCGGGGATCAAGGCATCCTAAGTGATGGATTACCGCCCTTACCTGATGCTAGAATGAGGGGGTTTAACTTGTGGAAACAAGCGTGCTCGCCACCGCTCGCATCAGAGTTGTGCCGAGGATTCCTTCCTCTGGGGCAGAGGCTAAGTGCTGGCCTTTGCTTCGGGGGCTTTCCTACTGAGGCAGTGTCTCTGCTGCAGGAAATCCCTGCCAGCCCCTTCAGAGTCAAAGTGGAACCTTCCCACGATGCCAGCAAGGTGAAGGCGGAAGGCCCGGGCCTCAGCAAAGCAGGTAAGGAGGCGTGTGTGCAAGGCCACTCTGGAGGCTCTGCAGGCCCGTCAGAGGGCATGCTCAGTGCTCGGTGTGGGGCCTGTGGGACCCGAGGCTGGGATCCAGGTCAGCAGCGAGCTCTGGCTCTGGCTGCCTCTGTAGAGCAGGTGCTGATGAACCTGTCAGACAGGTTCTAAAAGCGAAACCGCTCAGCCAGGCCTGTCTCCTCACCTCACGGTGTATCTTTCCAGGCGTGGAAAACGGGAAGCCAACCCACTTCACTGTCTACACCAAAGGGGCCGGCAAAGCCCCACTGAACGTGCAGTTCAGCAGTCCCCTCCCCGGCGACGCGGTGAAGGATTTGGACATCATCGATAATTATGACTACTCCCACACTGTGAAATACACACCCAACCAGCAGGTAGGGCTCCCATCCCCTTGTCCGCAGGCCCTTCCAGGCCCCTGTCCCCTCCGTGCGGTGCTGGGCCACTTTGGACGCCGAAGGTGTAATCTGTGTTCCCTCATCATGCCTTTTGTTCTGAACCTGATCGGATCTATCAGGAGGGCCTGAAGGATCCCCAAGAGTAAGCCGGAAGCCAGCCCATCTCTCCTCACCCCAGTCTCTACCTCTGGGTTTTAGCAGAGAAATGCTCATGAAATTCAGGACCTAATAATCTACTTCTTTTATACACAGTCTTCCCATCTGCACAGCTGCCTTTTAGTCTTGGATTGATGGCTCAGAGAGAGAGTTGTCACGCCTTTGTTTTTTCTTCCTGCCCTTTAAGCTTAGTTTACCCTCTTTACAAGGTGTTATAGTGGGGCCTTTCTCAGAGCCTCTCCTCAAAGAGCCGGTGGCCAGCCTTTAGGCCTTTCAGGCTTGAAATGCTCTTTAGGGCCCCAGATTGCCCCCTTTTATGAAATGTAGGAACACAGACAGGATTTTACCCTCCAGCGGGTTTTGTCTGATTATTTTAGGCAATCCGAGCCTAAAAAAGTACCCCGCTGTACAAGTTAATGTTTATTTGTTTAGAGTTGTTTTTCTTCATGTCCAACCTCTGGAGTCTGGGGAGCCAGGAGTCCCTGCAGAAAAGCCCAGATGTTAGTGCTCATGCAGAGTGTTCTAAACGGGCATCCCAAACCTCCGAGACGCCTTCGTGCTTGGAGAGCAGAGCCCCGGCTGAGGAGTCCGTTTGCAGGAGAAGCCGGGCGTGCTTCCTGCAGCCTCACTCAGGGACCGGGCCGGGCGTGGGGAAGAGGGAGGGCACAGTGAGGGCGAGCGAAGGTGGAGGTTCCTTCATCGAGGGCACCGTTTCCCTAGAGAAGGGGTCTTCACTGGGAGAATGTCCCTGACTCTAACGGGGTTTCTCTGGGGCAGGCTTGTGTGGCACATTACCAGTGTGGCTTCTTATCTCCAGATGTGCTTCTTCCTGTCGGTTTATTATTATTATTATTATTATTATTATTACTTTTACTTTAATGAGGGGTTCATTATTCGTAGTGGTAAAATGAAGACATTACCCTTTTGTCATCAGGCTGCTCAGTGCTCAGTAGGTGACTATCTTCCTGTGGATGCTCTTGAGGGCTGCTGAGGGCCTCGCCTCCAGGGGCACTAGCTTCATGTCATCTTTCTTGCCAGCACTCCGCCTTCCTCTGGGGAAGGCACCAGAACGCATGGACATGCACACTGATCAGATCATAAGGTCATAGATTCTTCCAACAGCATTTTAGACGCTTGCTTTGCCCTGGACCTACGTAGCTTTGTGTGTTCCCGCTGTGCTGCTAAAAAGTCAGCTGCAGAGATAGGACAGGCTTAGGTTTTGACCTGCATCCCAGGAGGGATTTTAGTACCATTGCCCTGGCTGACCCCGCTGCCTCTTGAGGTTGAGGTGGAGGTCTGAGCCATGTCCTATTCCGTTGCATTGGATATGAGGCTCGAGTGGGAAGGTCCTTACTCCAGTCACCAAGGTCAGGGCCATCCAGTGCTCTGATAGCAGCAGGTGGGAAGGAGATCTGTGTGCTCATTGGCCCCTTGGGGCTTTTTGTCCAAATGCTGCCCATCCTACATCCTAGGAGCCTGGCGATGCCCTGGTTAGTCACTCCCTCTGGTGGGAAAAGCTCATGGTGCCTCTCGGGTCCTTCGCGGTTTAGAGTGGGGTTTTCTGTTTCGCCATTCGGGCAGTTTACAATCCTGCATATGTCTCCATAGAAAACAGACCAAATCTCTCCTCCTGGAATAGGATAATAGATAAATGAATTCCTTCTTTCCTCCACAGCCCCGAGCACAGGCCTGGTGCTGTGAGCACTCCATGGGGTATAGCCCAGTGGGTGAAGCCTCAGCTCAGAGACACTTAAGAACTTTGTAATCCGCTAGAGAGTGGGGCCAGCACGCCCCTTTCCCCTTTGCCCTCTGTGTTCTGAAGAGCACCTAACAGCGTAGGGTTGGGTTAAAGGAGTGTACCTTTTGAGCTCTTCTCTGGGATATAGTTAAGAGGCCTGTGCAGGCCGGAAACCTGTGCCTGTGCAGAGGTGCTGACACCCACAGGCACACTGAGGTGGTTTTAGGGAACAACAGGCTGGAACTTCCCAGCAGTGCAGCTGTCTGGTGTGTGTGGAGAGACGGATGCGTGAGCGCTCTGCCCTCGGAATGCAGGCCGTGGTGTGAGGAGCACGGCCTCACTGATGGCTGGCTCTGTGCTTCCGCGTACCCACAGGCTGCTGCTGTCCTCTGCAGGGTCCCCGAGCCACAGGTGGACGCGCTCCCCTGCCTGCCGGGGGCCAGGGATGACCCGGCTGATCCTATAGTTTTGTCGGAAGATAGTGGGCAGAGCTCTTTTTGCCTCGGAGGAGTGGACTGAGGCTGGGGCTTGAGGACCTCCCGAAGGTCGGACAAGGCTTGGTTTCATGGAAGGGAAGTTACGCAATGCACTGGTAACAGTCCTTCCCCTGGAGGATTGTGACTGCTGGTGGCTGGGGGCCCCAGAGGTGGCTCCCGTCCTGTGGACATCTGAGCTCTCAGGTCCCGGTCTTGGTGTGTGTGTGTGTGTGTGTGTGTGCGTGTGTTTGCAGAGTAAGATTAGGGTCTCAGAAGCATGTAGGAGTGAGTAAAACTGTCCCCCATTCCGAGAGGAAGTCTTTGTGAAATGCCCCAGTGGTCACAGCTCAGGCGTCCCTCACCTCAGAGCACAGGCTGGGGCCCAGCAGACCTTCAGAGGCTGCAGACCATCGCAGTGTAACTAAGCTTTCTTCCCCCGTTAGGTTACTTAAGGAGAGTTAGCTTCCCATCGGAGTTTTTTTTTTTAATGACGGGTAATGAGAACGTCCCTTCTCTTATGGCAGTGGTCGGCAAACTCATTAGTTGGCAAACTCAGTCCACAGAGCCAAATATCAACAGTTGAAATTTCTTTTGAGAGCCAAATTTTTTAAACTTAAACTATATAGGTAGGAACATTAGGGTACTGCTAAGCTGGCCTTTGCTAAAAACTCAAGAGGCCAAAGAGCCACACGTGGCTCCCGAGCCTCAGTTTGCCGATCACTGTCTTGTGGGATGGGGAGGCTTCGCTGGTGGAGGGTTTTCCCTCTCTCCTTTGCCTCCAGAGAGGCGGCTGCATGCGTGCAGTGCGCGGTGGAGAAGGATTCCAGATCCCTGGGTCGGCTGCGAGGCCTGGCCCTCCCGGAGGGAGGTCGGGGCGTTGGGCACATTAAAGCCCCGGATGAGCTGGTGTGTGGGGAATGGGCTGGCGTGTCGGGTCTGCTGTGGTGGCCGAAGTTAGCCCGTCCCTGCTCTGTTGAATCTGGCCTGTGAACATTTTACCATGAAATGTATACACCCTGGAGGCGGGGGGCCGGTTGGTTTTGTGTGCAGAGCAAACAAATCCTGGAAAATCAATCCTCTCTTCTTCAGTGATACAGCTGATTTTTTTTCCTTGGCTTTCCCCCCACTTTGTTATTATAAAGGGAACGTGAGAAAATATATGCAGGCCAGAAGCCACACCCTTTTAACACTTGCTCAGCAACAGCTTTCAGCAGGGGCTGAATTCCAGGGAGCTCTGCTCTGCACTCCCAGGGCGGGGCTCCTCTCTCTGCCCTTCTCCCCCCTCCTTGCCCCTTTGAGGTTAGGGGGATCTTCATCAACTGAGACAGCAGTGGGCTCTCATGAGCCTTGGTGTGGAGGGTGGGGCAGTAGGGAGAGGAAGCTAAGGCCCCCTGCTTCCCCCAGAAACGAGGGTGGGTGGGGGTGAGGGGGGGGGTGAGTGGCAGAGCTGCTGGGATACGGGTTTGGGTGCCATGGGTGTGAGGCCCAGCTCACGCTTCCCAGGAGGGTGACTCGGGGGAAGTGACTACCTCTCTGAGCCCAAGTTTCCTTTTCTGGAAGAAATAGGGTGACAGAGGGAGTTACCCCTTAGGATGGTGCTCCAGGCTGAATCCAGGAAATGCCTAAAAGCACAGAGCACAGTGTGCTCCTGGAGTTTTCCCTGTTGTTGTTGCTCATATTTTATCTGCCTTCCCTGAGGTTCTTCCTGTGGGGCCAGGAACTTAGCGAAATATGTCTGCGATGCTTTCTGTACCCACTGGCGTCAAACTCCGTGCCTCTGGGAGGACGAAAGGTCCAGGGGGCAGGTGTAAGCACCAAGTTAGTATGTTCGGACCTAACGGTGTACTCGGTTTCTCTCGTTCCAGGGGAGCATGCAGGTCCTGGTTACCTATGGCGGCGACCCCATCCCCAAAAGCCCTTTCTCTGTGGGCGTGGCCGCCCCTCTGGACCTGAGCAAGATCAAGATTAACGGCCTGGAAAACAGTGAGTGTATGAATGGAGGGGCGGGGCATGGAAGACCAGCACTCGGGCTGCCAGCTAGATTCCCTTCCAAAGACGGAGTGATTTCTGCCTGAAGAGACCGTAGTGGGACAGACTTGCTTTGGAATTAGGGCCGTGCATTGGGAACTAACTTGCAGCTTGAGCTCACCGAGCCCCATTTCTTATTTGTGCAGTGGAGCCAGGGGGGGAGGGGAGGGGGTGGGTAAGGGGTATGTGTGGAGGTGATCTGGAACACTCAAGGGAATATTGAGCTAATAATTCAGTCCCTGGCACAGGAACTCAGTGCCAGCCCTCAGCTGGCACCACACTGGAATGCTCTCATTACAAAGCAGTCGGGCACGTTGCTTTCTGGCGAGCATCTCGGTGCCAGCTCTCCTTGGCCACGGCATCCACTGGAGGGTCGGGCGTCGAGCACCAGAGCCAGCTCCCTGGCACTCAGAAGCCATAACGACCACACAAACCATCCCAACTGCCCCCCTTCTCCCGCTATTCCCTTAGCTTGTTCGGTATCGTATTACTACAAGCTCATTGCATTTCGTTTCAATTAAGAAAAAAGTTCATTAGTGAAAATTTCAAACAGAGAAAAGAGAATAGTATAATATGAACACTGATGTACTTACCACTCAGCTTCAGAAGTTTAGCATTTGATTATAAAATTATTATTTTTTTTTTTACCAAGAAATACATATACTGTTGGGGTTTTTTTTCATCTAAAAAAAAATCAAAACTAGAAGTAAATTCCACTTTAGCCATTCCCTCTTCCCTCCCTAGGGTTAACCAAAGTTATCGGCTCGTTTTCTGCCCTCCCAGACCCTCTCTCTGCATCTGTGCATGAGTATTTGCATCTGTGTGTGGGTATCTGCCAGTGGCCGTGTTTATTTTGCATTAGAGTTATGTTGCTCTCCATTACACTAAGCGAAATAAGCCAGTCAGAGAAAGATAAGCGACACATGATCTCACTCATTTGTGGATTATAATGAACAACATATAAACTGATGCACAAAAACAGATCCAGAGACAGAGAAGCATCGATCCAATGCTCAAACCTCAGAGGGAAGGCAGGGGAGGGTGGGGGAAGAGGGAGAGATCAGTCAAAGGACTTGTATGCACACATAGAAGCCTAACCAATGGACACAGACACCAGGGGGGTGAGGGCATGAACCGGAGTGGGGTGAGGTGAGGGCAATGGGAGATAAGGATACATATGTGATACCTTAATCAATAAAGAAAAAAAAAACATTAAAAAAAAAACACCTCACGTTGCTCACCCCAGTGTCTTCGGCCTGCCTTCCGTCAGCAACGCTCCTTGGCGAGCATTCGCACCAGGAGGTGCAGGCTGGCTGCCCTGCGGGGCCACACGCTCAGGTGCGTGGGAGGCTCCATGCGAACCCCAGGACAGAGAGGCCTCTTGTCCCCGCCGTGAGGGTCCTATCGGGTCTCAGTGGGGCCACCCGTGAGCGCCTTCCTTGGCCTGTCACCCAAACACTCGTGTTGTGAATGAGGCCAGCTCTCACTCCAGGGCCCTGAATCGAGCTTGATGCCTGCTCTGTCCCTGGAGGCGGCAGCCAGCTCTGAGCATAGGGATGACCACCGTGGAACCTTTCATGTGTCCTCTCGTCGCTTTCTCCGAGACACCGAGGGCTTCCACTCCAGACCCGGTAACCCTCAGTGCCGGTTAGGAAAGTCCTTTGGGACTGGGGCTCCGAGGCCACCTTGCTGAGGTTGCTCAGTGCTCGTCGAGGCAGGCCCCGTGCTGCTAAGAGTCAGGATTTCCTGGGGCGGGGCGGGGGGAGGCCCCACACTCTGTTCAAGTTCCCAGGGTTTTTGTTTTGGTTCGAAGTCCTTCCCCTGTTTTTGTCGAATGCGGCCTGCTGTGCAAAGACCTTTCAAATACCAGCTCCGTGACTTTTGCCTTCTTGGCTGTAGGATTAAATCTGCTGCCAAGAATTAGTAAATAAAACACTGGTTATGGAAATGTTTTGATACAAAGCGAACACCGAAAGTGAGTAGAGGAGAGGAGACAGTGCCGGCCAGCAAAGTAGGGTGTGGAGTCAAGTACACTCAGGTTTGGGCTCCAGCTTTGTGATCTGCTGGGTACGCCCCCCCCCCCCCCCCGACCAAGGACTCCACCTTCCCGGGCCTCAGTTTCCCCACCGGTGAGAGCCCTTGGTTAGTAGCCAGCACTCCACAGGGCTGTGGTTGGAGCGGAAGGAGGTGATGTGCTGTCCCAAGGCCTGGTGTACGGAATGCGTCCGGTGAAGGACAGCTGTCACTGTCAGTATGAATCATCGTTCCTGAATAGTTAATTGGCTTGCCTTTTCCAGGAGTGGAAGTTGGGAAGGACCAGGAGTTCGCCATTGACACCCGAGGGGCGGGAGGCCAAGGCAAGCTGGACGTGACGATCCTGAGCCCCTCGAGGAAGGTGGTGCCGTGCCTGGTGGCGCCGGTGCCCGGCCGGGAGAGCAGCACGGCCAAGTTCATCCCGCGGGAGGAGGGGCTCTACGCCGTCGACGTGACCTACGACGGGCACCCCGTGCTGGGGAGCCCCTACACGGTGGAGGCCTTGCTGCCGCCTGATCCCACCAAGGTCAGCTTCTGTTCTTGTTGGGCACCATGCCGCCCGCTGTCTAACACACCCCCTCTGATCCTGGCAAACACCTAGGCGAAAGCCTACCGTGGTGATAGTCAGTTCTCCGTGGCTGACTGCCGTCCCCTCTCCTGCAGGCCGGCGTACAGGGTCCTGCGCGCAGCTGGGCCCCTCCCTGCACCTCCTCTCACTGTCTGGCTGTGAGGGCCTCCCCTTCCCCGAGTTCAGCTCCTTCATTTGTTAAACTTTGTTTTTAAAATGTGTTTATTGATTTGAGAAAGAGAGAGAGAGAGGAAGGACGAGGGATAGAAAAAACAATGATGAGAGAAACATCCTCAATCAGCTGCCTCCTGTACCACTCCCTACTGGGGATTGAGCCTGCAGCCTGGGCATATGCCCTGACCAGAAATCAAATCAGGGACCTCTTGGTTCCTAGGCTGACACTCAACCATGGAGCCATGCCGGCCGAGCTGTTCCTTCACTTGTCAGTGTAATACTGGTACTGGCTTCAAAGGGAGCCTGTCAGGTAGGGGAGATGTGAATGTGGAGGCCTCTGCCCGGCGCCCAGCACACAGTAGACTCTCTGATAGATGCTGTAATAATAAAAGAGTAATATGCTAATTAGATGGGACAGCCAAACAACCTTCCGGACAAAGCCGTAGTGGCAGGGGCCAAGGCAGAGGTGGTTAGGGGCGATCAGGCAGGCAGATGAGTGGTTAGTGTGGATCAGACAGGCATGCGGAGTGGTTAGGGCAATGAGGCAGGCAGGCAAGCAGTTAGGGGTGATCAGGCAGGCCAGCATTTAGGAGCCAGCGGTCCCAGAATGCAAGAGGGATGTCCGACTGCCGGTTTTAGCCCTAAACTGGCAGTCAGACATCCCCAGAGGGGTCCTGAATTACGAGAGGTGCAGGTCAGGCTGAGGGACTCTCCATCCCACTTTACATGCCCCATCCCCATCTGGAAGGTGGGGAGGCCCAGAAGGTGGGGGGACCTGGAAGGTGGGAGATCCAGAAGGTGGGGAGGACTGGAAGGTGGGGGGGTCCAGAAGGTGGGGAGGCCCGGAAGGTGGGGGGCTGGAAGGTGGGCATGGCAGGAGAGAGGACATGTGCTATGGCTTCAGAGGCCTGCCCCTTTCTGCTGGGCCTCTCAGCGTTGATTCATTGATGGCCACGTCCCCCTGGGCCTTTTGCAGCTCTGGCTCAGTGGTGTGAGCGAGAGTGTCACAGCCTGGGCCCCAGGGAAAAGGCCACCTCACGAAGGGGCAGTTCGGTGCTGCTTAAGGGCGTGGGTGGTGAGAGCAAGCACTGCCTGGGCAGCACACGGGTGTCAGGCAGAGTTTGACTTTTTACTCCTTCTTCCCGCAGGTGAAGGCCCATGGGCCCGGCCTGCAGGGGGGTCTGGTGGGCAAGCCCGCCAAGTTCACCATCGACACCAAAGGAGCGGGGACCGGCGGCTTGGGCCTCACCGTGGAGGGGCCGTGCGAGGCGAAGATCGAGTGCTCCGACAACGGCGACGGGACCTGCTCCGTCTCCTACCTTCCCACGAAGCCCGGGGAGTACTTCGTCAACATCCTCTTCGAGGAGGTCCACATCCCCGGCTCTCCCTTCAAGGCCGACATCGAGATGCCGTTCGACCCCTCCAAGGTCACGGCGTCGGGGCCCGGGCTGGAGCGCGGGAAGGTGGGCGAGGCCGGGCTGCTCAGCGTGGACTGCTCGGAGGCCGGGCCCGGGGCGCTGGGCCTGGAGGCTGTCTCGGACGCGGGGGCGAAGGCCGAGGTCCGCATCGAGAACAACAAGGACGGCACCTACGCGGTGACCTACGTGCCCCTGACTGCCGGCATGTACACCCTGACCATGAAGTACGGCGGGGAGCTCGTGCCCCACTTCCCCGCCCGCATCAAGGTGGAGCCCGCCGTGGACACCAGCAGGGTCAAAGCCTTCGGGCCGGGAATAGAAGGAAAAGGTGGGTCCCCTCAACAGAAAGGGGGAGGCTGTGCACTGCCGCCCCTCTCTCCCCCTTACCCCCCGCCCCCCCACCAGCCTTTGCCTCCCCACCTTCCGGGCCCCCCCACCTTCCGGACCTCGGAGGCAGAACTGGAGGCCTAGCATCCAGGCCCACAAACACACACAGAATAGCTCACACTGTGTGTACAGTGGTTGTGTTGTCACTCGGCTGAGGCTGCCCTAGGAGGGGCGGGCTCCTCTCTGGTGTATGTGGTGGGTGCACGTTAGCTTCCTGACCTCGAGCGTCGGACCCCTTGTCTGCGGTCCCTTCACTGTGTCTTAAGGGCTAAGAGCCTTGTCTGTGGGCTGCTCCTGGCTCTGAGATGCTGGTGGCGTTCTGACCTGTGTGATTGCTCCGCAGACGTGTTCCGTGAAGCCACCACCGACTTCACGGTCGACTCCCGGCCCCTGACGAAGGTGGGCGGCAGCCACGTCAAGGCCCACATCGCCAACCCCTCGGGGGCCTCCACCGAGTGCTTCGTCACGGACAATGCCGACGGCACCTACCAGGTGGAGTACACGCCCTTCGAGAGAGGTGAGTAGACTTTTCGTTGTTCAAAACCGTGCTTGGCCCTTTCCTCCCGGTGGTGATGTCTGCCCCGTGTGCTCAGCAGAGGCCCTTGCAAAGTGATGGGGACCATTGTAGCCCACCTCCCCGTAGAGCCGCCCACTCAGGGCCTGGCGTACTGGCCCTGCTGTGTGATGGTTGGGCTGGGTCTAGCCTGAGCCTCATCGGAGCAGTAATGGGATGATGTCATGGATGTTGATCATTTGTGTAATTTTTTTAGCACATTGATTTCTTTCCTGAATATTAAGAATTATAAACCATTTTAATAAATGATAAAAGCATGAAGAAAAACACCAAAGTACCATATAGTCTCATTACCTGGATATATGATCTCTATAAATATTCTGGTATAGATATTTTAATCTCTTTTTATAGATGCATGTATATTCTGTTTTATGGATTTTTTTCTTTGTCTTTTGGTTAATGTCTGGATGAAGTTTTCCCAAAGCAGGGGTAGTATGTTTAAAATGACTGACTTCAGTGTAGACTTAGTGACATTTGTTTGCAGGAGAGACTGTGTGTGTGTGTGTGTGTGTGTGTGTGTGTGTGGTGAGGGATGGGATGGGGGTGGGTATGTGAATGCCAAGTGAACAGAAAGCATACTTAGACAATTTGTATTTTTTAAAAATCAGATTTTACCGGTATTCCTGTTTCAAACAACATGGTAAAGCATGCAGAGATGAATGTGAAATAAAACCCTGGAGTGGAGTGTCATTTCCCGCAATTGGGCAACTCCTGTACGATTTGTTTTTGTTGTTTTGCACAGGTCTCCATGTGGTGGAGGTGACATACGATGATGTGCCCATCCCGAACAGTCCCTTCAAAGTGGCTGTGACCGAAGGCTGCCAGCCGTCCCGGGTTCAAGCCCAAGGTCCTGGGCTGAAAGAGGCCTTCACCAACAAACCCAACGTCTTCACCGTGGTGACCCGGTGAGCAGGGCCTGGGGTGTGTGTGCTGATTCCATCAAAGGAGGAGCTCCAAGTAGCTTAACTCTTTTAAAGAAGTTTTATGGGTGTTGCCTGCATATGTGTAAAGTCTCCCAACATTTGAGAGGCTTTTTTTCTCTTCTTTTTTTTTTTTTTTTATGATACAGGAGACATTTTGTTCTGTAGAGACGTAGTTACAGAGAAAGATCAAGTGTATATCAAAAAGGTACCATAAAGCACTGATAATAACAGTCATAAAACTACTGAGCAATTCAGGACTAGATGGAAACTCGTTAACTTGACAGTGCTGAAATACATAGCCAATCTCATATCTAGGTGAAATATTAGAAGAATTCCTATTGGGATCAGTCACAGGCACATACCTGAATTGTATGTGCAGTTGCAGCCAGTGCAATTAGATAAGAAAAATAAAAGGATAAGAATTGGAAAGGAGGGTTCAAAGCAGTCTTTACTTTTATACTACATCGTTGAGAAATTCCCTGTGTGAGGAGTGTCGTAGTAGCTGAGTTGAGTTGGCCAAATGGGAAATTTACGGAGGGATTTTAAATGGATTTTGTCAATAAGGAGACTGGCATGAATCACCAGTGCTACTTTGCTTTCTTTTCCACATTTCCCAGAGGGGCAGGAATTGGTGGGCTTGGCATCACTGTTGAGGGACCATCAGAGTCAAAGATAAACTGCAGAGACAACAAAGATGGCAGCTGCAGCGCCGAGTACGTCCCCTTTGCTCCCGGGGATTATGACGTCAATATCACGTACGGAGGAGATCACATTCCTGGTAAGTTCTCCCTCAGAAAGGAACCCAAGAACAGTTGATGTTGCATGAAAGCTGGTTTGATTTTGCATATCTCCCTGAATAAAAAAGATAGCTGGCATTTGCAGTCACTGCAAAGGGAGAGTTCTCCCTAGGGCTACATCTCCAAGAATGTCCCCACTCCCAGTAGAACAGAACCGTGATGAAAGAGTGTTTGTTGGCTTGGAGTTTTGACTGACAGTTGTCTTCATGTGTTAGAGAACCTCGTTCTCAATTTGAAGGAAAGCTGTTTATTTGCAAAGTTGAAAATTTCCACCTTATTTTGTGGTTGGTTCTTATTCCTCTTATACCAGTACATGCATCTTGTTTTCTATTTTCCAATCGACAGTTCTGGTAGCTGATAGAGACACACAACTCAGATTCTTTAATTTCTTTTCTGTGGAATGATATACTATATTCATTTACTGAAAAACAGGGTTTGTCATCCTCAGAACTGTTGATAGTTTGGGCAGGATAATTCTTCGTTGTGGGGGCTATTCTGTCCATTGTAGGGTATTTAGTGGCCCATTTTTTGGCAACCAAAGGTGTCTCCAGATATTGTTATATGTCCAGTGGGGGACAGAATGACCCCTAGTAGAGAACCACTGCTGTAAATGATTCAGACGGTAAAGAAATATATGACTTAAGTTAGTAAGGGCCCTCCAACTTTCATGTTCCAGTGGGAGGAGTTTTCATAGCTCCTAGTTCTGTTTTGATGAAACATTTGCCATCCAACACACATTGAGATGTGTGGGTGTGGTATGGATGCAAGTTCAAGGACTCGAGGGAGGCTTCTGCGTCAGCTTATGCCTTGTCTCAAGAGTGGTGAGGAAGAGGGCAGAGCCCCACCCGAGAGCCCAGAGCAGGAGGGGCCTGGGGTGGGTCCAAGTTGTTCTTACCCTGCAGGCCATGAGCCCAGGGTGAGACCTAGGGGAAGGGGCAGGCTGAGGGTCCTATTTTCAGGTTTCTGGATTGGCTCCCCGGAAGCTGGAGTGTCCCGGGACCACACACACACATTCCTGACCCTGCCTGCTCTTTCCCCTTGTCGTATACAACTGCACACACACTCACAGTCACTTTTTCTCTCTCTCTCACATTGATCAGAAAGCACTGATGTTCTGCTCAACGTAATTCTCAGGTGTTCATTTAAGCATTAATTTATTTAAGGCAATATTTCTCCTCAAACTTGACCTTGTAGCTGTTGCAATATACATTTTAAATTCCTGTAATCACGTATCAAGGGGAATTCAGCCGTGGACCAGACAGACAAAGCTCCTGGCCTCTGGAAACTTCTTATCTATTGTTTATGGCACTAAAACCCACGGTTTAACTGCTAGGAAGAAAGAGCAGGGCTCAGTGACAGCATACAGAGCCATGGGTGCCTTTTGGAGTTTTACCAGCTCTGCAGTTCATGGGATAGGACAGTGGCTCAGAGAATGTGGCCAGGCATGACCTGGTGGCTCCAGCCAGGCAGGCAGGCAGCAGTGGAGAAAAGCATCTCCTGGCTGTGAATGCCACAAAGCTATTTTGACTTTATTGGGAAAAGTCTAGAGGACCCTCAGCTTTGAAATTCCCCTTGCAGGAGAGGGTGAGAGTTTGGCCCTGTGGCGGATCCCTGAGCTTGAAGCAAGTGGCCATCTGTGTAACAACAGAAAAAGACCCATCCTCAATGTTCCCTTCTCTCTGTTGCTTCCCAGAGCCAAATGCCAGTTGCTTCTAAGACCCCAGATTTTTCCCAGGCGGAGTCATGGTGGAGCGTTGGTTGTTTGTCTTAGTGTCAGGCTTCATCGCTAAGGTAGCTCGGGAGGGGCTGCTGTGAAATGTTCAGCAACCTGTTGGCTTCTGATTTGCTTTCATGGGAATTTTAGTTGGTTAAACATTGACCCAGTTTTCCCTGGCCTGGTACAAACCCATAGTGGGGTTATTTTAAACCAGGTATCCTGTGTTAGCCGCAATGGCATATTGGTTTCCTCTGGTGGTCTGTTTGTGTGGCTGCTTGGGTCACTTGGTCGCCTGGGATGAGTGCAGCAGCAAGGAAGTCTGCCGCGATTGATTGGTGATGTCTGCCTGGGATATGGATCAGGGGAGTGACACATATTGCTTGATATTTGTCACCTTGAACTTAACGTTGCCCTGTTGGTTCTTGGTTGCTCTCGAGTGAAGTTCAGACAGCTTCCAATGGAGCTCAGAATCCAATGGCCTCTTTTCCAGGCAGCCCCTTCAGGGTTCCTGTGAAGGATGTCGTGGACCCCAGCAAGGTCAAGATTGCTGGCCCCGGGTTGGGCTCGGGGGTCCGAGCCCGAATCCCCCAGTCCTTTACGGTGGACAGCAGCAAGGCTGGCCTGGCTCCGCTGGAAGTGAGGGTCCTGGGCCCACGCGGTGAGTATGCATCCTGCCTTCCTGCTGACCTTCAGCTTGCCCCGGGGGAAGCGGCCACTTAGTTTTTGAGTTTGGTCATGAACTTAGTGTTTTAAATTTTTTAAAATTGATTTTTAGAGACAGGGAAAGGGAGAGGGGGGGAGAGAGAGAAAAAGAGAAACATCATTGAGAGACACATCAATCGGCTGCCTCCTGCACGTCCCCTACCAGGGATGGAACCACAACCCAGGTTCAGTTCTTTAGAGTAGGGAGATGGAGCAGGTGGTGTCGGGCTCTCCCCTGTGTAATAATTGTGCAGCTGCTTCATTTTGTATCTCGGTGTTTGTGAGGTGACAGGGGTTAGTCTGGTTAGTCTGGGTTTGGCTCAGAGGTGATACCTCTGTTTGAAATGCCTTCACACTCACATGGAACTTGCCTCCACATTTCTGGACATGGCAGATACTCGGCCCACTTGCCACCTGGCTTTGCCACTGTCCCAACCCCTTGGAGAGAGGGGTTCTCTTTGGGGGATGGGCTTTGTTAACAGTTTGGCCCGCCTTTTTGGCACCCTGGAATTGGGGTTTGGTAAGATAAGCAGGCCATTTTGGGACAAAGCACTTAAGTTACCTTAAATTCCTTAAATTATCTGGATTTGTCCCTGAGGAGGCACCTTTTCTGAAGAGGAGCTTTCTCCTTGAAGGAGTTAGTTCAGGAGGAGGTTACGCCCTTTAAAGCTCATGGTAGGAGTGGTTTGGGGAAATGAGGTCCTGGGGCTAGAACTTGATTGTACAGAGTTTCTGAGCCTCTGTGTGTGCCCGTGCGTGTGCGTGAGAGAGGGAGTGGGGAGGAGGGGGGAGCTTAGATATATGTACCTCTGGTATGGAGGATTCTTAAGTAACAGCCTCTTAATTTTAGCTGATGAGACAGATTCCCAGTCATGGCACAGCCCCTTGAAAGCCATTTCAGAGTTCTTTAAAGGGGAGCCGGAGGGTGACTTTATGGAAACAGGTTTGCATTTTCCTATTGGCTGCTACTCTAATTGATGCAATCGGAATGCCTCTTGCTGGCATCACCCTTGAAATTGCCTTGCATGTGCCTCCTCTGCTTTGCTTAATGTGCATGCTACGCTTTGGTTAACCTACCCTGCAGTTGACCCATCGCTGAGGCTTGTGTTTAGAACCAGGATCTAGAATCTACCGGCCCAATGCATGCCTTGATTATGCTTTAACATAACCTCCAACTGTCTCCTGCATGCATCACATTGATGGCTCCCTCACCCCATGAGAAGGGCACCTCCCCTGCCCTGCACTTACACCCAATGTGCTGCCCCTTTGGTCTTTGCCAAAGTGGCCACAAGTCGTCGTCGTTGTCGTCTTCTTCTTCTTCTTCTTTTTTTTTTTTTTTTTTTTTTTTTTAATATATTTTATTGAGTTTTTACAGAGAGAAAGAGAGAGAGGGATAAAGAGTTAGAAACATCCATCAGCTGCCTCCTGCACACCTTCTACTGGGGCTGTACCTGCAACCAAGGTACATGCTGGAATTGAACCCAGGACCCTTCAGTCTGCAAGCTGACACTCTATCCACTGAGCCAAACTGGTTTCAGCATGGCCACAAGTCTTGACTGGCCAACCCATTGGTTAATTTTTGCTGTTCCGAGTTCTGGACTCTTTGGCCCTTTTCCAGCTGTAGAGTAAAGTTTGCCATGTCTTAAGCATGCTTAACCAGCTTGAAAGGATGTCATAACATGTCTGCAACATGCACCTTCGCCATACGCCCTCCGGAACAAGTGCAGGCAGTCTCCTAAAGTATACTCCAGGGCTGGCTGCAGTACTTGAGCCAATAACAAGCTGACGGTGTCTCCTGGAGTCATTCTGCAGCCGTGAATTGAGGATCCTGTCTCCTGTGATTTCCTAAGCCTCTGGTTGTGGTCGCTTGCATTTATGTTATTCATCAGTGGAAACCAATAGCTCTTGGGGATGAATGTGATCCTTTTTGAACTCGGCCCAGGGTGGAGTGTAGGGCAGGGGAGGCAGCTCCTCAGACCTCTCATCTCTGCCCTCAGGCCTGGTGGAGCCGGTAAATGTGGTGGACAATGGGGATGGCACACACACGGTGACCTATACCCCATCCCAAGAAGGGCCGTACATGGTCTCTGTGAAATATGCTGATGAAGAGATCCCTCGTAGGTAAGCTCTTGACACTGAGGGAAGGGTCCAAACCAGACTCAAACCCACCCCTCCACAGGGATCCCCAGCATTGCTCTGGTGGCCCATCCATCCATCCATCCATCCATCTATCTGACCTACAAGTCCTACTGAGAACCTTTGTGGCTCCTGCCCCTAGCTTCCCCTCCTACCCCTTTCTGCCATTATTAACTTAAAGACCAGCTGGAATTAAGGAGTTGGGAATTTGGGGTGAAGATGCATTAATTTAGCAGTCTTTTTTTCTTCTGACCCTGCAAGTAGTTTTCTGGTTCAGGCAAAGACTTCTACTTTTTTACTTTTCTATCCACAAAGGGTTGGATAGAAATCTTATTCCTCATTCATATTAATACAGAAAATATTGCATAAGCTCTTTACCTCCCACAACAGCCTTCAAAGATTTTTAAAAATCATATTTAAGGTTTAAAAGCTTTGTCCATACCCCAACATACATATTTTACATAAAGATATGTATGTATGGCTAGCTACATAGAAATATGATTTATAAATTATGTTTATGTATTTACTAATAGCATACCAGCTAAAGCATACAAAAATAGAAAATAAGAGGCGGTAAAACATTAAAACTTCAGTGTTCTCTTTCTATTGACCATTGTTTTAGCATAATAAAAGTAGGTTAAATATGTTTAACCCCATGTTTCCCAAACTAATTTTGAAATTAAGTCTATATCCCCTGGATTGCAGCCAGGGAAAGCTGGTCTGTTGTATGATGGTTACTGCCTCATAACTGTAAATTTCTGCTGGACTTAAGACATTGACTAAACTCACCATTTTTATCTGCTGTAGAAATCCTCTTTGCAGTCCCAGTTTCTTTGTGTGAGAGAGGTCAGCTGGAGCAGGGTTGCTGTGTATCCATACTGACCGAGGGTTGTGTGTCTGTCAAGTCCCTTTAAGGTCAAGGTCCTTCCCACATACGATGCCAGCAAAGTGACTGCCAGTGGCCCCGGCCTCAGCTCCTATGGTGTGCCCGCCAGTCTTCCGGTGGAGTTTGCGATCGATGCCAGAGATGCCGGGGAAGGCCTGCTTGCTGTTCAAATAACGGTAACTTTGCGTTATTTTCTGGAGTCAGACTCATAAAGCCTAATTTTCTGGCCAGAGGTAAGAACCAGGATGTTAATAACCAGCTTCTGGCATGGTACCACTGTCTGACAGATTATTCCCACCAGAGAGTCCGTGAATGTGCATGAGGACGTGCCTGCCTGTCTGAGAGGTCTGAGGGCCCCAAGCACCACCTTTGGGTGAATCTTATGTATTTGCTATCATAGCTAGTCCTATGTTTTTATGTTAAAATGTTAAGTTACTCATTGGATTAGTTAGGACTAAGTTCTGCTGTGTATCACGAGCTCCAAAATAAGAGTGGCTTAAACACATGTAATTATTCTCTCCTGTTAAAGAAGCCAGGGGCAAGGCACCTGGGTGCTGTGGCTCATCAGTGAAGGAGGCCCATCTCTGCTTCTCTGTCCTCGCCTGTGGCATCTGTCCTTCAGGTCTCCTCATGGACCACAAGGCCCCAGTGCCCTGGTTATTGATCCACATGGCAGGCTAAAGGAGGAAGACAGACGGGAGAAATAGTCTTCCCATCAATCAGCTCTCCCAAAGAGCCCTTCATCCTCCCTCACAAGACTTCTCATTCGCCAGAAATCTGTCAAGTCGGGTGGCCAGACCTAGTGACAAAGGATGCTGGGAAGTGGAGTGTTCTATTCTGGGAGCAGTGCACCTAGCTGAGGATTAGGGTCCTGTTACCGAGGAGACAAGGGAGTGAGCGTGGTGATGTGCAAGCCGGTCCTCTGCCCCTTTGGGGCATGCACCAATGGATTGGGGGATAAAACACTATTTGTTCACTTGACAGAAAAATTACTAAAAATTGATTGTGTCCATCGTGTTAAAGGGATCTGTGGCCTCCCCCACTTCCTACCAATCAAATTGTGTGAAGCCAGTAATTCTGTCTCCTCCCCCGGAGGCACCAATTAATGAGTAAAATGTGTCAAGGTTTTCCCATGAATTGTCTCTACATCTTGAGGACCATATCCTAAGTAGCATTTCTCTGTGCTCTGCAGGACCAAGAGGGAAAACCCAAAAGAGCCAATGTCCATGACAATAAAGATGGCACCTACGCGGTCACCTACATCCCAGACAAGACCGGCCGCTATATGATCGGGGTCACCTACGGGGGGGATGACATCCCGTTGTCTCCCTACCGCATCCGGGCCACACAGACTGGCGATGCCAGCAAGTGTCTGGCCACAGGTGAGTGCAGGCCAAGGATCGGAAAGCCTGGGCCTATCCCTTCTCTGCCACGTAAGAGCTGTGTGATCAAGGCCTGATGCTCAACCATGCTGAGCTTCGGTCAGACTTAAATTGAAGATCTTTTTTTTACAACATTTAAATTCAAGAACCTCTTCTAAGGATCAGAAACTGTTTCCCAGGGCTATTGCAAGGATTGGATGAGGTCAGGCATGAAAAATGCTTTGCACGGTGCCAGGCACACGGAAGCTGTCATTATTGGATTGTTTTCGAAGCGGGTGCATTTGTTGAGACGTCAGCTGTGATGCTGCTCCCAGGAAAAGCGGCAGATGGATGCCTCTCCTGGGCTGTTTAATTATTCAGGGTCACCTCAGGCCACTGTGAGAAACGCGTTCACGCATCGAGGTTTTTCCCTCCACACTTGGGACTGATGTCTAAGTCTCTCGGGAGTGCTCCAGGAATATGTGAGCACCACAGGCCTTTCCACGTCTAAGAGACAACTGTTGGGACTCTGTGGGTCCTTCAGTTTCTAAGAACAGCTCTTACCTCTCTGATGCCGCTTCAAGCAGATGTCAAAGCATGAATTCCCCATGTCTGAAAGGAAACAGATTTGCTTCTCTTTCAATAAAACTAAACATAGGTCCCCCTCGATGTGTTCTATTTCTCTCCTGTCTGTCTTGTTTTGAACGGAGAAAACCTTTTGGCTTTCAGGGCAAGCTTGTAAATGGCTCGCCTTCGCCCTTCTTTGGCTCACCCCTGGCAACATTTGAGGAAGTGTGAAATAGTGGCCAGTCTGCCACACGCTAGGTCTGGATTGTTGTTGTTGACCTGAGGGCATGTAATACTGGGAGGTGACTTCCTCCTCGCTTTCCCTTCCTTAGCTCAGGCGGAATCTTGAGCAGACACAGGCCACACCCCTGGTCTGTCATGCAGGGGATTGCAAAGTCTGGCTTCTACTCAGGTCTGAACAACCTGTTCTTAATCCCTATTGTTTCTGCCCACTTTGACCCCCTCCCCCCCCCTTTTTTTTTTGCCAATGTGCTTTTAATTTACACTTTTCTGCACTCCCTGATGTTGTGTGGATCCTGTGTAAAGGGATCTACAAAGAGAAAGGGAGACTGGTCATTGTTTCGGGACCGAGGTTGAAAGTCTTCCCTAGCCAGAAGCACCCACCCTTCAGAATGCAGCCATTTCCCCTTTTCTCAGGAAGCCCTCTGTCAATGTGGCAACCCTGGGATAGGACTTTCACAGGACACCTCTCTGGAGAACAACTGAGCATTTTTTTTCTGTAATTTAGTTCCCCCTCAGGACTTCCACAGCAGGCTGAGCTGTAATTCTTGGTGCCCGGCCTGCATCCCACTGCTCTGTTATATTAGGAGCATCTCAACGGTGCTTAGCTCACCTTTGTGTGCACTTGGCCCTTAAGAAAATGCCCGGTATGTGTTTGCTAATGAGCGCTGACTTTCATCCCCCTACCCTTGAATGCCAGCAGACCAGATCCAACGTTTGGTTGACACCCAGAGCCTGAGATCCTCCTCATTTAATAAACAACGGTGAAATGCTCCCTTGAGCAGTACCTTCCCCAGGTGATTCCTGGGACATCCCTGTATGTGGTGGCAGTTGAAGGTCTAACGTTTATAGACGCAGACAACACGAGAGCGTGTGGCTTGTGTTTAGGTCTCCAGGGGAACTGCCCACAGCTGAAGCTTCTCTCCTCCGGAACTTTTCTCCAGGTCCTGGAATCGCCTCCATTGTGAAAACCGGCGAGGAGGTGGGCTTTGTGGTTGACGCCAAGACTGCCGGGAAGGGGAAAGTGACCTGCACGGTTCTGACCCCGGACGGCACCGAGGCTGAGGCCGACGTTATCGAAAATGAGGACGGCACCTATGACATTTTCTACACGGCTGCCAAGCCGGGCACCTACGTCATCTACGTGCGCTTTGGTGGCGTTGATATCCCCAACAGCCCCTTCACTGTCATGGTAAGCAAACCCCTTCTCTGCAGCATCTGTTACCGGCAGGAACAGTAATAGCTGCCATTTGTTAAACCCTGGCTAGCACATCCCCTCCCACATTTCTTTTTTCTTGAAAATTTTTTTTCTTAGGCAGCCATGACCTTTTAGGGACACTCTAGGATCCCAGAGAGCCTTTGGCTCTGAGAGTTTTTAGGGAATGTTACCCATCATGCTAATCTATTACCCATCATGCTAAGGGTCTTCGGCAGTGCCCTGGCCTAAGCACAGTTCAGAAAGATAAACTGACAAAAAAACAAACAAACAAACAAAAAACACTTGTAAGGGAAACATTATTCTTTTTTGTTCTGCTGTCCTTCCCCTTCCTGCTTTCTGACCACCGTGGTCTGGAAGAGAGAGACTTGACTTCGGTAACCCGTGATTCAGAGTACCTCCAGTTGTGCTTGGAGAGATTCAGACTTTGCACGTGAAGGGAAATAGCTTGTCTTTTAAAACTAGGAACATCTGGAAGAAAGAAACCATTATGCACACTTCTAGGCCAAAGAAGGACGCGGCTCTTTAATTTCCAATCCGAGTGACTTTTAGATCTTTCTCTGATTATTAGGGTTCTTCAACCAGGAAAGTGGTTAGAAACCTTAGCAGCATTCACTCAGTTAACCCTCAATGCAAGCATTGTTGGCCCTTTCACGAACGAGCTGTAGGGGAAGGGGTCAGACTCTAGTCCACGGAGCCCAGAGTGCCGCTCTGGACAGCTGCCGAGCGCTGTGCGGCCCCTCAGCCCATGTCCTTCGAGGCCCTGGTGACAGCCACCCTTGGCTGCAGAGTTCATAGGCCTCGGTGACCTGGCCCCCTGCCCAGCCTTCAGAGGCCCTTCTCAGGATTACACTTTATGCGGCCACAGAGAAGGGCCGGAAGACGCCATTCACACAGAAGTCCGAGTCTGTCTGCCAACACCGTGCTGCGTGCTGTAGCTCTTTGCCTCCCGTCGCGTTTGTTTATCTGTGAGTGTGCCAGAGGTCTGGAGGCTCTTGCACGCCTCAGGGATACAAACACTTGTCAGCTTGTGACGCTGCCCAGTTGGGAGTGCTTTTCTCCTTCGGGGCTGGAGGAAGCGCGGCTGGGAGCTTGGCGTCCTCATCCCAGAGAAGGTCCCATCTCGGGGGTTTTGTCTGGTCGGCTCGCATTGGGCAGGGTCATTGTGCAGACAAGTCAGAGACCTGAAGTGGGAGCCACCAAACTCGGTAGGAATCAATGTCCCCTTAACCCTGGGTTGCACGAAGGACGCTTTGTGTGGACACACTGCCCCGAGCCACAGCTGACGGCTGAAGGGCGCATCACCCCACAGGACCAGGCTTACGTCTTCCATCTCCCCTCCGCGCTTTCTCCAGCCTCACCTACAGGCAGACTTTCTTTTCATTGGTTCCTTATGGGTAGATTCCATGCCTTCCCTCTGCAGTCTTAGGGCCAAAAGGCCGTGAACACCCAGTCCTGCCTTTGCAGCAAATGTCTCAGGGAGACGGGGTGGGCTGGTTCAATTCTGTATATCATGCAGAAGACGTGCTCAGGAAGTCACCGGTCTAACAGCTTATCTGCTCATCACTGTTGAGAAGTCCTGACTCAGAGGCCATCACGTAGCCATGGAAAGATCTTCCTCCCTGGCCGAGTGTCTCTGCATGTCCCCAGTCTGAGAGGCCCCTAGAAGCAGGGGATGGGGCTGTTACAAATGTTGACGCTCACAAAGCTGCCTTCGTAAGGGAAACTCCCTTCCAGCATATGACAAAGCACACGAAAAGGCGTGAGCAGGGGTCCGTGGGCCTTCCTGCATAGGCAGGCCTTCCGATACTTGTTCGATTTGGCAGGAGAGGGAACCCTCTGTCAATGTGGTCGGTTGGATCAGGGACATGAAGTCTGGTTTTTAAAAAATTAATTTATAAAGATTTTTAAAATAGGAACTACTGTAGACACCAAGGTAACAGGAAACCACTTGCCCAGTTTCATGCTGCAGAGGCAATGAGTGGTAGCGTTTCCCACCGTTTTTTGTGCCAGGATCACACCACGCACATTGCTTTGCAACTTGCTTCCTTCCCTCATCGGGAAGACCCTTCCATATTCATTTCCCGGACTGGGCCGCCTCTCCAGAATGGACAGACGCGCACCATTTACTTAGCCGTCTCCCTTACAGATGGGCATGTAGGTTGCTTCAGGTTTTCATGACTGCAAGCAGCTCTGGAAAAACCCCTTGCACTTACCTATAGACTTTCCTGCTAGTATTCTATAGATCTGCTTCCTAGGAATGGGGCCGTGGGTTCAAAGGGCAGGTGGATCTGACGTTCGAAGAAAAGATGTCAGCTTGCTCCCCACAAGGGTAGGAAGGAGGTAGAGCGAGAGGCTTTCTGCTGTGCACGATGAGCAGGTGGGGAGGAAGCGGTCCTCAGGGTGCAGAGCCTACTGAGCAGCAACGTCCCGCCCATGAGATTCCCTACTAATCTCCATTTGCCACCAACCAGGCCACAGATGGGGAAGTCACGGCCGTGGAGGAGGCACCGGTAAATGCATGTTCCCCTGGATTCAGGCCCTGGGTACACTTTTTTTTATTTTTCCTTTTTTTTGCATTTCTGTGTTTACTCGGCATTCATTTCAGAAAAGCTACAGCCTGCTTCTGGGGATTGCTTAAGCCCTCTGGGTGTCCTGGTCACTGGTTTGTCCCCCACTGATCAGTCCATCACAATGAACCCTGCTTTCTCTGCCGTGAGACCCACCATGTCATCGTCTGCGCTCCTCCACGAATCGCCCACCGTCACGTCTGATCACGCTCGGTGCAGTGTGTCTCTGTTTAAAGAGAAGGATGGACAGCTGTCTTCAGCCCTCCTGCTGACTCTCAGAGCCGCCACTTGCACATTTGGTTTCTGTTCGGAGGGAAAGCCAACTGCTGCTCCTTTCTGCCACTTAAAACACACCTTCTTTTCCAGGCCACGGCACTAAACCTTTCCCGGTGGAGCCTCTTGGGACTCACGGACATTCTGTCTCTCACTGTCTCACTTTCCCATGGGCGCTTCTGGGAATTTTACAAGCGAACTGCCTGGTGGTGGTCAGTGATTGGTCAACATGACTTCTCCGAGCCCTCGGGTTCGGTCTGGGCCCCCAGGGCCGGTTGGACAAAGCCCGCGCTACATGGGCCGCCACCTTCCCAAATCCTGGCTGCACTGGCTTGCAAAATTCCCAGCTGCTCTGCCCCCTGTAGCTTCACTAGCCCATGCTGTTGTCCACTTTGCCCAGTTGACCCCGGCTTCCTGTTTTTAGGTAACCGAAGAGGCCTATGTCCCAGTGAGTGACATGAACGGTCTGGGATTTAAACCTTTCGACTTGGTCATCCCATTTGCGGTCAGAAAAGGAGAGATCACCGGTAAGCACTGTCATGAAAGCTGTTTCATTCTCACTCACTCGCCTGGTCGGTGACGGGTGGTGGTCCCACCGGTCCCCCAGACCCTCGTTCCTGATCCCAGCATCCCTGGTTCTTGTGCTTGGGATGGGCCATGGGCCCCTGACCTTGCAGAGCGTGCTGTGTATCTACGTGTGCCTCTGAGGAGGTGGCCGTGTATAATTTTGCATTATGTCGTGGAGAGAGCTGGTGAACAACTACTGTGTTTAGATACTTCAACTGTTGGGTTCCTGCTCCCCCTTTTCCTGCCTCTCTGTCTCCCACTTTCCCAGGGCGGTGCAGACACAGGTCTGTGGTGCAGTCACTTTCTCTGCCAGCCGCCTCTGACTGCCGGCTTCTCTTTGGGTGGAGGCTCTGCTGACCCTCTCCTCACAGTCAAGTCCTGTTCAGGGTTCTAACGTGTCTTCAGGGTTCAGGAGTTGCTGCTGCATTTTGTGGGAGCAGAAGGAACAAAATAAAGAGGAAACAAGTCTGTTTTCCTGTTCTAGAACTTGGGGGTTTTAGGCAGCAGTGTGTGCTCTTGGATCTGAAAACCTGCACTAGGAAGGCCACCGGCGTGCCGGCTTCTCCGGGGGCAGTCGCTGGTGGCTCATGGCCTGTCTCTGTCTCTCTGTGTCCATAGGAGAGGTCCACATGCCCTCTGGGAAGACGGCCACCCCCGAGATCGTGGACAACAAGGACGGCACGGTCACCGTCAGATACGCCCCCACGGAGGTGGGGCTCCATGAGATGCACATCAAGTACATGGGCAGCCACATCCCCGGTGAGTCGGGCTCCGCGCACGCCCTGCGGGGCTCCGGGGCTCGGGAGCAGGGGCTTCTGGGAGGCTTACTGACTGGCAGGTTGAGGAATGTAGTGTCAGTGTCCCTGTGAAACCTAACAGCCTGTGACCCCAGCAGATGTAGCTAATTTCCAGGAGAAATGGTGCATCTAAGTGTCCGGGTCACAGTGCAGGCCCTCAGGGCTGTGATGGTTTGTGTTTGTCTCGATGCCGAGTGTGGCCAAAGGATGAGCTGGAAGGAAAATGTGAGGCGCGTGGAGGGACTTTCCAGCCTGGCCTGCAGAGCCAGTGTGTGTGTGTGGGGGGGGGGGGGGGGGGGCGGGTGTGGAGGAAGAGGTTGTGAGAAGAGGACAAGCTGCCTTCTTTATTTTTTTAAATGTATTTTTAATTGATTTCAGAGAGGAAGGGAGAGGGAGAGAGAGATAGAAACTTCAACAATGAGGGAGAGTTATTGATCAGCTGTCTCCTGCACTCCCCACAGTAGGGATTGAGCCCGCAGCCTAGGCATGTGCCTGACCGGGAATCGAACCGCAATGTCCAGGTTCATAGTTTGGCACTCACCCACTGAGCCACACTGGCCAGGCTAAGCTGCCCCCTTGTCACACTGCCCTTGACGAGGAAAACCAGCTCAGGTTTCCGTGTCCACCAACAAGCACTGTGTTATTCCTGCTCTTTTTCTTAAAAATTTCTTAAATGCATCTCCTTTTTTATTTATTTTTTAAAATATATTTTATGGATTTTTATAGAGAGGAAGGGAGAGAGATAGAGAGTTAGAAACATGGATGAGAGAGAAACATGGATCAGCTGCCTCTTGCAACACCCCCTACTGGGGATGTGCCCACAACCAAGGTACATGCCCTTGACCAGAATCGAACCTGGGACCTTTCAGTCCAGAGGGTGATGCACTATCCACTGAGCCAAACTGGTTAGGGCTCGTCTCCTTTTTCAAAATTTAATATTTTGAGTAGGCCACATACACGTCGTTTAGAAGATGATGTGGAGAAAGGTTTCCTTCCCACCCATCATAACCCTCACTTGCCCTCTGACTGTTAATTTTTTAGGTTGGATTTCAGAATATGTTGAAGACCCTGCAAGCAAACAGGAAAATAGATTTCTAATCCTGCCTCCTTTTTTTACATCAATAGTAGCATCCTCTACACATTATTGTGTCCTTTTTATCTAACAGTGTATGCAGGAGAGCTGTGCACGTCCAAATGATAGCGCACCTTCAGAGCGCCCACCCATTGGCTGGGCCGTGGCACGTTTAACCACTGCCCCCTTGGAGGACAGTTAGCCTCTTCCACCTTTTGCCACCGTGCATAGCCTTTCCCGTTCAGCACGTCACACCAGCGAAGGCGGACCTGTGAGGAGTGGTTCTGTGGGGCGGAATTTCTGGCCCCAGGGACAGGCATCCATCATGTTGCTAGAACTTGCCAAGTTCCCTTTCACTGGGGCTCTTTCGGTTCCCACGCGCACCGGCCATGGAGGAGAGGGCGCCTGCTTTTCCACAGATGGGCAAGTGGAGTATGCTACCCGGATTTTGGATCTTCGCCAAACTGATGGTTGCAAAAGCAGTATCTCAGTACTGCTTTATTGGCATTGCTCTTGTGAATGAGATTGAGCAGCTTTCTGTATGTGTACGTGCCGTTTGTATTTCTTTTTCTGTGAACTGAACGTTGGTATCCATGGCCTGGTTTCTCTGTTTGGTCTTTGGCCTTTGTGGTACCCGTTTCTGGGAGCAATTTCAGTCCTGGAGAGGTTAGCCGTTGGTGATAGGAATTGCAAATACTTCTCCCAGTTGGATGTTTGCTTAGTTTATGGGTATATCTGGGCATAATATTTGTTCAAAGCAACAATGTGTTATCTGCTTCTATTTAAATACCTCAGAGATGCAGATGTAGAGAAAGTAAAAAAAAGAAAAAAAAAAAAAGGCTTTCTCCCGCTTCCTCCTACCTCCCTGCTGGTCTCTGTGTGGATGTTTCTCTTGGTACCTACAAACATGCCTATAATTTTGTTGTTTTGTTTTTAAAGGAGTGGGATAATGATATTAATATTATGCAGCAAACTGCCCTTTTCTCTTTTTGCAACACATTGTGGACAATCTCTCAAGTTAGTGCGTACAGACAGACTCCCTCATTCTTTAGTGACCTGAGAGGAGAGCCCCCTATTGTTCGGCTCTGTGCTTTTCCGAATTTGCATCTGGCCACTGTGGTAATGGAAGTGCTTGCCTAGGGCTGGGGGGTGCGCGGTGGAGGGAGGGCGGGGGAGAGTAGGTAGAGAGGACCACAGTGGGATAAATTCCCATAGTGCGGGGTGGGCTTCTAGGGCCTTCCCTTTTGCCTTCCCAAAAGACCTTCCCAGCTGTGTCCCCTCTGGTAGTGCGTCATTTCTTCACGTGGTTGGCCGCTCCCTCCTAATTCAGGAGTGCGGAAGGCCCCGCCATGGCCCACGGAATCGTTTGGTCTGGCCCTCCCAAGGCATCAGGGGTGAGTTCATTAAGTGTTTGACCAAACAGAGCAGGCCGATTCTTTACGTTGATAGTTTTGTGTGGCCCTCAACTGGTGTTCTCGATATCCAAATGGCCCTCCGCAGAAAAAAGGCTCCCCACCCCTGTCCTGACCAGTCACCTGGAGCCAGACTCCCCTGGTTTACGTAGCGCCCCCTGTAGTCCGGAGCAGCCTTAGGATTGTTTTCCTTGTGTAACCTTGAAGGAGCAATAGGGAGTAGATGCCGTGGGTGTCCTAGGATGGTGATCTCCAGCAGAGGCTCGGTTCGCGTACTGCCTCTGCCTGGGTGATGCCACACCTGCCTGCCGTTAGAGGAAGGTAAACATCCCCCCGCACTGAGTCCGTTCTGTCTGTGTTCTTTTCACACCCAGAGAGCCCGCTCCAGTTCTACGTGAACTACCCCAACAGTGGGAGCGTGTCTGCTTACGGTCCAGGGCTGGTCTACGGCGTGGCCAACAAAACCGCCACCTTCACCATCGTCACCGAGGATGCAGGAGAAGGTACTGTGACATGCGTGCGTGCGTGCGTGCGGTGATATGCTCTTAGCTTTCCCTTTGAGAATCCAGGCCAGCTTTTAAAAAAGAAGGCTGCTGGGTAGTAGTATTTATCTTTTTTTTGTTGTTTGTTTCATGTAAATCTCAGGCACAGCTGCTCTGTCTTCCATCCAAAACAGGACTTTTTGAAGTTCCTGGGGTTCTGATTGAAATCAGATTCACGCTGTGAAACGTTTTATGTGATTTGCCTGAAATCTTAAGTGTTTTGGTTGATGACGTTTTTGGTTTTGTTCTTTTTTGCACATGTACTTGTGTCCACGGGACCACATGAGTTATTTGGCTCTGTGTGCGTGTGCATTGTCTTTGTGGAGACTTTAAAATCTGTGATTCTAATGGGATCTGCACATGGCCTCCAGTCCCAGCGTGGCCGTGTGAGTGACACTTCCATGTGTGCGGTTGACGTGCAGGGCTCCGGCCCTTTCTCGTACGCACATTCCGAAGAGCAGTGGCGGGAGACGGGGATTCCTGCAGTCCTTTCCAGGGCGACTTTGGGGCCAGCACCTGGTCCTCCCCTCACCAGGAGAAGTGAAGGATTCAGAGGCGGAGTATTGTGCCACAGTCCCTTAGTTCTGACCTACGCCCCTGGCCCGCGGCTCGCGTGGCCTGTGCCAGCCTGGCGCTCCCGACCTCAGGGCTGCCCCGGATGAGTTGCTGTCCCTGTGGAAACAAGCAAACACTCCCTGACAACCCTCCCTCCCCGCTCCCATTCTCAGGGGGTCTGGACTTGGCTATCGAGGGGCCCTCCAAGGCTGAAATCAGCTGCATTGACAACAAAGACGGGACGTGCACAGTGACCTACCTGCCCACCCTGCCGGGCGACTACAGCATTCTGGTCAAGTACAATGACAAGCACATCCCCGGCAGCCCCTTCACCGCCAAGATCACAGGTAGGGTTGTCTGACCTGCCGGGGGCTTCCTCCTGGGAGGCCTGGCCACCCCGGCAGCCTCTCTCCTCATCAGACCAGGGGCAACAAGCGAGGTGCCTGGGTTTTTAGGGTTCACAGAGACTCCCTGGGGAGAAACTGGGGTGCAAGGCTAATTCCCCCCTTAGCTGGTAATCCAGGGAAAAGCACTCACATGTGGAGGGCAATCACTTTGTCCAGTCTGACTCCTGCATGCACATGGAAGGCCCCCAGATAGAGACATTCAAATAACACTTACAGCACGAATAGGTGAGCTCACTGATGCCCTCTGCATCACTGCTGGACAATTATTCTGCCATTTTACAGATGGGAACGTGGAGGCGTGGAGAGACAGTGCTCAGCCAAGTTTCCATGTGGGTATTGTAGGGTGCAGGTTGAGGTTATCTGTCTCAAAGGCCTCTGCTCACCTGTGTGCTCGCTGTGCTGGGATCCTGCGCTCGGGGGGTCATACAGAAGATGCTCAGGACAAAGTTCTTGCCCTGAGCTGTTCAGGCCTATGCGGAGCAGGATGAGTGTTCACCTGGGAAATGCCCCAGGGGGTGGCAAGCAGGTGGCAGATGCCTTGCCCGGCAAAAGCTCCTTTAAGAAGTGGTCTGTGGAGACTCGGGCTCCAGCTCCTGCCAGCGTCTGGCCTTCCCTTCACCAGGCCCAAGCAGAAGTCATTCGTTGTGGATTAGGTCCATGAGGCGCGTTTTCTCACTTAACTCCGGGTAACTGCTTCGGGGTGTTCATCTGTAAAAAGCATGTGGGGTGAAGGCTCCCGAGAGCGGGTCCCCACGAGTGACGGGCCGTGCGTGGGGGGGTTTTCCCAGATGACAGCCGGCGGTGCTCTCAAGTGAAGCTGGGCTCTGCCGCCGACTTCCTGCTGGACATCAGCGAGACCGACCTCAGCACGCTGACGGCCAGCATCAAGGCCCCGTCCGGCCGCGACGAGCCCTGCCTCCTGAAGAGACTGCCCAACAACCACATCGGTGAGCCTGCTGTCTTCCCGCACTGAGCCGGGACCCTCTGGTGGGAGACGGGGATCCCTGGGTCCTTCCTGGGGAGGTCGGTAACGCCGCGGAGTGGGATCCGATGAACCTGCTGGGTCACATGAGTGCATTTCCGTGTTGCGAGATTGGCCACCCCGGCATACACTCTGGGGTAGCCTGGAAGTCTGGGAGCCATACTTCCATTCCTGCGAGTGTGTCTGCCTCCCCGCTGCCCTCCTTCCTCTCCTCTCCCTCCTCTTACTTACACACCCTGGTGTGTGCCCGGTCCAGGCATCTCCTTCATCCCCCGGGAGGTGGGGGAACACCTGGTCAGCATCAAGAAGAACGGCAACCACGTGGCCAACAGTCCCGTGTCCATCATGGTGGTCCAGTCCGAGATCGGGGACGCCCGCAGAGCCAAAGTCTACGGCCGAGGCCTGTCCGAAGGCCGCACTTTCGAGATGTCGGAGTTCATCGTGGACACGAGAGATGCAGGTCTGTGGCTGGCCCCAGGCGAAAGGCCCGGGGCTTTTTGCTCAAGCGTCTTCGTGTTTTCATCCTATCAGCCCCCTTTTCTTTCCGAGCATCCTTCAGACTGTCTGTTCTTCTACCTGCATTATCACGGAAGCCTCATGACCCCCGGGAAGGTGGGTGTTGTCTTCTAAATGAAGAACCTGAGGCTCACAGGGGTCAGCACCCCTCTGCTTCTGGCATTTGAACCCAGAGCCACTACAGCTCCCAGATCTCTCTCCCTCTTGTTATCAGTACTCCCAATCCTGCTCTCAGCTCCCTGGGTCTCCTCCCCAGCACAGGCTGGTGGGCCAGCTGGCCAGGGCCGCGTCCCGCTCACAGTGCTTTCGTGGAAATGATGAATCTCTTCCTGTTTCCTCTCTGAGGTGGTTTGAAGTAGTCCGGGCCTCCCCAACCCAGTGCCACAGCCAGCGCCTTCCTTCTCCGCCTTCTTGAGTGATGGCTGAATTGGTGACTTCTAGACGAAGCCATAGTCCTAGGGCAGTGGTTGGGAAACTCATTAGTCAACAGAGCCAAATATCAATGGTACAACGATTGAAATTTCTTTTGAGAGCCAATTTTTTTAAACTTCTTCTAAAGCCACTTCTTCAAAATAGACTGGCCGAGGCTGTCGTATTTTGTGGAAGAGCCACACTCAAGGGGCCAAAGAGCCGCATGTGGCTCGCGAGCCGCAGTTTGCTGGCCACGGTCCTGGAGGAAAGGGCTAGACAATGTCTGGTCCTAACGGGCAGATCCTCATGTTGTTCAGCCTTCATATCTGCTGTCTTCGTGGTCCCCTGGCTGGAGATCCAGGGCAGCTTGAAAATTCAAATGTTCTGGCCTGTGGCTGGCCAAGAGCCCTCGAGGCAGCGCATGCCCTTCTTAGAGGCGTGTGGGCAGTGTTTTCCCCAGTGGGCTCTGCAGGGCAGGTGCTCCGAGCAGCAGTAGGACATCACCCTCCAGGAAATGGTTCTGTGGTCAGAGTCCTGCTCAGCAGGCTGTTCCACTACAGGACTTCTCAGAGCCTTGCACCGGCTCCTCTGTCGGCGGCCTGTCTGTACCAGGGGTCACCCTGCTTTCTTTTTGCTCTCTGGAACTGGCAGTATGCGTTTCTGGGGTCAGATGTCCGTTCTGCATGCACCGAGCTCCCCTTCCCCACGAGTTGCTGTCCAAACAGCCCCCGGCTCCTGTGTTGCAGGTTATGGCGGCATTTCCCTGGCGGTGGAAGGCCCCAGCAAAGTAGACATCCAGACAGAGGACCTGGAGGACGGCACCTGCAAGGTCTCCTACTTCCCCACCGTGCCCGGGGTCTACATCGTCTCGACCAAGTTCGCCGACGAGCACGTGCCCGGTGCGCGCGGCCCGCTCCGTCCTGTCTGCCCTCGGCTCGAGTTCTCTGTGGGGGCTGTGCCTCGGGCTCCGGGTTGCTCACGGGAGCCCTCTCGGTTCTTGCAGGGAGCCCGTTCACCGTGAAGATCAGTGGGGAGGGGAGAGTGAAGGAGAGCATCACCCGCACCAGCCGAGCCCCGTCCGTGGCCACTGTCGGGAGCATCTGCGACCTGAACCTGAAAATCCCAGGTGAGCGTGGGGGGGGGGGCTCATGGGTCAGGGCAGCGGGGCCATTGGAAGTCAAGTCCACTGCGGGTGACTCGTTTTTTAAATTTCAGTTATAATAGTGTTTTTAATACGTGTTTTCACAGAAGCCCATTCAGGAAACATGAATCTGTTGACCCGCTATCTTTTTCTTCTTCCAAATGAAAGTGGTTTTGTGGCATCACCTGGGGGAGATAGAGACGCTCTTAGATTGTTCATGTAGTGTTTGCCGAATAGAATGACCCCAGGGAGCGATCTGGCCTTGCTGATGGCAGTGTCTGGGGGTTTTAGAGAGGTGTCGGCCCAGCAGCACCTTCTAATGCCCATTCATCTCCTTCGCTCTATCCACTGAGCCAAACCGGCCAGGGCTGTGTTCAGGTTCACTTTCCTGCTCGCCGGTAAAGGGACGTCTCCTTTGATTTAATGCCTCATTTTACACACGACCCGTGCCCCCCGCCTCTCGGCGTCTTGTCTCAGTGCGATGTGGACAGTTCCCTTTCTCTTCAGGCTTTTCTGGCTCCTGATGCTTCCTCTTACCCTTCCCAGTGACTTGGCCCCGGGGCGCTCGCTGAGACTCCCTTCCCCCCTCGGTGCCTAAATGATTCTCTCCTGTCGGTTAGAACGGAGGACGGCTCACCAGCTTCCAGGAGTCCTCGGACTCGGGCCGCGTGGGGGCACCCGGCCCTCAGCCTCCCTTCCTTTCTCTGTCCTCAGGGCTCACAGTCCTGCGCTGCTCGGACTCGGGCTGCGTGGGGGCACCCGGCCCTCAGCCTCCCTTCCTTTCTCTGTCCTCAGGGCTCACAGTCCTGCGCTGCTCGGCCCCGAGCCCGCAGGGCTGGAGGGGGCAGCTCCCGTGGCTCTAGGTGATGGCATTGCTCGGTCACCAGCAGGTGGCGTGCCCGGGTCCTCCCGCCGGTGCAGGCACCGCCTTGGGCGTGGCACGAGCCCCTCGGACGGAGCAGACGAGGTCCGCTTCGCCGGGTGGGTGAGCCAACGCGTGGCTGTTCTGCAGCGTGGCGCCTGGTCTCCGGTTTGCTCGGAGCCCTCCTCACGCGCGGCTCCCCCTTGGCTGCTGGGACCGACGCGTGCTCGTTCGCCTTTTCCTTCAAACGCATGTTGTCTTGTTGTCGAGAAGGGATGCCGAAGCTCCTTTCGAGGAAGGGATGGGGCACCGCTTGTGTTTTCTGCCCCCGTGAGCATGACGGTGGCCACGTGTCGCCTCAAGCTCAGAGTGAGGTGACCAGACGTCCCGCTTTTGGCGGGACAGCCCCGATTTTTACCAGTTTGTCCTGTGTCCCACAGCGTTTTAAAGTCAGGAAAGGTTCTTTCCAAAAATCAGGACTTTTTTAAAACACCGCAGGACGCGGGACAAATTGTTGAAAATCGGGACTGTCCCGCCAAAAGCGGGACGTCTGGTCACCTTAGCTTAGAGACATCTGAGCTGCTGTCGTTTTTACATGTAACTGTCCACTCAGGCCCTGGTTTGAAACTGATGTGTGGCTTTCACTCCAGCCAGGAAGGCTGTGCACGTGCCCACTGCCCCTAGAATGTTCTTGGCACTGGTGCCTGGAAGGGCCTGGCTCTTTCCCTGCTGGCCACCGTCCCCCAGGGACTTAGGGGAGACAGGAGGGCCGGCGTCCAGACTGCGCACCCAGCACCCCACGCAGCACCCGCCTTGCCCTCCGCTGCTCGCCCTGCACGTCCTGCTCTGCTGGGCCCGCACTCTGACCCTTCCCCGGCGTCCCCCCGCCTCTCGCTCCCTCCCAGAAATCAGCAGCAGCGACATGTCGGCCCACGTCACCAGCCCCTCCGGCCGTGTCACCGAGGCGGAGATTGTGCCCGTGGGGAAGAACTCGCACTGCGTCCGGTTCATGCCCCAGGAGATGGGCGTGCACACGGTCAGCGTCAAGTACCGCGGCCAGCATGTGACCGGCAGCCCCTTCCAGTTCACCGTGGGGCCGCTGGGCGAGGGCGGCGCCCACAAGGTCCGGGCAGGCGGCCCCGGCCTGGAGAGGGGAGAAGCGGGCGTCCCAGGTGAGCGATGGGCAGGCTTCTTCCTGGAGGACAGTCAGGGCTCGGCCGCTGGGGTGAGCACCCTGCTCTCCTCACCCTGTTCTCAGGAGAAGACGGTGTGTGTGAGAGTCTGATGGGTGGTCTCAAGGGGCATTCTTTTTTTCTTTTTAAAAAAAAATATATATTTTATTGATTTTTTTACAGAGAGGAAGAGAGAGGGATAGAGAGTTAGAAACAATGATGAGAGGGAAACATCAATCAGCTGCCTCTTGCACACCTCCTACTGGGGATGTGCCCGCAACCAAGGTACATGCCCTTGACCGGAATCGAACCTGGGACCTTTCAGTCCGCCGGCCGACGCTCTATCCACTGAGCCAAACCGGTTTCAGCTCAAGGGGCATTCTTGACAACAAGGCTTCTCTGGCTCAGTTCCTTCGGCCTCTGCTCGTTGGCCCCATGGGCAGCCTGTAAGGACAGGAGCCTGTAATCGGTGACTGTGTGTGGTGCGCCTTGGAGCTGAGGGGAGCAGAGAATGAGGCTGTTTGCCGAGCATCCTGCAGGGCTGATGCTCATGGAACACGCTAGGTTTATGCAAAACCTACCGTGAAGGTGCCTTCTCGTGGTGGATGCTGGCGGAGGGGCCTGTGGGGACGAAACTAAACTTCCTCCTCTCCCTCTGGCCTGGCGTGGGTGTATCCACAAGACGCCCACGGACTTTGTGTGATCGTGGGTGGGACCTAGGAAACACGCGGCGCCTCTGCTTGGGTGCTGCTGGGGTCGGGGAGAGAAAAGGCCTGGAGTAAGAGTGACCAGCATGGCAGGGTTGGGCAGGAGGGGCCTCGGCCACACGCTGCCACTCACCAGGTGTTCCTCTGTCTCAGCCGAGTTCAGCATCTGGACCCGGGAGGCAGGCGCGGGGGGCCTCTCCATCGCCGTGGAAGGCCCCAGCAAGGCTGAGATTACCTTCGATGACCACAAAAACGGGTCGTGCGGTGTGTCTTACATTGCCCAAGAGCCTGGTATGTATTCAGGAGCTGACTCCAGACTTCTCTTTGGTTGGGGGTGGCTCGGGGGTGAGGAACAGAAACCCATGGAGCGAGCTCAAGTGGAAGGAATTGATCCCTACGGGCCCGTGGGGCGCTGCCTAGAGATCCAGGGCAGGAAATGCAGCCAGGCCTCCCGGAGGCAGGAATTCTATGATAGTTCTCATTGTCTGTCTGCCTCCGTCAGCCTGTCTGCTTCGGGCTTCACTCAGCTACTTCATTCTTCCCATTGACCAGCCTCTGTGCCCAACCTCAGCCACTGGCTTTTGGGACTGCCCAGAAGAGGGATTTTACCTTGTATGTGCCCTCTCTGGAGCAGGGTCCTCTGCATTTTGTACCAGGAACCCCTCTGGCATCTAAAGCCTATGGGGACATCGTTTTAAAACACATAATACAAATTACATATTATATATAAAAGGCTAAGCTACCATCCAGCAGGCCGGCCAGTAGCAATGACCACCAGGGGCAGACGCTCTGACTGGTAGCTGTGATTCGCACTGACCACCAGGGGCCAGACATTCAATGCAGGAGCTGCCGAGCTGTGGTGACTTGGCAGCCACAGTTGTTAGCTGACACACCTGGAACCAGAGAGGAGGGAGCCTGATTCTGGGGTGCCTCACCTGAGAACCGCCCTCTCGCAATCCGGGAGCCCTCGGGGGGTGTCGGAGAGCCGGTTTTGGCCTGATCCCCGCAGGCCAGGCTGAGGAACCCCACCTGCTGGTGGGACCCCACTTACTCCACAGACACCCTTTGAGCTGCAGGAGGTTGGCTCCAGTTCATGTCTGGCCCTTCTTGCCCAGTCCTTACCTGCCAACCACCTTCTAACTAATTTCCTTTGAATGTGCACAAATCCGTGCACCAGGGCACTAGTTGGATTATAATAAAAAGCAATTATATCAAAATGCAGTTACCGAAGCTGGTTTGGCTCAGTGGTAGAGCGTCGGTCTGCGGACTGAAAGGTCCCAGATTCGATTTCGGTCAAGGGCATGTACTGTGGTTGTGGGCACATCCCCGGTAGGGGGTGTGCAAGAGGCAGCTGGTCAATGTTTCTCTCTCATCGACGTTTCTAGCTCTCTATCTCTCTCCCTTTCTCTCTGTTAAAAATCAATAAAATATATTTTTTTTAAAAATCAAAATTCAGTTATCAGAATCTTACAGGAACAAATATGTCATGTATCAAGGTATGCATGTCTTCATTGATACATTAAACCTAAAATTGGGTGACTACCCTAATTTCAAAAAAAAATTGGGTGACTACCTTAAATTTCAAAATGGTGATGAGTATAAATGAGGTGTCAAGGTATATGTAAAACTGTAAAATGATATGAAAGTATCTGTGAACTTTGTGTGACAAAGTCACAAGTGCTTTTTAAAATATATGTATATTTTTATTGATTTCAAAGAAGAGAAAGGTGGAAACATCAATGATGGGAGGGAATCATTGATCAGCTGCCTCCTGCATGCCCCCCCACTGGGAATTGAGCCCACAATCTGGGCATGTGCCCTGCTCAGGAATCGATTCGTGACCTCCTGGTTTATAGGTTGACGCTCACCACTGAGCCACGCAGCTGGGTGTCACAGGTACTTTTAATACACTGTGGTTTCCTGGCAGCAGGAAAGGAACTGCCAAATATCAGCTAGCGCCGTGGTCGGCAAACTGCGGCTCACGAGCCACATGCGGCTCTTTGGCCCCTTGAGTGTTGCTCTTCCACAAAATACCACGGCCTGGGTGAGTCTATTTTGAAGAAGTGGCTTTAGAAGAAGTTTAAGTTTAAAAAAAAAAAAAATTGGCTCTCAAAAGAAATTCCAATCGTTGTCCTGTTGATATTTGTCTCTGTTGACTAACAAGTTTGCCGACCCCTGAGCTAGAGGTTTAGTGAAAGATGTAATTTTTTCCCCCTTTCAAGTCTTTATGGATCTCCTGCGTTCTATACAGAGGCCCTTTGGGGGTCCCTGAGGACTCACGTTCAGAATCTCTGCCCTTTCCCAATTATAAGAAAATCACGTTCGCCCTGCCTGAGCCAGGCAGCCGAGGGGCGAGGCATGGAGGAGGGCGGGGTCTCCTGGAGGCATTGTCACAGGAAACCTCCCTGCGCCCGCCTTCCTGAATCTCTGCGACGATGGGACTTTCTTGTCCCCACAGGTAACTACGAGGTGTCTATCAAGTTCAACGACGAGCACATCCCCGAGAGCCCCTACCTGGTGCCGGTCATCGCGCCCTCGGACGACGCCCGCCGCCTCACTGTTATGAGCCTTCAGGTGAGACGCAAGGAAGCATCCATGTCCTTGGCCACAGGCCAGCCGGTGGGACCCTGGGCTCCTGAGGCCGCTTCAATCCCCTCGGTGTGAGGATCCCGGATGTTCCCCGTCGCAGGGAGGCCTTCTCGTGGCAGAGTCAGCTTCCCCCCAGGGTTAGGGCAGGAGACAGTTGAGGGAACAAAACAGAGCCACAGTCCGTAAAGCACCTCAGGGCTTGGGGACAAGTTTGTTTTTTAAATATTTATTCAAGAGAAACAAAGGAGGCCCCGTTTATAGCTGGTTGAGGGCTAAGGAGAGCTTTACAAAGCTAACCGTCCAGTGATGTGTAGGCTTCTTTTTCCTCAAGGAAGTCAGTTGTGTTTTATTTTATTACGATGGTTCATTTATAATAAGTGTGATAGGCACTTTGCTAAAAACTTGGTCAGTGTTACCTTACAACACCTGGTGAGTGGGCTTCTCTCGGCCCCATTTTAAAGACAGAAAAACTGAGGTACAGAGAGCTTATGGCTACCAGAAATCAGCTACATGGTTCTAGCACATGTGGTGTTAACGGTGGCCTCCTCAATTGCATTGTGGCCGGTGGCTGCATAGTCCAACCTATTGCACTGCCAGGAGATGCAACTTTCCTCCTGTCTAAACAGGTCCCTGAATTCAAGGTTGCATAGAGGCTCCCAGCCAAACAAAGAACCATTGGGAGATGCTTTGCATCTCTGCTCAGGACCCTGGAAAATAATCAGGTGCCTGAACCCGGAGTAGCAGTTCCATTGTGCAGTAGCATCAGAATCTCCAAGTATGATTTCTGGCTACGGGGCCTTCTAAATAGCCTTCCTTCCACATCCCCCTAGTTCTTGAAAATCCTGGGTCGACTAAAACCCAGACTCAGATGGGCAATATCACAAGACCCAGTTCCCGCACTCGGTTTACTTTTGAGATTCCCACCTCCTCCCGAGGGGACGTGGCACTGCTAGCTGCTCCCCCGCAGCCAGGACCGCCGTCCGCAGATTGAAGAGGCCTCACTGGGGAGCTCCGGGGCGCCCACTGGCCGCCATGGTGCAGATGTTTTTCTTGTGTTTCATCTAAAGGCTTCTTAACAGACGTTCCTTTGGTGCCGTCGCAGCTGAAGCCTCGGGAGGGAGGTAAACCCAGCGCTTGTTGAGGGCAGACAGCTGCCTTCGTGCCCCTGGAAGACTTCTTTCGGATCTTCCGAGGCGTTTATCTCCCTCTTGAGGGTTTAGCGGCAGGCGGATTCAGGTAACGTAACTGCTTCTGTCCGAAGGGAGCTGATGTGCAGAAATCCTCTCCCGCCAGCTCCTCTGTGGAGTCCTCTCATCACCGTTGGGTCGTAAACATTTAAATAAGTTCGCAGCAGGCTGTGTATCCGGCCGGCGGGGGCCACGGGTGGGCGGGTCAGCTTCGTCCCTGTTCCTCCCGGGTCACTTGATGCCCGAGCGATACGTAAATTATTTATCGGAGATTTACTGGAGGCCTGCACAGCAACATCTGGGGCTGGTTAGGGGAGGGAGAGAGGCACGTATTGTTTTGTCTTGCTTTGGAGGCTTTTTAGAAAATTGGAGTCGGCTGGCATTTTGTGCAGGAGGCGGGGGGTGGAGGGATGGGGCTGGCCTGGCGATCAAAGACTCCGTAATTGTGAGTTTGGTCTATAACCGCCGTCTGTGAACTGTGAGGGCTGTGCAGTCTAATAGAGCTCTCTGAAACAGTGGAAATGCCTCATCTTCTCTGTGCCACTAGCTAGTATAACTGAGGAACTGCATTGTACTTATTTAATTTTAATTAATTTAAATCTAAATATGCAGTGATGTAGCCACATGTGGCCAGTGCCTACTGAATGAGGCAGCCCAGTTTTAGAGCCTCTCGTCTAAGACGCGGGCCCCGGACCTACAGCCTCAGCATCGCCTGGGAACTTATCAGAATCCTAGGAGCCCAGGCCCCACCCCAGGCCCGGAATCAGGATGTGCCTTTTAACAAGGCCCCGGGTGCTTGGGCTGCACATTAAGTGTGAACCCTGCTGCTTTAGAGTCACCTGGGCAGTGGCTGCCCAACCGAGTTTATGTCAAAGCTGCTGACTTGTAAAATGTTGCTGTTCAGGATTGGCTGATCTTAAAATACTGTAAGCACCTAAACTTCTAATCCCTTCCTCCCAGAGAGACTATAATTCCCCAGACAAAGCATGGAGAGTGAAATGGACCCAGTGACTAGCACCAGTTATACTTGTGTGTCAGTCTGTCTGTCTGTCTCTCTCTCGCTCTCTTTCTCTCTCTTTTTTTAAGGGAATATACAACTTCAATATGCATATTTTTTAAACATTTTTGTTGTTGGTAGTATTATAGATATCTCCCAGCACCCCCCTTGTCCCTCCCTTCCCAGCCCCATCTCCACTACCCTATTGTCTGTGTCCATGGGCTATGCATATAAGTATGTACGTTCTTTGGTTTATCTCTTCTCGTCCTCCATCCCCACAGCGAGCTATGTTAGTCTGTTCCAGGCCTGCCTGCTTTGGGTCTTCGTTGGTCAGTTCATTTTGAAAAAATGCATATTGATAGTCAATAACCTGACATTTTTTAGCCTTTCTGTAAGGGGGAAGCATTATGCTGAGGGCTTGGAATGCGTAACTTCATTTCATCCTCACGGCAGCTCTCTCAGACGGATCTGATTATGACGCACATTTTACACGAGAGGTGACTGAGGCTAAACGAGGTTAGAGGTTAAACGCTGTAGTTATACGTCCGGGAAATGGGAGCGGCCCAGGTTCTGCTATTGGGTCCCTGTGTGGTGCTGAAGGCCTCGCTTACACATTTACAAGTTTATTAAAAGTCCCTCCATGCCCACCTTCCAGATGAAAAATAGCAGCGACATAAAACGTTGTTCGCATTACTGTCTGGTTTTGTCAGCCATCAGGCTCCTCTTAAAAGGTGGGCCTTTGTTTTTAGTCTTTTTTTATTTATTTATTATTTTTTTTTTTTGACGACCCCTTTGGGATGCTGAAACAACGGTCCTGTTGATCAGGATGTCTCAAGTCTTCAAACCCGTAACCTCTTCCAGATGGTTTGGGCGCCAGACCCACGCCGCCGTCCGACTCTGCTCTCTTACAGTCAGCGCTGGAAATGTGGGCCACGCCACCCGCTGCTGTGGGATGTGGCTCATATGCGGGGCCTGTTTGCAGAAGCCCTGTCCCCAGAGTCCCCGTCCGGGTCAGTGTGAGCCGCTAAACAAGGGAGCCGAGAGCCGTAATGTTGTCTGATATGTTAAATTCTCAGGAATCGGGATTAAAGGTTAACCAGCCAGCCTCCTTTGCTATAAGGCTGAATGGGGCAAAAGGAAAGATCGATGCAAAGGTGCACAGCCCCTCTGGAGCCGTGGAGGAATGCCACGTGTCTGAGCTGGAGCCAGGTAAGCAGTGGGCGGGGTGTGCGGACCCAGCACCAGCATCCTCCCTCCCCCCACCCCCCGACCCAGCACGCACCCTGATGGAGGGCCAGCCGGCCTCACCAAGGCCAATGAGCCCGCACATTCCCTTTGCTGTTCTTGCCAGACACTGCTTGTAAATTAGGGTGTAAACATTGCCAAGGACAGACGAGGATGCTTGGAGATTCAATATCCTCCCTTTTATTCTTGTTTTTGTTCCTGTTCCTTTTCCTCTCTCCCTCCGCCCCCTTTTCCCTCCTCTTTCTCTCTTCCTCTCCCTCTTTTTCTTAAACAAGTATTGCTTTATTTTGTTTATCATATTCTTTTCACATTACGGTCATTGTAATTTTCTCTCATAGTTTAACAAAACCTTACAGATTTTATTATATTGTTGAACTTATGAATAAGTTCACGTGGACCTGACTTCACTCTGAGGAAAAGGTCAATGATGTTCATCTTGAAATTTAAAAGAGAATCTGGTGGTTCAGTACATAGATCTTGTAGCGTAGGAACCAACACCTGAAACCTGTAGGTTCATGTTGACCGATGTCACCCCAATAAATTTAATAAAAAATATTAGAGAGGGGAAAAAAAGAGAGAGAATCTGGGTCTCCAGGATGCTTCACAGGAGGCCCAGGATGCTTACTCGCCCAAGATCTTGCCTGCTGCCTTGATGCGTGGAATTCCAGCGTTTTTTTAAGTCACTTTAATGAGACGTTTGCCAGTGAGCATTCATTGAGTGTCAGACTTGGCAAGACGTGACTCTTGCTCACAAAGAGGAGCTCAGGGTCAGTAAGGACCTGGCCACAGCCTGCAGAGCACGTGAGGACTGTGTGGTCACCGCTAGCACAGGAGGACTGAGAACCAACTGGTGAAGTTGGTTAGAGCAGGAAAGGGAAGTGCGGTGCCTTGCCAAGGTCAGGAGGGCTCCTCAGAGGAAGTGAACTGACCGTGGGCCCTGATGCATGAGGAAGGACTCTTTGTCGCCGCCCCGATGGGGCATTTGCTGTGGCTCTGCCACGTTACACTGAGGGCAGAGAACAAGGACCCGGTTTAGCATGTAGACGTCTTTCTCCCTCTGGGCAGAATGGGACAGGGCTGCAAGGAGTCTTAGAAGACACAGTGTGTCTGTGTGTGTGTGTGGGGGGGGGGGGGGTGCCTGGTCAGATCTCGGTTTAAGCCTGGCCACATCCTAGAGAACGTGTTGAGATGTCTGAAAGGCAGAATGGTTTGTTTGAGAAAACAACGTTCATCAGCAGCGTTGGAATGGAGAGGGGGACTTGAGGCCGGAGAACTCTAACCTCGGTGGCCAGTTTGGCCATAGGGAATGCATGCGAATCAGAAAGGTTGCATGTCGCTTGGTGATGGGGTGGAAATAGGGTGCAGCCATGGGTGGGTGAGGCCTTCCTGGGAATTTTGAAGTGTCCCCAAAACATCCAGATAAGGAAGCTCAGATTGCTAGAGCCATTGGGATTTGGCCAACAAGTGGAGTTAGGTATCTGAGATGGTCAGCATGCCAGTCAGGATGCTATTGTTTGCAAATTACAGAACACCCAGCTGAAGCCAGCACACCCAATAGAGGGGTCTGTTCACTCACATAACTGGAAAATGCAGGGTCCAAGGTGCAACAGTTTAATTCCGCCGTGCAGCTACGTCCTCCAAACCCCCACATAGCTTTGCTCTCTCTTCTACTTTGTGGGCCTCACTCATCCCCCTATTGTGGTGACCTTCCTCTTGGTGACAAGATGGCTGCAGAGCCCAGATTTCCCAACCTCACCCCACAGCAGCCATCTCTCCTGAAGAGTCTTTCTCAGAAATCCAAGACACTCCTTTTCCAGAGTCTCCAGCCAACTTCCCTCCTGTCTCACCAAACACTGAACACACATGCCAGGTGCTAATTGATGGCTTGGAGAAAGAGGGAACCCTCCCCGAGTCAAAGATCATACCTGATGTGGGGGTGGGACCACCTCCTCTGGAAGCACATTTGCTTTACGGGTGGAGAGGTGGGTACCAGTGAGAGGCTGTCGGGGAAATGCCGTGTGGAAGGGTGGGAATGGGCAGCTGCATGTAGACGTCCATCAGAGGAGAAGCGAAAAGGGCTTGGGTGGAGCTTTGGGGGACAGACATGCTGAAGGGGTGAAGGGTGAGTAGAGGGAGAAAACAGACTGCCTGCATCCCGGGCGAGTGCTTCCAGGAGGAAGGGGGGGTCAGGGGATGCACGATAGCGAGGGGGGTGTTCCGGGTGTCCATTCAGGGGACGGTTACCGTGCCCCATGCTGTGACCCAAGCTCCCAGTGAAAAACCTGGCTGTTATTGGGGGGGCGGGAGGAGGGTGAGTAGTGGTGTGGGGAAGGCAGTCGCCAGCTTGGAGCTTACCTGCAGAGGATTGGCCCCAGTTGGGACCACACTTTCCCCTTCAAGTGGCCAAGCAGAGAAACTCTGCACGAAGGGAGCTTTCGTAAAGGCCGTGTTCTCCTGAGGCAGAGGCCGCCGAGGAGGAGACAGAACCTGAGATTTGGATGCATCTCCCCGAGGGCTGGCTGAGGACACACAGGCAGGCACATCTGGCTTTGAAATCCAGCCTCCTGGGCGCCAGGCCGTCAGGACAACCATTGTCTCAGGAGAGACATAACATTGGCCGTCCCGGGCTACTTCCCGGCCCGGGCCCTCGCCACCTCAGTGGTGCCCGTGCGCCCACTCTCACCCGGTGCCTTCACTCTCTCTCCCCCAGATAAGTACGCGGTTCGCTTCATCCCCCACGAGAACGGCGTCCACACCATCGACGTCAAGTTCAACGGGAGCCACGTGGTCGGAAGTCCCTTCAAAGTGCGCGTCGGGGAGCCTGGACAGGCGGGGAACCCGGCCCTGGTGTCCGCCTACGGCGCAGGGCTCGAGGGGGGCGTCACAGGTAACACCCGCCTCCCCCTCTCTGTCTCCCAAGGGGACAGAGCCGGGTGGCAGCTTCCAGGCGGGGCCCCTGTCCCCAGGGACGCTGGAATGAGGTGCACTTCGGAGGCTTGCGAGCTCATGGCCGTGTGCTGTGCCCCCGCCGGCTTCCTCTGCCAAGTTCCCGGGCTGTGGGGCCAGAATGCTGACGAAGGGGGATACGGCCCAGCACCGTTCACTCTGAGGGTTCCTTTGCCCGCGCAGAGTTCATGATGCATGTAACGGGCCCCCTGGGCAGTCCCTCCCCATTCGTGCCCCTTGTGGTCCCCAGGCGCCCAGAAACGCTTTGATTGGCGGTAATGCCTGACCCGGTCTGTCTCCTCTTCGGATCCTCATGGAGGAGGAGGAAAGTCTGAAACAGTGGAGGAACTCTGAAGCTTTTGGACTTGCTATGATTTATTTCTAACCTTTGCTGCAGATGGAACACTTTTGATTGTGAAGAGCTTAGGCAGCGACAAGGTGTGTGTGTGTGTGTGTGTGTGTGTGTGTGTGTGTATATATATATATATATATATATATATATATATATATAATGCATAATAACCTGGCCACTCAGTGTCTATCCTATATAATAAAAGGCTAATATGCAAATTGTCCCCTTGACCAGGAGTTTGACCAGCAGGCAGTCCGGCCAACCGCCCATGTCCCCTCCCCCTGGCCAGGCTGGCCAGACCCCACCCATGCATGAATTCATGCACCGGGCCTCTAATATATATGTGTATACACACACACACACACACACACATTGGGATATATATATATATATATATATATATATATATATATCACACACACACACACATATACTGTGCTATACATATATATATCACACACACACACACACACAAAGTGGCCAGATTATTATGTGTTCAGCGATCACAATAATCTGGCCACTCAGTGTAGAGTGAAACTTCGGCCATCTCTCTGCGTCTCCTTCCTCCCTCCCTTGCGTTGTCTGTCAGGCTTCATTCTTGGTCACTTGGTTGCTTAGCTGCTGGTTCACCAGAAAGGTAGATACATACTGAGGTTTTGCTTTTATTTTACAGAAGCAATCTTAATGCACATGTTGTTGTACCGCTTGCTTTTTGCTCTTGGCATCCTAAAGAACTGTCCATGTTAAAACATACCCCTCGCCCTCCCCAGTAATGGCTGCAGTTGGTGTTCAGATGGTGACCCCAGAGGTGGGCATCGGGGGTGTCCAGTGTGTGCCCTTACGGAGAGGCAGGATGGGAGCGTGTCCAGCTATGCTTCTATGCAGGGAACGTCCAGGCATGGCTCTTGGGACACACTCTGGATGTGGGTGTGATTTGGGCCCCAGGAAGGCCGCTCGGTCCCAGTTTCTGGAATCCCTCGTATGTGGGCACTGCGCTTCGTGTCCCCCGATGGGGTGAGTGGGACAGAGCAGACCCGCCTCCCCACGGCGAGGGCATGGGTGGCCCTGGTTACTGGGGAGTGAGAGTCCTAAGTGGCCCAGGCGCCTGCTTAAGGGCAGGAGAGAGTTGGCCCAAGCTGATGTCCCATCTGGGACTCTGGCCAAACAGTGGCCTCAGCAGAACCACCCGTGGGGGTGGCACAGGTGCCCCTGGACGCCCCAGGCCCCTCTGGCTCCACACTGAACGCTGGTCCAGCAGCGTGTCCTTTGTGAAAGGCGTGGTATGGTTTCACCCTAAGCCGTCCATTTCACAGATGACCCGGAAGGTTGAGTCACTCCCCAAAGCTTACTTAGCGGCGGAGGCCAGAACGAACCAGTACTTTCCCCCAGATGTCCGGCTCTTCCAGGGGCAGAGACTGCACCTGGGCCCACTCAGCGGCGGTGGTGGTGGGGTCCTAAGCCGGCCCCCATCCTCCTCGCTGCCGCGGAATGTTTCCAGGCAGCAGTGGATGCATTTGGCCCCTGCAAGCCACCACCCACCATCGGAGCCCAGGTTGGGTCCTCCTGGTACTCGGAGCCACAGCAGGCCTTGGCCCAGGCCCCACAGCAGCCACTGAGGTCTCCTGCAGCCGCTGGCAGCCACCTCTGCCTCCTGCTGGGTCACACCTGCTGTGCCGGGGCCCGTGGGCTTCCTCTTGGCTGTTCACGGGCCCGCTCGGGAGCTCTGGTTTCAGGCTGTGTTTTGCGAGCGCTGGATGCCGCTGAGAGGAGCTGGTCTAGGGAGACTCCCGACCAGGCGGGAGAGGCACAGAGCACGCCTGTTCCAAACCCTGAGTAAATATTGCTCTTGTCCGGGGGAAGGCGTCTTGTTTTTCTAGCCCTCCTGCCCCCCAGCCTTTCCCCGCACCCCCTCCCAGGGTCACACAGCTGCAGTGTGCAGGGAATGAAAAGGTGACTGTGCTCGCCGCCCGCGGGCCTGGCAGCCTCACCTTCGGGACCAAGCAAACGTCCCTGTGCATTTACGGGTGGACTCGCTGTATCTTTTGGCTCGAACTTTACATGGCCCGTTCTGCAGGTTTGGGAGCGGGGCGTGGGAGGATTGGGGAGGGACTGGGCTGCAGAGGGTGGAGGAGCTGGGAGGTAGACCGAGCGGTCTGGGCTGTCTGGGCTGGGAGCGCCGTCTCCCGAGGAAATGCTCCAGGAACCCCCGTGTGCGGGAACGGAGAGCCCCTCCCCCCCTCGCCCGCCTTGAAGATGCTTTGCACACGCGTGACAGTCACAGGAGCTCAGCCGTGCGTGCGTGTGGGCTGCCGGGATGTTCAGGGTGCCCATGGTCAGCTGGAGGTGGTGGTGAGGGGGACGCCTGCATGTGGATCCTTTCTCCAGTCTTCTCTCCACTTCCTGTTGGGGTTTAAATCTCCTTTGTGCCATTTTCTAGCTGTGTGACTCGCGGAGCCTCCCCTTCCTTCCTACAAAATGGGAATGATGAGGGAGCCCCCAGACAGGCTGTCCCAGGTACCACTGGTCCTGACTCCTTATTTCCCCTTCCCACCGCGTCTTCCCTGCCCCCTGTCCTCGGCCTCACAGCCAGGAGGAGCTGAGTTTTCGGGAATGGAGCCGCTTGTTGAAAAGGGCGGGGCTTCTTCCCATTAGCCAGGCCTTCTCCAAGCTGAGTATCTCTCAGAGTCTTGCAGCTCCTTCCTAGGATGCTGCCTGAGGGGCTTCGAGGCTGCGCAGTTTAGATACGGTGTTGAAGTGGGGGGCGGGGTGCTGGGTGTGGGAGTGCTGGGACCAGAGCCTCCAGAGCTTCCAGAAACAGCTGGGTTGTGTTTGGGAGTTGCATGATAGCAGCTCCTTTGTTTTATTGATAACCAGAACAATCATTCTTTCTCTGGCCTAGGAGCTATAATTAAACCAAAATAGTTCCCAGCTGGGACTCGTCCAGGGCTCTGGAGAAAGCACAGCCCTGCCTGGGGCTGCTATGCCGGGGACGGCCCAGGGAGGGCACTGTGGCAGGCGCACAGCTGGTGCCTGGGCCCCCAAGTGGCCCTCACGGAGCAGCTCATCCCCTCTGGACTGGAAAGAGGCCTGGGGCGGGGTGGGGGTGGGGGTGGGGATGCTTCTGCTGGGCCCTGGGCTCAGGCGGGGATGCTGCCATCGCCATCGGTGGCGCTCCTGCCCAGCTTGCCTTCTGTTGTGCCCGTCTGTGCAGGAGACCCTCAGGGCCCTGGCAAGCGGTAGAGGGTCCTAGGGCTGCACCAGGGCATCCAAGGCAGCCACACTGTCCACCCAGTGGCCAAGAGCTGGGCCTGGGCTCGGAGCTGCGCAGACTGCTCAGATGCCCCTCTCGGGAGCTCTGACTGGCAGGGGCTGTCCTGTTGGCACCTGCACTGCCATGGGGCTCAGTGAGCCGCGGCTGCTGTGCTGGTCCGTTCCCGTTGCCAGTATTATTCGTGGCGGCAGATCCCGCGGGCTGCTTCGGTCTCCAGGGTGGAGTCTGGGTCAGGGAGCCTGAGAGGAAGGAGGAGGCGCTGACTCCCTGGCTTCTCGGAGTCACACAGGAGGCAGGGAAGGTCAGGGGCCCACGCCTCCCCTCGCCCTGGCGCAGAGCGGGGGCAGCACGTCAGGCTCACGGTGACCCTCGGACCTCCCGCCCATCGCCGCTCTCGTGCCCAGAGGAGAGGACAGGGTGTGCTGGTGGGCGAAATGTCAGCCCCACCCCTGCCTGCAGTTACCGGCCCCAGGGCCCGTGGTGCACTGTGCCAGGAGTTCAAAGCTGGTGGTGGTGGGTTCCCTACTTTGAGGGATCCTGTGTGTGCCTCTGCCACTGCTTCAGCACCCCTGGGAGCGCTCCCCAAACCCTACCCCACCATCCCTCCAAACCATCCACATGATATTTACTCCCACTTCCTTTCTCCCAGGGATCCAGTCTGAATTCTACATCAACACCACCAGGGCGGGGCCCGGCACGCTATCGGTCACCATCGAAGGCCCGTCCAAGGTTAAAATGGATTGCCAGGAAAGCCCAGAAGGGTATAAAGTCATGTACACCCCCATGGCCCCCGGAAACTACCTGATCGGCGTCAAATACGGCGGGCCCAACCACATCGTGGGCAGTCCCTTCAAGGCCAAGGTGACAGGTAACCAAATACCTTTGAAATTATACCCCTCCCCCCAATCCTTTGTCAAAATATCAACGGAGCTGCTCGATCGCAGAAACCGTGGATGATTTTAAATACGTTGAATCTACTTTGAATCCTGATTGTACGGAAGTGGTAGGGCCCTGTGTGGCTCAGTTGGTGGTCGATTCCCAATCAGGGCTCATACCCAGGTCGTAGATTCAATCCCCAGTTGGGCCACGTGCCAGAGGCAACTGATTAACTTATCTCTCCCTCTCACTCCTTTCCTCTCTCTGAAAATCAGTTTTAAAAAAGAAATGGTAGGACAGGTAGAGGGGGGTGCATGTTTGAAACTTGCAAAATAACTACCCTGTTTCCCCGAAAATAAGACAGTGTCTTATATTAATTTTTTCTCCCAAAGTTGTGCTAGGTCTTATTTTCAGGGGATGTCTTATCTTTCCATGCGCTAGGTCTCATTTTCCGAGGGCTTCTTATTTTCGGGGAAACACGGTAGGTAGAATGGGAGGGCAGAAGTTTAAAAAGGTTGTTAGGTGTATTCTGCCTCTCACAGAAAAAATAAATTTTACATATTTGAAATCTTATGTATTTGTTTAAATCAGAGTTTTAAAAAATCACTCCAATCAATTCACTTTAAAAATAATTAGAAGTCTTTATTAAACTTATAAAAATGTGCTTCCTTCAGAACACTGGGAAAAATACCAAACAGTAAAATCACCTCACAGCCTCCATCCAGGTAACCACCATAAGCCTTGTGGTAAATTCCTCCCACGTGTCTCTCTCTTTCTCCGTCCCCTGCTATATAAACAGCATAGGGTTCGTGCAGAAAAACTAAAGATTCAGACAGGAGAACCATCTTCCGTGCAGAGAGAATCCCTTGTGATATTTCATTTGTCCTTGCAGACTTCTACACTGCGTATCCCTGTAAGCTCTACAGTATAGAGTCCACACTGCTACACTGCAGTGTAAGTCTGCAGCGTGAGCTTACAGGGATACGCAGTGTAGTGTCTGTACTGCTGACACGCAGAGTGCTTTATGTAAATGGAAACCTATGGCTTCTACGGGGGGCACGTGGTTCTGTGGGAGGGGTCTACAGGCTGGAACCTAGGTAGTTGTGTTGGACATGACAAGGGGCGAAGTAAGAATACATTATGGGTGTGAGACGGGGAAGTGGTGGCTTTTGGATCAGATGTTGGGGTGCGGGGACACTTTCCTCCTCTGGCCGAGAGACCCTCTTGATCCGGTCATTCATGCCCTCCTCCCTCCCTCCCATGTCATTCACGCCCTCCTCCCTCCCTCCCATGTCTTAGGCCAGCGTCTGGTCAGCCCCGGCTTGGCCAATGAGACCTCGTCCATCCTGGTGGAGTCGGTGACCAGGTCCTCAACAGAGACCTGCTACAGCGCCATCCCCAAGGCATCCTCGGACGCCAGCAAGGTCACCTCCAAGGGGGCAGGGCTGTCGAAGGCCTTTGTGGGCCAGAAGAGCTCCTTCCTGGTGGACTGCAGCAAAGCCGGTAGGCAGCCTGGCCTGCTCCGGGGGGTGGGGGCGGCTGGGCACCCGCCTCCGCTTTGGTCTTCCCTGCTCCAGGCTGCAGTGCCCCGCTCCCGTGGAGCCCAGCCATGTGCAGGTCACCGTGTTCATTACCTTATTCTTACACTTTTCCTCTGATTTTTTTTTCTGCCCCTGATTGCTTCACACTTAATAGTAATTTGGACCTGGGGTATTTGTCCGGGTGTCAGTAGTGAATTGGCTGGGCTCTGGCGTCTAGCACATCTGGCCTGGAAACCTGGCTGGTTCCACCACTCATCCCTTCCTCCTCTCCTCCTTCCCTCCCTTCCTCTCTTCCTTCCCTAAATGCCGTGTGGCCTTGGGAAAAGCACTAAGTCTCTTTCTAAAAGTCAGTTTTCTCTTCTCTAACACAGGAAGAATAGTGCCTTCCATAAAGTTCTCATGAGAATAACAGAACAATTACACCTCCAGGGAGAGAGAGAGAGGCCTTATCCTGCGCCGAGGGCTTCCCAGAGCCCTCCTCCCGGCGAGGCTGGTGCCAGCGCTCCCCTGTTTACGGACGGGGAAGCTGAGACAGGGAGAGGTGGCGTTCCGTGTCCAAGGTCACCCGTCCAGGAAGTGGCAGGGCCGGGATTTGAACCCACAAGTGTTGGGCTCTATGAGGCGGCTCAGAATCCCACACTCCCCCCTCTCAGACCCCAACATCATCATAGGAGCTCAGCCGGTGGTGACTGGCACCGTTCCGTCGGCTCCCCTCTGGTGCTCTGCCGCCTGGGACTCGGCCTCTTGGTAACCACCTCCCTCTGCCGCTCAGGTTCCAACATGCTGCTGATCGGGGTCCACGGGCCCACCACGCCCTGCGAAGAGGTCTCCATGAAGCACGTGGGCAACCAGCAGTACAACGTCACCTACGTCGTGAAGGAGCGGGGGGAGTACGTCCTGGCCGTGAAGTGGGGGGAGGAGCACATCCCCGGCAGCCCCTTCCACATCACCGTGCCTTAGGTGCCTGTCGTCAGATCCCGGGAGGTGCCTCTGGTGGTTGCTTTTGTTGCTTGTTTGTAACTCGTTTTTTGTTTTTGTTTTTGTTTTTGTTTTGTTTTTTTTACACAAAGTCCTCCGGCTTGTGTGTGGGGGTCTGAAACCCCATCCCGAAAACATTGCCATTCTAAAGTGCCTTCAGAACGAAATCCTAGACTTGACTCCTTGGGGACGCGTTGGGGGACACTGGGGAAATGCAAGCTCGTATGGTGGGCTGGGCAACGCTGACCTCTGGCGGCTCAGATGGTCCCCTGCAGGCAGACCGAGAACACAGGCAAGGCTGGTGTTAGAAATGGCACCGGGTACCAGCTTAGGAAACCAGACAGGGATGAGGGGCAGGGGAAAAGAGGCTTCTCGCTTAGGTGATTGTTTAGGGAAGTGGATGGCTTACCACCAGCGTCCTCTCCTCCGGTGCCCACAGCACGTGAGAAAAGGCTGCTAACGTGGGCACGTTGTTTTGACCACTCGTTCCCACCCCACGCTGCTCTGTAGCCTTTTTACCACATGACAGCCGGCGGCCTGGAGGGCTCTCGGCCGCCTCTCCCTCACCGGCTGGTAATTGCCCTGCAAAGTCCGACCGTGTGACCATCTTGGCAGCCATGTGTCTGTTCTTGCTCTTAAAGTCTGGTCAGTCTTGGTCTGGAGGAAGGTCTGCAGCGGCCAGCAGCCCTTCCCCCACCCCCCACTTGCCAAAGATCCCTTTTTGTAACCAACGCACTAGCCCCTGTGCCTCACACACACTCCAGCCGCGTGCCCGTCATGAGCTCTCCCAGCACGCTCTCCGTGGCAGGGAGGGGTCCCCGTGTCAGCAGCAGTCTTCGCGCGACACAGCCCTCCACACCCAGCCCGGGCTGTCTCGGGGGCCACTTTTTCTGGAAAATAGTTATAGGTAGGAAAGAAGGAAGGTCCTGCCAACTTCTGGTCTGATCAGGGACCGTGGAGGGGGTGGACCGCAGCTCCTCGGTGCTCCTTCGCTGTTTGGCAAAAATAGCAAAAGCTGCGTGCCCGGTGGTGGCTGTGTCTTTGGCCCTGACCCCCTATCATCCAGACGGTGTTTGGAAAGCAACAGGCAGGTGCAAGAGTCTACAAACGGGGTGCAAGGCCTTGTGCCCCCCTTCCTGCACCCCTGCTTGGGACTAAAGCTAGAGCGTCGGGCTGGCTGGCTGCAGGGCCCGCCGTGGAGTGTGGTCAGGGCAGGCTGCGGCTGCCGTGCCTCTGTGGGCGGGCGGGGCCCAGGTGGGGGGCCTGCAGCGAGGGGCGGCAGCTGGGGCCAGTGTTGGCACACGCCCAACGTTCGAAACTGGAGCGGCCAGAAGCCTCAGGTGAAGGGACCACAGGCCTCGGAAACTGGGACAAGGAAGCGAAACTGGAATCAAATGCTGACTGTAAATTGTACCTTATAACTTATTAAATAAAACATTTGCTCCTTAAAGCGCAGTCTGGTCAATGGCCTGAGTCTGGCCTGCTCCTCCGATCGCTGGCCGGCAGCACACAGGGGAGCCGCTTGTCCTGACCAGGGGCCTGGCCGCCGCTGGCAGGGGGAGGCCCAGCTCCTCCCTGAGCCCCGGTGGGGATTCACCCAGACGGCCCGCCTGAGCGTGCGGGGCACCGGAAAGGGGGGGCCTGACCCCCACGCAGCTGCCTGGAGAGGTTTGCGGGGGCCTTGCCGTGAGGAAGAGCCCCACATAGGAAACCCACCGAGGTGGAGGCTGTGGTTTTAAAAAAGAGCGAGAAGAAAGCCTCTCCTACATATACAAGAAGTCCCCTTGGAGGGAATTTATTCAAACAGAAAAGTGTCACCTGCCCTCCTACGGCCTGTGGACAGACAGCAGGGCCCGCCCCTCTCGCTCTCTCCCTCCCGGCTCCTTCCCGCTGCAGATGTCCCCAGCTCCAGGCCTCCCCTCCCCTTACCGCAGTCTGGTGACACCGTTTTACAGCGACAGCACCAGCTCAGGGGCTGCGCTCTCAAAGTTCACTTGAGGCGGACCCTGGGTCCCCACCCGTTTGTCCTCCCTGGTTACACCTGCGGGAGCAGTTGCCATGGTGATGGGAAGTCCTAGCTGCCTCCCACCCCATCCCTCACCTCCACTGGAGTTGAGGGGTGAAAGGAAAGGTGGGGAGACAAGACTCTGGATCCTTCCCTCTGTCTCTTCCTGACACCCCTTTGTTGGTCAGGGTGGCGATTGGTTGGCCTCTGGTGGGTGGGAGGGAGGGAGGGGGTGTCCTGCCCCTTCTGGAGGGAGCAGCCTCGTCTGTGGGCCTGGACTCCCACAAGGCCTGTGGCCTGAGAGGGGTGCGGGCATTGCCCGGGGGTCTGGGCAGGCCACCGAAGGCCGAGTTTGTCCCCAGAGGAGCGCAAGGCCGGAGCCACTGGTTTCTATCCCTCGCCGGAGCCTGGCGGGCGTTCGTGGATCAGGTAGCAGGGTGGGCTTTGGCATCAGGCACCTTAGGCGTGAACTCTCAGAGGGCGCCGCCCTCGGCGGTTGGGGTCTGGTCACGTGGGGCTGTCTGCCTACACGGCTGGGCCTGGCGGGGCCCTGCCGGTTACTTCAAAGACCTCACGGGGCGGTCTGTGCACTTCCGGGCAGCAGCGAGCGCCACGGGCCAGCTCTTATCTGCACTTGGGCTGGCTGCTATGGAAACCGGCTGTTCTTTGTCCAAACACCTTGAAAACTGCACCTTAACCCTGGACGGGCCGAGGCCAGACCTTTTCGGGCTCCCTGGTCCCCTGGGCCCTTGGCTGCCAGGACCATCACTCTTCAGGGGCGAAGGAGGTGAGGCCTATGCCAGCCGCCCTGCAGAGATCCTCAACCCCGGTGGACCCTGCCCTGTCCCGCCCAGATGCCTGCCTCTTCCTCATCCCGTTTCCTCTGAAACCCAGGGCCTCGCTCATCAGCAACGCTGCCAAGAAGGAAACATTCAATTAACGTGTCTCTCCGATGCGCTTATAAACCACACGTCTAGTCTTAAGACTTCAAAGGGGCCTGGAAAGCCACATTTTGATGAGTTTGGTGTAAAAGGAATCCGGAGCATAGGGATTTAATTTCCCTTGAAAATTGCACAGCCTGAAAAATTAGCAAAACCATGGTTAATGGCAAAAATGAGTGCTCAATCCTGTCAATCCCCCAAGTTTGTATTTTGACATGGGGAACAAGATCGTTAATTTCAGTGCCCCTTGGCCTTCGTGGGGCGGGGATGAAAAGCAGGGGGTTCTGGGAAAGGAGTGGCATCGGTCCAGGTCTCCCTTAAGGTGGAGGGGAGGGGCTTTGGAATCAGAGGAGACCACTCATGAAAACTCCCCAGAACACATCTTGTTTAGCTCATTTGTTTGCTCCTCACAATAGCAAATCACAACTCTCAGAGGGAGTAAAAATGTCACATCGCTCAAGGCAAGCTGGAATTTGATCCCCCCCCCCCCTGGCTCTGTCCCAAGGATGCTGCCCAAACCCATGGTGGGAGAAATCTTTTTGAACAAAGGGATCCTTTTGCTTGTGATAAGGCTTTTGTCTGGACCCCTGAGCACACAGGGAACTAGCGGTTGTGCTAGGAATTTAGGGTGGCCACCCACACCCCTTCTCTCTTCCTCAGGAGTCCCAGCAGCGGGCGGAGATGGGGGATTTACAAGCCTGACTCACTCGGCTCCCAGCCAGGGGTGTTTCGCATGTTGGACTTGCTTATCTCCCCGGAAAAAGCTGAGACAGAAAGAATCCGTGAGCCTCTTACTGCCCACGTTACACCCTCTGCCATGCCCACCGCCTTCCCAGGGCACCAGACGCTTCTCCCTATTGGTGTGGACATTCTTAGGACAAAACTGGCAGGTGATCTCAGAGAAGGAAACCCTGGCAGAGGTGCCAAGCCCCGGAAATGCCAGCTTCCGGCCCAGCTACAAGCAGCCAGTGCACCTAGCAGCAGAAAAAGCCGGTGCCTGAGAAACGCTCAGAAAGCACGGGGTCGAATGCTGCAGGTTCACTTCTGGATCCCAGGCCCAGCTCTGCCGCCAGCCTGGTGGCTCCGTGCCCTCATCCATCCAATGGAAAAGGAATGGGAAACTTACAGTCTAAGGCACATGTGTCAAACACAAGGCCCACGGGCCAAATCCGTCCCGCCAGGCCTTGCAATGTGGCCCGCACCGCGCTGTCATCACTGCACTCCGCTGCGTTTCCATCACAATGACAGTTTATGACTGTTCAGTAAACCATTCGGCCCGAGATTTAGGCTGGATTTTAGATTTTGGCCCCTTCTCTGATTGAGTTTGACACCCCTAGTCTAAGGTAAGGTGACCAGACGTCCTGCTTTTGGAGGGACGGTCCCAATTTTTAACAATTTGTTCCGCGTCACGTTTTTAAAAAGTCCTGATTTAAACATCGGGACTTTTTTAAAACGCCGCGGGACGCAAGACAAATTGTTAAAAATTGGGACTTCTGGCCACCTTAGTCTAAGGCACATGTGTCAAACACAAGGCCCGCGGGCCAAATCTGTCCCGCCAGGCCTTGCAGTGTGGCCCGCACCGCGCTGTCATCACTGCACTCCACTGCGTTTCCATCACAATGACAGTTTATGACTGTTCAGTAAACCATTTGGCCCGCGATTTTGGCTGGATTTTAGATTTTGGCCCCTTCTCTGATTGAGTTCGACACCCCTAGTCTAAGGTCAACCTCTAGAAAGATCCTACCATCCCACCACACATACCCCCACTGGCTGGGCAAACCACTCCCCATCCAGAGCCGCTGGGAGAGGGGCTGCCTGAGTATCGGGGAGACTCAGCTCCCCAAGACAGAGTGGAAGGGGGGCCCCAGGAGGGGTGGGGGCTTGTAGGGAAGCCATTTAGCACGGCGGTTACAAGCATGGGCCCTGCCCCAGCCTCCAGCAGATCGCTGACCCTCACAGAAAACAGCGCCTGGTTCTCCCCAGTAAACCGGGCAATGGGACTGACGGCTCCGTGGAGTGTCTGAGGATGGAGACAAAGGCAGGTGTGTGAAGAGCACAGCGTCCGTCCTGTACGTGGTCAGGTCCCAAAATCACAACTCCGCATGGACGGGGCCTGAGAGGGGTGTCCCCACCGAGAGCTTAACCCCGGAGGGGCTGTGAGGGACAGAGGGCTGCGTCCTGGAGGCCGGCGACAGCCCCAGGCTGGGGTTGGGGTGCAGCCTTATCCGTGAGCCCCCGCCAATGACAGAACTGCAGGAGGGTGCCCCAGGCTCCCTGGTGCCCCAGGTTCAGCTCCTGTTTCCTCAGCACAGGCGGGGGCCAGAGACAGGCCTGGGGCGGACCCCTCCGCTTCCCAGGGGTTGTTGCGTGGGCTTCACATGGGTTAGCAAAGAAAATCATCGTGGCTAATAACATTAACACTAGGCACTCAGGATTGTCTTTATTTTACGAGGGAGTTTGCAGGAGCCTGACATCACCCGGGCGGTAACCACCGAGGTTGTGTGTGATAACACCCGGGGGCCTAGCTGTGGGAGGCGGCCATGAACTGCAGCAGGGTCTGCACAGGGTGGGGCCCAGCATCTGAAGGCGCAGCTCTCCCTGGGGTATGGGGGCTGTCCTTGGGCCCGTTGGAAGGCAGCACTTTAGGGGCGCTCCTCTGCTCCCTCCACTCCCCTCCCCTCCTGGGGAGCCTGGCCATCCTGCAGGGGAGCCGGTGGACCCCTGCCTGCTCTGTCTGGTTGTCCTCCTGGTGGGCAGTCGTTGCCATGGTGACCGCCAGGGGTCGCCTTGGACACGCAAATTGCTGCACGGAGGGCAGCTACTGGGGCCGAAGGCGCAAGGTCACCCAAGCCCAGAGGAGGGGACACCCACTTCTGCCTTCAGTCTGGACCTCTGGCACCTAGACTTACCATCCTGGGGGTGGGGGCAGTCTGGGTCAGGGAGGCTTCTAGAGTTCAGAGGTCGGACCCTGCCCCCAGGTCCTGCCTCCCCTCAGCCCCGCAATACTGACTTTCTCCCTCCGTCCTTCCCTGTCCACCCAGCTGCCACCGAGCTAAGGTGAAAGCCCAGCTCATCCTGAGCCTTTTTCTAAGCACCTGCCGAGTGCCAGGCAATATTCCCTGGAGGTACGCACGCGGCGTAGAGGAAGGCGGGCACAGAGGAGCCAGCTCCCCAAGGCGAGGCGTTTTGTGGTTTTGTTCACTCGCAGCTCCTGGCACACAGAAGGCCTTCCGTCTGCAAAGAAGAGTGCTCATGGCCCGATTTTTAAAGCCTGGATTATAACGGTGTTTGCACAATTAATTAGTGACCACTCACATGCTCCAGAGGAGGCACACAGACCCAGGTTGTCCCGTTTAACCAGCTGGCTCTCGGTTTCCCAAACTTCCTCAGAGCCCTCATTGTTTCTGGGGACAGTCCGTGCAGCTGTGTCCTTTGTGCCTTTCAGAGGTGAGGCCCGCTCTGTAAGTCTCCTCCCACTCTGCCTGGCTCACTCCTGTCCATAGTTCAGGTCTCAAAGACGCTTCCTCCAGGAAGCCTGCCCTGACCACCACCTCCCCTTCCCCGCCTCCCCTTCCACCCACGGGGTTCTGAGTCTCTCTCCCCTTCTGGACTGTGAAGGCCTGAGGACAGGGAGCCTGCGGACTCGGTCCCTCCTCATTTACCTCTGGTACCTGGCTCTGTGCCTGCCACAGGCTCAAAAGCAAAGGAATGTTTGTTGAAGGAACAGATGAGAGCTCAGCCTGCAGAGTGAAAAGGCGAATGTTGCCTCCTCCCTGGCTTTCCCCCTGGCTTTCAGGGGGAGGGAGCAGGTGCTGCAGAGTCCTGGTGGGGTTCCTCTGCTCCACCCTGCCGGTGCCTCTCTCATGGTGCTTGCCACACTCCATGGTAGAGTTTTGTGTTTGGAATATATGACATGGGTTTTGGAGCCAATCCCAGAGTGAGCATTTAATGTCGCTGAGCTCAGTTTCCTCATCTGGAAAAGTGAGTTAAGAGGCCTGGCAGCGAATTGCTGTGAGGATTCAGTGAAATCCCTCAGGAAAACCCCAGCTCAGGGCCTGGCATGGAGGTACCACCACATACCAACCACATGCCCTGGAGCATGCACATCCTCTCCCTCAGCCTCCATTTCCCCATCTGAAAAGGAGATTCTGAAAGCCCCATAATCGAGGGGCGAATTAAAGCATATGGCGCACAGCGGGTGCCAGGCAGGTACCTGCTAGACAGCCGCTGACAGGCATGGAGGGCTGCTCTGTGTCAGGCCCTGCCCACGCTGTGACACGCTGGCCTAATGCCATCCTCTCAATGCTAAGGGTGCTTTTCGCGATCATCTGATTGTGCCGATGAGGCCACGCAGCTGTCGAATGGCAGAGCTGTGTCTAGGAGTTGGCATCCAGAGTTGCCATGGCAACCCCCAGCCCCAGCCCCATGTCCAGAGCATCCTTTAGGACAGGGGTGTCGAACTCAATCAGAGAAGGGGCCAAAATCTAAAATCCAGCCTAAATCGTGGGCCGAATGGTTTACTGAACAGTCATAAATTGTCATTGTGATGGAAACGCAGCGGAGTGCAGTGATGACAGCACGGTGTGGGCCACATTGCAAGGCCTGGCGGGACGGATTTGGCCCGAGGGCCTTCTGTTTGACACATGTGCTTTAGGAGGAGACCAGGCCTCTGTTTGGACCCCCTTGGATGCCTGGTGGACAGCAGGTGTACACTGAGGTTTGCTAAATGGAATCGAGGCAATGGCACCCCCTGCATCTCCCCAAGACCCCTGAGCCCTGAATCCCTCCGGGGCAAGCACCTGGGCGGGTGGTGGTGGCTTCCCTCCCTTTTCCAGCCCGGTCTCTCCTACAGCCTACCAACAGGCCCGTCCTCCCTGCCCTCTGCCCCTCCCCTCCGGCAGGACCTTAGCAACCCAGCCCTCATTGGCTGCACGTATCCTTGGAGACAAGACACCAACAGTGCAAACACAGGCCAGAGAACTGCGGGCAGAATGTTTCCGACCTCGCTGCCACCCCCCTCCCTGGCATGAAGGACCTGCTCACCGCCCAGGGCCAAGCCTGCTGGAAGGAGCGCATCAGGAAGGAGACTGTCGCCCGCGCCACCTGGACCGTCACCCATGGCCACAAGTACGCCAAGGAGAGGTCCCGGCCCGGGAAGCGGCCCCAGCAGGCCGTCTTCCACCCAGCCCTGGGAGGGGGGTCCCTGCCTGCCCCCGGCTCCCCTGACGGAAGGACCGGAAGGACCGGAAGGACCGGACTGCCAGAGACGGAGAGGGTCGGAGCCCAGCCGCCCGGGGGAATGGGAGACCAGGAGGCCCAAAGAGCAGCGCGGGCGCCCGCAGGCCAGACCAAACCGGAGACCTTAGAAATGAGGCCGGTGCCTCTGCACACCCTGCAGCTGCTCTTCCACGGTGTCTCCCACGACGGCCAGGGCCGGGCCTCGTACCTCCGGGAGCGGAGCCGGCAGAAGCCCGCAGACAAGTTTCAGTACCCCATCTTGTCCTCCTGGGAGTACGGCTGGCACCTGGGTAAGGAAAGGCCTCTGCAGGCAGCCTGCCCTCCCCCTGCCTCTCCCCAGCCTCGGGCTTCATCACCCCTCGCTCACCAGCTCACCCTCCTGGCTCCCTCTCTCTGGGCGGCAGGCACCCTCTCTCACCCAGGCCTTTGGTGTGTCTGCCTGAAATGTTCCTCCTGCCCCTCCCTCTGCCGGCTAACTTCCGTATGTCACCACCTCTGGGAAGCCTTCTGAGAGTCCTCCAGGCAGCCTTTTGAGTCTGCAAACGCCCCAGGCCCGCTGTGTCACCATTGCTTGAATAGGCATCTGGTCTGGTGAGGACTTCGTAGGGAACTGTGTTAATGCCCTCCCAGTTCCCAGTTCCCAGCTTGGGGCTGGTACTCAGTGACATTGGAACGCATGATCAAATGAATAAATATATAGCCTAGGGAAGGAGGGCTCCGTTGGAATCAGGAAGTGTGAGTACAAGTCTTGGCTATAATACCGCTTCCAAGTTGTGTGAGCTCCAGCAAGAATCTGGACTTTCTCAGGCCTCAGTTTCCACATCTGAAAAATGGGAATAACACAGCATTTGCCTTCCTGCGTCACAGAGTTTTGGGGAAATCAGGTGGGAAACACAGTGAACAGGAATTATCTTCACAAAAGCCCCAGGAGGTGGGTAGGACAGACATTCATTCATTGAACACGTGATCTCGTTCGGAATCCCAGCCCTGCCCCAAGTGCTCAGAAGAGTGGCATAGTTTGAAATTAGGATGTCTGGGTTTGAATTCTGGTTCGTTCATTCATTCATTCCTTCATTCATTCCTGAGCACCTGCTATGTGCCAGGACTTTTTGTCCCTTGACCACTGCAGACAACAAGACAGGGTCCCGGCAACAGATGTGTCCCTACTACAGAGCAGAGCTTTTTAATCTTGTTAAAACACAGGTTCTTATCTGGCAGGCAAGGACTGGATGGATGAGATTCTGCATTTCTGAATAGCTCCCCAGTGGCGCTGATGCTGCAGGTCCGTGGACCATGCATGAGAGTCAGGCTCTAAAAAGAGAGAAACCAGGAGAAGGAGCTGGAGGCGGAGGAGCTATGGTAGACAGGGAGGTCAGGAAGGCCCGCCGGGGAGGGGGCATTTGAGCAGCATCCTGAGTCCTATCTCCCATCCGGTTCTTCTGAACACAGCCCCCACAGAGCGAGTCTCCCTTTAGGGCCCTACGGGTCCTCCCTGTTCCCCCTCCTGCCTGGCCCACCATCCTTGCCCCCTGCCCCTTAGGCCGCTGCCAGGCCTGCGGCCACCAGATGGAGCAAATGTAAACACAGGCTGCCCAGTCAGTCAGAGTTGCAGGAGAACAATTTCTTAGCACAGGTATGTTCCGAATACTGCATGGGCTACTCTGACCCTGAAGATCACTTCTTCTTCATCTGAAACGCAAACGCACCTGGGCTTCCCGTGACCCCGACATGGGAGCCGGGAAGCTGATTCTGACTCTGGAACCGCCTGGGTGCCAGGGCCATGCTGGGCTCAGGGCAGACAGGAGCCTTGCCTCCACAGGGGTTGGGCTTAAGCTCACAGTTGCTCAGAAACCTCGGGTAAGCTCTGGCCTCGTGGCCCTAACAGTGAGTAACCCAGCCGGTGCAGGGGCCAGATGGAGAAGAGATGACAGACCCTCTGCCGACCCCTTCACCAGCCTCCCCACACAGTGACAGTCAGAGCTGTGTCACCAGGGAGAGCAAAGAGCCTGGGAAACGGGGGTTAAAGGCATTGAACCCAGGGCCAAGGGGGTCAGCCCCAGTGCTCTGTACACAGAGAAAGCAGCAGTCTAGTGCCTGGCACAAGGTAAGTGCTCAACAAATTAATGTAGTTGTAAAATATAATTCGTTTTTAATATTGTTTTTAGAGAGAGAGGAAGGTAGAGGGATAGAGAGAGAGAAACACTGATGAGATGTTATCATTATGATATTATTATTATTATTATTATTATTATTTAAACAGGCAGGTTTTGCAGCCTATGGGCATTGGGGGCGGTGGTCCAGCCTTGGGCAGATCCTGGAGGTGCTCACCAGGGAGCACTGGCCAGTGGGGTGCCTCTAGACTGGGGAGCAATGTGATGAGGGGTGAGTGAGTGTGGGGTAGGGATGGGGATAAAGTAGGTAAGTAACAATTGGGATGGCCTGTCGAAACCGGCTTGGCTCAGTGGTAGAGCGTCGGCCTGCGGACTGAAAGGTCCCGGGTTCGATTCCGGTCAAGGGCATGTACCTTGGTTGTGGGCACATCCCCGGTAGGGAGTGTGCAAGAGGCAGCTGATGGATGTTTCTCTCTCATCAATGTTTCTAGCTCTCTATCCCTCTCTCTTCCTCTCTGTAAAAAAAAAAAAAAATCAATAAAATATATTTAAAAAAAACAAAACAAAACAAAAAAACATTGGGATGGCCTGCAAGCCGTCCATCAGGCAGTCCTGGCACTTGAGCCAAAGCAGGGTCTGCAGGTGGCCATGCTGGGCCAGGCGTGCCCGTTGCTCCTAGGGAGGAGCGGGGTCCTGGGAGAGGCAGCGGCGGCTGCGAGCTGCGCGGAGGCCTGACCTCAGCCCAGGGCAGGGGCAGCAGAGGGTGCCTGCCGGCCCGGGGGCCTCTGGGCTGGGCGAGGGCCGGCCGGAGGCGTGTGCCCAGCTCAGCCGGGCCTCTCTGTGTTCCAGGGGATGTTGTGAAGAACTCCAGGACTTCGATATATGCCAAGTGCCAGTCCATCGCAACCACCTTTCAGAGCAAAAACGGCGTCTTCTATTTCCCCCAGCGAACAGACCAGCTGATGTGAACTCCGCGGGGTTCTGAAGTGGCTCCTTTCTGTGCCCTCGTCCAGCTGGACCCCGCGGCGGGGAGATGCTGCGCCCCCTGCCGAGCACGATGGCTAGTGCTGCCCCAGGACTCACATCCGCCCCGGGACTCACTGCAGCTCCTCACGGAGCCCCCACCGCCACCCCCAGCCTGGGCCGCCACAGGGTCAACCCCGAGACCCGAGTGAGTGGCCCGACCCAGCCAGACCCCCCCCCCTCGGTGCACAGGACGGCGCTCCCACCGCCGGAGCCACACCGGCCAGGGCTGTGTGGGCATCCGGTCTGAACTGCAAAACCGCTCAGCGCCGCCGAGGTAGTGCGAAAAGCAGTGCGGACAGACCTTAACTAAGTTCCGATAAAACTTTATTTAAAAAAAACTGGTGGTGGGCTAGCTTTGGCCATAGTAGTAGTTGGCTGAACCCGAGTTTAAATGAACTATATTATTAAAATTAATTTTACTTTTTTGTGTGTGTGTTGTTTCTTTATTTTAAAGGAACTACTAGAAAACTATAAATTGGCTCATGCGGGATCCCTATTGGATCTAAGCACTTTGCAAACCCTGAGGGATATTTTGTTTGCCCGGGGAGAAGTATGTGTGTGTGTGTGTGTGTGTGTGTGTGTGTGTGTGTGTGTGTGTGTGTGAGTGACTGTGTGCATGTGTGTGCGTGTGTGCGCGCGCATGTGTGTGTGTGTGTGCGCGCGCGCGCATAGGGGTGATGTGTGAACTCCAGTGATAACCTAACCAGAGCCTGTGGCTCCTTTGCTTGGTTTTCTGAGAGGGAAGCCCAAGGGCAGACTGGCTGGCAGCTGCTTTCAGGGGGTGTTTGAACCTGAACCCGCTCTAGGCTCATCCTTTCACTAAAGGGCAGTTACCCAAAATGCCACCAGGTGGTGCTGTCCGCCTGCCGGGCATGGTGGTTGGACCGGGGAACCGGCATTCTCCGCTGGGCTCTGTCTCCTCTCTGCCGGGTAGCCTTGGACTTCCATGTCCTCGGCTGTGACATGGGGTGATACTGGACCGTGAAAAGATGTGCTTTGGAGGCAGGCTGACCTGATCTAACTCCTGCCTGCACTAGGGTCTCAGGCACCTTTGACTTCATGAATCCCTTCTTATATTACAAAAGGTAATCAGAGCTATATTTCACATGGAGCTGGTGCGGCTTAGTGGTGGAGTGTTGATCCGTGAACCAAGAGGTCCCCGAGTGCCTGGGTTTCGGGCGTGATCCCCATTAGGGAAGATGCAGGAGTCAGCCGATAGGTGTTTCTCTCTCTCTATCCCTCTACCTTCCTCTCTCTCTAAAAACAATATTAAAAATGAATCCTATTTTACAATTACATTAATTAAAAGAAAATATATTAATACTACACATTAACATTTTTCTTCAACCTAAAGTTTTATTTTTTTTCCTTCTTATTCTCAAAGAAATCAAACCTCTTCCTTGGCCCTAAAAGTCTCACGGGCCCTGGACCCTCCGCCTATGATGCCTCACAGAGGAGTCGCCTGGGCTCCCCTCACCGGCTATGTGACCGTGGGCAAGTTGTTTACCTTCTCTGGGCCTCAGTTTCCCCATCCATAAAATGGAGACAACTAACTCTATCTTTTCAGTGCTGTGGTTGGAATTTAGTGAGAGTGTATACCGCTGTGCCTTCTTAGAACACAGCCTGGCACAGAGCAAGCCTTGGCAAATGGCAGTTGTTACTATTATCATTATTACCATCTTCAAAGATATTTTCAGCTCCAGCTTCTATGAAACTATTAAAAATTCTCAAGCATGCCGAAATCAGTTTGGCTCAAAGGTTCAATTCTGGTGGGAGATGTGCAGAAGGCAGCTGGTCGATATTTCTCTCTTATCGATGTTTCTGGCTCTCTATCCCTCTCCCTTCCTTTCTGTAAAAAATCAATAAAATATATATATTTTTAAAAATCTCAAGCAGAAATCTCAAAATAACTAAGTCAGGAAAATGAAATGAAACACCCAGGGTATTTGATAAGAGAAATACGAGTTTCCTGAAGCAGAGAGGGTCAGGAGGAGTGTTTACAAATGACCAATACATTTCCTCCTGCCATCAGGGAACTCACAGAGGTAGGAACCTGGGCTAGCTCCAATCAGCCCGAACCTGGGTCCCCTGGGGGATACGTGCCAGCTGGGCCGACCCTGGGAAAGGTGTGTGTGTGTGTGTGTGTGTGTGTGTGTGTGTACACACGTCCTTGTTTCCTTGAAATTCCCTTAGTGTCCCTTTATTTCAGTAGCTTCTCCAATTTCTAAGGTTTGGAGCTGCTGGGGCCCAGGGCCTGAGGCCCAGAGTGACCCCCTCTCCTTCAAGATGTGACTGCGGCCAAGACTCTGACCTCCGCCTTCAGGGCCTCCCGGTGGCAGCTCTGAGGGGGACACGCGGCAGCGGTGCAGGTGTGACCCCCTGCCCCGCGCTGCCCTCCCACACGCCCACCTGGCTGGGGAGAGGGATGCGGGTGGCACTTCCTCTCCTGGTGTGGAGCTGCCTTCGCTTCCCGCTCCAACCCAAGGGACAGGAGCTGCTCCTTCACCCTCACCCCCATCCCCACAGGGACGGTGAAGGGCGCGGGCGGGGGAGGCAGGAAAGGGGTGCTGGTGAGGAAGAGAAAATAACAAGGACTGGAAGTAGGGGCGTCTCCATTTCTCGGGGCTCACTTGCCCAAATGCTTGCTGAGCTGAGTGATGAAGTGTGTGGGGAAAACTCATTCCCAATCACTAAACGAGATCCACATGCCTCCAAACTCAAAGCGGCCCAGCCTTCCACGGAGCAAGTCCTGCTCATGCAAAGCAGCCTCCACCTGCGGAGGGCTGACTCGATGTCAGGCTCCTGGCGTTCTACCTGCGTTATCTTATCTAAACGTCACTTGTGAGGCTGGTGCTCGGGGGCCCCACTGGGGCCAAGGACACGGAAGGTAAGTGGCCTGCTCCATGTCCCGCGGCCCGGATGGCTCCAAAGTGAGCTGGCCTCCACCTGCTGGGCCTCTTCTTGCCCTCAGAGTGCGTTTCAAATCTGGTCCTCGGTGAACAACTCAGGAAAGAAAGCCTGGCCTGCGGCCACGGGGGCTTGTTAAGGCTCCCGGGCAGGTGCAGACCCTCCTGGGCAGGTGCAGGCCTCCTGAGACGGACTCGGGGCGGGGCTGGGGGTTCCCGTGGCAACAGGCGCGTAGTTTCAAACCCTCCGAACCAAGCTGACGCCGAGAGAGGGTCTAGGGCCAGGCGGGCCCCCCAAAGGGCCATGGGACCGTCCAGGCAGGTGACCCAGGGCAACAGGCGGGTGAGGGGAGAGGCTGCAGCTGCTTCAGGCTGTGGCCAGTGAGAAACGCCACTCTGTGCCCCCCTCCCCCACCCCCGTGCCCAGCAGTTTGCCCGGACTGAGAGATGGCAGATGCTGTGGCTCCTGTAACCTGCTGTGTGCAGGGACACAGGGACAGAGGGATGGCTAGTCACCGAGGAGGCCGCAGGGTGGTGGGGCCAGGTCAGGGCCTCGGGCACCCTCTCTTAGGGTCTGGTCCGCTTTCCCTGCTCCCCTTCCCCCATCACCACCATCACACCCACCAGCACAGGACTCCCGTCCCAGCCCGGCTGTGACGCCAGCCCATGGGCACAAGGACGCTCTTGAGCTCGTTTGTGAAGTGCCGGCCTGACCGTTTGGACCTCGGAAACTGCACGTGTTCTGGGGCGGCCCCGCTCAGAAGAGGGGGCGACAGAAGCCTGGCAGCCTCACCACCCCCCTGCCTGCGCCCGCGCGGCCTCTGAGGTTAGTCGCACGTTTGGAGAAACGGTTTTCCCCATGTAAGCAGAGCCTTTTGATTTCATTCCCTCGGATGTTACCTAATTTCAAAAACCAAGCTTGTGGTCCGTTTTCTTATACGAAAAGCCGCATCGTCCCTAATACGTTCGGGGAAATAAGCAGAGTGGGACCACGCCAATAGTGTGCATTCTCTGTATTTTCAAGCTTACACAGGTGCTCATTGTGTACAGGCTGGCAGAATGCATAGCTGGGAAGAGGGGTTGCTTCGGAGACAGGAGGGAGGGGGGGGTGGAGGGATGGGGGCGGCATCCTTTGTGCCTGTGTTTCCTCTGGTGCTGCCCGTGCAGGCAGCCATGTCCTGTGCTGCCTGAACCAGGAAGTGATGTGAGGAAAACAGCAAAGCCAGCAAGGGCGGCCGCCGGTCAGGGCGCAGGTGGCCTGGGCCCTGCCGCTGGGGCCCCTGCAGCTCTTTGGCTAGAGAAACGGGATGAAATCCTCGCGTCTCTGCGGGTCACCTGGGCCTCTGATCCACTGGTCCCCCACGGAGCGCCAGCAGTGGCCTGGGTGCCAATGCAATGCGGTGAATGTGACCGGGGGATGCAGCCGACATGGGGCCGGGACACTGGGATGGGATGGGACAGGGCACGCGGGCACAGGGAGGAGGCGGCCAGGTGGGACGAAGGGGAGAGTCTGACATGACGCCCCTGATATAGAGACCTTCGCGGTGTCCAGACCCTCTGAGCTCTCTCCAAATTGGGGGGGGAGAGGGAGGAGAACAAGGGTGGCCTGTGGTCAGAATGACATTTCGAAGGAGGACACTGGCGGTCCCGGGGCTGGCTGAGTTGGAGGATGATTCAGAGGCAGGAAGGTCAGGAGGGAGAAGCCTTCATCCTTCATCCCGGTGAGATGTGATGGTGGCCGACCTCAGACAAGGGGCCAGATCCCCCAAACAGTGAACTGCCCGAATCCTGGGGTGCCGTGGGGGCCTAGGCATTTCTGGTCATTTCTGGTGGCACAGGCTCCCTCGTGAGGCTAGAAGCAGATCATCTTCCTCCTGCGGCCGCTTCTCCGGGGCCAGGCTGGGCAGCGGCCGAGCTGGCGACAGGACTCTGGTTCAGGGTGTGAAAACCCTTCTTTTGGCTGCACAAGCCCCGCTTCCTCCTGGGCAGTTCAGGGGAGGCACCAGCCATGGGGCTAATGGAAGCGTCTCCTCTCAGTTCGGGTCAAGTTGGATTAAATCCAAGTTGGACAATGAGGGCAGCGGGGCCAGTCTTGTTTCCTGGCCGCAGGGAGCAGTTTGCGCTGTGAGAGCTGTTTGTTTAGAGGCAGGAAGCGGTTAATAAAGCGGTGCCCTGGCATTAGAAGCGGCGGGCCCTGGTTCTCCTCCGGTAAGAGAAAGATCTTTTCCTGCTGGTGGAGTCCTTTGAATATTGTAGTTTGAATTCAACTGGAAAGTGGTCACTGACCTCCAGGGCCTGTGGGGAGGAAGGGGAGATGCACTTGAGAATGAGGAGGCACTCTGACGTTCGTGATGAGCAAATTCAGGCTTTGGAGAGAAGGTGGAATGCCCACCGTCACCCCACAGAGCACACCCTGCTGAGCATCACACCAGGCTGCTCAGTCAACTTCAGAGGTCAAACCAAGGTCCACGTGTGACATCTGAAGTTGGCTGAGCAGCCTGGACCTGGCATGCGGTTCTCTAAGTCCACCCCTGGACCAGCTCCGTTAGAAGCCTGGGCAGGCGCTCAAATCACAGAGCCACAGGCATTGAGACTCAAGGTCCCATGGCCCAATGCTAGGTCTCTAGTAGTGGCCTCAGTGATGACACCAACCCGTCTGCCCAGGACAGTCAGTGGCTTAGAAAGACAAGGGGGCAGCCCTACCTCCTCTTCAGTTAACCTATATGCTTTCTGGAAGTCAAAGACGCTGTTGGACTTGGGTACCACGGAGTTGACCATCTCTCGTCCTCTCAGCACAATCCTACGGAAGAGGAGGGAAGACAGTCTTGTTAGTAATCCACCGCTGACATCTGAGGTCAAAGCAGGTCCATGTTTGACATCTGACATTGACTGAGCAGCCTGGACCTGCCATGTGGTGCTCAGAGTCCACCCTGGGCTTAGCCTGTGACCTCAGGATAGTGCCAGAGACTGGGAAAGAGGATGAGCTCCTCCGGGGCCCTGTGGGCACCAGGACAGTGTCTCCCTGTGTGGACAGGTAGCCCTGGAGGTAGCATACATGGACACTACACAGCAGTACCGTGCATTCTAAGATTATAATTTCCTTTGCCATTATTTCTCACTTTCCCTGATTTGATGATGGGGAAAAGGGCTGGCTTGCCTTCAATACTCCCTACGCTTCCATGTTGACCAAGAGAGAGCAGGCTGTACTCAATAAAGAGGCAGGAGAATTAAGGCAGAATTTGCATGGTTCGGTTTTCACTGGAATTATTTGTACACTTATTTTCGACTTATGGCAAATGATGCTGGCTTCTTACCTTGGTATTCTGACATTTCCTTTAAAATTATTATTTTTTCAGTAAGATACTAATGTATTTAAAGACAAATATGGAGAAAACCAATGGGTACATGGTAGTTAACTAAGTTTTGGAAACATGGATGCTAATGGGTACCAAGTGGGGGGATACAGTTGGGGTCTGCGTGGCCCCGACAGACCGACGAAGACTGACAAGAGGAGTCCAGCTGCGGGCTCACAACCATCCACCGAGCGCTCCCTGACTCCGAGGGGCTGACTGTGCTGGCGAACACCGTAACCTGGTTAACTCTGAACTCCACCCACAAGTAAAGGCTTCACGGGCAGCTGGAGATTCCCTACAGCACATGTGTCAAACACAAGGCCCGCGGGCCAAATCTGTCCCGCCAGGCCTTGCAATGTGGCCTGCACCGCGCTGTCATCACTGCACTCCGCTGCGTTTCCATCACAATGACAGTTTATGACTGTTCAGTAAACCATTCGGCCCGCGATTTAGGCTGGATTTTAGATTTTGGCCCCTTCTCTGATTGAGTTCGACACCCCTACACAGCCACCTTCCCAACCCGGAGGGTCAGAAAGGACACAGGGAAGGCTCCCCTTTTCTGACTTCTACGCATAGGTTCGTACACAGGTGGGCAGCCAGGTCCTGCTAAGCTCTTCCAAGGCAGGCCCTGCGCCTGGGAGGTGTCCAAAGAACACAGAACAAAGACTGGCATTGAGTCCAAAACAAAAACATTTATATGCCTTTTTAGAAACCACAAAAGATCCATGCTGTTAAGGAAAACATAGATTTGACGTGGAGTGGCGAACATACAATACAGTATACAGGTGGTATGCACCTGAAACCTCCATACTTTTATTAGCCAGCGTCACCCCAATAAATTTAATAAAAAGGAAAGTATCACACGTCATCTGCCATCCTTTGGCATTCATGTGTGTAACACTGGAGTCCCAGGGAACACCCGTGTTTAACCTGTTCCCACCGCCCTAATCTGCTGTGACCTTGTCTGTTCTTCTGCTTCAACATTTCCCATCACCTCCCTCACATTTGCTGGGAGAAGATTGGGGTCACAGAAGGGACTTGATGTGCCCAACTGGCATGTCCCCTGCTGGCAGCCCCTCAAAACGGAGGGAGGTGCAGGGAGCTCAGTCTCCCGGGGCCTCCACCTTGCCTCTGCTCCCCCCCTTAGAGGGCTGCTTCCGCCTTCCAGGGCGGGGGTGACAACTTCTGCGCTGGACACACCAGCCCTGAGAGCTCCCAGAGGAACCAAGGAGGTCATGGGGTGGAAACGAAAGCCAGACCTCAAAACGGGAGAAGTGAGAACAATCTCGGACTCGCAGGTGGCCATCGCATGCTTTCTCCGTGGCAGGATAGGCCCTGGGAACGGAAGCCAGCGTGGGGCCCGGGCTCCGAGGGGATTCCCTGCCTGCGGTCTCTGCTATGGGAGGTGGGCCATGAGCATTCACAGGCTCCAGGCACTCTCACTGCCTCCCTCCGCCGTAAGGAGCAAAGGTGAAGGCTGACGGAACAGCCCCAAGGAGATTTTACACATACAAGGGCATGCAGTTATTTCAATGCATGCGTTTTCATTTAAGGATGTGCGGCAGGAGCTTTAGAAGTGAAAACACTTCCTTGCTCTAACTGCTCTCATGTCATGAGTTTCGCCTTAAGGAAATCATAACTATATGCATAAAGTACATAAAGAATCAGAAATGTTTAAATAACTGACCCTGAATAATATGATAACCCATAATCCTAATGCCTAATGACAAGGGACTGGATGAGAAAACTGGGACATGTCTTTGTGATGGAATAATTAACAGCAACGAATGCACTGGGCGCTTATATGGCAGGCTTTGTGTTATAAGATTTGTATGTGCTGCTTCCCTTAATTATCACCCTGTGTCCACGAATGAGGTACTCCTCTAATCTCCATGTACAGGTGAGAAAACAGAGGCACAAGTCTCTTAGTCACGAACTTAAGTGGTAGAGTGAGGGTTGGAACCCAGCCGTTTGACACGGAAGCCCACGCCTGCCACTGCCGAACTACGGTGCCCAGCCATGCCGTTTGTGGGCCTCTCTCTAGGTGGAGAGGCCTGAAATGGGCTGCTGCTCTCCAAGCCAAATGCCTCGTCTGACCAGAGGGGGGCGCCTCTCCTAACGCATAGGAAGCACCGGCCTGGCTAGCAGTTGGTTCGGCAGCTGGCTCCCACCTGTCATATGCACAGTCGGTGCTGCTCCTGACAGTAGTGTCCTCTTCATCCCCGATCAGCCACACGAACTGGCTGTCGGTCCTCAGGCGGATGCTGCTCCAGGCCTTCTTGGGGACGTAGTTGCAGCCGGCATTGAAGTCCCCCATGAAGATGAAGTTCTGAAAGACATGATATGGGGCATCAGTCACCGGATGGGCTTTATTGCCAAACTCCATCACTCATGCTCAGGAAATGACGGCATAAACTGTGTCTCTCCCAAATTTGAGTTTTGAAGTCCTGAGCCCAGGATCTTAGCAGGTGACCTATTTGGAGAGAGGACCTTTAAAGAGGCAATTAAGTAAAAAATGAGATTATATGGGTGGGCCCTAATCCAGTAGGACCCGAGTCCGCACAGAAAGAGAAGATTAGAAAGGAAGAGGCCGAGGGAGGAGCCAACCTGCTGCCACCTTGATCTTGATCCTCTAGCCTCCCTGACATGTTTGTGCCGTTTGAGCCACCCAGTCTTTGGTGCTCGGCTATGGCAGCCCTGGCAAACGCACACAGGGTCTTCCTGAATTCTTGTTGCTTTTTACAAGAAGAGGCCACAGTTTGAAACCGAGTCACAGAGGGACCGTACGCCCAGAGGGAGGAGAGAGCAAGCTACTTCCAGAGTCAGAGGGGAAAAGTGTGAAAAGGGCACCCACCCCCCCCCCACACACACACACACAGGAGCCCCAGGACGTCCATCGTTAGAATCCAGACACCATAGTGGGAGGTCAACCTTCACGGAGAGACCCACAGGGAGAGGGATGAGGTCTCCAGGGAGCACCCAGTCTGCTAACCATGCAAGTGAGCCAGCGTGGAGGGACTCGTCCAGCCCTGAGCCAGCCTTCGAGACTGAAATCCCAGCTGATGTCTGACAGGGCCGCCCCAGACAAGGCAGGAGCCAGAACCACTGAGCCAGGCTGCGGCTGGGTCCCTGATCCCCATGAGATCATAAATAATGGATTGCCATTAATATATATCTATAGATGAAGTTGAGTCACAGTTTTGATGAGTGTGTGACAGGCAGGTGTGTACAAGGGAGGGTGTTCTTTACAGGGAGGGGGTGTTTGCTGCAGCTGCTCCCTCCTGCTCTGAGTCACCCTGTCTGTATAATCCATGCAGGGCGAGGGGGGGCGGGCGGTGAGAGAAGGCTGCTAATTGATTCCCTCGCATCTTTTCTCTCGGGCTCCAACATATGAATGAAGCAACGCCTTTTGTTCCCCAGCAGGAAAGATGAAGGTGGGTGGTGTATCTGACAGCCTGGGCACAGCCCTCTCCCTGCTGTTGTCCTGGAGTTGGGAATTGATTCCCATGGAGATCTTCCCATGGGGGAAGTGAGAAGAGCCTCAGGTCGCCAACAGGAACACGCTATCTGGGGTGTGCTTTTCCGTGGAGGGCTCTTGGGACAGGATTCAACCTTCCCCAATCCTGAGGAAGTGCCAGATTTCCTTGTCTGTGCCATTGTTTGGGGCTGCTGCTGACTTCGGAGTTTTCTTCAAACACGTCTTATTTTGACCTCCGATCATGGTTTTCCCTGTGACTGAAGGGCACAGTTGAGGACAGGATGTCATCCTTAACCCTAGTGACTGCCAGCTTCTATTAATAAAGGCACGGTTCACGGAGCGTTCTCTGTGCGCCAAATCCAGCATTAAGTGTTTTGTGAAGTTTCGTTTCAACCTCACAAACACTCGGAGGTGGAAGGACCTTTAGCTCCTGCGGAATCAGGATAGAGGGCCTGCTCTACACCACTCCGCTGGGAGGTTCAAGGGATGAAACCAAGAACTGAACCCCAATCTGCCTCACGAATTTCTCCTCTTGTTCATTTCGGGGCCAGTACCCAACACTTCACAGATGCTCAATTCATTCTTGTTGAATGAGTGAGTCTTTCTCTTGACCTGCTCTTTACAAGGAAGCAATGGAAGACACCCCTGTGTTCTCCATGCCCAGCGCTGGGCCACACCTGACTCATTTGCACTTCTAGCAAATGAGGAGGAGGACGGGAGGAGGAGGACGAGAGGAGGAGGAGGATGGGAGCAATACAGTCACATCTGACAGGAGGAAAGGAGAATGGAGAAGAGCCCCCTCGAGCACTTTCATGGTTGCCAAGCTCTTCCCCAGACCTCACAGCCACAGGGGTGGCATCCCGGTTTCCCAGGTGAGGAAATCATTGAGGCCAACGGGATGGTAGGTGAATGGTCCTGCTGTGAGAATGGCAGCCCTCCTTCCCTCAGTCCATGAGGTCGGGGTGGAGCTGACACAGATTTGGCCGGTGAGAGCCTCTCAGCCCCCTGGTCACAGTGATGGGCTCAGGGGTGGACATGTGACCCAATCAGAGCCAATAAGACTCCCTCCCAGGTATTTGCTGCATTGTGGGAGAGGACATTTGTCATTTGGTCTAGAAGCTACTGGTGGCTGTTTTGCCGTCTCAGAGGGGAGCCAGCCTGAGCTGGAGGCCCCCCCAGAGGAAGGGGGGGCCAAGGTGGACAGAGACAAGCCAAGCCCTGGTTCCTCTGCCGGAGCCCTGGACCAGCTGTGCCTGAGCCACTCCTGGACATCTTAGTTACAAGAACCAAGAAGTGGCTTCTGCTAGTTTGAGATTCTGTCACTTGCACCTGGAAGACTTCGGACCTCTGTGGGTCACTGTTCTCACCTGCAAAGTGAGGATGGTAAAAATAGTGACCTCGTGGGGTCACTGGGAGGATGCTGTATACTCGTCCCTGTCCAGCCACAGCACTGGGCCAGCACCAGCTGGTCCCTCCCTGAGCATTCACAGCCTTTGTGAGGGGAGCGGGTGTCGGGGGAACAGGTGTGAGGGGAGCGGGTGTGGGGGGAACAGGTGTGAGGGGAGCGGGTGTGGGGGGAACAGGTGTGAGGGGAGCAGGTGTGAGGGGGAGCGGGTGTGGAGGGGAGCGGGTGTGAGGGAGCAGGTGTGAGCCCCAAGACCCACGCAGGCGGCACCCAGGCAGATGGAGCCAGAAGGACATCTAGGGCTGAGGAAGGGCCCACATGGGGGCTCCGAAGGGGTGGTCACCCTCCAGGGAGTCACTCATCCCTCTCCTGGACCAGACCCTGCCCCTGCCAGAGGGGAATGCAGCACACAGGAGGGTCTCACCTCCGTCTTCCACCGGCGTTTCACATCCCTGTAGACGTCGGCCAGCTCATCAATCTCTTTCACGGAGGCCTCGGGGGTGGTGTGCAGGGGGACGATCACGAAGTCCTTGACGGCTGGGGAGCAGGAAGGAGGCGGGGGTCAGCACTTCCCGGCCAGGTCCCAGGGCAGGGCAGAGGGAAGCGGCTGTCCCCCCCCCACCCCAGGAGGCACCACCCTGGGCCCCTCTTCCAGGGGGGCCAGCCTGAGGCTGAGAGGTGCTGGATCTTAGGGTCACAAGGCGGCTGCTTTCTGGACATGAGAGCCTCTTTCCTCCCACTCGCCCTGCGTGGCTAAGAAAAAGCTGGGAGACCGTGTTCCTTGCTGGCACGGTGGGTGTTTCCACTTTGCCATTTAAAAAAAAACAACACTGTATTTTCTGTTGTTAACAAATAATAAGGTTGGCTTTTGTACTAAGAAGTTTTTTTTCTAATGAAAAAACATCGAAGCACGTCAGTTTATACACCCTTTGCAATCAGGAAAAAAAAAAAAAAAAACCTCAAAAATGTTATTTAAAAAATGAAGTGGTTGTTTGGGAAGTGTCTAAAAACCGGCCCCCACCAGGAGGCACTGAGAGGCCCCAGCGAGGGCTGTGGGCGGCCTCGGAACCTGCCTGGCCCACTTGCTCACAGCGCTGCTGTGCTCTGGCTGCCTCCTCGCCTAGTCCTCCAGCTTCCCCTCATTCCTGCTTGGGAGCTGGGTGCTGTTGGGTGGTCACACGGTGGGGAGCCAGGACCTGGAGCCCCATCTCCCACTCTCCTCCTCACTCCTCCACTGCACCCCCATCCTCTTTGTGGCTCCCCTGTGTACCCCAAGCCCTTCCCCACCTCTGAACACGTGTGCTCACTCTGCCCTCCCTCTACCATCTGCCAGTCCCCTCTGACTGATTTCTGCAGGTCACAGCCTAATGTCACTTCCCGGGCCTTCCCTGGCCCCCACCCCATCGAAGGTGGGCCCTCACCCTGCTAGGCAATACGTCTCGCTCACTTCCCTCATGCTCTGAACTTCCTGGCTTTACTTCCATTCTGGCCACTGGAACCAGGGCTGTGAGGGCAGGCTTACCTGTCCCCTCACCCTCTTGGCTCCAGTATCTAGCACTGTGCCTGGCACGTTGGAGGTGCTCAAAATGTTTGTTGATGGACTGACTGGCTGGCTGACTGACTAACTGACTGACTGAATGAATGAATGAATGAATTAATTAATTAAAAGATGTATGAACAGCTAGCTCCTTCATGTTTAACCCCAGATAGAGAGGACATAAGGAGCTTTTCTCGAATAAGAGAGAAAACTAAATAGGACATGGCTGAGGTGCCATCCCAAGGAGGGAGAAAGGGGTAGAGAAGAGTGGAAGTTGGAAGCTCAGTAAGACAGGTTTGTTAGCAATTCACAAAGGACTCCTTGGGAGAAAATTCAATCAGCAAAGGGGTGTGGGGATGCTCTGAACACTGCTCATTCAGCTAAATGTGAATCGTGTGCGTGAGAAAGGATTATTGTACATGCTCTCTCAATAGCCCCCACTTCCTTCTCTCTCCTTCCTGGGAATTCCCTCCCCACTCTCCCATGACTGTCAGCACTCTGCCTCTGAGGCCATTGACCCAGGGCAGTACTAGTTCAGGGTGTTTACATTTGTAGCTATAGGTGTGCACACTTGCAGCTCTGCATGTGTTTGTTTGGTTATTACCTGTCTCCCCTACTAAAGTATAACTTCACGAGAGCAGAGACCTTGTCTGGCGCCTGGGACAGTGCCTGGCACATATAGGTATGGAACATATATTTGCTTCTCTGCAGCTCCAAATGGAAAACCAAATGTATTCTTGACTTCACTTGAGTGTCACAACAGTTAGGCCTGTTGCCCATTTGCTCTGGGAAGATCATGGGCAAGAGAGGTGTGTGGGTCTCACCGGTTAGGGGTGACTGGAACCAGACCACAAAAGGCTCCCTGGAAAATACATCTGTGTCTCCATCCTGAAGATCATGGTAGAGGTATCTTTCCTTCACGGTCACTAGCTTTTCCCTAGAAGAGAAAAGAGAAGTCCACCCAGCTGAGTCAGCTGTCTTCTTACTTCTCTCAAGAAGTAATTGTCTAGGTTCCCATGGCTTCACTAGCCTCCCAAGTGGGCTCCAGAGCTGAAAAGGATCTTTACCTTGAGAACAAGGCTCAGTCAACTCTTCTCAATGGCCAGGGTCCTTTGGGAGGCAAAGAGCTGAGCAATACTAAGTATCTGTGGCACCCACAGTTAATGTTCAGACTTAAAACAAATTATTAGCACAGTGTTTCCCGAACTTTTCTCATGATGAGAATCATCTGGTGGAGTTGTTAAAATACAGATTCCTGAATCCCAACTAAGAAGTGCTAAACTAGAATTTTTGGGAACATATAGGTAAAATTATATACTTATAATTATATACTTATAAAATTATATACTTAACTAGTGATCTAAGACTAGAAGTTGTGGGAACATATAGGTAAAATTGTATACTTACAATGTCTTAGAGCACTAGTAAGTATACAATTTTACCTATATGTTCCCAAAAATTCTAGTTTAGCACTTCTTAGTTGGGATTCAGCAATCCGTAGTTTAACAACTCCACCAGGTGATTCTCATCATGAGAGAAGTTTGGGAAACACTGTACTAATAGGAAGAAGGTGAGAATATGAAGTTCTGGAGTCAGCTGTGCTGGGCAACTCAGGTTTCCGTCCCTGGACCAGGACTTGATTACAAAGAAGAAAGAAATCTTGAACCCTTGACCAAGCAACCACTGAGTTAACCAACACATTAGGTGTTAGGAACCTGCTCGTGTTTTCTAGTTTGAAGAATTAATACTTTGCACCAGTCCCAGTTTCGACGGCAATTACTTTTAGTGATATTGAGAACTGGTTAGAGATCAAAATTTCATTTTGAAGAGAAGATATGCATTTTGATTAAATTCATAGCCGTCGTGTATACATGAACCATAGTTCCAGGAAGCATAGATGATACTTACTTGTAGATAAAGGCATACTGTTCTTTATATGTATTTCTTCCGAGCCGAGAGCTAATCACACAGTTGTATGTTGTGGCTCTTGAATTTCTAGAAAACAAAGATTTTACATTGAGTCTTAAAAAAAGAAAATCATTTCCTTATTGCAGAGATTCCCCTCTCTCCAACCTGCCTCCATATCTCCAAAGGAGTCTAATAAGAAGGGCCATCATTGGCTGGAAATGTAACATCTGCCAGGATCTTTATTTCTAGTCCTTATAGGTTGATACCACTGTTACCCCATTTTTATAGTTTGTAAGCACAAAGCTGGGATTTGAACCCAGGTCCTCCCGAATCTGTATGTTTTGGCCTGTACCTGTAAGAGACCACTGAGACCATAGGAGCTTCAGGCCCGAATCAGCCCAAACCCCACTCTGGGCCATGGCTGGGGCTGCAGCTCATCCTCCCCGTTAGAGCAACCTTTTCTGGTCACCTCTCCACACACCACTCCTGAGCATTTATTGTGTGCATGGTTCTTACTCACATTTTCTTTGGACACTCTTTCCTGCTCTGAAAACGCCCAGGCATTTTCTAACAAGCCCAGAACTATAATTTCAAACCAGCTGTTGTTTATGTTCTGGGAGCTGAGGATACAGCCATGAAGTCCCATTGACCCTAACCTTCACCTTCACAGAGAAACCCAGTTCTCAGTTTGTTTGCCAAACCTGCTGATCACTCCACCCTAGAGAGCCTGACCCGATGTTACTCCCTCTGGCTGCAGAGAAATCTAGGGCATGCCTAGCCCCAGGCATGGTCTCAGGTTCATTTGGAAAAAAGCAGAAGGGACCTCTGTAAGGTGACCAGATGTCCTGCTTTTGACGGGACAGTTCGATTTTTAACAATTTGTCCTGTGTCCCGCGGCGTTTTTTTTTTTTGGAAAGATTCTTTTAAATCTTTTGGACTTTTTTTTTAAATGCCACGGGACGGGGGACAAATTGTTAAAAATTGGAACTGTCCCGTCAAAAGCAGGACATCTGGTCACCTTAGGGGCCAAGTTAGACCCTACAGTAACCACTAGTAGCAATTTGAAGCATATCCTTCCAGTCTTTCTTCTATGCCCATGCAAATTCAAACATACTCTTATTTCTCTATAATGTGATATGATTAATAAACTGGGTTGCTCCACCTACAATTCTGAACTTGTTCTGTTCAGTTGCAGCCATCTTTCCATGCTGGCCTGTTTAGATCTAACCTGTTCTGCAATAAATATGCTGTGTAACATCCCATCTGTGGTCATTTCGTATTTCCTACTGACACCTGATCTTTCTTTAGAATAGCACTTCTCAGCTCAGCCTCTTGTCTGTTTCTTTCATTTCTCTCACTGTCCTGGCTCCTCATCTGTTTCCCTTATTTTGTTGTCTCCTATTCAAGCCAGCTGATTGAAGGTTCTTAGAACCGTGGCTAACAGAGATGGAAGCTCAGGCCACATTGGCCACATGTACTGGTTTGGTTGGTGGTCAGAGTGAGTGCTTGCTCTATTGCTAAGTCAGTTTCCTGGGGCTTTGCAGGTGCCCTGGCACTTGACCTTGAACCCATAGAGGGTCTGGGGTCCCATCTTTACCCATTCAGCCTCTCCATCAGTGTGGGGCAGATCTGGTTGGTGCTGTCCTTGATTTCCATCAGGAGTATGATGTCACAGCGTTTGATGACCTGCAGAGAGAGAATCCCCAAGGGGTTGAGGGCACTTACTACACATAATAAAAATCCTTTTGGGGGGCACTTACTATGTTTCAAGTAGCAAATTGGGTGCATTGTTAAATTAATTAAATTCTTGCCTAAAATAAATGAAGGGCTCCCAGAGGGAGGTGCTGTTACCGTGCCCATCATAAAGACAGGAGCCTGAGGCTCCGGAGAGGTGAGGAAAGCATCCAGAGTCACCCAGCCAGAGGCCAAGGCAGAATGTGAGCCTGGGCAATCCAAATCCACACCCAACTTCCCACCTCTCAGCTTTGCTTGAATAATGACTATAGTAATAATATTTATTAAGCCCTTAGTCAATGAAAAGTACCAGGCTAATACTGAGGTATAACCACCATGATGATAGCTATAAGACCTGACATTATTGTGAGCCTACGCTGAGCCTCACCAACTCGATGAATGACTTTCCCTCAGGGCCATGCAGAAGGGGACCAGCTCAGAGGCCTGAGTGGCGAGCTGAAAGGCACAGCCCGCAGAGGTGGTCAGCCAGGATTTGAACTTCGGTCGGTGTGACTAAAAGGCCACCATGCCAACCTGTTAAAACACAGCCCTGCCCTGGAAGATGGGTGGTCCAGTGAGGAGGACAAATGGAAACAACTAGCTCCCATGGGAGGGATATGACATTTGGACTAAACAAGTCCCAGCTGTAGGAATGTTGAGGAATAATTAATTCCTTCTGCCCAGACACCAAGGAGGAGAGGTCATTGGAAGGCCCTGAAAGGGGAGAAGGAGCTTAGAGGGTAAAGAATGCAGGAGAAGTTCCTTTCCCACACGATTTCTCCATTATATTATTTACAAAAGTGGCAGCAAAATGACTAGCCAATGGGTTCAAAGTATGGACTCTGAGTCAGATGGCCTTGGGTTCATGTCTCTTTTTTTAAGAATATATTTTTATTGATTTCAGAGAGGAAGAGAGAGGGAGAGAGACATGGAAACATCAATAAGAGAGACTCATTCACCAGTTGCCTCATGCATTCCCCACACTGGGGATCCAGCCTACAACCCGGGCATATGCTCAGACCAGAAATCAAACCGTGACCTCCTGGTTCATAAGTCAATGCTCGACCACTGAGCCACACTGGCTGTGTCTTAGATTCATGCCTTGACTCTGTCACCCATCAGCTGTGTAACCTTGAACAAGCCACCTAAGCTTCCTGAATGCCAGCCTTTTTACCTGGGATTCAGTGACTTAGTGGATATAAAATTCTGTCTAGTCCGCGGCACAGAACAGATGCTCAGCAAACAATGGCCATATTTATCATACAGTTTTCATCTTTTTTCCCCCCCAAACCTAATATTACATTGTGTTTCCCCCATAATCATTCAAATTCATTCATGACACATTTTTTTCTGCCCCAACTTCAGGTGAGAAAAATATATTTCCCCGGGCTCCATTTCCTTAAGAGGAGTACCTGAGGAGGAGGGTCCCTGGAAGGCCTTCCTGTCCCATACCCAGTGAGACTCTCCTGACTGTTCACAGAGGGCGGGGGGAGGGGCAGTGCATGGCTAGTGGTGAGGGAATCCCTGCAGGCGGTGTCATGAGTGAGCCTGGGAAGCGGGGAAGGGGCAGTCTGGAGAAAAACCTGGGGCAGACGGCAGACTCTGAAAGCCTCTTTCACGCCCCTAATCGGGGAGCAGCCAGCATAGTGGGGAAGAGCTCGGGAAGGGTCCGTCAGGCCTCAGTTCTGCTCCATGACCTTGGGCAACACGCTTCACCTCTCTGAACGCCAGTTGCTCATCTGTCAAAGGGGTTGTCAGGATGCACATGAAGGGCCCAGGACAGTCAGCACTCCTAAACTAAGTGATCGGGTGCTGTAAGCTCTGTGAAGTGCTCCCCCAACATCCACCATCTCACTCCCAGTGTCTCGGAGCGTCTGGCACATGGTCTGCCTTCAATGAGTATTTGTTGGATGGACAAGCTCGACCCTTGAAGGACACAAACGGACGACGCCACAGGCAGGGGGAGCCTTTCCTGGGCAGGATTTGGCACCTGGAGAATTGCCCGTGGTGCCGGCCAACAAACCCAGGAGGGAGAAGGCAGCCTCCCTCACCCCCAACCTTCCCAGCAAAGGCCGTAACAACTACAGCATGGTGGAGCTGGGCTCATCTCTGACGGGATGAATTCAGTGTGGAAACGGGGAAAAGGCATTTCCACATACGTGGTTGGATTTGGACCTGGTCCTTCTCCTTACTAGCTATGGAAGCCTGAATAAGTCACTTCACCATTTTGAGTCTCAATAATAAAGTGAGGACAACGCTGCCTACGTCACGGTATTAAATAAGACATAAAGTGCCTGGCCTATGCTCAGACAAGGGCCCCTGGACGTATTACTGTCCCAGGAGCCTGGGATGTGAGTCTCACGGTCAGTGCTGCAGGTGGCTCTGTTTTCCGGTGGCCTCTGTTTACGGGTGACTTTGCGATAATGGAGAAGGTCGGGGCCTTGACAAAGACCTCAGACATGCGTGGTGCCATGTCTGTCCTGCCCACCCGCCAGCCCTCTAGGTCACGGCGGCTTAAGGGAGATGCTGACGGTAGGGCCCCCTCCGTGGAATCACCAAAGAACAGCCTGTGGAGACATTTCCCGGGTGGAATAGTGAGGAGGGTGACAGGACTTCAGCAGGTATTCTGAATGGGCCCCTCCCCACGAGGAAGCAGGGAAATTGTTTCTTCACGTGCCAGAGTTTCCAGCTGAGCCGGGGAGTCAGGGTTCTCATAGGCTTGGCATGGCTGTCCTGGCTAAAAACCAACATCTGCAAGGCCTTGGGTACCATCCAAAGGGCAAGGAAGAGCAGGTCTGAAAGGAGGGTCTGAGCTAGGACAGAGTGTGCTCATCATTGCAATCCACTTTGCCTAATGACAGAGTGGCAGCTCCTGTTGGGGATCACCCGCCTTGTTGCCTCCCTCACCTTGACGTTGCTCAGCCTCACTGCCCTCCAGGTTGTGTAAGGCCCATGTTCCTGAAAGGCCATGGAGGCTCCGGGAGCGGAAGGGACTTCCCCAGCTCACTTAACCTGCTGCCAGGTGGGATCCGAACCCAAGCCCCTGGCTTTCCCACTATAGCACTGTGCCCCCGGAGGTTTCCAAAGTGCTAACACCCGGTCAGAGTTCTGGGAAAGTTTTCAGCAGCCATTCCCCCCTCACTTCCACTCTCTCTGAAAAGAATGAGAAAACATATCCTCAGCCCTAGCCAGATTGGCTCAATGGATAGAGCGTTGGCCTGTGGACTAAAGGGTCCCAGGTTTTATTCCTGGTCAGGGCACATCCCCGGGTTGCAAGCTCGATCAATGATTCTCATGTAGGAGGCAGCCAATCAATGATTCTCTCTCATTGTTGATGTTTCTATCTCTCTCTCCCTCCCTCATCCTTCCTCTCTGAAATCAATATATACATTCTCAGGTGAGGATTAACAAAATTTTTTTTTTTTAAATTAGCCTGTGGGGTAAAGAGAGTCAACGACTCCAGAGAAGTGTGGGCAGAGTTCCCAGGAATTGGTTATATTATCCAAGAAAAGTCTTATCTAAGTGGAGAAAAAGACTAGAATTGGGAGTGGGGGAAAGGATGATGGGGTGGGAGCAGGGAAAGAGGAGGAAAGGAAGAAGGGGAGGGGGGAGAAAAAAAGAAGAAAGAGGGGGAAAAAAAAGGAAAAAAAGGAAGGAGAGAAGGAGGAAAGGAGGAAAGGAAGGCAGAAAGCAAATAAAATTCTGTGCTGCAGGGATGGTTAAAAGACCGGCTGGCTGGGACCAGCTCCCCACCCGCCCACAGGCTGTACCATATCACTTCACCTTTCATTGTTCATCATCTCTACGGGGGGAAGGTACCCTCCTTTCTAAGGGTTATTAAGTGAAATCTTGTACTTAGAGAGCTGGCACACATTTGATAAATGGTGACAAGAATTATAGTAGTGCCCACCCTCACCTGAGCTTACTGGGAGCCAAGCATTGCTTTAGGAGCTCTATATTTATCAGCTAATGTGCTCTTCAAAACAGTCCCCCATGGCCCTGACCGGGTAGCTCAGTTGGTTAGAGCATCATCCTGATATGTCAAAGTTGTGGGTTTAATCCCAGGTCTGGGCACATTTAAAAATCAACCAATGAATGCATAAATGAGTGAAACAACAAATCAATGTTTCTCTCTCTCTCTCTCTCTCTCTCTCTCTCTCTCTCTCTCTCTCTCTCTCTCTCTCTCTCTCTCTCTCTCTCTCTCTCTTCCCCGTTAATAAATACTTAAAACAACAACACAGTCCTGTAGAGAGGTGATAATGACACAGAGAAGTGAAGTGACCATTAGAATTACTGCTGTTGTTACTGTTATAAAATTTCAAGCCAGCTGCTACCTTCGCCCAAGGAACTAACTAACTTCGAGTCTGAGTCTCTTCAAGTCTGAAAGCAGTGGACAGGGTCCAGAGATCCTTCCCACTGAAAGGGGCTCACCTTCACAATGATGTCCATGACCTTCTGGTTCTCCCTCTTGCTCTCCCCGAAGGACCTGATGTTGAAGGAGCAGATCCTGAGGGCGAGGGCGCCATTGGTGGCGAGGAGGAGGAGAAGCAGGGCAGCCGGCGGCCGAGGCATCCTGGCGCTGCTCCTGGGCTCGGGCTGGGTGGAGGACGGCAGTGTCCTGAGCGCAGCAGTGAGTGGAGTCCCAGCAAGTCTTCGTCTTCAGGCCACCTCCTCGCCCTCCGCAGACTTATAAAGCCCGCAGACAACAGGAATGACCGGATTCCTGGCTGCTGCTTTCACTTCTCTGAGGAACTGAAGATCATGGGTTTCATTCCCTCAGGAAATGAAGGAAATGGGCTAATCTTTTAGGATCCCCTGTTGCTGTCAGCCTGGCTAGGAAGTTGGCCTGCCTCATGTAGGCGCATCCCCTGCAAAGTCACTTGTATCTCTGGCAGGGACAGTCCTGCCATCCGGGAGCCAGCTGTGGCATCTGGTTCTCTCTTGTGTGGTGGCAGAAGGCCTTGAGCCTTTTCCTGAAAGCTAACAAACTTAGAAGTGGTGCACCCCAGAGGGCATCTGGGGTGATGGAGCTTTGTGGGGGAAGTGGGGGGGGGGGCAGGAGACAGTGAGGCAGGGGCAGGAGGACATTCTGCTGTTTTCCACCATCGCTGGGATTTGGCAGCCAGCTGTCCCTTGAAGACACACCCAGGCTCTGATTCTGTAACCACGCTGATGGGTGGAATCAAGGTCAAGGCGAGTTTGAATGAGATAATTTTTAAAGGCTGTTTTCCTGTGTACACTTGAACACACCACATGCTAGCAGTGTGCAGCCAGGGCGAGAAAACCCTGGCCGGCTAGCAGGGGTCAGGGAAATGTCCTTGCAGGACGAAGAGCCAGTTAAAGCCCCCAGAGGGATTCATGACTCAAACCGATGTTATCTTAAAACCTGTGAGAGTCATGTGGCCCCAAGAAAGACGGTTTTGCAAGAATTGGGGGACTTCCACTCCAGTAAAATTGATTCTTAGAGATTTTGGGCAGGAAGATCCGAAGATCTGCAACTCATAAGAAATATCAAGTTCAGTCAAGTTATAAACCCAGGTGAGATTTCCAGACTTTGGCAAAGAGATTCCTTCTGTGAAGAAGGCAGATGAGCATGACTTGACACCAGCATTGGGATCTCTGGACCACCCCCCTCTTGAAGTGATGGGCGTGTGGTCGTAGCCCAGGGGATGTGTGTATAATGCCAGCATACATCCAGTCAGCATCCTGGCCAAAATCTCTGGCCAGGGACACCCAGGCATTCTAAGGAGATAGCCCCAAATAGTACATGGAAGGATGTAAGGTTTTTCCTGAGCTGAATCCCCCATTATCTACGGTCCAGACCTGGGGTCTGGGTGAATCTCTGGTAAGTGAAGCTCTGGCCAATGGGGTGGTGATTGTCGGCCTTGGCAAATGGCATCTCCCAGCTGGAGGAATTAAGCGAGGCACATGTTTTTTATGTCTTTTGAGAAGGAATGTGTATATAGCTAGTATTTTATAAACTTGTAATATTTTGGCCTATTAAATTGATAATTTTTTAATGCCAACATAAAATGTGCAATTGCTGGAGAGGTGGGCATCAACTTAGATTTGTGACTTTAATTTGTTGCAGTTCTGGAACATTTATAAAAATTTTAGGTTGAGGCCTGGTAGCTCAGTTGGTTAGAGCATCGATCCAGTATACCAAGGTTTAGGGTTCAATCCATGGTCCAGGCTTATTCAGGCCTTAAACAATGACCACATATTTAACTGGAAAACAAATCTCTCCCTCTCCCTCTGTCTCCTCCCCCCCACACACACACACACTAAAATCAAGCAATAAATTTTTTTTTTTTAATGTTAGGTTAACAGTGTTTTATTTTTTTATTTTTTTAAAAAAATATATATTTTATTGATTTTGTACAGAGATGAAGGGAGAGAGATAGAGAGTTAGAAACATCGATGAGAGAGAGTCATCAATCACCTGCCTCTTGCACACCCCTTACTGGGGATGTGCCCGTAACCAAGGTACATGCTCTTGACTGGAATTGAACCCGGGTCCCTTCAGTCCCCAAGCTGACGCTCTATCCATTGAGCCAAACCGGTTTTGGCTTAACAGTGTTTTATAAGTTCAATTTGTTAGAACACTAAGTACATCTGACCTTTAGATAATTCTCATTTAAAATATGGCATCCCATATTTTACCTGGCAATCTTTGCTGGACTTATGAAAAGAATAAGAACTTTCATAAGGCGAACTTAAAAGCATGACATTTTCCAAGGCAATCACCACCTTGTCAAGGTCCTGGGAAAGGTTTTATTTTCATTCCCAGCGTGAAAAATCGGCTAACGTATAAGATGAACAAACGAATCTGTTTTTGCATTAGTAACTTCGATAATTTAAATATTAATCTGAAAAATAAAATAAACCTCTGAAGATTGGTTTCTGCATGTAGATATTGCCTTTGAGGACTTAAAAAAAAAGAAAGAAAAAGAAAAAGTCACATGAACAGAGTGAAGAGATTGGCCCCATTCTGTAATTAGCACACTCACTGCACAGAATCGGGCTTTGAAAAGTAGCTGGATTCCGGAAGAACCCTGTGCTTCAGAAATTCTTGTGCTTCATCTCACTCACTGCTCCCCGAAGCCCTTTCTGTGGCGCCTCCATTTCACAGATGAGCAAACCAAGGGTTGTGCCAAAGGATACACAGCTGGCATCTGGCAGAGCTGGAATTCAAACACAGTCGCTGACTCCAGACCAGCCTTCTTCCCGCCAAACTGGGCAGAGCCTTAGTAAGGAACTCAACGGCTAGAAGGACGATGCCCACTTTTTACTGGTGCGCTTTGGTATTCGATTCTTTTAAAAGCATGCACTTAATTTGTCATTAAAAAGGAAAAATGCCAAAAGCTTTTTATTTTTAAAGCAGATTTTAAACAGAGCCCATGCCAACATGTCTCTGGGCAGCTGAGCCGTGGACAGCTTTCGTCCGGTTCCAGGAGCCATGGGCAACGGAGGGCCGGTGACAAGGCTGAGCTGGCCGCCTTGGCAAAGCCGAAACCCTTCCTCACCCTCCGCTGGGCTGGTGTTGGAACTGAAGAGGGTGAGGCGGTCCCCTCGGGAGCCTGGAGCCTGGAGCCTGGAAGGAAGGGCAGCCCCGGGCCTGACCCACATTGAGCACAGAGGGGTCCTTCCTCCTGCCACTCACTGGCGATGGAGGGCATTTCCTGGGGCATGAACTTCAACACGAGTCTACAGGATGCTCCTGAAAAATGGACAAATACACAGCACTCCTCTCTGGAGATTGATAATTCACACGAGCATATTAAATGTTCTGAGAATTCCTGAACTTAAAAAAGCTGCTAAAATGTGTTGAAACAGGGTGTCCTGAATTTATGGTCAATGGGACTTTTTCTTCGTATAATTCTGTTTAATATCTTGAGCAACATCCACCTTGACAGATACAAGAACAGTCAGGCCTTCAAGGCCGTAAGCTCAAGTTCTTGTCACTAAGTCCCTACCCAGGAGTCCCATGCATGTTCCATGGGCAGAAAGGAGGACCAAGAGCTCAGACACACGGCCACCAACCTCCGTGGCAGCTGATGGGCAGGTGGGCCCTGGTGGGCAGGAGTCAGTGGGGGCCAATCCCCCGAGGTGCAGGACACCTCAGAGTCGGAGGAAGGCAAGACGGAGATTCCAGAGGGAGTGAAGGTGCCACGAGCTGAGTCACCCAAAGCAGCACAAAGGAACAAGGGGCTGGTGGGCAAGTCCCAATACCGACAGGCGATGAGTCCCGTGACGCAAACAGGTGTTCCCATGAGTGATGCTGCTCCTCGCCCACCAAGGAACGAGCCCAGCAATGCTCCTGCAATGTGTGCCGATCGCCCCAGTCATCTCGTTTCACAACCAGCTTGGGGTTTGGCGCAGGGGAGGCGTGTTACGTAAGGCTGCCTGATGGGGACAGACCTCACCTTCGTCGGATGGTTTCCGGCCGATGCAGCAGACCCCGGGTTCAGACCTCACGCAGCATCTTCCACACAGGCATTGCCTGGACCTCAAGCAGGTCACTTTCTGAAGGGCAGGCCTTGGCATGGCCCTGCTCTGATGAGAACCCTTCAAAGGATCTTTATCTGACATAAAGGCCAAGCTCCTTATGGAGGCCTTTACCTGTGCGCCTCTTCAAGGTCACGTTACTCTCCTCTTCCTCCTCCAGTGGGCTCCCCACATATCTCCTAGCTTTCAGTTCCCACCTCAGGGCCTTTGCACAGCTTTTTCCTTCACTTTCATTGCTCTTACTTCCTCCCACTTCCCACCCACCTCTCAGCTAAAATGCCACTTTCAGCCCATCAGGCTCTTTCCTCTTATTGACTTTCATGGCCTCGTTCCTCTGTTTTGTTGGCTAATGTCTGTCTGCCTCCCAGACAGCTCTGTGGGCAGGGACACCTATGTGTGTGTGTGTGCACGCCGCTTAGAGCAGGTCCAGCATGGAGCAGGTGCTCAATAAATCCTTGTTGAATTGCTGGTATGATGCTCTGACTGACTCCAGAACCCGGCTTCTTGGCCACCTGTGAGAGTGCTTACCTGGTAGATCTGTGACAGTGTACTGAGTTTATAACTGAAGGGCAGGCTCAGCACAGTGTCCCGATCAGGGTGACATTCTGTCTTCAGTATAAATTGTGCACAGAACGAATTGCTGTCACTGTTTTACAGATGAGAAAATCGAGAGACAAAGAAATCAGGCCGCAGCTGCTAACTGGGGAATGATATCAAAGGCAGGTATTTGGGTTCTCAGGATTGATTCTTTTGCCAACCCTTTCTTTATAGGTTCAAAAGGGCACATGAACTTGGACCTTATCTGGTCTATCGCAAACTCTGTGCCAATGCTGTTGCAATTAATGGTTTAGATCTTCCAGGGAAAATAGAGTGAGGCGAATGGCACACTGGCCTCTGAGGCAAACTGTAAATGGGAGCTAACCAACTCAATAATCAAGATAAATAATATTTTAATGCAATATTTAAAATATATATATATTTTTATTTTTTTCACAGAGAGGAAGTGAGAAGGATAGAGAGTTAGAAACATCGATGAGAGAGAAACACCAATCAGCTGCCTCCTGCACACCCTCTACTGGGGATGTGCCCACAACCCAAGGTGCATGCCCTTGACCAGAATCAAACTCAGGACCTTTCGGTCTACAGACCGATGCTCTATCCACTGAGCCAAACTGGTTTCAGCTAATGCAATATTTTGAAAAACCAAAATTAATGCAGAAACATCCATGATGAACTAAGTATCAGCATCTTTAATAATGACAGAACCTAACCCGGAGCTTCCACAACCTTGCCTCATCCACCTCACCCTAATCCTGACCCTGGGACCTGCAGATCTGTGGAACCATTCTGGGCACCCCCAGAGTGGAAAGCCTATTTGGTCAAAGGATGACACAGGAGAAAACAGAGCCCTCTTCTGGCTGATAGACAGCACTGTTCCTCTTCTGGGAGCCACGTGCACCACCTTTGTGCAGCTCAGTGCTGGGACAGACCCTCTGGCACCACGATGGTTTTCACCGCTGCCTCTTCAGGAGACACTGAGGTTGAGAGGTTGCAGGAGGTCACAGGCCACCTCTTTGCCCTGGCCACCGCACTGCTCGGGGCCCATTGCCTTTCTCCCCTCACCACCGGCACAAACATGCCCAAGGACTTGTTCTTGCTTCTTTGGCCAATGCTAAAGCTGCCTGTTAGCACTTAGTAGGCCTCTCCAAGCTGACCTACCATGAGAGGGGCCGGTGAGGAAATGGGTCTAAGAGGTGGAGGGTTCTCACAGCTGCTGACTGGTGGGCCTCGAGCAGGGAGGTGGCTGCTTGCCTAGCTGCACAGTGTCTTGTTCTTAAGGTTTTGGTAGTTTCTCAGCTTTGTTCTACTTACGTTTTACTTTTATTTTTCAATTATTTTAAATGTGCATAAAAGTTGCTACTATAGCCCTAAACTCTTATGTACTAGTTACCCAGATTCATCAATGAATATTTAGCCCCATTTGCTTTTTCATTCGTTTTCTATATATAAGGACGTCTCTTTTCTTCTTCTTCTTCTGAACTGTTAAGAGTTAGTTGGATGCTTTCTGAAATTTTGCCCCTAAACACTTCAGGGCGGTTTCTCAAGGACAAGTTTATTCCCTTGTATAACTACAGGACAATATGAAAAGCGGAGGGTTTAGCAATTATAAGATATCATCTAATTTATGAACCTTATCAGTTACACTAATAATGTCCTAGACAGCACCTATTCTTTCTGGTCTAGGATCCAATCCAAGATCGTGCACTGCCCTCAGCATTCCTGCCTCCTTGTCTCCTCTAACCTGAGCAGTTCCCCAGCTTCTCTGGTTTTTATGTCCTTGACATTGTGGAAGTGTACAGGCCAGCCATTTTGTTGCATCTCCCTCCGTTTAGGTTTGTCTGAGGTTTCCTCGTGATTAGATTCAGGCAGTGGATTTGGGGCAGGACCGCCACTTGTGTGTCTCACGGAATGTCTTAGGGGAGCTCCCCCTGGTGTTCACAGGACAGCCGGTGACTGAAACCCAGGAAGCAGATTGTGATGTAAAAGCTCCTAACCCAGCACCTAACTTTTAGTAAGTGCTTGCTGTCTGAGACTGCATTTGTTGATATAGGGGGGTATTCTCCCTTTGGAACAACGTCGTTGGGGTGCTAATGTTGGATTACAAGAGTAATAAAACAGTAATAGCAACTACAGGTATTGAACTGTATTTGGCCGCATATTACACATCTTTTCACGTACTAGGCCTTTAAGCCTCACTACCACCTGAGCACTACTTTATCTTCATCTTATGGGTGAGGAAACCGAGCCTCAGAGAGGGTCCATCTCTTGCCTCAGGTCTTCCAGCTAGGAAAGGCACTGCCAGGACTGTTCGGCCCCTGAGTACCTACACCATGTTGTCTCTGGCACTTACCTGTGACAAGGACCTGCAAGTATTCCAGCTCGGAACCCTGAAATAATCCATGTTCCCCCCAACCCCTCCGCCCCAGACCGCCAGCATATGGGAATGTTTTCTCTCCATATTCTGGAACCCCCCTGCTTACCCAGCACATAAGGGGCATGAGAGCTTAGGAGACACCCAGGCTGTGAGTAGAGGGCCTCAATAGGTTGTGTGATGTCCTCTAGGAGTCATCATCATGCATTGGGCAATTATTTACAAGTCCAACCAAAACTCCATCTATCCCAAAGACAGAGAGCAACTATGAGCAGATGTCAATCCTTATCAAACAGTGACTCATGAATGAGTCTCAAGGCAGGAACCCCACTCCAGGAGGAGAGTCCCTGCCACAGGCAGAACCTGCTCCAAAGTCATCTCAGAACCAGTTTCCAGTGACATTCATAATCCACATCGTTAAGAAACCAGCCTCGGAGACTTGCTGACACAAGCCGCTCCCTGCCCGGGACTGGGATCATTCTGCACTGTGGGTGTTTCGGGGAACTTTACTATTCACCCATTTAACAACTCACCCTATTAAGTGTGTAGGAGGGGGATGGGGGATGGGGGGGGGTAACAAAGATAAGTAAGACAGTAAGACAGTTCCTGCCCTTGGGGACTCAGTAGGTTGTGGGATCTAATTTAACTAAAATTAGATAGTTAATTGGACTTAGCTTTGAATTTGTAAGTTTCCTACATCCCTAAGCTATCATTCTACATCCATTGGCCACAGAAAGTTCATGATTTTGAATGACCAATGTAAATCTTTTTTTTTTTTGGTAAAGACAAAATATGCATTGACAGTTGGATAAAATATATGTTCAAAGAATTCTCTCCCAAAGATCATGTCTGAGGTTCTACACTTTCATCAAATATAATGGTTTATTTTGAAGCAGAATGTACTACTAGGCAAGCCAATAATTTAGTTTAACTAGAAATTATAATTACAATTTACTAAGTGAAAATGCCATATTGAAATTATGATAGATTATTCTATAGTTACAGTTTAAGCAACTTTTTTCCTAAACCAGAGTAGCGATTCATTCTTGACATCTCATTCTGTGATAAAGACATTCTCCAGACAGTCTTCATGGAACAAACTCATTCAACAAAGCTGATTATACATTCCATCAAGTAAACTACATTCTCTCACCGAGTGGGCGGAGTCTGTTTCAAACGCGGGGACAGTGGGGCTCTGGCGCCAGTCCCTCAGCAGGCCCAGGGGGACCCGCCCTCCTCTGTGAGCCTCTTTAGCACATCCCCGGCTGAGGCACCTCAGGTCCTGCCACCCTCAGGAGAGCCGCCTCGTCCTCCATTCCCTCAGCCTGGCCAACTGCTACGGCGTCGAGTCCTCCTGCAGATTTCTCCAAATGACCCTCCCCAAGGTCCTGAACATCCAAGGCCTCTTGTCCAAGACAGACAGGAAATGGGTTCCCCAAGAGGGGCCTCTCTGGACCTTAAAAAGTGAAATTACTGGCATTGTGCTACAGAAATGAAAAAAACTTAAAGATCTGTCCTTGGAAACCCACTGACTTGCAATCTCGGGGCCCTGACAGAGAATAATAATTGTTGTAAGTTCAGCACTCCTACTCCATCTAACAATGCCAGTTAGGTTTTGTAAGATGTAGCATCTATAACGCCTACATCGTGAGAATGACAGGGGACACCTGAATGAAACGGGCACTGTCTCCCAGGAGGTCCTAGGATTTACAAGACGCTTCGGGGTTACCATCACAATAAGCTTCCGTGGGCAAGGACAAGAGATGCCACAAACCAAACATGAGGCAGGCTGGTGAATGGATGGGGAATGGAGGAACACCACGGGTCAGACGGCACATCTGACCGGCAGGCTAACTCGTGGAGGTCAGGTCTGCAAACCCAAGGGGCGAATGAGGGACAGGGACCCCTCTCCCCCGGTTCTAGAGCCTGGGAAAATCTAGCCTCATCTCTCTGGACTGAACTCTTGAAAGTTTCCAGAGTGATGGAGGCAACAGCAGGGACGAGGTGGGGTGTCCCATGTCCCATGAGCTAGGGGGAGGCGGTCCCTGAGGTGGTTCTGAGACTCCTTTAAGCTCCCAGGGAATGCAGGGGTAGCTCCAGACATTCTCCTTCCCTGGCCCCAATCCAGGCGGCACAGTCCAGAGTGGGTTCTGAGGGTCCTCAGTCGGGAATGCTGCGATTTGGCTGAAATGCAAGTTGCCTTAATGGTGCTTGGCAATGGGGTCAGGGTTGACTACAGTGCTGCGTATTTTCTGTCCACTTTTGGTAGGATGCTAAAGCTATGGGTTCACTAACTACTTCACAGAGGAATAGCCCCGTGGAGGCAGCGAGGAGGCTGAGCAGGATCACTCTTCAGTAGTAGACAGCCTTGACCAGAACAGCGGCCACAGCGCCCAGGATGGTGAGGAGCAGGAGACTTTTTCCTCTGCTGAATCGTTTCAAAAGGAAGAATTTCGCCCAGTCCACCTTTGACTGGCTGTTGGGGGGATATCTGAGTTTGTTAGCACCTTCTCCCCTTAAACTTTTCAATAAACAGGCACGTTGATGAGAAAAGGTATCGAAGCTATGCTTTCCGTGATACGCTCCCATCCCGCTGGCCCCCACGCCCCCGAAGGGCAGCGAGCCGAGCATGCAGTGCATGATCACATCGTTGGCCGTGACACCCCCGCTGGACGTGCAGTCAATCATCCGCCGGACGAGCTTGCGGTTGCGGGAAAATACGTAGAGAGCCAATGGCTTTTCGCGATCATTGATGAACTGTATGGCTTCGTCTGCATCCTTCACAGGCACTACCGGAAGAATCGGCCCAAAAATTTCTTCCTGCATCACTCTGGTTTCGGGATCCACGTCGGTGAGTACCGTCGGGGCTATGTAGAGGGTGGCTTCGTCCGTCTCCCCACCCAAAGCGATCGTCTGTCCCTCAAGCAAACGCAGGAGCCTCTTAAAATGACGAAGGTTGACGATCCTTCCATAATCGGGAGATCCTCTTATGTTTTCTCCATAAAACTCCTCCACCGTCTCCTTAATCTTCTGCACGATTTGGCCCTGGAGGGACGGCTCGCAGAGAATGTAGTCGGGAGCAATGCAGGTTTGCCCACAGTTCATGTACTTCCCCCAGGCGATGCGTCTGCAGGCCACGTCCAGGTCACAGTCTGTGTCGATGTAGCACGGACTCTTCCCTCCCAGCTCCAGGGTCACAGGGGTCAGGTGCTTGGCAGCAGCCGCCATGACAATCTTCCCAACGGCCGTGCTCCCAGTGTAGAGGATGTGGTCAAACCGCTGCTTCAGGAGCTCGGTGGTTTCCTCCACGCCACCGTTCACCACCACGTACAGGTCCGGGTCTAAATACTGGGGCAGGAGCTGAGCCAGGAGGCTGGCCGTATTTTCACTTACTTCAGAAGGCTTGATAATCACAGCATTTCCTGCAGCAATAGCTCCTACCAGAGGCTGTACAGTGAGGGCGAAGGGGTAGTTCCAAGCCCCGACAATCAGGGCGACCCCCAGGGGCTCTGGCTGGACGTAGGCCTCATCCATCATAGTGAGCAGGTTCTTCTTGGCTGGCTTAGCAGCAACCCACTCAGGAAGCTGCTCCAGCGCGAGATCCACTTCCCCAAGAATGGTCATGACTTCCTGGATGTACGCATTCAGCTCACTCTTGCCCAGGTCCGAGGCGATGGCCGCCAGGATGTCCCGCTCGCGCTCCTGAACCATCCTGCGCAGCGCCTCCAGCTGCTGCAGCCGGAACCTCAGGGGTCGCGACCGGCCGCTCCGGAAAGCGTCGCGAACCTGCTGGACCAGGCGCTGCATGGCTCCCCTGCCCGATGCGAAGCGTCCTCTGTACCCGCCAAGCCGGACAGCTCGATGCGTCCTCTGCACCTGCCAAGCGGACAGCCTGACGCGACCTCTGCACCCACCCGCCCAGGCCGATAGCCCGCAGCCGCTGGGGGCGGGCTCCACCCCGCGCCGCGCGCCTATTGGTCGGGGCGGGACATGTGACCCCGGCGGCGTCTCCACCCACCGCTGGGAGCTGACAGCAGGCAGGCCCAGGCTGGGGTGCAACCTCCCGGGCAGGTCCAGACTGGGGTGCAGTCTCCCAACCCGATGGGTAAGGGGCGGAGGAATCCCGGAGCGGCCTAGGTGCCGGTAGGTTGGGGGGAGCCGGTCAGTGTCTGAGTCTTGGACTCAAACCTTCTGGACCCCCCTTGGCCACCATATTACCTGCACTATTGGGACTTCTCTGTGGAGTTGGGGAGGGTGACCAACCATCTCGTTTGCTGAGACGGAGGGGGCGCTTTCGGTGTAAAAGCAGGGCAAGTCCCCAGCTAATCTGGATGAGTTGGACGCCACAGTGTTGCAACAGGGACAGCAAGAGGGGAATAGGCAGGTGGGAGAGGACTAGCCAACTTTTGTTTACAAATTCAGTAATGCTTAGAGCAAGTTTATGAAGTCCACACCATTGAACCCTTGTTTATAGGGAAAGCAAATCCTGTGTCCCCAGGCCTGACTGCACAGCCTCAGAGATCACACGTGTAAATGTAGTGGCATGAAGTCTCAAGACTGTATTTGTAATTAACTCTCAGAGATTGGAAGCTGACTCCCCTGGAAGCAGAAGTCATTGGAACTTATGTTTCCATGGAGGCCAATCATATCCAATCAGACTGTGTTCACACATGTATAGCCACAATGGAGGGGAGCTGCGCCACTGAGAAGAGGTGCAGTTCTTTTTTTAATATATTTTGTTGATTTTTCACAGAGAGGAAGGGAGAGGGATAGAGAGTTAGAAACATCGATGAGAGAGAAACACTGATCAGCTGCCTCCTGCACCCCCCCCCAAAGCACATGCCCCTGACCTGAATTGAACCCAGGACCTTTCAGCCCACAGGCTGACAGTCTATTCACTGAGCCAAACCAGTTTCAGCAAGAGGTGCATTTCTTAAGGAAAAGACGCTCAGCAGCACTTTCCTGAACACCCCCCAACGCCCATTTCATCATTTACAACTTCAGAGGAGTCTCCACAGCAGTCTGCAAAATGCCAAGCTCTCAAGGTGCTCATGGAGCACCATGGGGAGCAGTGGTAGAGAGCATGGGTTCAGGAGACAACTCTCTATTGCACCAATCGCTGGCTATGTGACCTTGGGCAAGTCACCTAACTTCTAAGCTTAGCTCCCTCCCTCATGTGTTAAACTGTGGACATAACAATGCCATAGGCTGTGGCTGTTGTGAAGATGAAAACAAATGGGATAATGCATGAAAAGCACAATGCCCAGTACCAGGACAGAGCGGGCAATTCAGAAATGGACACTCGTGCTGGGCCAGTGTGGCTCAGTGGTTGAGTATCAATCATGAAACAAAAGGTCCCCGTTTTGATTCCTGATCAGGGCACATGCCTTGGTTTCAGGCTCGATCTGCAGGGGGGGAGGGGAGGGACACACAAAAGGGAGGGGTGCAGGAGGCAGCCAATCAATGATTCTAGCTCTCTATCCCTTTCTCTTCCTCTCTCTCAAAACAATAAAAACATATTTTTAAAAGAAGGGGGGGGGGTGTACACTAGCTACTAATTGCCACCTGCCTACATATGGTTTCAAATAAAAATAATATACTTGGGGACTAACACAAAGGAGCAGATGATAGCTATACCTCATGACGGGCTTCTCCTAGCTTCACCTGCCCTCACATGTTAAACGTCTTCTCTGCTCTGTCCCAATATCCATCCTGCTTCTGACTCTCTGGCCTGTTCATGACCAACTTCTGCTCCTGGCCTCTTTGGGTACCCAGTGCTCCCAGTTCCCAGAACCCCAGCCTGGGCACCAGGACCACAGCCTGCAGGGAGGCCAGGCTGTGATCCATGCATACAGATGTGTGCCCTGGCTCCCTGCAGGACCCCAACAGGCCTGAGAAGAGACAAAATGGGAACAATGAGGATGCTTTGTCCTTTTGATAAATTAAATCAGGTAGCACCATGATTTAGATGGCATAATGTGACACACATCTTTGAAAGTTTCCTTACGGTGTTCATGCTTATATGGTGGGATGCTAAAGGCAACACACCAGGAACAGCTAAGATATTGGAACAGCGATATGGGTGATGCTTATGCTGATAAGAAGCCTGTGAGACATCCAGCATGAAGCCTGGGAAAATGTGTGTTTTCTTAGTAAGAAGAATTCTGGGCCCTGGCCAGGTTACTCAGTCAGAGCAGTGATTGGCAAACTCATTAGTCAACGAAGCGGAAAACCGTGACTTGAAAGCTGCATGTGGCTCTCGAGCTGCAGTTTGCCGACCACTGGGTTAGAGCATCATTCTGATACACCATGGCTGTGGATTCAGTCCCCTCCCCCCGGTCAAGGCATATACAAGAGTCAACTGATGAATGCATAAATAAGTGGAACAACATATATATGTTCCTCCCTCTCTCTTTCTCTCTCTCAAAATAAATTTTTAAAAAGTTTTTAAAAGAATTCTGCCATACACACATACACACACCTCTGCTGGCAACCTTCACCCATTTATTCCCAGCCTACATTTAGGGTTCATAGTCTATTTCCCACCACTGATCTTAGACTATTCAAAGAGCTTTAGGCCCATCGAAGGACCATGCAGCCCAGTAACTGCTTGCATGAAAAGCGATGATGCTGATAGCTCAATTCTACACACTTCCTCCGTGCCAGGTGCAGTGCTAAACTTGAAACACAATGTTCAGCTTGCTCTTCTCTGCAGCCCTTTGATGTTAGTAGCGTCGTTGATTCTTCATCAGCATCCCCTATTTCTACATGAAGAAACTCCGTTTTAAATAGTCAAGTAGCCAATCACTCACCTTTACAGTGACCAAGCTACTAAAGTGGCAGAGGTGGGCTTTAGGAAGCCGGAGCCCAACGCCTTCACGTGAGATGTGTTCCACTGACTCAAACTCTGGGAGCTTGGGTTTTGTGATATCTGTACTGCCATCTGTGGATCTGGGCCAGCCCAGCAACCATGAGGCCCCGTTTCCTTGGAGTGCTATACATCCCCAGTCTCAATCCCCGTGGTTCAGAGGAGGCAGGGAAGGTTTTTGTAAATATGACACAAAAAGCACTAAATATAAAGGGTAATTTGATGAAATTAAAATGAATGCTTGTTGATTCAAAAACACTAAAGAAAGTGAAAATCCACACACTGGGAGAAGATCATTTCAACACACATAATTATGAACCATTAAGACATGGACAATTAGAAAAATGGGGAAATGACAGGAGCAGGTATTTCACAGACATAGAAACATGAATGGCAAATAAACATATGGAAAATTGCTCAAGCCCATTAGTCATGGACATGAAGATTAAGATCACAAAGAGGTACTATTTCACAACCACTAGGTTAGAAAACAGTCTGCTTGTGCCAAGTATTGGCAAGATCCTAAAGATAATTTTTTATTTTTTAAATTGTTTTAATTAAACTATTATCTGTATATATACCATTGCCCTCCCCTCCCATACATGCCCTCCCTCTCCAGAGTTTTGTGTCCACTAAAGATAATTTTTTCCATTCTAAAATATTAAAACTTGGCCTTTTATAGTAAAGTCTGTAATCTATCTTGAATGAATTGGGGTTGGGGTGGGGCATGAGAAAGTTGTCTTAGTCCCCATTTTTCTACATGAATAATCAATTGTCCCAGTACTTTTTGCTGAATTGACCCTCCTATCCCCACTGATCTGAAATGTCACCTTTACATAGACCAAGTTTCCCTACATGCATGGGTTGGGTTTGTTTCTGGGGTTTCTGTTCTGTGTCATCAATGTAGTGATCTATCCCTACATGAATACATACTGCCTTATTGACTATCTATATATAAAAAGCCAGGAACCAGAATGCTGGAACTACCAAAATGACCAGAACAACCGGTCTCTATGACGCCCACTGCGGCTGGCCAACTGGCCCAATCAGTAGTGGGCTGGCCAGCCAACATCCTGTGGCCTTTCCTCCTGGCCAACCCTGCCCCCAATGGGACCTTCCCCACCAATGAGGGTGAGACCAGCCAACTTCCCACATCCCCTCTTCTCTGCCAGCCCAGTCCCGATTGGTCCCCATTGGCGCAGGCCAGTCAGACCCCACCCATGCATGAATTCGGGCACCAGGCCTCTAGTATTTTTATAAGTCTTGATATCTACTTTTTCTTCTCCACTGGGAGTATTTTGGCTTCTCTTGGACCTTTGTTTTTCCATGTGAAGTTTAGAATCAGCTCATCATCTTCTAGAAAAGCCCTGTTGAGATTTTTGATTGTAATTGTTTCTGATTTCAAAGGTAGCATTGCTAAATTTCATTATTTATAACAATATTGGTTATAGTTTTTGTTTGTTTTTGTAAATGCCTTTTAACTGGTTAAGGAAGTTCTCTTCTTGGTTTCCTATCAGTTATTACCATGAGGGACTGTCAAGTGTTATGTTTTGTTTATTTTATTTATTTATTTGCCTTCCTATAGAGTTTATTGGGGTGAACCTGGCTAACAAAATTATACAGGTTTTGGGGATGCAATGCTATAATACATTATCAGTGCACTGTATTGTGAATTCACCACTTCAAGTCAAGTCTCCATCCATCGCCCATTTATCTCCTTTTTACCTTCCTCTATTTCCGCTCCCCTGGGCAATCACCATGAATTTTCTTCTTTTTTGCTCTATCCTTATACCCACCTGCCCCGCTATCCTGTCAAATTTTACCTTAAAAATTTGAATCTATTGACATGATCTTATAGTGCTCCTTTAACATGTTGATGTGGTTAACTACATGAATATATTTATTTTTTAAACATTTATTCGTTTTTAGAGAGAAAGGAAGGGAGAGAGAGAAATATTGATTTGTTGTTCTACTTATGTATACACTAGAGGCCCAGTGCATGAAATTTCTTGCCCTGGCAGAGGGGGAGTTCCTTCAGCCTGGCCTGTACCCTCTCACAGTCCAGGATCCCTTGGGGATGTCTGCCTGCCTGCTTAGGCCCACTCCCCACTGTGGAGCAGACCTAAGCCAGCAGGCAGACATCCATCTTGAAGTCCAGGGCCCCTCTCTCTGTACTGCCTGTCTGCAGTGGAGGCAAGAGAGGCTCCTGCCACCACCACTGCACTCACCTGCTGTGAGCCTGGCTTCTGGCTCAGCCGTGCTCCCCATGTGGGAGTGCATTGACCATCAGGGGACAGCTCTTGCATTGAGCATCTTCCCCCTGGTGGTCAGTGTGTGTCATAGCCACTGGTTGTTCCACCATTTGGTCTACTTGCATATTAGGGTTTTATTATATAGGGTTTATTGGTTGCTCCTTTAGGTGCCCTGACCAGGAATCAAACCCAAAACCTTAGCATATCACGATGAGGCTCTAACCAATTGAGCTGCCCTGCCAGGACAGGAATATATTTCTTTTCTTTTTCTTTTTTTTTCTTTTTTAATATATTTTATTGATTTTGTACAGAGAGGAAGGGAGAGAGATAGAAAGCCAGAAACATCGATGAGAGAGAGTCATCGATCAGCTGCCTCTTGCACACCCCCTACTGGGGATATGCCCGCAACCAAGATACATGCCCTTGACTGGAATCGAACCAGGGTTCCTTCAGTCCCCAAGCCGACACTCTATCCATTGAGCCAAACCGGTCTCGGCGGAATATATTTCTTAATGTTAAATTATTCTGGCATTGCTGGCATATACTTAATTTGATTATAATATATCATTATTTTTATTTATTGCTGGCTTCAATGTGCTCATATTTCATCTAGGATTTTTGCTTCTATGCTTTTGAATGATTTATAAGTAATATTGGTCTGATCTTGTTTTGATATTGAATTTAGACTGGCATCTTAGAAGGAGGTGAGATGTGTTCTCTCTCTTCCTATTTTCCAGAAGAGCTTATGAAAGAGTATAATGATCTATTCCTTGAAAGTTGAGACTTGCTTCTAGGACCATCTGGACTTAATGTTTCCTTTAACTAAAGATTTAATCAATTTTTAAAAAATACATTTTATTGATATTTTACAGAGTGGAAGGGAGAGGGATAGAGAGCTAGAAACATCAATCAGCTGCCTCCTGCACACCCCACACTGGTGATGTGCCTGCAACCAACATACATGCCTTGACAGGAATCAAACCTCAAACCTGGGTTCCTTCAGTCCACAGGTTGTCACCCTATCCACTGAGTCAAACCAGTTAGGGCTCATAAATCTACACTAATAAAAGTGAAACACAAAATTGGCCATACCTCCACTATGCCCACCAGTCAATCAAGAGCGAGTATGCAAATTAACCCAACAAAGATGGCAGCAGCCATGGACCTGGAGCAAGCAGGAGGCTTGGGTTGCCCCCAGCGATGGATGGATGTGTCCCACCCGCCCTGGACGGCCCTGGCTTCTGCTCAAGGCTACAAGTTTCAATTATAGAAGATAAATAAATCCCAAATATCTGATTCCAGCTGGCCCTGGCCTCTGCTCAAGGAGGCACTGAAAAAAAATAAAAATAATTTTAAAATGGGGGCTAAGAGTCTGGGTCGCTGGGGGGGCGGGGCGTGGCCAGCTTTAAAATGACCCTCAGCCCTTACAGGGCTGACCACCCCCCATGGGATGAGGGTCCCCGCTTGGGGGATTGGCCAGCCTCCAAACAGCCATCAGCCCCTCACCCAGGCTGGCCACACCCTCCCAGTGTGTTCCCTCACCCCATGGGGGCATGGCCGGTCTGCAAACCACCACAGACCCCTCACCCAGGCCTCCCCATGTCCCGAGGTAACTGCCACCCTGATCCAGGACACCCTTCAGGGCAAACCAACTGGCCCCCACCCGTGCACCAGGCCTCGATCTATACTAATAAAAGGGTAATATGCTAATTAGACTGGGAGACCTTCCAGGATACTTTCCAGACGTTCTTTTGGACAAAGCCATGGTGGCAGGGCCGAGGTAGAGGCGGTTAGAGGCTAAGAGGAGAGGGCAGCTGTGGGTGATCAGGCCAGGATGGGACAGCAGTTGTGGGAGATCAGGCTGTGGGAGATCAGGGTGTGGCCATTTGGGGTAAACAGATCAGTAGGGGGGCCAGTTGGGGGCCAGCAGGCCATCAGTGGGGGTTAGTTGAAGGTGGTTAGAACAGTGGGGGGCAATTTGGAGTGAGCAGACCAGCAGGGGGGCAGTTGGGGGTGAGCAGGCTAGTGGAGAGGAAGGTGGGGGTAAGCAGGCCAGCAGGGGTGGCAGTTGGGGGCAAGCAAACTGGCACAGGGGGCAGTTGGGGGTGAGCAGGCCAGCAGGCCAAGTGGTTAGGGGCAATCAGGCAGGCAGGCAGGCAGGTGAATGGTCACCTGCAGTCCTGGATTGCGAGAGGGATGTCTGACTGCTGGTTTAGGCCCGATCCCTGTAAACCAGCAGTAGGACATCCTTCGAGGGGTCCCAGATTGGGGAGGGTGCAGGCTGGGCTGAGGGACACCCCCCCTCTAAGCATGAATTTCATGCACTGGGCCACTAGTTTCTTTAATAATTATAAAATTCATGGTTTTTTTTATAGTTTAGAACTGAGATTTTGCTAGTGAATTGAACTTTTAATCATTATTATACTGATCCTTTCTATCCCTAGTAATTTTTTTTTATTTTATCAGTCTATGCTATCTAATATTACATAGTTATGCTTGCTTCCATTTGAATAGTATTGTCAGATATATCATTTTCCACACTTTTACTTTCAACCTTTCCAAATTCCTATGTTTTAGAAGTGCTTCTTGAAATAGTGACTTCTATTTTTAAACATCCAGTTTGACAATTTCCAACTTTTAACTGATGAGTTTGATTAACTTACATTTACTGAATTAGTATATCTGGAATTATTTTTACTATCTTTCTTGCAAGTATGGAGTCTTGCTTTTTTAATACTTCTTTGGGGTTGAATGGTGTTTGCCTTTTTTATTGTCTTATGCTATCTTTTCCCTACCCTTCACCTTTTATTGGTTTGAAAGTTAAATAAATATTTTGTATTGTATTACAAATACTATTAACATTTTACCACACCTATTTAACAAAGGCTAAAGTTAATATTTTAATTCCCTTCCCACAGAAATGCAAAGTTATTCGAACACTTTAACTCTGATCACCTCATAATTTATTGCTGCCCAGTATTTTGGTTCTGACTTGTTTAAACCTATACTTTTTTTTTTATTATTGATTTTGATAACATTATTGTTTTGTACAGAAAATTTTGTTTAGATTCACTATATTTACCAATTTCTTCATTCATGATTTCTCCTTGCATTTTGATTCTAAATTGGATCATTTTCCTTGTTTCTGAAGTGCATCTCTGAAGTTCATTTAGTTAAGTCTTCCAGTTGAAAATTCATCTTTTTTTTTTCTTTCGGTATTTTACCCTCATTCTAGAGATGCTGACTATCCAACCCTCAGCCTTTGAAGATATTTCTACTATCTTTTTGCTTCTAGGGTTGTCATCGGGTAATCTGCTCACAGTCTAATTCCTTCTTTTGTGATTAATCTTCTAGCTGCTTTTAAGATCTTTGTTTTTAGTGTTCGCGGTCTCAGTACAAAGTTTCTTGATATGATTTATCCTACTTTAGATATGTTATGCTTTGTGTATCTGTGGATTCATGTCCTTTTTCTTCCTTGGAAATTCTTAGCCAATACTACCTCAAATATGTCCTCTCTTTTTTTTTTATCTCTGTTTGTGGTGCTCATTAAATGGAATTTGATTTTCTCAGTCTATCCTGCATATTCCATATCTTTTCAAAAGTATTTTCATGTCATATCACTCCATGCTGAATTCTATGTAATGGCTTCAGATATGTTTCCCAAATCACTGGTCAATCATATCTATGAGAATCCTGGATGCTAAAGCATCCTTGTTTTGCTTATGGCTGGAAGGGAGTGAAGGAATGCTACCCATCTGAGGCCACTTTGGCTCATTTAAAGGGTCCTGGTGATTATGGACTCTAGGTTCAGCTACTCCTCATTAGAGCTAGATGAGATCTCCCAATATTGGTTAGGGTCTGATATACATTTGGTGTTGCATTTTACATTTATTTGCTTTTCACTGTTCTCTACTCTTATTTTGACACACATTCAGCCCAGCAACACGTGACAAAGTCTATTTTATCTAGGATAGAGGTGTTTTGAGAGAAAAAAAAAAAAAACATGCTTTAGAATATCTGCTGTACCATATGTTGAGATGCAATTTGAATTTTAAAAGTCGAAAAGTAAGACTATTAAATTTCACCGTGTTTTTTGGCATATTCCACAGTATTGAAACAATTTGGAACCCAAATTTCCTCCCCAGCTTTTCTTGATTTAAAAATTGATGGCAAGTCTGGATATTTGTTTATCTAAATTCTTTTTTTTTTTTTTTTTAATGTCAGAGAACTAGAACATTCAATTAGAAAACTGCTTCCACATAGATACATAGAACAGAATGACAGCTGTCAGAGCAGAGGAAGGCAGGGGTTGGGGAACTGGATGAAAAAAGGTGAAGGGAATAAGCAAAAAAAAAGCACCTTCGTGTGTGTGTGTGTGTGTGTGTGTGTGTGTGTGTGTGACATAGACACGGACAACAGTATGTGATAGTGAGAGCAAGAGGGAAAGGAGGGTGGGGGAAGTGGAACTGGGCAAAGGAAGGATAAATGGTGATGGAGACTTGATATTGAATGGTGAGTGCACAATGCAGTATGCAGATGATATATTATTGGATTGTATACTTGAAATCTGTGTGGTTTTATTAATCCATATCACCGCAATAAATTCATTTTAATAAAAGAAAAGAAAATTGCTTCCAGTCTAATATTGTGAGATGAAAGAAAGTTGGGCCACAGTTTAACCTATGAATTCACTGGCCTGTGGTGTTATGCAGTCTAGATTGCTTTATCTTGCCCATAAACAGATAATAAACTGTTTTAAAGCCTACTACGGTCCGGGTTCTGTATGTAATCCAAATCTACTTACGCTAGTAACTGTGAAAAGTCATTCCATTGCTGTGATTATGCACAGCGAACCCATACAAGCTGTCGGTACACCTTTTGTTCCAGTTTAATAATCATGTGCAGAACTTTGCTGGAAATCAGCACCAGACCACTTGGTCTCTGGATTTGTATATTAATCTTCTCCCTATTTGACATGGGACCCAGACTCTAATTAGAGACTTCTGGCTTCTGAGATCATTTCTAACTCTCCTCTTGGCACCCTGGGCAGTACTGCCTCTTGACCTGACACACTGAACTAGTTAAAAGTGCTGAGTGTTCTTTTCCTGTCTTTCCTTCCTGCCCTGGGCTTGGTTTCTCTCTTTGTGGTATCCTAACCTGACCAAATGGAAGGTCTTTCTTCGTGATGAAGACGAAGTAAAAAAGGAAACTGGCAGCTTTGATTTCCTTCTGACAGTTATTACCATCACATATGCTCATTTCCTTTTATTCATCTTCTTGATCCAAATGTAAATTTAATAAATTAAAAATTTCCTGTCTTTAGAATTTTAATCTCAACAACTCCGAGCATTCTTTTCCCTTGCCTCTTGTTAAAGGTCTAGGTTAATGTTTTGGATATTTCTGACCTTCCAACTTACATACAGGTGCTTGGGCAACCTGGCCCAGAGCTCCACTTCTTCCCCTCAGTCTCCCCTTTCCTTCCATCCTCTCTGGCTAGTGCTGTGCTCAACTGGCATTTTCAGTAGTTTCAGAGCCTCCTTACTATTGAGTCCTTCCTCCATGATCATAGGCTACATTTGACGGTAGGCTGACTTGTTTTCTGATCTACTTTCATTACTTAAGTCTTGCATTGATATTCCTTTTACAGGCGTAAAAAACATCCTGTAATTTAAACTCTATTCCTTGAGAGAAGGTATCTTCCCCAGCTTGGATCCATAAGCAGATATATAAGCAGATCCTCAATAAACATTTAATTCATAAACAAATGAATCTCTTTCCCTTCGGCGTGCAACTGAAGATTCTGATGTCGCCATGGGAACTGCCAACCTGACTAGAGTTACAGGTGTTCTAAGAACAAGCAGCCAAACCCAGGGGCGCGGTTCCGCCGAGGTGTCCCTGATGCCGACACCCACCTCTTTGACCTGGTGCGGAAGAAGACAGGAGGGAAGGTTCCCACTCTGTGGCCACATGGCCCCCGATGAACATGATGCCCATTTTTGTGCCAACAAGTACATGCTGAAAAGCTGTGGCAAAGATGGCTTTCCCCTCCCATGTCATCTGCACCAACAAGATGTCCTGGAGAGGGGCTGGTAGGCTGGCAGTGCCTTTGGAAAATCCAGGGCACAGTGGTCAGAGCCCACACTGGGCAAGTCATCATACCCATCCGCACAAGCGGCAGAACAAGGAGCATGTGAGTAGGCCCCACACAGAGCCAAGTTCAAGTTCCCCGGCCACCAAAAGACCCACGTCTCCAAGAAGAGGGGCTTTGCTAAGTTTAATGCGGATGAGTTTGAAGACATGGTGGCTGAGAAGCAGCTCATTCCAGATGGCTGTGGGGCTAAGTGTACCCCTAATCTGTCTCCCTGGACTCTTCTGGGCGCTGACACTTCCTTACACCCACAATAAATCTTCATTCCTGTTGAAGGAAGGAAGGAAGGAAGGAAGGAAGGAAGGAAGGAAGGAAGGAAGGAAGGAAGGAAGGAAGGAAGGAAGGAAGGAAGGAAAAAAGGAAAGAATGAATTAGCAATATTTCTAATTGTTTAGAAAGAAGTTTCTTTTTCTGCCTAAAAATATTCATAGTTCATAGATTTCTAGATACAAGCTCTTTCAAGGTCAGACTTTGCCATATCTTTCTTATTTATTTGTTGTTGTTAATCCTCACCTGAGGACATTTTTCCATTGATTTTTAAGGAGAGTAGAAGAGAGAGGGAAAGACAGAGAGGAACATTGGTGGGAGAGAAACACATTGATTGGTTGCCTCCTGCACGAGCCCACCCAGAGCCCAGGCAGGGAAGGAACCTGCAACCAAGACACATGCCCTTGACCGGAATTGAACCCGGGACCCTTTGGTCAGAGGCCGATGGTCTGTCCACTGAGCCAAACCGGCTAGGGCTATTTATTTTTTAAATATAGTTTTATTGATTTTCAGAGAGGAAGAGAGATGGAAAGATCAATGATGAGAATCCTTAATGTCTGCTTCTTGCACTCCCCCTACTGGGGACCAAGCTTGCATCTCGGGCATCTGCCCTGATGAGAATAGAATCATGACCTCCTGGTTCATAGATCTACACTCAACCACTGAGCCACACCGGCTGGGCTCATATTTAATTCCATTTCTGTTTATGGCAGCAGGCATCTTAATGGTTAGAATGCAGACTTTGTGTTCAGACCTACACAACATGGTTTGGATTCTGACAGTATCACTTACTAGTCATGTAACCGTGGGCAGGTTATTTAACCTGAGTCTCAATTTCCTCATCTGTAAAATTCAGCCAACAATAACACACACCTCACAGGTTCAGTGAGATAGTGCATGTGAAGTGCTGAACACAGAATGATTAATGTCTGCTTGTTCTGTGCCACTCATCATTCTGGACCCTGGGGATATGGAGGTGAAAAAAGAATTCACAGCTAAGTGGGGTCACAATGAATAAATCCATCATCATCTACAATGTGCTACAGGGTATGGGTGATGGGACAACTGATTTTTCAGAGGTAATCAGGGAAGGCTGCCGCAAGGTGGTGATACCTGAATTGCACATGGGCCGGGCGCTTGGTGGTTGGCTCATAGCTGCCATGCAATGCATGCTGGGAGAATGAATCATGCAAATTGCTCACAGGCCAGGGATGCTGCCAGCTGACATCAGAGAACACAGAGTACCTTGTGTTTTTTTTTTTCATTTCTCTCCTACATGCATTTCCATGTGCTGACATGGCCGTTGTGTTTGTTGTTATTCATGATTCCATCATAATCTGTGTGACTCCTGATGGAATAGTTTCTAATATGTTCCTACTGTTAATAGACTCTAAGTTTTTGGGGGCAGCAAGGATGTCTTTGTTCACCCAAAGTGTACCTGGCATGTAGTGGGAATGTTGAATGAATGAATGAATAAACTCCTTTGATTGCTGGTCCCGCTATGTCCTGACTTTGGGATCTTGAGTGAGTCACTTACTCTCTGTGCTTCAGTGTTCCCATCCGTAAAGTGGGTTAGCACATCTCACAGGTGGTGATGAGAACAGGATTCAGCAGGTAATACATGTGACTTAAATAGTGGTGACCGTTTGCACCACTCAGCTCTCACTGGTATGCTGCCGAGTCCAGGAGAAAGAAGGTCACACATGTGACAGGGTGAAGCCTGGGATGCTGTTGCATCTGCTGGCAGTTGAGCAGTTCCAGAACTCCCTTAAATGCTGGGGTGAGAGCTGTCAGTTAATAAGGGGTCTCTATTTGGGATGCCATTAGGAATGTGGGGGGCCCCTTAGACTGCTCCCTGACCGCCCACCCTCCCCTGATTCTTAGGGACATAGCTCAGGGCATTGCTGATCAGAAAGGGTATCACAGGTGAGTCCCCTCATCTCCTCCTGCTCCTTGGCTTCACTGTGAATCTGGGAGGTGGGGAGGGACTAATTAAGGCTTCTCTCCTGTCAGTCAACAGGTGGGTAAAAGTCACAGAGAATGTGACTCCCACTGGGCTCAACTCAGTGTATCAAAATATAAAACCAAGGGAAGTCCTAAATGGTTTGGCTCAGTGGATAGAGCATTGGCTCAAGGATTGAAAGATCCCAGGTTCAATTCCAGTCAAGGACATGTACCTTGGTTGTGGGCACATGCCCAGTAGGAGGTGTGCAGGAGGCAGCTGATCGATGTTTCTAACTCGCTATCCCTCTCCCTTCCTCTCTGTAAAAAATAAATAAAATATATATATATTTTAAAAACTAGGGGGGAAAGTTTCTATATTTAGAAACTTCAGACCCTAGGAGGCCCCTGAGGCCGCAGGCTATGAATTTAAAAAAGGGCAACTGCACCTTTTTAAGGTTTTAGAGAGGAAAAAAAAATTAAATTTAAGAATTGTTTTCAAATTTCTAATACACCAGATGAAGTTTATCGATGGCTTCTGGGTAGGCCTTGTGGGAAGCCATGCATGCATTTCCTTCACTGACTTATTTATTCACCCCCCTCGGCACCTTTTGGGGGATGCACCCTGAGCCTAGGTTGCTAAGTGGCTTGTGGGGATTGAAAGGCTGGCTGGTTTGCTCCTTGCTGCCTCTCTGGGCCTGCTCTGGGTGTGCTGGGAGACGTACGGGGGAAGGTTCACAGTGAGGACAGATAAGGCCTGAGAGGCAGAATGCACCAGAGCTCTGAGGACAATTCCAGGAAGGAAGTCCAGTGCAGCTCCTGAAGTCTGAGTGATACGGTGGCCAACATCTCAGAGGGAGGCGATCCAGCCCCAGCCAGAGAGATCACCTCAAACTAGGCTGGATTCCAGCCACCGTGACAGAGGCAGATTTTATAGGGTGGCATCCGGTGGTGTCAGAGAGGCCTCTTTGCCATGTCACTGGGAATTATCCACCCCCGATTCTTACAACCCAGGATGTGCCCAGCCACACTTGCCAACCTGGAGGGCCTGTGAGTACAGGCCGGGGAGCTCTCTTTGTGGCGGACTGAAATGGCCCAGAGTCCTGGGCACTGGTCCCATCTGGGTCCGGAGAGAGAGGCAGACAACAGGCCACACACTCGGCTCTCAGCACAGCAGGAAGACCCCTCACACAGAGCTCAGGACACAGTAAACGCTTGGTAAATACTTGTTAAATGAATGCATAAACACTTGGATGGGAGAAGCCCCACTGTAGCACGGCCCCACCGGGGTTTAAGGAAGGCTTGCTGGAGGAAGTGACTTTTTAACTAAGGCACAGAAGAGAGGAAGGAGTAGCCAGGCCACACAGGAAAGGAAGAGAGTTCCTTGGTGTAAGGAACAGCCCAGGCAAAAGCCTCACTGTCCCTTTCAGCCTGCGTGGCCTGGGATTACTAGGAAATGAGGCTGAAGTGGTAAACTGAGGCCAGGTTGGTGAAAAGCCCAGGTTTGAGGCAGATAACTTGTCAGAAAACACCTCTGAATTTAACGAGTGATGAATTTTATGCCCCCCTCCTTACTTTTTGGCTTAGTGGGGTTTAATTGTCCTTCAGAGGAAGCAATGAACACAGCGGGGATCTAACCAGGGGTATCTGAAAGGCCTTTTGCCCGCATTTCCAATCCCTGGTTGGCAATCCCAGTTCTGTCCTTTACAAGCTGAACCAGTTTCTTCTGAGAAAGGACGCCAACTACAAAGCCCGCGTCCTGGTGTAAACGAAACCAACCCGTGCTTTGTTTGCCTGTGTGCCTGCCTGTCCCCTGCCTGTCCCTCGCTTTCTCTCATCCCTCGGGTGGCAGCCACTGCGGCAGATGGAGCCCAGCAGCACCAAGCACACAGTAGGTGCTCAGTGAAGGAAACGATGCCTCCAGGAATTCCGGTATCACATCTGGTGCCACCGTGATGCCTTGGGTTCCAACCCCTCCTCCAGGCCCTAAGTGAGCTCTTTAGGGGTAGGGGCAGGGGCAGGGGCAGGAGGCTGGGTTCAGCCTTCTTTTTTTTTTTTTTTTTTTTTTTTTTTTTTTTTTTTTTACAGAGAGGAAGAGAGAGGGACGGACAGTTAGAAACATCGATGAGAGAGAATCATCGATCAGCTGCCTCTTGCACACCCCCTAATGGGGATGTGCCAGCAACCAAAGTACATGCCCTTGACCGGAATCGAACCTGGGATCTTTCAGTCCGCAGGCCGACCCTCTATCCACTTAAACAAACCGGTTTCGGCCTGGGTTCAGCCTTCTAAAGGGGTGCCGCGACCGCATGCCTCATTGCAATAAGCGAGGCATGCGGCCCACCATCCGCGAGTTTGACATGTTTCCGAAGGGGAACACAGTAGGGGCTTAATCAAAGGAACACCCTCTATTATTGGAATCTCGCGCCCGGCCCTTGGCCCATGGAGTCGGTAGCTGGGGTTGGGTAGAGCGTGTGCTCTTCACCCTCCGAGGGGACCGCTGCGAGCCCGGGCGCGGAGGAGCTGCAGTTCGCGCCCGGAGCCCCGGCGCCGGGACCGCGGCGGCCGGGCGGCAGCGCGGGGGCGGGACGGGCGGCGCCGGCGTTTCTGTCGGAGGACGCAGGCCGCGCGTCGCGCCTTTAAGGCGTCCGCAGAGCCGCCGGGAGGGAGCGGAGCGCCGCGGGCACCGGCGCTGCGGCCGCGGACCGTGCGGGAGCCGGGATCGCGCGGCGGAGGTCGGGTCAGGTGAGCGCGGGCGGCTGGGCTGCGCGCCGGGGGGTCGTGGGGGAGGGGGGTGTCCGCCAGCTCCCCGATGACCCCGTGACCTCCCGAGTTCGGGCAGCCCGGCCTCCGCCCTGGCCTTCCCCCTGCCCCCCCCGCCCGGGGTGAAGACCGTGTCAGGGACCTTCACACACACACACACACACACACACACACACACACACACACCGCCTTCCTCTCCATGCCCCCACTCTGGCTTCAGCCTCCACGCGCTCCCTTCCGGTGCCCGGATGGGTTTGACATTCCCGAATCCCGGTCCCCACACTTCCTGGGACCAGGATGCCTGGCTCCCCAAAGCCCGGGGACGCGGTGAGGACGGGTCGGGGACCTGCACCCCTTTTTCTGCTCCTCTTCCCACCAGCCCTCTGCGCCCCTCCCGGCGCCTGGCTGGTGTGCCGGCTCCTGCATCCCCGTTCCTCCCTCTTCCTGGGGAAGCGCTGCAGCTCCAGCCCCAGGCATCTGCACCCTCCGGACCTCCCCCAGCCAGTGCCCACCCCCAGCCGCCTTTCAGCTCCTCCTTCCCCAACCTGCCCGGGTTCCCTCGCCCTTCGCCCCCTCCTCCTCCAAACCCCCGGGTGGGATGCTTGTTCTAACACCCTGACAGCTGGCGCCCACCCTGCAACCCCGCATCCCTCGCCTACGGAGGTTCCTGCGGGTCTTGTACCAGTAAATGAGGTTGTATAACGCCGCGCCGGCCGCAGGTCGAGCACTCGAGCACGTGCAACATTTACATCCTTGAACCCGCAGACCTTGGGGGGTGCCAAGTTGACAAAGGAGGTGGAAAGGTCAGAAATGGGTGCCAGAGGGTCTAGAGGCTGTGCATCTAGGGACATGTGTGTTGAGCGCCTTTTATGCCCCAGGGGCTGGATGGTTAGGAAGAGGTCCCAACCGGAGCCTGAGGCCAGCATGGCCTTGCCTCTCATCTGCTCAGAAATCCCTCATGGCTGACTCCACCTGGCTAAGAGCTTAAAAATAACTTCTTCTTAGTAATAACAGTCAAGAAGCTATTGCTGCGAGCCCTGCCATGTTCTAAACACCTTTAAGTGATAACCTGCCATACTCCTCCCAGCTGCCCCAAGAGGTAGGTACCGATTCCATGCCCATTTCTCAGAGGAGGAATGCGAGACTCCCCAAGACCGTCACTTCCCAGGGCATAGTGAATCTGACCTCAACGACCCCATTCTGGATCACTAGACCTATTTTTTACCCAGGTGTGAATAAGAAATTCTTAGGAACACTATTTTTGTAATATGGGAAGTTAGAGAGGAGAGAAATGTGTTCCTTGCACCAGTTTATTATTTCTAAAATTAGGTTCTCAGATCGGCTAAGGGTTCTTGGTGCCCAAAGAGGATAAGGGACTTGCTGGAGGCCACACGGCTAGAAAGCAGCAGGGCTGGGATGCAGAACGGGTCCTGGGATGGTTAATGGCTACTTCCTGGGTTCCCTGTGCTGCCCCAGCCCGTCAGTGTAGGCCCCTGGAGTCCCTGCCCCCCCCCCCCTCCTTTGCTGTAACCCAGGCAAGAAAACACATTCTTCCTCCACTGCCTTTGCTCAGTCTGTCCCCTCCTGTGGGAATGCTCTCCCTGGGATCTCTGGTGTCTAAATCTTTCCTACCCCCGAGGGTCTAGCTCATCTATCCCCTCCAGGAACACTCCCCTGATTTCTCCCCTGGTCCCAGCTGAAATCGGTTCCTTTCTCCCAGCTGTGGGCTCTCACTCCCTTCCACCACCACGATGGCATTTGGAAAGTTCTGCTGCATGTGCCCTCGGAGGCGGCGCAGTGGTGCTGGCAGATCAGAAGTGCTCCCCACAGCCCCTCTTCATCTTCCGGTGAAGCCTCAGGACAGGAAGTGGTCCATGGGGGATGGGGGAGTTTCTGAAGTAAAGATGGGCTCAGGATTTGCGAACCCTGCAATGCCAAACGCTGCAACTGGATCACAGGGAGAGTGGCTCAGCGTGGCACCCAACCTTAGAATTACACATTTGTCGTCGTTCATAATCCAAAGGGTTCCCACCAGAAAATCGGACGCTTGGGTCCAAATCCCACTTGCTAGCAGTGCAGCCATGGGCCGGTACCTAGCTTCAGCTTCTGGCTGCAGTGCCTGTGTCAGAAGGCAGTGATAAGACTGAGACAAAATAAAGCACAGGGCCCTGCACGTGGCCATCACTCGATGAGCACCAGCTATTATGAAGAGGGACTACCACCTTCAATTACCTGAAAATGGTAAATCGATACCAAAACGCTCGTGCTGACTCTGCTTAGAGGTGGGCCAGGGGAGTCTGGGCCAAGGCGAGGTCAGCATTTCTGTGAGTGTGCTCAGAAAGGCCGATGAGGCTTTCTCCAGCTCTCACCCACCCGTTGCCTTTGCAATAAGAGCTAGAATTGCCTTTCTATTTCTTAGCTTTCAAAAATTGATGAGCTTTGAGTTCTGTGAGGATCCGCACACCTAGAGTGAATGCATGAGTGCAGTTGGTGCAGTTGTAAGTGATTATTGAACTTAATGATATGAGGAGACAACAGAGTGTGTTGCTGCTTCAGGCCTCCACCGGGGGGCAAGAAGTTCGAATCACAGGTTATCTGTGGATCTGGAAGGAAGGAAAGCAAGCATGAATGTTTTATCCTGGTAGGCTAGTTAAGCAGCTGAGTGTAGAATCAACTTCCTTGTCAAAGTATTTGGAATATGTTGGAAAACTAATTCTGCAGGTTGATTAAAAAGTTATTTTAGAATTTCTCCTAAATTGACTCTTTATTAAAAATAAGTTAGAATCCCATTTGGGAATTTAATGACTGTTGAGTGTAGGTATTTTAAGACATAACTGTTGTGAATTTCACAGTTCTGTGGAATTTAACAGACTATTGGACTTCTCTTTATTTCTGTGACCCTATAGAGACAGAAACACTTATTTTGTACTGTCCAGTATAGTGGCCACTAGCTACGATGTGACTACTTAAATTAAAACTAATTCAAGTTTAATAAAACTAAAAATTCTGTTTTTCAGTTACCCTAGCCACATGTCGAGTGCTCTGAGAGCCACAGGGCCAGCTTTATTAGGCAGAGGAGATGGAGAACATTTCTGTTTTCACAGAAAGTTCTTTGGGGCTGGACTGTTTCAATGAGGCCATGGGGAAGCAGTTTGATTATTAAGTTCCGTTCTTTCTGGCAAGTCATCTGCAGGCAGGCCGAGAAATGGAGTGTGGCGAGGATGTTTCATTGTCAAGAGTTAATAAATGGTTATGGAGATGTTCATAAATCCCATCGCCTCCTCTCGGCTGTCTGGCTCTGCTGCGCTAACACTGCCAGAGTCAAAGGATGGGCCAGAGGGTGGAATCACGTGAAATGTCTGGGGGCAGTATTTCTCTAACCCTGCTGCCTGATCCAACTGCCTGGGGAACTTTTAAAAAGTGCTCCTGCCTGTACTTTGCCTGGCCAGCTAGTCTGAAGCTCCCGGTGGGACCCAGGAATTCCCATTTTTAAAAAGCTCCCTGGGGGATTCTAATGTGTAGCCAAGACTGGAAAACAACTGCCTTCAAAACTGTGAATTTAAAAAAAAAAAAAAAAAAAGGCGCCCTGAGGATTAGAAGACAGTGTTTCAAGGCAGATACAGTGAGTGGCTAAAAGTGTTCCTCCTCATCAGTTTACTTTGGTAAGGAGTCCAGGTTGGAACTGAACGGCCTCACTCCCTCCGAAAGGGCTCTCAACCGAGTGCCACTTTGCCTCCCAGGACCCTGTGGCAGCATCTGGAGACATTTTTGTTTGTCACCACTTGGGAATGGCACCCAGTGTGTAGGGTTCCTAGATGCTATTAAATGTCCCACAACAAATAATTATCTGGTCCCAAATGTCAGTTGTGTCATGGTTGAGAAACCCTAATCTAGACATAGCCTTTGCAAACCAGAGTTCTCTCTGACCGTGAATGCTGTTGCCTCTTCAAAAAAGATGAAGATATTTTCCTAAACCAGCCAGGTCCTCGGAAACCCTCTCGATTATATTCCAGGCTTTTCGGACCCAGAAGTCATGTTGCTGTCTATGGTCTGATGCACGTGGGGCAGCACCAGGAAGCTGCTAATTGAGGGAACGAGGCAGCCTTCGGCAGGTGTAGGCAGAGGTCCTTACACTGCCGCAGGCTGGCCCCTCTTTGTCTGGTTATCTGAAGTAATAGCTAGTTATAAACAAACATTAATTCTAATGAAGAATAAAAAACATTTATTTGAGCAAAAAGAGCCTTGGTATGGGGGACACAGATTCAGGTAGCAACCTAAATTGTGTTCCACAGAGATAAAGGGGTGGCCAGCTTTTAGAGAGAAAGTTCCTGCCCAAGTTCCCACTTATCTGCAAATGAGTTTTCCAAACTGTGCAGTGCTGTTTGGAGGGGGCAGGTCTCCATCCTTTGGTAGAAGGAAGAAACCTGGATTTATCTGCTGTTATTGACTCAGACAGTGTAAGTAATCAGGGCATAGTCCCGGAAGTCAAGATGTTACTGTCAGGATCGCCAAAGGAGGAGCGCATGAGGCCGAAGTGGTAAGGAATTATAAATTCACTAGAGGCACCCTTTTGCAATCCAGGATGTCTCAGGGGATATCGGACTGCCAGTTTGAGCACCATCCCCGCAGGCCAGGCTGAGGGACGCCACTGGGTCTCAAGTATGCATATAAGATCTTTGGTTAATTTCTTCCCGCCCTCCTCCCTCTGAGATTCATCAGTCTGTTTCCATGCTTATGCGTTGAGCATCTGCCCCCTAGTAGTCAGTGTGTGTTGTAGCTACCAGTCAAATGGTTGGACAGTTGCTTAGGCTTTTATATATATAGATTAGGTCATCTGGATACCAGATGGGCTGAGCCCTAAAATGGTGCCAGCATCCAGGGACAGGGAGTCAGAGATTTCAAAGGACTCTAGAAGGGCTTTTTCTGGGTGGAAAATTCTCTGGGCAGGTCTGAAAGGGAAGCATAATGGTTTTAGCCAGTGGAATGTGGTCTAAGAGAAAGGGAATTCTGGTTGTGAAGTGGTCTAAAGGTCAGTTCCCAGGGGAGAGGATATGGATTTAATTATTTGATCAGACCTAATAGTTACCAGACAGCCTCCTGAGTTGGGGCGGCTGTCCCCTCCTCAGTTCTTGTCAGTCTGGTAAGAGGGTTTTCAGGGGAGTGACACATAAAAGCTTTGTAGGAAAGCAAGCAAATTTATTAAGGAAACAAGGCAGGCAAATTTATTAAAAATACATGTGGCATGCCAAAACCAATTTGGCTCAGCGGTAGAGCGTCGGTCTGCGGACCGAAAGGTCCCAGGTTCGATTCTGGTCAAGGGCATGTACATTGGTTGCAGGCACATCCCCGGTAGGGGGTGTGCAAGAGGCAACTGGTAGATGTTTCTCTCTCATGAGCTCTCTATCCCTCTTTCCTCCTCCTCTGTAAAAAATCAATAAAATATATATTTTTTTAAAAATACATGTGGCATGTAGCACAAATGGGCACCCAGCTAATCTGAATGCCCTGCCTGGTAGAGGTTTAGGATTTTATACTTTTCTTTTTCTTTTTTTATTTCTTTATTGATTAAGGTATCACATATTTGTCCTCAACCCCCCATTCCAAATCCCCCCTCCCCCCATTTTATACTTTGCTGTCTACAGGTTTCAAAGTTCCTCTGCTGGATATCTTGGGCAACAGACTAGATTTCAAGGTTCCCCTTTTACTTTGCTGCAGCTTTCCCAGAATTCATGAGAACATCCGGTGATTTTTACTTTGGAAAGTCCCAAAACCGGTGACTTTTTTGTTCAGTGGGTGAGATGAAACTAGCTCTTCTTACTGTGTTCTCTGATTAGGGAGAAGAGGTATTAACCATTTGCTTTCAAGTGTCCCTGGTTGAGAAAGATAAGGTCTCTGAGTTTGTAAGGCCACCCATGTAGGCCTGATCCGAGCTTGTCAGGGTTAGTATGTGGGCCCTTTATCGCCCACATGTTGTTTGTACCCGTGACAGGATTTAAGCTTTCTATGTGATGAAGTTAGGAAGCTGAGCTATGGGCTAGACATTGAGAACACAAAGATAGTAACACAAACCTGCCCACCAACACGAGCATCTGGTCCGACGCAGGCACAGCGGCAGTGCAGGGGGATAGGCGTGAGGCAGGAAGGCGGGATGAGCACCTGGTATCAGCCCTTCGCTGCTTTGAGTAGCCTCCACGCACTGTCTCATTTTGTCCCCACACGGAGGCTCTTAAGAAGTTGAGTGACCTGCCAGAGTCACACAGCTGCTCGGTGGCAGAGCAGAGATTTGAACCCAGGTCATGGAACTGCTGGAGGCGGCAGGGACGGCACCAGGTGTGAGACTAGTGGGGTTCGACAGACCTGGGTTCAGCAGCCTCAGGACTTGAGTTCTGGCTAGGAAAGAATTCAGAGCCAAGACTCAAGTGATAAGAGAACATTTGTGTATAGAGTGACAGAGGTGGAAGAAGTAATTTTTAGAAGAAATGGGCTTAGGAGACAGGCTATAGAGGTAAAGGCAGGGGCCCTTGGAGCTTGGGAGTGAGGAAGGTAATGGTAATGAGCCTGGGGAGGCCGGAGGGAGGAAGGGGAAGAGAAAGGCTTGCTCCTAGGAGGGTGAGCATGCTGGGTACCTGAGGGTTTTAAGGGTGGAAATTTTAGGGGAAGTCCCAGGGGAAGAGCTTAATAGAATATTCAGTAGCTTTCCAAGTGTGTCCTTTCAGCGCGCATTGGTGGTTCAGTGGTAGAATTCTCGCCTGCCAAGTGTGTCCTTTCAGGGTCTAGGTCTCCACTGATGGATTGGTCTGCTCTCTGGGGGGGAGGAGGTTGGAGGAGTAGGGTAGGGGGTGTCATTATCCAGTGCAGTTGGTTGTGAGTCAGCTGTGGCTGGTTTTGTTGCTTTTCTGGGCCTGGAGCTGAAATACAACTTGAGAGGAAAGGTCAGGGGGTCCAAACCATATGACCAGAGTGCCAGGCGAGGGAAGGTCCTGGGGATGAGGTCCTACCCTACAACTGTTCTTTACTAGGCACCCAGGGCTTTCCGTCCTGGTGACCTTCTGTACCTGCTCATGTCTGTCTAAGTACTCATCACAGAACTGCAAGACAGACAGCATAAGGACCTGGGACCCTGGATAAGAAAAACCACAGAGCTGGTGCCACCCCGCCACCCCTGGCCTGATCAAAGCACAGATAAGCCGACCACAAGAATGTTACCACCCTTCTAGTCTCTGCTTAAAAAAAAAAAAAAAAAAAAAAGGCATAATTTTATTCCCTTCTAACAGCTTGCTTCTCCAGCGCTGCTTTGTCAGAATCAGCCCGGGAGTCGGTTCAGAGGACCCTCCTTTCCTCTGTGCTGCCTCCCTTGTGCTCGAGCATAAGCTCTTCATGAAATCTGTCTGGACATTTCCGTGGGGTTTCCTCTTGACTTCCATCTTGGAGAACCTAAGAATCCAAACACCAGTAACAGGAAAAGCGTTTACAGGCCAGGGGTAATGCTGTTGTTAACCTAAAAATAGAAGGCCAACATGAGAGGCAACAAGCCTTGAATTGAGATCCAGCTACTCAGGAAGCAATGGTTCAGGCAGAAACCCAAATAGTGTTCTAGCTGGGAGGTGAAGGCAAGGGGTATGGGTGAGAAACAGGGGGACAGGTGCATGGGGGGAAGGAGTTTCTATAGCTGCCAATAAGCTAACACAGTGAGGCTGATTCTGAAGAACGTTTCTCTTTTTGAGTGCTGCAGTCATTCAAACACTTGTTTGGAATATAGCGCTGCCTGAGGCCCAGCCCAAAGGTTCTTTTGCCCGTATTAACGTTCCAAAGTTTTGAGAAATAAGACAAGCAAGGCAGTTCCTCTGGGATGGCAGCTCTGACCTGCACACTCTTCTCACTGTCGTAGCCAAGACTTGTCAGAGCTCACCAGGCAAGAGGGAGGAGAAAAGGCAGGAGAGGGAGAGAGGAGCCTGGGTGCCACAGCCTTGGACATGTCAGGGATTGTAGATTGTTCAGGAAAGGGGATGGGGTGGGGTGTGATAGGAGAGGGTGACACTTGGGAGATGGGCAGGCACCAGATCGTGTGTGGCCTTCCACAGCAGGCTGAGGGTTGCTGGGAGCCCCTGGAGGGGTAGAGGCGGAGAAGAGCTGTCATTGTGACATTGGACAGCTTGCTCAGTGTCTCTGGGTCCCAGCTTCCCATCTGGACCGAAGGCTCTAAAACTGTATGGCTCTGCTGAGGAATGTTCATTTCGTTGGCGGCCAACATAAACAGAGTGAAGGAATGGCCTGCAGCGGGGCTGGCCAGGACATTCCAGCTTATTGTTCGGTATTTTCCAAGCACTCACCAGGCATGGCGTGTGCTCAAGTGCTGTGGCCATTTCAGAGAGGTAGTAAGACTCGCCTCGAGGAGCATGCAGCCTGGTGGAATTCAGACAATGTTCTCACAAGGACTGTGCTAAGAGGCACACATTACAAATGCCCAGAGAGGTGTTCCTACAGAATACTCTAGGGCCTGGAGAGTGGTTACTCACGACTAGAGGAGCAGGGAAGGTTCACTGGAGGCGGTAACTCCCAGCTCCGCCAGAAAGGTTTGAAAAGGGGGTTGGTCGAGGGTATCTTCTGGGTAGAGACGGTGGGGGGAAATGGAGAAAAACACCCTATTCAGGTACAGTCACCAGAGGATCAGGTTACCTGTGTCTCGGGCCTGATGCCCCACAGTTTCCAGATTGTAGAGGGGAAATAAAAGTTATCATAACAGGAAAATAGGTATTGATGGACTTGCCACTTACAAACTTAGGTCCCACTCCATCATCCTGTTATCACCATAATTAGCCAGTTAATATTAATAAAAGGAAGAACGCAAAGCGAGGCCGGACATCACAAGCATGGTCACCGGGGCAGCTTCACCAGGAATCTGCAGCTTCATGCTCCCCAGGGAACCACTGGTCCATTCCTTGCAGATCGCTGGGGGAGGAGATCAGACAGAGGGGGCGGTGGGCACGTGCACAGTGATGTCAGGGTGGCATGGGGAAGGCGCTTGCCTGTCAGTCTAACCTGGGAAATCGGTCAGTGGCTAGGAGGATTGAAAGATGAGACAGAGGGCCGAAAACCAGGACTACAGGCTTTATTAGGGGAGAAGGACCCCTGCTGGGCTGCCCCACATGACCCCTACTTTGGGGAGTAGCAACAGGTGCAGAGGAGAGCACGCCTTTTTTAAAAATATATTTTATTGATTTTACACAGAGAGGAAATTGAGAGGGACAGAGAGTTAGAAACGTCGATGAGAGAGAAACATCGACCAGCTGCCTCTTGCACCCCCACCCCCTCCACTGGGGATGTGCCCGCAACCAAGGTACATGCCCTTGACCGGAATCGAACCTGGGACCTTTCAGTCCGCAGGCCGAAGCTCTATCTAGTCCCGGCAAAGCATGCCTTTTGAGGGGAGGAAAGGGAAGGGATGGGGCTTAGGGTACTCGGCAGGCGCTGATTGGTGGTTTCGTATAAGGCACATGATTAGGCACTTAGGTACTTAGGAATCAAGGGCTTAGGGCACATGTGTCAAACACAAGGCCCGCGGGCCAAATCCGTCCCGCCAGGCCTTGCAATGTGGCCCGCACCGCGCTGTCATCACTGCACTCCGCTGCGTTTCCATCACAATGACAGTTTATGACTGTTCAGTAAACCATTCGGCCCGCGATTTAGGCTGGATTTTAGATTTTGGCCCCTTCTCTGATTGAGTTCGACACCCCTAGCTTAGGGTATTTGGCAGGTGCTGATTGGTGGTTCAGTGTACAGTCCACATAAGGTGCCTGGTTAGGTGCTCAGGAATGTCCATGCTGCAGGTGCAGTTTACGTCATACTCTGTCCATCAGTTGGGGGAAGGGAGAATCTATCAAGGATAAAGCCATGTAATTGCCCGGAATTTTGAAGGCTTGATTGGTTAAGCTCGTGGTTATAATCCCCAGCAGAGTTCACTCTCTGGCTTGCTCTTGTTCCCTTTTCTGGCTTTCTCAGTGACTCCCACTTGCCCCATGGCCATGCAGGCCCCCCACGCAGTGGAATGCAGCTGGAAACCCAAACTAAGCTAGCCAGATGCTGGGCTGGATTTTAATATAGGACAGAAATTCTGGGCAGTGGCCTTAATTCTGGCCCTGCCGAAGACAAGATGGGACTTTTTCCCATGGCAAGACAGAGATGGGACCCTAGAGTGGCACTCCCTTAATTATATTCGGGGAAAATAAGGTTTTCCCCGAAATCCCATCCTTCCATGGGGGCTTCAGGAAATTCTTTTCTCTGCAGCACCTCAACTTCTACCAAAAACACCCCTCTCTCTGTTTTCAACGCTTACGTCCAGCCAGGCTCTAACAGGGGTCCTCAAACTTTTTAAAGTGGGGGCCAGATCACGGTCCCTCAGAGAGCTGGAGGGCCGGACTATATGAACTACTAATTCCTACTGTAACACCTCGGCTGCTCTCATGCCCAAAAAACCTGGCGGGCCGGATCAGACTCCTCTGCGGGCCGCATGTGGCCCGTGGGCTGTAGTTTGAAGACGCCTGCTCTAGAAGCACCCACAGCTTCGTCCTCTGACTCTCCCAGATCATAGACCTCTCCCAGATACAAGACATACAGCAGAAAGTGAAATTATAACTCTTGTGAGAGAAGAGGGATTTCATGAAATTAAAGCAAGGATGTTGGAGAACTGTTTGAATGACATGTCAAGGTGTTACTAGAAAGGGGACCTGGCCCTTAGCAGGTGTGTCTAGGGCTGGCCGAGAGTTCTTGACTTCATGCAGGGAAGATCTTATAACATGAGTCCAGGGGATTTTTAGAGGCCGTTTAATAAAGCTGTGAAACAAGGAAGGGCTTAGGAGAGAAGAAGCAACAGGAGGGTGATTGGGGAAATGAGCCTACGTTGGTTTGCTCTGGCTCACAAAGAAGTTAGAGAAAAGGGGGTCTTCAGGACAGGGTCAGGGGTTAGCCCGGGACCAGCTGCTGCTGCCCTTTGCTCCCTGTTGCAAGCCTTGTGGGGTCCCTTAGCGTTTAGAAGGTGCATCCCTGTGGGAGAAGAGGGAGGGGAAGGAAAAGGTGCAGGGCGGGGCATGCTCCTGGGAGGGAGAGCTTGTGCTAGGCCTTTGTCTTGAGGCTCTTATTGGTCCCTTGCAGGCAGAAATCAGGGGAAGTCTCGGGGAGGGTGTCAGCAGAATATCCATCAGGGTGTGCCTTTCAGGGTTGTGGTCTCAACTCATTGGCCAGTGCCAGGGCAGGAAGTGGTTATCATTGCAGCTGGTCCTGGCATTGCTGACCTGGTTTTGCTGCTTTTCTGGGCTGGAGCTGAACTACAACCGAGGCCTAGGTGTTCTCTCTTCTGTATCCGGCTGTGGATTGCTCAGTCATTTTGTTCAGCGGTTTCAGGTCAGGAGAGGGGCTTGTCTCCCCCCGTTGTTCATGGCCGTGGGGTTCTCGAGGTGTCGCCGGCACAAGCATTTCCGGAGGTCCCCACTGGAGGATGAGGTACTGGAGGAAGTTTTGTTTTTGTGGCATGACACCCCTGGGTCTCCAATGTCCCACTCTCCTCAGTCTGGTCATAGATGTGTAGTCGAGCTTCTGTAGAGCTAAACTCAGGGCTGGTGTCCAGAATTTCCTTTCCATGTTGGAGCCGGGTCCAGCCCAGCATCAGGCTAGCTTAGTAGCTTCTGTTTCCCTCTGCAGTCCATCAGTCCATGGTATGCGCAACAGAAATTCTGGGCACTGGCCTTACCTCTGGCCCCGCTGAAGACAAGATGGGACTTTGTCCTGGGCAAGACAGAGCTGGGACCTTGGAGGGGAACTCCCTGAATTTGACACCATCGATAAAGTTTTCCACAAAGTGCCATTCTTCCCCGGGGGCCTCAGGAAATTCTTTTCTCTGCAGGGCCACATGGTTTTATGGAGGAAACACAGGCAGGAGCAAAACGAGAGTTCCACGAGCAAAGAGTGAGGAGCAACAGGAGAGAGAGCTCCTTTGTTTGGGGCAGTGGTCGGCAAACTCATTAGTCAACAGAGTCAAATATCAAGAGTACAACAACTGAAATTTCTTTTGAGAGCCAAAGTTTTTAAATTTAAACTTCTTCTAACACCATTTCTTCAAAATAGACTCGCCCAGGCTGTGGTGTTTTGGGGAAGAGCCACACTCAAGGGGCCAAAGAGGCGCCTGTGGCTCTCAAGATGCGGTTTGCCAACCCTGGTTTAGGGGATTATGCATTCCCAAATGTTGGCCCCCTTGCACTGGCCATGCCCATTCTGGCTATTGATTTCTGTCCCCAAGTGTGATGACAGACAAGTCTCTTTCCTGTGTCATGTGTCTGCCTTCCTTCTGTTGGACTCCTTCCCGCACAGTGGTCTGCAGGGAAGGGCCCAGTGCTCCCTGGGAGTGTGACATTGTAGCTTCCGGGTGAAGGTGCCCGAATGACCGTGCCTATAGTGTTTGACCTTTTCCCTTCGCTCCTTCCCTACTATTAAGAACTAGCTAATTACAACGATAATCACAGCCATCTGTTTCAGTTTCCTCATTCTTCTTGCAAGGAATTTGCCCACCTCCTTACTCTCCTGCCTCAAAGGCAATAATTGATGAAGGTCTGTTAATGGATGCAGAGAAGGGGAAAGAGACTTGAAAACCAAAGAACTGAAAAGCCTTTGGGGAAAAAAAAATCAATGAGGTATTTTTGCAAAAATGTCCTCTTTCTGATAGCACTGTGATAACCCAATGTGAACAGGAAGGATGTATCTTACTATATACAACCTACCTGAGATTTATTCTTTGTCCTCAAAACTAGCACAGGATTGCAGTTATAAACAAAAATTTTGTTCAACATTTACTATCACTTTTTAAATAGACATCTTTATGTTTTATTTATTTGGGTAAAGTTCTAAACAAAACTATGCTTTAGCTATGAAATTTTGCCTGTAGCTTTTCCTGATGCTAATTTTCCTGGGTTAAAGTGAAAGATGAGACAGAGGGCCGAAAACCAGGCTTTATTAGAGGAGAAGGACCCTGTGGGGCTGCAAAAGAAGAGAGAGAGAGCACACGTGCAGGGGTGAACACCGGTTTTGAGGGGAGGAAAGGGAAGGGACGGGGCTTAGGGTACTCGGCACACGATGATTGGTGGTTTCGTATAAAGCACATGATTAGGGACCCAAGGACTTAGGAATTGGGGCCTTAGGGTATTTGGCAGGTGCTGATTGGTGGTTCAGTGTACAGTCCATCTAAGGTGCCTGGTGAGGTGCTCAGGAATGTCCATGCTGCAGGTGCAGTTGACGTCATACTCCGTCCATCAATTGGGGGAAGTACGATCTATCAAAAGAAATCTCCTCCAGAGAGTAGATTCTCCCCCCACCCCCCCAAATAAAAGGTGGGCAGCTCACAAAGGCTCCTGAAGAAATCTTGTCCTGATCGAAGCCTGCCGGCGGTTTATAACAGAGCTTTTCTCTGCCTAACACCGGCTTTGTTCCTGCAATTCGAAACTACCGCAGGCCAACTTCCCCTCCTTCAGAAGTGACAAAACCCTCTTTGATTCTTGCTTTTCCTTTTCCTGAGGAGTGCGGATTCGCGCACAGGGCGATGTCTTTGGGGGCCAGGGTCCTATTTTCGGCCCTCTGCTGTTGTACACTCATATAGAAGGCTATCTTAATTTCTTTCATTCACGTGGGAAACTGTCACTTATGTGATGGATGCTCCTTCTAGCACTTCACCTTTGAGAGGTGACCTTAGGCGATGAAGCACATGCATTTATTTGCACTAATTTATACACCAAAAGGTTGTTCTTGCCGAAACCGGTTTGGCTCAGTGGATAGAGCGTCGGTCTGTGGACTGAAAGGTCCCAGGTTCGATTCCGGTCAAGGGCATGTACCTTGGTTGCGGGCACATCCCTGGTAGGGGGTGTGTAGGAGGCAACTGGTCGATGTTTCTCTCTCATCGACGTTTCTAGCTCTCTATCTCTCTCCCTTCCTCTCTGTAAAAAATCAATAAAATATATATATGTTTTAAAAAAGGTTGTTCTGGGCTCCCCCAGAGCCTGAAGACTTTGGGGACCTTGTGTGAGCATTCGGACCAGGGGCATGGATAAAAGCAAAGGCAGCTTTATTGAGAGGACAAGAACCCTGAGACAGGATCCCCGGGTCTGTTCGCCCATTGCAGGGTTCTTATTCCTTGGGAACAGAAGTTGGTGGGTTAACCAATCAGGGTGTAGGTTGGCTGGCTTTTTCCTTTTTAGGAGCATTGGGGTCCCACCAAAGTCTGGGTACACATCAGTAAAGCAAGACATTGTGTGACTGTACAAGACTTATTACTTGATGCAGGAAGGGACTTTCCCAGTCAGGTAATGAGTTTGTCTCTGGGGTTTGTGGCTTGCCTTTAGATCTGAAAAATAAACTTACAAGAAGTCAGGTTAGTTCCTGGACCATTGTTTCATAGCTAGCTATTGAAAACCGCCATGGTTCTTATAAGAACAGAAAAAAAAAAAAAGTCTTTTTTGTGTGTGTGGGCCTTCCACAATTTATGAGAAGTACCTGGTAATTAAACTCCAAGATTTTAGCTTCTCTGATTCAAACAGCCCCTCTGTTGAAACTTCAAGATAAATTACTTTCAAGGCTACATTCTTACATATACCTTCTCCCTGCTGTTTTTTTTTTTTTTAAATATATTTTATTGATTTTTTACAGAGAGGAAGAGAGAGGGATAGAGAGTTAGAAACATCAATGAGAGAGAATCATCGATCAGTTGCCTCCTGCACATGCCCTACTGGGGATGTGCCCACAACCAAGGTACATGCCCTTGACCGGAATCGAACCTGGGATCCTTGAGTCTGCAGGCTGATGCTCTATCCACTGAGCCAAACCGGTTAGGCTGCTGTTTTTTTGTGCTCTTTTTTTTTTTTTTTTTTTTTTTTACAACTCAGGGGTTCTCTTCCTTCCCTCCACCTCCCCCCACTTCAAACAGTCCTCTTTCAAACTCTGTAACTTTCACTCTAAGAGTGTTTTATAGGCTTGTGAAGATACTGATAAAGATACCTCCTTAGGATATCTGCCCGCTGCTCCCCATGTCTGCTCAATTCCAGCCCTCAAATCCCCTTCCCTTCCTTGTCACCTAGCAACAGTAACCAAGGCTTTAAAAGCGGGGAGCAGCTTTTGTTCTTTGCCCTTATATTGATTATCAATGCACCAGTCCTTTCCCTGTAGGGAAAGTAAAAAATTAACTCTCTCTCTGCATCTATCTCTTCTCTCAGTTCTCTCACAGCCTGTATCACCAGTCAGAACCCCTAACCGTTCTGTCAGAGCTGACTCGATGGAGCCGTTTTGGGGGGCATTTTATTCTCCCTGTTTCACTTGGAGGTAACGGGTCAGGTGGCTTTCGGCTCATCGCTCCTCTAGCAGGAACACGCGTGTGTCTCTGTCGGGCTTTCTTGTTTTAAGTGTGATTTCAAGCTGGTGATTGTTTCATCACCCAAGCCCACATCTTGAACCCAGAGGCTGATGTTTCGAAGGTGCTAGGCTGGGTCAGGGCAGGGGTTGCAAGTTTCATTGCCTCCCTTCTTGGCCAGGATGGTTTGTTTTTTTAGAAGATCCATCACAGGGTAGTGAGCCACCTGCCTTCCAGCTGAGCCCCTGATTGATCTGCCTGCCGTGTGTGTGTGTGTGTGTGTGTGTGTGTGTGTAAGAGAGAGAGAGAGAGAGGCAGGGGGTGGGGTGGGATGTGCAGGCACATACTAAACCAGACAAGCTCAGGTGAGGCCTGCATGGCGGCCTTACAAACTCAGAGACCGGAAGTAACCACATAGGATGGTCTGAAAGGAAAACTTTCTAACTATAAGCAGTTCCTGGTGAGTAGTCATGTCCTAGGGTGGAATTTTTCTCTAACAAAGGTCAGCCTTCATCATAACGGAGCCTGTCTGTTATCTTTTTGCATCTAAGAAAACACACTTTTAGAATAACAACGTAATTTCCTTTTTTTTCTGGACCCTCCAAGCACAACCAGCACCAGAGCAGAGACCACAAATCGCCTCATTGTTGTCGTCATGTCAATTGTTAACTATTGCATAGTCACCTAGATAAAAAAAAAAAAAAAAGTGTATCTGTTAGTTTTTATCCAATCCCAGATGTTTTCCTGCTTTGCGTTCTCCCACCTCCCTAATCTGTCACCAAGGGATTTCATGTAATAGTAAGCTGCTAAGTGTCTTCCTGGTTGGTTCTGATGTGTAAAATTCATGGTAAAACTGCCCATATGGGATTTTTGGCCTGGAACATGGGGTGTTCCCCTGGGCAGGATGGCTGCCCCGGATTCTTTGTCCACGGGAGTTGAAGAATGAAACCATGGACAGAAGATGGTAGAGCAAAGGTGGAAATTTACTGAAGAACAAGTACAGACTCCCACGAGGGGGGGGGGGGGGGAAGGGTCCCACCGAGTTCCTTTCTCCCAGGTTTATAAAGGCTGCAGACTTTTGTGCCCTGATAGCCCCTCTGACTGGTCACCATTCCCTCCTGATTTGGTCACTGTAGCAACTCCTGAGCTCAAAGGTCAAACCTCACTTGGGCCCTCCTCCCTCATTGCTCTCCCATTCCCCGCTCTCTTCCTCCTTCTTTATCCCTAGTTGCTTGTCTTATAGAAATGTAATGGCTCCTCTCCCAACTTCTTGTCTTGTGGCTATGTAAGTCCTGCTGGCTCCCTGACCCGGTCTTATGGAAATGTAACCTTTTGCAACTCTGTAGCCCTGTGTTTTTTCCATGGACTCCCTTAATTTTAAAAATTCCCTAACCTCATCTTTTTCACCTCTAAAAATTCCTATTCCACTGCCATTACCAGGAGCATTTTATCAATCCGTTGAGATTTTGTTTGTTGGCAGTTGTCAGTTTGGCTCACATAAGCTCATACAAATTCTCTGCAGGTTTGAACATTCTTTACGCTGACTTTCAGAGGATTGAGTGGCAGGGTTTTCTAGTTCTCTGATCGTTTGTCCACAGGACCTGCCTGGGTAGGCTGTTTCCTTGCCCACACGACCGCCCCAGGTGGCAGAAGCAGGGGAGGGGGCTGTGAGCTTGGCATGGCTGGCTCATGAGGCAGAACCCCCATGGGGCACCAGTAGCTAGGGCTTTGGTACAAAGCATGCCAGAGCGAATCCTCTTGTTAGCACCTTTTAACCACAGAGGAGATATGAATTTCTGGTTTATGGACATGTGAGGTTCCTGCATGGAAATGTTTTCTGTGTTAGAGTGCTGGACTTTGACCCTGCCAAGCTGACCTCACCTTTGGACAGCCACACAGGGCAGGAGCTCCCAGCCTTTGTTATCTCAATAGGCAGCCAGGCCATCTAGCTTGTGTAGAGGGAGAGGGATTTTCAGCATTCAATTTGTATTTCTTCTCTTAACATGAGAAACAGGTTTGGTTGCTCTCTCTAATGGGCCTTTGTAAGCTAGCCAGTAGAGCTTTTTGTGACAATGAAAATGTTCTACAACAAGCATGTCAAACTCACAGCCCATGGGCCACATGTGGCACACAATGAATATTTTTGTGGCCCAGCCAATAAAACAGTATGTAAGAAATGTTTTAACAAAAATTTTGTAACTTGATTTTTACAATATTCTATTATACATCATCCTATATAATAAAAGGTTAATATGCAAATTGACCGAATGGCCGAATAACTGGTCGCTATGACACATATTGACCACCAGAGGGAAGACGCTCAATGCAGGCGCTGCCCCCTGGTGGTCAGTGCACTCCCACAGGGGGAGAGCCGCTCAGCCAGAAGCTAAGCTCACAGCTGATGAGCACAGTGACCATGGCAGCAGTGCTGAGGACCCCTTGAGGGATGTCTGCCTGCCAGCTTAGGTCCTCTCACTAAGCCCCGGCAGGCAGACATCTCCCAAGGGGTCCCTGGCTGCAAGAGAGTGCAGGCTTGGCTGAGGCACCCCCACTCCCGTGCACGAATGTTGTGCCCCGGGCCTCTAGTTATCAATAACAAACTGCAACATTGGTTAATGCCTGATGACTGTAATCGTGTTGCATTCATGTTGCTTTATGCGCAGGTGCGCCAATTCTCTCTACTAATCCTAGCAGGAATATTTTAGCAGCCGATAACCACGTCGTTAGTCTCGTACTGACTTGTTTGGGGTGTGCAACAGGAAATACCAGTATTTTGCTTTCGGGGAACAAGAGAAGTAGGTTTATTTGCATTATACTTTTTAATTTGTGCAGTTATTCAGTATCTGGTAAGTTAAGAAAAAAATATTAGTTTTTATTTAAATGTTCTATTATTTTATATTAACGATTACTATTTCAGTCTTTTGTATTCAGCATGTCTCTATCGAAATAAACCCAGGATTTTATGAAAACTGAAGGTTTTGTTCTTTTGGGGCCCACATAAACTTAAACCTTGTTTATTTGGCCCGTGTTAGCCTTTGAGTTTGACAGGCTTGTTCTACGCTGTCCCTGTCCACTGCGGGAGCCACTGGCTGCATGTGTCTATTGAGCATGTGCAGCGAAGTGAGGCTGGAGAATTAAACTCCCCGGCCGCTCGAGGGAATGTAATTTTTGCGATGTCTTCAGAAAATGAATTTTCTAAGATCTGCACGGGAGGATGGATGTGGAAGCAGGTTTTATTTGCGTGGAGTCGCTTTTCTTAGGTTCCAAAGTCCCCTGCCCCTCGAGCCAGTCCTGGAAGAGGTGCAGCTGGGGTCTCAGCGGAGCCAGAAGCAGGGCCATGCGCAGAGCCTCCGCCCCATGTGGGAGCCGCGGTGCGTCAGCATCCACGCTAATGGAAGTCTGTTCGTTCATGTGTGCACCAGGGGGCACAGGGGAGCGCCTACCCTGCGGCAGGAGTCCCAGGCACTCGCACGTGTGTGTATGTGTGTGTGTGTGTGTGTGTGTGTGTGTGAGAGAGAGAGAGAGAGAGAGAGGGAGAGGGAGAGGGAGAGGGAGAGGGAGAGGGAGAGGGAGAGGGAGAGGGAGAGGGAGAAGGAGAGGGAGAGGGAGAGGGAGAGGGAGAGGGAGAGGGAGAGGGAGGGGAGGGGAGAGGAGAGGGGAGGGAGAGGGAGGAAAGTTTAAACATTTAGGTTTCCTGAGCTTGCAGTGACCGTGCCCATTCTGGCCACTGACTGATTCTGGGAAAGCACTTCCCACATCACTCAGACCTCAGTGGGCTCGTGTGTCTGCCTCCCGCCAGTCGCTTCCCCCATCGGTCAGCAGGGAACAGCCGTGGACATGTTAAATTCAGCTTTCTGGCGAAGCTGAAAAACTGGCATGCCTCTAGTATCTAGCTTTCCCCTGTACTCACTTCCTGTTAAACAATAACCAGGTTATTCCAGTGACATCAGAAAACTGGATTTTAAATTTTATTTCATTTTAATAAATTACTTAAATTTAAATGGCCACATGTGGCTTAGTGGCCACGGTATTGGACTGTATAGGGTAGACCATTTTATTTTAGGAGTTTATTTTTTTTAATTGAATAGGGAAAGCCTCACACATGCACATGGTAGTGATTCAAAGGAACAAAAGGGCATCAGTGAAAAGTCCCTCTTATCTCTGCCCTTTGCCTCTCGTTTCCCTTTCCAGTGCCAGCCACAATCACCAGTTTCTGTGTATCTCTCCAGAAACGTTTCACACACACGTAAGCATAATATATGTCCTTCCTTTTCTCTCTTGCTCAGTGCAAGAGGTGTTATTCCACCCGCTCTCTAATGTTCCTTCCTGTTTTTAGTTAACAATGTGCTCTGGAGGTTATTACTGATAGAGACAAATAGAACTGCTTCATTATTTTAATGGCTTACATTTAATTGTACTTTGTATTTAGTGGTTATTCATTATACTTCTTTACAAATTTATACTATCATTTACTTAATAGGTTTTCTATAAGTGGACATTTGAATCTTTTGCCATAATAAATAATACTATAACAAATAATACTGCAAAAAAGTGTTTTCAGACATGTTCAGTTAGTTATAAACATAAATTCTCAGAAGTGAGATTGTTAGCTCAAGTGTATGGGCATACAACATTGCTGCAGATTTTGCCAAATTGCCGTCTATAGAGTTGTTGATAGAAGTGTAAATTGGTACATTGTATGAGATCCTCTGTTTCCCCACAGCCTCAGCCACATAGTCTATTATTAAACTTTTTGTTCTTTGCCAGTGTGCTAAGTAAACATTACCATTACTTTTTAAGTTTAATTTGCATATGTCTTAAAATATGTTTTTATTGATTTTTTTTCTTTTGAGTCAAAGGAAGGGAGAGGAAGAGAGAGAGAGAGAGAAACATTGATGAGAGAGAAAGATTGATCAGCTACCTCCCACACATCCCCAACTGGGGATCAAGCCCGCAATCTGAGTACATGCCCTGACTGGGAATCCATCCAGGGACCTCTCGGTTCATGGGTCAATGCTCAGTCACTGAGCCACACCAGCTGGGCACATGTCTCTTACTTTAAATGTGATTGAGCATCTTTTTATATTTTTAAGAGTCATTTGTATTACTTCCTGGTAAATTATTCAGATCATTTGCCCATTTTTCTGTTGGATTTTATTGATATATTGATCTGTAGGAGCCCTTTGTACATTAAAGAAATTACTCTGTTGCCTCTGATATGTATCAACAAAAGTTAACTGCTTTTCATGTGGACATTTAAGAACATTGTTATGCCTTGGCAGGGCAGCTCAGTTGATTGGAGCATGGTCCCGTACACCAAAGGTTGCAGGTTCCATTCCAGGTCAGGGTACATACCCAGGCTTTAGTTTGATCCCCAGTTGGGGTGCGTACAAAGGTAACCACTTGATGCTTCTCCTTCACATCAATGTTTCTTTCTCTCAACTTCCTCTCTCTCTGAAGTCAATAAACATATCCTGGGGTAAGGATGAATGAATGAATGAATGAATGTATGAATGAATAACATTTTTATGCCCAGTTCGGATAGCTCCATTGGCTAGATTCACTGGTGGTCCATGAAGTCCGAAAGGTTGGCAACTGCTGGGCTAGAGGATCTTCCTGATATGTCGAGTGTGGGGGCTGGATCCCTGATAGGGGCATGCAGGAGTCAGCCTATCAAGGTTTTGCTCTCACATTGATGTTTCTCTCTCCCTCTCCCTTCCTCTCTCTATAAAAAATAAATAAAAATAAAAGAATCAACCAATGAATGCATAAGTAGAAGAAGAAATTGTTTCTCTCTGTGTGTGTAAAACAATTAAAGGTTTATGATGTCAACTTATTCATCTTTTCGTTATGACCTCTGGTTGTATATTTTACTTAGAAAGACTTTGCTCATGAAGATATTTTAAAAGAGTTTTCATGTCTTCTTCCAGAACTTTTATAGGTTTGTTGTTGTTTTTTTAATGTTTAATTTTTTGATCCTCTTGTTGGTGGCAGGAGGAATAGCCCTTGGTGGTAGACCAGCCTACTTAAGTTCTGGCTAGGAAGAATTCAGAGCCAAGACTCAAACTATAAGAGAACATTTATTTAGACAATTTCAGAGGTGAGAGAAGTGAGTGGTAGAAGAAACGGGTCCGTAAGTTACAGAGGCAAAAGAAAGGCCCCTGGAAATGAGGGAGGCAGTGGTAAAGGGCTGAGGATAGGTTCGGGTATGGGTCCTCCATCCTAAGAGCTTTTGATGGTGGAGATCTTAGGGGAGGGCCCAGGCTAGAATCCAATGGAATACTCATCAGCTTTCCGGGTGTCATGGTCTCCACTGATGGGCCAGAGCCCGGGCAGGGGGTCTCTCCTCAATGTAGATGGTCCTGAGGTCAGCCATGGTGTCACTTGTCTTCTCTGGACCTGGAGCTAAAACACAACTGAGGGAGGCCTAGGTGTCATGCATAGGGAGGAAAGGTCAGGGGTCCACCCCACATCCGTACGCTAGGGGAGGACAGGTCTCCCTGGGGACCAGGTCCCACCTACAAATTGTCCATTGCCAGGTGCTTGCTATGCACTTGGGGCTTCCCACCCTGGTGACCTTCTGTACCTGGCCTTTGTCCTTGTCCTGCACGTGTCTGTCTACTGCCTACCACATTCTGAAATAATTCGGAGTTTGTGCACTGGCCCTCCTTTGCCTTCCGTTCGTTCTCCAACTGCGGTGCCCTTCCCAGCTCCCCTGCTCTGTCTAGCCCATAATATTCCCCTGTGCACACTGTTGCACCTCCCTCTCAGTTCTTTCCGAGTACAGCTTTTAGGCAAACCCTGCCCCCAGATGGAGAAGGAGAGTTCTCGTTTTTATTGGGGGGTCTCAATAAAAAGTTGACTGACATATCTCCTCTCCCATTCTCTTAGCATTTATGAGTTTAATATTTTCCTTTACTTTCATTTAAGTAGGGTTTAGGAAGGGAATGATGATCAATACATGCAATCAATCTCCAATAGACAGCCGGACTCTTCCTCTCACTCCCATGCTCGCCTTCTCACCTCAGCTCTTCTTTGACCTCTTTCTTGGCTTCCCACGACCAACCCTTTGTGCAGGTTGCTTAACCGGGGTGAGGGAGGTGGCTTGGACAGAGGCGATTATAAAGCCACAGGGCATTTGACAGGGCATTTGTACTTGGCCTGCGCCCCGAGCAGAGCTCTGCGCCTCCACAAAGCCAGCTATTTGCTGGCTGTTAACACTCGGTTCCTATTTCCTAATGCTGCGTTGCTTTCACTTTTTGTAATTTCAGAAATTCATTTTCATCTTCTACCAGAGCCAGAAGCAGTTGGGAAAGAAGGCTGTGCTCTTTGAACAGTGAGTATGGCTTTTTTAAACCATGTATATATTATATATGTGTGTGTGTATATATATATATTTTAAAGGCAGTTTGTAAGGAGCCTGGGACTCCTCTGTAAGCTCCCTGGAAACCACCATCTGGGGGTGATTGCAGAAGGACTGGCAGGAAGGTGTGGGTACCTGAAGGTTTTCAAAGCTCCAGTATGCACCCAAAAACCTCCTATTTGCAGTTCGCCAGGAGGAGGGCTCTGAGTTGGAAGAGAGGCTGTGAGTCCTGGGCCTGTGGGGACCAGGCTGTTTTCCTGGGCAGCGTGACACTGGGGTCAGCCACGAAGGCAGGGAGGAGCTCCTGGGGCAGCCAGGACGGAGCGTGCTCCGGAAGGGGCCACACGAGGGAAGACCAGGGGGGCCGTGCGGGCTTGCACGGCAGGTTGGTTATCGGATGCGGGTGGAGCTGCGGGAGCTCAGGCTGCAGGTAGAGCTGGGATCCTGTGGAGTTCACCGGGGCAGGCTGACCCCTGGAGGGAACGGCGGGGGGCCTCTGGCAGTACTGGCTGTGGGAGAGCACCCAGGACAGAAACGGGAGCCAGCAGTGAGGACCCGGAGCTGGACCCCACGTGGTGGCTGAGGGAGCCGAGTGGTCTGGCTCATCCCGGCAGGGAATTGTCATCCCACCCGACACTCGTGAATGCGGAACTAAGGAACTAACGTAGCAGAGGAATTGGTTGAAAGAGGCTTTCAGGAGCGGAGAGCCCTGAGCTGTGCTGGTCACGTGTGGTTTCCAAGCCCGTAAACTGTGATGGGTGTGGCTGAAGCACTGACCTTTGAGTTGTATTTAATTAATTTAAGTAGTCACACATTATACAACACTTACAGCCTTTATTGATGGGATACAGCCATCAATATACAACCTCCGCCTCCGTCTACATTAATGAGAATATATTTTACTTTAACTGGGACAGAGAGGCAAAGCGCCAACAATTAAATCAGTATAATCTTAAAGTCTTTTTTAAAAAATTGATTTGAGAGACAGAGAGGAAGGGAGAGAGAGAGATAGAAATGTTGATCAGGATAGTTTTGGGGAATAAGAACCTCGTTGCCATTTACCTGGGGTGTGAGTGTGCTCCTCTCCCAGGGGCCATGACGGCCAGCTGGTTCTCCTGACACCGGCTGGCCTGGCGGCTGGCAGTACAGAGCGCTGCAGGGCCACCCATCATTGCCTTTAAGGCTGAAGTGCCTCACTTCACACAGCCGACAGGCAAAGTGAGCGCATCTTTCCTTTGCAGTCTGTTCAGGCGATGAGCATTATCAAGCCACGGAGACTTGCCAGGTTCTGTTTTATGTTCTGGGATACAAGATTCTTGTTGGGGCGAGCCAAATCTTACTCTTTAATTGCTGGCATAATTTCGGAAAAGTTTCACAAGTCACCAGAGTAGGAAAAGACAAAAGCTGTGATTGAGCCCTAGCTGGTTTGGCTCAGTGGATAGAGCGTTGGCCTGCGGTCTGAAGGGTCCCGGGTTCGATTCCAGTCAAGGGCATGTACCTTGGTTGTGGGCACATTCCCAGTAGGGGGTGTGCATGAGGCAGCTAACTGGTGTTTCTCTCTCATTGATGTTTCTAACTCTCAAGCCCTCTCCCTTCTTCTCTATAAAAAAAAAAATCAATAAGATGTATATATTTTTAAAAAGCAGTGATTGGATGGAAATCCTCTGGTAGAACGAGGGAACCAGGGTGGCCTGGCTGGTGTGAGGGAGAGCCTGGGAGGAGAGGGCTGGCATGCCTGCCCCTCCCCCGCCTGTGCTCATTCCTCACTGCGTCTGCCCCGGGGTGGCCACTAACTATCATCTTCACATTTTCACCAGACTCATGTGTCACCCACCTAGCATTTTCCTGCAAACGGACTCCTTCTTTTAACTTAAATTAACTTTAAAAATGAATTTGCATCCCTGCCATACGTTGAAAATATCCATAAAACTCAAGGCAAGGAAACAGTGGTCGTAAGTGGTTAGATGCCGTTGCCTGCAGGAGGCGTACCGGTTAGAGCACTGCTCATTTCCCTTGGACCCCAAGCAGGAAGGGAAAGAGGCTTCTCCGTATGCACTCCTTGGTGGCACATAGTGTCCTCTGCTCCCCAGAGTGGTCTTGCAGACACCCGCTGTGTGGGCACTGCTCCGGGAGACTGCACATTCCATCCCTCGGCTGACGTTCAGGCATTGGTGGTCCTGTGTTCACAAGGCTGTAGGCTTTCTGTCTCCGGCCTCCTTGGCCCACGGAGCAGTGGTGGGGCCTCCGGGCAGCGCAAGGACGCGGTGAGGAGCCGGCAGAAGGCTGGGTCTGGGCGCTGGCTGGCTGGGGTGGGTCTGGGCGCTGGTTCCGTCCACGCACGGTTGAAGCAGGAAACCACGGTGACCCTCCACAGAGACTGTGTTCATCAGCTCTTTCGTGGCCCACGATGTTCACACGTTTGTGACATTCCCTTCAGGGAAATATCTGCTGACCCTTGCTGGTGTGGCGACGAACCTTGTAAATTGTGCTCAGCGTGCACGAGGGAACGAGGGAGCTCCTCGGGGGAGGTGTGTGATTGCTGAAGGAAAACAGCTTCAGCATTGTGGGCAGTGGTTGTCCCTAACACAAAGAGCATTGAGCCGTTTTGTAACTTTGCTTGTCATTCAATTGCATCACATTTGTGTTCCGTGCTTGTTCTGGGCACCGAGAAAGAACGTGTATGATCGTCGCTTCCTTCACGGAGCTCTGGTTCTAGAAGGGGAAACAGGCCGATGGTTTAAGTTTGCTGGAAAAGTGCACATGTGTATGTTTTCATTCCTGTAAGGGCCTCTGTCCTCCCTCACTTACTTTTTAAAAATTTCTGTAGACATTTTGGAACCTGTGGAACCTATAGAAAATGTTGAAGGCTACCAGGTAACCTTCACCTGGATTCACCAATGGTTAACATTTCAACATATGTGCTTTATCTCTCTCCTCTCCCCACCAGCGCGCACACACACACACACACACACACACACAAACAATTATATATTTTTCTCCTCAGCTTTTAAGAGTGAGTAGTAGATATCACTATGCTTGTCCCCTTCATACGTCAGCATACATCGCGTAGGAACAAGGACATTCTCCCGCGTGCAAAGATAACCACCGCGTCACCCTCACACTCCGGAACTGTATCACCAGCACAATAACATGATCTACCGTTCAGTCCTCACTGAGCTTTCCCCAGCTGCCCTGAGTGTTTTCTTCTCAGCTTAAAACGCAACTCGGCACCTTCTCAGGGACCCTTCCTTACATGTAGTGGTCATGCTTATTGAGGTTTTTTTTTTTTTAAGTCATTGCCTGCTTTTGCTTCCTCCTCATCTTTATCCTCATTCTGGGTCCTTCACTTCTCTTTTCCATTTTACCTCTTCCCCTTTCTCTTGCGACACTTTCACTCCTGTCCCTTTCTCCACCCACAGGCGCCAGCCACCTCGAGGAGCAGGATGGACCTGGACGTGGTCAACTTGTTCGTGATCGCGGGCGGGACGCTGGCCATCCCCATCCTGGCCTTTGTGGCCTCGTTCCTCCTGTGGCCTTCGGCGCTGATAAAAATCTATTACTGGTAAGCTACCTTTGTGATGGACGTTTCCAGGGGTACCAAAACAGTGTCTGTCATCTTCTCCGCTTGTTCTTTTGGTGGTTCAGCATTTCATCACGAAATATTTCAAGCATATAGGAAAGCTGGGGGATGCCCTGTTTTGAACGTCGTCGTCGGGAGTGTTCTGGAATGATGGGTGGTAGCTTCCTGCCAGGTAACGTCTGTCAGCTTTCTGATGGCGGCTCCGCCTTCGCTCCCAAAGTCACCGGTGCTTTGAGCAAGGATGGTGTGCATCGGCGGGAATCCCGGTGACAGTTTCTCAGTCCTTGGATTCCGATCCAGTGTGGTCTGACAGGGGCGGTGAGGTGCACTGACAGATGAATTGGGAAGAGCGGGACCTGGAGCAGGAGTACAGGTGGGACAGATGGTGTCAGATTCGTGCTAAAAGCGTTCATTCCTGAAGCGGGAGAAAGAAAAAGACGTTTCCCAACCTGTCATTCCCGTACCACTGTCGCAGTTGCTCGCCCTGTCTGCACACCATCTCTGCCTTGGCATTCTCTGTGGAGTAAGTCACTTCTGTAGGTTAAGTCAGTTTATTTTAAGAGCCACATAAATATAACCACCTTATCAGTGTTTCCCAAACTTTTGACATATGTGCACCCCTTCTATAATTTTCGTAACGCTGAGTACCCCTTGTACTCACGAGAACGTAGAATTAAGCGCAGCTAAGCACGGTGCAGTGCATATCCCCGCCAAACTCCAGTGCAACGCGTACCCCCACCAAACTCTCCCCGTGCCCCTGGGGGTACGCGTACCACACTTTGGGAAACACTGCGAGTGGGAAGCTTGCCATGCGCAGTGAATCAATATAAGAAAGTGAAAAGAAGCGGAATACCACACACAAGGCTGCCTCGGGCCTGCTGCCTGCCGACGGCTGCGTCTCCCGCTCTCTGGTGAACGTCTGAGAGGCTGGGAAAGACACCGCAGCCCAGCAGAACTGATCTCCAGGGAACCAGAAGCTCAGCTGTTGAGGAAGGAGTGGCTGGCTTCCTCGTGATGCGCTTCAGGGACTCTCCAAGCCACAGTCCATTTACCGTGAGAAAGCACCCTTTCCACCGCATGTGTGCCTCCCCTGGTGAAAGCTCCCTCCCACCGCGTGTGCCTCCCTGGTGAAAGCTCCCTCCCACCGCGTGTGCCTCCCCTGGTGAAAGCTTCCTCCCACCGCGTGTGCCTCCCCTGGTGAAAGCTCCCTCCCACCGCGTGTGTGCCTCCCCTGGTGAAAGCTCCTTCCCACCACGTGCGCCTCCCCTGGTGAAAGCTCCCTCCCACCGCGTGTGTGCCTCCCCTGGTGAAAGCTCCCTCCCACCGCGTTGTGCCTCCCTGGTGAAGAGCTCATCCCACTCGCGTGTGCCTCCCTGGTGAAAGCTCCTTCCCACCGGGCTGTGGCCTCCCTGTGAGCTCCCTCCCACCGCGTGTGGTGCATCCCGGGTGAAAGCTTCCCCTCGGTGTGCCTCCCCTGGTAAAGCTCCTTCCCACCGTGGTGAAAGCTCCTTCCACCGCTGTGTGCCTCCCCTGGTGAAAGCTCCCTCCCACCGCGTGTGCCTCCCCTGGTGAAAGCTCCCTCCCACCGCGTGTGCCTCCCCTGGTGAAAGCTCCTTCCCACCGCGTGTGCCTCCCCTGGTGAAAGCTCCCTCCCACCGCGTGTGCCTCCCCTGGTGAAAGCTCCTTCCTTCCCACCGTGTGGTGTGCCTCCCCTGGTGAAAGCTCCTTCCTTCCCACCGCGTGTGCCTCCCCTGGTGAAAGCTCCCTCCCACCACGTGTGCCTCCCCTGGTGAAAGCTCCCTCCACCGCGTGTGCCTCCCCTGGTGAAAGCTCCCTCCCACCGCGTGTGCCTCCCCTGGTGAAAGCTCCTTCCTTCCCACCGTGTGGTGTGCCTCCCCTGGTGAAAGCTCCCTCCCACCGCGTGTGCCTCCCCTGGTGAAAGCTCCTTCCCACCGCGTGCACCTCCCCTGGTGAAAGCTCCTTCCCACCGCGTGTGCCTCCCCTGGTGAAAGCTCCTTCCCACCGCGTGTGTGCCTCCCCTGGTGAAAGCTCCCTCCCACCGCGTGCGCCTCCCCTGGTGAAAGCTCCCTCCCACCGCGTGCGCCTCCCCTGGTGAAAGCTCCCTCCCACCGCGTGTGCCTCCCCTGGTGAAAGCTTCCCACCGCGTGCACCTCCCCTGGTGAAAGCTCCCTCCCACCGCGTGTGCCTCCCCTGGTGAAAGCTCCCTCCCACCGCGTGCACCTCCCCTGGTGAAAGCTCCCTCCCACCGCGTGCGCCTCCCCTGACGCAGGAAACACCGGGAGAGGCCGGTTCCTCCCCGTGCCATCGGGAAGTGCCCTAAGATGCCACCGGGGCTGCTGGGAGTGAGAACTGCCCTGTGCACAGAGAGAGGCGGGCAGGGGTTGGCATGTGCCCTGCATCTGCCCTCCTTTCTGGCTGCCTTTTGTTGCATTGCAGTGTGGAGTTTTCCACCTGCCAACCCGGCTCTGACCCTTGAAAAGAAGCTGCTTGAACAAGAGGGAGCTTTTCTTTTTCTTTCCTTTACTCCCTCCCTCTTGGGCGGTGGTGACCCTTCCAGAGGCTCACCCAGGACCCACCTCTGCACTCTGGACGAGGCTGAGATGCCAGCTGTTGAGATGGTTGTCCTTGCAGGCCTAGCAGAAGGCGTGCTGTGGGCCCAGGCTTCCATGTAGCCTGACATGGAGTGGCCAGAGCATGTGCCGCATGTACCCTGAAGAGACTTCATGGGCTCCACACACAAATGCTATTTTTCTTAAACAAATCAAATTGAAATGGAGAATACAATTGGGTGCTGTGGCCCATCACCATGGCTACGGCTGCAAGCAGGAGGTGTGATTACAGGAAGGCTAATGTGAATTTTTATGGTGGTCTTATTCACAGTAGCTTAAAAGTAGAAACAACCCATGTCCATCAGCTGATGAATGGATAAATAAATGTGGCATATCTATGTAATGAAATATTAGTTCACCTTAAAAAGGAATAAAGTACTGACACACTCTTTACTATGGATAATTGGAAACATTACGCTAAGTGAAATAAGGCAGGCGTAAGATGTCAAAGATTGTATGATTCTACTTATAAGAGTGAGGTATCTAGACTGTGCAGACTCAGACACAGAAAGTAGAATAGAGATTACCAGGGGCTCAGGGACAGGAAGGAATGTGAAGTTTTTGTTTTGTTTTGAATTTTTTTAAACATATTTTTACTGATTTCAGAGAGGAAGGGAGAGGGAGAGAGAGAAACATCAATGATTGGCTGCCTTCTGCACACCCCACACTGGGTATCAAGCCCACAACCCAAGCATGTGCCCTTGGCCAGAATTGAACTTTGGACCCTTCAGTCCACAGGCCAACACTCTAGCCACTGAGCAAACCGGCCAGGGCAGGAATGTGGAGTTTTTGTTTAAAGAATACAGAATTCCTGTTTGGGATGTCAGGAAATTCCATAAATGAATAGTTGTGATGGTTGATGTATAATATTGTTCATGTCCTTAATGCCATTGAATTATACACTTAAAATGGTTAGAATGGCCAAAACCGGTTTGGCTCAGTGGATAGAGCGTCAGCCTGCTGACTGAAAGGTCACAGGTTCGATTCAGGTCAAGGGCATGTACCTTGGTTGTGGGCACATCCCCAGTAGGGGGTGTGCAAGAGGCAGCTGATGGATGTTTCTAACTCTCTTTCTACTTTCCTCTCTGTAAAAAATCAATAAAATATATATATTTAAAATAGTTAGAGTGGTAAATTGTATGTTATCTATATTTTACCACAATAATAAAAAAAGAAATGAACTGTGTAAGTGCTTGTCTTCAGAGGATCCTGGAAACCAGAGGAGGCAGCACTTGTGAAATGAAGGCCTGGGCCCTGGCATCTTTCTCAAAGAAGAACCCCTGGAGGTTGCTTTTTTAGGGCTTCAGTGACGTCTGTCCCTGAAACAGGAGCAGTCCGGCTTTTGTACCAAGATTGTTCATCTGCAAGCGATCTTGTTCTTGTTTATTCCAGTTTGATTCTTCCCTTTGTTTCTGTTCTGTACACTTGCAATCATTTTAAAAATATATTTTTAGTGATTTCAGAGAGGAAGAAAGTGGGGGAGGGAGAGGGAAGCATCAATGATTGATCAGCTGCCTCCCGCACGCCCCACACTGGGGATTGAGCCCTTAACCTGGGCATGTGCTCCCGACCTCCTGGTTCGTAGGTCAATGCTCAACCACTGTGCCACGCTGGCCAGGCCACTTGCAGTTATTTCTAAGTTCTGCCTTTGTAAAGTTTATCATTTAGAGGTAATTTATTCTCTGCCATCCTTAAACCAAAGAACTTAGATTTGTTTGTTTGTTTGTTTGTTTGTTTTCCTTTCATAATTTTTAACTGACCTGGTAGCTTAAGGAGTCTTCTTTCTACTCTTCCGTTGAGGGGAGTAGGAAATTACTGAAAATATTGGTTCTCAAGCTCCTATTTCCAAAGCCTACGTGAGGTTTTCCAGGGACATAGCAATTAAATGAGATACCTGGACTAGTACCTCCCTGGTAATGGAGGGTTCCTCGCGCCCTGAGCCCAGCTCCCAGGCTACGCTTCTAGCCCCATCTCCCTTCACTCAGGATCCATTATGCTTGGTCATCCCATGCCCTGTCTGTGCTGTGCACACCTTGCTGTGTTGTCTACCGCTGAACCAATAGGTGATGAGTATCCAGATGCCTAAGCAACATCACCATTTCTGCAAGGTCCTTCCAGCTCTCCCTTGATTTCCTTAGAGCTGAAGGTTATAAAAAGGTAACAGAACCCTAACCGGTTTGGCTAAGTGGAGAGAGCATTGGCCTTCGGACTTAAGGGTCCCAGATTCGATTCTGGTCATGGGCATGTACCTTGGTTGTGGGCACATCCCCAGTGAGGGGTGTGCAGGAGGCAGCCGATTGATGTTTCTCTCTTATTGATATTTCTAACTCTCCCTCCCTCTCTTTCTCTCTGTAAAAAAAAATAATAATAAAATAAATAAATAAATAAATAAAATACATAAAGATAAAAATAAAAACCTGCATTGCCAATATTCCTTGTACACAGATGGTGACTATCAGAGTTATAGCAATTATAATTATTTTAAAAAAAAGGTAACAGAGAAAATATAAATTATCCATCACCCCCAAATCATTTTCTTCAATGCATCTTTTGTTCTCACCACCCCTTTCCCCACCTCATCTGTATATAGTTTAAAATTTTTTAACAGAATTAGAATCAATAGTATAAAAATATTGGGTCCTATGTTTTCATTTGATATCATGTCATAAACATTTTCCTGTTATTAAATAGTCTTTGAAGACCTCATTTTTTTTTTTTAATAGCAACGTATTACATCATCTGGATACATTGTGATTTATGTAATAAATTTTCTGTTTATGGGCATAAAGATTAGTGCAGATTTTTTTTTTTTTTTCTAATTGAAATAACACTGTCGGAGGGAGAGAGAGTCAGAGAAATATCAATGTACAAGAGAAACATGGATCATGTAGCCTCCCTACTAGGGATCAAACCCTAGGCATATCTCCTGCACAGGACAATGCCTAACCAATACCTGCCAGAGCTGTTTTTATTTTAAAGGCATCTTTCTAATTTATATTATTAAAAACGTATGTCTAGTTGTAATATTCATTTCTTTAGCTATTAGTGAAATTGAACATGTTTCCTATATTTGTTAGTTTTTAATTCTCTTCTACTTTGAATAATATTTTTGTTTATTTTGTTCATTGTTGAATTGAGATCTTAGCCTGCCTGGGTCTTATGATTTTGTATGCTTCTTATCATATATGTTAAATGAATCTGTGGCCTTCATATATGTTGCAAAATTTTCCCTTGAGTTTTGGCAAGTGATATATTTATAAGAAAAGGATCTTTTTTATTTAATACTAATTACGACCATTTGTTGAATTCTTACCATACGTTGAGCATCAAACAAAATTTTGCATATGGATTATCTCGTTTAATCTTTACCATATCCACAGTAGAATGCGACATTTCCCCCTCATTCTAGATAGATGAGATTCAACATCACAAAGTCAATATGAGGTGGCAATTGAATGAACAAATTTGTATTATGGTGCACGATTTAGAATTTTGAAATGAGTTTGCTTTATTGTAAGAAGAGCTTTAAACTAGCCAATTTCATTCTATTTTTAATGTTTTGAATAGGCAATAGATTCATTGCAAAAGTATTAAAAAGAAGGCAATAAGTCTTTTTCCCACCTCTGTTGCCTCTCCATCTACTTCTCACTGTATTGCCCACCTCCACTCCAGATGCTCACCTTAATGGTGTCTTGTTTTTGTTCCTACGCTTTTTGGATGCAGATCAAAATAAGTATGATTTTATGTTCTCATCTTCCCTCCCCTTGTTTTACATAAAGGGTTAAAACCAGTCAGCTTCAGCTGTTTGCTTTTGCAAGACTTGGCTACCTCTTTGGTGCAAAGTACACCACAAAGTGAATCTCTGATTGAGTTAATCGTCTCTCATCTTGGAGAGACTCCTCATGTGGAGAGTTCAATGCGTTTAGATGGTAATTTCGTATTGAAATCAATTTCAGGCCGAACTCCAGTGCTGCCTAGTCTTATGTAATGAACAGAAGCTGAGCTTTCAACCAGCTGCCATATGCTGTAGCAAATAAACTCAGAGGATCAATACAGATAGTTCTTAAAAAAAAAAAAAAAAAAAAAGTTCTCACTCTCAAAATCTGTATAAAAAATATGTTCTTATTTTCTGGGGAGAGTTAGAATCGTGACCTTCACTGAGCTTATCTGCTGGAGTGGAAATAATGTCTGTACAAAGCCAAATGTTTGTTATAACGTCTGCATCACAATTAAAATCAAAAGAGTTTTTTAAAAAACATCAACTCTATCAAAACCCACTACTGCAGAATCCTTACCATCTTTAAAGCTACAGTAACACTTAAGTATGGACAGGACTCACGTGAAGGAAATCTGGTTGGTTGGAAAGCTAATTAAATGTCCAGCTTGCTCAACTAGCTTTACAAATGGGTAAGCTTGTGTTTTTTACAGAGAATCACCGACACTGGGCAGCTGTTAGAGTAGTTAGAGGCCTGAGGTCATAGAAAGGCAGGCCCCTGGAGACAGCTTTCTGGTGTTCTTTCTCCCCAGAGATTTGGGGGTGAGAGTGATATCACCACCAGCAACTGCAGCCTTGGTGAGAGTCCAGTTCTTTTGTGTGTGTATTGACATCAGAGAGGGAGAGATAGAAACATCAATGAAGAGAATTATTGATCGGCTGCCTCCTGCATCCCCCCTAGTGGGGTTCAAGCCCGCAACCCGGGCATCTCCCCTGATCAGGAATCAAACCGTGACCTCCTGGTTCATAGGTTCATGCTCAATCTCTGATCCTCACCAGCCAGGCGAGAGCCCAATTCTTCATCTCCATGAAGAGCAAGTTGCAAGAGACACTACCTTGACGTTTCTGATGCTTTTCCTGCCCGTTAACGGGCCCCTGAGGGAAGTGCTGTACTCACTCCGGATGTCTGTGCCGCACACAGCGGCAGTGCTGCCCGCAGTCTGTGGCTGCTCGCTTCAGATTCCAGGTGTCGATGAATATGGCCCACCAGGCTGCCAGCCGATGCGGCGCGAGGAAACCAGCTTGGCCGTGGCCTTTTCGGAGCCCTTCCCAGTCTTACCGCCAGCCATTTCAAATTCGGCAGAAGCTCCAACAATCCAGGCAGCGTAAGGGCTAGTCAGACACCCAGGGAGATCCCACCGCCGGCTCCTCCTTTGCACAGCCACTCAACTGCTAGAAATATGTGTTCACGAGAGGTTATTCTGTGTCATGCTTCTTAAGGAAATCCCCCTTCTCCCCTACTGGTTTAGAGCGATTATGTGGTGACGTACATTCCACCATATTCATTTAAGGTACTTTCTGGAACTCTTTCGCTTAGTGCTCCGTGGGGGTGAAGCTCTGGGTTAGGTGGAGGAGGAGGGGCAGGAGAAGTGTCGGTCTTGCCTGGTAGGGAGCCTATAGCGCAGACCTGTGCGCCCCCCCCCACCCCCCCACCGCCCCACGTCCCTGGAGCATGCTGATCTGGTGTGGCCTGTGTGTCTCCTCCCAGGTACTGGCGGCGGGCCCTGGGCATGCAGGTCCGCTATGTTCAGCATGAAGACTACCAGTTCTGCTACTCCTTCCGCGGCAGACCGGGGCACAAGCCGACCATCCTCATGCTCCACGGGTTCTCGGCGCACAAGGACATGTGGCTCAGCTTGGTCAAGGTGGGTAGGGAGAAGGGTTTCCACTCGGACATGCAATCCTCGGCGATGGGAGAAAGCAAAGGAACCCAGAACTGTGGCTCAAATACCTTAAAACTAGTGTAAGGTGACCAGACGTCCCGCTTTTGGCGGGACAGTCCCAATTGATAACAATTTGTCCCGCGTCCTGTGGTGTTTTTAAAAAGTCCCGGGGGGGGGGGGGGGGGATTGTAATAATCTGAGCAACAAAGATTAAAAAAAAAAAAAAAAGTTCCGATTTTTGGAAAAGATTCTTTCCAAAAATCGGGACTTCTTTAAAAAGCTGCGGGATGCAGGACAAATTGTTAGAAATCGGACGTCTGGTCACCTTAATAGTGTGATACACGACTCACATCATTTACATCCTTTTATCAGACAAAGTGCATTGAGCTGAATGTCGTTTGTAAAATCTGCGCCTTAGAAATCATTTCGCCTCATGAGCATTTCCTAGGAAAGATTTCAGAACTCACACTGGCGATATCAGGCTTTGAGAAAATCACTGTTCTCGCAGGCTCCACGGTTCTCTTCTTCCTCCCCCGACTTCCCGCTGAAGCCTCCTCCTGCTCCCCCCCCCTCCTCCCTCCCTCCTTTTCCTGTTTTTCCTCTCTTCCTTACCCACTTCGGAAAATGATCTTGGTTGGGCAGCCTTCTGGGATAGTTCTCCAAATCGCTCACCTCTGTCCTGTGTGGCCAGTTGCTTTGCTCAGCAAGTGTGACCAGCGGGCGGAGGGTGGGGCTGGGAGGGGGCCTGGGAGGGAGGCAGCCAGGCTCCCGCCTCAGGCAGGACTGTACCTGAATGACCTCAGGGATGGCCTGCACCAGAGTGAAAAGGCCACACACCCTCTAGTAACTTGTGTTTTTATTTCCAAATTCCACTTGAGGACATGCATCCTCATGCCTTCCTGACCCTCTCCCGTCCTGTCCCCGAGTCGGATTAGCATTTTTCATATGATTGGGTATTTGTTTATTGGTAACTCATGTTTCTCGGTTTCCTGGTGAAAAGTGGCACATATTTAAATGAAAGAAACTAGAATCAGGGTGATCAGACATGGTTCTTTTTTAAAAAAAATATTATTTTATTAATTTTTTACCGAGAGGAAGAGAGAGGGATAGAGAGTTAGAAACATTGATGAAAGAGAATCATCAATCAGCTGCTTCTTGTACACCCCCTACTGGGGATATACCCGCAACCAACGTACATGCCCTTGACTGGAATCGAACCCGGGACCTTACAGTCCGCAGGCCGATGCTCTATCCACTGAGCCAAACCGGTTTCGGCCAGACATGGTTCTTAAAGAAAGCCTTGCTCCTGTGGGCTCCAGAGCTGGCCAGGGCTCTAGCAGAACAAAACCATCCCTCTGGCTCCCAGTCAGTGGCTGCATGACTGGAGTAAGTGGGGGGGGGGGGGGGGAGAGTAAGGGGTGGGGGCGCAAGGAGGAGGAGGCAGTACCTGTCAGCTGGTGTCAAAGGTGAGAGATCCAGACCTGCTGCCTTCACCTCTGTCCCCCTTTTCCAGTCATCCTCCGGGTCCCCTTCACCTATGTATGCGTTAGTCTCTGGGCCTCTGCTCCCTAGAAGGCGACTGGCAATGCTCAGTCCCATCCTAGTGGCCCAGGACCGTCTGTCCCCAGGGCTGGCTATCTAGGTTACTCGGAAAAGTGGGCCGACACGGTCTGCATGCCGCACCCTGACTCTCCCGGCCTGTGTGTCCCCAGTTCCTTCCAAAGAACCTGCACCTGGTCTGTGTGGACATGCCAGGACATGAGGGCACCACCCGCTCTTCCCTGGATGACCTGTCCATAGACGGGCAAGCCAAGAGGATACACCAGGTAAGCAGGGCTCCGCCAACAATGGCCAGGAGTGTGTGGGTCTTGCCCTCCATGCATGCCTACGCCTGGGGAGCAGTACTGACTGGTAATGAGTTTCCAGTGCATTCTGTTAAGTAATTGCACACAAAGCGGCACCCCCGTGATCTCCTTGGCCCGCTGTGGAGGGCCAGGGCTTATTGCAGACTAGTCTCCTCTAAGCCTGTTGCAATGGTGAAGAAATATGACAATCTGAGCATTTTCTCGGCTCTTAGGAGACATTTGTATTTCTCAAGACTCATTTCCCTGGAGTCTGTGTTTCTGCTTACCAGCTATGTGATGGCCGTAATAGCCCTTCTGCCTAGCTGGGGACCATGGGGAGGATGCTCTTTGCCTTTGTCCTGCTTCAGCATCTATCTTCAGCCCCCCTCTGGCTGGGCTTTCAAGGTCCTGGAACTGATGGACCATTTCAGAACTTAGTAATCCACAGTTTTACATTGCTGTTAGTGTTTCCCCCGATAAGAGTATTTATTTAATGTGTGTATGTGTCTTTCCCCTCCCCCTTAAACTATGTACTTTGATGAGGTCAGGAACCTTGTCTCTTTGGCTCTTTGCTGTATCTTCTGCAGCTGACCATACTTCCTTGTACATAACAGTTATCCAATTAATATTTTTAAGATAAACAGTTATCTAAAGCATGAGTAGTGGTTGGTTGGATGGATAGACAGTTGGCTGGATGGTTGGATGGTTGAATAGATAGATGGAGGGGTGGATAGTTATATATGAACGGGTAGTGGGAAGGATGAGAAGGACTTTAAATTAGGACAAGAGTCAGCAAACCATGGCCCATGGGCTATACTTGGCCCGCTGCCTATTTTTGTAAGCAAATTTTATTGAAACAAATCGATGTTCATTCATTTACCTATTGTCTTAGTTGCTTTTGTGCTACAACAAAAGAGCTAAGTAGTTGTTACAGAAATCCTATGGCCCACAAAGCAGAAAATATTTACTCTCAGGACCTTTATAGAAAAGTTTGCTGACTCAGAATCAGGAGAATGTTCGTTGGTTTTATACTCAGAAATGACCCCTCCATCACGTGTGCCAGGTAAAGGTGAGTACACACCTGCCTCAGGGTTCCTCTGGACAACGGGTCCAGGAGAGGTTCAGACCCCCTTCCGTCAATATGCTCTTCCTTTGCTCCCAGAGGCAACAGAGGCTTTTGCTCTGTAATCACGATTGCCACTGTCTGCAGCTATATAACCAACCCCCTTCTCGTCCCCTTCCCAGTTTGTGGAGTGCCTCAAGCTGAACAAAACACCGTTCCACCTGATAGGCACCTCCATGGGCGGCAATGTGGCCGGCGTGTACGCTGCTTACTACCCGTCGGATGTCTGCGGCCTGTCTCTCGTGTGCCCTGCCGGTGAGTTGCCAGGCTCACACGTCCTCGTGAGTGAGTGGAGCGCCGTCGACACTGTATCTCCGAAGGACCAAGGGGCAGTCAGTATCTGCTCTGACTGGTTCTTAGGATCATCTTTTGATGTGTCCTTCAGAGATAACGCATCGCTTTTGTGATAACTAACCAAACACTAGTTGTCTAACCTCCTAGCCCTGGCTGCTCTGGCTCAGTTGGTTGGAGCACTGTCCCTTACACCAAAAGGGCTTGGTTTCGACTCGTAGTCAGGGCATATACCAAGGTTTCAGGTTCTTTCTCAGTTGGGGCACTTAACAAGAGGCAGCCAGTCGATGTTTCTCTCTCATATCCATGTTTCTCCCTCTCTCTCTCTCTCTCTCTCTCTCTCCCTTCCTCTCTCTAAAATCAATAATGGGTGAGGATTAAAAAAAAACATACTATTGCCCTGACTGGTTTGGCTCAGTGGATAGAGCATCGGCCCGAGGACTGAAGGGTCCCAGGTTCGATTCCGGTGAGGGGCATGTGCCTTGGTTGCAGGCACATCCCCAGTGTGTGTGTGTGTGGGGGAGGGGCGAGTTGGGGAGGCAGCTGGTCGATGTTTCTCTCTCATTGATGTTTCTAGCTCTCTATCCCTCTCCCTTCCTCTCTGTAAAAAATCAATAAAATATATTTAAAAACAAACAAAAAACCCCCACCATAATCATGCCTAGCCGGTTTGACTTAGTGGATAGAGTATTGGGTTGTGGATTAAAGAATCCTGGGTTCAATTCTGGGCAAGAGTATGTACCTCAGTTGCAGGCTCAATCCTGTGTGTGGGAGGCAACCAATTGATGTGTCTCTCACATTAATGTTTCTTTGTGCCTCTTCTTTCCTTCCACTCTCTCTAAAAATAAATGGAAAAGTATCCTCTGGTGAGGATTAATAAAACAAAACAAAACCATAATCATAACCACACTGACTTTTAAATTATAGAGCCAGCCTTATTCCACAAAGAATATTGTGGTCAATTAAAATGAGTATACTTCTTTACAGCACATAAATACATCCTATATAATAAAAGCCTAATATGCAAATTGTCCCCTTGACCAGGAATTCAACCAGAGGGTGGGGCCAGCCACCCAACCTCCCACAGTTCGCCCTGACTCCCCAGTTGGCCCGGCGTGATCAGCTCTGATCAGGGCAGGCCAGCCAGACCCTACTCGTGCATGAATTTGTGTACCGGGCCTCTAGTTGAAATATAAGAATATTATTATCCAACATTTATTGAGCTCTTTTGAGCTAAGCTGTTTTATATAGAGTTCATTGTTGTCATCACTGTGACTTTATGAAGTGACAGTACTATTATTATGTCTCTCCTCTTTTTTGCTAAAAATTCAGAGATCTTTACTCATTTTACTCATTACAGGATCTTTTTTTTAAAATATATTTTATTGATTTTTTTTTTTTTTACAGAGAGGAAGAGAGAGGGATGGACAGTTAGAAACATCGATGAGAGAGAATCATCGATCAGCTGCCTCTTGCACACACCCCACTGGGGATGTGCCCGCAACCAAGGTACATGCCCTGGACCAGAATCCAACCTGGGACCTTTCTATCCGCAGACCGACGCTCTATCCACTGAGCCAAACCGGTTTTGGCTCATTATAAGATCTTTAAAAAAAAAAAAAAAAATCAACAACTTTAGTTTCTTCTTTTTTAAAAAATATATTTTATTGATTTTTCACAGAGAGGACGAGAGAGCGATAGAGAGTTAGAAACATCGATGAGAGAGAATCAGCTGCCTCCTGCACACCCCACCCCCCAACCGGGGATGCGCCTGCAACCAAGGCACCTGCCCCCTATCGGAATGGACCCCTGGACCCTTCAGTCCGCAGACTAAAGCTCTATCCACTGAGCCAAACCAGTTTCAGCAACTTTAGTTTCTTTGTTCCTACTTGTATGCATGTAAACTTGAGCTGTAACATGCCCCTAGAAATTATAATCTGAAGTTGGGTTTGTTTGTTTTTTAATTCATTTTTCTTGCCGAAACCGGTTTGGCTCAGTGAATAGAGCGTCAGCCTGAGGACTGAAAGGTCCCAGGTTCAATTCCGGTAAAGGGCATGTACCTTGGTTGCCGGTGCATCCCCAGTAGGGGGTGTGCAAGAGGCAGCTGATCTATGACACTCTCTCATCGATGTTTCTAACTATCCCTCTCTCTTCCTCTCTGTAAAAAATCAATAAAATATATTTTTTTAAAAGAGATTCATATTTAATTAATAAATAAATAAATAAATAAATAAAAATTTATTTTTCTTACCTTAGTCTTTGAACTTGGATTTATGTTAGAGAGAAAAATACTAATTTTTCTCTTCTTCCTTGTCTTGCTTCCTGTCTCTCTGGTACTTCATTGGAGTATGATGTGAATTGCCCAGATTTTAAGTGTCCATCTCAGTAATGTAGTTATATCCAGATCAAAATAGTATGCCTGTTTTATTAGTAGGAGCATTGGGGTACAAAGAAATTATGTAAGTGCCTGAGCCAGCGTAGGAACCGGTCCCAGGCTATCTTACTCCAGAACCCGAGCTGCAGCTTTTTTTGAAGTCAGTTTATGTTCACTCTCTCCTGAATGTGACTCATGTCCACGACCCCCTTTGCTCACTTAGAACCCAGCCTTGAGTCACACCTGCATACCTCACTAAAACGTAACTGAACAGACCTTTAAAATCTTTCAGTCACTCTGAAAGCAAATAGTTTCAGGTCTGGTGAGGACATTGGAATTGAAGTCAAGCTCCCACTGGGTTTTCTCTCCTTCTCTTCCCAAGTACCATGTCTGAAATAATTTGTTCTTTTAATAATAAAGTTTGAGAATTGGAGAAACAGCTCCTTTGAAAGATTATTAGATTTTTTATTTTTATTTTTAAAATATATTTTTATTGATTTTTTTTTTTTTTTACAGAGAGAAAGGGAGAGGGATAGAGAGTTAGAAACATCAATGAGAGAGAAACATAGATCAGCTGCCTCCTGTACACCTCCCCCTGGGGATGTGCCCGCAACCAAGGTACATGCCCTTGACCGGAATCAAACTTGGGACCTTTTAGTCCACAGGCCGATGCTCTATCCACTGAGCCAAACCGGTTAGGGCGGTTATTAGGTTTTTAAATCGCTTATGGGAGGGCAGATCTACCAGGCTTTTTCAAGTGTATGTTCATTTGCTCAAAGAGTTGTACACCTGAGTGTCCATTGAAAATTTAAAATTGTTTGTGAAAATGGAAAGATAAACTTTTTTACTTTGAACTAATTTTCTAAGTTTGCAGAAGTGTTGCAAAAGGTAGTACAGAGTTCCATTTACCCTTCATCCAGTTTTCCTGCCCATTGTTAGCAGCTCACATTACCTCAGTAAATGTGTCACCCCGGACAAACCAGCATTGGTACATTACTGTTAACGAAACTCCAGGCTTTATTTGGATTTCATTTGTTTTTCCACTAGTGTCCTTTTTCTGGTCCAGAATTCAATGCAAGACACCACATGACACTTAGTTCGGATTATTTTTAAAGTGAAAGGAAATAGATCATGCAATCGGCCCTCACAGCTTTGTGAAAGCCACTCAATGCCCATAATGGATTTAAAGGAGCTGCTGGGTACAGGAGATTTGTAGAGTGTGGATTTCTGCCGCTTAGTATCAACGCCATTGCCTTTCCAAAATCTAGTTCTTTAAATAGAAAAAAACTGAAGTAAATAAAATCCAGTTCTGTAGCTAAGTTAAACACCTAGAGGTACGCTCATTGTTGGAGTGAACATTATTTTTGCATTCCTGTGTACATTAGTTTGTGTAAACTCTCTTGTGCAGGAAATAATGAGACCATCTCAAAGTTGTTGTTTTTTAAATCCTCACTGGAGGATATTTTTTCCATTTATTTCTAGAGAGAGTGGGAGGAAGGGGGGAGAGAGAGAGAGAGAGAAACAACGACTTGAGAGAAAGATACAATTGATTGCCTCCCGCATGTGTCCCTACCGGGGCTGAGGAACCTGCAACGGAGGAACATGCCCTAGACCAGGAATCGAACCCATGACGGTCTAACCACTGAGCCAAACCAGCCAGGCCATCTCAGAGCTTTTCAGGCTCATGATGGATCGCCTGGTGCTCTCCTGGAGGAAGGGAGACCATACAGAGGGCAGCCGCTGCCCCAACGTGGACAGTGGCTCAGAGGGAGACTCGCTCTCGCTGTGTTTTGTATGTGTGTATTTTTAAAAAACATGTTTTATTGATTTTTTTTACAGAGAGGAAAGGAGAGAGATAGTCAGAAATATCAATGAGAAACATCCATCAGCTGCCTCCTGCACGCCCCCTACTGGGAATGTGCCTGCAACCAAGGTACATGCCCTTGACCAAACCTGGGACCCTTGAGTCTGCAGGCCGATGCTCTATCCACTGAGCCAAACCGGTTTCGGCTGTGTTTTGTGTTTTGACCCCAAATAAGAGATTATTAAGTGGGTCCAGGACAAAGGGAGGAGTAGTCAGTTCCTCCAAGTCTCTGTGTTCTTCCCATCATGCATTTCGTGAGATCTCTCAACAGCGCAGATGTGAAAGGGGCTCAGGCGAGCTGTCTTCTAGGCTAATGCTTCTTAACTCTCTCATACAGACAAGTCTCCGGACAGCTGTTCAAGGGCAGGTCTGACTCAGGAGACTCAGGGCCGGGCTGAGCTTCGGTATTTCTTACGGGCTCCCCATGCTGCTGGGCACCCGTCCGTAAAACATCTGGAGGGATTTTTTTCTGTTTCTCTTCAGGGTGTACTTTAATTGTTGAGCGAGGATGGCAGAACCCGTTAAAAAGGAATCTGGTGAAAACCCCCTGAAGCATATTAGCTGATGCTCGTTGTTCCCTCTCTAAGATGGGGGTGGGTAAGGAGGTGGATGAATGGCCAAGCAGTTTTGGTTTGAATCCCCCCAGGCCTGCAATACTCAACGGATAATCAGTTCATACGGCGGCTCAGAGAGCTGCAGGACTCGGCCGCCTTTGAGAAGATCCCGCTGATCCCGTCCACCCCGGAGGAGATGAGCGAGATGCTGCAGCTCTGCTCCTACGTCCGCTTCAAGGTGCCCCAGCAGGTATGTGACCCGGCGGCCAGCACAGCCTGCTTCAGGCACCCTCCCCCCTGCACTCACCTGTCTATTCACTTAGCTGTCACTGGTGCATGGGTGCAGATAGAGCAAAGAAAATGTCTGCAGCTGAGCACAGTGTGTGGACAGCGTGCCATTGGCTCACCTCTGGACTTGTGCTTCTGGTCCTGTTAGGTTGTAGTCATGCTCCAGGGGTTGGTTTAGTCCAGAGCAGTTATGGCTGATTTTCCCGCTTCAATCCATGCGCAGGACTCCTGAGAGAGCATTTAGGAGGTTCAGACCATTCCCGGGAAGATGAGAGGAGTGGTGGCTGCTAATGTGAACCTAGGACCTACCTCAAGAGCCCCGAGGCAGGGGAAATGGGGGCTGTGTTCCTCCGGCCACGCTCCTCTCAGTCAGTGTCTGCGTCCAGGAGATCCACCGCCGCTGCAGCCTTCACCGACCGCAGCAGGGGAGGCAGAGACAGTGTGGAGCAGTAAACCAGGGGCTCTGCGCCCTCCCGGTTCTCCCATAGTTCTTCTTTTCTTTCTTTCTTCATATATTTATTTATTTATATATATATATAATATATATATATAAATAAAATATATATATATTATTGATTTTTTACAGAGAGGAAGGGAGAGGGATAGAGAGTTATAAACATGGATGAGAGAGAAACATGGATCAGCTGCCTCCTGCACACCACCCACTAGGGATGTGCCCACAACCAATGTACATGCCCTTGACCAAAATCAAACCCGGGACCCTTCAGTCCACAGGCCAATGCTCCATCCACTGAGCCAAACCGGTTTCGGTCATTCCTTCCTTCCTTCCTTCCTTCCTTTTTTCCTTCCTTCCTTCCTTCCTTCCTTCCTTCCTTCCTTTTTTTTTCTTTTTTTTGTTAATCCTCACCCAAGGATACTTTTCCATTGATTTTTAGAGAGAGTGGAAGGTAGAGGGAGAGACAGAGAGAGACACATTGATTGGTTGCCTCCTGCATGCACCTCAACCAGAGCCGGGAAACCTGCAACCAAGGTACGTGCCCTTCACCAGAATCGAACCCAGGACCCTTCAGTCCACAGGCCGATGCTCTATCCACTGAGCCAAACCTGCCAGGGCAATAGTTTAATTCTTTATTGCTTAAGAGACTCACCATCCACAATAGTTTAATTTTCTAAATAGACCTTATTCTGCATTTGGATATTAGTGAGCAATTACATCATATTGTACTGTATCATGGGAATTTGGAGTACTAGGCCTTAAAAACTTTGACAATGCCGTGAATGTCTGGATTTTATTGCCTTCATTGTCCCCGAGCCATGAGGGGCCTGAATCTTCCCCTGCCTTCTGACTGTGGATTGTTTGTCCTCAGATCCTGCAAGGCCTTGTGGACGTTCGCATCCCTCATAACGACTTCTACCGAAAGCGTGAGTAGCCTGCTTGGAGCTTGGAGCTGGGACACGTGAAGCTTTATGGGTGTCTGGCTTTTCTTACATTCGGAGTCTGCTTTCCTGAGCCCCTGAGAGAGAAAGTGGCGGCTTGGACCCAATGGCTGTCCTATGCTGTACGGTGGTGCCCGGGGCACGGCCCAGCATTCGCTCACTTTGTTTTCCTTTTCTAAAAAGTGTTTTTGGAAATCATCAATGAGAAGTCGAGATACTCCCTCCATCAGAACATGGACAAGATCAAGGCCCCCACGCAGGTCATCTGGGGGAAACAAGACCAGGTATGTAGCGTGTCCCTGGGCCCCCTGTGTGAGGTGGCGCGGCCTCTGAGGAAAAGCCAGCTGGTGGGCTGGTGTCTGACACCGGGAAGAGAGGGACAACCCTGGGTCAGTGCCAGTGTTTACGGCAGATCGTGCTGTGAGTTGAGAGCAACAGCATTGGTCCTTTAAAATGAAAGGCAATTATAAATGGTTTTTAAAAATTATTTTTATCAAAGCCATATGGTATCAAAACTTCAGAGAATGCCTAGTGGTGTGGCTCAGCAGTTGAGGTTCGACCCAAAAGCCAAGAGGTTGCTTGTTCGATTCCCGGTCAGGGCAATGCCCAGGTTGCTGCTCCATGCTCAGTAGGGGGCTCATTGATGTTTCTATCTCTCTATTCCTCTCCCATGGTCCCTCTCTAAAAAAAATAAACAAAAACATATTTAAAAACAACAGCTACAGAGAATATAAAAAGGTTAAAAATGAAAACCCCAGATCCCAATTTCCATTTCCTTGAGGCAACACTTTCTGTCCTGAGTATATTTCTTCAATCTCCTAGATTGTATGGGCAAACCTTTTCTGTAAAGAGCCAGAGAGTAAAATGTTCGCTTTGTGGGCCATACGATCTGTCACAGCTGCTCAGCCCTGCTGTGGTGGTGCCAGCGCAGCCACTGACAACACCCAAACCCATGGCAGACAGAGCCCCAGGGCCTTCATGGACAGCGCCAGCAGCCAGCGCCCGCCTACTGTTCTAGCAGACACACAAATGATATGCACAGAGAAGTTTTACCTGTACATTTTTCAGGCATGCTACATACATATTTAAGTTTTTTAAACATGCTGTATACACAGTTTTGTACCTTCATATTTATAGGAAACATAGATCTTAGAAATCATTTCATATCAGCCCGTACAGATCTACTCATTCTATTTTTTAAAATACTTTGAAATAATTTCTAATTTACAGAAAAATTATAAGGATAGTACAGAGTATTCCTACATATGCTTTATCTAAATTCCCAAATGTTTACTGGGAGGTGGATTGACATGCCGTAAAATCCACCTTGGTGTTGGACACTCGGTCACTCCCAGAGTTCCCTCCTGACCATCTGAAATTCATTCCCCCAGACCCCACAACCACTGATCTGATTTCTGTCTCTCTAGTGTTGCCTCATCTAGAATTTTCATATAAATGGTATCATATAACTAGTAATTTTTTTGCATCTGGCTTCTTTCACTCAAGCATGTTTTGGAGATTCACCCATGTTGTTGCATATTACCAATCGTCCCTTTTTATTGCTGAGTGTCATTCCATCGTTCTGTTACCACATTTTATTCATAACTAGAGTTTTAACATTTGCCACGTTGGCTTTATCATTCTCACCTATCTATCACCTATCTGTCTATGTTTGGACCATTTGGAGTAGGCTTCTTACACTATGCCCCTTTAACCCCAATCCCTCAGAGTGTATTTACTGAGAACAAAAGTATTTTCTCATATAAACACCATGCATTATCACACTCAGGAAATTTAATGTGGATGAGGTGCTTTTATCTAATCTATGATCCATATTCCAATTCCATCGGTCATTTCAATAACGTCCTACACAGAAGCCTCCTCTCCCTCCTCCTGGCCCCGGAACCAGGTTTTACTGCAGGGTCACCTCCTACAGGCCATGTCTCTGTGGATCCCTCGGTCCGCCTTTGTCATTCATGATGCTGAGGTATTTAAGAGTACAGGCCAGTTATTTCATGAAATGTTCCTCAATCTGAGTTTATTTGCTGCTTCCTCGTGATTCAAGTCAGGCTATGTTACAGTCCCTGGCTGAAATATTTTACGAGTTATCAGTGCCACAGCCTCAGACACATAATAGGGTGTTGTCCGACTTCTTCATCGTAGGTTTACTCTTTCTGCCCTGGCGGCCAATGAGCAGTCTGTGGGAAGACACTTGGGGACGGCGCAGATAGCCTGCTCCCCGTCACTCATTCCCTCTCGGTTTCCATGAGTGATTCCTGCCCAACACAGGGCTGTACGCTCTTCTTCCTGAGAGCTGCGTGATTTTAATTAGTGCCCTTCTGAAAATCATATATATGATTTTTTACGGACAGGAAGGGAGAGGGATAGAGTTAGAAACATCGATGAGAGAGAAACACTGATCAACTGTCTCTTGCACACCCCCCACTGGGGATATGCCCGCAATCAAGGTACATGCCCCTTCAGCCCACAGACCGACACTCTATCCACTGAGCAAACTGGCCAGGGCTAGAAATCACGTCTTATTGAAAGTTCTTCTAAAATGTGAAAAGCAAGAGGGGCGGTGAGAAGTGGGGCCCGCACAACGCCCACAGGCAGACAGCAGTGCAGTGTCTGTTGGAGGGTGTCCGGGGGTCTTGGCTGTTGAATACCCTGAGCAAAGGCTATTAGAGAAAAGCAGTCCCCACTGAAGCAGATCCTCTGAGGGCCGCACGGTGAAAGCCATCATTGTGAGCCCTGCTGGCCTCGGCACATCCCAACGGTGTCGGCTGAGGAAAGCACAGGCAGGAAGTCAGGCTGCAGCCGCACAGGCTGGCAACGGTGTGCCACGGCGCAGGAAGAGGCGGGAGGAGAAGCCGGGCCACAGCGTGTGCGGGAGCGACGAGGGCATCGGCAGAGAGCAGCTGCCTCACCTTGTCAGCCAGGTGTGGCCGAGGGTGCACAGCGCAGTGAGGGTGGGGGGCGGGCAGGCTCTGTGCTCCTTCTGCAGCGGCCCAGGTGCTGAAAGAAGCTCTGTGTGTGTCTGTGTGAGAGGCAGGCTCGGGCTAGCCAGCAGGGAGTCACTCACTCAGAGATCAGAGTCAGAACAATGAAGGCCTTTCTTCATTCTGAAAATCCCAAAGGTAACCAGGGTTCTTGGGGACCAGCAGGGAGAGAGAGACCAGAACCTGCAGAGACACTTGCAGAAACTAGATCACTGGCCTTGGAGTCAGAAAGTCTGGAGTCCAGCCCTGCCTTTGCCCTTTATTAGCCTGTGACCTTGAGCAAGACAGTCAGCTGCTCTAAATCATAGGCTTCTCTTCCGCTGGGTGACTGAAGCTCCAGTGAGACGATGATAGGGTGGGGCATAGTAGGGCCACAGTTGTTCATATGGAAAATAATACAATAATTAATCATTAATAATACAAGAATAAACTATTTCATACATTCACAACTGAAAGACTACTTTTAAAAAATAATATAATAATTAATAAATAGAAATGCAAGAATAAACTGCCTTTCTTGTACTCTATAGACCTGTGTATGAAGGTGATCTTTTTCCAGTTATCAAAAATGAATTATTGTTCATGTCTGTTGCCTCTGACAGCCAGCTCCTGCCAAGGTCCAGAATTGCCTGCAGGGCTTTTAAGTCCATTTGGTTCTGGAAAAAGAGCCTGACCTCCCGGGGTCCTGCTATAAACACGACCAGGCCCTGATGTGTCTGTTGGCACATCCTGAGGGCAGAGGCCAAGTCGCAGAGACTTTAGGGTCCAGTAGTTCACGGCCTTTTGCTTCCCAAGCCCTCTGGCTTCTTTCCCCGCTCTGTCATCATAGTGTCACAGACTCGCCCCTGCCAGCCTGGGTTCAGTCCCCTCACTTGGGACCCGACAGGCGGGCGCTGTAGTGCACAGCTGCAGGGGAGCCGTGCACATCGGCGTTGGTGTGAGTGATGCCCCTGGATGTGGGCAGGATGCACCCTGCACAGCTGACCATGGCAGGCCTTCTGAGGGTTCCTGCGCACTCGTTCAAGCCCTTCTCCTCTGTCCAGTTCACAGAGAGGGAGGAGGGCCTTGGGGACATCAGCAAGGTGTATTTCCCTTTAGGTCCCTCTCCCTGCCAGCACAGTGCCTGGCACACAGAGACCCAGAGCGCACACAGAGAGTGACTGAGCGAGAAAGTGAATGAACACACTAACTAGCGAAGGGACAAACGCACCAAATGACCGCTGATACACTGAGGTCAGCTAACAGATATTTATTGAACACCTACTATGCGCCTGGCACTGTATTCAACCCTGGGGATACAGTAGGGACCAAGACAGGCAGGATCTGCCCTCCAGCAGCTTACAGGGGACCTGCCGCTACAGCACATGGCAGGGCTGGAACTCGGAGGTGTGTCGTGCAATGCAGGGGCGGATCCTGTCTTACAATTTTAATATTTTGTTCATCATGGATCTTTTTGTATTAACATTTTTTTAAATATGTTTTATTGATTTTTTACAGAGAGGAAGGGAGAGAAAGAGGAACAGAGAGCCAGAAACATCAATGAGAGAGAAACATCGACCAGCTGCCTCCCGCACATCCCCTAATGGGGATGTGCCCGCAACCAATGTACATGCCTTTGACCGGAATCGAACCTGGGACCTTGCAGTCCGCAGACCGACACTCTATCCACTGAGCCAAACCGGTTTTGGCTATATTAACATTTTTTTACATATTGCATTAAAATAGTATTCATCTTACTTACCGACTTCTTTGGCACCCACTTACCTGTTTGTGCCGGAGGCAAGTGCCTCCCTCCCCTCGCCCTCGTAGGGATGGAGGAAAATTCGCCATTTATCCGTGTGTCCTGCCAGCAAATCGCTGACATGGTTCCCATGGACGCGCACCCCTCTTGAGGGCCGCCCGGCTGTCCCACGCGGGTGACCAGGGGAATGCTGCGTCCAACGACCTAGCAGGGTCAAAGCTAGGTGAGCCGTGTCTGCTCTCTATAGGATAGCGACTCCCGGGGGAGTTTCTCCTTTTTCATGCTTTGCCATGTTGACTCCACCTGCATTTCCACAACAGCCAGGCTTGATAGCTGCTCAAACGGTTGCCACGGCAACCTTGTCGCTGCGTGAGTGACAGGCAGAGGGGTTCAGGTTCTCCAGGGGGTGCCGCGCCCCCCTCGCTAAGCTTCCCATGCACTGTTTCTTCTTGCCGCCCAGCCCAGGGGTGCCCTGCCTTCCGCTCGCCCTAGGCCCAAATGGGTGGGAAACCATGATGTTCCTGATGTGGGTGCTAGGATGAAGCTCAAACACAGACAGCACTCAAGAGTGTTGGGATTCTGCTTTTGCTGCTAAGATGAGAGGAGGGCCCTCTTGTCCAGGATGAGTTGAGGGTGAAGTGATGAGAGAAGGGGAGCACCAAAAGGTTTCATCTTTGATTCCTGATCTCAGAGCACATACTTGGCTTTTGGTCGGGCGTGTACGGGAGGCAACCAATCAGTGTTTTTCACCTTCTCTCCTTCCCTCTCTCTCTCCCTCCCTCTCTCTGTCCCTCTCTAAAATTAATAAAAAATAGGTGAGAATTAAAGGGGGTGGGGGAATGAATGCAAATACATCACCAAGCAAGGGTGTTGGCAAGAAAAGGTAAGTTGGATTGGCATATTGGCAAGGCAACCCAGATAACTGAAGTGAAACTAAGTTGTTGAAAAGTGTCAGCCTGGAAAAGGGTGGCTTTCACGCTGGAAAAGCATTGCTCATAATGCACAGCTGGGGGCCCCAAAGGGCCTTCAAAGCGAGCTCCCCAGTTGTGGTCGTTAGTAATTAGTGTCCTCTGGTGTCTTCCCTGTGTCCTCCCCACGCTTGACCCACCCTGATCCAGCCCCCGGGTGCATTCTCGGCCCCACCTGATCAGTCTGTCCCTAACACAGCCTCGGGCTCCCCGCGTCCTGACATTAAGGTCAGACACCCAACTCGGTTGGAGGAGTGGGGCCCCTCTACCTCCTGGCACCTCCCTACGAGGCCCTCCCCGGCCCTGTGTGCTGAGGCCTCCCACTTCCCGCTCTCCCCACTCCCTACCCGCTGTGTCTCAGCCCCTAGACGCTGGCTGTCCCTGTGCTTGCCACGGCCTCCCACCCGAGTCCATGGATTCCACTCCCCGTGCTCCCTCAGCTCCCAGGATCCTCCCCCATCAGAGCGCTGGGACATCGCCTTTGTCTGCCCACCTTCTGCCTTCCCTGCCAGACCAGAGCCTCCTCGAGGGCAGGCCCTGTTTCCCCTCCATGACGCAGGCAGCACCGCAGCTCCTGGCCCCGAGGTGCAGAATAAAACAGGGGCCGTGAGCCACCCGTGTCAGAGAGCCACAAGCCCTAATACTTGAGTGGCTTGGCCCCCAAAACCACCCCTGCAGTCTCGGTGGGAGTCTGTCCGCCGAGCGCACCCAGGTGTCCGAATCGTTTCCATCGAGTTTCCGCTCTTGTCCTGCAGGTGATCGACGTGTCCGGGGCAGACATGCTGGCCAAGGCTATCCCCAACTGCCAGGTGGACCTTCTGGAAAACTGCGGGCACTCGGTGGTGATGGAGAGACCTCGGAAGACAGCCAAGCTCATCACCGACTTCTTAGCGTCTGTGCACAACACAGACAACAACAAGAAGCTGGACTGAGGCCCCGAGGGCAGCCCGCCGCCCGCACGCCGCCTCCGCTCCCGCCTCCAAACCGGACACAGCAGCCGCCACTTCTCAGGGACCCTGCCCCGCAGCGCCCAGCGCCCGCAGCCCTGAGGAGGCCAGCGCCCTGCCCTCGTCCGACCCACCGAGCTTCGGGCGCCACAAAGAAATCTCCAAGACGTTTTTCACAAAATAGAAACTCATAAGGAACAAAATAAGAAAACCCAGCCTTGACATCTACTGAGAAGTCCTCAGGTTCCTCCGCAAGGCGGTCCCCTTGAGCCACAATCACTGAGGGCATCTCCTTCTTTAAGACACTTTTTACAGACGGAGACGTGAGGTCCTGCTGTTGCTTCAGACGTTCTCCCCTGCATGGTCAGTGGCTGTTCCAGGAGCGTTAGTCCCCATTCCCCGAGCCCCTTTTGTTTATGTCTTAGGTTTTACATAGAGACCCAGATGTGAATGCAGACGTCAGCTGCAAGACCTGCTGGGAAGTGGCAGCTGCAGGAGATGTTTGCACCTGCAGAGGGGCACTGTTCCGCCAGCCCTCGGAGCAGCAGAGAACACACCTCACCGTGGGGGGTTTGGTCAGCCCCACATGTCAGCTGAGCCACGAGGGAACTCAGCCACAGTGTGAAGCACACCCGGGAGGGTGGGTTTCTGGGAATACTTTATTTTTGAAAATAGGGCTAACGGTCTGGCCCATGTGGCTCAATGGTGGGGCACTGACCTATGAACCAGAAGGTCACCGTTCGATTCCCCATCAAGGCACATGCCCCATCAGTGATTCTCTCATTGATATTTCTCTCTCTCTCCCTCTCCCTTCCTCTCTCTGAAATCAATAATTAAAAAAAAACAACACCTAAAGTTTTTTTTTTTTAATAGGACTAATGAAGCAATAATGTTGTAGATATCGATCTAAATAGCCAGACTCGGGTCCTAAATGATCAGACACAAGCACCTCATGGGCCTCTCCTAGGTGGCTGTGCGGCTGAGAACCCTTGGATGTGAAACACAGTGAGATAATGAATTCTGTGAATTCTGTGAACAGCCACGTGCTCAAGAACCAGTCTAAACAGCTGTAAATGATCAGTGATATGAAATAAACGTAAGAAGTCTAGATCAACAACATGCAGACAGCTACTGTTCCTAAGCTAGTTATGTGCGGCATTGGCAGATTTTCTGTTACCTGGGTTAAGTGTGTTTTAAAGTCAGCACTGTTCTGCCCTGATCCAGTGGTTCAGTTGGCTGAATCACCATCCAGTACACCAAGAGGCTGTGGGTTCCATTCCCAGACAGGGCACATATCTAGGCTACAAGTTCGATCCTGGGTCGGGGCATGTACAGGAGGCCGCCAATTAATGTTTCTCTCTCTCATGTTTAAATTTTTTATTCAATTGAAGTGGTTTGTCAAAATCAAAGGGCAAGAGTCATCGAGCTGTCCCCTTGACCCGCTTCTGTTGCATTTGGGAACCCTAACATCCCCAGGAGCTTCCTTCACTCTTTCAAATCTTTTTACAGAGAATCTACAGCCAAGTGATTCTGCAAATAAAGTGAGATGAACTTAATAGTTTAATTTGGAATTCGGGGCTCTATCTGAATATTTTAATTTATTTTTTTTAAAAAAAAGGATGAAACCATTTTTAATACAAGATATCAAAGTGTGACATATCAAACTTGTGGGATTGCAGCTAGTGCAGTATTCAGAGGGAATTGTATAGGCCTCGGTCCATATATTAGAAAAGAAGAAAAGCTGAAAACCAGTCGTTGAAGCTTTCATTTTAAGAAGCTAGAAAAGACATAGTAAATCAAACCTAGGGGAAAAAAATAGAAGAAAATAATGCAGAAGGGGACAAACATCGGTGAAACGGAAAAGAACGTACAATAGATAGACAGCTACTTGTTCTTGGTGGGTTTGGGTGGTGCGAGATGGCTTCCTCAGGGTCACGGGGTGGCCCAGACCTGGGTCGGACCCTCGGATCAGCAGCCCTGCTAGGAGCAGGAATTGCTTCCTGGGCTGGCAGCAGCTCAGGATCACCTGCAGAGGAGCCACAGGGAGGGGCAGTGGGCAGGGTCTGCAGCCGGACATGGCCTCCCCTTCCCTTCACTGTCACTGGAAAGCATTGCCTGGAAGTCATGAGCGGAGCATGTGCATGTCACTTGTGACAAACCCATGAAGTGGGTTTTCAGGGGTCTCCCTTGGCCCTGCAGTTCGGGCCCCACCGAGCCAGGAAAACTCCCGGGCGGAAGAGCATGGCTCCCCCTGTGCTCCACTTCTGCCTTGGTGATCGTGCAGAGCCTGCTGGTCACGGCCAGCTGACTGCCCCTCAGGCCACACCACGCTGCTGTGTGCCTTTAGTGACAGCCTCGGAAAGAAGAAAGGGGCCATTCATGGCAGCCCCGCCTGAGAGACTGCCAACGGCTTCTGGACAGCAACGGGAAGCCAGCCAACGCATGGGCTCTTGCTCCCACTGCCTGAAGCTGGCCTGCAGGGGCTGAGGATGGGCCCTGTGGGCAGGTGCAGAAGAGGCCGAGGGGCAGTGGTTAGCACTCAATGTGCCACTGGTCTGAGCTGCTGGTCCAGGGCAGAGGTGACACCAGGAGGCACTGATGCAAGAGACACATCCGTTGGACGGGGCTGCCTGTGTGTGTGTCATTTCCACCCCTGACTGTTGCCCTCCCGGGGAACTTGGTTGCTTTGTCCAACGGAGATTCCCAGGAAGTGACATAGCACACTGTGAGACTGCAGCTAAAGCAGTATTCAGAGGGGATTGTACAGAACTCGAACCAGATATTAGAAAAGAAGAAAAGCTGGCCAAAACCGGTTTGGCTCAGTGGATAGAGCGTCAGCCTGTGGACTGAAAGGTCCCAGGTTCGATTCCGGTCAAGGGCATGTACCTTGGTTGCGGGCACATCCCCAGTAGGGGGTGTGCAGGAGGCAGTTGGTCGATGATTCTCTCATCGATGTTTCTAACTCTCTATCCCTCTCTCTTCCTCTCTGTAAAAAATCAATAAAATATATTTAAAAAGAAGAAGAAGGAAGAAGAAGAAGGAGGAGTAGGAGGAGAAGGAGGAGGAGGAGGAGGAGGAGGAGGAGGAGGAGGAGAAGAGAATCAGTCGTGTAATACTAGGAGATTGTGATGTACAGACAACCCTGGCCTGGAGGCACCCTTCTAAGTGTTTTCCGTGTGCCACCTTATCCAGCTCTCACACAGACTGGGAGTTGCGTGTGCCCTGTGCCCAGGAAACCGGTGCATGGGGAGAGGGTAGGGGTGCTGCCCAAGGCCACAGAGGTGAGCCCTAGAGCGAAGCTTCTTGGTCAAGGACGGAAGGTGACCTATAGAAACAGTGCTTCCTCTGGGTCAGGCAGGAGCTCTCTGGCCCAGGGTGTCGTGGGTTCTGAGTCCCTTTTGGCTCAGCCGGACGAGGCCAGGTCACCGAGGCTATACCTTAGGCCCCGGCTGAGGATGGTGAGCTCGCTGTCCATTCAGCAAATAGCTCCTGGGCTATGGTGCAGGTATCCCCAGCTGCCATGGGCCCTCGGTTGCTGCTCTCTGGGCTGGAAATGACCAGGATGTGGACCTGAGCTGCCTGTGCCTGCGATGGGAGGAGGATCTTGTGTGACCCTAGGGGGAGGGCACATCGGATGGTTCCTCTCAGCAAGGAGACAGCCCCTCTCCCTGGCTCCTAGAGGACCCTTCTTCATTGGTTTCTGGATCTTCGGTCCCTAAACCCTCAAAGCCATGCCTTGGAACTTGAAGGCACACCTAAGAGGCCGTCAGACTCCTCAGGGCCTAGGAGAAGGAAGAAGGGGCAGGAAGTGATGCTACAGTGACAATCCCAGTGACCCAAGGTCAAAGCTGGCCGGGGGCAAGTTGCTGAAGGGGAACTATGGAGTGGGAGTATCGGTCTACCATCTCTTACCACAGCTCACAGAGCCAGAGAAGATTCTGCAATTCCGGAGTTTCCTGGTTGTAGAAAGATATTGTGGTATGTACACATCCTGTAAGACCCCCAGGAGGGCCTGGGACCACCTTACATGATCAGATGTATGGTTAAAGAACAAAAACTCAACCGAGTGAATGTGAAGATCTAATGGGCTTGATTAAGCTATTCATGAACTGGGTCGCATCCCATCTAGCATCTAAAGGTGCTCCGATGAGCTGTGCAAATGGGGGGCTCCTGCAGGCAGACGGAGGCTGGGATGGATTGTTTCAGGCAAGGACACCTTCCCTTACTAGGGGAAGGCAGGGGTTTGGCCGGGGTGTTGGGTCCTCGCTGGCAGATTGCCGCACTGGAGTTGATCAGGACGTTGCAGACTAACGTGCTTAAAATCCCACTCCCGGGAGAGGCTGAAACTGCCATTTGGTTAGTTTCTAAGTTTTGGTTTGGTGACCTGGCTTAGCAAAAGAGACTCCATTTTGGCCTGTTGTGTTTTTTTTTTTTTCTTTAAAAAAAACACACAGTATTCATATTTCCGCTGTGCACTGTGTGAATGCCCACAGTAAATGGGACAAAAGCTATAAAAAGCTTCACCTCAATTCAGAGTAAGCATTGGCACCAGATGAAGCAGAAACTGGTTTCCAGACTTTTCTTGGATTTCAGGACGGCAGCTCCAGGAGGGGAAGCTGGCCTTCCCTCCCCTCTCTTCTGCGCTGGGAGGTGTCGATGTAAAATGCCCTAAGCTGTGGAGAGTTTCTGTGAGAGTTCATCTGAGCCAGAACTGATGACAATTGCTGAGAAATAAGATCTCACATGCTCCCGGAATAGCAGTTTGCAGTTTCTCTTGTACTTTTGAAATTAAGAAAAGGAAGATTGGCTGAAGGTGAAAGAAAGCAGGAGGGTCCAGCATCAAATTACAGGTTAGTTAACAAGGTTATGGGCTCTCTAAAGGGTGGGTAAGCCTCTGAGGGGTATTACTTCTGGCATTTTAAAAGTATGTTCACCGCCATAACCGGTTTGGCTCAGTGGATAGAGCGTTGGTCTGTGGATTGAGGGGTCCCGGGTTCGATTCCGGTCAGGGGCATGTATGTTGGTTGCGGGGTGGGGGGTGTGCAGGAGGCAGCTGGTCGATATTTCTCTCTCATCGACGTTTCTAGCTCTCTATCCCTCTTCCTTCCTCTCTGTGGAAAATCAATAAAATATATTAAAAAAATAAAAATAAATAAAAGCATGTTCACCTAGATACAGAGGAACAGGGCTTGCTTAGAAACTGTTCACTGAAGTCACAGGCCTAAGGCATGGCTACCCAGCATGCCCTGCCCAGTTAGACAGTTATGACCAGATCACCCTGTGAAGTTACTTTCCCATTTTGGTCTACTAAGGTGACATCTTTTTTTGTTTGTTCGTTTGTTTATATATATATATATATATATATATATATATATATATATATATATATATAGAGAGAGAGAGAGAGAGAGAGAGAGAGAGAGAGAGAGAGAGAGAGAGAGAGAGAAATGATTTGTTGTTCCATTTATGTGTTCACTGGTTGCATCTTGTATGTGCCCTGGCCAGAGATGGAACCTGCAACGTTGGCGATCTAACCACCTGAGGTACCATATGGCCAGGTGACGTCTTGAAGAGTCTGTTCATCAAAGGGAGGAAGGTCTGCAGATGGATGTGGTACACAGCTCCCTCTTGTGACCATAAGGGACAACTCCTGATTTTTACTTAGCTATTATAAAAATGATGCCTTGTCATTTTAAATAAATTAAGTGCTGAAAATATGATCATCTTCTCCTCACTCCAAACAATCCCCCTTCCCCTCTCAGTCCCCCGGGACTCCTTCTAACGCACACATGCACACATACATACAAAGTAATGGTTGATTTATTGGTGTGGGGTTATTTTTCTTTTTCTTTTTTTCAGAGAGAGAGGGGAGAGGGAAAGAGAGAAACATTGATGTGATTGGCCTCCTGCACGTCCCCTCTTGTGGATCAAGCTGCAACTTGGGCATGTGCTCACCTCCAGACCTCCTGGTTCATAGGTTGATGCTTAACCATTGAGCCACACCAGCTAGACTCCTTTGTCTTATCTTCACATAAGTGGATATGAATTCCATGGAGAATTGTGGCTGTGGGTGTTAAGGGACTGTCATCTTCCTTGGGCCTCTCTCTTGTCTTTTTTTGTTGTTAATCCCCATCTGAGGATATTTTTCCATTGAACTTGAGAGAGAGAGTGGAAGGGAGGGGGGAGGTCAGAGAGAGAGAAACATCCATGGGAGAGACACATCAATTGGTTGCCTCCTGCATGTGCCTCAAGCAGGGCCGAGAATCGAGCCTATAACCGAGGTACGTGCCCTTGACCAGAATTGAACCTGGGATTCTTCAGTCTGTGGGCCAGCGCTCTAACTGCTGAGCCATACTGGCTAGGCTCTCTTGCCTTTTCCACTCCTAAAGTTGTGAATGCTCCTCAACTTTAGCAAAATCCAGTTAGCACCAGTTCACAGACAGAGAGGGGAACTGAACACAGCAGAGGGGGAGGAAGTATGGATCCAACTTTCTTGGCTGCATCCCTTCCAGGAACATAAAATACTTACAGATCTGCACCCAAACTTTGCTCGTCAATGTCAGATACAGAGTCTGGAATGGCCTCTTGTGAGGCCATCCAATGCAATGCTGGGCAACTTTTATCAAGACTGAGGCAGGCCTGTGTATTTTGATTTGGATTGATATGAAGATATATTGTGAAGAAGGAAAAGCCCCCTTCACACACACACACACACACATTTCTGGGGGACACTTAAGAAACTCACACCAGGGAGGGAGGTAAGAGATCGACCAAAAGACTTGTATGCATGTAGATAAGCATAACCCATGGACACAGACAGCAGAGAGGTGAGGGCATGTGCTGGGGGGCGGGAGTGGTCAGGAAGAGGCCAATGGAGGAAAAAGAGGACATATGTAATACTTTAAACAATAAATCTAAAAAAAGAAAAGAGCTGAAACCGGTTTGACTCAATGGATAGAGCGTAGGCTTGGGGACTGGAAGGTCCCAGGTTCGATTCCGGTCAAGGGCATGTACCTTGGTTGCGGGCATATCCCCAGTAGGGGGTGTGCAAGAGGCAGCTGATCGATGACTCTCTCTCATCGATGATTCTAACTTTCTATCTCTCTCCCTTCCTCTCTGTACAAATCAATAAAATATATTAAAAAAAGAAAAAGAAAAGAAAAGAAAAGTAACTCATACCAGTGATTGCTCAGGGGAAAGGGGGAGAGAGACTTACTCTTCATTGCTTATACCTTTATGCCATTTGAAATGTATGCTCTAAGCCTAAATATCTATTAAAAATTTTTTAATTGAAAAACCAATAAACTATTGTTTTTATCAGTGAAAGGTATTCCTTTGATCCCAAACTCCTACAGCCCTGAGAGAATTCAGGCAGTTTGGAAGGCCTTCATTTTCGGGGTTTTGGCAAGACAGTGAAAATGATCCTAGTTCTTTGAAATCCAAAATACATAAGCTGCCCCGGTTCCTCTGGGCTGCAGCCTGGCAGGAGGGGTTTAGGGAACTCTCTCTTATTCCAGAGTGTTTTCTGGGTGCCAGATACTTTACCAAAACTATTTGTTCCTCAGCACTCTGAGGGAGATGTTACTAATCTCTCCAGGTGACAGATAAGGGCACCAAAGAAGTGGTGAAGGAATGACTTGAAGCAGTTTTTGGTAGCTTCTGAAGTCCAGGCTCTTGGAGGAAAAGGCCTGGGTGGATTTCCTTTCCCTCTCCCCGGATCTGGAACAAGTTCCGTCTCCTCTGAGGGGTGGAGGAAGGGAAGCAGAAGCCGCAGGGATGGACAGGTCGGCCACAGGCAAGGACTGAAGCTTCAGGAAAGAGCAAACAGTGGGATTTCGGGAAAAGAAATGAGGCAGAAGGGGCCACCTGGCTCAGGCTCAGATGGGCAAGGCAGCCCTGTGCCCCCCAACCAGGCAAAATCAGCACACCCGTTTGTGAACGACTGCTTTCTGGAAGCACGGTGAGTGCCAAGCACTGGGATGCAGCCGTAAGCCAACACAGACCAGGCCGCCTCCCCACAGGGCTTACACTGAAGACTTGGCAGCCCCAGCCTCCTCCCTTATACACCCCGACTCATACCACACAATTGGTGGTGACAAGGTGCAGTGTGGAGGGCTCCACCTAGAGTCAGGCGGCCTGCTCTACCACCTATAACTGTGACTTGGGGCAAGTAACTTAGCCTTTTGTGCCTCTGTTTGCACCTCTGTAAAATGGGTCCGATCATAACACCTACCTTAGGATTGTGTGAGAGCTCCATGTGCAAAGTTTTCCCCGTAGTGCCTGTGATCAGACCAACCCACACTTGATAAATGGTAGCTGTTAATTTTATTTATTATTATTAATTATTACTATTATTTTAGTAGCTGTTACTTTTGTTTTATTTTTTATATTTTATTGATTTTTTTTACAGAGGAAGAGAGAGGGATAGAGAGTTAGAAACATCGATCAGCTGCCTCTTGCACACTCCCTAATGGGGATGTGCCTGCAGCCAAGGTACATGCCCCTGACCAGAATCTAACCTGGGACACTTCAGTCCACAGGCTGACTGAGCCAAACCAGTTTCCGCAGTAGCTGTTACTTTGAAATACAAGCACTATGTTCCACGAGAACAGAAGCCGGATCTTCCTGGTTTTTCAAGGAGTCCCAGTACCTACCTGTTTCCCCGAAAATAAGAGAGTGTCTTATATTAATTTTTGCTCCCAAAGATGCGCTAGGTCTTATTTTCAGGGGATGTCTTATTTTTCCATGAAGAAGAATATGGTACACATTTATTATTAAATGAAAATAAAGGAAATTTATTACCTGTATACAGTATGGTATACGGTGGTTGTCAACACAAACCAGACAAACTATGAATCCTACAGTATCAAGAATTTACTCATTTATTCAATGACAATCATGTCATCATCTTCTGGAACATCATCATAACAATCCAATTCCTGAATTTCCTGGTGAATTTCTTGTGACTCCATTTCTTTCAGAATCAGTGGACCAAATCTCTCATGTTTAGCCTAGGGGGGCCTTATTTTCGGGGGATGCCTTATATTTCACTCAGAAGGAAACCTGTTAAGTAGGTCTTATTTTCGGAGGATGTCTTATTTTCGGGGAAACACGGTAGTACATAATAGGAGCTCGGCAAGTACTTCCTGAGTAAATGCATAGGCTGTTTGCTGAGAGCCACCGAAAGCGAGTCTCGGCCTTGGACAGTGCTTGACCCTACAGGCGTCTTCAAACTACGGCCCTCGGGCCTCATGCGGCCCGCAGAGGAGTCTGATCCGACCCGCCAGGTTTTTTGGGCAGTGAGCGCAGCCGAGGTGTTACAGTAGGAATTAGTAGTTCATATAGTCCGGCCCTCCAGCTCTCTGAGGGACCGTGATCTGGCCCCCACTTTAAAAAGTTTGAGGACCCCTGACAGGAGATGCTCAGCAGAGGAGATGCTAGATCTACACTTGTTGAATGAATGCATGCCTGGGTGAACGAATGGCTATGGGGCCGGAACCAACATTCCCGAGTCCCGGACCCCACGCAGGCATTGGCACATGCGGCTTTCCCCGACGTGGGCGCCAGAGGGCGCTGAGCTCGGCGGGTCTCAGCTCCAGAGCCGGATTCACGCGTCCGCCCCCGGGCCGCCACGCAGTGACGTCACACCCGCGCACCCAGCATCGCGCTCCCGGGGGGCGGGGCCGCGGAAGCCGGACGTAAACAGCCCCGGAGTGTCTCGGGCCCAGGCTCCGTCTCGGCGGCGGCGGAGGCGCAGGCCCGGGAGGTGCTCGGGCGGCGTCAGGCTGGTCCGGGGAGAGCGGTAGGCGGAGGCCCTCGCGGACGGCTGGTCCCCGGGAGCGGCCCGGTCGGCCGTGCGGGTGACGCAGGCGGGTGACCCAGGCCGCGTGCGCAGGGCGGGGCGACGGCGGGCGGCCGCAGTCCCTCCACCTCCGCCGGGGACGCGGCGGGAGGGCGGGCGGCGGGCGAGGCCGGGCCGGGCCGCGAACCCCCGGGCCTCCCGGAGCCTCTGTACAACGCGGCCGCGGAAGTGACGGGGGGCCGCGCGGGCCGAGCGGAGCCCGGGTGCAGAGCGCGCGCGCGGGGCGCCAGGTGGGCGCTCGGTACATAGCTGACCTTTGTCCGGGAAAGTTGGAAATGACCTCAGTGCTTTTTAAAAAATCACTGGTGTAGTTCAGACATTATATATTGGATGCCCTGTTTTAGGTTCTTAAAGGGGAGAAACAGGTCCGTTTCTTGTGGAGTGTACATCCTAGGGGGCGGGAGGGGATACCAATGAATGAATCACAGTCATCCTCCAAGGCGGGAAGGGCAGTGAGAGGAGCGGAGCCGGTGCCTGACAGGGGGTGGGGAGGCGGGAGAGGAGGGGTCGCCGGATTAGATAGTTACTGGACCACATGGGGTGAGCTTTGGGAGAGGAGAGGAGAGGAGAGAGGAGCCATGTGGCGCCCCTGCGAAGCGCGAGGCCAGAGGCGGGAGGGAAACCCGTGTGTGATGAGCTCGGAGGCCTGTGGGGTGGAAGGGCTGGAGCAGGGGGACGTGGCAGGACCTGCGGGGCTTTGGCTTTCTCTGAGTGAAACAGGAACCGTCGCAATGTTTTGAGCAAAGGAATGGCGTGGCTTGAGTAGGTTTGAAAAGCTCACCCAAGCTGCAGAAGAGGCCAGTTTGGGAAGGGAAACAGGGAGGTCTGTTACTAACAGACAAGTTCAAGAGCATCCCTGCAGCCAATCAGGTGGCGAACTTCAATGATGATGATGAGCCCTAGCTGGTTTGGCTCAATGGATAGAGCGTCGGCCTGTGGACTGAAGGACCCAGGTTCGATTCCTACCAAAGGCACATGCCTGGGTTGCAGGCTCGTTCCGCAGTAGGGGGCGTGCAGGAAGCAGCCACTCCATTGATGTTTTATCTCTCTCCCTTCTCTAAAATCAATTAAAAATTTTTTTTAAATGATGACAGTTACTTAAATTCCGCCCCCCCCACCCCCCCCCCCCCCCATTTTTGGGCCGAGCCGGGCTCCCTAGCCATCATAAATCTCAGGACAGCCTATAGAGGGCAGTGTTTTCAGTGACCCTGCTGCTCAGGCCTGTTCAGACAGAGGTGACTGCTCCGCACTTGCTGCTTACGCCTTTTGTTTAAATGTACAGTTCACTGGCATTAAGTACACCCACAGCTACCATTTCCAGAACACTCCTTAAGTCTTCATTGTTGTCGGCATCCTAAACCCAGGTCCAATCTCATTCCCATACACACCTCAGGCAGCCAACTCCATCAAAGCAGAGATACCTAAAAAACACCCAGCATGTGCCAGGCAGTGAATGAAGTCATGGAGGATTCGGTTCTCCCTGTCCTAGTCGGGGGAGACCAGTGATTTGAGAAAGAAGCACCGGGTAACCATGGTTGTGGTCCTGAAGTCAAAGATACTGTTGAACATAAAGGCCTAACACTTCCGCCCTGTGTTCAATAAGCGTTGAGTACTTACTCTAGACGCAGTGGGTATTCATGTTTGTCGAATGTTTAGTTGGATATAGCTCCTTGGCCGTGGTCTCTCGTTTTCTCTGGTGGTTATCATTGGGAAATGGTGGAACTGGGCCTGACCCACAAGAGGTTTTTGGCAAATGCTGGCTTTAGCTTTGTGACTTTCAGTAAGCTAAAGTTGGGCCTGTTTCCTGGTCCCTTTGGTAGGGGAACCAGATAGTAAACAAATGGACCGCGTTAAGAGATTGCATGACAAAGGAGCCTAACTTAAAACGGGGTGTCAGAGAAGGGCTCCCTGAAGTGGACCTCCTGGGAGAGGAGAACTCGAAGCTAAAATGTGAGGGATGAACAGGAGCTCTCAGAAGGAGAGTTAGGTAGGAGTAGAGCCAAGGATAGGGATTCTCTACATGGAGATCGGCGTGTTCTGAATTCCTGAGTTTCTGGTCTGTGAGAAGTGGCATTGGGTGCCTACTCAGGAATTCCTCTTGTCAACCCCTTGCTGTTGAAGCTCAATTTCTTCCTGGGGCTTCCAAATAGACCTGTGCCAACCTAGACTCTGGACTGAGGATTTGCAGGCCCAGCATGGTGGGGGGGAGGGGGGGCAGTGGAACTATAATACCTATGGCCTCATTGTCCTGTCCATGTTCTGTGTTGACTGATAGAAAACAAGAGGGCCTTCAGGTCCCAGATTTTACTCCTTTTAGCCTTTATTTTTCTTAAGAGGCATATCATTCATTTGCCTTTCAGCATAACCATTATTGCTTGTCTCATTTTCGATTCTTATAAGTATATTTCCAGTAGGACATGATCTCACTCATCTAGGGGAAATGGTGAACAACATAGACTGATGAACAAGAACAGACCCAGAGATAATGAGCCATGGGTCAGACTGTTGGACCTCAGAGGGAGGGTGGGGATAAAAGGGAGAGAGCAACCAAAGGACTTGTGTGCATACATATGAGCCTAACCAGTGGTCAGGGACTATAGGGGGTGGGGGCATGAGTGGGGAAGGGTGGGAGATTGGAATGGGGGGTTGAGGACAAATATGTGATACCTTAATCAGTAAAGAAATAAAAATAAAAAAAAGAGGCATACCAGAGTGGTCTTAGGAACACTCAGGCATGCTTGAAATCTGTGTGCCCTTGGGCAGCTGTTGCCTATTTTTGCTAAGCCTCGATGTCCTCTTCTCAGAAATGGGAATGATAACAGCTTTACCTCATAGGTTCATTTTGAAGACATGGCCTGGCATCTGAAGCATTTAGTGCAGAGCTGGGTACTCTGTAGTGAAAAATACACAGTGGGATTATATTATTAGAATTTAAATAGGAAAACAATAGTCTGGCAAATTATAAAATATAGAAACTTCCTTTGTGTCTGCATGAGTTACCTTAGTTTGATCAAAATTGGATGAGTTACTGTCCTTAGGAGTTCTTTTAAAAAATCAAACTGGTCAAATTCTTATTTAAAAAGTGAAAAATAGCATGTGCCTTGCTAATTTCTAGCCCTGTTGGCTCTTAATGTAGGTGCAATCAGGATTGGAAAAGATGCCAGCCCCAGCTGCCACATATGAGAGGATAGTTTACAAAAATCCCTCTGAACACCACTACATGAAAGTCTGCCTGTAAGTGCAGTCTTCTAAGTTCTACTTTTTATTATTATTTTTTATGAATCTGAATAGCATGACATTTAATGCAATGTACTTTTTCTTCCCAATGTTTTTTACAGAGAATTTCAAGAACACGGGGTTGGACTGACTGCTGCACAGTTCAAACAGCTGCTCATTTCAGCCCTGAAGGACCTGTTTGGGGAGGTATGGAATCCCTTGGTGAATTGGACCATTCCTAAGATCTTTGTGATAAATACTGAAAGAACACTTTCCCAAACATTTTAAACTTTAAAACCACATTTGAAATTTCAGGAATGATGAATACTTGGTAGGTATATTCTGATATGCTTTTTAAAAATATATTTTTTTATTGATTTTAGAGAGAAAGGAAGTGGACTATATAGAAACATCCTATGTGATGAATGCAAATAAACTGAACTGCAGATTTACAGGTCACTATGACACGCACTGACCACAAGGGGGCAGAAGCGGGGCTCTTGGCTGGCAAGCACAGCAGCAGTGGCAGCACTAATTACCCCTTGGTGGGCATCCCCCCCAGGGGCCCCAGACTGTGAGAGGGCAGTCCAGAATGGGGCTCCACCCCCTCTCCACGGGCCTCTAGTCAATGAAAAGAGAGAATCACTGATTGGCTGCCTCCTGCACGCCCCCTACTGGGGAGCGAGTCTGAAACAGGCATGTGCCCTGACCTGGAATTAACCATGTCCTGGTTCACAGGTTTCAACACTCAACACTAGCCGGGCTAATCTGCCTTGTTTTCGACAAGGAACTCATTAGACAAATGTTTATTTTAGTGAGTGCTACTCAAAGTGTATTTGAGACTGACAACTGATGGGTTTTCTTTGCCCATTTTAAAGATTCGTGGCTCCCAGTAGAATGTAAATTAGCACACATTTCCTTTACTGAGAAAGTTTCCCTATGAACAGAACAGCTGAACTGAAAGGTGTGCTTACTGATATTGTTGATTTACATTCTGATGCAGCTCCTTATCACGGACCAGCACTTTGAGCAGTCCTGTTTTAGCATTCACTTCAAGTAGAGTTTTGAGAGAGAACCAGATGATTTTTCAGGAAGTTGTTTCTTGATTCATATATTCTACCAAGTCAAAATCTGCTAACCATTTTATCAAAATTAAAAACTTTTATTCCACAAAATACTCAGTTAAGAGTATGTATAGAATACAGACTGAGGGGAAATATTTGCAAACCACATACCTGACAAAGAACTAATATCTAGAATGTATTAAAAAAAAAAAAAAAACCTTCGCTGAGACCTGTTTGGCTCAGTGGATAGAGCGTCGGACGCTTGGGGACTGAAGGGACCCAGGTTCGATTCTGGTCAAGGGGATGTATATTGGTTGCGGGCATATCCCCAGTAGGGGGTGTGCAAGAGGTAGCTGATCGATGACTCTCTCTCATCGATGTTTCTAACTCTCTATCTCTCTCCCTTTCTCTCTGTACAAAATCAATAAAATATATTTTAAAAAATAAAATAAAATAAAAAAATAAAAAAACCCTCAAAACTCAAACAGTACAATTAAGAAAATGAATAAAAGACATAAGATATTTCATTCAAAAGGATGTAGAGTTGGCAAACAGGCACATGAGTGAAAAGATATTCAATATCATTAACCATTAGGGAAATGTACGTTAAAAACCAGTGAGCCCTGGCCTGTTTGCTCCAGTTGGTTGAGAGTCATCCAATAGACCAGAGTTGTGGATACAAACCTGGGTCAGGGCACATAAAAGAATCAACCATTGAATACATAAATGAGTGGAACATCAAATCCATATTAATCCCTCTCACCCCACCCCTTCCTCTTGCAAATCAATTTTTAAAAAATTTAAACACCATGAGATATCACTATACACCTAGAAGAATGACTGAAATAAAAAACTGATAACACTAAATGCTGGCGAGGATGCAGAGAAACAATTATTCATTCATTAGTTGTAAGAATGTAAAATGATACAGCCTCTTTGGAACACAGTTTGGCAGTTTATTTTTGAGAGCACTTTTATTAAAGCTGGGTACAGTGAAGCAAAGAAGGGCCTAGGATAGAAGAAGTAATAGGCTAATTTTTAGGTTGATAATTTTGTATGGCCTGCAAATGATGCTATAAATATCCAAATGGCCTTTGGCAGAAAAAAAGTTCCCTGTCTTACACAGACTAAATATGTACCCATCATACAACATAGCAGTTGCACACCTGAGCATTTATTCTAGAGAAATGGAAACAACTTCCCACAAAAACTTGTATATGCATGTTCATAGCAGCTTTATTAGTAAGAGCCTAAAGTAGAAATAAGCCTGATGTCTTTCTTTTTTTTTTTTTAATATATTTTACTGATTTTTCACAGAGAGGAGGAGAGAGGGACAGAGAGCTAGAAACGTCGATGAGAGAGAAACATCGACCAGCTGCCTCTTACACACCCCCTACCGGGGATGTGCCCGCAACCAATGTACATGCCCCCGATCGGAATCGAACCTGGGACCTTTCAGTCCGCAGACAGACGCTCTACCACTGAGCCAAACCGGCCTCGGCAATAAGCCAGATGTCTTTCAATGGGTGAACAGTTAAACTATAATTCACTCATACCATGGAGTATACTCAGTAATAAAAAGGAACAAACTTCTGATACAACAACCTGACCACATCTCCAGAGAGGTACTAAGTGAAAAGCCAATCCCAAATGAAATGGACTGGGTGATTTATATTATGCGCTTGAAATAATATAAATGTATAAACGAGAAATTTAGTAGTAGGGGGGGAAGGAAATAGCCTGTGGTGGTGGTGGTGTAGTTCATGTTTTTTATTTTTATTGATTTCAGAGAGGAAGGGAGAGGGAGAAGAAGAGAAATATCGGTGATGAGAAAGAATCACTGATTGGCTACCTCCACACCCCCTACTGGGAGTCAAGTCTGCAACACAGGCATATACCCTTGACCGGAATCAAACCTGGGACCCTTCAGTCCACAGGCCAACGTTCTATCCACTGAGCCAAACTGGCTAGGGAGGTGGTATAGTTCTTTATCTTGATTATGGTGGTTACATTAAACTACCTATGTGGTAAAATTGCAAAGAACTATGCATATGCACACACATAAGCAAACAAATATGAGTGCATATATAAATGGTAAAATCTGAATAAACTCTGGTTTATCAATTTCAGTCTCCTGGTTTTAATATCATACTGTATTATACAAGATGTTAGCATTGGGGAGGCTGGGTAGAAGGCGCATGGAACCTTCCTGTCATTTCTTTGCAATTGCCTGAGACTCTTAATTTTTGAAAGGCAAAAGTTTAAGAAAAAACTTGGGATGGTGAACAATACCATATACAGAGAATGTGCCTGGCTGATGTGGCTTAGTGGTTAAATATCAACTCATAAACCAGGAGGTCACTGTTCAATGATTCCCAGACAGGGCACATGCCTGGGTTACAAGCTCCATCCCTAGTACGGAGCATGCGGAAGGCAGCCAATTGATTATTATTTTTCATCATTGATGTTTCTATCTCTCTCCCTTTCTCTGAAATCAATTTTTGTAAAAATCAACAATATACAGAGAATGTATTATAGAATTGTACACCTAAAACCTATGTAATTTTATTAACCAGTGTCACCCCAATAAAATTCAATAAAAAATAAAATGATTTTTTAATTTAAGGGAAAAAAATCTTTGTATCCTTTCAATGTCAGGTATAAAACCTGGTTCCTGTGGCTATAGCTATAAACAGATATGCGTCTGTCTCATGGACTAATGGTCTTGATTATGTTGAGTAGGCAACCAGGTTGAACAATTAATGGCAAAAATGATGACTATTATGAAAGGGGAAACATGTGGGACCTATGTGTGAGAGCATAGCAAATGATTGAGCTTCATCTTGGGGATCTGGAGGGAACAATTTAAATGAGGACTTAAAAAGTGAAGAGGCATTAGCAATGTGAAGAGTTACAAGAACACCCAGACATTCAGTAAAATACTGCCCTTTTTGGAGGAGGACGAAGAAAGTAATTGACAGGATTAGTTATTAGATTTAGACTGACGAAGACAGTAGTCTGCTAATAGCATTGTCCCATGCTTAGGTTGATGCTGCCTTACCCTTGGACATCCTAACCTACGAAGAGAAGACCTTGTCAGCCATCCTGAGAATATGCAGCAGGTACGACAAACAGCATTTCTAGTATAACGGAGCAGAGAGGGGTGGGGAAATAGAGCCAAAATGCTCTTTTCTGAGAATAAGAGCTTTGTCATTGTGAACTCTGAGCAGCTTTTAGAAGTTTAAACTGGGGAGAACATGAACATTCATCTAGCCGGAGCTTACACCCTAGAGAGCAAAACGTGGATTTGCTTACAACTGTTGTGTTTCCCAATTGATGGTGATGTTGCAACTTCAGAAATATAGCCCTAGCCAGTTTGGCTTAGTGGATAGAGCATCACCTACAGACTGAAGGTTCCTGGGATGATTCTATTATAGTCAAGGGCACGTGCCTGGGTTCCAGTAGGGGGCATGCAGGAGCAGCTGATCAATGATTCTCTCTCATCATTGATGTTTCTCTCTCCCTCTCCCTACCTCTCTAAAATTAATTTAAAAAATATTTTTAAAAAGAAATTTTTTTTAATTCAGAAATATATATCTTAGAAACATTTCTAATTATGGTTCATTTTATTCTCTGCCTATAATATACTATGCTTTAAAGTTTTCTCATTTAAATTGAGTTTTCTGAACTGTCACAAACAAAAGTACTGGAAGATGTTGCAGGGACACATCTTTATGCTTTCTCAATTTTTTCTGCAGTGGTCTTGTCAGATTGTGGAGCTCTTTGACCCTGTTAGGATCCTACAAAGGCAAGAAATGTGCCTTCAGAGTGATTCAGGTAAAGACTATTTTATCACATATTCCAAACAAGGCTGAGGAGTGGATCAAACTGCTTTTTAGAATGTGTTCCATTTTCTGCTTGCATAACTCTAGTTTGGTTACTATCATCCAGCTGGGGAAGAAGGGGAATCCAGGCATTCATTGCTTCTGGAAGCATGAGACCAAGCACTTACAGTTTAGATTGTATGGGAAGAGTTTTGGGATAAAACTTGGAACCTTGTGGAGAAATCTTAACTTTCACTTACTGCGTAATGCCTAGTGACTTGTGTGTTGGAATGCTTTCTGAGCTCATCATGACCACTTGTTAGTATCTGCGGCCATCTCTCAGGATGCTTGTTAAAATGCTACTGCATCAGCATGGCTTATCCTTTCTGCATTGCCCTGCATTTTGGTGCAATTTTCTCCTGATAACTGTGTAAACAGTTTCTTTCTCTTACAGGTTTCTCCATTTCTCCTTGCATTATCTGGCAATAGTAGGGAATTAGTATTGGATTGAATAGCCTTCAATTTCAGAAACATTCCTCTGCTCTCAACACTATCTTTTGGTGCCAGCATAATGCTTGATGACTGAAACAGGCTTAGCGCTCCTGTTGATGGAATTGGAGGGTGCCGAAGATGTTCCCCACAATTTCCAGCCGTCATCTCTGGTGGAGTAGCCTTCAGAGGAGAATCTGCCTGAACCAGCCAGTTGTAAGCAGACAGCACTTTCAGCATTTGCACATCCGAGTTGGAGACCGGGCTGAACTCAGCAGAGCCTTCACACAAAGGGATGTGGTTGTCTTCTCAGAACTAACAGGGGATGTCAATCCTTTGCATTTAAATGAAGATTTTGCAAAACACACCAAGTTTGGGAAGACAATTGTGCACGGAGTTTTGATCAATGGACTTATTTCAGCTCTCCTGGGCACTAAAATGCCAGGCCCAGGCTGTGTATTTATTTCCCAGGAAATTCACTTTCCAGCCCCTTTATATGTTGGAGAAGTGGTTGTAGCTTCTGCAGAAGTGAAAAGGCTGAAGCGGTCCATTGCTGTTATTGCTGTGTCATGCTTTGTGAGAGAAAGTGAAAAGACTGTTATGGAAGGCTGCGTTAAGGTTATGGTCCCAGAAGCTCCCAGCCCCTGAAATAGGCGTTTAAAGGTGCAAGTTCAGGCATCAGTGTTCCTGTTATTGAAGAGCCTCTGAGGAAAACGGATTGCCACTCTTCAACAAGGGGTGGCCAGCAGCCCACAGTGGGGGAGGGCAGGAGGTAGCGAGGTGTTCACATGTCCACTTTCTATTTTGGCCTTAGGCTTCATACAGACGAGTCTATCATCTGAGTTTGTAAATTTGAAAAAATATGGGTTTTTCTTAGCTCAAAGTGCTAATTTTAGGATTTCAAACCAAGTTAAATTTGCATTTGGATAACAAACTTTCCTATATCTGTGTAGAATAAGTCTCAGTGAATTTATAGCTAGGTAGCATTTAATTTTTGACGGCAACTAGAATAGAAGTTGGGTCATCTTTGAACACCTGTCTTTTAGCAACAAATATTCTTAGATACTGTTCTTCAGCAGTTTCTGGGTCAGAGTGTTTTGTAATTTGTTACTGTTTATACCAAGATGGCACCTTGCTTAACTTTCAAGTGGTACATGCCTCTCAGATGGTTTCTTGTTATCAGAGAAAGCTTTAAACTCAGTTATGTAAACTCTTGGTCTAACCTATAAAATGGGGGTAATAACACCTACCACAGGATTATTGGAGATACAAATAGCAAAGCACCTAGCCTGTAAACAATAGCTACTATTGTTCCTTCTCCCCTGTGAATGAGGTTAGAGGTTTTCCCCAGTTTAAAGCTAACTGGCCCGCAGGTAAACAGGCCAGTCTTTCAGGATGTCAACCAATCTCTTGGTATTTTAAACCTGGAATAGCTCTTGAGTGCAAAATTTCTATTTTAGCAATCCAGATTATTTTCTCCCTTCCTTGATGATGTGGGTTCCTCCCATATATAAATAATGTATACCTATTGTAAAAAATTTTATAAGAAATAAAAAGTATAAGGAACACCGTGGAGGCCAAGTTCTTCAGATTGGGGGGCATTAAAGAGAAAATGTGCCTAATGTGTTAGTATTCAGTGGTCATCCCAACCCAGCTAACCCTTTAAAGACAGTCTGTGACGGAACATGCATGTGGCCCATCTGAATGGCTCCGACCATGGCGAGATGCTCTGATCAGGAAAGTAAAATCAAGTGTAATTGGTAGAGTCAACCCACATTTCCTGGAAAAATGTTTTTTTCTCATAGTAGATCTATAACTAGATTTTTATTTTAGATTTTTACATTAAGAGGATCAGTTAAACGGATTACTTGAAAGAATTCTAGTCACTAGAGGGCAGTGATGTGTGTAAAGTATTTTTAAACTTGTTTAATATTGTACCATACTCTAGTTTGTGATTGGAATAAAAAATAATTCAAATCAGTGAGAAACAAGGGTGCCATTCTCATGCATTTCAGAATGGGCAGTGTTCACAGGCTCATAGCTACAGGCTTGCTGATGATAAAGCACTGCACATGTTGGAAATTTGATACCACGTTGAAAAAATGGGGAACTTGCACAAAATGTGGACTTGAAGCCATATTCAAATTCTATAGAACTCATTCTCTGTGACTTAGCAGCAGTCTTGAAAAGGAGTATGATACCATCATTAATACTAATAGCTACCTTTTCCTCAATACTGGATGAGCCTGTTTGCTACATTAACTAATCCTTTGAACAACTTTGTGAAGTTAAACTTATGTTGTCCTATCAATATTTTATAGGCAAAGAAACAGACTAATGCAGTGTGACTTGCCCAGGGTTGTTCTGTGCATATGCAGGAGAGCTGGGATTCAGACGAGCCTGGCAGGCTCCAAACATTTCTTTTTTACATCACCCTGTGTCTTATGTTCCCATTACTAAAGCAATGTCAGTTTCTATAATAATATCTTTTTATGGCCATTGAAAGTATCAGGAAACATCATTCTATAGGATCTTTCTTATATTCAGAATGTTCTAGATCCTATTCCCTGCTCTAGTGTAGCATTTTCTTATATACAATTACTTTATGCCTTCCATCCATACCTATTCTTATCCTTTTTTTAAGTTGACATTCAGTGATTAATTGTCTCCAGAGCAGATTTACTGAAAGAGTTATTCTAAAGATGAAAAATTACGTGTAGGCCAAATATTTGGGGGGGTTGAGGGGGGGGCAGGGCAGGAAGGGCTGTTAGCTGATTTATATTGTATAACTCAAAAGTATTTTCTCAAGCTCATTTCCTTTTTCTTTAATGCTCCCTAAGTGTCATGATCTTTGATCTCTATAAATCAGTAAAACGTTGAATAGATGAGTAGGCAAGAAGTTAAGGATGCTTCTCTGTAAATGATGATTTGTTATTTTTACTCAGCCAAGATTTTCAAAGCAGATATGTTAAAGCTGGCAATAAGAAAAACTAGCGGGTTGGCTTTTTCATTTTGAATCCTGCATGGGTAAGCTGCTGGAAAGAATGACTTGTAATGGAAGTGTGGGTGACCCTCAAATTGGGAAATCTTCCAGCTAACAGAGATGGCTTTGACCATGTGAGGTCACACATGGAAGTGAATACAAATGACTGACTAAAATAGCAGGCCAAAGTGTACTAGTACTTTCCACATAGGGGCATTATAATACTACAATTTATGCAATGTTTGATTGTCACAGGAAGATATACTCATCTTAAGCAATTTCAACCTAATGTACTGGAAAATTGCTTAACAGATTTTTTTTATATTCTATTAGAAACATTTCTATATTGGTAAAATGCCACGTTTCATTTTCTGAGCAGCAAATCTTGAGTAACAGGAGAAAGCCTCACCACAGCCACCATTCCTCTTGTGGACTTGACTTGTATATTTATCTAGAAAAACAAGAAATTGCTAAATGCATGCTGGTAGCTCTTAGGTAACCACAGGTTTTCATTTTGTGCTAAATTACTAGCTTTTTTTTTTTTTTATGTTCTTAGTGTATGATTCAGAGCAATTTACTCCCAAAGGAAATTGCTATAAATTACAACTATTAAATTTTTATATTAAAACATACTCCACCAAGGGCTGTCACTCTGAGCAGCTGTGCCACTCTGAATGCTTCATGTGTTGGCATAATTTATTAACTGGCTCCGTCTGTGCAGAATGGGAGAACTGTGGAATGTCTCTTAGGCCGCACTTGAACGTCTCCAAGGCCCCAGATGTTTTACTTCCTTTGTTCTTGGTTTGTCTTCATTTGGGTTACAGAAACAGCAGAGACAAGAATTCCCAATGTCTTCAGTGAAACTTCAGGTTGGAGCAAAATCAACTAGAAGAAATTTAAGTTCAAATCACAGGAAAACCCAAAACTAATGTTGACATTACATGAATAGGACTGAATTAATTGGTCCCATAGTTAATTTCTAGATGCCTATTAGCTATTATATATATATATATATATATATATATATATATATATATATATATATATATATATATATATATATATATATATATATATATAAGGCTAATATGCATAGGGTCCCCTCAGGAGTTTGACAGGGAGAATGGGAGTTCAGTTACTTGCTATGATGTGTGCTGACCACCAGGAGGCAGCGTGGAACATGGCAGGCAACCAGTAATGACAGTGGGATGCTGAGAGAGCAAAGGAAGGAGGAGGTGGGTAGTGGAAGGAGAGGGGAGCAGGGTTTGGGGGAGGGTGGCATGGTGGTAGCAAACATGAGTGGCAAGGGAAAGAGGAGGTGGGAGAATGATGAGCCCTGGTCACTGGCCAGGCTTAGGAACCCTACCTGTGCATGAATTTTGTGCACCAGGCCTCTAGTAGTTCATATGACCTTAGAAACTGGGAATATTCCTCTGCAATGTGATGAGGAATAAGAGAAATAAGAATGATCAAATTTGAGTTGAATTTTGTATTTCTATCCAGATCATGAAGTTTACAGTTGTCGGGCATATGAAAACACCAGGAGAAAATAAATGGCAGCTTCAAAGTCTTTCCTTCCTAGGAGAGGAGTACCCAGGCACCAGTGTTAGGATTGGCTGTCTGGCTGTTGGTTTGTTTGAATATTAAAAGAAATAAGTCATTTTGGGTTGGGAGGCGATGCTGCTTAGGAAGCACTGAGTTTTCCACAAGCTTCTATGATCTGATGTGTGGAGCAGTTGCCAGGTCTAACAGCATCCTCACTAAAACTCGTCTTCAGCCAATCTGGCCAAACGTGAAGTTATTAGATAACCTATGGGCATCTAACATTTGACAACATACAAGAATGCAAATCTTTTGTTTCTTCCTGCCTGCCCTGAGTAGTAATGTATGTGGCAAAAACTAAGGTCCTGCATAATGCATTAGCTTTGCTCAGACTGAGACTGGGAGGAAAGCTAACTTAATTAAGCTCAGCTCTCCCTGGCGAAGGTCCCCCTTGCTGTGTGAGCCACTTCAAAAGCCAAAAGGGTGTTGAGGCTGTTGTAGGGTTCAGGGCCAGGTCTCCAGTGAATCTAGGGATTCAGTTAAGTTCAAGGTCCTAAGAGGATCACTGACGAGGCACTGATTTGGGAAGATAAAAATGAAATTATAAACTGCACTATAGTATTTATTCTGAGGGGCTTAGTTCAGGCAAGAATTTCCAGAGAAAGGGAAAGGCTAGACTGAAAACTGGTTTCTGGTTCCATTCCATTCAATATCTGGTTTCTCACTTTCAGTTTCCTTTTCCTAGTGAGGAAGGCTAGACAAGGTTGTTATTTTATGACCTTTGCAACTCATTGTATGATACTATTTCCCCCCCTAATCATACAAGTAAATTATCTCCATGAGAGACATTTTGAAAAACGAGAGCATAAAAATGGAAAGCATCATGATCTCACTTCCTAAGAACCCTAAGTTAATATTTTGGTGTATTTTCTTTTGGTGTTTTTCCTATAATATATATTTTTAAAACTTGGTGCCATACAAATACATATACAGTTGACACTTGAACAATGCACAGGTTAGGGACACTGATCTCCATGCAGTCAAAACTCCGCAAATAACTTTTACCTACCTCAAAACCTAACTACAGCCAACCCTTGGTATCGGATTGGTTCCAGGCCCCCCCCTCCCCCCATGGACACCCACATCTGCAGATGCCCAAGTCCCTTATATAAAAAAGCATAGAGCCCTAACCGGTTTGGCTCAGTGGATAGAGTGTTGGTCTGCAGACTCAAGGATCCCAGGTTAGATACTAGTCAAGGGCATGTACCTTGGTTGTGGGCATATCCCAAGTAGGGAGTGTGCAGGAGGCAGCTGATCGATGTTTCTCTCTCATTGATGTTTCTAACTATCCCTCTCCCTTCCTCTCTGTAAAAAAAAAAAAAAAATCAATTTAATATATATATATATTAAAGGCATAGAAAAAAAGCATCTGCAGATTCCCAACTATGTACCAAAATACTGAACAATTGGTTTGATCTATGGATACAAAACAGGAAGTACTGAGGGCTGACTATATTTATTGAGGAAAAAAACCCAGGGATAAGTGGATCTGCACAGTTCAAACCTGTGTTGTTCAAGAATCAACAGTGTTTTTTTCCACCTACTATTATATAAAGAGCACTTCTTGACATCATTAAGTATTTTTTTGATAATCTGGTTTTTTAATCTTATTTTTAGTCATTGAAAAATATTCCATTTATGATTAACCATGATTTGTCCAATTTCCTCTTGTTAGATTCTTATCCTCACATGCTGTATATTTCCACTGATCTCTGATTATTTCCTTAGGGTACCCTCCTAGATATAGAATCATTGAATGAGAACATTTTCAAAGCCCTTGATAAATATTGTTGAATCCCAGCACCAGACCTATTATCTGGTAAGTACTCAGTGAATAATTGTTGAATGAATGAATAACTGCCTTTCAGGAAGGTTGGAGCATTTCAGAGACCCACCAGCAGGATGCAAGAAGGGCTTTGGCATGGCCAGTGCACAGGATTGGAGAATTGATTAAAGCAGAATTTGGGTATGTGTGATTCTGGCAATGAAATAATCCATTTGCATTAAAAAATAAAAGTTACAAGTTGAACCCTCTCTAAGTGATATAAGATTTTGTTTTAATAGACTGGTGGCTTTTAAACCCTCTGGGCTTGGCCAGCATGGCTCAGTGGTTGAGCTCGACCTGTGAACCCGGAGGTCATGGTTCGATTCCCAGACAGGGCATATACGTACTGGGTTGCAGGCTCAATCCCCAGTGTGGAGTGTGCAAGAAGCAGCCAATCAATGATTCATCATTGATGTTTCTATGTCTCTCTCCCTCTCCCTTCCTCTCTGATATCAATTTTTAAAATTTGTTTTAAAATAAATAAATACACTTGGACAAAAATGGGATGTAAGAAGAGTTCTGATAATTTCAGGATTGAGCTAAGAAGTGCCATGCTTTCCTCATCACATCTTTATCCATTGGGTTTTGGCCCCTATGTTGCTCTGTCAAGGCTCCTTAGCCATTTAGGATTGCCCAACAATCCCACTAAGTTTGAGATCTGGAGAGAGTACCCTTTAGATACTAGGCCTTTGCTTTGATGTCAAATTTGGGGGTATTGATGGTGGTGGTGTTACTAAGAAACATTGTTTTCTTGTCTGAAATGCAGAAATTTAGGGGATACAAATTTAAGAGTTAGAAACCTCTATTATGTGAACTGAAGGGAAGGAAGGAATATTGAGCTTTTATTATATGCCAAGCCCCTTCCCCTCCTACTTCATTCTTCATATCAACTTTTTCGTACAAGTATTATTTCTATTTTACACATGGCTCAGAGAGGTTGAGTAACTTCTTCAATATCACACAGCAGTGGAAATGCCAGAGCCCTAGAGATCCCGGTCATCTAATTCCAAGTCTAACTCTGCATCATCCTGGAGTGCTGCCCTAGGACAGAGCAGGGCATGTGTGTGTGTCTGTGGGGGGAGGGTAAAGGGTTAGGATAGGGGCGTTGGTAAGGAGTGCCAGTTTGTGACCTTGGGTTCAGACAGACTACGGGACAAATTTGGGGCCAAGAAGTTGGGCACAAAGTTCTCTGGCTCTGGGTTTGAGATTCTTCATGAGAGCCCCCAAGTCTGAGGGATCTTGTTTGAGGGTTCTCAGGGTTGAAGGCCTGTGGACTGAGCTAAGAGCTGGACCAAGGGTAGAGGCTGGGAGTCGCTGGACCAGTGCCCAGTTTTTAAGGTTCCCATTTATTCAAAAGAGCTTGGGTCTAAGGGTTCTGGAGTCCGGGGGCTCCCACTGTGAGGCTAATTCTGAGGGCCCAGCTCTTAGGTTCTTGGGTCTGAAGAGCGAGGTGCAAACATGCCCTTACAACCTGACTTGGAGAGACTTGTTTTTAGAAAATCTCTGGATCTACAGGGATCCAGACTGAGGCCTTTTTTCTGGGTCTTAGGGTCCTTGGGTCTGAAAGGCTTGGGTGGAAAAGGTCCAGTTGTAAAGCTTTCCAGTCTGACAGTCCAGCTTCTGAGAGCTTCATGTGTCAAGCCCAACACTGAGCGGGTTGGTTTTGGGGATCTGCGGGCCTGAGGGTCCCTGGATCACAGGGCGGAGGACACGGTGCCCTCGGATCTGAGGATCTCTGGAGGTGATGGCTTAGGGAGGGTGACGTGTCCGCGGGCCAGAGGGCCAGGGCTAAGGGTACCACCCCGTGTGCGGAGCGGCTGCAAGGACCTTGGAGAATAATAGCGGGTCCAGGCAACACCGGCCGATGCCGTTAGGCGCTAGGACCCCGCGGAAGGCGGCGGCGCGGAGAGTGGCCAGCGCCGAGCGCAGGGGCGGTGCGGACGGGCGGCGTTAGGACCCCGCGGGCCGGGCCGGAGGGCGGCGGCGGCGCGTGGGGCGGTGCGTGTTGACAGCGGCGGCGGCGGCGGCGGCGGAGCCGGGCGGGCGGGAGTCTGCGCCTGCGGTTCCTGCCCCTGGACCCCAGGCGGCGGCGGACCGGCGTTCCCGGGATGGCCTTCATGGAGAAGCCGCCGGCCGGCAAGGTGCTGCTGGACGACACGGTGCCGCTGACAGCCGCCATCGAGGCGAGCCAGAGCCTGCAGTCCCACACGGTGCGCGGCCCGCCCGGCGGCCCGGGCCCGGGCGGCGGGGAAGCCGGGGCGGGGACGCAGCGGGGGTCGGCGGCCCCGGCCGGGAGGGGGCTTTGGGTGGCGGCGGGTCTGGGTCTGGGTCCCGAGCGAACCCTGAGGTCCGGAAGGGGAGATCGCAGCCCCCAGGGCCAAAGAGCGGGAGGGGCGCAGCGGTGCCCCGGAGGGACCCCAAATGGGGGGTGCCGATGGGGTCCCGGGCCGGCCTGGGGCCGGCGGGGTTCACAGACCCCTCAGGACCCTCTCACCCACGTCTGCCCGCCGCCAGCCTTCTCTCTGGGGCCGCTGGTTCCCCGCCTTCCCGCCGGGATCGGAGTGGTGGGAGGGAGGAGGGTGTGCCGGGCCAAGTGCACACAGGACCCGGGGCTGCTCCCGGCCGGCGGCGGAAGCCCGGGGTCTGCAGCCCGGGCCGGTCAGGTGCGTGGCCTGGGCCGGGCCCGGAAGCCGCGGGAGCCGCCTGGGCCCCGCTGAGGCAGGTGTTTGAATGGGCTCCTTCCCGGCGCGAACCTGTTATTTAGTGGGCGGTGGTAGCATTCATGTGAGTTTAACATCCACTGGAGCAGCATAAAGGAGTAATAGGTCCTCATAGTAAACACAGGCAGAGTTCATTTCTGTTACATACGCTGTCTTTCATGTGGCTTTAAACCCAGGGCTGTTTTCATTTGTCATACCTTTTTTTTTTGAAAGCACACCGTACATTATAATTTACAGGTAATAAACCCAAGAACCAGGAAGGTAAACAAGGAGCTGCCAGCCAGTGGGACTTTGGGAAGTAATGAATGGGAAGAGAGAGATTTCTTAAATTGTAATGTTTTGTGAGGTCCATCGAATCCGATCCCGCCTCACAGGCTTGTTTGTTTACCAGGGCAGCGTGTTTGGGGTTCAGCATCTGGAGGCGAGGGCCCCCACAATAGCCTTCTGTTTCCCTTTTTTGTTCAAGCTGTTCTGGCGACTTCAAAGGGACCTTTTATTCTGCTATATTGAAGTGGGACTTTTGAACCTCAGTTTCCTCTTCCGACAGCTATGCCTTGTGAGGCTTGGATTGTTCAGTGTTCATTTCCAGTTAAGAAAATGATCGTGTGTGTGGTTTTTTTTAAAATATAATACTTTATATTATATTGTTTACAGTTTTTGTTAATGGAGATATTTTCCCATTGATTTTAGAGAGAGTGGAAGAGAGAGGAAAAGACAGAAAATAATAAGGATGTGAGAGAAACACATGGATTGGTTGCCTCCTACACGTGCCCAGATGAGGGCCTGGACCAGGGGAGGAGCCTGCAGCCGAGGTCTGTGCCCTTGACTGGATCGAACCAGGACTTTATGGTCCGCAGGCTGGCGCTCTACCCACTGAGCCAAACCAGCTAGGGTAATGATCGTATTTTTTTAAGGTACATATTATTTCATTGTGCATATCTTTAATCCTGTTCTACAGACTTGTGAGAAGGTAGTATATAGGACAGAATTTGTTAAACTCTATAATATGTGCTAAGGGAGTGTGAGGTAAGGGTTGAAATCTAGGGTAGGGAGTCAAGAATAAATTCTTTTTTTCTAAATGTTTTAAAATATTTTGTTGATTGATTTTAGGAGAGAAACATCAATTTGTTGCTTTACTTATTTATGCATTCTTTGATTGATTCTTGTATATGCCCAACTGGCAATCAAACCCGCAACCATGGCATATCTGGACCACGCTCTAACCAACTGAGCTACCCGGCCACAGCCAGGAATAAATTCTGCTATTAAATTTGATTTTTGACTTGACTGTTGGCAAGTAAATCTTATAACCTTTTAAGAAGTGGAGTTGAGTCTTTTAATTTTGTTTTATACTGAGAATAAAGAAAGAGATGCTTGTAAATGCCCACAGATCACTTCTTCCAGAAATCATTCCATGATGGCCTGCCCTAAGCCATGTGCTCACCTCTACCCTAATGTTGACCAGCTGATTCTATGATAACTTCTCTTAAAAAAAAAAAAAGCAGACAAGAATTTATTGACCACAGCAGAACTATACTTAGGACAGTGAGACAAAGAAGGGCATAGAAGTAGTAGCAGGAGAGCCTTAGGGAGGGCTGCCTGGCTCTCTGGGAAGTCAGAGGAAATGAGGGGAAGGGCCCTGGGAACAGGTTCAGGGAGTTAGTCCAGGACAAGCTGCCACTGCCCATTGCTCCCCTGGTTGCAAGTCTCATAGGGTCCCTTAGAGGATATGTGCCTGGTAGGGCAGAAAACTAAAGTAGTAATTACAGGCACTCTCCCCTTTCTTACCCCCAAACCCCCACAGAAGACAAGAAAAGGTCTCCTCATCTAGACGCTAACATCTTTTTGGTGCCATGACTCAAAATTGTAGAAACCGTGTACCTACATCACCACGTCTGTGTGAAAATGATGTCACTAGCAAGTGTCAGCCCAAACCCCTACCTACGAAGGTCTTGCCTCTTCCAACCCAAACATACTCTGTATGTTTCTGTCCTATAGCCACGGAGTGGCTTCCTAGAGACTCAGCATTTCAGAGAAGACGCCCCTCTGACTTCTGAGACACCGTCTCCCTTCTTCAGCTAACAAGCCAGAAAGCCATCTTCAACCTCCCCCCAGAAAACAATGCCTTTTTGGTGCCATGACAAGCCAGAAAGCCATCTTCAACCTCACCCCAGTGGGAGGTGAGAAGAAGACGGGAAATCGAACCCCAGGCTGAGCCGTACCAGTTGGGCAAACCGTTTACCCTTGTGTCCTTGGTTTAAGGAAGATAGGATTTCCTAGGTGGACAAACTGCTGTTTAACCATCGGTCTCAGTTTCCCTATTCCGCTTGTCCTAGAATTTTCCTAGCTTCTTGCTATTCTATAACATTTCCCCCTCAGAGACTTCCACCCCTAGAATCTTTTAGGGTTGATGAGGGAGGATGGTCTGCTTTCAGTAAGTGCCTCCTGTTGATAATGGTATATGTTAGACTCGTCTCTCTTCGTGTCTGATCTAAGGGAGACAAGGGAATGGGGTTTGAGACTGGAATAGAGAGGTTTTTGGCTGTTTCTTCTAAAGTAGGGATGGACTGGAATTCCAGAAGTGACATCATTTTCACACAGACGTGGTGATGTAGGTACACGGTTTCTACAATTTTGAGTCATGGCACCAAAAAGATGTTAGCATCTAGATGAGGAGACCTTTTCTTGTCTTCTGTGGGGGCTTGGGGGTAAGAAAGGGGAGAGTGTCTGTAATTACTACTTTAGTTTTCTGCCCTACCAGGCTGTGAGAGGAGAGATACTACTACTTCTTCTTTTTTTTAAAAAAAATATTTTATTGATTTTTTTATAGAGAGGAAGGGAGAGAGAAACAGAGAGAAACATCGATGAGAGTCATTGATCAGCTGCCTCTTGCACGCCCCCTACTGGGGATGTGCCCGCAACCAAGGTACATGCCCTTGGCCGGAATCAAACCCAGGACCCTTCAGTCCTCAGGCTGACGCTCCATCCACTGAGCCAAACCAATTTTGGCAGGAGGGATACTTACTCATTTTTTTTTTTTGGTCTCAGTCCCTGGCATCTGAGGATTTCATTTGTGCTTGATGAATGATTAGTAAATGAATTGTAACCTCACTTGGCCGCCCCTTCTGTTTGTGTAAAATGGTTGTGATGAAAATGGGGACAACATGGTATCTGAGGCACTAAGTTAAGGGGTCAGTGCTTCAGCAAAGCGGTAAGAGATATAATGGAATTCCTGTTCTATTGCAGAGATTTTCTCTAAGGAAGAAAGTAAAGTAATTGAGGGTAGAGAGAATGGCTGTTCCTGTAATGATGACTGAACACAAATGACAGTGACTCACAGGAGACTCATAGAAGCAGATGTGTTGGAGTGGGGGGAAAATGTAGCATTGTCTTGCATGATTTTTTATTCCTCTGTGTTCTTGTTATTTTAGTTGTAAAATCTGAGACTGAGAAATGTTGCATCAGCCCTGAACTTTATTGAGAAAATCATATGCTGATGCAAGTGTTTTGGACTACTAGTGCCTTCCGAGTAAGTCCCTCTAAAACAGGAACTGTTGGGAATTATTTTGGAAACTAGTTGTTGAGGCTGGTGCATAGGAGAAAAAGGCATTGTTTTCTGGGGGGAGGTTGAAGATGGCTTTCTGGCTTGTTAGCTGAAGAAGGGAGACAGTGTCTCAGAAGTCAGAGGGGCGTCTTCTCTGAAATGCTGAGTCTCTAGGAAGCCACTCCGTGGCTATAGGACAGAAACATACAGAGTATGTTTGAGTTGGAAGAGGCAAGACCTTCGTAGGTAGGGGTTTGGGCTGACACTTGCTAGTCGTGTGACATTGATTGGGTGAGTCAGAACCTTTTTACAGAGGGGAAGGGAGAGGGGGAGAGAAAGAGAGAAACATCCCTGATGAGAGAGAATCATAGATCGGCTGCTTCTTGCATGCCCCACACTGGAGTTCAAGCTTGCAACCTGGGTGTGTGTCCTGACCGGGAATCGAACTGTGACCTCCTGGTTCATAGGCTGACAACTCTACCATTGAGCCACGCCGGCCGGGCACTTAACCTTTTTGATGTTTAGTTTTGTCAACTGTAAATAGGTTAATAAATGCCTACCCTACTGGCCTCTCGAGGCTGTTACCATGAACAAATGAAGTAATCTTTCTGAAGTGTCTGTAAAGTGCACTCCTTCTTCTGTCTATTTACTCCCTGGTGACACGTGTGCAAAGGGTTAAATACATTAAGATGCTAGTATTGCAAGTCAACTAATTTCTGACCATTGTTCCTTTGGTTCATTAGCCTTGAGAAATAAGAATTTATAGCAGAAAGTTTTAAGTTACCTATGATTCAGGCTTTATGGACTGGAGAGGGAAAGATTTTGTCACGTGAGAAGTAGAGCTGCCAAAAGGACGATGGGAGCACATGGTTACCACCAGGAAAGCGTGTTGGGGTGAACAACTGGCAGGGAGGGTTCAAGGTGGTGGGTGATTCTGGGCCTGACTGGTTCGAATGATTTCATTTTTACTTTTATGGAACACAGTGAGTTAGCGCCAGAAAATAGACCAGGCCTCTGCCGCAAGGAAATGGAGGTTCTGTAAAACCAGAAAGGACAGTATTGGAGAGAGGATGTGTTTAGCATTAGGAGGAAAAGGAAGGACTTTCCAAACAAGGAATTCTGGTAAGAAGCCATGTGGGTAAATGGTGGGAAAGTCTGGGAGGACTAAGAGAAGACAAGGAAAATCTGTAAGTTCTTGGCTACATGGAAAGGAAAACTTTGAAAGCCGGTTGACTGAAAAAATGCCTACTTAGCTGAAATAGAAACCAGAGGACATGGCCAGTTTTGGGGAGGGTTGTTATCAAAGAGGCACATCCGATTTTTGCTGGCTAGCGTGCTGTGGTGTGATAGCTCTGTCTCAGTTTTCTCCTTTTTAAATGTTCTTCTCCGAGGTTCCTCTGAATCGGGGCCTATTTTCTTTGTGTTTTGTGCATTTTGTTCTTGAGATCCAAAAGATAATTTTAGTGATACGTAAGCCATAACAGAAAAAATTCTAAATCTGTGGAACAGATAAGATTTCATGTTAATATCTTTACTGAAAATGGATCTCAACTTGAACCTTTGACTTTAGAAACTGCATTCCTGCACTGTTCATCTATTCCGCAATACTCATCCATTTGATAAAAATGTAGTGAGTGCCTACCGAGACCATGCCAGGCGCATGTGGGAGACATATGGATTGTGATCTTGAGATTGTCCAAAATGCAGAGTTTTGATTTAGGGTCCAAATGAGGCCGTTTGGAGCAAGTAACACAAACCCACTGCAGGCAGGTGATGGTGAACCAGGCAGCTTCTGCTCTTTGGGGCTTTGTTCGTCTCCCATTTTACACAGCGTCGGCAGGTGACCCAGGATCTTCATCTATCACAGCACCAGTGGTTTTGAAGTTCCTCTTGTGGTTTGATTTTTTGAGCTTCAGCTTCTTAGTCAGTGACCTTTTTTCATAGTGTTTAAAATTTTATTCATACATTATCAGAATACGGTTAACCTAAAAACATTCAAACTGTAAAGAATTTTTGTGAATTTATTTGAGCCAAACTGTCGACAAATGCCAGGAAGCAGAACCTCAACGAATTGAGAAAATGCTCTGGAGAATGGAGGGTTGCATCTATATTTATACATTGCCATCAAAGGTTACATGAAATCCATTGATGATAGACTAGAGAGGCAGGAGAAAGCAAAGCGGAGGGGCCGAGGAGGAGGAGGAACCCCTGGGATTGAATAAAAGGTAAAATGATAGACACATATTTAGGCAGGTGCAGGAACCATTAACATGTAACAATGAAGGAATTTGTGGCATCTGTCCTGGCACCCACAACATTAGGTTGTGCCCCAAGGGCTCCAGAAAAAGGGAAGTTACAAGTTACCCAGACATTTCAAGGGTGTGTTATCATAGGTGCAAAAGGACAGATGGGCTCAGTTAAGGTAAAGGTTGACCTTGTCAGTGAAGATACGGACCTATGCCCCCCATAACTGCGTTTAGTTCAAGTTTAGTTTCAGATCATCCTTTGTGATTACTCTAGGTCTCTGATTTTGCAAGACCGCCATGCAGGCCTCCCCTGAGCTTGTCAGGCCAGCATGTGGCCCCTTTCGTCCACAGCACCTATGCAACATGTGATGCCAGTTGTCCTCAGATCCTGACATTTTAAGGTGATCCAGTGCTCAGTACCAGAACCTTTCTGGCTTTCCCTTTGGGATAATATCTGGAAGTTTTTTAGAATTCCAATTTATACTGAATACTTTTAAAGTTTTTTTTTTGTTTGTTTCTTTAATTAAAATGTTTGGAAACAAAATCCATATGGATTGTGATCTTGTTTGGATGCAGATAGTATGGGAGTTAACTTGTAGCACTTCCATACATTATAATAAAATAATAATAGTTCTTTTCTGGCAAGATAATCAATCGTCTTCTCTTTGGTTATGTAATTTTCCTCATTTGTCCTTTAAACCTGGGATGGATGCAGTCAGAAAACCGAGTTGCGAGCTTTTAGAAACTGGTCAATTAGAAATTGTAAATAATTGCTTCCTATTGAAGAAGATAATTTTTTGCAGCCAGATTTAGGGCTTGGTGATTCTTAATCCTCACATATCACGTCTTCTGAGGGTTATCACACTAGACAGGCTTCATGTGATAGGAATACGCACAAGAAGCTGACTATCGTTAGTAGTAGGAGATATGGGATTCTGGGGCTGAAGTTTATTTCATGTGGAAGGTAGTTACATGTCTTGGTTCCTAGGGGAATCACGGGAGCAGCCACCCTGTGTACACAGCTTCCATCTGGATTGTGATCTTGAGATTGTCCAAAATACAGAATTTTGACTTAGGGTCCAAATGAGATTGCTTAGAGCAAGTAATACAAACCCACTGCAGGCAGGTTCTTTTTCAAGCTGCTAGAGGTTTCTGGCACTTCCCGTGAAATGAAGCTCTTTGTCTGGCTGCATGGCTCAATGGTTAAGCATTGACCTGTGAACCAGAGGATTAGGGTTTGATTTCGGTCAGGGCACATGCCCACATTTTGGGCTCGATCCCCCATTGTTGGGCATGCAGGAGGCAGCCGATTAATGATTCTCATCATTGATGTTTTCTATCTCTCTCTCTCCCTCTCCTTTCCTCTCTGAAATCAATAAAAATATATTAAAATAGAAAAAAATGAAGCTCCTTTACGTTCGTTCCAGCCTTTGGCATCCTGAACATGAGAGACCTGGACCCGAACATTGTTTTAGAACTCAGAAGTGCTTTCCTGTTTGGGATGTTGTGGGAGGGAGAGCAGTAGGCTTTCTCATTGTTTTTCCTCTCACCCAGGAAGTCCTTGTCAGTGACTTCTTTCATGAATGAGATGCGCTTGGAAGGGGGAAATGAAGGTGTGACTTCTTTTCAGAGAAGATAACAGACATAATTTCAGTTTAACACTTGTGACTAAGGACCAGGGACAAGCACTTAGTGGGTAAATACTTGGACTGCAGGAGGGGAAGAGTTTGTGCAGAGTGAGGGAAGAGTTTGTGCAGAGTGACCATTTGTCTCCAGCTGATCTTGCTGACTACCGAATTCGTGGAAGGTCTGGCTGCTTCTGACTGGAGATCCAGCTGTCGTGTTGCTTCCTGCTTACTTACTAACATGGTGCAGTTGAGAGCAAAAGGGAATTCCATTGTCATTACTGTCTTCAGACGATCCAGATGGCCGAGAGAGTACTCTTCTGTTTATTAACGTGTTAGTTTGGGGAATTCTTCCTGGAAAGTTTTTTTTTTTTTTTAACAGCTTTGTGTAATGCACATACTATTCATGTTACCCATTTAAGATAAACACCTCAATGGCTTTTAGTATATTCGCAGAGTTCTGTATTTTATTACCATAATCAATTTTATAACTTTTTTATTACTCTGAAAAGGAACCTTGAGCCCTTTACCTTTACCCTGGAAAGTTTTTATAATGTTGCAAGGTGCTAAACTCAGGATATATTCTAAGCACAAGGTCTTTAGCTCTTCAGATCTGCTCCTTTAGGGGTCTTATCAGAGGGACAAATTCTCCATGAACACTCGTATACACATGTTTCTGTAAGCTCTCAGAACCTCACTGACCTAAAACCTGCTCTTAGGCTCTGGATCGCTGCTGGGAAAATTACTATTAAGAACTGTAAACTTGGAGAATTACTTATTCTGTTGGTGAGATAAGTGCATCTTAATGTGTACACAACTACAGATACCCTACTTGATGAAAATGCTATACTTAGAACAGCAGATGAATTCTGTCCTGTTGGTGAAAAATTGCTATAGGTGGCAGCTTGCCTAGTGCCTAGCTGTGCGTGCCTAGCTGACATCAGAGTGCTGGGAAGCAGGGTGCCTGAGCCCTGGCCAGGGTTCCGCCTGCCATCACAGCACCTCTGTCTGTGAGACCTAAACAAGGCTGCCCACATTTCTTTGACATGGCTCATCAAAAACAGGTCATTTCTCTCCTCATTAGTTCAGTGGAAGCTTTTTTTCTGGTGGAGGAGAAGGGGATGAATGGAGTGTCAGCATGGCAGAATCCTGTTTGTAAAAATATCTAAGGACCACCTGCCGAGGGGAAAAGAAAAGCAGTGGTCAATCCAGGGCCTGCCTTTGAGCCGGCCCTCCCTCTCCGCCTCCCGGTGACAAGTGATTCCTGGGCAGGGACTCACTGCACTTTAACACACACACACACACACACACACACACGCACGCACGCAGGTACGTACGTGCATGCACCCTTTCCTGTTTGCCTGAATTGGGCCTGCTTACACTAGACCTTCAGTGTCAGGCCAGGGATTGGGCCAGCTGGGCAGCACCCACGGACCCAGCAGGACACAGGGCATGGCCGGGAGGTGGCTGACACCTTCAGAATGCTGCTTCCTGGGAAAGGCACGGTGTTCGCTGTAGACCAGCTACTTCTTTTCCCCGAAGTGGACGTGTGTGTGCCCTGGGGTTGGACAGTTTTCTCTGTGTCTGTGGCAGAAAGCCTCTAAGGAGCTGGCAACGTTAGCAAGCACCTGTGAAGAGGGTGCTGTGTGCCAGGCTCTGTGCTGTGTGCTACAATAGAAGGTGAATAAAGCAGGGAGCTTACAGAGGTGGCAGACACCTGAACCAGAGGTGATGGAGGGTACTGAATGCGCTGCTGGTCTGCCTGGGAGCAGTGAAGGCACTGTGGGATAGCTCCCCCCACCCAGGACCCCCTAGGTTCAGGGAATTAGGAAAGGCTTTCAGAGGACATGTTCTAAATCCACATTACCCCTGTTATACTTTTCTTTAAAAAAAAAAAAAAAAAAAAAAAAAAAAGACGTTTTTCTTTTCTTTTAAAAAAAGACATATTTTTCTTTTCTTAAAAAAAAAAAGACATATTTATTTGTTTGTTTTTCCTTCTTTCTATGTGAGATGGTTGATCTTGAGCCTGCAGGGAGCAAGCTGGCTCCAGACTTCTCCAAGTCCGCATTGCTTTGCCTCCAATTCTTATGTGTTCAAAGACAGGGAACCACAGACACACCTTTGTAGGAGGGTTTAATATATATATATATATATATATATATATATATATATATATATATATATATATATGTATGTGTATATATATATATATCTATGTGTGTGTGTGTGTGTGTATTATTGATTTCAGAGAGGAAGGGAGAGGCAGAAACCTCAATGATGAGAGAGAATCATTGATGAGCCGCCTCCTACATGGCAGAAACCTCAATGATGAGAGAGAATCATTGATGAGCCGCCTCCTACATGCCCCCCACTGGGAACCTAGCCCTGCAACCCAGACATGTGCCCTGACGGGAATCAAATCATGACCTCCTGTTTCAAAGGTCAATGCTCAATCTCTGAGCAACACCAGCTAGGCCCCCTGTTTCTCTTTAACTTACAAACTCCTTTCATTGTTATACTGATTGAACCCCCGCTGTCCCCCCTTTCCTCCTCCCCAGGAAATTATTTTAAATCTAAAAAGTATTTTATTCAGACCAGTGCATTGTTAAAACTTTTATTAATGTGTAGGGTCTGAATTATAAGGTTTTTTTGCATTATTAAAGACATTAAGAATTGTGACAAGATGACTACAACTTAAGGCACTGACAAAGAGCATTTCAGACTATTTGCAGAATTACCACTTTGGCGATGATTCTACTCATATTTCTAACTTCTCACTAACTCATGTTTTGCTTTTGGCATTCCTTAAGCCTGCCTTTAGTCATGGTCCATTGTGGTTGTAAATGAAATCATATATGACAAAGAGCAAAGGCAATTAAAAAGCTGTGTGATGGTCAAAGCCCTGATAAACCAACTGAATCATGATCATGCTCTTTTGATCTCCCTGACCCATCCCAAACTTCCTGAGTGCATACATGAGGCTTAGTCTCAGATAAAGGGAGAGAATATTTCCTAATCCTCACCCAAGGACATTTTTCCATTGATTTTTTTTTTTTTTTTTTTTTTTAAGAGAGAGAATGGAAGGGAGTGGGAGAAAGTCAGAGAGACATCGGATTGGTTGCCTCCTGCAAACATCTGACCAGGGCTGGGAATTGAGCCTGCAACCGAGTTATGTGTCCTTGTCCGAAATTGAATCCGGGACCCTTCAGTCCTCAGGCCAACTCTATGTCCACTGAGCCAAACCAGCTAAGGGCAAAGTGGGAAAATATTTAAATCACTTTATTGATGGATTTTTTTAAAAAAGTAGAAATAAAATAGAAACCTTATTGGCATTAACACATAAATCCTGAAACACCTTCCAGAGCCTCTAGTTGTTCGTCATGTTCTAAACTGTCACTGACCCACAGACGCTGACTTGGGTGACCATTTTCTCAGTTCTCCCGTCCTGACTGTGTAGGAGTGGAGTTAATTCATTACGTAAAGTGAAGGCCCTAGGATAATGCAAATCACTTATATAATTTAGGATTTAATGTGGTTACATTAAAAAATTAAAAAGAAACAGGTGAAATTAATTTAAATAATATAACCTATTGTGTCCAAAATATTATCATTTCAACAGGTAGCTAATCTAAAAATTATTCATATGTTTTATGCTCACTATGTTGTACAAAATTTTTGTAATCATGTATATTTTATAATTACAACATCTCTCAATTGGACTAGTGCTCTATAGCTTTTGGCAACTATATGGGACAGCACAGATACAGACATGAAAAATCATACTAGTATAGAAAGAGATTCATTTGCTATTTTAAGAAGAAATAAAGCAAATCATAGCAGTATTTAATATGCTTACATTTTTATATAAAGTATCTATGTTTATATCTGCAAATAAGAAGCTATAACTGCACTGTCGAGTACTGTCCTCACTAGACTACTTTAAGTGAATAAAATTTAAAATTCAGTCCCTTGGTGGTGCTAGCCAGATGTTCATAGTGGCTGCCGTGTTGGACGTCACAGCCTTAGGTCTGCTTGCCCTGCCCCCAGTGGGGCTTTTCGTCCCCTGAGACCAGAGCCTCGTGGCTTTTAACAATAACACAGGAGGGAGGCTCACTTACTGTGCAGCCGTGGTTAAATTTTAACAGGAGCATGGTGTGGAAGCAAAACAACCTACTCCAAGAGTCTGTTCCATTTTGGCACAACTGAGATGAACTGCCATCCAGATTGCTGAGTTTGCCATAGCCCTGATGTCTCCTTCAGGCACATTCATATAAAAACGCTCCTTTCTGCTCCTTCAGAGCCCACCTAATGCTCACGCTGCTTATTTAACAGGGCGAGGAGAGCATTGCTTCCTTATTGCAACAGCTTCTACGCAGGGCCAGGTCACATTCCGCCCAGGTTTGCAGACAGCAGTCTGCGTGCGTGTGGCAGGAGGCGGGTTACAAAGTGCAGGCATGTTGAAGTCAGGGGACTAAGCCGGGCGGGGTTCTGAGAGCTCACAGCTATGCTAGGTCATATTACTCCGCACCCCCCTCTCCCCCAAGGAGTCTTGTCTGCATCCGCCCCTCACTCTCTCCAGCTGACTTGATGGACTGGTTCTGCCAGTTTAGCTTACCTTTGCTCATCAAGATGAGAGGGTATATGATGTGAGAGCATTCTGCCCGTGGCCGCAAAATGTAGGAACTGCGGTGCCCTGGGCCACACAGGCCCATGGTGAAGTCCATTGTTATCACTCAGCCAGTATACTTGTTTAAGGCATTTACCCTGAGCCTTGGGGTCCTTGTAAAAGAGATATGTGACACCTCCGAGAAGTGCTAGGAGAAGCAGTAAGCTGAAGGCGTGGAGTAAGTACTCCCAAACAGTTCCTACCGTGAGCTCTGAGGGGACACACGTCAGCGAGGCACAGAGACAGTCATGTGGCTGCTTATGAATGGGAACTAGTCTCAGGAGAACACTGACATTTTTAGCTTATATAGAATGAATTTATGTGTAGACTCTCTGTGATTCTTAGTGACGGTGACTGGTTCTACTATAGATTATTGAAACCAGTAGGGAATCCCCTCGTTTGACTTGAACTCATAGTTTCAAGCTTTTTTCCCACCAAATTTTTAAAATGTATTTTTATTGATTTCAGAGAGGAAGGGAGAGGGAGATAGAGATAGAAACATAAATGATGAAAGAGAATCATTGATTGGCTGCCTCCTGCACACCCCCTACTGGGGATCAAGCCTGCAACCTGGGCATGTGCCCTTGACTGGAATCGAACCTGGGACCCTTCAATCCACAGGACAACGCTCTATCCACTGAGCGAAACCAGCTAGGGCTGCCACCAAATGGTGTACCCCCCCCCCCCCCTGATGCCAGTGGAAGGGTTAATTTACTTAAGTTTCATTTCCTGGTTTCCTGGTCTCCCCAGTAAAAGTGCTGATGAGTGGGAAAATGACTAAACAATTCCTGCACCAAAGGAAGAAAGCTGATCGTTTGCATTTGTCATTGATAACACGGTGCTCTTCACCAAGCTCAGATCATCTCAGTCCTTATCACTCAGAAGCTCTTATCTTAAAGGAATGTGCTTTATCTTTATTTTTTTTTTTAAAATACTTTTATTGATTTCAGAGAGGAAGGGAGAGGGAGAGATAGAAATATCAATGAGCGTCATTGATTGGCTGACTCCTCCAAGTCCCTCTCTGGGGACTGAGCCTGCATCCCAGGCGTGTGCCCTGACTGGGAATCGAACAGTTGACCTCCTGGTTCATAGGTTGATGCTCAACTACTGAGTCATGCCAGCCAGGCTGAAGTAGCATGTTTTAAATCACATGTGTAGCAAACCAAGGAACTCTTTAAAAACTTTGTTTTTCCTGGTTAGAAAAATAATAGATGCTCATTGAGAATAACCTGAAAAATATAGAACAATTAAGAGAATTTAAGCAACACATAATTTTTACCTCCAGAGACAACAACTTACCATTTGATGTAATTCCCTCTTCCTGTCAAAGTTATCACAGAATTTTTAAATCCTTTTTGTTATATTTAACATGATAGCATAACACCTTTCCCCACGTAATAAAAAATTCTTTTAAAACACCTTCTTACAGGCTTGCCTATTCTTCCACTAAGTGGATAAAGCATAAATAACTTGCAGTTCCTCTGTTGATGCCCAGGTTATTTGAGGGGCGGGCTTTTTAATGAGCCCACTTTGAGGGGTGGTGCGGAGCCTGGGACAGTAGAGGCCGGAGGAGTGGCACTCCCTGTTAGAAAGCAGAGACGGATGAAATGGATTCCCATATTCAAAATAATGGCTACTTTTTATAGTGCTGCTGCTGTCTCCTGTGCTTGCTGGTTAAATCCGCGCTGCAGTCCCTGCAGACACCTGGTGTTTGCTGATTTCTTAGCAGAGAAGTTACAGAGCTGGCCTCCGTGCCAGCTGCTCTAAATACACGATCTCATCCGATGGTCCCCACAGCCCTGCGGGAAGGTATGGCTTTGTAGACAGTCAGGCCTCTGTCAGTGGGAAGCTGGTGCCCTATCCCCTGGGCACTGGTGAGATGGTATGGGGAGGGGGGCACGCTGTGGGTGACGGGCACACAGTGACCAGCTCCTCCTTCAAGCTCCCGGGGGCCTGCCTTGGGGACAGTGGCAAATGGGGGTGGGTAGAGAGGTGGCCCCAGGAGAGGTGCACTCAGTCCTGGCAGGTACTGGGGCTGGTGCCAGCTGAGGGCACTGGGGAAGGGACGCCGGCCACCTGAGCTGCCAGAGCCCACATAAAGGCATTCCTTCCAACCCGATTGGAGTTGGTGTGTTCGGCTGCCTTTTTCAGCAATCACATACGTGGTGAGTGGCTCACTGCATCTGTGTCTGCACTTTTAGGGTGTTGGGAGGATCATTGAACAAGCGAAGATTCCATTTAATTCTTAATTACTATGTAATCGAACCTCCTGTGGTCGAAGGTTTTTCTTTTATTGCTTGGCTGTAAGAAGGAATACTGGGTTCCCATCTTACAAATTATGTAATTTGCTTTGGTGTCATTTAAAGGTCATTGTACTGCAGAATGCTACAGGAACTGCTCTTTCAAGTGCTGTCTCCATTCTGTGGTCACGTCCGAGGTCAGAAGCGTTTGTGATGCTGCTTTGCAGTGTTTCCCTCGCTGGGCTGGGCTGTCTTTGAAGTCGGGGTGGAGACTAGCCCCCGGCAGGGCAGGAGCCTGTCCCACGGAGAAGAGCATTGACTTCAAAAGGCCGGAAGAAGGGAGAGGACTGAGCCAGGGGGACAGGGCCCTGCGTCGCCCTGCAGGAATCAAAGCATGCTTGTGCTGTGCTCCTTGTCCCTTCGGTGAGCACAGACTAGAAACTGGAGAATTTGTTTTGCATAAACTTAAAGCACAGGGTTCTGTGATCCCGACAGTTAGATTTCAAATGAAGTTTATTTTAGTCGAAAAGGAGATACACTTGGCTTCCCTCACCTGCCACGATGTAGGCCAAGATAATGGTGATTCTTCAGGTGACTTTACTATCCTTAATGTTTTTGTTGGTTTTGGGCGGGGTTAGGGGACAGGTTTTGCGCATTACTGAACAGCAATGAAAGTTAAGCACAGGTACATTTCAGCACTGAGAATCTGCTGATAAGACACTGATAAATACTGAATGTTTAGCAGATCCAGGCGTCATCATGCATGCTAAGTGCGATATTAAGGACCAGAAGCAGCCAGGCAGGTGGCCAGTGAGCTGAGCACAAGTCCTGCAACTGAGAGCTTCCTTCGAAACCTTGCTGCCCTGCAGGCCATGCTGCCACTGCGGGTGTGCTGGGTGACTCTGAGGGCTTGGATTTGATTTAGGCTGAGGGCTCGGGCGATCCCTGGAGCTTCTCTTGAGAGCGCTGTTTTACCCGGATGGAGGCGCACATGGAAAGGGGCATTGTGCTCCCTTGTTGCCAGAGGTGCACGCCGTCCGTCAACAAACAGTCATTAATGAGTGCTTGCCGTGCTCCTGCGATTGGCCTGACCTTGTGCTGGTTGGTTTGGAATACAAAGAAATGTGTGATCCCAGCCCATGAAGAACTTAATCCAGTTGGAGAGATTCCTAAGCAGACAGACCTGGGGCAGAAATAGCACTGAGATGATGAAAAGTTTGATTAGGTCTTGAATAGGTAGAACAGCAAAGCAAGGGCATTGAGAGTGTTTAGATAGAAAAGGTCTGACTGGGTAGAGGAGGGTTTAAGTACAAAGAAAGAGGATAGCCGAAACCGGTTTGGCTCAGTGGATAGAGCGTCGGCCTGTGGACTGAAAGGTCCCAGGTTTGATTCCGGTCAAGGGCATGTACCTTGGTTGCGGGCACATCCCAATAGGGGGTGTGCAAGAGACAGCTGGTCAATGTTTCTCTCTCATTGACATTTCTAACTCTCTATCCCTCTCAATTCCTCTCTGTGTAAAATCAATAAAAATATATTTTAAAAAAAAGAAAGAAAGAGGATAGTCTAGTGGTAGAAAGGGTCAGGCGGTAGAAGAACATGGCAGGTAGGCAGGGGAGTTGGGTTTTCTCCTGCGGCCAGTGGGGTCCCTGGAAGCTTCCTGAGCAGTGAAGTAGCATAGAGTTGGAGGTGCAGCAAGGGCACTTGTGCTCGGCATTCTTTACGGGGCTTTTGGAGCAGGAAGCAGGCTGGGGGTGAACCCAGAGGAGGGTAGTCAGTGAGTGGGCGCTGGAGACAGATCTGCCCTCCTGGCCCAGCCCCAGCCCTAGCACCCTCTAGTCAAGGCACCGTCCTCTCAGAGACCCACATCCCCACCATAAATGAGGGTAACGGCTCTTTGGGCTCACCTAAAGGGCCGTTGACAGGTGTTGAGAGGTGTCTGTTGAGGCCACCACTACAGGGCCCTGGAGGGCTTGGGATAGGAACTCGCTAACTCGCTATGCCAAGAAGAGCAGGGGGAGGGGGCTGCAGGAGGCTGAGGTCTGGCGGGTTTGGTGGGTGCTGGTTCATTTGTTTCCTTCCTCTCTTGAGAAGGTTTATATTTCTGTAGTGTGAAGCTGCTTCCTATTTAAGAGGTTTCAGAACCGTGATTCTCACCCCTGGCAGCATGGTAGACTCACCTGGGGAAGTTTAAGCTCTGTGCCTCAGCCTAGGCAAGTTAACTCAGAATCTTGGGCTGTAGGGTGTAAGTGGGTTTCTTTTAAAAATTTTCTAGGCCTGGCTGGGTTGCTCAGTGGGTTGGAGCATTGTTCAGTACACCAAAAGTTTGTGGTTTAATTCCCGGTTAGGGCACATACCTAGAGGTAACCAGTCAATGTTTCTCACATCAATGCCTCTCTCTCTCTCTCTCTCTCTCTAAAAAGCAATAAGCCCTAGCTGGCCTGGCTCAGTAGATAGATTGTCAGCCTGCAGATTGAAGGGTCTTGGGTTTGATTCTAGTCAAGGACACATGCCGGGTTGCAGTCTCAATCCCCAGTAGGGGGCATGCAGGAGGCAGCCGATCGTGGATGTTTTTATCTTTCGCTCCCTCTCCCTTTTTCTCTGAAATCAATAAAAAAATATAGAGAGAGCAATAAAATAAAATGAAAACATTGAAATAATTTTTTTAAGTTCTCTTGGTGATGCTAGAATGCAGGTGAGTGGGGAGCCTGTGCTCAGAGGCAGAGATGTGGGCACACTGGCAGGTTCTGTATAACTGCCTCCGAAGAGCTTCCTCCTCTTTCGGTACTCCGAGTCTCCGGGTAAATCTGATCGCTGTGCCAAAGGAAAGAGAGAAATTACGTGGGTTAGAGAAGAATTACGTGGGTTAGGCTGGCTTAAAGGTTTGAGTAAGTTTGGCTTTAGTTCTTCTAACACATTTCTTTCAGAGTGCTCTGTGTTTGTAGCCTCACTGCAGTAATTTGGAGCCAGACAGATTCAAAATAAATGTTCTTCCGTGACTTTCCTAAAACCTCACCAAACGGAGGCAGCGTTAAATGCCAGCCACTGTGTAGTGAAATCTTAAATATCTTTCTTGGAAACTCAGGAGACACAAAATGCCAATAAGGATGCTTACTTGGAAGACGGCTTAGATTGAGAGCATTCATCAATGGTATGGCCATCACAGCTCTACCCTCAGGGTCTCGGGTTAAGAGTCCATAGAATTATACCATTATAGGTGAACCACCTGACTTCCACAGAGTAGTAAAGACCCCCATTTTTCATGGGCACAGGATTGCCCGCCATGACTGGCAGGTAGGATGGTCTCAGAGTCAGCAGTTGGGTTCCAGCCCCCAGTCAGCTGCTTCCAAGCTGTGTGACCTTGGAGAGCTCACCTTCTCTGGCTGAGCTGAGAGCTGAGCTGGCCTGCCGTCTAGGCAGCTGTGAGAATTGAATGAGAACTATTGAGAAGGAGCTTAGTAACATTCCTGGCACAAAATCACTCGCTCACTTTCCATGAATTTTTTTTCTTAAGTCAGAAGTCACATGGCCCTGTTGCCGTTCCAGTTTGAAGAACTCAGCACCAGACCACACTGACTTGCCAAAATGCCCACATGCTAGGGCTTGACAAGCAGCCACCCTGCCCCTCCAAGATAAGGGTGTGGTGTCCCGGGATGGAGCAGGAAGAAGGCCCTTTGGGGAAGTGGCAACAGATGGCACCGTTTGGGGGCAGGCATAGGTCTGTGTGACTCAGGGCTGCCCTGCGGGGCTGGTAGCCCTCCTTCTATGCCTGTTGGGCCTCCGTGTTCTGCACTCACAGGCCCTGCTCCGCAGCAGAGGGCGGCGAAGCTGGGGTGATTCACTGGAGGATTCTGGCTGCTGCCTCCGGCTCAGGAGGTGGAGGCTGGGCTTCCAGTGTAGGCTTCTGCTGGTCTCCCAGGGCACCTTTCTCTCTGCGCTAATGAGAGCGACAGCCTGGCCGCGGTGTTAGACAGCCACACTCTGTTTTTTAGTTTGTAGCGTTGGAGATTTGAGGTGAAGGTGCTGTGGGTGTTTTGGTTTTTGGTCAGGCTGGACTGTGGAATCAAACAAACTAAAATAATTTAAATGTTTTATAGTGAAGGAAGAACTTGCCCCACTGAAGTGGAATAAGCTGTTTCTGAACCACCTTATCTGATTTCCTATTGTCTTTCTGCACCTGTAACCACATGGCAGGTGGCATGGGTGGAGGGTGGAGACTACACTGAGCCTCATTCTTTTTGCTGTTGTGTTAATCCTCACCGGAGGATATTTTCCCCATTGATTTTAGAGAGTGGGAGGAGGCACGGGGAGGGACAGGGTGGAGGGGAGAGAGAGAAAAACATCAATGTCAGAGAGACACATTGATGGGTTGCCTCCTTCACATGCCTTGGCCCTGCCGGGATGGAACCTGAAACGCAGGTACGCGCCTTTGATCCAGAATTGAACTCAAGACCCTTTGGTGCGAGACACTCTAACCACTGAGCCGTGCTGCCAGGGCTGGAGCCTCGTTCTTTTTGTTGTTGTGGTTAATCCTCACCCGAGGACACTTTTCTGTTGATTTTTAGAGAGAATGGAAGGAAGAGGGAGAGGCAGGGAGAGAGAAACATCAATGTGAGAAAGACACATCAATTGGCTGCCTCCCACACACACCCTGACGGGGCTGGGGATTGAGCCTGCCTCGGAAATACTCACCCTTGACCCGAATCAAACCTGGGACCCTTCAGGGCTGACGCTGTATCCACTGAGCAAAGCTGGCCCGGGCTGGAGCCTCTTTATAATGTGTCTTCACAGGAGAACACAGTGGGTGGTGCTTTGAGGCGCTGGTAACTGAGTGTCCCTTCTCAGTGGATGTGCACATGTTACAAATGCTTTTGTGCGCAGAGTACCTGTGGGCGGTGGCCTCGGGCAGAGGGTGACAGAAGTAACCCCATCCAGCATCCCGCATCCCAAGCCTCCATGGACTAGGATGACCCGTGCTCTCAATGCTCCTGACCCCGAGTTTCTCACCCTCTGCACTATTGGCATTTGGGCCAGAAGCCCTCTGCTGTAGGGCCGTCTAGTGCTTTGTAGGTAACAGCAGCATTCCTGGTCTCTGTCTACCAGATGCCAGTAGCAACCCCCTCCCTTCCCTGTGACAATCAAAGATGTCTCCAAACACTGCCAGATGTCCTCCGGGGGCAGTCACCCTTTTTGGAGAACACTGGCCTAAACATAGAGTGTCTTGGCAGGAATATCAGTCAGTGTGTCATTTTGGGATCTTACAGCCTGACATCAGCACCCAGCCAGGCCCTATTTTGTAGCTACCGCTTCCCTTCTGCCAAAGGCTTTTCCCAAACACCATCGTGTGCCATTTGATGCCCAAGTTTAAAGGAAAAATCTAAACTATGTGTCTACCAGGTAGGTCCTCAGGGAAGCAATGGTCGACTAGACCTTTGTTGTTTGGAGTGAATCCCCAGCATGAACCAGGGATTGGAACACGATAGGTGCTAGCTGATGTTTGCAGTAGCAGCAACATCTTTGTCAAACACGGGCCCAAACCTGAAACTTCCTCTTTGGTAGATCATAATGAAGCAGTGGATGCTCCAAGTGACTTTTGAAAATTAACATTTCCCCCCGACTTTAGACATCAGAAAAACGTGTCTATGGGTCGTTGCTTAGAATTATTCAATTGTATGTGCCAATTTCAGTTCTACTATCAGAATGTAAAAGCCCAGAAAATTTGCCAGTAAGACAATTCTGAGAAAATTTCCAAGCAAAAGGACTGATCCAAAAATATAAGAATGTTAGATGTTTTTAGCATTTTGGCTTTATTCAGAAATAAGTACATTAGCATATTGCTTAAGAGAGTTGCCACACTACACAAATCAGTTTTGAAATTCTTATTTTATAACCCCACATGAAACCAACCAGGCATGTTGTCAGGTCACTTCACTCACAATTGAGTGGATGTTATTGAATGCATCATCCTTAGCATGTTCCTGGGGAGGCAGAAATGCCTGCTTATATGGACTGTAGCAGCCTTTGCTACATAAACAGAATGGAATGATTGCATAGTAAGATCTATTTTTAAATCCTCTTACCAGGTTAACACTGCTTATTTGGCTTTATTTTCTAAATAAACTACTTAAATTAGAATTAATTCAGTAAAAAGGATTTGTTGAGTACTCTGTTGATAAGTATTGATTGAGTAGTGACTATGAATAGTACCTAAATAATACCATTTATTGAATTTTGAGCATTTGAGGGGAAAATGTTAACATTCTTTATATGATTTAATCCATATCTCTGTTGGCAGCAAAACTAGCACTAGGTATTAGACCAGTGGGGTCAGACCAAACTTGAGTTCTGGCTAAGAAAGAATTAAGAGCCAAGGCTCAACCTATAAGAAATAATTTATTTAGAAGTCACAGAAGTGGGAGACAGGACAGGAAGTGATTAACCAAAAAACTTATATACATATGGACACAGACAACAGTGCAACGAAGGTCTAGGGAGGGGGCAGGAGCCGGGTTGGGGGCAAAGAGGGACATCTGTAATACTTTCAACAATGAAATAAATTAAAACAAACAAACAAACAAAAAGTAGAAAGTCACAGATTGAAGAAATGGGCTCAGGAAACAAGTTACAGAGGCAAAAAGGGCCTTTGGGGTTTAGGAGAAAGAGATGCGAGGAAAATGTGCCTGGGGAAAGGCTCAGAAGAGAGAGCTCTATGGAGAGAGCCACACTGAGTCCTCCGTCTGGAGGGTATTTGTCTGAGGTCTCCTGGGAGGATCCCAGGAGAATATTCATCAGTTTTCCAGGCGTGTCCTTTCAGGTCGTGGTCTCCACTGATGGGTTGGAACCAGGACAGAGAGTCATTAGTCAGTGCAGCTGGACTTGAGGTCAGCCATGGTGTCGCTTGTCTGGTTTGTTGGTTTTCTGGGCCTAGATTAGGAAACACAGTGGAGGCCTAGATGTGTTTGATGTGTGTGAGAATCATATTGTTCTGGGGATCTAACCCACATGAGCATCATGCCAGGGGAGGGTCCGAGATGCATGATCAGCGATATGCCAGGGGAGGAAGGGTTACCCTGGGGGTGAGGTCCTTGTGTTCCAGGTTTTACCCATTGCCAGGCCCCTGGGGCTTTCTGCCCTGGTGACCTTCAATCCTGGCCCTTCATCCTTGCTCAGCTTATATCTGTCTGTCTACCGCACCTACATTATAAACTCCTGTGTATATAAGCATAAGGCTGGACTAGGTCTGTGCTTCTTGCTTATTTAAGTATTACCTGGAGAGGCTCTTAAAACTTCTAATTCCTAGGTTTTAATCTAGAGATTCTGATTCAGAAGTCTATGCAAGGCCTGGGAATGTGTATTTTTAACACCCCCTTCCCTGCTATCCAGGGACAGAAAATTTTAACGATCAATCAGGTTTTGGAGGGGTCACCAGATTTGATCTCTTTGGAAAATGCCATCACTGCATATCTATTCCAACTTTTTACTTGATTTCATATATATATATATATATATATATATATATATATATATATACACACACACACACACACACACACACATGTATACACACATATGTTTACACACACACACACACACACACATATATATATATATATATATGTAATTTCAGAGAGTAAGGGAGAGGGCGAGAGAGAGAGAGAGAGAGAGAGAGAGAGAGAGAGAGAGAAAGAGAGAGAGAGAAATCAATGAGAGAGAATCATCCATCGGCTGTCTCCTGATGCTCCCTACTGGGGATTGAGCCCTCAACGTGGGCATGTGCCCTGATGGGGAATTGAATCCGAGATCTCTTGGTTCCTGGGTCAACATTCAACCACTGAGCCACACCAGCCGGACTTTACTTGCTTTCTTAATCATGGGCTTTTCTAGCTGACTGCATATAAAATGCAAAATTCCAACCCTAAAAATCATGAATCTCAGTCTTCTGACTGCTTTCACATTTATTTTTGAATACTTAAGGTTAAACATTTTGAGATAATTATGTATTCATATACAGATGTAAGAAACAATTCAGAGAGATTGCATATATCTATTACCCAATTACTTTCAATGGTTTATCTTATGAAACTGGAGTTGTAAGATAATATAACAACTAGGGCATTAACATCAGTACAATCAAGATACAGACAATTTCCATTGTTAGGGAGGAAAAAATTCTCTGTACCCCCTAAGGTTCTTTTGGCTGGCCCAATAAATTGACATAAGACAGATTAGCAAGAAAAAAAATTTAAGTTTAATAACTATACTTTTTGAGATTCCAGGAATACAGAGTAATTTGCCAAAACTACTGAAGCCATCACCTTAAATATCATCTTCAGTGAAAGACAAAAGAAGATATTGAGGGTAGGGGGAATAAATTGTGGAAGGTTATAGGAAAACTCAGTATACATGGGTAAGATTGTGATAGATTGAAGCCCATGCCTTCTCCATTGATAGTGAAGGCAGGCTGTACAGTGAGGGAAACATCCTTCCTATTGTGAGTATGCTTTACAGAGGGTAACTTCTACTTGGCTTTTCAGAGCTTCTATCTTGTCTTCTAGTTTTTAAAATTAACCAGTCTAAAATAATCAACATTCCAAAAGAGGCATATTGTAGGTGGCAAACTGCTCTCCTTCACCATCAATCTGAGCATCCCTGTGTCTTAGTCTGATCAGGCTGCTATAACTGTATCATAAACTGGCTTGCTTATGGACAACAGAAATTTACTTATCGCAGTCTGGATGCGAGAAGTCCAAGATCAAGGTTCCAGCCTAATCACCTTGTAGTGAGGGTCCTTTACCTGGTTCACAGCTGGCAGCTGCTCGTGTCCTGCCAGTGGAAGGGGAAGGGGCCCCTCTGGAGCCTCTTTGGTAAGGCAGTAATGCCATTATGAGGATTCACTCTCATGGCCTACTAGTAAGTACCTCCCGAAGGCTCCACCTCCTAATACTATCATATTTGGCAGTTATTGTTTAAAGTCTAGGGGACATAAACATTCAAACCATGGCACCTAATTTTGCCTTTCTACAATATTACCTAAAGGAGTCCATTTGCCTGCATGCATCAAAGCCCAGTGAGACGCAAACAGGAGTTTGCAGCAGAGAAAGTCAGGGGTTATTTTTAGGAGGTGGCCCACACCCAGAGTTACAGGTGAGCTAATGCTCCAAGACCTGGCTCCTGATGGCTTCCGGGGGATACTAAATTATACAGGGGGGAAATCATTAGTCATGGTGACTAAGGTAGTTAGAGTCGTGGTATCTACTGATTGGTGGGTGCCAGGGTAGGAGTTCAGGGGTTCCTTGGTCAGTGCATCTGGTCCTGATGTCAGCCAAGGTGTCACGTCATCTGATTTCGTTCTGCTTTTCTGGATCTGGAACTGAAACACAACTGAAGCCTGGATGTGATAGCTAGCTTGACTGATACTCTGTTAATAGACAGAGGGTCAATAGACAGGTGATATTGTTCCTAAGATTATTGATGCTGAGCATAACCTCATTGTCCCGAGGGCTTAATGACTAAGGGAGTGGACATGCATGGAGGCAGGTGAGTCAGGATGCTGGATGGGGCCAATTTGAATCCAAAGGAAAGAAAGAAGAAAAGGTCATATGAAGGAAATGAAGCTTTTTTTTGTGGTTACACTTCTATAGCCACACCCATTTCCCCCCCCCCACTTGTACACTTGTAACCTTCTATTCCATTCTTAACTCTTGGCAACCACTGATCTGTTCACCATATCTATAATTTTGTCATTTCATGAATGACAAATATATATATATATATATATTATACACACACACACACACACACACACACACACACACACACAGATGCATCTTGACCTCTGATGAGATTACATCCCGATAAACCCATCCAAAGTTGAAAACATCAGAAGTTGAAAATGCCTCTAATACACTTAACCTCATAGCTTCTCCCTAGCGTACCTTAAACATGCTCAAACACAGTATTCAAAAACCGCTGGCTGGCAGCACAGTACACATAGAGTATCTGTGATTTACCCTGTGATCCTGGGGCTGACTGGGAACTCACAGCCGCCGACAAGCATCATGAGAAAGTATCACATGCATATTGCTAGCCCAGGGAAAGATAAACATTTATAGCTTGAAGTAGGGTTTCTACTGAATGCTTATTGCTTTCACACCATTGTAAAGTAGAAAGAAAGATCATAAATTAGAGACCATCTGTAGCTTATAATCTTTTGGAATTGGCTTTTTTCACTTAGCATAATTCTCTGGAGATTCATCAAGATGTTGCATGTATTAATAGTTTATTTCTTTTTGTTGCTGAGTAGTATTCCATGCTTTGGATGCAGCAAGGTTTAACCTTTCATGTTAAAGGACATCTGTTTTGTTTCTACTTTGGGGCTCTTAAAATAAAGCTGCTACGAACATCCGTGTACAAGTTTTGTATGAACATAAATTTTTGTTTTGCTGGGCTAAATGCCCAGTGTTGCAATTGCTGGGTTGTATGATAGTTGCATGTTTAATTTTTTAGGAAACTACCAAACTGTGTTTCAGAGTGGCTGTACTATTTACATTCCCATAGACAGTGTATGAGTGATCCAGTTTCTCTATGTCCTAGCCAGCATTTGGTGTTATTATTTTTTGTTTCAGCCATTCTGATAGGTGTAAAATGATATCTCATTGTGGTCTTAATTTGCATTTGCTTGACAACTAGTAATCTTTAACATATTTTCATGTGTTTATTTGCCATCTGTACATCCTCTTGAAAATAATGTATGTTCTCTTGTTGGATGGCGTGTTCTAAAACGCTAAGTCAGCTGTCAGTTGATGGTATTGTTGAGTTCCTCTGTATTTTTACTCGTCTTTTGTTTAGTCGTTCTAGCAATTGCTGAGAGAGGGGTGTTGACATCTCCAACTATAATCGTGGATTTGTCAGTTTCTTCTTCATTTCTTTTAGTTTTTGCTTTACATATTTTGCATCTCTGGTATTTGGTGCATATACATTTAAAATTGACATGTCTTTGCTGGTAGATTATCCTTTTATCTTTACATAATGCCCCTATCTGTCTCTAGTAATTTTCTTTGAAGTCTATCTGATATTTTCACTTATTTTTGATCTTCTGATTTGGGTGTCTTATAAATGAGGCTCTTTTTTTTGTTTGTTTGTTTTTTTTAGGAGTATATCATTCGGGTACAAAGAGGAATATCTGTAGAAAACAGCTGGCAGGTAAGCATTTGTGTGTGTGTGTGTGTGTGTGTGTGTGTGTGTGTGTGTGTGATTAGAAAAATGTTTTAAATTTTTATGCATAAATATAACTCCTATTTTTTTTATATATAAATCTTTAGCTTAAAAAAAGTCTTTGTTGTTGAAAGTATTACCTATGTCCTCTTCCCTCCCCTCCTGACCTCCTTTAGTCCACCCCTAGATCTTTAGCTTTTAGACGTATATTATAAAAGGCTTTTCTATTGTTAGTTATTTGGTTTAGTTTGTATATGATGTTACCATGGAGCGTATCTAGGACTTTGTCCTCTGGCTAGACCCAAAGTAGACTACTTGTTTTGTTCCTACTAGTTAAAACCTCATCCTGTGCAGCCTTGGTTTGGGTGGGGAAGTTAGGGTTCAGTCCACCAGGTAGACAGGTGACACGGTGCCCTAGACATTATACAGTTTGGACACTGCATGTCATGGACTCCCGAGTTCACTTATGGGCATTTCTAGTGCTGGTTCCCTCGTAGGTGTGGCTCCGAGAGAAAATGTCCCGAGTAGATCTAGACGTCTTTCCGATAGACTTGCAGAGGTGGCTGGATTCTGTATGGAGGCCATTTCTTTCCTGTTTTAATCATTATAATTATCTACCCATCTCCTATCTTACCTCATCTTTCACAGCTCAGCTTGACTCTTACCTTTGTTAAAGAACACAATTCCACAGAGTAAATTCGAATCCTAATTGGCTTTGTTAAGTGGTTCATGAACTGGGCAGCATCCCATCTTAACAACTAGAGAGGTGCTCTGATGAGCTGTACAAAACAGGAGGTTCTTACAAGCAGAAGGAGGCTGGGCTAAATTAAAAGAATGGATTATTTCAGGCAAGGACACCTTTTCTTAGGGGAAGGCTGAGTCTTACCAGGCAGATAACCTCCAGTGTTGATCAGGCAATTCCAGACTAACTGATTTAAAATTCCTCTCCTGGGCCCTGGCTCGTGTGGCTCGGTTGGTTGAGTGTTGTCCCATACGCCAAGGACACAGGTTTGATTCCCTAGACCTACTGAATTAAATTCTGGGTGGTAGGGTCCTAGGGGACCTCCAGGTAATTCTTCTGCACATTAACATTTGAGAATCATCAATAATGGTTGAAATCAACCTATTCAACAGTAAAATAATTTATTTCCCAGAGCCTGAAGAGCTAGTAGAACTTGGTTATGGCCTAACCTAGTGATTTTCAACTGGTGTGCCACAAGATTTTTTTTTTTTTAATAGTCTTCTCTACTTAAGTAATATATATATATATATATATATATATATATATATATATATATATTATTGATTTTTTTACAGAGAGAAAGAGAGAGGGATAGAGTTAGAAATATCGATGAGAGAAAGTCATCGATCAGCTGCCTCTTGCACACCCCCTACTGGGGATGTGCCCGCAACCAAGGTACAACCTTGGTACAGCCTGGGACCTTTCAGTCTGCAGGCTGATGCTCTATCCACTGAGCCAAACCGGTTTTGGCTGCCACAAGAATTTTTAAAACATGCAATACCTGACTAGTCAGGAGCACTAACTTATTTTTATTTTATTTTATTGATTTTATATTATTATTATTATTATTATTTTAAAATATATTTTATTGGAAATAATCCATTATTTTAATTTAGCCCAGAGAGAAAGGGAGAGAGATAGAGAGATAGAAACATCAATGAGAGAGAAACATTGACCAGCTACCTCTTGCACACCCCCTACTGGGGATGTGCCTGCAACCAAGGTACATGCCCTTGACCGGAATCGAACCTGGGACCTTTCAGTCCACAGACCGACACTCTACCACTGAGCCAAACTGGTTTCGGCTATTATTCTTTAAGGGGCACTGACTTCTGACAACAGTCAGTACAGCAATAGCCATCTGGTGTGAATGAATCAATATTACACCTTTTTTTTGTGTCAGATTTGCAAAATATATATTTTTTGGTGTGCTGCAGAAATTTAGTAATTAGTTTATGTGTGCTGTGAGATGAAAAAGGAAAGTCACTGGCCTAATCAATGGCATCGGCATAACTAAGAAAGAAGATATAGACAGTGGAAGCTGGGCTGTCTGCCAATAGGGGGACTGAGAATCCGAGAGGTGTGGGCGGGGCTCACTGCCTGCAGGCCTGGACCAGTCTCGGGGTGGTGGGGTCTTAACTGGGGTAAGTTGTAGCCAGTCAAGGATGAAATGGCTTAAAAACTGTCCACCTCCTTAATTTTGATTTTATGTTCAATAAAACTTTTTCTTTTTTTGGTAAATCGTTAAGTCATCTTTCTAGGTGCCTAGTAAGTAAGAAAGATATTTAAATGGTGATTTGCCCTGAAAAGATACATTCTCGCTGTCTCTTACCTGTTGGCGTCTTTTGAGTTTGGCTGGCAGTATGCCATGGCCCAGCCGGCTTGGGCACACTGCTAGGCCTGTTTTCTGGGCCTGTAAGTTAAGGACCTTAGTGCCAGTGCCCAGGCTCTAGGATGCCAATAAATACTAAATAAGAAAATGAAAAGAGATGGTCTTTGCTGAATTAAAACATCACTGTCTTGTCTCTTACAGATTATTAGGAGATACAGTGATTTTGATTTGCTGAACAACAGCCTGCAGGTAAGTCTCTTTTAGAACACGAACCTTGAGATGTCTTAGAAACCAGTTGGAAATGACAATATCAGGAACAAGAAATTAGCAGGTTTCCCTGGCACACAGAACAGATGTCGTGTGGCTCTAAAAATGAACTTTTGGGAACAAACATGACTTACAATAGTGACCCTGTAACCGCGTACCTCTAGGCAACACTGCATCCTGTACCGCAGCGATGGGATGTGAGTTATCTCCCTTTCTCAGGTCTGGGATCAGTGCGTGCATTGTTAGAATTGTTCACTTAGATGGAGCCGGAACTCCCTCTGATGCTGTCTCTAAACCAGGCTGCATAGTCAGCATTGCAGGTCAACGTTCAGTACTAACTTTTCGGTGTAACTTTTTCTCTTAAATATATAGCTCTAAATCCCTTCGATGTACATGTCGCCAACTTGGTGGCCATGATGGAGAGAGATGAGCTGCAAAGTCTTTGGAGACCCAGCCAGTGCTGGTAATGACCAAAGGGTCCTGGAGGGGCTTTTGTACTGAGGGAAATAGTGGCAGTTCCACCGTGTCCTCTCCTGGCAGATTGGTCTTCAGGTGCCGTGGGTTACTGAACACCATTGGGTTGTGTCATAGCTCAGAGTTGACTGGTTACACAAAATCCTTTAAACCTGAGCCAGGGCACTTGGCTTCTTACCAGCTCAGCTGGGAGGTGAAGGACTGCTCCCTTCTTTGGTGAGCTAGCCATCGTCACTTAGTCCGAGTGACCTCTGGTCCTGTCCAGGAAGGACAGGCCTGCTGGCTGGGAGGGAGCATAATGCTTCCTTTCCATCAAAAGGCCATGTTGAGGCAGTTGATCGATGATTCTCTCTCATCAATGTTTCTAACTCTCTATCCCTCTCTCTTCCTCTCTGTAAAAAAATCAATAAAATTGCCGAAACCAGTTTGGCTCAGTGGATAGAGCATCAGCCTGCAGACTGAAAGGTCCTGGGTTTGATTCCGGTCAAGGGCATGTACCTTGGTTGCGGGCACATCCCCAGTAGGGGGTGTGCAAGAGGCAGCTGATCGATGATTCTCTCATCGATGTTTCTAACTCTCTCCCTCTCTCTTCCTTTCTGTAAAAAATCAATAAACTATATATTTTTAAAATCAATAAAATATATATTTTTAAAAAAAGGCCATGTTGAAGCACATGTAACGTCCACACTTTGACATTATTTACAACACCGCTAAAAGTGTGACTGTCTTATTTGCCTTGCGGTAGAGTTGGCCTGAGTATTCGCAAGCCTTTATGTAGTTGCCATATGGCCATGCATTTGACACATGTCGTCTTTTAAAATTTTAATTCTAGAATGACCACTTTAAATCTCCAAATAGAATATTGGCAGAGATTGAATTCTCCTAGTAGATGGGTTTAGTTGGTTTCCTGTATGAGTTTTAATAGCATGTTATTTGCTGTAAGACAAAAAGCTGGGCCTGGAGGGACACTGCAGATAAGGCACCAACCAAGTGCAGTTCATTGCAGCCATGGACTGTCTCCCAACCCTTCTAGACAGCCCCACGGTGGGGTGAGCGTTTGAGGGCTAACATTGAGCCTACTGTGGGGTTTAACCTTTATGAGCAAGTTTTAAAGAAGGGGGAGTCATCTTTGTACAGTATTTACTATTCAGCCAGGGCTGAGGAAGAGATGTGGGAGAAATATTTCTCAAATTGAAATTGCCCAGGCCCAGCCCCTAAGAATGGGTTGAGGAAGAGGGTTTTATCTCCTATTTGGAGATATAAGGTTGAATGTCTGTGACTATTAAATTATGGCCTTTTTAATATAATAGAACTTTTTTTTTTTTGTTTTGCTTCAGTGTAATTTTTCCTTTTAAAATGGTTACTACGTGCATCTTACTTTAAATGCAAATATTCATGTGTATTGATGTTGGCTTGTATTGGGCAGGATATGGCCAGACAGCATTTCAAGTGGGAGGTTTTTCTGAATCCAAATAAACAAACAGAAGAAAGTACATACAGCTTTTTGGCAACAAAATACTTTCAAAACAGCCTCTATAAAACAGACCAAAAGTATTCCAAAACCACAGACTAAGACTGTGACCATGATTTCCAGTGTCTGATTACCCTTCTGATAGATAATGAGTTCCTGCTGAAGAAAGAGAAATATAATACACACAGAGTTGTCTTGAGTTCAATAGGAAAAATGCCTGAGTAAAAAAAAGAAAAGAAAAAGAAGCAGGATGTAAAATTACACATGCAGTAGAGTTTAATTACATGAAATGTTTAGAAAAAAGATTGGAAGGACATACTCCAAAATGTTAACCATGGTGAGCCCAGTGGTAGGTTTATGGGTTATGTTTTTTTTTGGTTCTTTATACTGTTCTGTACTTTCAAAGTTCTCTATAAATAAGCACATGTAAGCTAAAACACATACACACACACACACACACACACACACGCACACGCATATACAGAAAAGCTGCACTTCCCCACTTTATATAATGAGCATATTTGTGGTAATAGTGAAGAATAATCACCGCCATATTTTAAAGTCAATATTGAGTTAATGATCATCTAGGGCTGCAATTTTCAACTGGTGAGCCACAAGGATTTTTTTAAAATATATTTTTATTTATTTCAGAGAGGAAGAGAGAGGAAGAGGGAAAGAGAGAGATAGAAAAACATCAATGTGAGAGAAAAACATCCATCAGTTGCCTCCTGCATGCAACCTGACCGGGGATTGAACCCACAACCTGGGCATGTTCCTTGACTGGGAATCACACCAGCAACCTTTTGGTGTATGGACAATGCTCAACCAACTGAGTCATACTAGCCAGGGCTCCACAAGAATTTTTAAAACATGCAATACCTTACTATTTTCTCAAGGGTACTGACCTCTTTTCCCTTTGGCCAATAAAAAAATGACAACAGCCAACACAAAAATAGTTATTTGATGTGAAGGAATCAAAATTATACCTATTATTTTTGGTAGATCCGCAAAAAAAATATGTTTTTTTGTTGTTGTTGTGCTGCAGAATTTTTGTGATTAGTTTGTGTGCTATGAGATGGAAAAGGTAGAAAATTGCTTATCTAGGAAGACAGCATACCAGAAAGAACAAGAATAAAGCAGGAGTTAAAATGACAGGAACTGGGTAGAGAGCCCCCAGGCATGAGGAGGAACCCAGGCTCTGTCCTCTACCACCTCAGACTACTTTCCTCTCCTGGTCCTCACTTCCCCCTCTGAACTGAAATAAGAATTAACTGACCAGCCGACTCCCAGAGGTAGCCAGGTGACTTCTCAGGTCTGTTGTAGCACGAAAGTTTTGTTATTTGAATTTTACTGCCCATTGCTGACATAGGAGAGACTCTCCTTTATACACTAAGGGGAATTGGGACAAACTGAGGCCCTGTTGAGAGTGTAGAACTCCCTAGAATATTCATGGGGATATGCTTGAAGGCAATGTGTAGATTTTTAAGATCTGATACAGAAGTGAGAGACTAACAGATTCAGAGTTTGAAGGTTTTTCCTCCAGACAAGAGCTAGTTTTCTTGAAACTGTAATATAGCTTATCATATAATGTAGAGGCATCCACTGTCCCAGCAAGGGGCCATTATGGGTTTTAGACGATGTCTCCCATTAGTCTTGCCATTCTGCAGGTGTTATGAGTGGAAATTTGTGGGACTTCTTGCTGCCTTTCTTGTTCCCTTTCCCTTATACCAGGAACTCAAGAAGGAATCCACGGGGCACGTTAAAGAGGAAAGCGAGGGAAAACGGGATGATGGGGAGTCAGGGCTTTGAGTCACCAGTGAGGTTTCTAGGAAATCGCTGGCTTAGTGACCTCATCACCAGTGTGTTAGTGTCTCTCTCCCTCCCTTCTAATCAGTCAGTGCATTCTAAACTTTATATGCTGAGATTGGAAAGCATTTCAGAAATTCTAGGAGAAAACTGAAAGAGAAAATAAGTCTCTTAAATGCTAATCTTTTTTAAAAGACAAGATTGAAAAATGACACGCACACACATTGCACAGTTTCAGTGCTTTTAGGAATGTTTATTGTGCGATTGTACAGTGGGGCAGGAAAACACCTCCAGTGTGTCCAGCAGACTGACACAGCAGGGACACTGTGATCGCAGCTGCGGGCAAAGGACTCTGTTACCCGATGATTTGGAAGAGCTGATGGTATGCCGGGCAGATCAATACATTTTCCTAAAGTGAAATGAAGCTTGAGAAAATAGATTAGTAGAAGCTTGGAAGCCACAAGGTTTGAAATAGATACAGTAGAAAATTCATTCTCACATCCCCACCATGAATGAAAAATAACCCTACTGAGGTTTGAATCGGATATGAGGTGTCTCTCCATTCTGAGATGTGGGATTCTCCTGGGTACACTGTTGGTCAGGTACCCAGAGCAGGCAAATGTGCAGATGCCTGTTAATGGGATTTCAAAAAATCTTTGCTGTGTATATGATCAGCTTGATAAGCAAAAAGGGTTTCCTTTTTTTTTTTTAATTGAAAAAAAGTAATAGTTGAGCAATGAAATAATTTCATAGTGTAGAAATAAAGATTAATTGACCAACCCACTCCCAGAGGTAGCCATTCTCAAGCAGGTGGAATGAGTCGTTTTTAGACATTTATTGAGCATATATATCGATGTCCTGAATGAGTGCACACACACACACACACACACACACACACACACATACACACCAGATTATATTCTGCAACTTAATAAGAGAGTCTTAAAAATAAAGAAATCAGTTGTGTTTTCATTAATGTATCACCTTTGATTACCCTCTATTACTTAAGTAGAGGCGCATGGTGCACGAAATTCGTGCATGGGTAGGGTCCCTAGGCCTGGCCAGCAATCAGGGCTGATCAGGGCCTTCCAGCTGCTGGCTGGGCCTCCCTTTCCTGGCTGCTGGCAGGGGCTTTCCTTTGTTCCGCACCACCCCCTGGTGGTCAGCACACGTCATAGTGAGCGATCGAACTCCCGAGGGGATACTTCCTAGGCTTTTATATATACAGATGCTCCTGAAAACATAATAAAGTAACTGGCTTAGATGTATACCGGCTGAGTGATGTGCTTTCTTCATTAATGTGATTTTTATTCTGCTACTAAAGAATGCTCTTAGGTAAGGCTCCATTGTGTGAATAAGGAAAACAACCTGCAATGTGTGTTCTACCGGCAGTGAATTATGCCACAGTAGAAAATTCACTGTAAATGTGCCCTGCCATACTTTCTTATTTGAGAAATAGGCAGTTTGGAATTGTCAGTCAACCTTTTCATCTTGTCCAATATCAAGTTCAAGGTCTTCATTATTATTTGAAAAATACAGGGTGGAACAGGCTAAGTTAGGTTTGCCCACAAGAATGGTTTAGATTACAGCCTTGTCTGAATTCAGGACAGCCTTCTCTTTAGACCTTCCCCTTAGTATGCATGCCACTTGCACTGCCCTAATCTAAGCACAAGTGTAGAATAAAGTAATTATACTCATTTAATTAAGGTATTAATCTGACGCTTTGTTTTTAAGTACGAAAAATAGACTTTAAAGTTTTAAATGATGAGGAAAATGATAGTATGTTGAGCACCTGTATTCATTTTTCTCTTCTCCCAAAGCCACTCTTAAACAGTAAATTTGTCTGACATGCGCTCGCCTATGTGCAAGCACACACACACACTCACACACACATATCACAAGGACAAATAGGAGAGGAGAAAATTACAACAAAACATTTGAAACTAAAAATCTAGCAGATGAGAACTAACCAATTAATCGGGTTTGGGAAGGCAGAATTCTGACATGGGGGGTGAATTACCCCACTGGGTCCAATTTACACACAGAACCTCCAAAAGTTTTAGCAATTGACACCACTGGTGCTGCCTCCAGTGTGGGCCAAGGTCAAGCTAAATTCGGGAGTTGAAAACATGTTTAAGAAGCAGTCAGGCTCCCAAATCATCCCCATATGAGCATCTTATACCTGCCCTCCCTCCAGCAGAAAACTGGACCTTTATTCCCAGGAGAGGTCAGAGCAGGTTTTGGACTGGATAATGTAGGCACAGTTGAAAATATTTACATAATAAACAGGTGCATGGACCCAGCACCCAGCCCTCCTCCTCTGTCCAGTTACCTTCTTCCTCTCAGCTCCCAGCATACTGGCACTTACACTTCTGGACAGGAGACAGAAGATTCTTTTGAGGGGTCTGCCCAGCCTAAGAGGAAAGAGCTAAACACTCAAGACTAAACACTAAGGTCACACCTTCTCCCAATGAAACAGCTGAGTGAGGTCATGTGCTACAGTAAAGCCCACAGCAGACAAGCCCAGCCCCTCACCCAGAGCTCATACAAGCAGACACTTTTAACATGAAAGTTAACAACCAAATCAAACAGGAAAACAAACAAACAAACAAACAAACAAAAACGTAAGGAAGCAGAATATATGCAGTAAGAGGAACATTTCAGCCCTTGCCAGTTTGGCTCAGTGGATAGAGTGTTGGCCTACGGATTGAAGGGTCCAGGTTTGATTCTGGTCAAGGGCACATGCCCAGGTTGCGGGCTCAACCCCCAATTGAGGGCGTGCAAAAGGCAGCCAGTCATTGCAGGAGGCAGCTGATCAATGATTCTCATCATTGATGTTTCTGTCTCTCCCTCTCCTTTCTTCTTTGAAATCAATAAAAAATACATATATATATATTTTTTTTTAAAGGAGAAGAAGAAGATTCAGGCACTTCAGAAAAATTATTTTATAATTTCAGAGAGATAAGAAATTGTATTAAATTCAGGATGCTATTTGGGGACAGGGAGAGAAGAGTGCTTAAAAATAAAAACGATAATAGTAGAAATGAAAACTTTAGAAGGGATGAAAGATAAAGGAAATATCCCAGAAAACTTTTTCAGTAGGAAAAAAAAAAAAAAAAAAAAAAAAAAAAAAAAAAAAAAAAAAGGTTAACAAAAGTGGAAAATAGGAGAGAAAAGGTAAGACTAGAGAATTAGCTCAGAAGGTCCAATATTGGAAAACAGGAATTCCAAGAAAAGAAAGCAAAGGGCATGGAGGGGAAGAAGTAATGCCATGATACAAGAAAATACCAAAGAGTGTAAGAATATTAGCTGTATTGGTTTCTAGAATGAAAGGGCTGAGTATTGAGCAGAGAGATGAAGGTAGGCCCACATGAAGGCACATGGAATTCACAAACTGAAGTCAAAGAGACAGTCCTAAAAGCTTATACAGAAGGAAAAACAAAACAGAATCTGGAATTTTGAACCTTTAGCAGCACCAGAAACCAGAAGACAGTTATTATGCGAAGAGGTCAGACCTCAGCGTACTGCTTGCCGTTTCCAAAGAAATGACCCGGAGGACTGGCTGTGAGAGACGTGGGTTTATGAGGACTTACATGCGCACCAGTGGTGCTGCTGGCGGGTGAAGCTTCCTGCAGCACAGGCTTCTCAGCACCGGCAATACAGAGCACAGAAACCAAAGCACAGGGGCCACTGGTGAGGGCGTGGGGGGCATGGGGGGGGGGGGGGCGCATACTTGCACGCAAGCTGAGTGAGATCAAAACCGAGCTGTTTCTCTGCAGTAGTTCACAGTCTGGGTTCACTGTAGACGCAGTTTCTCTTTGGCCATGTCTTGACCGAGGAGCTGGCCAGGCTCCCGGGTCAGTCCCACAGCACTCTCACAGATGGCCTCCACTGTGTTCCATGCAGGGGAGGGGGGGGAAGTTGGAGCTTGGGAAGAGGCCCATGTTCTCACCTACCAGACAGCAATAAAGTGTTTCTTAATCATCGACAGAATTACCTATGTCCCCCACTTACCCCCTCTTTGTCCCTCTCCACCCAGCCCCAGCCCCACTCCAGCCTTCATCACACTATTGTCTATGTCCCCGGGCTATACATACACAGTATGCATATACGTTCTTTGGTTAATTTCTTCCCATCCTCTCCTCTTCCTCCTCTATGAGATCTTTCAGTCTGTTCTATGCATCAATAAAGTAATGCTTAGGCCATTGTGGCTCAGTGGTTGAGCATCAACTATGAACCAGGAGGTCATGGTTTGATTTCTGATCAGGGCATATGCCCTGGTTGCAGACTCGATCCCCAGTGTGGGGCGTGCAGGAGGCAGCCAATCAATGATTCTCTCTCTCTCTCATCATTGATGTTTCTATCTCTTTCTCTCTCTCCCTTCATCTCTGAAATCAATTTTTAAAAATATCTATTTTTTTAAAATTGTTCTCTTTAAAAAAAGAAGAAAGTAATGCTTAAAAATTCTGAAGAAAAAATATTTTCAACTTAGAATTCCACATCAAGACTTGCTATCAATCAAGTGGTAGAGGAAAGACAAATCTAGACACGCAGGTTTTCAAAAACTTGTCCCCCTTTTGGGAAGTCTACAGAGGATAGCTCCACCAAAAATAAAGGGAATATCTAAGAAAAAGGGTGGCTTTGGAAATGGGATCACAGGAGGAAGGCGCATGCGCCTCCAGCATGGTGGTGAGGGGAGGGCCCAGGATGCCAGCAGGAGGTGTAGGGACCGACAGTCCTGCCCGAAGCAGGTTGGTGGGTTCTGGAAGGTACTTCTCAGGAAGATGAAATCGATGCGTCTCTGCATGTGAATGTGTTGAGAAAGGCATAGCCAAGAGTTCGAGGTTGAATAGAAAACCAAGAAATAGAAAGGAAGCATGTTAGCATAGTAGTCATGGCATTTGGGCTCTGTTCTGAATATCATTACCTAATGTAAACATGAGTACTGCACTCAGTAGAGTTATAACTATATTGGAATGATTAGTGACAGGGGGTGAGGTCAGGATAGTGAAAGAACTTAATCCTCATTTTCCATGCTAGGAAACATAGATGATGCCTAAAAATTATAAATGGAGATATAAAAATCTCAACATTCCCCACTGCCAAAAGATTGGCTGAAAGAATTGAACATGACTGTCTCCAGGGTTTGGGGAACGGATATGTCATCTGGTGTTGAGGATGAGGGAGGGATGCCATGAGACTGTGAATAATAATACAAAAAGAACTGTTTGACTCTTGAAATTACATTCATATGTAAGGTTGATAAAAAGAAAAACACTTTAAAAATCAAGTTTCATAGTTGCTTTGCGTAATGCAATATTTTATGAATTCTAAGATGTATATTTTTTTCCACATTTTTATATCACTAAAATTAGGATGCATCTTGACATCTGTGGTGTCTTAGACGTAATGTAATACAATGGCTCGGGATTCTGGTATTATGTCTTATTTGGGAATGACCTGAGTATAATCCTTTTTTCTTAATTTAAGATTGCAGGCCTAAGTCTACCTCTTCCTCCCAAGAAATTGATTGGTAACATGGATCGTGAATTCATAGCCGAGAGGCAGAAAGGTCTCCAGAACTATCTCAACGTTATCACCACAAATCACATCTTGTCTAATTGTGAGCTGGTTAAGAAATTTTTAGATCCAAACAACTATTCCGCAAACTACACTGGTAAGCAGAGGGACCTGTGCTTTGCTAGAGATAAAACATGTGGCAGAAACTCTTATTTCCAAATGGGAGGATGTGTATGTTTGTTATAGGGCATTATTCACATACTAATTCTTGCCTGATTGTAATGTACTGAAATGTATAGAAAGAAGATAATTACTTCTAACATGTTTGTAATGTCTGCACAGAAAAATCTGGAAGAGAAGTAATTGTGTCTGTGTCCTTACAGTCTTGTCTTTGTTAACTTCCCTGACAGAATAGCGAGTAAAGAAGCCATGGTGATCTATACAGTAATCAATTGATTTGTATTTGGCTCCATTTTTGTATTTATAGCTGTACAGTGTGTCTGGTTTTTCTCGGAATTACTGAACAAAACAGTGGCTCTGAAGGGTCCTGCCGGTGTTCTCAGTCTTCCACCAGGATTGACTCAGTGCAGAGCATGAGGAGGAGATAGCTCCCTGGACCAGGCGGCAGCCAGGGGAGCGAGGTGGGAAGGGCACCGATTCCACACAAAGCTGACATCACTAACCTGAGCCTGTGTCCGCCGAACTGGTGATTACATGTTGAATTCACTCTGGCGTGGCCTTGAACAGACCAATGGGAATCATTGTAGAACTGAGCTAATGATTAGAATTCAGATGACTTGTTAGCGCTAAATCATGCTTAAGAGTCTTTCTAAGTGGAACTCTGTGTGTTAATAATAGATAGTTTACACGCTAGTTTTTGGGGGCTCATACACTACCTTTGAAGCAATTTGTGGGAGGCACTTTGATTCCTGTTTCAGAGAGAGGGAAGTAGAGGCCTGCTTGTCAGGCACCAAATTTTTCTGCATAACAGAACCACGTGGGGAGCTTTACAGAATCCTGATACCTAACCACACTCTGCAGGGCAGCTTCTGGTTTTATTGCTGTTTTTATCGATTTTAGAAATAGAAGGGAAGGAAGGAAGGGGGTAGGGAGAGGAGAGAGAGAGAGAGAGAGAGAGAGAGAGAGAGAGAGAGATTGTTGTTCCACTTATTTATGCATTCATTGGTTGATTCTTGTATGTGCCTACCTAGGGATCAAGCCCTCAACCTTAGCATATTGGGACGATGCTCTAACCAGTTGAGCTCCCCAGCCAGGGCTGCTGGGGCAAGGCTGGGTGCTAGGGGAGCAGGCTGGAGGAATACACCCTCCCTGCTCTCCGGGAGCTTGTACCAGAAGTATATTGAGTCACCTGGAGTCAGAGCTGGAAGGGATCTTAGAGCAGCCACATCAAGACCTACCCACTCATTTTCTAGGTGAGAGGCCCCAGGAGGGAAGGCCTTGCCTAGGATAGCACATTTGCATGACTTTGTGAGTACAGTGTTTGAGTGTTTTCCGATTAAAATGTTGCTCAGCCTAGCCGGTTTGCCTCAATGGATAGTGCATCGGCCTGCAGACTGAAGGGTCCCAGGTTCCATTCCGGTCAAGGGTTGCGGGCTCAATCCCAATAGGGGCCAAGTAAAAGGCTCTCTCTCATCATTTTGTCTCCCTCTCCCTTCATCCCTGAAATCAATACAAATATAAACAAACAAACAAACAAATAAATAAATAAAACACTGCTAAGACCTAGAAGGTTGTCTGATCCCTAGATCTCCTTCTAGGGTACCTCTCTCATGCTGCCAGTGTCCTTGACCTCCCCCACCCCCTCGCTCCCTCAGCAAGGTGCATAGTCAGGAGTCCAAAGCAGGAGGACAAGAAGGCCGCTCAGAACCCAAATACGAACTGCCATGATGAGAGGACAGACACATCCTGTGATGGAGAAGTAGCAGCTAGTGGCTGTTTTCAGAGAAATGCTGATTTATTTCTCCCTTTAAGTGAACTGTCGGAACTTGTCTAGCCTTTGGGCTGACTCACCAGTAGTCTCCGGAACGGGATGCCCAGGCGCCCAGCCTCCTCCTCTGAGCCATTCCCCAGCAAGCCGGCGGACTTGTCCAGGCTCCCCCAAACCCAGCGGTTCATCACTCTCTGGGGGGTTGTGAGGTGCTCCTTTGAATTAGGGAATCTAATTGAGGACCAGCTATTGCACAGGGGGAACAAGTACCTCCCGGTCGAGGGGTTTGTGTAGACACACACACACACACACACACACAGCCCCCTTATTTGATTCACAAGGCACTTCTGTCATGTAAAAGGCTCATTGCTTTTGTAGCCATCTTCCCACTCAAACCTCAGACTCCCTCAGAGTACGGGGGGTTTAATGTCCACACAGAAGGCAGTTGGACCAGAAACAGGAGGCCTGGATCCTAGTTCCAGCTTGGTGGTCAGCAGCATTTCCCCTCTGGCTTCAGGGTCCAGGCCTATGAAACAAGAGTTGGGGGAAGGGATAGCGACAGAGGAGTGATGAAGCTCCCTCTGGTCTTAAAGCCCCAGGAATCCCTCAATAGCTCGATAGTGGTAGGCTCCCGGATAAAAAGAGGGAAGGAGAGGTTACATTCAGACTAGGCAGGATGGATTGGAGAAGATGTTGGATGTGCAGGCCTCTGCAACACCACTTCCTGTAGATTAGTGGCCTGGAGCCCAACTGCACGACTTGGGGGGGGGGGGGGGGGGGGTGTCAGTGTTAGTTCCCTGTCGTCATCCCATGGGGCTGAGAAGTCTGAGCTCTTTGGGAAGCACAGGCATTTACTGAGTCTGAATCATCCTCCCCCCCCCCCCCCCCCCCCCCCCCCCCCCCCCGCCCCGTGTCTATCAGTGCTAAAGGAATAGAAGCCAGATGCCGTCTTTTTCATGGCTTTCAAGTTCTAAGAGGAGAGAGCATCCACACCCATTGAACATGTTTGGGACCTTTAGTTCTCGCAGCATGAAACTCCTACTGTGTGCCAGATGCCAGGAGGAGGAATACAGTGACAAGGAAGGAATAATCTCTCTCCCACCCCACCCCCACCCCCTGCAGGGAGAAGACTATGGCAGGGTAAATGGGGCAGCACCTTGGAGGGGGTGTTGGAGAGGGAGTAGGATTGCAGATTATTTATTTATTTATTTATTTTAAATCTTCACTCGATATTTTCCCATTGATTTTTAGAGAGAGTGGAGAGACAGAGAGAAATATCAATGTGGGAGAAGCACATGGATTGGTTGGCTCCTGCATGAGCCTGACCAGGGCCCAGGTGGGTTGTGGATGATCTAGATCTGAAGATGGAGGAAGGCTTCCCCGAAGAGCTGATACCTACAGGGAGACCAGAGGGATGAGCTGAAGTCAGCCAGGTCCAGAGGCAGGAGCGGAGCTCCAGGGGAGAGGGGCATTTCCCTATGGCTTTACCCAGACTAAGGTGTACCCTTCCTGCCGATGTTTCTGGTCTGGTAGAAGAGAGTGGCCTGTGAGCGAACCCCGAAGGAGAGGGACAGGTGCAGCTCTGGGAGTGTGCCAGGAGGGAGGGAAGGAGGACTTCTGGCCAAGGGAGCAGGAAGTTTGGGCTGAGCCTCAAAGGACAGATGAGCAAGAATGGAAAATGCTGAGGGGTGGGGCCACGCCAGTCTGCAGGGGCTGAGGGAGGCAGATCTGTGTGTGAAGACGGAGCCAGAGCCAGGTTGTGCGCTGGGCTGAGAAGCTTGGTCTTGACTTGGTAAGGAGATGAGGTGCCAATGGAGGCTTCTGAGCTGAGGAATGGATTCTTAGGATTGAAGTGTGTTGCTGAGTCTGGGGTGGGGGGATTAAAATTGGGAGCATAGAAGTCATGTAATTTACTTGACAATAAGTCATAGTTGAGTGGAAAGGAAATGTCTCTCTACAATTCCCGAATAAAAGCTGTTTCCTAGTCCTCAACTTACCAGTAACAAAGCTAGCACATTCCATTTGTTCACAGCTATTACCCCATTTCTAAAACACTGTACACTGCACAGTGACATACAGTGAATGTCCTTGACTAGTGAGTCACTGTTAGGTTTGAACAGACTGTCCTTCACAGTCTCTTAGAATGACATGGTACTGCATTTAGAAAGTATTTTTCACTAGAGGCCTGGTGCGTGAAATTTGTCTGCTGTTGGTGGTGGGGGAGGGGGGGGGTGGTGGTGTCCTCAGCCCGGCCTGTGCCTCTAGAAGTCTGGGAGACCTTGGAGAATATCCATGGAGGTGGGAGAGGATATTACCTCCACTGCCTCTGTGCTCGCCAGCCATGAGCCCAGCTTCTGGCTGAGCGGCACTCCCCCTGTGAAGTACACTGACCAGTAGGGGGCAGCTCCTACATTGAACAGGATCATACGGAAAGCAGCTCTTCTACATCCCCTGAAAGATCCCAGATTGTGAGAGGTCACAAGCCAGGCACAGGGATCCCACTGGTGCATGATCGGGGCTGGGAAGGGATGTGGGAGGTTGGCTAGCCAAGGAGGGACCACAGGAGGGCTCCAGGGCATGTCTGGCCTGTCTCTCTGAATCCCGAATGGCCAGACCCCAGCAGCAAACCAACCTACTACCGTAGTTGGAGTGTCTGCCCCCTGACCGTCAGTGCATATCATAGCAACTGGTTGATTGTTTGACTATCTGCCCCCTGGTGGTCAGTGCATGTCATAGCCAGCAGTTGAGCTGCCTTAACATATCATTAGCATATTCCACTTTAATTAGTTGAATGACCGACCAGACAACTGGACACTTAGCATATTAGGCTTTTATTATATAGGATGATCTCTCTCAAAGTTGATATGAATGATTTTCATTTAAAAGAAATTTCTTTTAAGTTTGTTTACATTCACATTATTTTGTAAATACTAAAAACTTATTGTATCAACACTAATGATGGAAGAGGTCCAGAGTTCCTAGTGTTGACACTGAAAACATATATGCTTCTGTCAACCCAGCTCCTCCAAATGGTTTATTATCACATGGAGCAGTTAGAACTAAGGTAAATGGAGTCAGCTTTGTAATTGGTCCTCACATGTTTTCTTCTGTGTGGATGGACTAACACTTTACATATTGAGCCAGTAAACAAATAGCTAGTGGGTTTTCTTCCCTGAACCTCTTAACTCGGAATGTACTGTAAGTTCATCCAAATGATAATGTGAGCCCAGGTCTCGGCAGGGGAACCCAGCCTAGATAATTTGGACACGTGGAGAGCCTTTTTGCCAATCCCCACGCCTCGCCAGTCTGTCTGGACTATAATTAATGTGAGGCAGAGGTGCAGTCCACAGTGAATCTGCAGAATTTGTTTGCTTTTCATAGGAACTACTAAGGAAAAGTTATCCTGATAATTTCTTAATATGGTGAAGTTCAGAGAACTTGCTCTTCTCAATGTCTTCTTAAAAGGAGGAAACAGCCGAAACTGGTTTGGCTCAGTGGATAGAGTGTCGGCTTGCAGACTGAAGGGTCCCAGGTTCGGTTCCGGTCAGGGTCATGTATCTTGGTTGCGGGCACATCCCCAGTGGGGGGTGTGCAGGAGGCAGCTGATCGATGTTTCTCTCTCATCGATGTTTCTAACTCTCTATCCCTCTCTCTTCCTCTCTGTAAAAAATCAATAAAGTATAAAAGTAAAAAAAAAAAAAAAAAAAAAAAAAAAGGGAGGAAACATTCTCATGATGAACGAACACAAAAAAAAGGGACTTTTTCCAGTAAACAGGCAGACCATCACTTCCCACAATAGGACTGTGTTGCTGCTGTACACAGACGGCTTTATAAAATGCTGGCTTTTATTTCCAGGGCATATTTAAGAATTTAAGACTAATTGCTTCTTTGTTGGTGAAAGCTATAATTCCCTGAGAAATAGGGTTGGGATAAATATCACTTGGAGCAACACTGAATACTCTTCAGGCTGACCTTAGAACACATTTTGAGTTTTGTGCTTGGGTTGGGGCCTGGTGCATACATTGAATTCTTGGCTTATACCAGCTAGTTTACATACTCTTTTTTTTCTTTAATAAGCCTTTTGCTTTGAAACAATTGTAGATTTACAGAAGAATGGCAGTGATAGTGCAGAGAGTTTCTATGTAACCCTCACCAATTTCCCCCGATGTCACATCTTACATAACCATGGCATGCTTTCCAAAACTAGAAAATTAACTTTGGTGCTTTTTGACTACAGATTTTACTCAGATTTCACTATTTTTCCACTAATGTCCTTTTTCTATTCCAGATCCAGTCTAGAATCTCACATTGCATTTAGTCTCGGTGTGTGTTTGTGTGTGTCTGTGTGTGTAATTAAGTTTTTTAAATAAGGTTATAGACTAATAAGACTTTCATTTGCAAGGATATCTTAAGCGTATGGTACTTTCCTGATATGTTTGACTAATGAGTTTCTAAAATGTCTTTGCAGAGATTGCCTTACAACATGTTTCCATGTTCTTCCGATCCGAACCCAAGTGGGAGGTAGTGGAACCATTGAAAGACATAGGTGAGAAACTGGCATGCCCATTCTGTTAGGAAAGACAGATCCTGTACTGGGTTCTCTGTCACACTTCCCTGTATGTATTCCAAGAGAGCTCTTAAATGCAGGTGATTTCTATTTCTTTTTGCCCCCCTATTGCTTGAAGATGCAGTCCTTAACTTTTACTACTTAGTGAATCTTGTTTCAAGCTCTCTCTGAGGATTTTGATGAAAGTAACATATCTTCAGCGTGGTTTAATCACTCATTCCTCGTCTTGCTTTTCCACTAAATCTAAACTGAAGTGCTGTTTTCCTGTTTCTGTGAATAAAGTAATTTTTTTTTGCTTTTTTTTAATGTAGTCTTTACCATGTCAACATTACTAAATGGTTGTTTTATTTGTGCCTGTATAGCTATGGATAATATTGCAAAGCTAAGTTTTTATTTAATTACTCAGTCAATGAAATGCATCAATCGGCACAAAAATTATGTAGCTGTAACACATTTCTGCTTTTATGGCAGGTTGGAGGATAAGGAAGAAATATTTTTTGATGAAGATTAAAAACCAGCCAAAGGAACGGCTCGTGTTAAGCTGGGTAAGCTGGTTTTTTGTGTCAGCCTCATTTCAGGGATCGTAGGTGGATTTGGGAAAGCAGATATTGATGAGGACTATGGAATTACTTTGTGCTCCTGGGTGATGTTATTAAGGCCTGGTCAGTCCCACTTCAAAGGAGCCTCATTTTAAGTCACTTTGCTTACATATTTGCTTATTTGTATGTGATTATATTTGATCAACTTAATAAACATTTGGAAAGAAAGGGGAATAGTTTTCTGGAACCCATTTGGGGTTGGCAGTTCTGCAGTTTGTTTTAAAGGAAGTACTTGGGCATTACTTGGTTATCTCTCACTTTGGGAGTCCTGGTGATACATGTGATTAATGGAATTCAGTAAGATTACAAGTAAGTTCTGCTTTTTTTTTTTTTTTTTTTTTTTTTTTTTTTTTTTTTTTTTAAATATATATATTTTATTGATATTTCACAGAGAGGAAGAGAGAGGGATAGAGAGCTGGAATCATCAATGAGAGAGAATCATTGATCAGCTGCCTCTTGCACACCCCCTACTGAGGATGTGCCCGCAACCAAGGCACATGCCCCCGACCGGAATCGAACCCGGGACCCTTCAGTCCGCAGGCCGACGCTCTATCCACTGAGCCAAACCGGTTTTGGCTAAGTTCTGCTTTTTATAGGTTTGTATTCTTTCTCTCCAGAAAGGCTGTGAGGCAGCTAGACTTAGGTGGTTTTCATCTCTGCTTAACGTTCATATATTTGGACAAACAAAAAGGGGAACTTCTCTTTTATGGCTAGCGGCAGCTCCTTGACATTTCTTTCCATTTTTTAGGCTGACCTTGGCCCTGACAAGTATCTGTCAGATAAAGATCTTCAGTGTCTCATCAAGCTTCTGCCTTCCTGTTTGGTGAGTACACGTCCTTCTATTCTTGGCGCTGATGACGTATTCACAGTGTTTTTTGTGGGCAGAAAGAGCTGGACATATTCAAAGAATGGAGAGTTGTACTGGATTTTAGTTCAGACTGAAGTTGTTCCATAGAACACCTACTGCCAGTCTCATCCATTGGGGGCCACTTAAGTGGCATTTGTAATACACAACCCATGAAATGTGGTAATTTAAATGTAGAGTGAATTTTAAGCAAATATCAGAATAGGAACTAGCCACTTTGTTGTTGGTGAAGATGTTTATATCAATGGAATGAAAAGCCTGAGAAAGCAGAACTAATGTGGGTTTAGGTAAGCTGCATGAAGGAAAGGCAGAATAACCCTTTTGCTGGCTGAGTTACTATTCTCACAGGCTAACCAAGTGGTGTTTAGGAATACCTGGCATTATTTAGGCTAATACACAGTTCTAATCCCAGGCATTTGATGAAAAGAACCACGTCAGTATATTTCAGAATAGATGCAGGATGTCTTCAGGAAGCTGAGTTAGTGCTGATGTTCTTTATCTGTGGTCTGCACGAGGATTGGGGAGTCATTCATGGTCAAGCAGTGACGCTGACCTGTCCAATCTGTTGGCAAGTTTGATTTTGAAGACAGAGTGTCTTGTCAAGCTAGCAAAACCAAGCTGTTAATGAAGCCAAGAAAAATGCTGTGGTCTTTGAGTCTGATTAATTGTGTGACACAGGCTGGCAGCACTCAATTCTAAATTTCTTTTAATGGATATGCTTTTTAAAAAGAAGGTAGTGCAGACAAGTGATACATATTAATTGCAGAAAAGTCAGAAAACACAGATAAGCAAAAAAAAAAAAAAAATAGAAGAAAGAAAGGAAACTCACCCCTATTTTCAACTAACCAGAAATACGTTACTTTTCTAGAATACACACACACACACACACACACACACACACATTCTATACATATTTAAAACCTGATTTTTTGTTAATATTATACCTTGGACATCTTTTATTGTAAAAAATATAGCATAATATCATTATTACTGGCTGCATAGAATTAGCATTGGCTATACCTCAGTTTACTCAGTGAATCTAGATATTTGGATCACCTCCAGTTTTTTCCTTTAAAAAAAATCCATAGTGAACAATTTTAGCTGAATGTTTGTATCCATCCTTAATTATTTTCTTAAGATAAACAACTAGAATCAATAAGTAATTATAGGGAGATATTTTGAGACTATAAATATCTCATTCTTTTTCAAACCCACTAATTTTAGCAATCATTGAGACTTTCTAACCCTATTATTCCTCTTATATTTATTAGTTGGCATTGTATTGTAAGGAAGAGCTTCCTCTTGCATGCGCCCCCCTCCCCCCTTAAAATATATTTTTATTGATTTCTGAGGAGATGGAAACATCAGTGATGAGAGAGAATCATTGATCAGCTGCCTCCTGCACACCCCCTACAGGGGATGGAGTCCACACCCTGGGTATGTGCCCTAACCTGGAATTGAACCATCACCTCTTGGTTCATAGGCCGATGGTCAACCACTGAGCCATGCTGGCTGGGCATTGTCCCTTTTTTATTAAAATCTGTAGGGATCAAGGGTCTTATTTATCCCTTGGCTCTCTTTTTGGGGTGAGGAAATATTCTAAAATTAGATTGTGTGATAATTGCACAACTCTGAAAATACTGAAAACTATTGAACTGTGCACTTTAAATAGAAGAATTGGAATGCTATGTGAATTATAATTCAGTAAAGCTATTAAAATGTCACCAGAAACCGTTCTTATGTGATGGTCAAGAGAAACTTGATAATCAATTACCATGTTTTCCTGGGCACACCCTTCCACCCCTCAACCCACTGGACCTCTGGTCCCCAAATCTTTGCACAGCTCAGCTCCCTTGCATTTAAATTTTCATGGTACTTTTTTGAGCTAATGGACATCGTAACCCCTGTCCGGAGCCAGCTGGTTCATGTAACCAACATTTCAGCTCATATGAATACCTTCAGTCATTAATAATTTGTCTTACTCCCCACCCACTTGGTTGACGTCAGTTCCCATCTTAAGAGGACACTGTGAGTCATCACATTGCGTATTTCAGGAGAACTGGAAGATTCATGGAGCTGCTTTGGGAAATGACCAAGTTCCCTAAAATGCTGCTTCTGCGTGTTTTCTGCTGTCATGCCCCCTGGCTGGGCACTGTGCAGCAGTGTGGAATATTGGGTAAAGCTGTGAATAAGGACACATTTATCCTGTCCCCACGTGGCTGTCCTAGGATTTGGCGTATTCTTTACCAATTTATACAGGCAGGATATTAAAATCACTGCTCCAGAAACGCAGACTTTCCATCACACTTTTGCTTAAACTTGGAGAATATGTGTATCAAAGCAGATGCCTTCTCTGTGAAGCTTGTCACATAAGTTACCAATTCCTTTTGTCCTTACTGTTTATGTCCCTCCTCCCATCTAAAGGACGATGTACAGGTTGCTCATCTGATATCTGGGAAATGCCATGTGTTCGGGGAATATCCTCACATTTTTATGCAGTAAAACACCAAGATGGTCTGAGACTGCATAGCCAGATCCTGGTGTGAAAGGACCTATGTGCCGAAGCAAATAAACGTGACTTCCTTTCTTGTTTTGGCAGCACCCTTACATCTATCGGGTCACCTTTGCCACAGCTAACGAGTCCTCAGCATTGCTTATTAGGATGTTTAATGAAAAAGGCACTCTGAAGGACCTGATCTACAAGGTACTTGTGGTACAAGTTCATGGTCGGAAAGAAGTTTTCAAGTCCCTTTGGAACCTGTTATATAGATGCTCTATCCCTAAGGTTCAGGAGCTGAGGGTGTTATTTTAAATTTATCTTGAATCTAGTAATAAATATTATTCAGTTTGGTTAAAAAGCATTCCCTTTCCCACATGAGGGGAGGTTTAATGATGATGTCCATTGCATTGGATTCATTTTAAAGTTGTGTCTTTCATTTAACAAAGCAATATCAAACTATCTCAAAGTTGGGGGAAATTTTTTTTAAATAATAGTGAAACATTCTAACAGTATATAAGACTTTGGGGTCAGCTAAGGCTAAGGCAGGCACATCTTCACTGAACAGAAAGGGGATGAGACCCAGGCCAGCCTCTTCCTACCCACTGCACGGACTGTAGTGTTTTAAAGCCCGCCTCCTGCACTGCAGCCCCCTCTACTGAGCCTGTCTGCAGGGAGCCTGGGAGCAGCTGACCTTTCTACTGCTGCTCTCTTACGTGCTCTTTGTTTTTCTCCAAAGTCAAAACCAAAAGACCCCTTCCTAAAAAAGTACTGCAACCCTAAGAAGATTCAAGGCCTGGAACTCCAGCAAATAAAAACATATGGGCGGCAAATATTAGAGGTAAGAGGTGTTTAATTTTTAAGTTGCATTGGAATTTCACCCAGCATTCCAGTATTCTTTTTTTTTAATAATTTTATTGATTTCTTAGAAAGAGAGGAAAGGAGAGAGACAGAAACATTGATGAGAGAGAAATACCATCAATAGGCTGTCTCCTACACGCCACCCACTGAGCATCAAGCCTGAAACCCCGGGCATGTGCCCTGACCTTGGTTTATGGATGGATGCTTAACCACTGAGCCACTCTGGTCAGGCATGGAAAGTGCTTAAGCAATTTCCAAAGTAGTTCAAGTCGTCTGATTGTTTATAAACTGATGGCATTGCCAAAAAAGCAAACATTTGAGACAAAGACTAATTCAGAGCTACAAAATTCCAAAAAGCTTCGCTGCTGGACTCATGTCTGACTTTTAAGAACTTAACTATGTGGGCACCAACCTTTGTGTTATTTTGGTTGATTTTTATCTGTGTGACAAGATTTTAAAAAAAAAATGTTTTTATTAATATCAGAGAGAGAGGGAGAGACAGATAGAAACATCAATGATGAGTATCATAGATTGGTTGCCCCCTGCATGCCCCCTACTGGGAATAGAGCCCAGATCCCTGGCATGGGCCCTGATCGGTAATCGAACCTCTACCTCCTGGTTCATAGGTTGACACTCAACCACTGAGTCACGCTGGCTGAGCTGTGCCAAGATTCTTGATTTTGTTTTATATATATGTGTGTGTGTGTGTGTGTGTGTGTGTGTGTGTATATATATATATATCCATCCATCCATCCATGTGGCTCCCTTACAGAGGTGCAATTAGCATGAAAGCCTTTCCCACATCACATCAGAACAGTGTTCTCCAGGCTCTCTGTGCACCCTATCAGCAAATACAATTTAAGCACACAGCCCCCCCGCCCCCCCAGTGTTGCATATATTTAACTGTTATCTTCATGTACTTAACATACTTTGTACATTGTATGTTAAGAGTGAGATCAGAAACAAAACAAATAGAGAAATTGTAATGCCTTTTTCATTTCTCATGGACCGTCCTGGGCACCTTTACTCCCAGGGGAGCCTCTGTTCATTACGTGGCAGCTGCGAAGGTTGCTTCATTCTGTGAGAGTCTATCATGTGTTTCTGTTAATGAGCAGCCAAGTGTATTCTTTTTTTTTATTATCATTATTTTTTTTATTGATTTTGTACAGAGAAGAAGGGAGAGAGATAGAGAGTTAGAAACATCGATGAGAGAGAGTCATCGATCAGCCGCCTCTTGCACACCCCCTACTGGGGATATGCCCGCAACCAAGGTACATGCCCTTGACCGGAATCGAACCCGGGACACTTCAGTCCCCAAGCCGACGCTCTATCCATTGAGCCAAACCGGTCTCGGCCAGCCAAGTGTATTCTAAGGTGAGATTGGACCAGAGATGTTTCCAGTTCAGCCCCTTTCCTTGAACAACTCGCCGGAGCACTGCCCCGCTAGCTTTAATCCTCCAGGAGGAGGTCCAGACTCTGCCCTGAAGGGGCCTTGGCCTGTTGGGATGAGAAAGTGCTTAAACAGAGGCCTTTGGCAGAAAGCTGTTAACCCCGGACAGACGCAGCCGCCTCTCTGTGCTCTGGAAGCGAGGGAGCGTGGCATTGCGTCTCACAGCTGGAAAGCTCTCAGCAGCAGCTTCTTCTAGAGGAGTGGGCGGAGGGGGCAGTTTTCTTTAGGAATCTCCCCACTGACGGGTCAGGTTTTGTTTCAAAATATATTGACTTAAAAAGCAAAGCTTAATCTATCTTATATCTGAATGAGTTGGGGGAAATGTAACCTGTACGTTATTTTTTTTAAGGTGCTCAAGTTCCTACATGATAAGGGATTCCCTTATGGGCACCTCCATGCCTCCAATGTGATGCTGGATGGGGACACGTGCCGGCTGCTGGACCTGGAGAATTCCTTATTGGGCCTTCCCTCCTTCTACCGATCTTACTTCTCACAATTCCGGAAAATCAATGTACGTTGCTGAAAGTAATGAAACAGCAGGTGCTGTGAGGTATAAATTATCCCCGTGGCCAGGCCCCCTGACCTGCCCATGTAAGGAAGGTGCATGAAGCGGTGACGGGTGCAGCTGGGGTGGGCCATGCCCGTGGCTGTTTCCCCCACCGAGCGTCGCCGTATCTCCAAGGGGCTGAGCTGTAGCAGTCGGTGGGACAAGGGGGCATAGGAAGACCATGGGGGTGGGACCGCGACCTTTGGTCAGAGCCATGCCTCGTGAGCTGCGTCTTCACTGCCCACCAGGAGCGGGGTCAATCCGGGCCGTGTTTCCCAGGGGAGCCGAGGGCAGGGCACTGGGGCTCACAGAGCGGAACTGAGCAGGGACCTGCTGCTCTCTCTCCTTCCACAGACGTTGGAGAGTGTGGACGTCCACTGCTTCGGCCACTTACTGTACGAAATGACCTACGGACGGCCCCCGGACACGGTGCCTGTGGACTCCTTCCCTGCGGCCCCGTCTATGGCTGTGGGTCAGTATGGGGTTTTGGCAGGGGTCTTCCGGGCCCTGGTCATCTGCAGAGCGATTCCCCCCCTTTTCCAGAGTCCAGGAAAGACCCAGAGGAAGCTGTCATGCTTCGCAGCCAGAAATTTTTATCCAATTTGGAAGCAAAACCGTTCCGAGTCGTTCACTTCCATGGTTTCCACTGAAATTTCAGATGGCTTGTCCCTTTGTCAGGCTCTCTGAGCCAGGGGAATTTTTGTAGCAGGCATTAGACTCTGAAAGGAGCATGTAAAGAGGTGTGGCCAGGCTAGGTCTGATCTGGAAGCAGAAGCCAGGATCAGGCCATTTGAAGCCATTCTTGAGGGCTCTGGCAGGTGTCAGGGATCAGACCAGGGCTGGACTGTACCCGCCTGGGACAGGGGGCCCATGGGCGGTCACCTGGGCTATGGGAGCCCAGCAGGCCCAGAGCGAGGAAAGGCAGACAGGAAAGCAGACACTGGCAGCTGAATTCAGGAGCTCCCAGCATTACCTGGGGGACTGAGGAGAGCTGGGGGCCGGCAGAGGCACCGTTAGGAAGGAGGGATGGGGAGCCGATAGAGACTCACCAGGCGTCCTCTCATCCCCTCCGCGGCCCGCTCAGCTCACTGCTGGAGCACAGAGGGGAGGGCAGGGTAGCTCCTGCACCTCGGAGCCTCGAGGTGTGCAAGTCAGCCCTCCACCAGCTGCTAGTTTTGTGTTCAGCGAGTTGGTTCGAGACTCTTGAATCACGAGAACAGGCGCCGAGGCTGCTGGGTGTGGAGTTTGCACAGCTGACCCGGGACCTGAGGAGGAAAACCTGGCTGCTTGTTTATGTCAGCCAAGGTGTCAGCATTTTGCGTGCTGTTTTTGATTGAAAGCAGGCCACCAGCAAAATGACTTTGGAACTCAGAATTCGTACTTCTGTTTAGTGTTTACTTCTCTTTTCAGAGAGCAGTTTTAGGAATGCTATTGTGAATCCTTCCCCCCACTGTCTTTGAAGTCTGTTTGGCTCTCTGTCGGCGTGTGGTTTCTAAGCGGCTTAGTTTGAGTCATCGGCAGCCAGAGCTGCCAGGGTCTCCGCCCTGCGTCCCCCCTCTGTCTGCGAGGAGAGTTTTGACGCTGTCCCAGTCAGCCCGCAGACAGTTGTTGCAAAGCGATGTCAAACTTTTCATCGCCGGGTGACTTGCCAGCATGCTCTGTGGAACTAAAGTGTGTATCTGTTCATTTCAAGTGGCCGTGTTGGAGTCTACGCTGTCTTGTGAAGCCTGTAAAAATGGCATGCCTACCGTCTCCCGGCTCTTGCAGATGCCGTAAGTGAACCGCACGCCTTGCTTATGTGCATGACTGGGTGAACGCCGACCACCAGCCCAAGCACCCGGTGCCCTAGCAGAGACTCAGTGGTGGTCCTTGCTGGCAGTCCCTGCAGCATGCTGTCACGACCTTTCCTGGTGACCTCTGTGTGTGCTACCTCAGGCTCACGGCTCTCCTTTGACCACCTCGTGTGCGTGTCTCTTCCTGTCCGTGTGAGCATTGTGTGTGTGTGTGTGTGTGTGTGTGTCCGGTGGCAGCCCCCCTTGGAGGGCCTCTCACGCGCTGTCCTCCAGGAGCCTGTTTCGGGCACCACTGGGCCAGCTGTGGCTGGCTCATGAGCCACTGGCCTTGGGTCAGCCCTCTGTGCGGAGGGCGTGTGTTTCTGGCAGCCTGTGTACTGGTTTGATCACTTTCTCACTGGGTGATGTTTACTGAACATCTGACAGGGACCAGGCACTGCACAGGGCATACAGCTCAGAAGACATTCACTCCACACGGGGTGTGAGGAGGCAATTAGGGCAGTTGAAATAGTGCTTCGGACCTTTCCTATAGGTACATTTTCTGTCCCTTACTGGAGAGGCAGTGGGCAGGGAAGAAAGGTGTGTCACACCTGATGCTTCTACCCTATGCCCTTCCTTGATTCATTGTCCCCAGCTTTAATAAACATACTCTCTCTCAAAAAAGAAGAAGAAGAAGGAGGAGGAGGAGGAGGAGGAGGGTGTGTTTGAGATTAGACGAGGAGGAGGAGGAGGAGGAGGGGGAGGAGGAGGAGGGTGTGTTTGAGATAAGACGAGGAGGAGGACGAGGAGGAGGAGGGGGAGGAGGAGGAGGGTGTGTTTGAGATAAGACGCACCTGGGGGAGAAGAAGAAGAAGAAGAAGAAGAAGGAGGAGGAGGAGGAGGAGGGTGTGTTTGAGATTAGACGCACCTGGGGGTGGACCCAGCCTCACCACTTCTACCTGGGGGACCTTGGGCAGGTTCCCTAACCTCTGGAAGCTCAGTCTCCTCATCTGTACAATGGGGACGATAATAGTCCCCATCTCACAGGGTTCTTAGAGGGTTTAATGAGATGATTCCCAGGACCGTGCCTGGCACTTAATAAGTGCTTATTAAATGTTAGCTGAGGTTACTACTGATTCAGCTTCTATTTTATTTTGTGAGCATCTCGTGCCATGGGATGCGCCCAGAGCTTGGTGTGCACCAGCTTGCTGTAAAAGGACACAACGTGTTGCGGAAGCGGTAATGGGAAACAGGCAGGGACAGTGAGAGGTGCACACCGCGGAGTCCCGAGGGTCTGCTAGAGCCCAGGCCCCGCGCTAGGCCCTGGGGACGCCGTGAGGAACAGCAGCCGCGCCCTGTCCCGTGGGTGTGACAGCACCGTTAATGACGGTGTGCGTGGGGAAGCAGATCCAGTCAGGGAAGCAAAGCGGTTCTCATGGGCTTTCAGGACAGACTGCATTTGTCGTTGGAGACAGCCTGTAACCAGGTTAACTTACTTCGGTTTGTATCTCCTCCCAGTCCTCCAGCCCTAAAGTGGGTCCAATAGTGCTCCTTTACGTACGTCTTTCTGCCCCGTGGCCTTCGGCCTTGAGAATGGCACTTGGGGGGGTGTGCACTGTGTCCGGTTCAGATGTTGTCTGGGAGTAACTGGACCAGGGCCCTGGTGGGGAAAGGTTAGCCTGCCATCTCTCCCTGCCACGGGGTTCCTGATGGTAAAGGGGAACTGGTCAAGGAAAGCCTCCCTCACACACCTCCGGGCGCTGCCCAAGCAACTTCCACTCTCCGACCTGCTTTAGCCAACACAGCCCAGAATTCCTCAGGCTGTAGTTTTTAATGCATACTTTTGAAGAGAAAGTAGTTATGTCCTAAAAGCTGCTCTTTCTTTTTTAAGAGAGCAAGAAACACTACTTTTCTTAGAAGAAAATTATTTTCTCATTAGATTTTAATCAGAGCAATTGCTTTCTACTTACTTGCATGTTTTTATGTTAATGAGTTCTAGAATAAATATTATCCTCCTCTGGGACTGAAAAAAGGAGGGGGACAGTTATTTTATCCAGAAATATCTACTGCATATATTATTTTAAGTGTAAATTACTGTACAGCATGAAAGGGTTAACCTCAGCTGACCCAGTGCCCTGGAAACCAGTGGGGTTTCCCCCCCCCCCCCCCCCCCCCCGCCCCCCGGCCTCGCTGGGTGCATTGGATGTTGTGAGTGTGATATAAACATGAAATGGTGGGTGGGGCCAGGCTTGGGGCGGGGAGAGGGATGTGGGACTTTGTGGCTACAGATGTCTCGTTCTGCTTTGATCATCTTCGGAGGGTGCACCTGTTTTAAGAAAGATTCTGTTTTTGTGTTTTCCTTCTCCTTACAGATTATTCAGTGATGTTTTCCTAACCACTTCTGAAAAGCCACAGTTTAAGGTAAAGCAAATCATATCATGCTTTGGTTTATGACATGAGTTGACTTTGAAAGTGAGCGCTTTTTTTAGTTAAAAAAAGAGAAGGTCTAGTACTTACAATAAAGAAAATTTGAAAACAATCTAAATGTCCTACAATTAGAGAATAATTTAATAATTCATACTGCATCTAGTTGATAAAGTATTTTTTAATCTAACAAAAGTAAAATTTACCAAGACATCGCAGTAGCATGGAAAATGATTATTATTTGGGCCAAGGAGGGAAATGGTATAAATACAGCTTAGAAGAAAATGCTGTCAGCCTGAAGGGGGTGTCTGGGGTTGTGGTGTGTGTGGTGTGGAGCGAGGAGGGGCTTTGGTGCCCCGAACACCAGGTTGATGCCTTACTTTGCTTTTTAAATACCAGCCATTTACCTAAGGAGGGTTTCTCAGCCACGGCATTTGACGTATTGGGCCAGGTAGTTCTTTGTTAATGGGGGCTGTCCTGTGCATTGTAGGATATTAACCACCATCCCTGTCCTGTAACCACGGGATGTGACTAGTACTGCCCCTGCACCCCACACACTGTGACTATCAAAATTGCCTCCAGCCGTGGCCAGGTGGCTCCGTTGGTGGGAGCATTGCCCCGTATACCAAAAGGTTTTGGGTTAGATTCCTGGTCAGGGCACATACCTAGGTTGCGGGTTTGATCCCCAATTGAGGCACATATAGGAGGCAACTGAGCAATGTCCCTCCCGTCCTCCCTCTCTTGGCCAGGACAGGATTCAAGTGGACAACTTGTAACTGATTTCATTCCAAACGCCCTCCCTCTTGATAACCAATCACTCCTTCTCTAAAACCAGGATTTGGGAGCATCTCCAGTCGTTTTCCTCAATAAATTATCTATTTCTCTTTCAGATCCCTACAAAGTTAAAAGAGGCATTGAGAATTGCCAAAGAATGTATAGAAAAGAGACTAATTGAAGAACAGAAACAGGTAAATCTCGCATAGTTCCTTATTGCTCTTTGATCTGTAAATATTGTCCCCCTCTGCCTGGAATTTCTGATGATTCACTTATGTATTTATGTATTTATGTATTTATTTATTTATTTATTTAGGTAATACTTACCCCTGAGGAGTGAGGATATTTTTTTCCATTGATTTCTATGAAAGCGGTGGAGTGGAAAGAGAAGAGAGAGAGAAACATCAACGTGAGAGACACATTGATGAGTTGCCTCCTGTTCAAGCCCAGACCAGGGACAGGGATTGAACCCACAACCCAGGCACATGCCCTTGAATTGAATCAACAACCCTTCGGTCTGTGGATCGATGCTCTAATCACTGATCAAACTGGCCAGGGCCAGTGATTACTTTTAACTGATTGTTCAGGCAACAAGCATTTCTTGCTAGTTGCTCTGAACCAGGCTCCAGGCTCAGTGCTATGAGACAGGTGAATCCTTCATGTCCTTCCTTGAGGAGCTCAGCCTGCTGGGAAATAAGCAGATCCATAAAGGGTGGATCCTTTATGATCGGGACAGCTGGATCATGGTGGGCATGCCTGGTCCCTGCTCAGAGGTGCTGGGGACCACACTCATCTTCTGTGTGAGAGAGGAGGCAGGAAGGAACTGAGGGAAGTGAGGAAGGTCTCTTCCCCCCAACCCCCCAGGCTTACCCTTCTCCAAGGCATCCAGTCCTGACCTTGGGGTAGGGGAAGACTTTTCATCCAGACAATTCGATTCGGCAAAACACAGTAGGTTTCCATTGGTTCACTTACGTTTGTGGCGAATTGCATTCTCTTTTAGATTCACCAGCATCGAAGACTGACAAGAGCTCAGTCGCACCATGGATCTGAAGAAGAAAGAAAGAAGAGGAAGATTTTAGCTCGAAAGGTAAGCCTGAAGGAAGTTCTAGGCTAACGGTGCACATTTAGCGAAGGGCAGATTTTGTGCTATATCTCCTGGAAAGCCAAAACTAGTAGGTGACTTTTATTTATTTATTTTTAATATATTTTATTGATTTTTTTTACAGAGAGGAAGAGAGAGGGATAGAGAGTTAGAAACATCGATGAGAGCCGAGGCCAGTTTGGCTCAGTGGATGGAGCGTCAACCTGCGGACTGAAGGGTCCCGGGTTCGATTCTGGTCAAGGGCATGTACTGTGGTTGTGGGCACATCCCCGGTAAGGCGTGTGCGGGAGGCAGCTGATCGATGTCTCTCTCTCATTGATGTTTCTAACTATCCCTCTCTCTTTCTCTCTGTGAAAAATCAATAAAATATATTTTTTTTAAAAAGAAAGAAAAGAAACATCGATGAGAGAGAATCATCGATCAGCTGCCTCTTGGACACCCCCTACTGGGGATGTGCCCGCAACCAAGGTACATGCCCTTGACTGGAATCGAACCTGGGACTTTTCAGTCCACAGGCCGACTCTCTATCCATTGAGCCAAACCGGCTTCGGCAGTTCACAGCTTTTAAAAAGGAGCGACATAACATCAGGAAAGAAATGGGCCGTAGTCTCCTGGCTGCCTGGCTGATTGTGGCCGAATGTACCTGGGGCAGTGATTGGCCTGAGATGGTAGTCAGCAGGGTTGTGGTTATTTTCCCCTTCGGCTTTGGCTTGTGACTTCTTCTCGGTGTTAAGTTACGAGGCTGAATATGACCTTGTGTGTGGATAGTTTAACTGCGTGCCTAGAAAATATTTTTATCCTAACTCTCAGCTTCAGTGTGCTTACTCTCTTTTCTCTTTTTACTTTTAAAGAAGTCAAAACGATCTGCCATTGAAAATAGTGAAGAACATTCAGCAAAATATAGCAACTCCAATAATTCAGGTAACTGGTTATGGATTGTAGGGGAACCAGCACCCCCAGGCTGGGGGACCAGGGGCCTGTAGTTGGTCTGGGGGTCTTGGGTTCTGGTAGCCAGAGTGTGGCCACAAGTGAAGAAAACAAAAGCATTCTGTCCCTGAAGGATGTGGCAGCATCAGGGCTCACACAGCTCGAGGGCTGGATGGGACCTCAGGGCCCTGGGTCAGCAGCCTCCTCACTAAGGGCGGCGCCACAGTGTGTGGGCTGGCAGAGAGCATCGTTCCAGAGGGCCCGCGGTGAGCGCGCTGTCCTGGGCTGGCAGTCATCCCGCCACTCCTGGCGGCCCCCCTCCCAGCGCCTCAGGCTTGGGGCCTCAGTGTCCCCCTCTCTGGAGATTAGGGCCAAATTGATGATGCCTTGAGACCTTCCAGGTCTCCTACCCACAAATCAGCTTGAGCTTAGCCCTGGAAGGCCTAGGGAATGGGGAGGTTGCTTTAGGCTCAGAAATAGCTTCATATACTTAAAAAAAAAAAAAAAATCCTCATCCAAGGATATGTTTTTTTCTTTGTGTTGATGATGTTAGAGAGAGACAGAAACATCGATGTGAGAGAGAAACATCAATCAGTTGCCTCCCTTATGCACCCTGACTGTGGGTTGAACCCGCAACCTAAGAATGTGGCCTTATTGGGAATCAAACCCACAACCATTTCGGTTACTGGAACAATGCTCCAACCAACCAAGCCACCACAGGGCTAGCTGCATATGCTTTTAGGCAGGAGGAGGGCCTAGCAGGGAGAGAGAAACTCAATATGCAAGAGAGAGGGAACTGGGGTGAAAGGTCTCGAAAGGCCCAGGACTCGGCATCAAGAACCCAGGGGTCAGTCTCGGCCTTGGAGGAAGCCCATCCATCTCTTCCTGGGGGCAGGAGCCAGGAGGGGCAGGCGAAAAGGTAGAGGCATTTAAAGGCAACGGAAGGGAGGAAACTGAGAGAAACTTTGTCAGATCTTCTCCAGGAAGTCAGGGAGGAGGGCCTGTGCCAGGTGAGGGGGTATGGGGTGGGGAGGGGAGGAGCATGGGGAGAACCCGAGTGGCACACAGGCAGGCTAGCCCCGGCCAGAGAATGCAGGTGGAGTGGGCGGAGCTAGGAATGAGAAGAGCTGGGAGGAGAGTGGACTCCTCAAAGAAGGTGAGAATCATGCTGACTCCACTGCCTGCGGAGTCCAGGCCAGAAAAGGGCGTGGGGTGGTGGGAGAGGGTGGGGGGAGGAGACTAGAAGGAAGGAGAAGGAGGGAGGCCAGGCTCTGGAGGTCCCCGTGAGGACGCAGGCAGGCTGCATGCGTGTGGAGGCTGCGAGGGGAGAGGGCTGGAGGATGTTGTGGCCTGTGACAATTCCACAGCTGGAGGTCTGTTTCCTCCACGGTGGATGGGACGGACATGGCCGGTCACTATCGTCCCTAGGACCCATGTCTCCAACCAGCATGTCTGACTGGTGGTCCTTCTGCGCAGCAGCCAGTTTCTTACAAAGCAGAGAAAGCCTGGCTGTTTCACACCTTCCTGAGGCAGCTGCCTGCCTGCGAGGCCTGTGCCAGACGTGGCAGAGGGTCCCGGGGACTCCGAGGCGCCGTGCCCTCGGGAGTCTAGGAGAGCAAGCAGCGGTTGATGGAAATGGGCAGACCTTCTCCACATCCCACGGGAACCACGAGTTCAGTCTTCTCCCCTTTACCATCCAGCTGGCATGCCAAGCAGTAGGAAACAGGGCGGCTGAGCTCTACCTCCTTTTCCGGTAAAACGCCTCGTAGTCTGTGGGGAGGTGAGAGAAAGCGGAGACAGTGGGAAGGAGGGTGTGCGGGAGGACGTGCCTCCTCGTGCCCAGTGCCCGTGCCGGGTCAGTGTGCCCTGTGGGCAGCGGGGGAGGGGATGGTGCAGGCTTCCCCAGAACAGCCAGCGGGCGGGCGTCTGGGGCATGGTCACAGCCCTCCCTCCGCGGTGGTTAACCCTCCGTGTGGGGGAGGCGGCTCCTGGGGGAGCCTCTGCCTGCTCATCGGGCTACTTCCACGTGAGGCCCACAGGGTGTGCTCTGGCGGTTGCTGAGCCCTGGGGAGATGCTGAGAACTTGGGAAGATTTGAAATACAGCAAGGTGACCGGGTACAGAAAATGCATGCGACACAGGGGCGTATGCACATTGTGTTAAAGTAAATAAGGGTATTCCTTGAATTTTGGGTAAGAAAAGGCCAGGAAATCCGCACACAGAATAGCCTGCCCCTACCTAACGGATGTACCTGCGGATGAAATGGAGCTTGTACACAGCATTGCTGGTAGATGCTGTGGGCACTCTCCCCTCCTAAGATCGCCTCGCTCTCTGGCCCTGCCTGCTGAGGCACTGCCGTTTGTCATCTGTGACCAGGAAAAAGGGGCGTGGGTCAGGAAGCGGGGCTGCAGCCAAATGCATAGCTGGTGGCTTTGCAGAGTTGGTTTCAAATGAGCAACCGGTGGGGAGCAGCACAGCCCTGACCTAGCCCTGTGCTGGTTGGGAGCCGCTGGTCCCTGGTCCAGGCCCTGAATTCTCTGTCCCTCAACTTTAGTCACAAGGCCGCCCACTAAGCCCGGGCAGATTCTCCGGCAGTGGTGGCGCCCAACTCACGTCAAATTCCAGGTGTCTTTCCCTTAGTCCCCACACGCGTTTCTGTGTTTTCTCTTAGCAGGATCTGGGGCCAGCTCACCTCTCACATCTCCGTCCTCTCCGACTCCACCCTCTACAGCAGGTTAGTGATGGAGGCAAAGTAGCCTGCTCCCTCCTGCTTCCCCCCCAGGGCCCAGCTGTCTCTTCTCACCTGCGCCCAAGCCTGTCAGGGTAAGGAAGGTAGTGTCGGTCGGTCTCCCCAGAGAACCGGAGGAGTGCACGTTAGCAGTGTCATTGGGTGAGCGGAGGGTCTCCTGGGATTGCAGCCACTGGTTTTGGGGTCACTAACCACCCTCTGCCCCAGGCTGCTCTCTGCAGAAAAGCCGCTGCAGGGCTCCTCAGAGTAGAGTTCTTCTGGGCACAGGCTCTGGGTACCCGTGACCGAAACAGCAGTCGCAGCTCCGCCCGAGCCCTGTCCTTCCCCAGCGCTCTCCTCAGGGAACCCCGCCATTGTGTGGGTTTTGTCACCGAGCAAAGCTGGGGAGCACCCAGGTGTGGGAGGGAGGGGAAGAGCTGCCGGGTTCTGGGTTCCTGATAACGCTGGTCCTGATAGTTTGGTCATCCGGGTCGTCTGGGGCTAGCCTTCGTGTCACCTGGGAATTAGACCAGATACTACGAGTTTTATTAAGGAAATATAGAAAAATGTCATCTCAGAAATATTTATAAAAGTCTAATTCTGTGGTGTGGCCTCATAACCTCATAATGCTAGCTCTGCTTTCGTTTTGAACTACTATCTCTCCTCACCATTGTATAAGCCCCATAAAAACACACTGGAGCCCCAGTATCTCGTTTGTTCTTCAATGGGCCAGATGTTCCAGCTGCCAGAGGGGCTGTCTGCCCCTCAGCTTGCCGTGTGTGGGGGTGGTCGGGGGGTGGCTGCAGCTGCCTGAAGGGGGTCATTGGCTGCGGTTGATGGTGAGCTGACAGCAGCATGTGCAGTAGGTGTAAGGCGGCCCCCAGGAGCTGCCACGTACAGCACTGCTCCGCCGTGCTGCTCTCTGACCTTCCTGAAAACGGCGAGCACGCTGGTTGGAGCAGCTCATGTCGGCCGGGGGTGTCTTCCCGGCTGGCGGAGGATGGTGATTCGCTGCCAAGTGTGCTGGAGCCAGCACCTATTTGAGTCGCAAAGTACCTGGCTCGGGGGACGATGTTCTTTCCCCCGTCTGACTTTGTCAGCAGATTTTCATAAGAAAGCCCCCAACTATTGATCAAGACAGGAAATAGACTCTCTGTCTTCTGTAGAGGTGACCTGTGTACGCTGATCAGAAGTTTCTGGAAAACTTCTGCCCAGACATGTTGAGCCACTTTCTCGTAGACAGGATGTGCCTTTCACAGCACAAGGCGTGGTAGGGACAGTGGGGAGAATGGGTAGTGAGGCTCGTGAGTCCTCCTTTAACAAAGGCGGTGCTGTTGGAGGGCACAGCCCTCGCACGTGCACTGGGTGTGGTGCTGGGAAGTTAGTGCTGGTTCTCAAGTTTGAATGTCTTGGGGAATTCAGTCTATTTGGATTTTTGTGGTTGTTAATCCTCTCATTTACCTGTGATTTGGTGGGAACCATCTCCTACATAGCAGGTTTGCATGGGAAGGTTAACGTTTAGAATGAGAGGAGAAGGAAAAGAAGAATCTTGTAATTAAAGTCCATGTTGGAAAAACTCAGGAGACAGGGAGCAGTTGGGGGCTTCACTCCTATATAGATCTCCCCACAGATTGGAAAGCATCTATCTGGAAGGGAGTCCTGAGCATTCAGAGGGAAAACACAAGTGAGGCCCAAGCACAATGCCTGGCAGACATGAGACATTCTCAGCAAATTTCTTTAATATTTTGTTGATGGAATTACCGACTTGGTCCCCAAAGACTCTCCTCTGACCTCTGCTGGGCATTTATTATTATGCATATCACAAAAATGATGACTAGCCCTTGACTGTCAATCTACCATCTGAGGCTCTCTATGGGGCACCCGCAGTGAGTGTATTCATTCAGTTACTGTAGAGGCATTTATGGGGAGCCTGCGGTGTGTCAGGCAGTGTGCTTGGCCCTGGGTTACAGAGGTAAACAGACAGGCAAGCCCCAGCTGGAGTCACATTTCCAGCAGCTGTTGGAAGCCCCAAAATGATAGACACAATGCTAGCAAATGCATTCTGCATCATCCCGAGCTCCTGTTGTGTGCGGCTGTACCGGGGAGATGTGCAGAGACCCTGTGGGTGTGTTTGCTTGGACTTGCTGTGCCTTCAAGGCCTTTGCTGGGTGAGAACAGACTGTCAGTCCAGGGTGGCAACTTCCGGCTCCTCAGCCCCTGCTGAGAGGGTCCTTCCTCCCAGGGCTGGAGGCGGGCTTCTCACTGCGCTCAACTTTCTCGCTGCCTCTCGGCACGCTGCCCATCTTTTTGTTGGAATCATTTGCTCCAATTTATGTCTCTGCTTCTAGGCCAAGCCTATGGTCTAACTAAGTCAAAGAGAGTGTCTTTTAACTTTCGGATGAAATGCGCTTTTCTCAAAAAAGGAAGGGAAATTCTTCATTTTCAAGGGCTAGTATTAAAAAAGAATTCCCTGGCCAAGACCGGTTTGGCTCAATGGATAGAGCGTCGACATGGGGACTGAAAAGTCCCAGGTTCGATTCTGGTCAAGGGCATGTACCTTGGTTGCTGGCATATCCCCAGTAGGGGGTGTGCAAGAGGCAGCTGATCGATGTCTATCTCTCATCGATGTTTCTAACTCTCTATCTCTATCCCTTTCTCTCTGTACAAAATCAATAAAATATATTTTTTTAAAAAAGAATTCCCTGTTAAAGGTGGCAACTCATTGTGGGAACTCTTGGGAATTACACCTTGGGCCGGGAACCTAAACTTGAGAGCCACCACTTTGCCAGTTCCGGGATGTGGACAAGACACTAAACCTCCCTGTGTTTCTGGTTTCCCACTTGTAAATGAGGATAATAGCAGTGCCTGCCTCCTCAGGGTATTCAGAGGGTCCCGTGAGGATGAGGTTAGGACAGTGCCTGCACACTAAGCCCTCGGCACACTGAGCTACCAGGAGACTTTGAATGAGTCACTTTCATGTCTGGGCGTCCTTACCTCCTCGGTAAAAGACAAAAGGGTGGGAGTCAGGACACTGTCTCCCAGTTCCTTCTAGCCAGGCCCCCTGTACAGCTACTGTGAGCCCTGCCTTTGACAGTGCGCAGCAATAGCTCACCTTGGGCAAGGTCATTGTCACAGCATTGCCCTTTTTCCTGAAAGAGTGCATGTGAAGCACATTCATGGTGGTGAACCCGGACAACCGATGAGTCCGGTCTGCCTGTTACTACGTGAGCCACTTCAGCAGAGACAGGGTTGAATCATATGTGAGTGTTTGTGCCAATACTGGCGGCCTTATGGGAGAGCAGCAGGCCACCCACAGAAATCTGCTCTCCTGCCCTCCATCAGCCAGCTGCTCATTCTAGTACAGGGAGGGCCAGGATTACATGGGGAAGTAGGGATTACAGGCATGGGGAAGTAGGCCATACAGGCTGGGGTGGGGCTCCATTGTTTGCACAACAAGGTTATCAGTCTTTCCATGATAATAGGCAGGTCTTGAATGCACATTCCAAGGATGACTCACAGGGGCAAAGATGACTCCTGGCAAGGTTAGATGTACTTTCTTTTTTTATCTATAATATATTTTATTGATTTTTCACAGAGAGGAAGGGAGAGGGATAGAGAGCTAGAAACGTCGATGAGAGAGAAACATCGACCAGCTGCCTCCTACACACCCCTACCGGGAATGCGCCCACAACCAATGTACATGCCCCTGACCGGAATTGAACCTGGGACCCTTCTATCCACTGAGCCAAACCGGTTTCGGCATAGAATGTATTTTCTTTAATCAGAACCAAACAATCTAGGTTAATAGAGCATGATTGATATCTCTTCTTTTATTTCTTAGAACTGAGAGTCAGTGGCCAATATTCTTTTTTAAAAATACGTTTTATTGATTTTTTTATAGAGAGGAAGGGAGAGATATAGTTAGAAACATCAATGAGAAACATCGATCAGCTGCCTCTTGCATGCCCCTACCGGGGATGTGCCCGCAACCAAGGTACATGCCCTTGACTGGAATTGAATCTGGGACTCTTCAGTCCGCAGGCTGATGCTCTATCCACTGAGCCAAACCAGTTAGGGCCCCAATATTCTATTTCTGCCCCTAATAGGAGTTGAGGGTGGTTCTCAGCTCTGTTACTTGTAGGGTGGGGCAGAGGTGACAAGTTTGTGAGTGAAGTAGCCTACTCTCTGGAGCCCTTCCCAGCATTTGTATGAGGCCTGGGGCCTCACCAAGTGTTGTACCTCCCTGCCCTGGGGCCTCCTTGAGGTCCTAGCCCACTTACAGGAGAAGTATCTTTTCCCTCAGTCTGCTGGCACTTCCCTCAGGTGCTATGCGATTCTCTAAACCTCTTCTTCAGTGAGAACATTCCTAGCATTTTGTTTTCTGCTAAAGGTTGTTTCCTGCCTCTAGAACACATGTGTCAAACACAAGGCCCGCGGGCCAAATCCGTCCCGCCAGGCCTTGCAATGTGGCCCGCACCACGCTGTCATCACTGCACTCCGCTGCGTTTCCATCACAATGACAGTTTATGACTGTTCAGTAAACCATTCGGCCCGTGATTTAGGCTGGATTTTAGATTTTGGCCCCTTCTCTGATTGAGTTCGACACCCCTACTCTAGAAGGTCAAAAACTTTCAAGAACTTCAAAATTCCTCATCCTCATGGTGTCACCAACTGGTGTTTACACTATGAATTCATGGAGGCGAGTGGTTTAGGCCAGTGGTCGCCACCTTTCGGACCTCACTGGACCGGACCTCACTGGACCGCAGTGTTCCACGGACCACCCGTGGCCGCCGCTGATCTAGAAGGTCCCAGTTTACACACAGCAGTATTCCCTCCCGCCCTCCCTTTGGGAGCAGGCAGCTTTTGCAAAATATTGTCTTTATGTTTTTTAAAAACAGGTTCGAAAAAGAGTATTTAAGGAAAGCTAAGTAAGCAGGAGGACCTAGATTCTTGTTGTTTATAATCATATTTAACACATTTTGAGCACTTATTTTGTGATAGGTACTGTTCTAAGTGATGTGTAGTCATTGTTTCATTTGATCCCCATGAATACCTTCCTATGCAAGGAGAATGGATTTTTCTAGTGCTCCATTTTACAGACAAAGAAACTGAGGCTTAGTGGGGTTAAAGGACTTTGACCAAGGTCACATAGGTGGGGGGTGCTGGAGCCAGGATTAAAGCGGCTCTGTCTTTGCTCACTTACCCCACAGCCTTCCCTTTGCTCACTTACCTCACTTACCCCACGGTAAGCACTGTGTTGGTGGGAGAAGAACCCTGAAAGCAGAGTCAGAATTCACAGGCCTGGTTTGTGGCTCCACCATCTTCCAGCTGTGACCAGGCACAAGGAATTTGCATTCTTCAAACCTGTCTTTGAAAAGATTTCCTGGTTGTTACTAGGTAGATAATGTAGAGGACAAGGCTTAAAAGGCCGTAAAATCTATCAAGTATAAATAAGCTCTGGGTGTCCTGCAAGAAAACTGTAGCCCTTCTTGCTTGCAGTCTATAATTTTAAGCAATAATTTTGAAGAGAGAGAGCTGACAGTCTGTAAAAACCCAGTCGGTAAGAATGACTGGAGAGAGGGAAGTGTCCTATCTGGACAGGAGATGGAGGAGGAAGAACGGAGCCTCTGGGCCCGGAGTGACTGAGGATTTGAGTAACAGGGCAGAGTGTTAAGAAAAGATGAGGCACACACAAAGAGACAAAGTTATTGAGAACGCTGGAGTTTCCAGAATGTGTGTAGCCAGATCGAAGACTGAAACCCACTTTAGGTTCAAAATCAGTGTCTCAAGCCATTGGAATGTTTATTAAAACCTACACAGCACAGAGCAGTCACCATTTGGGGACGAACAGGTCTGCCCTGCAGTGCGCTCTCCTGCCCTCCCCAGCGCCATCCACTCCCAAGTGTGGGGCTGCTCCCCAAAGCCCTCTGCTGGTGAGGGTGGGCAGTGTCCCCAGCACCCTCCCTGCTGCACCATGTGACCTGCCTCCCAGGGCCTCACTTCCTCTGGGCAGCAGGCAGGTTGGTTCAGTGGGGATTCTGGAATTCACTGACAGGGAAAGTGTTCTCTCTTTAAATTTCACTTGCAATCTAGATGGGAAGATGCTGGCCTTGGTTGGTTTGTTCTTTCATAATAGTTTTATAGCCTTAAGTAAACTAATGCCACACCCGGCCCAGTTCAGCCTCCAGCCCCAGCAGCCTTCAGAGGAGGGGCCGCCTGCTCCTGCCCAGACGCTCCCCCTGAGACCTGCCCTGCACCCTTGGTCTTCCCAACTCTGAAAAGGTGTCTCCATCATATTAATTAATTAACTAATTAGTTTATCCTCACCCGAAGATATTTTTTCCATTGATTCTAGAGAGAGTGGGAAGGAGAGAGAGAGACAGAAACACCAAGCATCCATTGGTTGCCTCCCTTACGCCCACCCTCCACCCCTCCCATCAGAGCCCGGAACCTGCAACCTAGGTACATGGCCTTGATCAGAATTGGACCCGGCACCCTTCAGTCTGCAGGCCAGTGCTCTATCCACTGAGCCAAACCGGCTAGGGCTTCTTTTTAAAAAAATTAAAAATGTATATATCCTTATAATTTCAGAGAGGATGGACAAGAAAAAGAGAGATAGAAACATAAATGATGACAGAGAATCATTGATCGGCTGCCTCCTGAATGTCCGTCCCCTACTGGGGATTGAGCCAGCAACCCGGGCATGTGCCCTGATTGGGAATTGATTCAGTGGCCTGGTATATAGGTCAGTATTCAACCACTGAGCCACAACAGCCGGCCATGTTTCCATTTTAAATTATAGAACATTTGCTTGGAAAAAGTGATGAGTTTTAGTTTTTCTCCCCTCTTATTTAGTAAGAGAAAGAAGGATACTCAGTACTCATTCCACTTTTCAGAGAAGGAAAAACCTTCATGGGTCTTCTGAAGTGAGTGTTGTGCTTGCCAATAAGTAAAAATAGCAACTAACTGGCTCCAAAAAAGAAAAAGACCTCGGGGAAGAAAGCCACTCATTGGTTACCATATTCGTGTATTTGCCATGTTCTAAAAGGGTCACATTTGTGTACAAACCAGTGCAATTCGTGCTTAACTTACATGTCACCTAGTTTGGCAGTGAGAATAACCAGCATGTGATTCAGACTAATATTTTGCTATCTCTTACTGTTTGATTAAATGACACTAAAATCTGAATAATGACAGTGCTCTCTCTCTCTCTCTCTCTCTCTCTCTCTCTCTCTGCTGTTTTCAGTAGAGCATGCGCCCTTTTGAACGTGAGTTTCGGTAAAGTAAAATATACTCATTCCTCTCACTTTAAAGATGCTGTTTCTGAATGTGAAATGGGACCCAGTACATCTGGTCTCTGACGTGATAACAAATGGGGAAGGAGACTTGAGAACATTTCCTTAACTGAACGTTGAATGAAATGCAGCATCTTTAAAAAGCACCAAAGTGACTTCATTTACCTTCATTTCATTTCCATCATGACCTTCAAAATCTTCATTTTCACTCTGATTTTAGTTTTAAAATACAGCTCTGAAACTCACAAATCAGCTGTATGGCATTTTAGAATATTTTAATTTTGGAAACTAGGCTCTCAGAGTCCTGTCCCTGTAAAAATGTTGGTTCCTGTTACTCTGATGAAGGGAAAGGGTGCTGGCAGTTGAGTTCTTGGTTATGGAGAGACAGCTTATTGGCTTTATGACTGATGACAGGGAAAAAGTTCTTTTTCACACATCCTGAATAATTCTTGAGTTGGGACATGAGTGCAGCCTCCTCCTCTGAGACAAAAGGTGAGGCCAGATCCCAAGAGCTCCCTGGGGTCATTGCTCTCCATTCCCTCGCGGGTAGCGGGCAGGTCTGGTGGCCGTGTGGCCTCCCCATCTGTGTGTGTGGACCACAAAGCAACACGGGCGTGCAGACACCTGTAGATTGCTAAATTGGCCCAAGGAAAAGGGACCCACAAGGCTGGCGAGGATGTTTCTAGCCTACGCTCTTGATGCAGCAGTCAGTGGCCTGTGCCAGGCCTCGGTTGGATTGCCAGGCACCCATTTGGTTGGTGGAGAGGATTCTGCGGAGGGTAGAGTGGTTGACTCTTGAGGTTTTTGTCTAAGACAGAGTGACACAGAGGTTAGGACTGGCTGGGTTATAATTGTAGACAAGCTGTCTGGAACATCCCTCATCCTGGGTTGTTGGAGAACACTATTTCTCAAAGCTGTGTGAGTTCAGTTAGCAGTCTAACAGGAATGCTGTCCTGTTTTGTCTGTGGCCTGGGGATAAGGGCTATGGAAGCCTTTTGTTGGGGAGGAGCTCATTCACATGTGAGGAAAGGGGGCGCTCGGGGAATTAGGTGTTGTTCTCAGGTTTGTCTCCGGCCAAAGGGCCAACTCTGAATTTGGCCCTTGTAACCATTCCCCCTCCCCCTCTTGGTTACCAAGGTGTTGTAGCTGAAGCCCCAGTGAACCTTTAAAGGAAGCTTGTGGACTATAGAAAAGGTAACCAAAAAGTTGATGGGCCTAGAGTCAGACTGTGAACCCAAACTCTGTGTCCTTGCCTCCTCCACTTCACCTTCTGAGGCCTGGTCCTCCTCTCCCCTCCCGAGTGCTCTGAACTGGTGAGTGGGTTCCCTTGTCCTGATCATACACATCAGTGTCTGCCCCAGATGTCGCAGGCCCGGGGAGGAAAAGTGGACGTCATGGGGCGTCAGGCCCTTTGCGATTGATCCGGCCCTCTGTGGGCAGACATCGGAGTGACCTGGGGACCTTGCTCTGTGCCCCGGTGGAGCAGCCTCTCCTTTACAGCCCTCAGCTTCCCATCTGCATTACAGACACAGGCTACCCTATGGCGCTTTGGACAGTGTATTTCTTTATACCACCTACACATCCCAAGAAATTCACTGAAAGTGGTAGCAATCTCAGCCTTTACTTGGAAATGAAGATTCATTTACGAACATCACCCCCAACTCCCAAGCCCTGTGGTGGTGAATTTGCATTTTGAATTTTGAGCTCCTGGTAATGAGGCCAAAGGCAAGGGTTGGTTCCTTGTGAAGACCAAGCAGTTTTGTCGAGGCCGCAGCCCATGCCCAGGTCCAGCCCCTGCAGCCCATTTCTAGCCTCCCAGGATCCTGGGCCGGAGGGGCATCCTCTCTGGATGGCCAGTTCCAGGTCGTGAGGACACGAGTGCTGTTGCGGTGCAGAGCCTGTCTCAGCCGTGACCCACGGGGACTCTTCAGCCAGGTCAAAGCACAAAGCCGGAAGGCAGACGCTCCAGTGCTCACCCGCACATGTTGGGCCCTGGATGTCAAGTCCAGATTCTGCTGCCTTTCCTGGTCATTGCATGAAAGCGGGGTGGGGGTGGGTGGGGCTTTGGTGCTGCTCAGTCCTCCAGGCTCTGTGCTGCCGTTCTGGTCCCAGGGCTCCCAGAGGCGCCATCCCCCTTCCTCCTGGCTTTTCTCTGGTCACTGTCTGAAACGCCCTGCAGAGGGATGCTTGTGTCACACCCCCAGCACTCGTTTTAGGTTTAAAGTCCTTTTACCTTTGTAACCCTGTAACATGTCTCCACACTCCACCTGACATAATCGAATTTCATTCATTAGTTGTTATTGCATAGAACCAATAGAAACCACGTTTTGTTCATTTGTCTGTTTAATGTTTATTTGTATTGCTGTATCATCATTTGAGAATTCTAAGACTGCAGAGCATGAGTGTGTGTATCTGTGTGATTCTTCATTTTCAGCTGCCTTAGGTTTGGGTAAAGATATGAAGAAAGGTAAGTGGTTTTCTGTGAAATACAAGATTTTAACCATTGCCTGTCATGTACTTTACCTAAGTGTTCTACTGGCAATCCTCCATGCAAGTGCACGGGGTGATTGGTAGTTTCCCTGTTAACACCACAGCCCGGTAGCAGTTTAGGAGAGAACCACCTGACAGGATTGTGTAGCCCTTGGACGGGGTAGGGGGTAAGGCTCAAAACAGGTGGGTGGAGTCACTGAGAGCTGGACGGTTCCTAGGAAATGGGGCAATAGACTCTGTGGCACAGGCAGGTCCCTTGAGGCAGGGCTTTTTCTCTCCTCAGTCTTTATTTTGTCCTGGGAGAGAAGTTCATTCCATCAGTCAGAACTGTAACATTCAATGCCAGATGTTTGTGTGCCTGGACGCTGAGGGAAGTTTGAAACACCTGTGCAGCTCCCTTCTCCTTGCCCACCAGGGCAGAGCTCGACATTCCAGTCTCTCCTGATGCTTTAGCGAAGATGTAGGGTTAGTGCAGTTGTGTCTGTTCCTGGGTTGGGCCACAGTGGAAAGAAGGGAGCTTGAGGAAGACTCCTCCTCGAAAATCCCATTGCTGGGAAGAGCGAGCTCTTTGCCCTCTACTCTGCATTGCAACAGTTATTAGCTTTTTGTATTTCTTTAATGCATTCTAATAGGAAATAAGTATTCGAGATAGATGCCCCTGGGGAACCCAAAACCCTGCAGGCACTGGTGTCTTGCCAAGAATACTGAGTGGTTTGTCATTTTATATTAAATCGCATCCTTCAAATATTGTGTGTTGAAGCACATCTAAAGAACTGTTCACCCATTATTAATTGACTAGAGGCCTAGTGCATGAATTTGTGCACGGGGGTGGGGGATCCAGCCAGCTCACCCCAATGGGGGCCCATTGGGCTGGCTGGTAGGGGGCAGGGGCCACGGGCAGTGGGCCAGATGGCCCCTCCCCTGATAGGGCAATCAGGGGCAGGGCTAGCCAAGGAGAGGGGCCGTGGGCCAGCGCCTGACCCTGATCAGGGCCCAGATTAGGCTGGTTGGCTGCTGCAGTGTGCGCCATAGCCACCGGTTGTTCTGATCGCGGAGTTTTTATATAGATATTCACGTAGCCCAATTCTGCACACAGAGTCTATCTTCTTTTTTAAATCCTCACCTGAACATATGTTTATTTTATTTTACATTTTTATTGATTTCAGAGAGGAAGGGGGAGGGAGAGATAGAAACATTAATGATGAGAGAGAACTATCAATTGGTTCCCGCCTGCACACCCCTACTGGAGATTGAGCCCACAACCTGGGCATGTGCCCTTGTCTGGAATCAAACACAGGACCCTTCAGTCCACAGGCCGACACTCTATCCACTGAGCCAAACCAGTTAGGGCCAGATGTCTATCTTTGCTAGCTCAGGAAGTCAGTGGGCCTGGCTTACGTAGCTGATGGAACTTTTCTTTGGGGATCATTACTAAAATTTGGAAATGGAGTTAGAGCCTCACTCCTGAGAGAATGTCACTATATATAGTTTCATGTAATCTGTGATATTCAGTCTTTTCTCGCATGACTATTATTTGGGAGAAATAGTGACCTTTAATTGAAATCCCCCCCCCCTTTTTTTAAATTCCACTTTGATGCTTCTAGCTTTCTTGTTCAGTATTTTAAAAATCATGCAGTACTAGGCATCTTGTCCCTCTGAGGGAACACTTGCATTCTCACTCAAGTCTGTTCTGCCCAGAACTGAGTGGTAGCATGCATGCAGGGGTTTGGAGGTGATGCTGACTGTCCCTTTTTTTTTTTACAGGGATTTCCACATTACCTCCACCTCCTCCACCTCCGCCTCCACCACCAGCAGCTCCTTTGCCTCCTTCGAGCACAGAGGTAGCCACACAGCCGCAGCCCCAGGCTGTGAATGGCATGAGCCGAGGGGCCTTACTGAGCTCCATCCAGAATTTCCAAAAAGGAACTCTGAGGAAAGCCGAAACCTGTGATCATAGTGCTCCTAAGATCGGCTAAAGTTTCGTGTTTACACTTGGAGGGGAAAGTTTTGTTTTTTTTCTACACACCTCCAACCACTAAAATACCCTCTTCCTGGATGAAGAACTGCTGAGCCAGTACAGCCACATTCTGTTTTGCAGACGCTCATGTAAGGGGCTTTTCAAGAGGAAATATTCAAATAGATGATAAAATCAGGCTGGCATTGCTGCCTTAAGAGATCTTGCTCCTTTATTACTGTTTTAAAGGAGTTGTTCATCCTCTAATGGGCATCTTTTGGGAGCAGCAGCAATCAGAATCAATATTTCTACCAACTGAAACGGACAAAAACAATGACAATTCTCAGTCACAGCAGTGATGGCCTTTGCGTTGCAATCCTTCCTATGTTGTCAGGCAGCTCCTAAAAACGTTCCCACATTTATTTCTCTAAAGCATTTTCTGGTTATTTCTTAGATCAGAACTTCATATCTGCTACCTTAATTTTATCGTAGACATTAACACAGTAGCCCAAAGCAACTAAGTCTGAGAAGCAACTGATAGCTTCATTTTCCCCTCACACAGGATGGGGAAGATGTGCATTACTCTCTAATGGGAATACCAGTGTGGATATAGAACTTGGGGCTGCTAAAGCTACTCCTCTAGACGCCGTTCCTTATAGTTCGGACGTATTGAATAGACAAAACTGTTACCATCAGAAAATGGTTAGAGGATCTTACTCCTGAGCAATTAAGTTTGTGTTTTGTGGGGAATTATTGTTACAACATAATCGAATTTGGCATTTATAGAATTCTGACTGGAACCGTTTATTCAAATACATCTTTAAATGTTACTCATGTATTAGACCCTTTATCCTATAATTTGCTTAATCCTTAAATAAACGGCACTTTAAAGGATTATAAGTAATCCATTTAAAACTTCAAGTACACACATCAGTGTTGGCTACTATGCAGAGAATGTCATTGTCTATAGTTTCATGTAATCTGTGATAAATATGTTCAGCTGTATTTTTTATTAAAATAAACCATGTCAAGAAAATGGGTGGTCTGTAGCTTGGCTAAATATTTTATTTTTATTTTTTTAATATATATATTTTTTTACTGATTTCAGAGAGGGAGAGAGAGATAGAAACGTCAATGAGAAAATCATTGGCTGCCTTCAGTCTACAGGCCAATCTCTGTCCGCTGAGCCAAATTGGCTAGGGCTTGGCTAAATATTTTAAATGGGAACTTTTTGTGGGACCTTTTATAAACAAGTATCAGATCCACAGTTATTTCTAAAGTTTTTTCCCCACCTATCCTATCTCTATTTCTTTTATGTTATATTTTCCTTTTTTAAAATTTATTTTTTATTAGTATTAGAGGGAGGGAGAGGGAGAGATAAAAACACCATTGATTGGCTGCTCCTGCACACCTCCAACTAGGGATCAAGCCCACAACCCAGGCATGTGCCCTGACTAGAATCAAACCTGGGACCTTTTAGTCCACAGGCCAAACCAGCTAGGGCATATTTTCCTGTAGCAAGAGCTAGCAATCCTGTCTTGCTTTTTAAGTTAGGCACTATTTGTATGCTTTTATAACTAATTTAAACCTGTCTTTTCCATTGTAACTTTTGAAGAAGGCAGTGAATAGCAGATCCTTTTTTGCCGTGGTTTTGATTTCCAGTCAAAGGTGTGTACCTAGGTGGTAGGTTCCCCACCCTGTTTAGTGCAGGTGTGGGAGGCAATCAATTGATATGGCTCTCACATCAATGTTTCTCTCTCTCTCCCAATCCCACTTCTGTCTATGACTCTGTCCGAAATCAAAAGAAATATCCTCAGGTCAGGATTAAAACACCCCCCCCCCCAATTTTTTTTTTAAGGGAACCCTATTAGAATAGGTATGAACAAGTGATGTGGGCTAGGAGATTAATGATTTTAGATGACACTTATTTCTTAATAGAATTTTAAAACTTTCACCCCACATTTATTTAAGAGTATAAAAATACAATTAGTCATAGTTAGGAATTCCTTTATTCCTTATCAAAACAATCTTAACAGTAATGTAGATCATATGCTTTTTTTCTTAACATACAAATTGTCTTTATATATATATATGTGTGTGTGTATACATATATATATCTCTTCCATCAGGACTCTGTCATTCATACTTTGTCCTTGAGGGGGTAAAATTTTACATTGTGAGAGGGTAAAATTTTACATTAGTCTTATTCGAAGAAATAGCAATTGTAACAGACAAAAAACGGGTATGGAGTAAGAATGGAGTTTTCCACTTACAAGCACATTCTTGCCAGTACAAAAACATTAATGACTTGTAAGATCTCACCCTTCAATCCAGGTAGTGTCAGCAAGTATTTTAAATAAATGCCAATGACTTGATACTAAAGTCCAAACTAGATGTTCAATGTTTTCTTTATTGCAAATATGATGTCTTTAACCTGAGGTACACAGTTGTCTTCTAGAATCTTTGCATAAGGCATAGGGACATCAGTACCGGTGACACGAACTGCAGGAGCATCCAGGAAATTGAACGCAGGGCCTAGGAGAGGAGGAGGAGTAACTGAGGGAGCCAAGAAAAGCCAGCCGAACACCAATCCCTTGGCACAAAAGGTGTGGCCTCTGCCATCAAGATAAAGGAATACTAATTCTGGGGATTGTTTCTGGCTTTGCTTTTTAAAACATTTACCCAAAGAAAAAATGCCACGATGATAAATTGGAGGTTCAAGTCATTTGGCCTCTCCTAGCTTTTAATTTCTTTATGCAGTACCCAGGTAGACAGTGTTTAAACTATTAAACACTAGTTTTGACTATTAAAACTAGTTTCTCTCAAATACCTTCCATGATCCTGGCACAAATTTCAGCTCCTACTCCAAACTGTGGCCAACCTCCTTCCACAGTTACAAGGTGATTGGTCTTCATGACACTGGCTTCTATTGTTTCAATGTCCATTGGTCTGATGGTTCGCATGTTTATCACCTAAACAGAGAAAGTAAGAGAGATGCTTTAGAGAGCCACTGCGTCATAAATATAGTCTTATCCCCATAATACCACTTTAGGTTTCCTATTCATCTTTGGGTGTAGGAAAATCTAACCTGCCTATTGATAAACAAGATGTAAGAGGGAAAATCTAATTAAAACAAAAATCTTTATCTCTACTACAGCAGCTGTTAACTTACAGAATTCACTTATCCTCCCTCGGCTTTGGCTTTAACTTCTCATCAGAATAATAACTGCCCGCCTGTGTGGCTCAGTTGGCCTGTTGGAACCATGAGGTCAAGGCCACAGTTAGATTCCTGTTCAGGCCAGGTTGCAGGCCTGATCCCCAGGAGGGAGTGTGCAGGAGGCAGCCAATGGATGTTTCTCTCCCTGTCCCTTACACTCAGTGTAATTCTCACAACCACCCTGATGACAGAAAACACACCATCCCCTCTCTGTTCTCTGAAGTCAGCTCTCCCTCAGCTGTTTTCTTTCTTTTGATAAGTATTTTTTTACAAAAAAAAAAGGAGGGAAAGAGAGGAGAAGGAAGGAGGGAGGGAGGGAAACATTGATGAGAGAGACACATTGACTGCCTGCCTCCTACATACAACCTGTCTGGGCCAAGGAATGACCCTGTAGCCCAGGTAAAGGACCAAGAACTGAACCCATGACCCTTTGGTACTCAGCTGATGCTCTACCAATGAGCAGCACTGGCCGGGGATGCCCTGACCTTTAGGTGCATGGGAAACACCCAACCAACGGAGCCACACCAGCCAGGGCTCTGAGCTGTTCTTTCTAAGCTCCTGTCTGTCACTCCAAATCTTTTTTGAGATTTAAAGTACATAACTTGCCCAAGTATAACAAGTGCTACATGCTGGTTATAAAAGGATAAGACTCACTGACTTCTATGTGTCCCCTCTTCCCAACCTCCAGTTCCAAGGATGGATCTTAACTTCAAAAAGCAGGACTATTCTAAAAGATCCAGAACCTAGGTGGTAAAAAAAATGATGTATTTGCCAAAACTGGCTTGGCTCAGTGGTAGAGCGTCGGTCTGCGGACTGAAAGGTCCCAGGTTCGATTCCGGTCAAGGGCATGTACATTGGTTGCGGGCACATCCCCGTGTGCAAGAGGCAGCTAATCAATGTTTCTCTCTCATCGACGTTTCTAGCTCTCTGTCCCTCTCTCCTCCTCTCTGTAAAAAATCAATAAAATATGTTAAAAAACAAACAAACAAAAAAACCACACACGATGTATTTGAAAAACAGGTACCCAGCTTTAAGCAAGATTGTACACATCTAGTTAACCTGTTAAAGAACTCAAACTCCTATTTCTGGGTCTTAAATTTAAAGGGAATCTTCTGATTCTTTTAAGAACAAGTGAATGTCCACTCACCTCACATTCGATTCCCTCTTTAGCTAGCACTGCTGCAGCTTCCACGCAGTGTCCCACAGGCCTTGAGTGGGCAACTACAGTTATATGTGTCCCTGAAACAAAGTGGTCACAGATGAGAAGTCAGGTTCATTTATAAAATCTTCAACTCAACTTCATTCTAGTAATATGAGGCATGTGGCAACCTTCCTAGAAATGAACACAAATCTACTGGATTAAGATTTAGAAAAACACAAGTGTAAGAGCAATTGGGGCGGGACTCATTCTTATCTTGAACTTATCTTATACTTCCCTAGTTAAAGGGCAATACAATCTAAAATGAATTTGAATAACACAAACGGGGGCTATAATGTTTAAATGTATACTAAGTTTTCTTACCTTGCCTTTCTATTTTGGCTTTTCCAATAGGAATCAGAAAATCTTTTGACTGAGCTTCTTGGGGAAATTCAAAAGCAACTCCATACATCAATTCATTTTCTAGCATCACCACTGCAAAATATAAATATTTAAACAAAAGCAACTATGTAACTAAATAGGTACACACAATGCTCTTTTTTGAGAGTGTGTTTGTTAAAGCTGGGGATGGTGAAACAAGGGCTGAGGACAGAAGCAAGAGGTGCTTTGGCTCATGGGAAAGTCAGAGGAAAGAGGGCCTTGGAGACAGGTTCAGGTGGTTAGCCGGGGACACGATGTTGCTGCCCATTGCTCCTCTGGGTGCAAGTCTTGTGGGACCCACAGAGCTCAGGAGATTGAGAGCAGCGCTACCATTTGTGTTGTGAAGCTTCACTGTGCTGATTAAGAAGCCTGTGTCTACCGTGTCCCGTTCCCCTGAGGATGGTTTAGGTATTTATTGACTTTAGTAATCTGCTCAATCCTAATTCTGTGAGGTTAAATCATGTTATAGGTACAGAGTAAATGTCTCCTTTACCTAACTGGCCTCCAGGTAATCAGAAATAAGAAAAATATTTTTTACTTTCTTCACTAACTGTAAATCATTAACACTTTATATATGTCTAAGCCTAACAAGAAGCTTTTATTGATGCCTCCTATGCAAAGATTTCATTTTAGTTCTTCAGTGTTCAAAAGAGACCCAAGGGTTGCTCTGCTGACCTGGATTATTATCCCGAATGGCTGATTTAATAAGTCCTTTAGCATCCTCTGCATTCCAGGGGCTGACCACCTTCAAGCCCGGGCAGTGTCCATACCAGGCAGCAAAGCACTGTGAGTGTTGGGCAGCCACGCCCGCTGAGGCCCCATTGGGTCCCCTGAAGACAATGGGCACGTTCTGAAGGCCCCCGGACATGTAGTAGGTCTTGGCAGCTGAGTTTATCACCTGGTCAATGGCTTGCATAGAGAAATTGAAGGTCATAAATTCACAAATGGGCCGCAACCCAGCCTGTCAGATAAAAAACATAGATGTTAAAAAGTCTTAAAACAGCAATGAAGAGGGGCAAATAACCACTCTGCTCCCCCACATTCAAATAATGTTTTCAAAAGGTCATGTCAAAAAACCCTTTGGATGAGATTCGTAAAGATTCCTACCATAGCTGCACCTACAGCAATTCCAGCAAAGCCCATCTACAAAATAAAACACAAACACGTGAAAACCCATAAAAATAATAACAGTGTACACTTTAAAGTCAGCTTCCTGATGGCAGGCTTACCTCAGATATGGGTGTGTCTATAATCCTCTTATCGCCATATTTCTTCCATAGGCCTCGACTAACCTAAAATTAAGCATTGACCCCATCACTTTATAAAGTGTTCGTGCGAACTGGTGATCACCTCCTTCTGTATAAAGTTCACTTTGGTTACCTTGTAAGCCCCATCGTACTGGGCAACTTCTTCCCCAAGCAGAAAGACCTTCTCATCTCTTTCCAGCTCCTCATCCATACCTTGGTTTATAGCATCACGAACTGTTATCTGCCATGGGTACAGGGAAAGTCGATAAGCAACAGGATTTTTTAGGGTACTATTGAGGTTCTCCCCCTTTATAATACCTAGGCTGCCCACAGTATATAATATAAAATGACTTCTAGAACAGACTTCTCTTTAAAAGGTCAATTCTAAAAGCAATATTTTCATCACATGTAACTAGTCTCTGACTGGGTGTGTGAACGAGAAGTCTACAGTGTGTGTGAACACTCTGCTTGACATGCACAGGCCTGAAGGGATCTGGCTGCTGGCCGGGCCAGTTCATAGGCGAAGCTTCGTAAAGCAGCATGTATCCTGGGTTGTTTTACTCCACACTCTAGAGAACCGTTAAGGAAGCCCAGGTAATTCTACGTATTGAGCACTTAGTAGGTGCCAGGCCCTGCCTAACACTTTGCCTTCGGGATTTAGGAGTTATTTTACTGTATAGGTTGCTTGGTAAAATCTTCCAGTTAAAAAAAAAGGAAAAAAAAAAGGAGGGGGGTGTCCTCAAAAAGTCAAACATAGAGTTACCCTAGGATCCAACAATTCCCCTTAAGCAGAGACGGGGCTTCTTGCACAATGTTCACAGCAGCATTATTTATAAACCCCAAAGGTGGAAACAACCCAAATGTCCACCAACAGATGATTAAACAAAACGTGGTGTATTCGTACAAACGGAAGAGCATTCTGCCTTCAAAAAGAATGCAACTGTGACGCATGCTACAACGTGCTGCGAAGTGAAATAAACTACACATGCTACATGCTACAACGTGATGCGAAGTGAAACAAGCCAGATACAACAGGACAGCTACTGCCCGACCCCACGTCCAGGGCGAACTTGGACCAGAGACGGAGGGTGCAGCAGAGGTTGGGGGGTGGGGGGAGCGGAGGGGAGAAGGGGCGTTCGTGTTTAGCAAACGGTGGCGATGGCTGCCGAACACGGCGAATGGTCTTCCAGCCGTTGAATATTCCCTTTACAGCGCTTAGTTTTGTTCCGTCTATTTTACCACCATACAGATAAAGGCGGAGGGGCGGTCAGCGGAAAGGCGTCAAGTCTGTGGCCTCGGATGGACCGCCCATCGAGGGCAGCTCGCCGGGCTCGGCGCCGGGCCTGGACGCTGGGCCGCGGCAGACGCAGCGCGAGTCCCTGGCGGGACGGGCTCCCCGGCCGCCGCCGCCGCCTCTGCCCCCGGCGCCCACCCGCTACCGCGCAGGCGCGACCCTGGCCTCCCCCCTGGTGTCCCGGCGTTACCTGCAGCGCCGCCGGCGCCGACCGGTGGAAGCGCCTCCTCAGCAGCCCCGAGACCTGGCGGGAGAGAAAAAGGGACGCTCAGAGGGGCTGACAGGGCCCGCGCGAGGGGATCAGGCCCGCCGCTGCCGCCGCCTACCTGCTCCAGGGGTCTCCGCACCAGCGCAGACACCACCGCCATCTTAACCGTGTCCTCTAGCCGCCGCCGAATGACAGACAACACAGCCCGGCTGCGACGTCTAGAGGGTCCCGCCTTCCGCTGGCGAGGGCCAATGGCAGAGCGCGGCTCCGGCGTGCCCCGCCCCCTCCGCGCGGGGTGGTCCTGCGGCTCTTCCGGAGGTCGACTCCGATTCACGTTAAGACGGAGGGCCGGCGGCGGCGGGTATGCGGGCCGCGGGCTCCGGGCACCGTCCCGGGGGGTGTGGCTCCGAGGGCGGGGACCAGCAGTCAGCCTCAGGGCTTAGCTCGCGGCTGGCGGGACCTTCTGACCCAGGCCATCTCCTGCGGGCACGGAAGTCCTTGGGGCACAAGTAGCGCTTGCACACCAGGGTCGGCACCTTCCCCGTACGCGGAGTCCGGTCGGCCGGTCGCGCGGTGTGTGAGTTCGTTAGAACGCGGTCCCGAGCTTCCTTTGACGCAGCAAACGCCTCCGTGCGCTGCGGTTAATGCCTTAGAGCTCATGGAACGCTCACCCGAACCCTCGTAGGTGATGTGCTGTGGTCTCCGTTCCACAGATGAGTAACCCTAAGCGGAGATTGGCGTGTGAGCCGGGATTTGTTTTGTTTTGTTCAAATGCTCAGGAAAAGTTTATTTAGAAAGTTACAGAGGCCGAAACCGGTTTGGCTCAGTGGATAGAGCGTCGGTCTGCGGACTGAAGGGTCCCGGGTTCGATTCGGGTCAAGGGCATGTACCTTGGTTGCGGGCACATCCCCGGTAGGGGGTGTGCAGGAGGCGGCTGGTCCATGTTTCTCTCTCATCGACGTTTCTAGCTCTCTAGCCCTGTTCTTTCCTCTCTGTGGAAAATCAATAAGATTTAAAAAAGGGAAAGTTACCAAGGAGGTACAAGTGAGCCGGCTGGGCTGCGTGGGATGAGCGGGATTGGGATTTGGGACGGACTCCGACGAGTGGGCCTTTTCGCGGCTTCCTGCCGCAGAAGTGGGGGTCCTGCCTGTGAGGGGGTTCTCGGCCTGCGTTCAAGGGGTCTTCCGGGCGCCGGGCGCTCTCCCGCTCCTCTCCCTCTCGCCCTTGGACCACTCGGGACTCCCCCTGGGTCTCCACTCCTCCCGCGGCCTCCTGGGAGCCTGGGTTTAACCCGGGGCTGCGGGGAGTGACCAGATCGCAGGAACGGATCTATAGCTGGAATCTAGTTGCTGAGTGAGAAAGGGGAGGCCGCGAGACAGCAGAGGCGCTGGGCCAGGGGCAGTCGGCGATGAGGAGGGGGACAGGTTTGAGACCTATTGGCCACTGGAGTAAACAGGATTGCTGTGAGGGAAGGGGGAGAGTTGAAGATTTGGGTTTTGTGGGTGTGGCTGGATAGCTGGGGGAGGGGGCGGCTGGGAGCAGGTAGGAAGAGTCCATTTTCAGCGACCGGGCCATACCCCGGCTGGATGTAGGCATCTAGAGCTAGAGGCTAGGCAGAGCTAGAGATATGAATTTGGGGACAGCTGCTTAAAATTAAAAAAAAAAAAAAATTTTTTTTAATTGTTTTTTTTTTTTTTTTTTACAGATAGGAAAGGAGAGGGATAGATAGCTAGAAACATCGATGAGAGAGAAACATCTATCAGCTGCCTCCTGCACACCCCCTATTGGGGATGTACCCACCAACCAAGGTACAGACCCTGACTGAACCTGGGTCCCTTCAGTCTGCAGTCACGCTCTATCCACTGAGCCAAACCGATCAGGGATAGAGATGGCCTTTAATCTCGGGGCCTCTGCTTCATCATCTGTAAAATGAAAGATGTACTCTAAGGTGTGGAGTCAAGACCTTCCAAGACCCTTCCATCATTAGCAGGAGGCCCTAGCGATTTCCAGACAGCCCAGCATCCCCGAGAAAACCCTGAATTTGAGATGTTAGTCCTCAGGGATTCCTGAGTTCTGCTTAGAATGGAACTGTGTCAGCTCTGAGATGTTTTAGGATTAGAATTACAAAGCAAAGGGTGACCTCAGGTGAAGGAACCAGGACCCAAAGAGAAGCCAGAATTGGACTGTGGTCGAGACTGTAGACAAAGGGCTGTAGTTCTGGGCCAGAGTCACATAGAGACCCCAAAAAGCAGAGCCTCCACTCCTCAGGACTCGGTTGGCCTCAGCTGAGAATTTCCTTTTGAGATAAGGACTGTGGACGTTTCAGCTGCTTTCCTTTCAAATTCTGTAAATGGCCAGTTTGGAAAAGCCAGGCACAGTTTTTCTGTTTAAAGGCACAAAAGATAAAAGTGCTGAATTTTTGTCTAGCTGGCGTGGTTGAGCATCAACCTATGAACCAAGAAGTCACTGATTCCAGTCAGGTTTTGTGGGCTCGATCCCCAGTGGGGGACATGCAGCAGGCAGCCATCAATGATTCTCTCTCATCATTGATGTTTCTATCTCTCCCTTCATCTCTGAATTTTTTTTAAAAAAATATATATTTTATTGATTTTTCACAGAGAGGAAGAGAGAGGGATAGAGAGCTAGAAACATCGATGAGAGAGAATCATCGATCAGATGCCTCCTGCACACCCCCCACCGAGGATGTGCCCGCAACCAAGGTACATGTCCTTGACCCTTCAGTCCGCAGGCCGACGCTCCATCCACTGAGCCAAACCACATGCTAACCTGACAAGCTCAGGGGAGGCCTGTGTGGCAGTCTTGCAAACTCAAGAGACCTAAAATAACCACAAAAGATGGTCTGAAGATTAAACATTTAACTACAAACAGATTATAGTGGACAGTCATGTCCTAGACCAATATTTTCCCTGACAAAGATAACAGACCTTTCCTGAGCCCATTTGCCTCCCCCCCCCCCCTCTAAGATAACATATCTGTGAGATGTCTTGTAAATCCCCCTCCCCTTTTTTTTGAACCCATGGGGCACAACCTAATGTGGTAGGCACCAGCACAGATAACACAAATTCCTTCATTATCATGTTAATTGTTCCTGTACTCACCTAAGTTTGTGTCCATCATTTCACTTTTTATCCAATTCCATGTGTTTCCTTCGGCTTTGCTGTATCCCACCTCCTTAATCCACTACCAATGAATTTCATGTAACCCACCTATGTCCCTCCTTTGATTGCAATGTATTGTATAAATACAGGTGTAACCCGCCATTATCTCAATTCATTGAGGTTCTGCTTCCCGGCATATGTCTACAGTTTGGCTCAAATAAACTCACAAAATTTCTTTACAGGTTTCAATGTTGTTTTTTACGTTAACATAACCCATAATCTTTTTCTTTTTAAAAGAGATTTAAAAAAAATATTTTATTGATTTTTTTTTTTTTTTTTTTTTTACAGAGAGGAAGGGAGAGTGATAGTTAGAAACATCGATCAGCTGCCTCCTGCACACCCCCTACTGGGGATGTGCCCACAACCAAGGTACACGCCCATGACTGGAATTGAACCTGGGACCTTTCAGTCCTCAGGCCGATGCTCCATTTACATAAAGGGATTAGAAAGTGTAAATTGGCCAACTGGGCCAATCCTTGCAAGCATTCCCTCTCAGAATTAAAGCTTTCCAAGGTTTTAGGAACATTTGTCCTCAAATCACTTTAGATTGTCAGGTGTGTGTGTGTGTGTGTGTGTGTGTGTGTGTGTGTGTGATTGCAAGCAAGGTTTATTAAAGACGGCTTTTTGTCTCCTGCCCCCAGCTTTTGATATGTAACTTAAATATAGTAAAGTGCTCATTTCTACTACCCAGAAAGTCCCCTCCTGTTCCTCACAGTCATCCCACACACATCACCAAACAGGCAACCACAGATCTGATTTCCCTCCTCATATTTTAGTTTGCCTGTTTTAGACCTTAAAATAAGGGACCTTTGGGTCGAAACCGGTTTGGCTCAGTGGATAGAGCGTCGGCCTGTGGACTGAAGGGCCCCGGGTTTGATTCCGGTCAAGGGCATGTACCTTGGTTGCGGACACATCCCCAGTAGGAGAGTACAAGAGGCAGCTGATTGACGACTCTCTCTCATCAATGTTTCTAACTCTATCTCTCTTCCTCTCTGTAAAAAATCAATAAAATATATTTTAAAAAATAAGGGAACTTTGGGATGTGTACTCTTTTGTGTCTGTCTGCTTCATGTTTTTGAGGTTCATATTTTTAAGTATCAATAGTTTACTCTTTTTCTAAAAACTTTTTTTTAATTGATTTCAGAGAGGAAGGGAGATCGAGAGATAGAAAAATCAATGATGAGAGAGAATCATTGGTCAGCTGCCTCCTGCACACTCCCTACTGGGATCGAGCCCACAACCTGGGCATGTGCCCTGATCATTGACCTTTTGGTGTGGGACAATGCTCAGCCAACTGAGCCACACCTGCCAGGGCAGATAGTCATCTTCTTAATGTCCTCAGCTGATGGGAAGAGTGAGCTCTCTGGGTGCTCCTTTATAGACACTAATCCCATTCATAAGGGTTCTGCCCTCATGGCCTGATCATCTACAATAGGCCCCTTCTTTAAATACCATCACACTGGAGGTTAGGTTTCAACATATGGATTTTGGGGAAACAAAACATTTAATCTCTTGCAATTGGGATAATAGTACCTACCTCATAGGACTGTTATGAGGGTTAAATGAGTTAATGTTTGTAAAGCTGCTTAGAATATTTCATAGTGGCATATAAATGTTAATTTTTAAAATTTTTTATTGATTTCAGAGAAAGAGAGAGGGAAAGATAGAAACTTCAATGTTGAGACTCATGGATCTGCCTCCTGCACGCCCCCTACTAGGGATGGAGCCCAAAATCTGGGCATGTGCCCTTGACCAGAATCGAACCCAAGACCCTTCAGTCCGCAGGCTGACCCTCTATCTGCTGAGCCAAACCAGGTAGGTCTTTTGAACGACTTTAAGCCTCACAAAAAATTGTAAAAGTAGTCAAATTCACCAAGCTTTGCCCAATGATAATATATAACCATAGCACTTTATCAAAACCCCCAAATTGACACTTGCAAATACTGTTAAGTAGAGATAGACTTTATTCAGCTTTCACCAATTTTATATGCATTCTTTTGTGTGTGTGGCACTATAGGATTTTATCACATGTACTGATTCATGTAACCACCACAAACAGAATACAGAATTGTCCCATCACCACAAAGAAGCTCTCATGCTACCTCATAGTCACATCCCCTCCCCTGCCCCTATCTCCTGGCAACCACTGATCTGTTCTCAAGCACTATAATTTGTTATTTTAAGAATGTTCTTTACATGGGATCATTCACTATGTACTTCTTTGATAAATGATTGGCGAGTGTCGTTTAGTCTATTGCCCTTGAGATCCATTCAAATTGTATCAACATTTCATTCCTTTTTATTGTGAATAGTTGTATGAAGGATATTTGGTTGTATCCAGTTTTAGCTATTACCAATAAAGCTGTTATGAACATTGGTTTACATGTTTTTGTTTGAACATAAGTTTTGATTTCTTCAAAAGTATGTATCAGTAGTATGGTTGTCTGGTATATGTATGTTTAATTTTTTTAAAAATATATTTTATTGATTTTTTTACAGAGAGGAAGAGAGAGAGATAGAGAGCTAGAAACGTCGATGAGAGAGAAACATCGACCAGCTGCCTCTTGCACACCCCCCACTGGGGATGTGCCCGCAACCAATGTACATGCCCTTGACCGGAATCGAACCTGGGACCTTTCAGTCCGCAGACCGACGCTCTACCGCTGAGCCAAACCAGTTTCAGCTGTATGTTTAATTTTTAAGAAATTGCCTGACTTTTTCCAGAATGGCTGTACCATTTTACATTATTTCCAACAATATATGAAACATCTACTTGTTCTACATCCTTGCTAGCATGTGATATTAATTTTTTATTTTATTTTAGCCATTATAATAGATATGTACTGGTGTTCTTCATGACTTTAATTTGCATTTCTGTAATGGTTAATGATCTTGAATATCTTTTTCTTTCTTTCACTTTTTAATCTTTATTGTTCAGATTATTACAATTATTCCTCTTCCCCCCCTCCCCCCATAGATTCCCTCCACCTGGTTCCACCCCATCCTCTGCCCTCCCCCCACCACTGTCCTCATCCATAGGTTTACAATTTTTGTCTAGTCTCTTCCTGCACCCCCTACAATCTTTTCTCTCTGAGAATTTATATATTTATTGATTGATTTCAGAGAGGAAGGGAGAGGATGAGAGAGAGAGAAACATCCATGATGAGAGAGAATCATGGATCGGCTGCCTCCTACAAATCCCCCACCAGGGATCAAGCCTACAACTCAGGCATGTGCACTTGACCAGAATCGAACCTGCGACCTTTCAGTTTGCAGGCCAACGCTCTATCCACTGAGCCAAACCAACAAGGGTGGATTTTTGTTTTTCATATATTATATATATATATATATATTTTTAATTGATTTTTTACAGAGAGAGGAAGAGAGAGGGATAGAGAGTTAGAAACATCGATGAGAGAGAATCATCTATCAGCTTCCTCTTGCACACCCTCCAACTGGGGATCTGCCCACAACCAAGGTACATGCCCTTGACCAGAATCGAACCCGGGACCTTTCAGTTCACAGGCTGATGCTCTATCCACTGAGCCAAACCGGTTTTGGCGATTTTTGTTTTCTTAAAGTCAAGTTATATACAGGGTGGGGAAGGAGTAGGTTTACAGTTGTGAGTACATGAAACAGTTTATTCTTGTATTATTAGTTATTAATTACTGTATTTTCATATAAACAACTATAAACCTACTTTTGCCTCACCCTGAAAATATTCTGGATATAAGTCCCATGTTGAATATATCATTTGCAAATATTTTCTTCTACTCTGTGGTATATCTTTACATTCTCTTAAGAGTATCTTTTACAGAGAAAAGAGTTTAAATTCTGATGAAATTTAAGTTACAAGATTTCTCTTTTATGGGTCATATTTTTATGTCACATCCAATCTGGCTAACACCAGATTGCAAAGTTTTTTTTGTTTGTTTTTTTTTATTTTTTTTTAAATATATTTTATTGATTTTTTTACAGAGAGGAAGGGAGAGAGATAGAGAGCTAGAAACGTCAATGAGAGAGCAACATCGACCAGATGCCTCTTGCACACCCCCTACCAGGGATGTGCCCGCAACCAATGTACATACCCTTGACCGGAATCGAACCTGGGACCTTTCAGTCCACAGACCGACGCTCTACCACTGAGCCAAACGGGCTTCGGCTGTTTCCCAATTTTTTTTTTAATTAATTAATTAATTTATTTATTTATTTTTAATCAATCTTTATTGTTCATATTATTACAAAGGTTCCTCATTTCTTCCCCCCTCCACCAGGTTCCCACCCCACCCTCCGCCCCTTCCCCATCCTCCATTGTCCTCATCCATAGGTGCAGTTTATGTTCAGTCTCTTCCTCCCTCCCTTTCCTCGATAGTAAATCCCTTTTCAGATAGTAAATCAGTTACTTAGCATTTTCTCATATCAATAATACCACCACATGCCCAATGATACATTTCACACAAAAGACATTTCCAAATAGGTCAACCAGCCTCATCCAGGCCCCACCCAAGGCACTCACAGATCAACACAGATCAACACCCCAGCTCTATACTAACTCAACACATCCAGATCTATGCCTTCATCACTTGATTCAGCAGAGGCAGCCGTGGGGCAGGGGCAGGCGAGGAGCGAGCTGTTCTGGGCCTGGCTGCTCCGGGCCTGGCCTCTGTTGCTCTGGTTCGTTCCACAACCAGCTGCTCCGGGTCTGGTCACCGCCACTCCCGACCTAGTTGCTCTGGACCTGGCTGCTGCTGCTCGGGGCCTGGCCGCACAAGACCCGGCTGCTCTGGGCCCGGCTGCTCCGGGCCCGGCTGCTCTGGACCTGGCCACTCCCAGCCTGGCAGCTGCAGCTCCGGGCCTGGCCGCACCCGACCCGGCTGCTCCAGGCCTGGCCGCTCCCAGCCTGGCAGCCGCTGCTCCGGGCCTGGTCGCTCCCAGCCTGGCAACCGCTGCTCCGGGCCTGGTCGCTCCCAGCCTGGCAACCGCTGCTCCGGGCCTGGCCGCACCAGACCCGGCTGCTCCGGGCCTGGCCGCTCCCAGCCTGGCAGCCGCTGCTCCGGGCTTGGCCGCACCAGACCCGGCTGCTCCGGGCCTGGCCGCTCCCAGCCTGGCAGCCGCTGCTCCGGGCTTGGCCGCACCAGACCCGGCTGCTCTGGGCCTGGCCGCTCCCAGCCTGGCAGCCGCTGCTCCGGGCTTGGCTGCACCAGACCCGGCTGCTCTGGGCCTGGCCGCTCCCAGCCTGGCAGCCGCTGCTCCGGGCTTGGCTGCACCAGACCCGGCTCCTCCGGGCCTGGCCACTCCCAGCCTGGCAGCCGCTCCTCTGGGCCTGGCCGCTCCCAGCCTGGCTGCTCCGGGCTTGGCTACTGCTGTTCTGGGCCTGGCTGCTCCCAACCTGGCTGCTCTGGGTCCGGCTTCTCCGGGCCCGGCCACTCCGGGTCTGGGTGTTCCTGGACTGGCCACCCTGGGCTTGGCTGCCTCCGCCTCAGACCTGGCTGCCACTGCCCCAGATCTGGCTGCTCCAGTGCTGGCTGTTGTTGCTCTGGTTCTGGCTGCTGCTGCTCTGGGGCCTGGCCGTTGCTGCTCCAGGCCCGGTTGCCACTGCTTTGTGCCTGGGTACTCTAGGCCTTGCTGCCGCTGTTCCAACATTCTGTCTTTTTTTTTTTTTTTTAAACGCATTTATGTTGCAATGTTGGCTGGTGAGTTGAGTTCTGACTTAGTCTTTGATTTTTCAAGATCTTTGTATTCTTTCTTAAGTAATTTTTCTATCTTTTGCTCTCACTTGATTTCTTCACATTGAGAACTTTGGTTTCTTCCTCCTTGTCCTGGGAGCTCAGCAGGTTGGCCTGTGGCACCCCTTAGTTCTCCGCGGGCTCCTGCGCTGCTTCAGCCTGTTGCCAGGGTCGGCGCCGCCCAGGAAGCAGCCCCCCGCCTTGGCTCTGTTGCCCGCGCTCAGAGGTCGAAGGCTCGGGCACCCCACCCCCCCTCCCCGGGGCCCCTGTTCGCCCGGCTCCCTGCCAGTGCCCGGCTGGCTGGTGTCCGGCAGGGGCTCCTGCTCCCTGTCGCATTCCTCCAGTCTGGAGCTTTTTTTTTTTTTTTCCTTCCCACTAGGGGAGTCTAGGTTCAGAGTCAACAGACTGTCCTCTGCGCGCAGTGCGCGCGACTCCAGGGGCGCTGCTTTTCGCTGCTTGCTTGGGGTTCCGCCTCACAGCCCCGTCTCCCCCACCGGAGCCTGGGTCCCCAGGGTCTGGCTCATAACTGGGGGTCAGCGCTGCCAGTTCGGGGGTTCAGCCCAGGCTGGGGGTTTTATTTCCTTCCTGCTAGGGAATGCCAGGCAGCACCCAGCCCTCTCCTCCTCTCCCGCTGCGACCTCTCCGCGCGCACATGTGTGCGTGCGTGCAGCATGTCTCCGTACCTTAGGATTTTTCAGCTCCTCTGATTTTCCTTCTGGTTTTCTCTTTCCTTCTTGTTGTAGAATTTTCAGTCAGTCGACTACCTGTAGCTCTGGGCGATGTCCACTCTACATTTTAGTTGTATTCCATTGAAATTGTTGTGTGCTGCTGCGGTTAGGTGTCTACCAGAGCAGCCATCTTGGATCCTCCTCAGATTGCAAAGTTTTTCTTCATTTTTTTTCTTCTAAAGTTTTATAGTTTTACATTTAGAACTATGAACAATTTTCAGTTGATTTTTGTATAAGGTGCGAGGTTTAGATGCAGGGTTATTTTGCATATGGATGTTCAATTGTGTCAACATTATTTTGTGAGAAACTATCTTTCCTCCATTGAATTGCCTTTGTACCTTTGTGTAAAAATCAATGGGCTGTTTTGAATGGATCTGTTTTTTTGGACTCCATTCTGTTCCATTCATCTGTGTGTTATCCCTTCTGTATAGCTGTATAATAATTTTAAAAACCAAGTAGTGTGAGTCCTTCACATTACTCTTCTTTCCAGATTGTTTTACAATCAGCTTGTCTTCCTTTATAGAAAAAACATCTTGATGGAATTTTGATTGGGATAGTATTGAGGATGTAGAACATTTGGGGAAAACTGGTATCCTGACTATATTGAGTCTTACAGCCCATAAGCTCAGTATGTCTCTCCATTTACTCTGGTCTCCTTTGACTTCTTCATTGGCCCTTTGCAGTTTTCAGCATGCAGATCTTGCACATATTTTAATAGATGTATACTTAGGTATTTATTTATGTTCTTTTAAGGCTATTGTGAATGATATTCTTTAAATGTCAGTTTCTAATTGTTAACTGCCAGGATATAGAAATACATTTGGTTTTCAGTAGTTGACATTATGTCCTGAAACCTTGCTAAACTCATTTATTACTTCTAGGAGCTTTTTTGTAGATACCATGGGATTGTCTACATTAGGGGTGTCGAACTCAATCAGAGAAGGGGCCAAAATCTAAAATCCAGCCTAAATCGTGGGCCGAATGGTTTACTGAACAGTCATAAACTGTCATTGTGATGGAAACGCAGCGGAGTGCAGTGATGTCAGCGCGGTGCGGGCCACATTGCAAGGCCTGGCGGGACGGATTTGGCCCGTGGGCCTTGTGTTTGACACATGTGGTCTACATGGATGATTGTGTTGTTTGTGAAGGAGATAATTCTACTTCTTTTTACATATGTATGTCTTTTGTTGCTTTTTCATGCTGTAGCACTGGCAGCCTAAGTACCAGTGTTGAATAGGAATTAAGGAAATGGACATAGTTGCCTTGTTCACCATCTTAGGGAGAAAGCATTCAGTTTTTCACCAGTAAGCGTGATGTGTCTTTTAATTTTTTTTGTAAATATCTTTATTTAGGTTAAGAAGTTTCCTCTGTTCCTACTTTTCTCAGACCTTTTATCATGGCTGGCCACTGAATTTTGTCAAATGTTTCTTCTGCATCAACTTATATGATCCTTTGATTTTTCTTCTTTAGTTTCTTAACAGTGTGGATTACATTGATTGATTTTTCCATATTAAATGTTGCACTTGGTTATGTTGATATATATCTATAATATAATAATAATAATAGCATAATATGCAAATCAACTGAACAGCTGAACAGCAGAACGATCCATCATCTGGATGACTACACTATGACACGTACTGATGCCAGGCCAGCCAAGGTGGTTGCAATGCAATTGGTCGGCAGGATGGGGGGCGGGGAGGGGAGCTGCCATCACCCCATGATTGCCCTGCAGAGGGAGGCCCAGGCCACTGGCTGGCGGAGCAACCTATTGGGGCAGAGGCTGGAGGCTCCACAATCGATCATCCCAAAGAGGGAGGCCCTGGCTACCTGTCCAGCGGTGCTGTGGTGGGTGGGCAGGGTCTCCCTCTGCAGGGCAATAGATCGAGGGGCTCTAGGACTGCAAGAGGGCATAGGCTGGGCTGAGGAACCCTCCCCAAATTCATGAATTTCATGCACTGGGCCTTTAGAGGCCACAGCTGCAGGGGATGGTGGGTGGGTGTCTTTGTTTGGGCCATGGCCACAGGCACCAGAGACCGCAGGGTGGGCAGTTTGTCCCTCTCCTGGGCCCTAGCCTGGCTGGTCCCCATTTCTCTCACGTGAGCTCATTTTTGCCTGGCTGGTCCCCAGTCCTCTCTCCCCAGTGTTGAGTGTCTGAGCAGTTCCAGTGCAAGGGCGTGATGGTGTGATGATCATTTGCATATTAGCTCTTTATTATATAGGATATATATTTATATTTATATTTATTTTATTTATAAAATATATACTCTTAATGGATTTGCTTTGCTAATATTTTGTATTTTGTTGAGATTTATGTCTATGTTTATGAAAGATAATGGTCTATAGTTTTTTGTATTATCTTATCTGGGTTTTGTTTCAGGATAATGTTGATCTCAAAATGAGTTGGGAAGTGTTCCTTCCTCTTCTATTTTCTGAAAAAGATTGTGTAGAATTGGTTTTCATTTTCTCTTTAAATATTTGGTAGAATTTATAACTGAAACCATCTGAAGATTTGTTTTCCAGGGACTTTTAACTCTAAATTCCATTTCTTTAATAAATATAGAATTATTATTTTCTTTAAATAAGTTTTTATTGTTCATATTATTACAAATGTTCCTTTCCCGCCCGCCCCCCACCATTGCTCTCCTCCACCAGGTTCCCACCCCACCCTCTGCCCTTTCCCCACTCCCCATTGTCCTCATCCATAGGTGCACAGTTTATGTTCAGTCTCTTCCCACATCCCCCTCTCCCCTTTTCCCCAAGAATCGTCATTTCACTCCCCTTCCATACCTCTGATTCTATTATGTTCAACAGTTAATATTGTTCATCAGATTTTTTTAATTTCCTTGGTTTTTAGATTCACTTGTTGATAGTTACGTATTTGTTGTTCATAATTTTTATCTTTATTTACTTTCTCTTCTGAAAGAACCCCCTTCAGCAATTCATATAATTCTGGTTTGGTGTTGATGAACTCCTTTAGCTTTTTTTTATTAGTGAAGCTCTTTATCTGACCTTGGATTCTGAGTGATAGCTTTGCTGGGTAGATTATCTTTGGCTGTAGGTTGTTACTATTCATCACCTTGAATATTTCTTGCCATTCCCGTCTGGCCTGCATGGTTTCCGTTGAGAAATCAGCTGACAATCGTATAGGTGCTCCTTTATAGGTAACTACCTTCTTTGCTCTTGCTGCTTTTAATATTCTCTCTTTGTCTTTTGCTCTTGGAATTTTAGTTATGATGTGTCTTGGTGTGGTCCTCTTTGGATTCCTTTTGTTTGGAGTTCTGTGCGCTTCCTGGACTTGTAAGTCTAATTCTTTCACCAGGTGGGGAAAGTTTTCTGTCACTATTTCTTTCAGTATCTTTTCGATATCTTGCTCTCTCTCATCTTCTGGGACCCCCATAATTCTGATGTTGGTTTGCTTGAAGTTGTCCCAGAGGTTTCTTACATTATCTTCAATTTTCTGGATTCTCTTGCCTTCTAGCTTCTGTGGAGGAGTGTCTTCTGGTTCTTTATTTTCCAAATCTTTGACTTGATTCTTGCGATCTTCCATTCCGTTTTTAGGACTCTGTATAATATTTTTTATTTCAGACAATGTATTCTTTATTTCTTGCTGATCCCTTATCATTTCTTGTTGACTCCTTATTAATTCTAGTTGTTCTCTTTTCATATCCTCATAGGTCTTATCCATCTTTTCTAGGAAATTCTTGAAAAACCTTATAAGCGTAGATTTGAACTCTATATCCAGTCGCTTTTTGTCCTCCATTTCTTTCATTTGTGATCTATTTCGTTGTCGCATTTCGCAGTTGCAGATGGGACAGGATTTTAGGATGGAGCCTACAGCCTTGGCTTCTAAATGTAGAATTATTCAAGTTATCTTTTCTTGGGAGAATTGTGGTTGTATTTTTCAAGGAACAGAGCCATTTCACCTAAGTTGCCAAATTATTATGTGTTGGTTTATTCATAGGATTCAAGTTAAAGCCTGTGGGTCTATAGTGATATATCCCTTTTCATTCCTGAGATTAGTAACTTGTGTCTTTTCTTTTTATTTCTTTGTCAGCATGACTAGAGAGTGTGATACTTAAAATTTTCTCAGGTAAACTAGAAGGTTAGGTTCAGGTTGCAAGTTTCAAGCTGTCTGCTGTGTGTGGGCTGAAAGCGTTTGCAGTGCTAGTCAGATCGGTCCCACTTGTGCTCTACCCAGTGATCAGTCAGGGACCTGGGTGGTGACTACCTCCTGGGGTTGGGTCAGGGGAGAACAGAGAAAGAAAAACAGAAATCATGATGGGGTACTCCCACCCCCAAATACACACACACACACACACACACACACTCTCCTCTGATCAGAAAGCAAGGGTTTCTCTTGCAGCTCTTCCTGTCTGTACCTGATGAACCTTCTGGGTTTTGAGCTTAGAAAGGGCAATACTGAAGGAAAAATTGTGAAGTCCCCACCAGTTTGGTGCACCTTTGGATTCTGGTTTCTTTCCCTAACTCAGTATCCTTAGAGAGCTGCTCCATGCATTCTGAAAGGATTTCTATGTAATTGCAGTCATTGTGATAGGTAAGGTGCACTATATTTGCTCTATCTTTCCTAAATCGGAACCTGGTACTTCGGCTTAAATGTGAGCCTTTAAGACATACTCAGTGGCCCATGCTGTTTTCTCATTAAGAATGCATTTTGTAGGAGTTTGCATGTCAGTGTAAGTATATTTCCCTCACTTGCTTTCAGTGTGGTTATTAACTGACATCCTATTACATTATGCTCTAGTCTTCTAGTCTGTTATTACAACCACGGCACATTGGAATGCCTTGCCCAATTGTCTTTGCACACTCATGCAAGTGCATCTGCATAATTTCTAGAGAAGAATCTCAAGGTTAAAGTAACTGTGCATTTTAAACTGTGTTCAGTATTGTCATACCTCCCCACAAGCAATATCTCGAAGTGCCAATTTCCTCACACTCTGGCCAATATATTGTAGTTCATGTGCGCATGTTTCTACTTGGAGATCTGTACTACAAGTTGCTTCTGTATCTCAGCACTCTCATCTGCTAAGTGTGTGTGGTAGTCTGTGTTGCTAAAACAAAATACTGTAGCTTCTAAACAACAGAAACTTATTTCTTAAATTCTGGAGTCTGGGAAGTATAAGATCAAGGCGCCAAGAGATTCATTGTCTGGTGAGAGCTTGCTTCCTGGTTCATAAATAGTCGTCTTTATAGAAAAATATGTTTTTATTGATTTTAGAGAGTGAAGGGAGAGAGAGAGACATTAATGAGAGGAACCATTGATCGGCTGCCTCCTGCATACTTCCTACTGGGATTGAGCCCACAACCTGGGCATGCTGACCTTTTGGTGTGGGACAATGCTCAGCCAACTGAGCCACACCTGCCACGGCAGATAGTCATCTTCTTAATGTCCTCAGCTGATGGGAAGGGTGAGCTCTCTGGGTGCTCCTTTATAGACATTAATCCCATTCATAAGGGCTCTGCCCTCACAGCCTGATTATCTACAATAGGCCCCACCTCCAGATACCATCACACTGGAGGTTAGGTTTCAACATACAGATTTTGGGGAAACAAAACATTTAATCTCTTGCAATTGGGATTATAATAGTACCTACCTCATAGGACTGTTATGAGGGTTAAATGAGTTAATGTTTGTAAAGCTGCTTAGAATATGTCTGCCATATAGTGGCATATAAATGTTAATTAAAAATTTTTTTATTGATTTCAGAGAGGAAGAGAGAGGGAAATATAAACTTAAATGATGAGAGAGAATCATTGATAGGCTGCCTCCTATACACCCCCTACTGGGAATCGAGCCCGCAAACTGGGCATGTGCCCTTGACCAGAATCAAACCTGGGACTCTTCAGTCTGTAGGCCAATGCTCTATCCACTGATAGAGCTAGCCAAACCGGCTAGAGCTAAATGTTAATTAAATTTTTATAATAAATTAAAGTCTTTCAAGAGGAATTCGCCAGAAGGGAAGGACCCATGCCAGGGAACAATGCCTACTTTGTGGAGGGATTAAGATGACAAAATTGAATGCAATAATATAATTAAAGTATTTTGCACAGTACTATGCTACACAATAAATGCTCAATAAATACCAAACGTCGTTGTTGGGGTTTCCCTGGTTTTCTTTGTTGCTGTGAATTGTCACCCAGAACTAATGCATGCAGGCCCAGCACAGCCCTTAGAAGGGGCCTCTTCTCCTCTAGGAAGAGCCACACTTGAACAGGGCCAGGCCCTGAGGAGCAGCCTCCTAGCAGTGGAGAAGCACACAGGACTTTATGGGACCTGCTCTCACTGGTGTCTGGCAACAGACAGAGCAGCTAAGAAACAGGGCTCTTGAGGGGCAGGTGAGTCTCCCCTTTCTCTCTGTACGAGGACTGGAGAAAATCTGGATTTATGGGCAGTTGGGAGGAAGGCCAAAGGGCCCAGAGAAACATTGATTGTGGTTAACACAGTAAGTGGTGACTCAACTGGTTTACCTAGAAAACTAAGAGATGGTACTTATGGTTCTTGGCTGGGAATAGGGTTAGTCTGGCCAAATACAATTCAGTATGTGGTAAAAACAAAGTAATTCAAGATGTTAACTAGGTCTTTAAATAAATTAATGTAAAAACCTGTATCATACCATATATGTAATAATATGCATGTACAATGTATATAACATGTAAGATGTATTATATATACATTTGTATGTATAGAAAGAATAGAATTCTAACTACTTGATTCTTACTACAGACTGAATTATATTTTATATTTGTTATTTGTAACACCTATATTACATGTTAACATCTGAATATATTATACTAATATATGTATATCACATATGTATAATTATGACTTAGATATATAATATATAAAGAGAGACCTAGTTGGTATTTCCAGTTAGTGTTTACTAAACACTGAATTATATTTTATATTTCTACTAGAGGCCCAATGCAAGAAATTTGTGCAAGTGAAAGAGCAGGCCTTCTCTCCCCTCTCCTCCCTGCTGCTGGCACCAGCTTTCCGCTGGCACCTGGACCTGCCCTCCTGCCACAGCCTGCCGGCTGGTGGCCTAGACCTTCTTCAGGGTGGAGGCTGGGCCTGGTGCCAGTGGGTGTCAGCGTGATCCCGGATGGTCGTCCAGAAGGTCGTCTGGATGGTCATTCTGCTGTTCGGCCGTCTGGTCTAATTAGCATATTACACTTTTATTTTAGGTTTCTGATATTAGAAAATAGTGAAAGTTATTAAAAGATAGTCTGTGGGAAAAGGTGGATATTTGCAGACATGACGCAGTTTTCTCAGAGCCGCTCAGAGGGGTTTTAGTACCTCGGCCTTTTCCCCGCTCCTGGCCTGCTTCTACGGGGCTGTCTGGAGACCGCCGCTTTCCTGCTGGTGTGCCTGTTCCTCCTCTCCGGGCCTGCTGGAGGCTCTGAGACGTGGAGGGAGCTGGGAAAGTGGAAAGAAGGCTGGATTGGGGAAAGGCCCGATGCCAGGCCTGTCAGGGAGTGTCTTGTTACATGGCTGACTGGGTTACTGAGCTTTCTGAGCCTCTCTGCAGCTCCAGAACCAGCCCTGTGTTGTGTGGGCTGCCCACCTCAGGCTGAAATCAAAGGCAATGAGGTGACTGTAGAACCTAAAAGCACCTTATGGGAAACCTGAAAATGACCATAGTTAGCATTTATTGGACAGGTACTCTGTGCTATATTCTCATTTATCCTCCCTCACAATCCCTTTCAAAGGTGATTATTATTAACTTATTTGGATGCATGATTTATACATAGTACAACATTCAAATGGTATAAAGATTTTACTGTGAAATGTGGGTCTCTAATAAAATAATCAGGCAAATTAATATAGAGAAAGCAAATATGGCAATGACAACAGTTGTATAATTTTAATCTGTGGTGAATAGGTGGGACTTCATTGCACCATTCTTTTAACTTTTCTGTATGTTTGAAAGTTTTTCATGACCAAAAACTTGGGAGAGGGAAGTGAGTCTCTCTCCTACCCCCATCTCCCTATGCCACACTCCTCCCAGGAAGCAAGCACCCTTACTAGTTTCCTGTTTCTCCAGATTTTATGGGGGTGTACGCATGCACACATATCGGATCCATTAGGTTTATTTCTTTTAAAAATATATATTTTTACTGATTAGAGAGAGGGAGAGGGAGAGATAGAAACATCAACAATGAGAATCATTGATCAGTCGGCCGCCTCCTGTATGCCCCCTACTGGGGATCGAGCCCTCAACCCAGCCTGTGCCCTTGACCCGGGTACCCTTCAGTCCGCAGGCCCACGCTCTATCCACTGGGCCAAACCGGCTAGGGCCATTAGGTTATTTCTGATACCGCATTAGTAGAATTTAGTTCATGGAAGCGTTAGAAGCTCAGCTGTTTAGGAAAGGCCGTCCAGGTTAACCCCACCCTTTTCCTGGTGTCCTGACGATTTTGTTTCCGAAGCTGATCCCTAGAGGGCGCTCGTTCCACTTGAGTAGCTTCAACAAATTGCAAGAGGCATAGGGAGGCCACCATGTGACTCGGGTGGAGGAGGGAGACGTGACGGGGTGTGTGTGTGTGTGGGGGGGGGGGGATAGAGGGACAGAACGAGGACTACAGAGTATAAATACTTATGTCATTTGGCCTTAGCCACATTTTTTGTGGGTTGCAAAACTCAGACTCAGAGCCCACATTTGGCCTCGAAGCAGCAAAGGCTAAAAGAGGAGAACGTTGCCCAGAAATATTCACCCACATGCTGTACCCCGAACTTTTAGAGGCTAGATAAAACGCCCCGTTTCTAGGCATGAGACATTTCATAGCATCCCAAACATTTTGATGCTGATTACTTGGCTAGATTTATAAAAGTGTTTTTACTAAAGGAAATACATTTTGTTTAATACATTAGATCCCACTTAAAATAACACGGGGGTTGGAGATGTTTCTGGATTAATAACACCAAGCTTATTCTATATGTGTGTGCTTATATTTAGGGAGACAAGATTTTACATTTTATCTCTGGATCTGTGTAAAAACGAACTGTATAATAATAATGAGTGTGCAAGTTTTTAAAAAATATTTAAGCTAACACCAACAGGTAAATGACTAGTTTAATCAAATAGGAAAGTTGCTTTTTAATGTTGAACATGTACACTAATTTGAAGAAGAATAAAACATTTTTGCATTAAGAATGTGTATATAAAAATACAACTAAAAAATAAAAAGTGTATCTAAAATATGTAGTTTCAGAATTGAGGCGATTTGAAAAAAATGTCTATGACTTAATATACAACATAAGTATAAAATATAGCATAGTTGTTAAGAAACCAGTTTTATACCCTAACTGGTTTTGCTCAGTGGATAGAGCATTGGCCTGTGGATTGAAGGGTCCTGGGTTCCATTCCAGTCAGGGGCACATGCTGAGGTTGCGGGCTTGATCCCCAGTAGGGGGCGTGCAGGAGGCAGCCTATCAATGATTCACTCTCATCATTGATTGGCAGCCTATCAAGGATTCGCTCTCATCATTGATGTTTCTATCTCTCCCACTCCCTTCCTCTCTGAAATCAATAAAAGTATATTAAAAAAACAACAACCAGTTTTGCCACTTGCAGCAATTTGTACTTCAAACACAGTCTGACAAGCAGTGGGTGAAATAAGATGATTCGTGGTAACTATTTATAATAATATTTATAATAACTCTTTATAATACAAAAAATGGAAAATAACCTAAATATTCCTGGGTAAGGGTCTGGGTTAAAAAGTATATATGACCCAGTCATGAAATGGAATATTAAGAAGCTGTAAAAGGAATAAAAAAGGTCTCTGCATATGAGAAGCACATCTATTTTTCCACCTTATTCGAATTTCTGCAGAATGGTTATGAAGGGAAATTTGAGAAATCAGGTGATGTTTTCAACCACAACTTTTTCTTCTTCTAACTTTCTATTTTGAAAAGTTATATATTCATGGGAAGTTACAAAGATAGGACAGAGAGGCCCCTTGTAGCCTTCATCCACTTTCTCCCAATAGTTACAGCTCAGGGAGCTATAGTATAATATAAAAACCAGAAAATGACAGTGCAGGTGTGTGCTGTCTTATCACCCGTATAGAACTGAGTAACCACCACTGAGAGAGACTGAACTGTTCTTCCCCACAGAGATCTCTCCCTGATACTGTGTTACAGCCATACCCACTCTTTCTCCTATCATCCCCACCCCTGGCAACCACTAGCCAGTCTCCATCTCTATAATTTTGTCACTTAGAGAATATTATGTAACTGGAATCAGACAGCATGAGATGGTTTTTTTCCACTGAACATAATGCCCTTGAGATCCAGCCAAGTTGTTGCCGGTGTCAGTAGATTGTTCCTTCTTATTGTTGGATACTGTTCCATGATATGCATGTATCACAGTTTGTTTAATCACTCACCTATTGTAGGGCACTTTGGTTGTCTCCAGTGTAGGTTGTTCCAAAGAAAGCCGCTATGAACAAGTATGAACAGGTTTTCTCTGTGGACATAGTTTTCATTTCTCTGGGATAAATGCCCAGGACTGTGACTGCTGGCTTGTAGGATAAGTGTATGCTTAGTGTTAAAAGAAATTGCTTTCCAGAGTGCTGTACCATTTTACATTTCCAACCACAGTTTTCTTATGTAAAACGTTGGCTACTGTTAGCACAATGGCACTAGGCCAAGAGCTCATGAGAATCTGAGACAATTTTAATGTCTAGAGAAAAATAAACTTAATATACATTAGATAGCGGGGGGGAAAGGTCAAGACTAATCTTTTTGCTGACCTACAAGGTTCCATGCTTACGTATCAGGTTTTCAGATTGCCTCTTTTTCTCATCCGCAAGTTAATGATTTGTTGAAAAGCTACAACACGTTGCATAGGCTGTTGGGGTGTACCCGGGTTGTATTCCATCCCAGATTTCCCCATGAAGGTTGGACTTATTTCCGGACTGTTCTACCCCCAATAATAGTCATTTAGAGAACTTAGTGAGTCATTTCAGAACCATTCTCTCCCAGGGACCTCTTTATCTACACACCCCTGCCCAGGTTCCCAGCACTAAGCAGCATTAAAATTGATTTGAATATGTCCCCCCACCCCCAACCCGGCCAAGTTATAGTTGTTGGAGTATAGGGGTGAGGTCACACTTCCCTGTGTTAGGACTGCAGGCTCCAGGGTCATGGACATGCTGCCCTACCTGATGTCTTTGGATTAGTAACTCCTGAGCCTCAGTTTCCTCACCTGTACATTTGAGGTGATAGTACCAGCTAATGGGGCCATTCAGCCCTTCTGGACAGTTACAGAGTATTACTACGGGCCAGCTGAGGACACAGTAGTGAGCAAGGAGGAGGCCCTCCCCTCAGGGAGTGTAATTAAAAGAGAAAACCTAAGTAAGGTGTCCAGCCCGGCCTCTGGCATGTTGGCCTTTAAGAAACATTATTTCTTTTATTATTATAATCAAACCCAATATCTTTTAAAAAAATATTTTATTGATTTTTTACAGAGAGGAAGAAAGAGGGATAGAGAGAAACATCCATGAGAGAGAGTCATCGATCAGCTGCCTCTTGCACATCCCCTACTGGAGGTGTGCCCGCACCCAAGGTACATGCCCTTGACCGGAATTGAACCCGGGACCCTTGAGTCCACAGGCTGACACTCTATCCACTGAGCCAAGCCGGTTTCGGCTCAAACACAATATCTGTTTATGGAGTTGAATATGAACCCGGTATTATACATTTGGTTTAGTATATTCATTGTAGTCAGACAGTAATTAGCATGAAGTGTCAGCTGTGCTGGTCTCATCCCATTGCTAAAATCAGATCGATTGCTGACCAAGAGCACTTCATTTTGTGCTCAAAACTTTCAAATTCAGTGTTTCTTGCTATAAAAATACAACTTTGAAGAGTCTTTTTTTTTCTTTTTTTTCCCCTGCAGAAAGCTTTATTATTTCCATTTGGTCCAAGGCATGGGAGAGGGCTCCGGGGTGGTTAAAAGGATGCCTGGTGTTGGCAGGGAGAGGCTCAGGCAGACGCCAGGGGGGTGCAGGAGCCCCTCAAAGTCTTCTGGGCTCCAGAGGCTCCTAGTCGTGCTGGAGGGTGAGCCTCTGAAAAGACAGTCACCCCGCCCAGCCTGGGGGCCGGCAGCCTGCGGAGGTGAGCCAGGTGGTCGCCCATCTTCTTGATGTCTTTCCCCGGCTCATTCAGGAAGTCACTGAGCTGAGGGTCTGTGCCGGTAGAACCCAGGCACGCAGAGCCACAAGGCCTGGTTCAGGTTCTCCATCACCACGGCGGCTTCCAGGAAGGCTTCTGTGTGTCCTGGGAAGGGTGTGGCTGCTGGGCTGGTTTGGCATCTTCAAGAGACTCTTGGAGCCCTTGAGCTTCTCCTCAGCCCACTCCAGGAAGAAGTGGCCCATGTTCTCCACGGCCACATTGCAGCAATCCAAATAGAAACGCAGAGAGAGAGGCATGTGTGGGAGGCCTGCAGATGCAGGTTGGCCAGGTGGTTGACGGTGGCCTCCACCTCAGGGGAATAATTCTGATGAGTTGGAGCTCATTGTTGCTCAGCAATAAGGAGTTAAACTCAAAAAGCAGTGTTGGCTGGTCTCGGGTGGCTAAGATGCTTCCGAAGGTGGCTCCTGGCAAAGAGGCGGGAAGGTGGTTGGAGGCTGGACGAAGGGCCATCCTTGGTCTGTTCCGTCCAAACCAGGTTGAAGCCAGAGTCAGATTCGGGGATCGCCGAGATCGCCGAGGGCCCCGCCAAAAGGAAGAGTCTTTATACAAACTTGCAAAAAAGTCTCAACTTTCATACTTCACATATTATCAGAAGATGCCCACAGCAATAAGATCAATTTCATTGTTTATAAAAGCCGACACATTTTATAAATATTTAATCAGAAATGCAAATTTTAGCAGGAGAAGGGGGAAAAACCCTTAGAGGAAATTGAATTTTTTTAATCTGTAAAAATGCCCAAAATGTGGCAAAAAAATAAAAATAAAATAAAATATGCCAGTTGAAGGAATGCAAACATACTCAAACAAGGCCTCAACTATATTATGCAAACTGGTCACTAAGTGATCTGGTCACCTGGTAAATTTATCATTAGGATGCGTGGCTCTGGTTAGAGTATTCTGTTCCTAGGGCAGACCATCATGGCGGCCAGGGGCAGGTGAGATATTACAGGCGGGCTGAATGGGAACGTCCTGTTGGCTTAGTCCTGCTTCTAGGAAGTAGTGAGAGGGGTTTGAGGATTGTCTCACTCCCATAGGGGAGATGGGGGCCCTGTTCCCCAATATGACTTACACAGCCACAGAGGTCTCTAAATAGTAACCAACAGTTGTCCATTATAGTGAATGAACAGAGTCCGGTAACGCGGACTCCAGTCACAGTTCATGGGCCATCTAACAATGTGACTCTGCAAAATTCCCCACTTCTCCTCAGCCTGAGTTTATTCATGCATAAAATGAGAGTGGATTTAGATGGTGGCTACAGCGCCTGAGAGCTCTAGGATTTCCTGGGATTTCACTGCTCTCAGCTCCTCCCATATTTTGACCTTTCCAGGCAGGCATGATCGGCTCTTGAAGAGAGCAAAGACTTGCTATAGCAAAGGTTAATGTTCTGGGCCCATAGATCCCTCTCCCCAGGCTCTCAGAATGTAAATGTTAAGGTGATGGAAACAGTGAAATCTGGGCTCTGGTTCAGCGGAGGCAGAGCTGCCCACCTCGTGGTGCAGCCCGGGAGCTGAGGGCCTCCCCTTTGGCCTGAAGCTTCATAAACTTGGGCTTAGGATGTCAGCACTGATGTAAAGAGATTTGGTCGTTCGATTTGCTTCTGAGAAAGAACAGGTTTCACAGCAGGCTTCAGGGGGCCAATAATGAAACCTGAGCTAGCTGGCGTCTCACCCTCCACCCGAGGGGCAGAGAGCCAGATGTTGGCACAGAAGGCTGCGCTGTCAAATCCACGCATTCCCAAGCCCCATGCCCGAACCACTTCAGAGGAGGAAGGTGCTGCGGTTTAACAGTTTTAATTGCTAAACCCCACCCGCAAACACCAGTCTCTGGATTTACCAAGAACTGGGTGGGAACGGCTGTGAATGGGGGTAGTTGCCTGCCGGTGTGCTCATCTGTTTCTCCTCTCCCTCACTTGCTTCCTTGTTTGTGCCCAAGCCCAGACCAAAGGCCTCTGGATGATTGCCACCAGCCTGCTCTCCTCCTGTGATGGGCCTGGGCTGGCAGCCATAGGTTTACCTTCTCTTCTGTTCTTGCTGGAATCTGTGCTCCTGTATCCACCTCAGTCTCCTAGGAACAAGCAGCTTTGAAGTCTTGCCATAGCCCGTGTGAGTCTCAGTCCATGAGGCAGGAGGACAAGAAATAAAGCTTTCTCACCAAAGTCCACTCTGAGCACAGGCCTTGGCCCTGTTCAGCTGGTTAAATCCTCTAGTGGCCCCTGGGTACACACTCCCGCTCCTCAGCAGCGCGCGCGCGCGCGCACACACACACACACACACATACACACACACACACACACCGTGTATCGCATAGGTCTGAGGAGTTAAGCAAAGCCAGGGTGAGGGGATGATTCTAGCCCTGGATCGTCAGTCACATGGTTGTCCCCGCCCAGGTGACCCCTTTGCTCCAGGGTCCTCTGCTGCTTTCCTGCCATATGGGGCCCAGGGAATCTTTCTGAGGTTGTCCCAGTGGCTGACTGCACCACCTTCCACAGGTTTCTAGACTACAGATAGTATTCCCAAATCGGCTTCCTTCTTGAATGGAGCAAGGGAGAAAGGAAAATACAGGAAGAGCCAACAGTGTGGATTAACACCCTCTGACATAACCAGTCCCCAGCCAGGTCTCCCTTTAACTCCAGCTCTGTGTTTATGCATGGGAGGTCATAAGCACCTACTTTTCCCAAAGGAATGATAAAATGATAAAAAGTAATATTCCCCAATTCTATTGAGTGTGATTCAATCAGCACACTACCTTTTCAACTAAGCACTATTATTATCTCCATTTTACAGACCAAACACTGAGGCTCAGTGAAATAAGAAACTTGCTCAAGGTCACACAGCAAGGAGTGGGGAAGCCAGGATTTGAATCTCTGATTTCCTGACACAAGAGTCCAAATTTTTTTAAAAATATATTTTTATTGATATTTTTAGGGAGAGAGAGAAAGGAAGAGGGGGAAAGAGAGAGAGAAAGAACCATGGATGGGGGTAAAGATAAGAGGAGGTGAAGCAGGTGTGAGAACTGAATGGACTGGCCTCTCTGGCCCCATAGCCGAGGATGGAAGCCTGGCTCAACCCAGGTGTTGTCCCCCTAATAACCAGGAACTGAGCCTCCAACTGGCAACCTTCCCATGCACAGTATGATGCCCAACCAACTGAGCCACACCGGCAGGGCTAGAGTCCAAACCTTTATTTATAAGCAGTGTTCAGTTGCATTTTAGATGCTTAAGAAAATAAAGAGCCATACCTGTAAGCCTAGAGTAGCATTTAAAAACTCTGTTTTTCTGGAGTTTGTACTAAGATCTGATCTTTCTCTCAGTGGGACAATAAAGCAGCATCCAGCAGTTACTCTAGCTTCCAGGCCCAGATTATGAGTTCAATAAATATTTATTGACTGATTGATTGTACATCTCACAAGCAATTTTGCATTTTCAAAAACTTTTGTGTCTGGTTCAGATGTGGCAGAAGTGAGAGGCTGCTGATGGAATTGTCTTCTCTAAAAAAAATAAAAACCCTTCTATTCTACTTAAAAAAAAAAAAAGCCTACTGAGACCTCTTCAATTCTTTCCTTTCCTTGGGTGCCCAGCTCCCAACCATTCCCATTCAGGATGGGATGTCCTGCAAGATTTGGGCAAGACAGACTTGGCTTTTAAATCCTGACTCTGACACTTGCTGTTTGTGTGACCTAGGCTGGCCACATTCCCCTCTGAGACTTCACAAATATTCATAAAATGAGAGCAATGAGAAAACCCACCTCAGGGATATTGTAGGCAGCAGGCACTCAAAGTCTATTTCTGATCTGTTAATTAATTCAACCTCATTAGAGTATTCTATTAGTTTGAACTTTGAACTTAAGGTCCTTCTAAAAACCCTTTGGATAAATTTTAGAATTTATGTTTACCAGTGCAGCTTAAAGATGATGTATTCATAGGAAGAGAAAATGCTGACCCAAACCGGCATAAATAAGAAAATACATTATGCAAAGGTGTGAGGGTTGAGCCACTGGGGATATAAGGACCCAGCTTTTTCAGCTCTTTCTCAGCCGCCTCTGGTCACAGGTTAACTGGAGCAGCAGGTAAATGCATCATGTCTAGACCCAGCAATACCCAGAGGTAGAATAGGGGCCTTTATTCCAATGTCCTCTTCTTAGGAGCCAGGAAACCTTCCCCAGAAACCTATCAGATATATTCCCACATTCCCATGGGCAGAACAGGGTTGCATGCTCGAGCTTAATGGGACCACTGAGATGGAATTAAACCAGTTGGGATATATCTCTGAGCTAGGGAACTTCTTGGAGGATGGAAGTGTCCTAAAACTGGATGGTAGTGATGGTTGAATAGCTGTATGAATTTAGAGAAATTCATTAAATTGTACATTTAAAATAGATATACTTTATGGCTGTAAATTACATCTCGAGGAGGAAGAGGAGGAAAAAGAAACCATCACCCAGGAAGGGACATGCGGGGCTATGGAGTCCTCATGATGTTTTTTTTAGGACTTGGCTGTTTTCTATAAGGGTATGTCCACCCTGTGAAAATTCATCAAGCCATTCACTTATGCTTTGTGCACTATTGAACCTTATACCCAGTAACAAACTTTACAAAAAGAAGAAAAAAAAATAGCCAATGGGGACACCATTTTCCCCCCAAAAAGCAAAAATGTATTACTTTCCCGTTTACTATTTTGTATAATTATATCAGCCTGCCAAACTTAATTTCCTGATGTTGGAGGTTAGGTTTTGTGTGCCAATACAGAGGGGTTACGGGAAGATATATTTAGCTAATCACACAAATGCTGTAAGAATGTCAGTGGACGCCACTGTTCCTTAATTATTCATGGCAATGATGCTCGTGGACAATATTCAACTTGCAACGAAAATAAATGGATGTTTTAAGAGGACTTGGTGGAACAATCAAATCATCAGCCTCAGGAAGTTCTCCCTCTCTCTGCCTGGTTCTCCTGCTGTCTGCCAGAGTCTCAATTCTATATTTATCTTTCAAATCAGCAGTATAGCAATTAGTTATTATAATAAGAGCTACCAATTCATTGTGTGCTGCCTTCATGCCAGGCACTGCATTATCAGAGTTTTTCATTCTTTAACGGCCTCATTTCATTGTCACAACAACCCTGCAACAGAGTTGTTGTTTTTTTTCTCTTTGACAGTTGAGGAAACCGAGGCAGAGGCAGGGGAGTGTCCTTGCTGGTGAGTGGCAGAGCCAGAGAGCCAGCTGGGATCTGACCCAGTGTGCTCTGCTGTGTCTCGGGACCTGGAAATGAATGACACGTGTGACAGAATTCTGTCTCCGAATCCTGGCTCTTCACAAGGTTACTATAGTTACTTCTCTGCATGATGCTCTTCTTTTTTTTCTTTCTTTTTTCTGGGTAACAATGGATCCACTGTTCACCACTAAGGTGCTGAACCCCCACCATCATCACAGAACTCAAGGGACATTATAATAGGTTTAAAATAACGTTCCTGTCTTTTAATCAGACCCTTTATTTCAGAAGCTCCCGGAACTTTAACAGATCCCGTACTATGGCAGCTTTACAAACATTGTTACTTTCACCTTGTTAAGCATAGAGCTCACTAAAGGCGACACAGAGCTCTGCAAACTCCTTGACAAAAGGGGTACATTTGGGAGGCAGGGTGGGTCATGGGTGCTCCCTCACTAGGTAGATGGAAGGGATGGGCATCCAGGCAGGAAAAGTAGCCTTGAACCTGGAGAGATCAAGTCTAGGAGGGACAGGGCAGGAGGGCAGAGCTTTGCTGTCTTTGCAGGTGAATTTGGCTCTTGCTAACCTTGCAAACACGTGCAGACAAAGTGGTGTGGATTAGGAATGGGGCAGTACAACCAAGTGCTAACACGCACGCATATTGCCAAGCATTTAGAGTCGTGAGCTGTCGGGGAGGATGCGAACGCAGGACCCGGAGCCAGTTCTCGCCGCCTCATGCCAGTTGGCCATGTTGCGGCCACACAGCTTTATTCCCTTTGGCATGTGAGGACTCTCAAGGCCTGTGTCTTCTCAGATGTGGCACTGAGACACTCATGGGACTAAAGGCAGAAGCCAGAGCTGCTGATCCCTGGTCAGATCCATTCTCTCTAATTACAGTCATAATGGTGAAGGGGATGATGCCATCCAAGGACGGCCACAGGCCCCTCTCTCAACACTGGTGAGAACCAGATTCCTCCCCCTGGCTCTGCAGCTCCCAGCAGAGTCCTGGAAGCTGATTAAAGAGATCAGAAATAATAGGTAATTAGAAACCCTATAAAAGAGAAAAATGCTCTCGTCAAACTCGCCAAGCGCCTCCATGGCTGGAAGTGGGGGAGGTGCTGGAAACTGCTGGCTGCAGGGGCGGCATGTGCCAGAGGCTGGGCGAGTGTGCAGAGGAGCCGGGCCATCCCAGGAGAGGATGCAGGGGACTGGTTAGAAATGTGTTTCCCAGGCAGGGCAGCCAGTAGTAAAAGGCCAAGGAACGTCTTTTATTGGGCTTCGAGAACCTCTGCTCGGTGAATCCAAGGGGACTGATAGGGAGAAAGGGAGGCGAGTGGACGCACGCGCCGCTAGGCCGATCGTGCAGCTGCCGTCGATCCCCACGCTAGTAGGCCTGCCTCTACCTATCTCCTCTACTCTTCTCCCTCTCCTCCTTTTTCTCTCCTCTCTCCCTCTCTCCCTCTTTCCTCCCCTCTTTCTCTCTCCTCTCTCCCTCTCTCCCTCTCCCTCTCCCCTCTCCCCTCTCTCCCTCCCTTTCCCCCTCCCCTTCCCTCTCCCCTCCCTCTCCCCTCCTCTCCTCTCCCCCTCTCCTACACCTACACACACACACACACACACACACACACACACACACACACACACACGAGACAGAACCCACCACCAAGAGAGGCAGAGGAAGTGGTTTTCTCCACTGGCCAGGTCCTTGGCTGTTCAGAATACTCCACAAGGGGTAGTTGGCAGGAACTCAGCAAAGTCTTGGGTCCAGATAATCCATGCGGTTAGCCGCTTTCGGATCCCTCACCTTCAGGGGTCCCTAGGGACCATCCCCGACTTGGGAGGGGCTGTGGGAGAGCATTGGATGGCCACAGGTGGGCTGAGTGTGGGTTCAGCCACCGGGAGCTAAAACTTCCAAGCTCTCTGAGCAGAGGAGCCGCACCCCGAACCTTTGGGGTCACCTCCTTCCCCAGGGGATCCTCACAGCCTCCAGTCCATGCTGAGGCTTACACTTCCTCCCTGCTCCCCACAGGGCCTGGCGTTTGTATGCCCAAGAGGCTGTTTTGGAAAAATCCTTAAAGGGACACAGACGGCTTCTTCCTGAGGCAGAGGGGGTGGGGGTGGCCAGGGGCTCTAAGACCCAGACGAGGCAGAGGGGAGAAGTGGGGTGGGGTGGAGAGCTCCCCACTGTGGGAAACCAGCCAAGGGATTCATCCCATTTTCTGGGCCAAGTTTCGTTTGCTAGTTTCTTTCCCATCTTGTTTACTTTTTCTCTTCGGAGCTCTTTCATTTCTCTACTCAGTAAACCTGAGTGACCATTTCCTGTGGTCATGCCGGCCCAGGTGAGAAGAGACACTCTGGGCCAAGACTGAGACGCAGTTTCCTGCCAAGGAGGGGTCGGTCACATTCCGGTTGGTAATGGACAATTTCAAGGCACAATGAGGGTTCGTGCCGAGTAGGGGCAAGCAGGGGAGGGGTTTGGGAGCCCGGGTTGGGGGTGAGCAGACCAAGGGGGTGAGGGTGGAGGCCAGGGAGATCTCCTAGAGGAGGCAGAACTGGTGCTGGTTCCTGCTAGGGTTGCAGGTAAAATACAGACGCTTGTACTTAATGCAATACCAGTGACGTTCTTACATTAAACAGGTTATTTGTTGTTTACCGGAAATTCACAAGAAACTGAGTGTCCTGCATTTTTATTTGTTAAATCCGGTGACCCTGGTTCCTGATGAATATACAGGAATTAGCTGAGTAAATTGGGGGGTGGTGGGAAGGGCATCCCTGAAGAAGGAACAACATGTGCAAAGCCCCGGAGGGGAGGGATCCCAAGCTTCATTTAAGGATCTGAACAGTATCCAATGGCTGGGTGTGGTGTGTTAAGTGCCAGGCTCACCATGAAGCTCTGGGTGCTGTTGTTGGCGAGACAGACAGACACAGCTTCTGCTCTCAGGAAGCTCACAGTTCCGCTGAGGAGCAGTGAGGTGAGGAGAGAGAAGGGCGGGCTCTGTGGGACGTATGGCTGAGGACATCAGCCCGGCTAGGAGGTCAGGAACGGCCTCTGAGAAGGTGACCATCTGCTGAAGATGGGGAGACAGGCATGCCAAGAGCTTGGGAGAAAAAATTTTGCAGTAGGTCCCAGATACCAAAATGTGGCCAGAGGGGCTGGGGCCTGAGAGAGAGAGAGAGAGAGAGAGAGAGAGAGGTCACCACACAGAGGAGGAGACTGGACTAGGGGCCAGGGGCCAGATCACACCGGAGGGAATTTGGGCTGGATTCTAAATGCAATAGGAGCCTTGGAAGGAGTTTAAAGCAGAGTGACACACTAGCTTTGTGTTCTTAAAGGTGACTCATGCTGGAGAGAGGAGGGCAGATAGGCACTGTGGGGGCCGAGAGAACGAGGGCGGCCAGGGAGGAGCTACTGCAGATGTCCTGGATGGACAAGTGGGTGGCTTGGCCCAGCGTGATGTGGTGGAGATGGAGGGAGAAGGAGAGGGGAACCCAGGCTGCGCTGAGGAGGAAGACTTGGCAGGGCTGGGGTATCTGGCACTAGGAAGTGAGAGGTGGGAGGAGCAGTCATGACTCAAAGCTTCTGGACTGGACAGATGGGAGGACGGTGGCATCATTTGCTGAGCTGAGCTGGGAGCCTGGAGGTTTGGGGGTGGTAGGCGAGAGGGTTCAGGCTTGCACATTTTGAAGGTGAGGAGGCTGGTGGTGGACCATTGGAGGATGGACTGTGAAGGCAGAAAAACTGTGGGGAGCTGGGCAGAGCTGTGGTCAAAGCTCTCTCCTCACACTCGGCTTGAGCAATGACTTCACCTCTCCTTGCCTTTTTTTTTTTTTTTATCTGTACCTGGGATGATGTGGGCAATGTGCTCTCAGAGCAGTGGTGAGGTTGTGGTGGGCAACCTCCAAGATATAGTAACCTCATTGATTCTCACAGCCTGGTATTCACGGCCTTGTGTGGCGACCCCCACACTGTGATAGGGCTGGTCTGTGAGACCACAAGACTCCAGGTATGCCCCTTTCAAGGCTGGGTTAGAAAAGACCTGATGGTTTCCTGTTCTCAGTTAAATCACTTGCTTTGGGGGATGCCAGCTGCCATGCTGTCAGGAGAGGCCCACGTGAACAGGAACTACTGCTACTACTGCTTCTTCTTCTTCTTCTTCTTCTTCTTCTTCTTTTTAAATATATTTTATTGATTTTTTTACAGAGAGAAAGGGAGAAGGATAGAGAGTTAGAAACATCAATGAGAGAGAATCATCTATCAGCTGCCTCTTGCACACCCCCTACTGGGGATATGCCCGCAACCAAGGTACATGCCCTTGACCGGAATCGAACCTGGGGCCCTTCAGTCTGTAGGCCGACGCTCTATCCACTGAGCCAAACTGGTTTTGGCAAGAACTACTGCTCCTTCTGAAAACTACAGGAGTGAGCTCAGATGCGAAGCCTCCTGCCCCAGCCAAGCCTTCAGATGACTGCAGCCCCAGCTGACATCTCATCTAGGCTGCAAGATCTGCTACTTACCTCATCTACTTTCAAATTCTTAACTCACAAGAAACCATGAGATAAGAAATGTTTGTTGTTTTAATTCCTTAGATTTGGGGATAATTATGTGGTGACAGAACTGACCCAAAGGTAAAAGCACTTAGCACAGTCCCTGGCACATAGTTGGGGCTACAGACTATGCATCTGTAGGTATGGAATTGAGGAGAGAGAGGCCTGGGCTGGAAGTATGGGTTTGGGAACCTTTTGACTTAGAGACAATAATGGAATCCATGGGAGTGGCTGAATCAGTCTACAGAGAGGAGACGATGGCTTGACCAGAGCCTGGACACGGAGGTGGGTAACGGCAGAGGAGGACCGTGTCTGTGAGGCTGAGAGGAGGTGCTACAGAGGGAGGAAGGGTAGAGCAGGGCTCGGAAGAGTCTGTCTCTCAGAGGGTGTGGTCAGCACATCACCCAGGGAGGCCTGAGGGGGAGACCTGAGGCGGTTCTTCTGGACTCAGCAGCAAGATTCCTGGTATCCGCCTAGGAGCTGTGCGGGTGGGGAGGCGGGTCCGGAGGCCAGGTTGAATGTTGTGGGTTGGGGTGTCAGTATAAATGCTTTCCACCCCTAAGCCCAAAACCAAGATGATTTATGGAAGAAATCTATAAGAAATCCAAATTACAGGAAACTTCAGTCTTACAGAAGCTGCTCTAGTGAAAAAATAATAATATAATACATCATCAAAGTAAGTTTATTCCAGGAATGCTTGGATAGTTTACTGTAATAAAATCCACAATTGTAATACATTACATTAGGGTGAAAAATCCCACATTTGATATATTGTATTTCAACACCCATTCATAACAGCAGAATAGTGTGTTTTTTACACCAATAAAATATATCTAAACCTACAACAAACATTATATATATATATATATATATATATATATATATATATATATATATATTTTTTTTTTTTTTTGGAAGTTACTTCTTTAATCTTGTTCCTGCTCATGCTAGCATCTGTTAGCTTCCAGTCTTCTGCAAAGTCTTGTGCAGCAAGTCCAAGGACTCTTAGTAAATCTATACCAGCAACAAGAGACTCATTTAGTAGCTAAAAATATTAAAATGTCCATAATTCTGATTTCTCATTTCGTTGTTTTGCATTAGCATTGTTGTTATTATTTATTTATTTTTGATGTTCAAGTTTCTTTTTTTTTTTAATATATTTTATTGATTTTTTTACAGAGAGGAAGGGAGAGGGATAGAGAGAGTTAGAAACATCAATGAGAGAGAGTCATCCATCAGGTGCCTCTTGCGCACCCCCTACTGGGGATATGCCCGCAACTAAGGTACATGCCCTTGATCGGAATCGAACCCAGGACCTTTCAGTCCGCAGACCGATGCTCTACCACTGAGCCAAACCGGTTTCGGCTTCTTGTTTTTTTTTTGTTTTGTTTTGTTTTTAATTTTTTAAAAATTATTATCTTTGTACATATACCATTGCCCCCCCCTCCCGTCCCATACATGCCCTCCCTCCCCAGAGTTTTGTGTCCATTGGTTGTACTTATTATATATGCATGTATACAAGTTCTTCGGTTGATCTCTTATCTCCCCCAGATCTCCCTAACCTCCCTGCTGTAATTTGAGTCTGCTTGTTGCTTTACTGTCTCTATATCTATCTTTTGGTCCTTCAGTTTATAATGTTCTTTATCATCCAAGACAGAAAAGCCCACTATCATTACTGCAATTCAACATTGTGCTAGAGACTTTAGTTAGTGAGTAAAACAAGGAAATGGAAATAACAATAGGCAGAAGATACTAAACTGTTACTACTTGAAGACTCTATGATTACTGACACAGAAAATTCAAGAGGGCCTATAAACTTGGAACTAAAAAAGAGTTCAAGTTTGCAAAATGCAAGATTATTAATTAAAAGCCAACCATCAATCAATACACTATAAAACATAAATTTGAAAATATAATTTATAATAGCAATAAAAACTTTAAAAGCTATGTAAGGATAGTTTTGTGAAAACCACTGGCACAGTTAATTCCTTTCAGTTTTCAGTTGGGGAAATTAGAAGCTCTGAGAGAGGAAATGACTTTTTGAAGGATAATAAGCCAGGGGCAGGTCTGGATTTTTCAATGGCACCAAGTCCTAGAGATCTGAGTGTTGAATAATTTTGGTAATGTTAAAAAAACAGAACTGTGATTTAAAAATATTTTTCTGATTATGAATTCAATTTTGATTCTAAAAAATATAGGAAATTTGGAAGAATATTCAGTAATGTCACTAACATTCCCATGCTACTACCTAGAGAACTATGACCAATGATTTGCTGCATTTCCTTCAAAATATTTGTCTATGTATATGTTTGTAAAAGTAAAATTAGGGTTTATCATGCATATCATTTTGTGCACTGCTTACTTATACGTTTCTGTAAAATCACCTAGCCTTTTTGAATTTGATAATATAGCGCTCAATTATGCTGATGAAGCATTTATTTGACCTATCTAAGTTTTCAGAGAAAAACAAGTATCAGATCTGACTGTGATAATCATTGGATAAAAGTTAAACCTGCCGAAACCAGTTTGGCTCAGTGGATAGAGCATCAGCCTGCTGACTGAAAGGCCCCAGGTTCGATTCCAATGTATATTGGTTGCGGGCACATCCCCGGTGGGGATTGTGCAGGAGGCAGCTGGTCGATGTTTCTCTCATCGACGTTTCTAGCTCTCTATCCCTCTCCCTTCCTCTCTGTGAAAAATCAATAAAATATATTAAAAAAAACACACACAAAACACCATTTCATTAAAAAAAAGAAAAAGAAACAGTTAAACCTCAGAGCCAGCAGACTGAAACAGGTAAGTTTCTAAGGCTGGCGGTTAGCCTGGTGGAGAAGAAATGGCAAAACCATCGGTCCCTCCAGGAGGAGGACAGAAATCTGGTTTGCAGGAGCGAATGGGATTTTGAGCCTATTCTTGGAGACAAATTAGGTCTGAGATTTTTATCTCATCCCCCACCCTCTGCAGTCTTGGCTTCCTTCCTGGTGAAAAGAGGACAGTATGGTGCCCAGACTCTAGTAAGACCAGCTCCTTTAGGCTCCAGAGCCTTTGCACTGGTCCTTGCTCTCCGCTGAAGGCAGCTCTGCCCTTCTTCCTATCTGGCTGCCCAGGTTGTCCCTTCAGGTCTGGCAGCCCTTCCCCGCTCTGCCCTCCAGGCCTGACAGGTGACCTTATTAGAGTCAGGAGGTCCTCTGCCACCAGCAGAGTGTCCAGGTCTTTCTTGGCCATTGCATCTGAAGCAGAATCCCTCCCTTTATTCTCCATCTAATTCCTTTTATCATGCGCCTCCCAACGCATCATAACTTGTCAGGACTTTGTCTACTGGCTGTTCCCTTGGGTCTTGTCTGTTTTCTTCTCTACTTAGGACCCCCTCCATCTTCCTGGCCGCTGTACCCCCCCAGGCCTGGCATATGGTCGGGACCCCATGCATGCTCCTGAGAAGACAACAGAACAGTAGCGGGGGGACCCCAGGTCCGAGGGCGCTCGCAGTGAAGGTTGTGGGAGGGCTCGGCTGATCCCAAATAGCAGGCGGAGGCAGGACGTGGGGGCGGGCTCTGGGCGGGGCCTCAGGTTTCGGGGCGGGGACCCGGGGGCGGAGCCTGGGGCTGGGGCGGAGCCTGGGGCTGCGGCGAAGCCGGCCGGACTGCGGCTGAGCCCGTGGAAGCGCCTCGCCCCGTCCCGGGCCTCGCGCACCCGCCGCCGGAAGAGGGCGCCCGCTCTCGTGGCGCCGCGGCTCCGCTGGGAGGCGCCTCCCGCGCCGCGCGGCTGGAGCCGCCACTCCGGGCGCGGGCTCAGTCGTCCCTCCGCCGCCGCCGCCGCCGCTGCCGGGCGCGGGCTCGCTCGTCCTCGCGCTCGTGCTCTCGGCCGCCGGTGTGTACCGGCGCGGCCGCCGCCGCTGCAGTGAGTGGGGCCGGGGCTGGGGGCCCGGGGCCGGGGTGAAGGCGGGGGGGTGTCGGGCACCGGGAGGAGCGGCCGGCCGAGCGCGGCTGGGAGAACGGGGTGGCGGGGCCGCGCCGAGGGCACCGGGAGCCGGCGGCGCGCTCCGGGGCTGGCACGGGCCCGCGGCGGGCTGCCCGCGGCCGGGCTGGGGCGGGGGTTCCGGGCCCGCCGGGCGGGACGCTGGTGACGGCGTCCCCGGGTCGGGCTCCGGTGCTCCCCCGCCCAGGCCCCAGCATCTCCGTCCCACGCCGGGGCCGCGCCGGGGCGGGCGCGGTGGGGACTCGGTCTGCGGGGCGCCGCCCGGCCGGGCACCTCGAGGTGCTTGGAAGGGTTTGTTGTGGGGGTGCTGCTTCTTAGCCCGTTTGCCCTCATTTAAAGCCTGCGGGAGGGCTGTGAGCCCCGCCTCGGGGAGTTCCTGCCCCCCACACGCTGACTGCGCGGAGCTGCTCGCTCCCAGATGCGTGTCAGCCCGGTGTCCTCCGCGCCAGGGGGCGGCGGCCGTGGCTGTGGCCGTGGCCGCGGGGCGCCCTGGGCACCTGCCGCGCCGGCGCTGGCGGAGGCGGTCCCAGGGTTGGACGGGAGAAATGAAACAGATCCTGTTTAGATATTGTGCTGAAGTTATCAAGTTTCTGTTCAAGTTATAGCAGTTCTAGATCAAGTTCATAAATCCAACTTCAGGACTTGGTGGTAGACGAGGTTGGGGTGCAGGGAGACCTGGGTGGCCCCGTCTGGCTAAGCATGTTTGGGGCGGCCTGGCCCCCCTCACCTTTCCCCCGGGGCACGTGCATCTCCGCTGTCACCAGTGCCCAGCGCCCGCCTGATTCGAGGGGAGGGGGCCAGCCAGGGCTCAGTGTTGACACAGGCCAGATGTCTTCAAAGGAACCATGTGTCTCTAGGAAAAGGAAAATCTTTACCCACGTGGCTGGTGGGGAGAGGAAACTTGCTCTTTGGCTGAGAACCATCAGTCCGGACCGACACTCGTTTTGGGTAATGCCCTAGTTAGTGGTCAGGACGGTCACAGATGCTATTCCTTAGGTTTGTGTGATTTGAGTTTTCATAAGTCACATTGAACCCAAAGCATCACTACGAAAAGGAATCCTAGGGTGGATCTTTCTATGAATCCCTCAGTGTGCCTTAGATTGTGACATTTGGAGTCTACTTAAGATGGAACACGCATGTTTGTTTGAATCCTCTTAACCTTGGAGATAATCCTGAGTCATGCTTTAAGAAGTTCCTTCTGCGGTCAGCACAGATGTCTGGCGGTCTGTGTAAAAGCCGGACGTGCCCCTGTACCTGTCGTTCTCCCCTCGGGGGCTGCGGGGAAGGGGGTCTGGGGAGATGGGGAGCGGAGTCAGAGGTCTTTGGTATTTCTCTGTCTTCATGCCAGTGCTCTAAATGGCTTGTGTTCACACTCTCAAGTTTCTTAACTTACCACAGAAATTTTGTTTATACTGCCACTAGCATTTTCATATTTGTTTAACACTTGCCAGTTGACAAGTGGTTTTCTATTCATGATCTTGCTTATTTTCTCCTCTGCGAAGAAGCAGCTGGGCATGAAGACTGATTTAATCAGGGTCTCCTAAGCAGAACCGGAGCAGAATTGGGATGCAATCCTCACCCATTCTCTTTCCTCTGCACTGGCCTGCCTGTGACTTCAGAACCCTAGTCCTGACTTGCTGCCCTGTAGGTCACTTGTTGCCTTTGTATTGTGCCGAAGTGGTATTCCTTTTTTGGGGAAGGTGCTGTTATCCTGTTTCAGCCTGTAGAAACGGGGAGTGTAAGAGGAATTGAATGATTTTGTGGTTATTTGTGACAGCTCTTTAGTATTTAGGACAGTTTTCACCTGAGAGTCTTCTAGTCCACCTGGAGAGAAGAGAGAGAAGAATTGGTTTTAGGAAAAAACAGCCCATTCCTTGAGTGGTGTGGTTAAGGATAACCTGGCATCACAATCACATTCTCCTTGTGCACCTGGCTACTTGTGCCAGCCTGTGTGCCAGTGTTAACCCAGAAGACTCCTTTAGATGTCACTGGACTAGTTACTGTGGAAAGTATTTCACTTTCAAACTCCCACATCCCAACAACAGAGAAATTCAGTACAAAGGTAATTTGCAGGTATGCACAGATGGAATTTATTGAGTCTTCTGAATGCCAGGCACGAAGATTTAATCGAAAGGCATTTTAAAAGGGCTGCCTGGAAACTTTGGGAAGGCAGTAGCAATAGGTTTTTATTATTATTCAAGTTTGGAGGACAGTGTGTATTGCAATCTATAGGTTGTTAGATAGGAGTAGAACTTTTACCCTAGAGCCGTGGTCGGCAAACTGCAGCTCTTTGGCCCCTTGAGTGTGGCTCTTCCACAAAATATTATGGCCTGGGCGAGTCTATGTTGAAGAAGTGGCGTTAGAAGAAGTTTAAAAAATTTGGCTCTCAAAAGAAATTTCGTTCGTTGTAGTGTTGATATTTGGCTCTGTTGACTAATGAGTTTGCCGACCACTGGCCTAGAGAACTCTTAGTCTGTACCTGAAGTGATAGACCCAGAATCTTGGAGTTAAATTGGTTCAGCATAACCATGAAGCCTGTAACTGCAGTTCTGCAGTAGTGAGGAAAATGGCTTTCAGTGGTTCTTGGGTTTTTTTTTTTTAAGGCATTGTTTAATTGTGCATTTTCCAGATTTGCTACTTTAGAAAATTCTTAGCATGTTCTCTTAAGGCTTTTGTAAATTCTTTAGCATTTTCCTTAATTATCTCACAGAATTTATACATTAGTCATAATCAACATTTGGAGCTTAAATGTGGGCGAATATTTAGTACTGTTTTATATTTTTAGGGAATGGTCACCAGTTGTTGCCATAAGAATTTTATTTGGGCCAGAGGTCAGGTTTTTCCAGGTGAACTGATTTTACAGGTTCTGGAGCCTTTCTTTGAACTTTATAATTGTGCTTGTTGCATCTACTGTTGTTTAAAATGGTCTGTTAGTAAGGCAGGTCACTTTAAAGGAAAAATTTTCATTGTTGTCTTCATAATCTCCATTCCTGGCAAATTTTCTGAAATGTTAGGTTTTTCTTTGTCTTAATCAAGTAAAACAAATCTGTTTGATGTCCATTTCAAGATCTTCTTCTGCTGCCCATCTTGTGGTCATTTAGCTTCTCATAAAGCCCTCCCTTGGAGACTGCCAGAAGGGAGAGAAGATGAAAAAATAAATCATTTTCTAATTGTTAGCAGCTCTGGAAAATGATTTAGAAGAGATGGAAGCTGTTCTGGAAATTCTTTTGGATTATATTCTATTTCATTCATCTGCGTTGTTTCTCGGGTGTTCCTAATAGTTATCAATTCAGAGGCCAATGATCCAGCTATTGGGAGACCAGGAATCTTCTAGCTTTGTGGGGTTTGTTTCTTGCTATAAGTATCTTCACAGAGGATATTTAGGAGTAAAGATAAAATTGAAGCAATGTTATTTTCCCCCTAGAGCTCTTTAGTGAATAATTTGATTTTTTTTTGGATAGTTTAGTCATTGTTATTGGAAGTGACTTTATTTTATTTTGATGTATCAAGTGTAAGGAGGCGTTTGGTTGCTTTTTAAGATTCCCATAATTGCTTTCCTAAATTATTAAGCTTGAGGGCATTACATCTTTGATTTGGAACAGAACCTTGGATTTGCTGTAGAACAGGTTCAGGGGCAGGATCTAATTTTCTTTTTGTGATTGTTTAAGAAGTTAACTTGTTTTGATTTAGCAGTAAAAAAAGGGAAAAGGCTTAGTAGTGGACAGACCTTGTGTATCAACTGTAACACTGATGATGTCTGCTTTGTTTCCTTGTCCTGGTCCCCATTTCTCATTTAACCATTTGGATTCTGCTGTATTGGAGTTCTTTACTTATAGACTGGACAGCAGCCTTCAGTCACACTAGGGCAAGTTAACATGTCAGACTCGAGGCCCGTGGGCCACATGTGGCCCACAACGAATATTTTTGCGGCCCAGCCAATATAACGGTATGTAAGAAACGTTTTAATAAAAATTTAATAACTTAATTTTTACAATATCTTGTTATACATAATTATTAATAACGAACTACAATGTTCACTAAAGACTGATTACAATAATCGTGTTGCATTCATGTCCCTCACTCGCCTTAAGCACAGCCACTAGTACTAGCATCGAATATTTTAGCAGCCAGTTGCCATGTCATTAGTCTTTGACTTGTTTGGTGTGCACAACAGGAAACATTTCACTTTTGGAGAACAAGAGAAATAGGTTTATTTGCGTTACGATTATTAATTTGTGCAGTTATTTAGTGTCTGGTGAGTTAATGTTCAAGAAAAAATATTAGTTTGTATTAAAATGTTCTATTTTATGTTAATGATTACTCATTTATTTCAGCCCTTTGTATTCATGTCTCTATTGAAAAAAACCTACATTTCTATGAAAATTGAAGCTTTTGTTTTTTTGCGGCCTTGTGTTAGCCTTTGAGATTGACAGGCTTGCACTAGGGAGTAGGTTCTTGATGGTTAGCTTCAGGGAGATTTTTACAAAACTGTTGTGACTGCGCACTTAAACTGAGTGACTGTTAACATTTGTAACTAAAACCTTACGAGGTGGATAAGGTTAATAGATAGCTGAAGGAGGTCTAAAGCTAATCCTTTTAGCTTCTTGCTTTTTGGGTTCTCTTCCTTCTGTTTCTACCCAAGGAGGGGGTTCATGGAAAGATCTAAACTAGTAATCAGCTCTTTCCAGCTATGAGGTCTAGAGCAAACCCCTATCAGCTGTTTCTCTATTTTGAGTCTATAAAATGGGATAGTAATTCCTGCACTGCTTGCTGTATCAGGAATGTTGTGTGTAAACATTCCTTCATTCCAGAATCCCTTCTCAGCTTGTCCAGCTCCTCCAGAAGGCCTCCATTTGGAACTGTGCTCGCTCTCGCTTCCAGGAGGCCTCCTGCAGTCTGTGTGTTCATAGCACTTTGAAGTCGGGGCTGCACTTCAGGTGTTGCATGTTGCCTGTCTTCATAGATATAAGGCAGCGATGGTCCTTTTCCTGTTTCCTGTGTCCACATTGCACCTGCTGTCTCCTGACTGACCTACAGTAAACGCTGTTTGATTTATTTTCGAGGCTGCCAGGAATGAATGCTTTTGGTGATGGGAAGATGCCAAAGAGGGGCATCTTACAAAAGCTTTGGATGACTGGTCTTTTAAGTTGTTACTTAGTACCTGTCTGTTTTATCAGTAACTGAATCAGATGCTAATAGTACAGATTGGTAAAGCCTGTGGGGTTTTTTGTTTTGTTTTTGTTCTGTTTTGTTCTCTTCAAAATACTGTTTGTGAAACAAGTCAGGAATGAAAGCTTGTCACAACAGCCCCGAATCTGACATTTGTTCTATTTCTCACCCGATGGCGTGTGGAGGCCTATCTGCAGCCAGCTGCTGAGCGTGGCATTGGAATAAAACTGACTGCGTTGTCTGGCCCACATTTTAGCTTGTTTGCTTTGAAGAATTTTTGAGGTGGAGAAATAGATGCTTCAGGCTCTGATTTCAGCCCATGCTGTGCTATGCAAATGTTCTCTACATGCCTGGCTGACCTTTTGAGAAAGAGCCTTTGTGATCTTCTTTAGCCAGGCCTGTTCTGGGAAGAGTGTGCCAGATTCCTCTAAAAGTGGGAAAAGTGAATCTGTTCAAAGACCACAGAAAGAGGCCAGTGCTTTTCCGATGAGCCCGTGCTGCTTATTGTCTCTTGTCAGAGCTCTTGAAATGAGCTTTGCTGGTTGATTGGGGAATGATGTGTGTGAGAGGGTACTGACTGAAGCAGTTCCGAAGCTGGGAGACTGCTTAAGTGATTTGGAATTGTAGGTAAATCCAAACTGGCATCATTAGTATCTGGTGTTCATCACTCACTGTCTTCAGGCTGACTCTCCCAAGTGCCAGCTGAGTGACTCAGATTTGTAAGGTTCTTTTTGTCCCAAAATTTGCTTTAATGGATTGGCATTTAAATTATTTTCTACTAGTGACCCAGTGCACGAAATTCATGCACATTAAAAGGGGATTAATTTGCCAAAACCGGTTTGGCTCAGTGGATAGAGCGTCGATCTGCGGACTGGAAGGTCCCAGGTTTGATTCTGGTCAAGGGCATGTACAGTGGTTGTGGGCACATCTCTAGTAGGGGGTGTGCAGGAGGCAGCTGGTTGATGTTTCTAGCTCTCTATCCCTCTCCCTTCCTCTCTGTAAAAAATCAATAAAATATATTTAAAAAGGGGGGGATTAATTAGAGGAAATAATTTAATATTGCTATTTGCCCTTTCTCTATAATAGAACTGTCAGAGATGGAAAAAAAAAAATTAGTAAAATGTATATGAAAACCTTCCTCCTGTCAGAGTCTGGGGTGCACCATGGGACCCAGAGTCAAGTCCCCACCCACCCACATGGGCCTCAGAATTACGTGAGACCCAGACCCGGCCGGGGCCCCCACACCCACCCTCCATTTGACTAGATCCAGATCCGGCCAGTCCCACTCTTGTCAAGCCCCGCTGGGCAGGGGGTGTAGCCTCAGGTTCCCTGGCCCAGTGCCAGGATGGGGGTGTGTGGCCTGAGGTCCCCCAGCCCATACCAGGTGGGGTGTGCATTAATGTCCCCTGCCAAGCCCCACTGCGTGGGGGGCATTGCCTGAGGTCTTCCATCAAGCCCTGCCAGGCAGGGGGCGCAGCCTCAGGTCCCCATCAAGTCCCACTGGGCAGGGGGTGTGGCCTGAGTTCCCCTGACCCAGCAGTGGGGGTGCACCTTGAGGCCCCCTGTCAAGCCCAATCAGGCAGGGGGTGCAGCCTCAGGTCCCCTGGCCTGGTGCTGGGGTAGGGGGCATGGCCGTAGGTCTCCCGTCAAGCCCCTTCGGGTGGGGGTGCAGTCTGAGGTCCCCCGACCTGGTGCTGGAGTGGGGGGCGCGGCCTGAGTCAAGCCCCATGGGGGTGGGGGAGAGCATAGCCTCGGGCCCCTGCCGAATGCTCGTTAGGCTCCTTATGGGAACTTGGCCTCAGCTGTGGGTGCAGCCATCTTTCTGACAGAGTGATGGTCAATTAGCATATTCCCTCTATTACATAGGATTTGTTTTGATTATTGTATAAATGAAACGTATCAATATTAAAAGTATACTTAGTTTTTAAAAAAATATATTTTATTGATTTTTTACAGAGAGGAAGGGAGAGAGATAGAGAGCTAGAAACGTCGATGAGAGAGAAACAACGACCAGCTGCCTCTTGCACACCCCCCACTAGGGATGTGCCCGCAACCAATGTACATGCCCTTGACCGGAATGGAACCTGGGACCTTTCAGTCTGCAGACCGATGCTCTACCACTGAGCCAAACCGGTTTCGGCATACTTAGTTTTTTTGTTTTGTTTTTTTTAAAATATATTTTTATTGATTATTTACAGAGAGGAAGGGAGAGAAACAGAGAGCCAGAAACGTCGATGAGAGAGAAACATCGACCAGCCGCCTCCTGCACACCCCCACCAGGGATGTGCCCGCAACCAACGTACATGCCCCTGACCGGAATCGAACCCGGGACCCTTCAGTCTGCAGACCGACGCTCTACCACTGAGCCAAACCGGTTTCGGCCATACTTAGTTTTTTTATGTTACGAAATACCATTCTGATGGATTTCTCTTGCAAAGTGAGACTGGTATCTTGGAGGTCTAAGGTTTTTAATGCTTTTACTGAGAAGTTTAGTTTGTATAGCTGAAATGCTGATAAAAAAGAGATTTTTCCCCCCCTCTACTTTTCTCTTAAACAACCTTTTTGGTAAGGATCATGATAGGTTTGTACAAGGATAAGGTTGTAGAGTTAATCATAATGTTCTTCCATTGAAATTCTAAACATTGAATTTCCAGAGAAGATAGGAAGAATTTGACTAATTTACTTCCTAGGCTCTTCCTTGTTCCCTGAGTATAGGATAATTCTTTCTCTGTAGAGATTAGGTGCATGTTGTGGGAAGGATAGAGCTCCCATAGAATGCTCTAAGGCAGCAATTTTCAACCTTTTTCATCTCATGGCACACAAACTAATTACAAAAATTCTCTGGAACACCAAATTTTATAGGTCAAATCTCGGTTCTCTAATGTCTCCCATCTCAAATAGTTCACTTCTTGATGAAGATGTTCATGTAAAACTTTGCTTCTCACCCTAGCTGGTTTGGCTCAGTGGGTAGAGCATCAGCCTGCGGACTGAAGGATCCCAAGTTCGATTCCTGGTCAGGGCACATGCCTGGGTTATGGACAATCCCCAGTAGGGGGCATGCAGGAGGCAGCCAATCAATGATTCTCATCATTGATGTTTTTTTCTTCTTTTTAAAAAATATATTTTATTGATTTTTTTTACAGAGAGGAAACATCGATGAGAAACTAATTTACTTCCAATAATCTAATAAACTGGGGTTGTGCCCACAACCAACGTATACATGTTTTTGACTGCAATCGAACCTGGTACCTTTCAGTCCGCAGGTCGATGCTCTATCCACTGACCCAAACCGGTTAGGCCTCATCATTGATGTTTCTCTCTCTCCCCCTCTCCCTTCCTCTCTGAAATCAATAAAAATATATATTAAAGAAACAGCAGCTTTGGCTCTCTATCCAAAAACTCTTTCATGCTGATGCCTGTGTGATCAGACACTTGTCTCTCGGTGACAAAGGAGAGAATGTGTGTGTGAGTCAGTTTACCACTAAATCGCGTGTTGTTAACATCCCAGGAAATTGTGCTGTGAAGGTTTTTGTGTTTTCCTGCTTTTTGGGGTCTGGAACGGATTAATTCAATTTACATTATTTCTAATGGGGAAAAAATGATTTCGTTTTCCAACAAATTACTCCTCAAACAGCCTTAGGGAACAAATTAAGTTAAAGAACCGAGATTCCACTGTATATTATATTTTTTGCCGATCTGACAAAAAATAGGTATAATTTAAAAATAAGTATTTTTATTGATTTTAGGGGGAGAGAAAGGGAAAGGGAGAGAGAGAGAAGCATCATTTGGCTGCATGCCCCTTACTGGGGATTGAGCCAGTAACCTGGGCATGTGCTCTGACCAGAAATCAAACTGTGATCCCCAGGTTCATAGGAATCGAACTGCATCTCTTGGTTCGTTGGCTGAGGCTCAACGACTGAGCCACACCGGCCAGACAAAATAGGTATAATTTTGATTCATTCGCACTGGATGGCTATTGTGTTGTTGTCATTTTTTTAATTTGGCAATCTAAAGGAAAAGAGGTCAGTGCCCCTGACTAAAGAGTCAGGTATTGCATATATATTTGTTAATCCTCACCTGAAGATAATTTTCCCCATTGATTTTCTTTTTTTTAGAGTGGTAGGGAAGGGAGGGGGAGAGAGATCAATTGGTTGCCTCCCACATGAGCCCTGACCAGGGCTGGGGATTGAACCTGCAACCCTTTGGTCCAAAGACTGACTCTCTAACCACTGAGCAACCAGCCAGGGCGATATTGCATGTTTTAAAAATTCTTGTAGCACCCTGGTTGAAAATCGCTGCTCTAGAGGAATGCTTTCTAGATCTTTGCTCTGTAGCAGGTTTTAATGGAGCAAAGATGAGTAGTTTTCTCATGTTTCCGCCTGCTCTGTGAAGTGGGAAAACCTTTCCTCTCTGTTTTCATGGTTACATGTGCTGTCTTGTCTTTTCTCCTCCCCAAGTTTTCCTGGAACCTGGGCTCCCCAGACGCAGCGCTGGAGCAGATGGATAATGGAGACTGGGGCTATATGGTGAGATGCTTTTGCAGATATGTTTTGAAGACTGTCAAATTCTTTTTGTACTAGATGTCTGGTGCACGAATTTGTGCACGGGTGGGGTCTGGCTGGCCCATCCTGATCGGGATGTGGGGTGGGTGGCGATTGGAGGTGGAGCCAGCCAGGGGGAGGGCCCATGTTAAACTCCCAGTTGAACGCCTGGTCGAACTCCAGTCGAGGGGATAATTTGCTTATTAGCCTTTTATTATATAGGATTTTAAAATATATATATTTTATTGATTTTTCACAGAGAGGAAGAGAGAGGGATAGAGAGCTAGAAACATCGATGAGAGACAATCATCAATCAGCTGCCTCTTGCACACCCCCTCCTGGGGATGTGCCCGCAACCAAGGTACATGCCCTTGACCGGAATCGAACCTTTCAGTCCGCAGGCCGACACTCTATCCACTGAGCCAAACCGGTTTCGGCTATATAGGATGTTTTATAGGATGTCTTTCCCCCCCTGTGTATTCTTGGGTATCATACATCTTATAAGAATGAAAATTATTGGTGTAATTCCCCTTAATTAATTTAGATGCCTTTTGGGGTGTTTGGTGTGGTGTTGGTGTTTTTATGAAAGCAAACTCAACATAGACTTCAGAGTAACTTGATTTGAGAGAGAGCATGACTTTTGGTCTTTAAAGTTTATTGCCATTAAAATACTCTTCCTTTGTAGAACTGACTATGAAAAGGGTCCAGTGGGGAATGGTACAGAGCACATTTCCTTGTGGTGGGGGAGGTTAACTGTTGAGAAGGGGCCACTTTTCCCACTCGTACTTTCCTTGTGTGTGTTTGTCTTCCTGTTTTCCTTCGGTGAGAAATACTTTACTTATCTAGTACCCGAAGTCTGTCAGTCTGTCTTTATAGTGTTTCTTAATATGATTTCTAAAACTGAAGGTATATGTTAGAGAAGTTTGCTTTTCAAAACTAAGAGCAGTTTGCAACATTAATGTTACAAAAGTGAATACACTATCAGATTCTGAAATTTGAAAGTTGCTGTTAGCTTTTGGGTATATGAGATTGTGTTGATCAAACTGTATTTTAACATAGTATTTGGCACTCTTATTGCCATAAAAAAGTTAAGGTTAGATCTGCACAGTTTTATCTTTTAAAAAAATTTCATGGTTCCCCACGCTCTTTTGAGAGAAGAGAAAAACAGAAGAAATCGTGAAAGTAGATTCTTTTCATTATCAAATCATTTTCTTGGCCTATTTTATGTCAAATTGAGTTAAGAAAAATGACTTATTTTTAAAAAAATGTTTTTTATTGACTTTTTTAGAATGAGAGGAAGGGAGAGGGAGAGAGAAACAACAAATAAATACTGCCTCCTTCACGCCCCCTACAGGGAATTAGGCCTGAAACCCGGGCATATGCCCTGACCAGGAATCTAACCAGTGACTTCTCTGTGCAGAGATGACACTCAACTAACTGAGCCACACCAGCCAGAACCGAGGTCAGCAAACTGCGTCTTGTGAGCCACATGCGGCTCTTTGGCCCCATAAGTGTGGCTCTTCCACAAAATACCACGAGTCTATTTTGAAGAAGTGGCATTAGAAGAAGTTTAAGTTTAAAAAATTTGGCTCTCAAAAGAAATTTCAATCGTTGTACCATTGATAATTGGCTCTGTTGACTAATGAGTTTGCCAATCACTGAGCCAGAATAAGTCTCTTTAAAAAAAAACAAAAAAACAAAACAAAAAAAAAAAAATATATATATATATATGTGTGTGTGTGTGTGTGTGTGTGTGTGTGTATATAATTGATTTTTTACAGATAGGAAGGGAGAGGATAGAGATAGGATAGAGAGCTAGAAACATTGATCAGCTGCCTCCTGCACCCCCACCACTGGGGATGTGTCCACAACCAAGGTACATGCCCTTGACCGGAATTGAACTTGGGACTCTTCAGTCTGCAGGCCGATGCTCTATCCACTGAGCCAAATCGGTTTCAGCACAAGTCTCTTTTTTTCAAAGCAGAGAGAAACTTAGTTTATCTTAGTTTGGCCTTTGTCTTTTTCCAATTTACTCTCACGAAACCTCTTTAGATCCCAGGGCTGACATGAAGTGGCTTTGGAAGTGATGCCCTTGTTTCTTAGGAGAAACAGTTATCCCCCATTGAAAGCCTGTTAGATCCCTGTGCCTAGGTGGGTGGTCACTGAAAGTAAAGCTGTTTTGCATAACAGGATTGCTAAGTACTTACAGTCTGAAGGAAGCTTTTGCTTAGCTTGTTGCCATTTTTCTTAATTTGTCGAAGTTAGGATTTTAAAAACTTCAGGTGACTAATCATCTTCTACAAACTTTCAGATGACTGACCCAGTCACGTTAAATGTAGGTGGACACTTGTACACAACGTCTCTCACCACACTGACCCGATACCCGGATTCCATGCTTGGAGCTATGTTTGGGGGGGACTTCCCCACGGCTCGAGACCCTCAAGGCAATTACTTCATCGATCGAGATGGACCTCTTTTCAGATATGTCCTCAACTTCTTAAGAACTTCGGAGTTGACCTTACCCCTGGATTTTAAGGAGTTTGATCTGCTTCGAAAAGAAGCAGACTTTTATCAGATTGAGCCCTTGATTCAGTGTCTCAATGACCCGAAGCCTTTGTACCCTATGGATACCTTTGAAGAAGTGGTGGAATTATCAAGTACTCGGAAGCTTTCTAAGTACTCCAATCCAGTAGCTGTCATAATTACCCAGTTAACCATCACCACCAAGGTCCATTCCTTGTTAGAAGGGATCTCAAACTATTTTACCAAGTGGAATAAGCACATGATGGACACCAGGGACTGCCAGGTCTCCTTCACCTTTGGGCCCTGTGATTATCACCAGGAAGTGTCTCTCCGGGTCCACCTGATGGAATACATCACAAAGCAGGGCTTCACGATCCGCAACACCCGGGTGCATCACATGAGCGAGCGGGCCAACGAGAACACGGTGGAGCACAACTGGACCTTCTGTAGGCTGGCCCGGAAGACGGACGACTGATCTCCATCCGGGGGAGTCCTGGACACGGACTCTGCAGGAGACGGGAGAGACTGATTTTTTTTTTTTTTTGTGGGATTTAAGAAAAGATTATTATTATTATTTTTTGGTATTTATTTGAAGGCATTGAGGAGCAGAAGGAAGTTTGTGCTTTAGTGGATTCCTCTATGTTTATTCCCTTCACCCTGAGTATGCATGTGCCTGTTCAGAGCCTCCAGATAACTTTTTTATAAAAAGAAATTTGAGAATTATTATGGTATATAATCAACCCTTAACAGAGCTTTCTTTTTTTTATTACAGTGCTAAAATGATTTCTGATTAAATGGTCCCTAACTCAACTAGAGGCTCAAAAATATAGGAATGAAAGAATAAACAGAGTGAGTACTCCTGATGCTTTTGACAAAACATCAAAACACCATGTAGGTGACCTAGTTTCCAAACCAATAAGCCGTATTGTAATATTAAAAGAAAACTGTTCCAATCATTTAAAAGTACTTGTTAAGTACTGCTTTTTACAGTTATGACAACTGTTTCTTTCTATGCATATAAATCAAGCAACCAAATATCTGTAGCCATGGAAATGTCTGACTAGAAATATTTATATTGGATTCTGAATACAAAATGGCCCTGTGGTAGGAATCTTACTTCTTATGCCTGGTGCAGTATAATCCCCAAGTGTACTGTCTACCAGAAAAAAAACTAATAAAAAGTGAAATAGAAAAATTAGGTTTATATTTATTGACTATTGTTACCTAAGGGGAAAATCGTATGTCTTGTCTCTAAAGTATGCATTGTTTGTTTTATGTACCAACATACACTGCACCACCAAAGCACGCTTGTATTTGACTCAGGAGGACTCAGCGGTACCTTCAGATGCAGTGTATAGAACTCTGCTGTGTTATTAAGCAGGACTAGATGGAAGTACAATTTGAACAGTGAACACACAGTTTGACAGATTTTTATCAAGTAGGAATTACGTTGAAGATTAAAGATTTTTGTTCAATAAGCCACCGTTGGTTATAGCTCTGAATGTGACCCTTATCCGAGCTTTGATTTGAGTCTCGGAACAAACTGACTCTTCAGCCACTTTATTCTCTTTTACAGGGGAATCTCGGTTCTCAAACTTAGTTCGTTCCAGAAGGCTAGTTGGGGAGCAGTTTGTTTGAAAACCAAATCATTTTTCCTCATTAGAAATAATGTAAATTGAATTAGTTTGTTTCAGACCACTATAAGCAAAAACACACCTGCCCAGCACAATTTCCTGTAATGTTAACTTGAGTTTTTGCCATAAACTGACCCACACTCACGCATTCTCTCCTCTGTTTGTCGCCTGAGAGACGCATGACTGATCACACAGGTATTAGCATGAAAGGGTTGTTGGGTTGGAGCCAAAGTTTTATTTGACAGCCCAGATATTCTGTAAACAGCTTGGTCGAGAACCCAATTATTCGAGATGGGAGGTGTTTCAGAACCCAGGTTTTGACCATATATGGTAACCCACAGATTATTTTATTAGTATTCAAGTTAAATCTATATCTGAAGAGAGGAAATAAGCTGCAGTGAACGGAGGATCTGGAACAGGTATGTGTATTTGTTTCTCAATCGTCTTTATTGTGCATACTTCATTCGATTCTGTTTCCTAGAAGTTACTCGCAGTTATGTTAACTATAGTGAGGGAGACTTCCTGGTTTGTTGGAATGCCTTCTAAAAGGAAGTGTGATGCCTTCCCTGTTCTGTGGGAGGAACGTTCTAGGCTGTGTGTTCTCGGGCAGGCCATTCCTTTTCCTCTGAGATCCTGCCTCTGAAAGGAGGATGAAAACACCTTCATCCGTGTTTGCCCGTGTGTCTGACAAATGGCCAACAATCACAAACCTGTAATCACCCCATTTTCACCGTCCTCAAGCTAACATTCCTTCATGTTATGGACAGGTTGCTGTGGTTTCAGTAAACGTACTAATATGAAGTTATCTTTTTAGGAAATTGTCTCCGGCTTCAGATTGCTTAGTGGTTAGCTAAGACAAAACCAAGCCAGCCACTCTTGTGATGTTAAGTTAGCTGAGGTGATCGTGAGAAAAAATGATTTGGTTTGAAAACAGGTTATGGAAAAGGGAATAGTGTTTGGCCTTTCAAGGTTTTAAAAGTTAAAAACTTTTGAGGTCTCTTCTTTGTTTAGTTTACCAGAGATAAGTTTGCTTTTGGTGAATTTTCACAAATTTGTTAGTTATTAACAAAAATGATTACTTTTATGGGTAAATTAGGAAAAATAGCTATCTGAGAGATTTTGCAATTTAATTTGGGCATTTAATTTTGAGTGTTTTATTTGCTGAGGCAACTGAAAATGTAGCTTGAGTATATTTGGGTAATTTGAGATGATTATGTCTTTTATAAGTTTTAATTTTCTATGGAAAGGTTAATTTTTTAAAATTGATACTTAAGGTAGTTGTAGTCTTAGGGCTGTACATTTTATTTAGTTTACCACAAGTATAGGCACTTTTGGAGAAGGATTGTGTGTGTGCATGTGTGTGTCCTTTTGAAGTTTAAACCCTCAGATAAATATGAGCTGTAGGCACAAATGATAACTAACGAGTCTATTGGATTTTGCTAGATCAAAAACAGAACCCTGGAACTTAACAAAATAGATGCTACAATTGTATAGTACTATTGTGTTTTATTGTAGGAAATGCCAACCATGTTGATAAGAGAATTGTTTAAACAGCATTGTACCCATTGACCAACATCCACAACTGTTCTCTTTCCTTTTTTCCCTCTCATGGATTTTGAAGTAAATCACAGATGTTTCATTCACTTTAGAAGGTCTCTCTGGAAGATAATGACTCTCTTTAAAAAATACATACACATATGCTCTTTAAAATTCTAATGCCATATCTGCCATACTACCATTATCACATAGTGGTGCTTCTTGAATGCTGTTGATTATTTCATAGCTTGGATCTCCAACTTTGTAAGAGTGGTCTTAGATATTTCTGGTAGGCAGGGTTCCCCTGTTATAGAAAGAAGTGCATTAGTCATACAGAATATTTCTGCTAGGATTAATAACTTTTCAAATTAATTTTTTTGTTTCAAAATCAACATTATGTAAGATTAATTTTAAAAATTATTTTAAAAATTCATTTTGTGTGAACATATGGAGAAACATTTTTTTCCCAAAGGGCATCCTTCATTTTCTCCAGCAGATTTTATTTATTTATTTATTTGTTTATTTGTTTATTTTATTTTATTTTTTTGATTAAGCATGCTAGAATTTATTACAGATTCGAATCTGGACTCAAACCATGGCTGACGCAGCAGCCGGTAAACACCCAGGTAAGAGCCCTGATGGAGGGGCAGTCCCTCCAGAGCGCTCACACAAAAACACAGACAAACACACACCTACCGCGGCCAGTCAGGCTCTTCGGAATGGGGGTCCCTCATGGTCCTGGCTGGGGATTCCAGTCATGATCCCCAAGGACCACCAGGGAGCCGAGTCCGATGCAATAAACAAAAGAGCCATCTCCATGCTAGCATGGGCCCTGTCCCACTCACGCCGGCAGCATGGCGGAAGAGCTCTCCAGCAGATTTTAAATTGTGGGTGCAGGTGGCCAATTAAAAGACACAGTTATCATTTGCTGCTAGAATTTAACACAAAAGTCTCAGCTCTCTGAGGCTCTTTGAGATGGGACATTAACCGTAAAAGAATCAGAAGGTGGAATCAGGTAAGCAATGTAATACGTCACAATGGCCTCTCCCTACTATTTTCTGATGTTTTGATTTGTTCCTTCACAGCTCTCTTCTCATCCCTGTAACATCTACTTGTGTCTTTTTTGCCTGTCCAGGTTAAGCTGTAAGTCCCTTGAATGACTCTTAATCTTCGATGTGTCCTTAGTACCTAGAATAGTTTCTGGCATATAGTGTATGTTCAGCTGAATGATTGGATTAATCAGTAGGTGTGTTTAAGGCATCTAGCAACTACTTGGGCAGACTTTTACAATAGAATTGGGGGAAATAGGATTCTTGTTGTGAAATTATTCCCCAGTGTTTCCTCCGCTGCTTGCATCTGTAGGGAATCACTGATATGAGTTCATGTGGGGAGGGGCAGCAGCCTTTTGCTGCTCACTTTGGAAAGGCTGGCTTGAAATGACCAGATCAGGGGGGAAAAAAGCCAAAAAATTAGACATCCCGGCTCAAATAAGCCTCGGAGAGCAGATCACAGTCTCCGCATGAAGCTCAACACCCACCTGCCCAGACAGAAGAGAGACTAGCTGAGGCCTCTAAGACACTTAGCACCTTTCTATTAGTAGAAAATGTCAGTGAAATATGTTCTCATTTGTCTGCAAGGTTTGTTTTTACATAGCTGTTGTTTTAGTTCATTTGAAATTCCCGGAGTGAACCCTTTTCCACAGTGCCAATGAAAACCGCCTCTTCTCGCAGTTTCAAAATTATCTACAGCAGATTAAAAAATTACACCTTAGAAGTGCCGTTTTGCTGCTCTCTAGAGGAGCCAGAAATGTAAGATGATATGGCTGTATATTAGCAGTCAACCGGTATCATTTTAACTAATTGGAAGCTGTTCTCCAACATCATTTATAATCTCAGTTCCTAAACTGCTTGCTGCACCTGTCACCTTTTTAGCAGCGTAAGTGAAGCCAGGATGGCAACAGTGTGCAGCACTGTGGGTGCAGCAGGCTCCTTCGTCTCCCTGTGGGTCATAAAACCACGTTAATTATTCCGTAAATGCAGTGTCTGCTGTGTGATAGGTCCTGGAGTTAGGAAGGTGAAGACTCCATCCTTGTTCACAGTGAACTGGCAGGTGACAGAAAAGGGAAAGGAATGGGATGAAGTGCATCAACTTTTTTTAAGGACATCGTTTTTTAAATATATTTTTATTTCAGAGAGGGGGAGAGAGAATCATCAATGATTCTGCACCTCTTGCCCTTACTGGGGATCAGGCCTACAACCTGGACACAAGCCCTGACTGGGAATCGAACCTTGACCTCGTTCATAAATTGTCGCTCAACCACGGAGCTACGCCAGCCGGGCTTATCAAGTCTGTTGATGCTGTGGGTTGGTCATGCCCCTCATTTAGATAAGCCTGTCCTCATGTAATATCCAGATTAGATTCTTTTAGAAATAATAAGAAAGCCCCCTCTGTGCTTTAGTGACGTGGAGTCAGGAGAACTGGCATGTTTCCTTGTTGCTAGTAAAACAGGTTTGAGGAGGTGACATCATCATCTGACAGGTGTCACAGCGGGGCAGGCTTTCCCCGAGCACAGAGGGCATGCACGTATGCTGAGGCCGCAGGAGCTGTTCTGGAGTGGGAGGACTGCTGCAGGTTTACGCCGGGATTTAAGTATCAGTAAGTAGACCTAAGCATTAGAAGTAAAACACTAGCATAGTTAACTATCCTAAGCAGTGACTGTATCACACCTTCGGTAGCAGGTTGTTTGTATTGATATTTCCTCGTTGGGTTAAAAGGATGCCTTCCTAGAGTCAAAGAAGGACCAAAATGGATCGGCCTTCTCACTGACAACCATTTGGGGGGTAACGGTTGTGTTATAACTTGAGGCAATCACATTAAATCAAGCTATGAGGAATGATAGGATGCATACTGTTAAGGGCAAGTCTGACACTCTGATAAGTGTGAATGGAAGCCTGAGAGTTGCCAGTCTGATGAGGTGTTAAGAGACCTTTTCTGAAATTTGACCTAAGAGGTAAAGGAGTAGGCTTCACCATCTGAAAATCATGTTCACATGATAGAACTTAAAACAATCTGTTGTGCATGTAGAGACTGTCTTTGCTTTTATAAAATCTGTATCAAATCTGCTATTAAATGTTGGTCCCCCAGATTCTAAGTACAGGGTTTATTTCTTTACTCCAGTTAATGGTGCTCATTGGACTGTGTAACTCTTCCCAGTTCCCAGTGAGGCTCCTGACTTAGGGCGCTAGTGTTCTCTCCTAGGACTGACTGCTGGGAATCCTCCTCGGAACCCTTGCATTTGACATTTGTAGGGCTTCCTCGCTGCTGATGGCAGTGCCTGCAGCAGTTTTCTGTGTTTCTGGGATTGTGTTCCTTAAAGTGAGGAGGAGGGAGGTAAGACTGGCAGGCAGTCTTACCTCCAACCCCGCCCATCCGAGCTCCCTATCACCTCTAAGAGGACCCGCTTTTATCAACACGGAACTGAGAGGTGAGAGGCTGAAAACAAGGTGGGTGTGACTTATTTTTGTTACTTAAAAGCCAGCGTGTATGCCCTAGGGTGTGTCATGCTGTGATTGAGAGCTTGGGTCCTCCTAATTTCCTTATCAAATTCTGAGCGGTGCTTTTTGCTGATTACAGTCCAGACTCAGAGTTCCTGCCAGGCCACAGCTCCTGGTTTCTTTTGTGTAGTCTCAAAATATTTTAAACAGACATGCTATGGCAAGTGATTTCTAACCTAATGGGAATCAGCTTAAATGGGAAAACATTGGAGGTGCATTCACTGCTTGTTCTCTGCTCTCCTCCATAATTTGTGTTCTGCTTAACTACCTGAGTGTTGGTCGGTGACTTCTGAGCCCAGTAGAACAGGCGTTCATAGACATTTCCATCGTAACAGCCAAGTGCTGAATTCAAACACTGATCCGTGAAGTCGAAAGCATCTGTTAACGAGATGGCATCCTTCCTGAGGAAAAAAAAACAGGCGTTTGTGAGTATTTCAGACTGCTGGTGAATCTGATTACTCTGGCATGGTGAGCAACAATACCTAATTAGAGGTTGCATTATTATTCACCTTCGAACAAGTCAGCTTTAATTTTTTCCCGAAGTTTTATATTTGATCAATTATATATGCATGGCATAAAGAATCAGTTCTTTGAGGATATTGAAAATGAGCATAGCCTGCTCTCTCACCTCCATTTCCTACCCCAACCCCCATTCCCACCCAGAGCAATCTATTTCAGTCTTTTAAGTGATATTTTTGGTTTTAACCTGGATGTCTCTAAGTTACTTGTTTATATCTCTGTTTCTTGCTGCTTTACTTGTAGACATTATCTGTTGACTCCATTACGACAGATGAGGGTTTACTTTTAGGACCCTTCTGACCCCTACCCATCATCCCCCACCCCAGCCTATGCTTCCTCCTCTTCACCTTCCTGCCTCCCAATATAGCTACGATTCTGGCCAGACTAATACTCAGTGTTTGAAGTAGTCCTATATATGATTATGACTGTGTAGATCCTGTTCACAGCCGAGCCAGGTCCCCACCGCAGCTCCCTGTTGCCTTCACCTACCTCCAGGCTCACTGTCCCCTCTCCCACTCTGCTGTCGTCTATTCTTAGTGATGTCACTGTCTGTGCAGGTGTTCCTCTAAAGCTCAGCTCCTCGGTTCTTCGAATCTCCTGCTCCACTGACCTCGTTCTACAGCCTTCCCCTGTCGTCTTTCTGCGATCAGACTCCCGGACTCCTCATTAGCATCTGCACCTTCTCCGTCATCTCAGCCCTGTTTCCTTCTGCCCGTCTTTCTAGCTTACTCCCTTTCGTATTCTGACTTCCAGCTTTCATTTTCCCTTTCAAGCAACAAACTTTTATTTTAATCCTATTGAATGAAATAGTTTTAAAAAACATTCACACACTTTCCTACCATTGTAGCATTGTAGCAAAGGATGTAAAACACAATATGCGATTATTTGTTTAAACTCTTCCCTGACTCTTGTTTCAAAAAGCATCTGAGATGACTGGGATACTGGACCTATTTTAATTCTTTCTGGATGACCCGATGTCATCATCATGAGGTGATTTCATGTAGGGCTGTTTATAATTCTGTGACCCCACTGGCACCTACCAGTAGGTCCCTCATCCCCCTTGTGGTCTCACTTTTCTCCTTATCCCACTGAAATTTCGTGGCTTGTCAATGTTACCTCCTCAAAAATATATTCAACAATTCTTCTTGCCTTGCCATCCCTGGCAAAATCCCATCCCTGGTTATCTTTAATTTTCTTTTTTTTTTCTTCCATTTTTTTTATTAAGGTATTATATGTGTACATATATAATATAATACCACCCCACTCCCATACATGTCCTCACCCCCCAGAGTTCTGTGTCCATTGGTTATGCTTGTATGCATGTACACAAGTCTTTCGGTTGTTCTCTTATCTCCCCCACCTCCCCCTAACCTTCCCACTGTAATTTGACAGTTTGTTCGATGCTTTACTGTCTCTGTATTTTTTTGTTCAACAGTTTATGATTTTCTTTATTATCCATAAATGAGTGAGATCATGTGGTATTTTTCTTTCATTGACTGGCTTATTTCACTTAGCATGTTGTTCTCCAATTCCATCCAGGTTGCTGCAAATAGTAGGAATTCCCTCTTTTTTATGGCAGCATAGTATTCCACTGTGTAGATGTCCCATAGTTTTCTGATCCACTCATCTGCTGATGGGTACCTAGGCTGTTTACAAATCTTAGCTATGGTGAATTGTGCTGCTATGAACATAGGGGGATATATATATATCCTTTCTTATTGGTGCTTCCAGTTTCTTAGGATATCTTTAATTTTCCACAGACTTTGTGCCACCACCTTTGTAGCTATGGCTGGAAAAACCAATGCTGACTGTAGTCATAGGGTTCATAGGGGTCCTTATGATTGCCCAACCATCCTATTGCATTGCTCTGATTCATTTATTTTTTTATTCCTTTAGGTGATGTTTCACACTTCGTTTTCTGTCCTCAAACCTACATTCTCCACTTCCTCATCTCTTTTACCTAAATCACTTTCTATTCGACAGATACAGTAAAAGTGGTGAGAGCATTTCCACAAGTTCCCACCCGTGCATTTATCCACACAGTGCTCTTCTCTTCATAGTACAGGTCAGCCGCCCAGGCTCCCTCCTGAGGCCTGCCCATCCTTGTCTACTAGGGAACAGTGTTCCAGAAATTCTGCCTTTCCCCTACAGCACCCACACTCCCCTCTTACTGGATCGTTTCCCTCAGCATCCAAACCTGCTGCCAGTTCTCCCAGCTCAACAGTAAGCCTTTGACTCCTCCCGCACCGCCCTCTGCCCCATGTCCTGGCTCCTCTTTATGACATTCCTTAAACTGCTATGCTCTCTCCTGCCTGGCCTTTCCACTCCTCTCTGCTGTTCTTGGGCTAGATCCGTACAGGTTCCCACTCCCACCACCCCACTGACGAATCTCTGGTCAGGGTCACCCGGCATCACCTTTGGAGGGGCCCAGGACTCGGTGTTCGGGCTTCTTCCCTTCATACTCATCCTATGGTATCATCCTTCTCATGCTTTACATACCAGCCATAGGCCAGTGACGTCCACATTTCTCCCTCCTGTCTTACTTGCCTGCTTACTAACGTTGTACTTGATTTCTAACGGGATCTTTAAGCGTTCAAAACCAAATCCTGAGCTTCCTTCTCCTGTCTAACCTGCCCAAACCTGCCCTCCTATAATCTTTCCCATTTATGCTAAATGACAACTCTATCCCAGCCAAAAACCTGAACTCCTCTCTGCTTATGCCACCCCATATCTAACCTGTCAGCAAGTCCTGTTTTATCTTCAAAATATATTCCAACTCTATTCCCACTACCTCCACTGCTGTCACCTGGTCCAGTCCACTGCCATCTCCCACCGGGATTATTGCAGCAGCCTCCTAACCAGCCTCCCTGCTTCGCACCCTTGTCTTGTTCCCCTCAGTTCTTAGTCTGGCCGCTGGAGTGACCCTTCGCTCTGTGCTATGCCCAAACCCGTCCGTTCTCACGCTAAGTAAGGCAGAGTCTTAAGTCTTTGCAGTGATCCACCCCCCTCCCTATCCCCTCCCAGTACACCTTAACTTTCCCACCTCTGCTCTCACCCCCGCCTCAGTCAGGCCCCTCCAGCCCGTTCTCCGGACGGATGTGCCAAGCACACTCTGGCCTCCACCATTTCTACTTCTCCGCTTAGAATGCTCTTCCCAGCCAACCGCATGGTTCCTCTCACCTGCCCCTTCAGAGGATTCCTCAAACGTCACCCTCCCTGGGTGGCCTTTGACCTACTTACAAGTATAGTCTCTTCCCCCCCCCCCCCCCCCCCCAGGACTGCTAGCCCCTTTTCCGGTAGCATTCAGCACTGTTCCGCACACTGTCTTTGATTTGTATTTTATGTCTGTGTTTGTCTCCTCTTCTCTAGGCTGCAAGCTTTTGTGCCCCTTTCAATCTGAAACTCATATCCTCAATCGAGGAGTATCTTCTTTAAGCATTTTATTAATTATCTGCTCCCTTCTCTTTTCTCTGTCTTCTCTTTCTCAACCTTTTTTTCAGACACTTTTATTTTTTTCTATTTTTGTCTTTTTGTTTTCTGAGGTTTCTGCAATTTTACCTTTTCAGTCCTTCATTGAGTTTTTCATTTCCAATCTCATTTTTTAATTTCATAGAGTTCTTGTTTTTTGTTCTGTTACTTTTTAAGAAATGAAATTCTTATTTTATGGTCACAATATCTCCTCTTAACTCTTTGAAGGAATCACTGATCTTTTTTTGACATTAATATGTTTTGTTTTATATAATTATTTTTAAAATTAGTTGACATACAGCATTGCTTCATGTGTACAATGTAGTGATTAGATATTTAACATATGAAGTGATCACCCTGTTAAGTCTAGTACCATCTGACACTGTCATAGTTATTACAGTATCATTTTTATTATTATAAATCTCTCTTAAGTTACTGATTTTTAAAAAAAACGTTTTCTTCTCTCTGAAGATTCTCTTGTCTCTCAGGTTGCCTCATTCTTGCTTACTTTGGTAAGGGGTTCTCCTCAGGTGTCCGGTGATCCCTGAGTGTCTGGTCATAGCTAAGAGTGGGGCATGAACTAGCTGGTTAGAAGTCTAGTTGTGCTTGTCGGTTTGGGGTGAATTGGGGACCCTGGGCTGGTCAGATTCTCCAGGGGAGGATCATGTTACATCTTCCTGCAAGGACCTAGCCGGGCTGCCCCTCTGGGAACCCTGGGAGGGGCTCACAGCACTTGGCCAGTAAATGTGCCCTGAGGGCAGCCTCACCCCAGCTGTTTACCTTCTGCAGAGCCTGAAAACTGGAGGCAGCGGCAAACTGGGGACTCGGCTCTTTCTGAAACAGACTTTCAACCCATCCTAGCAGTCAACTTGACCCCCACTGCCAGAGGCACATGGTCCTCCCGTTCTCTGGGGTAATGTGGTTGCTTTTCCCACGTGTAGGGAATGATTCACTTTTCTCAGGTCTGCTAAGTCACTGTTTGTTCAACTTCCAGTTCTCATGTTTCTCTTCTCAGTGTTCTTTTTCTGCACAGGATTATGCCTTTTTAAACATTTTAACCCTTTGCTGATATTTCAGTGAGGCTTCAGGGGGAACAAAGTAAATGCGTAAGTTCAGTCTGCCGTCTTTACCTGGAAGTCCCCCCCAGCTGAGATTTTATGATCGTTCCAATAAAAACTATTTGGGTCAGTTAACTACCGTTACATAGAGAGCTGTTTTTTAGTGTCGCTTAGAATAATGTGCCATCCTTCGTTTGTCGTGCCATCCTTCGTTTGTCATCTCAGAAATCTGAGGGTGACACTGAATAGTCAAGGCTCGGATTGTGTCACAGAACTGTTAAAAACATGGAATCTAACATACCTATCATCCTGCTGCAGGAGGAAGATTACTTAGGAACCATAATGTGAGTAAATCAGTTTGTGGGCTTGATGCCCGGGCTGTTTTGTCTTGCCTTGTACATTTCTAGAGTCAAGTCAAGCACTTAGAAATGCTGTTGCTGATAAAAATCATGCTTATGAGGTGGTAAGGTGATCTTTTGTGTCTCATCATCACTGTCAGGGCTACAACATTATTGTCGTCATGTGCTTTTAAAATGCCAAGCTTTTTTTGTAATTATTAATATATTTTATTGATTTTTTACAGAGAGAGGGATAGAGAGTTAGAAACATCGATGAGAGAGAATCATCAATCAGCTGCCTCTTGTGCACCCCCTACTGGGGATGTGCCCGCAACCAAGGTACATGCCCTTGACCGGAATCGAACCTGGGACCTTTCAGTCCGCAGGCCGACACTCTATCCACTGAGCCAAACTGGTTTCGGCTGCCAAGCTTTTTTAAAAGTTAGATATACTTAGGCTTAAACAATGCAGTACTCAGTTATGCTATTAATGGTTTCTATCACTGGATTCCCAATTATATTAGGAAAAGGTTAATACCTGAGGAATAATTATATCAAATATATTTTTGATGGTTTAATTGAACACTCTCTAACCACCAACTATCTGTGAGGTGCTTATGTGGAGGTATAATAAATGATATGCAACTTATTGCAAATAAAATAATTTGGTCTAGTTTTTTCTTTTAACCTCAATTATGAAATATATATATATATATTAATTTCTCTTAGTCTTATTGATAATGTGAACTCTTGTGGTAGAAGTTACACACCCGTGTGTATAACCTCCCCCCAGTACTACAGGCATTGTATGTTCTCAAGTTAGCCCATTTTCCATGTTGTGAACAATGGTACTAATTTGTATTTTTTAAAATATTGATTTCAGAGAGGAAGGGAGTGATAGACACATCGATGATGAGAATCATTGATTGGATGATCAATCCTGCAATTGGATGATCAATCCATGTGCCCTGACCAGGAATTGAACCCTGACCTCCCGTTTCATAGGTTGACACTCAGCTACGGAGCTATGCTGGCCGGGCCATTGGTTTGTTGTTTCACTTATTTATGCATTCATTGGTTGTTCCTTTTATGTACCCTGACCAGGGATCAAACCCACAACTTTGATGTATCAGGACAATGCTCTTACCCAGTGGTCAGCAAACTGCGGCTCTCGAGCCACTCTGTTGACTAATTAATGAGTTTGCTGACCACTGGGAGAGGGGGTTAATCACAAGGAACAATAACAGCCTGTAATTATTGGAATTGAGAGTCTAGGTCAGTGGTTGCAAACTCATTAGTCAACAGAGCGGTTCTCGAGCCGCAGTTTGCTGACCACTGCTCTAACCAACTGAACTACCCAGCCAGGGCAGTTTTGATATAGTTTTAAATCATGGCATCAGTATGTCGTAACCCTAAACTGCACTGCGTTAATGTTGCATTTAAAAACTATTTGTGTTATTGTTTTGCAAATGTGTATATGAATTACTAGGTTTTAAAAAAATTTCCTCTTGAAGCTAAGGAAGGATTAAAATAAAATTAGTCAACTTAGTAAGAGTTTGCTTAGGCACATTGAACAAAGACAAGGATATAGGATTTGAAATAAACAAGAGCCCAACCTTAACATACAGCTTATCACATGGCGGGCAGATCACAAGCATCCTGTGTTCATATCACACAGTGTTTTACATAAATGCTAAAGCACGCCTTAAAATTAAATACCCATTGCATTTTGAAGTTATTTATTCCATGTTCTTACAAGCTACTGCCTTTTTAAAGTATGATACTTTGTGAAACTTTTTTGTACTCATTCAATAGAAACTTCTCTGGCCACTGGGTAAAGCTAGCAATAAAACTACTGGTGTGCAGTGTGTTAAGAGCTCACACTCCGGGGTCAGACAGGCCCCAGGCTGGACCCGGCTCCTCCCCTGGCTCATGACGTGACCTTGGGCAAAGTACTTAACTGCTAAGCCTGGATTTCCTCCCCAGTGAAGTGGAGAGAGGAATACCAGTATCCACTTGAAAAGGCTGTAAGCCTTCACTGAAGTGATGTATGTAACAGCTTCTGGCCTGGTGCCTGGCACACGTAAGTGCTCATTAAATATTAGCTATGACTAGGACTCATTATCGTCAATACATATTCATATGTAATAGGCTTCATTTTACTCAGATTACTTAGATACTATTCCTATTTCCTTGATGGTGGTGAAGAGTTCATTTGAGATAGCTGGATAAAGATTCTTAGGCATCTTTATTTGCTTTTAATTAATCCATAATGCTTTCTGTTGGCGTGATAACGCTTGGGTGTAAACCTCTCCAGGGCTGTGGCTGCTTTGTCAGACCCCCGTTTAACAAGGTTTTGGAGCTTGACGTGAACAAAGGGTGAAGGGTATTTCCTGAGGACTACCTCGGTGTGAGGGCCAGCACTCACCGGATGAGGAAGAGCAGGTCCAGGTAGGCTGTTCTCACCATGTCCACTTGAGCCCCGGACAGGAAGCCGTCATGGAGAAAGTCTCCCGCGGCAGACAGGATGCCATGCAAAGCGAAGAGGTCACAGAGGCGCTGGAGTGCCTGCTGAATGGCCGGCTCCTTGTCGAGTCTCTGCAGAGCTTCTGCAAAGCTCTTCACAGTGACGTAGTAGCAGTGCGCCTGCAAAGAACAAGGTGCATTAGCCTCCGTTTCTGGCTCCAGATGATCCTGGAAATGAGCCTGCTGAGCGTGTTTCCCAGCAGGCTCACACGCAGCTGCCTTTCTCCTGGCTCACTGTGGTCCTCTTGAGCCCTTCTGATGTAGTGTGTGTGTGGTGGGGGCTGGTGGCCTTTAGTTTTCTCATTTTGCTTGGCACAATTTATTTTATTTTGATTTCGGAGAAGGGAGAGAGAGAACCATGGATTGGCTGCCTCTTGCCCGCCCCACACTGGGGACCCAGGCTGTGACCTGCTGGGAATCAAACCGTGATCTCCTGGTTCATAGGTTGACACTCAGCCACTAGGCCACACCAAGCCGGGTTGCTTGGGGCAATTTCAAGTAGGTGTGAAAGTAGAAAGTACAGGAGAATCGGAGGCTGGCCTGGGGACCTGGAGGACACCACTTGTCTCAGGAAAACAGTATTTATTGTCTGCACGTTCAGAGCAGTGGGAGATGTGTGCTGTGGGAGAGAAAGGAAGGGTTCAGTATGTCCATGAAATTTATCCCAGCTAGAGAGGCAACTCCTTGAGATAAGCAGTGCTGTGATTTAGCCCAGCGGTCGCCAGCTGGTGGTCTGCGAGGTCCGAAAGGTTGGCGACCGCTGACTTAGCCCTTAAGCAGTAGTCTGGCTCTGTTAGTAGCTAAAATAACCAGTTGGTAAGTGCCCACTGACCTCAACCAGGTGAGAGCCCCCTCTGCCAGCCAGGCTCCTCCACCACAGCCCAGCAGCTAAAGCATCAGTGCCTGCTCTCAGGACTGCTTTCCCTGAAATCCTTTCGGACTGGTTGGTGTCCCTGCCCTACTCTCCCAAGACATATACAACCGATTTACCTGGTAGGATGTGAGTTCCGTGAGCAGAAAGGAGAGCATGCCCGGCCCATGTGGCTCAGTTGGTTGAGTGTCAGTCTCATGCCAATGGGTTCGATTCCAGTCAGGGCACATGCCTGGGTTGTGGGCTCGATCTCCCAGAAGGGGGCGTGCAGGAGGCAGCCAATCTGATGTTTCTCTCTCAATGTTTTTCTCTCTCGCTCCCTCTGAAGTCAGTAAACATATACTTAAACAAATAAAACAGGCCTCACATGTTTATTTGCGTACAGATTACCTGGAGTGACTGGAGGGTTCAGAGGGGTTTACCCGCGGGAAAAGGCACGGGCCATCCTTTCAGGAGGCAGCAATGTAACCTGACTGAGCGGCAGGCACTGAGCGGCCCTCCGGTGATAAAGGCTGTGAGTGGCAGGTGGGGATTTATTCTGTGGGGGTCAGGCCAGAGATCTGGGCAGGTTTTTCACGTGGAAGACTGCCTTTCCCAGAGCGGCCTCACAGGGGTGCTAATGACACCGGGATCTGTGCTCGCAGCCCCGCTGGTTGGCAACATTTGGATGTGGAAGAGGAGCGGGCTGCCGGCTCCCACAGCCCCTGCTGCTCAAACGACCCAGTTTGGCAAAACCACTTACTTTTTTCATCTAGGGCCCGTTCCCTGTTCTAACGGAGGGCCACGCCCCGAAGTTCTCAGGGCCCGGGCTGAGGAAGGAGTGATGCAGAGGCACCTGCTGGGCCGTGGAGCAGGGGCCTGGCTGGCAGAGGTCAGTGGTCTCTTACGAACTCCCCAAGAGCCCCCTGGGGAACCAGGGAGAGAAGGCGGCCTCCAGGCTTCGGGGAAGGCTGAGGGGCCTGGGCACCGTGCTCTGAACTCGGTGAACTTGCTTAACTCTGCAGTAAGCTGGTTTAAATCTTGCCTCCTGGCTAATTTAGGAGGTGAGTGGAGGAATCTGTACACTAGGCACCTCTCTAACTTTTCCATGCATTAAGTCACCTAATCTTCATAGTAATCTCCCAAGGCAGGTACTATTATCAGCTCCATTATGCAAATGAGGAGACTGAGGCCTGGAGAGGTATGTTGCTTGCCCAAGGTCACATGGCTGGTAAGTGGTAGCAAGGAGATCCAAACCGGAACACTCACCTCCCAGTTAACACGTTAAGTGCCAGCCTGTTTTGTCTTCCGGACGGAAAGTATAGTGTCAGCCACCGGTGACTGACTGGGCACTTAACGTGTTAAGAGTGTACTCATTATACACAATAAAGTTAATTTGTTTTCCAGTTACAGCAGAATACATTAGTTTCAGGTATACAACACAGTGGTCAGACATGTATATATGCTATGAAGTGATCACCCCAGTAAGTCTAGTACCCATCGGACACACGAATAGTTATTACAATATTACTGACTTACACTACCTATGCTATACTTCACGTCCCATCTAGTCTTTTTTTTTTTTTTTAATTCCTCACCCTAGGATATTTTCCCATTGATTTCTAGGGAGAGAGAGGGAAAGAGAAATACCGAAGTGAGAGAAATAACATCAATTGGTTGCCTCCTGCACAAGCCCTTGACCAGGGGCCAGACGGGGAGAAGCCTGCAACTGAGGTTCATGCCCTTGAGCAGAAGCGAGCCCAGGATCCTTCGGTCTGCAGGCCGGTGCTCTCTCCACTGAGCCAGGCCAGCTAGGGCTAGTCTGTGCTTTACCCGCTGCCCTGTGTTGCCAAAGCCACCAGGGACTGAGTGCCAGCATTTGCCTCAGGTTCCTGGGGAGACATCTCTGCCGGGCAGGACTGAATGATAGGGTCAGAGCCCATCGGACCTCAAGGGCTCCGATATGCCCCCTGGTTATCCAGGCAGGAGAGGGAGAGCCCAGAGGGGGGGGGACCGCCTGAGGGCGCACACACTGCTCCTTGGTGTCCACCCCCTGCCACTGTTCCCTGCGCCTCCTGTGCTCTCCCTCTCTCTCCGCACACTGACGGTTTCCAGAGGGTACACTGTGGGGCTTGATGGCCTCCCAAACCACAGAGCCCAGAAAGTGCAGACTTCCTGCCCATTATGGCTTTGGAGACTGGGCAGAACCTCCCAGGAAGCCCTGCGCCGGTTGAGCTCACCCTTGCAACCCCCAGAACCTGGGGCTCACCCCCTTCACTAATGCGCAGCGGCTCCCTGGGGGAAAAGCATCTTAACTAGCCGTTTCCTGCCTCTGGGACTAACGCCCCCGAGCCCTCTGCCCACGTCCGTGGAACAGAGATCATGCTGCTCCCGCTCCCAGGGTTGTGCGCGAGAACTGAGGTCGCCCTGGCACTCAGTCCATGGAAGGCAGGACATGGGTGTGGAATTGGACGGCTGTGGTTTTTATGGCCGGCTGGCAAGAGCACAGCCTGGGCTCGCTCACCTCTGTTGATAGCACATTGAGGAGAACCGGGTGGCAGCCTTAGCACCGCGCCTGCCAGTGACAGAGGTGGCGGTCACCAGGTGGCGCTCACGTCCAGCCTGCCCGACCAGCTGCCCTGTGATGCCCCTGCCGTCTCCTCCCGAGCTCTGGTTTTACGGCTGCCGTTTCTGGGCCTGATGGCTGGTGATTGAAATAATCCCTTTGATTTTCTATCTGCCTACGCTGGAGCTCATTTTTATTTTCTTTTATCCCCTCTGCCAAGTTCTCTCAGCCCTCACCCAGACTCCTACTGCCTGCTTCTAACTCGCCTCTAGCCTGCAGTCCATCCCTCCCCCTGCAGCCTGAACAATCCTTCTAGAATGAAACTGACTAGTTCACTCCATCTCCATCCAAACGCTGCAGTCTTCTCACTGCATGCAAACAGCCCAAACTTCTCACAATGGCGGCGCAGAAGGTCCCAGGCCCTGCCTCTGTCCTCGTCCCCACTTTCTCCCTCTCCTCGTTTCAGTCCTCTTCCTTTCGCTCCTCCTCGGGGCGAATTTGCTTTCCTCCCAATCACCACACCTTTTCTTGCCGCCTCCTCTTGCACCTGCTGTTCCCTCTGCCCGGAAACCTTCCTCTCCAGAGCCACAGCCTCCCCTCTGCCTGGCTGATTCCGGCTCATCCTTGATGTCTCGGCCTATGTACCTCCTCTGGGCAGCCTTGTGGACTCTGCGGGGTGGGAGAGACGCACCTGCCCGGGTCCTGTCAGCCCGCATCTCCCCATCACAGCACTTCCCGGGCTGCCGCTGCGACCGGACACTGCTGAGCCCCCGGACCCAGCCTGATGCCCGCTGTTCGGCGGGTGCTCAAATATTTGCTGGCTGACTGAATTATGCACCAACACAAATTCAACCAGACTTCTAGGGTTTGCCTGCGGGACTGACAGGGAGGCTTGGCCTGCTTTTCTGTCTGGGAGGACATATTTAAGCAACCTGAAGCAAATCCAATAACACTGCCTCATTATGTTTTCCCTAAGAGCTGCCAACAAGACTGCTCCGGAGTTAAGCCTCTAATTAAAAATACCTGGGACTGAAGTCTTGGGAGAGGACTGAGGGCACCCACCGGCAGGGCGGGGGGCGGGGGCAGCAGGCAGGCCTTTCCGCTCCCGCGGAGCGCAGCTCACCTTGGCCGCCTGGAGGTGGATGACGGTGGTCTGGTTCCAGGCCTCGTGCTCCTCGGCCCCGGACTGCATCTGTGTCTGCAGCTGATGCGCCGAGTCCCTGATGAGCCTGGGGCCAAAGAGAGGAGTTCAGCGTGACCGCGTGGGAGAGAGACGGGCCGTGCGCAGTCCCTCAGAAGGAGAAATAAGCCCCGTTTTAACCACTGTGTGTTGCAAAGCTAAACGCTCCATGTACATGACCTCTTCAGCTCTTCCCAAGGCAGGCATGCCCAGTCGACGGTGGGGAAAACTGAATCCCAGGAGAGCTTAACTAACCGGCCCAGGGTCACACTTGGCACGACATGCAGCTGATCGTAACCTCAGAGCTGTGAGCAGACTCCGTCCGGGTCTGCAGGCCATTCTGTTCATTCCTGCAGCCGAGCCAGGGGAATGGCTTTTCTCTAACGGCTAATGAGGTCTGCACGTCACCTGGCCGCCCCAAGTTCTGTCTAAGGGACCTTAACATAAAAGAAAGCTAACCCTTGCCGAAACCGGTTTGACTCAATGGATAGAGTGTCGGCCTGCGGACTGAAGGGTCCCGGGTTCGATTCCGGTCAAGGGCATGTACTTGGTTGTGGGCACATCCCCAGTGGGGGGGGTGCAAGAGGCAGCTGATCAATGACTCATCGATGTTTCTAGCTCTCTCTCTTCCTCTCTGTACAAAATAAAATATATTAAAAAAAAGAAAGCTAACCCTTGTCCTCCAAAACACTAAAACGGTCATTTGCCATTTGCTTAACCTTTATTCTATTTTCTGTTCCTGCTCATCTCATGACCCTTAGCATTTGTAGGCAAAGCAAACTGTTTATTAAGCAATATTTACTTTACTTTTTCAGGGAATCAGTAAGCAGATGTCACGTTGAATCCCAAGCAAAAAGCAATATAAAGGCACTTAATTACCTTCATTACCCTGAGCACCCTGATGTGGCCCTCCCCCTCCCCCGCACTGAAATGGCAGCTCCCTGAGGCCTGGGCTGCTTATGGGACTAGGTTGTCAATAGGTCTTGAGTGCCGAGAACAGTGCCTGGCATATTGTAGGCACTCACTAAATAAATATTTGTGGAATAAGTAACGTCCTAAGATGCCTGTAACCTTGACATAACTATTAACACCTCTGGGACCACAGGCTGGGATACCTCTTTTTATGGACTGAAAGTACGTGTCCAGTTGCTCTTGGTGTTTAGGTTGGGGAAGGGCTAAGGAGGTTTCCTTTTTAGGTAGTTAAATTGCTCCATCTTTTCCTGACGGTGTCTGTGCTTGGCCAGGTCCTCTCATTGCTCCCAGCCCCTGGGATGTTTGGACATTTCTGACAGTATCAGTATTGGTTGAGAGACAGAATGGATGAGCCTTTGGTCTTATCTTTGTTCCCGGAGCCTACGAGGATCCCAGAAATAAACTAATCCTGTCCCTAGATATAGTCTCCTTTTCGAAAATTATTTTTAGATTGTGGGATATTTTGAACATATGCATATTGCCTTATTCGTTGGTATGTACATACTGATACATCTGTGGTGTTCACGGAGGGGTCTGTTATTTGTACTTTAAACCAATAAGAAGCTAACGATTTTTAAAATTCCCTTGCACTGGCCAGAGAGATGATGGCTTTCTACCAGCCCAACCAGGACAGGGAAGGGATGGCGGCCCGTGGCTGAGGGGTGGGCGTCCCCTTCTCCCCGCCCATGGCAGCAGGAGCTGAGAGGACTGAGGAGGCTGGGGGAGGGGGTGGCTCTTTGGAATCCTATCCAATCCTAAAGGCCCTCCTGTGGGAAGGAGCTGCGCCCAGGCGGGTGGCTGATTTCTGGGCTCTGGCTCACCTGACGGCCACATGTGCCCACGCCCTGGTGTAGAGCCCTGGGCGCAGGAAGTCCGCTGCCCTCTGGGCCGGGCACCTGGCCAGGTCAGGTGCGGTCAGGTAGGCGACAGACCGAGGGAGCGACGTCTTCGACGCGGAGCCTGCGGACGCCTGAGCCTGCAGGTAGCTCTTCAGCAGAAACCTAGTGGGCGGGGACGGAGGCAGGTGAGCGGGTGGGGAGCACTGAGGGACAGGCCAGCGCCCCTCTCCCCCAGAGACACACACTCTTATGCCCCCCGTGAGACAACCAGGGCCACCCAGGTTATTGCCCAGTCCTTCCTGATGGTGACTGCCGCCCCCACCCCCACCCCAGGCCAGCCCGCAGGCAGGCCCTTGGGGGTGTGTGCACCGAGGCTGCAGTTTCACAGTGAACCGGGCCGGAGCTGTGCAGCTGGGCAGACAGACCCTGAACCTAAACCCTTCTGGTATGTGAGCAAACAGAACCCTTCCTGATGGTTAGGGTCTCACAGCTTGGGGATTTGTGATGGATTGTACAGCGCCTGGAAGTTTCATTCTTTCTCAGCTGAACAAAGGAAAGATGTAACAATGCTAACATGAGCGGGGAGGTGACCGGTGACTCTTAGCCTCTTCCCTGTGATAACCCACGGCTTACAGCTCTGGGCTCGGACCACCCTGCAGCTCCATAGACCGAGGTGCCGCCTCAGCAGGCCCGTCACCTCCCCGGCCTCAGCGTGTCCGAGTCTAGATGGGGACGGTGATACTCGCCTCCAGTGCCTGGCCCAGTGTGAGGCGCAGAGTTCTAATACACGATGTACTCTTCGTAATTTGGGGAAAACCCCCAATAAATATTACATATTAAAAATTCCAAGAAATGTTACATTCCATATTTGCCAGTAAGCCCTTCCTGCACGGACAAGTACTTGCCCTGTTTAGTCACCTGGGACTAGATGGCCCTGAAAAGGCCTTGTCAGCCAGGAGGCCCGGGACCCCCCTGGTCAGAGAGGGAGGGGGCCGGCCCCGCCATCCCTTCCTGCCTCTGCAGGAGCAGAGGTGTGCAGGGCCTGCGCCGAGCCTGGGGACCAGCTCCGGTCACAGCCAGAGACACTTTCCGGCTGTGATTACTGCCCCAAGGAGACGGGACAGTGTGGGAGGGCGGGGAGAAGGAGATTCAGGGGCCAGGAGGACTCAGACGGCAGGGATGAGAGGGAACCAGCTGTACAGTAAACGGGGGGCAGAGACATTTAGGGGAAGGCCCGTGGTGCAGCAGAAATGTGTGGTTGGCAGAGTGAGCAGAGGCAGGAGCTGCGAGAGGGATGGAGGGGGCAGGGGCAGGGGCCGGGTCGGAGGCCTTGGAGGCCACAGTGCGATCTCCTCTGGGCTTTGAGAAGATGCCTCTGGCAGCCCGAGGGGACGGACTGCAGTGGGCTGATGCTATTCCAGGTGATGGGGCAGAGTCCGGCTGGGAAATGTGGTGAGTCCAGGGGGAGTGGATAGTTGGAGACATATTGTGGGATCTGGACAGTCCCCAAACAGCACTCCCCAAAGTCTGCTGCCGAGGATGCTCCCACCCGAGCAGCCACAGCCTCACCTGGCCACCTGCAGGTAGAGCACGGTGTTCTCGCCCTCGTAGGTGCAGGAGGCTGTCACTCTGCTGACCAGCGATGGCAGGCCGCTCAGCTTTGAGTAGCCGTGTCCGCCACAGGCCCTGCGACACAGCTCGGCCCCCTGGGTGCAGAACTCCGATATCAGGGCCTTTAGACCTGAGCTCAGGGCGTGAAGCTGCAAGAACAGGAAAGTGGTCAAGTGGTGTAGGGGGGCCCTCCAGTCAACACCCATGTTTCCCACGCACTCGGCACCACTGCGTGCTGAAGTAGGAACTGTTCCTCAACTCTCTGGACCAGAAGTCTGAGATTCAGAGAAGTTATGTGACTTGCCCAAGGGCACACAATGAGGCAGTGTTGCGATAAGTAAGGACAGTTAGAACCTAGGAAATCCCTTCAGGCCAGGGTCTTCCAGGTTGCCAGGGTCTCAGGGCCAGGTGCCTCCTGGAGCAGGCTCCCATCTCCCAGGAGTTAGGGCTCTGCTGGTAAGCAGAGGTCTTGGACAGCTGGCCTGTGAGGAAGGAAGTCCACCAGGAACCACTGTCCTGGGTTATGGAATGGGCTGCCAGTCACTGACGTGGCTTGAGTTTTTTGTTCTTAAGAACTAACTAGAAGACGCAAAGACCGCATCAGTGAGCTAGAAGACTAGGTAGGAAAAACTACCCAAACAGAGCAGCATCTAGAAAAAAACCCAAAAACAACAACAACAAAAAAACCTTAAAAAACAGGAGGAGAGCCTAAGGGAACTTGGGGACAACACAAAAATGAAATAACTGTGTAATAGGGGTGCCAGAAGGAGAGGAAAATGAGCAAGGAATAGAAAACCTGTTTGAAGAAGTAATGACAGAAAATTTCCCTGATATTGGGGGGAAAAAAAACAAAAACAAAACACACAAGTTCAAGAAGCTCACAGAGTCCCAAACAAGATGAACCCCAAAAGACCGACACCAAGACATAGTTTAATTGGCAAAACCAACAAAAAAGAATCTTAAAAGCGGCCAGAGGCAGAAAGCTACATACAAAGGATCCCCCGCCAGACTAGCGCCTGATTTCTTAACATAAACACATTAGGCAAGAAGAGAATGGAATGAAATATACAAAGTCATGCAAAGGAAGGGTCTGAATCCAAGAATACTGTACCCAGCAAGGCTATCAATCAAAATTGAGGGTGAAATCAGAAGCTTCACAGACAAAAAAGGAGTAAGGGAGTTTATTACTACCAAACCAGCAATGCAAGAAATGTTAAAGGGTCTGCTGTAAAATGAAGAAATAGAAAGCGAAGAAGGAACATGGGTAAAGAATAAAAATGGCAACAAACAAGTACCTATCAAAAATAATTTTTTATGTAAATGGATTAAATGCCCCAATATAAAGACATAGGGTAATGGATTGGAAAAGAAAACATGCCATATATCTGCTGTCTATAGGAAACCCACCTCAGAAAAAAAGACACAGACTGATGGTGAAGGGATAGAAAAAGGTTTTTCAGGCAAAACAAAACAAAACAAAACAAAAAACAACAACAACAACAACTAAGGTAGAAATACTTATATCTGACAAATTAGATCTCAAAGTGAAGGACAAAAAAGAGATAAGAAAGTTTACTTCATAATATTAAAGGGAGCATTTTAACAAGATATAGCTCTGGTAAACATATATGCACCCAATACAGGAGCACCCAAATACATAAAGAAAACTTCTGGAAGATATCAAGGGAGAGACTTATAGCAATACAATCATAGTAGGAGACTTTAATACCCCACTGACACTGCTGGATAAATCTTCTAGACAAAAAAAATCAGCAAAGAAGCATCAATCCTAAATGACTCACTAGATCGGATAGAACTAATTGACATCTTCAGATCATTTCACCCCAAAGCCACAGAATACACATTCTTCTCAAGTGCACATGGATAATTTTCAAAGACAGACCATATATTGGGTTACAGGCAAAGTCTCTTCAAATTCAAGAAAATAGAAATCATATCAAGCATCTTCTCAGATCACAGTGGCATAAAATTAAAAATCAACTACAATAAAAACAATCCAAAAAAATAAAATTCCTGGAGACTAGCATGCTATTTAACAATGACTGGGTTACCAGAGAAATCAAAGAAGAAATAAACATCATGGTAACAAATGACAATGAAAACACAACAATCCGCCGAAACCGGTTTGGCTCAGTGATAGAGCGTCGGTCTGCGGACTGAAAGGTCCCAGATTCGATTCCGGTCAAGGGCATGTGCACGGGTTGCGGGCACATCCCTGGTGGGGTGTGTGCAGGAGGCAGCTGGTCGATGTTTCTCTCTCATCGACGTTTCTGGCTCTCTATCTCTCTCCCTTCCTCTCTGTAAATCAATAAAATATATTAGAAAAAAAGAAAACACAACAATCCAAAATCTATGGGACACAGCAAAAGCAGTCTTGAGAGGGAAGTTTATAGCTCGACAAGCCTACTGCCAAAAACAAACATAAACAAACAAAAAACATATAAAAAACAATGGTAATAAATTACCTAACCCTACAACTCAGAGTTAGAAAGAAAGCAACAAGAAAAGCCCAGTGTAAGCAGAAAGAAGGAAACAATAAAGATCAGAGCAGAGATAAACGACATAGAGACCAAAGCAACAATACAAAAGATCAACAAAACCAAGAGCTGGTTCTTTAAAAGGATAAAAAGGATGGGTGAACCTCTAGTCAGGCTCACCAAGAAACAAAGAGGGAAGATCCAAATAAATAAAATCAGAAATGAAAGAGGAGAAATAACAACAGACCCCACAGAAATACAAAGGATTGTTAAAAAATACTATGAACAACTCTATTCCAACAAACTGGACAACCTGGAGGAAATGGGCATATTCCTAAAAAAAAAAAAAAAAAAAAAAAAATACAACTTTTCAAAACTCAATCAGGAAAAATCTAAACACTCAATAGGTCAATAACTATGGAAGAGATTGAAGCAGTCATCAAAAAGCTTCCAGCAGCCCTAGCCAGTTTGGCTCAGTAAATTGAGCGTCAGCCTGTGGACTGAAGGGTCCCAGGTTCCATTCTGGTCAAGGTTACATGCCTAGGTTTCGGGCTTGATCCCCAATAGGGGACATGCTGGAGGCAGCCAATTAATGATTCTCATCATTGATGTTTCTATTTCTCTTTTCCTCTCCCTTCCTCTCTGAAATCAATAAAGATATACATATTAAAAAAAAAAAAAAAAAGCTTCTAGCAAACAAAAGCCCGGGACCAGATGGCTTCACAGGAGAGTTTTACCAAATATTCAAGGAAGATTTAAAACCTATCCTCCTCAGACTATTCCAAAAAATTCAAGAGGAAGGAACACTTCCAAGCTCCTTTTATGAAGCCAGCATCACCCTAATACCAAAACCAGATTAAGACAACAAAATGAAAGAGAATTACAGGCCAATATCCTTCATGAACATAGATGCCAAAATCCTCAACAAAATTCTAGCAAATCGGATCCAGCAGTACATCAGAAAGATCATACACCCCGACCAAGTAGGATTTATCTCAGGGATGCAAGGATGGTACAATATCCGAAGATCAATAAAAGTGATACATCACATAAACAAATTGAGAGATAAAAACCACATAGTTATATCAATTGATGCAGAAAAAGCATTTGACAAAACCCAACACCTTTTCTTGATAAAAACTCTCAGCAAGGTGGGAATACAAGGATCATACCTCAACATAATAAAAGCCATATATGACAAACTCTCAGCCAACATCATACTCAATCATAAAACCATTTCCCTAAGAACAGGAACAAGACAGGGATGCCCACTCTCACCATCCTGGTCGACATAGCACTGAAGTATTAGCCATTGTGATTAGATAAGAAGAAGAAATAAAAGGCATCCAAATTAGAAAAGGAAGTAAAACTGTCCTTATTTGCAGATAGCATGATATTGTGCATAAAAAACCCTAAAGACTCCATAAAAATTATTAGACTTAATAAATGAATTTGGCAATGTAGCAGGATACAAAATTAATGCCAAGAAATGTATGGCATTTCTATACACCAATAGTGAACTTATAGAAAGAGAGACTTAAAAAGCAATCCCATTTACCATTGCACCAAAAAAAATTAAGATACCTAGGAATAAACTTAAGTAGGGAGGTGAAAGACCTATATGCGGAAAACTACAGGACACTGAAAAATAAAAGATAGAGGAAGACATAAACAGATGGAAGAACATACCATGTTCATGGATTGGTAGAATCAACATCATCAAAATGTCCATACTACCCAAAGCAATCTATAGATTCAGTGCACTTCCCATTAAAATACCAAGGGCATATTTCACAGACCTAGAAAAAAAGTCTCGAAAAATTCATCTGGAATAAGAAAAGGCCCTAAATAGCCACAGCAATCCTGAGAAAGAAGAACAAAGTAGGTGGGATCTCAATACCAGATTTCAAGCTGTATTACAAAGCCACTGTTGTCAAAGAACAGACATATAGACCACAAGAACAGACATATAGACAAATGGAATAGAATAGAGAGACCAGATATTGTCTCAAACCACTATGCTCAATATTTGACAAAGGAGACATGAATATACAGTGGAGTCAAGACAGTCTCTTCAATAAATGGTGTTGGCAAAACTGAACAGATACATGCAAAAAAAAATGAAACTAGATCACCAACTTAAACCATACACAAAAACAAACTCAAAATTGCTAAAGGACTTAAACATAAGAGTGAAAAGCATAAAAATACTAGAAGATTCCACAGGCAGAGAAATTTCAGACATATGCCGAAGCAATTTCTTTACCGATACCACTCCTAGGGCAATGAGAACTAAAGATAAACACACACACACACACACACACACACACACACACACACAAAAAAAAAAAAAAAAAAAAAAAAAAAAAAAAAAAAAAAACCACACAAAACAAACAAACAAAACAACCAAATGGGACTACATTAAAATAAAAAGCTTTTGCACAGCAAAAGAAACCATCAACAAAATAACAAGAAAGCCCACTGTATGGGAGAACATATTTGCAAATGTTGTCACTGATTAAGGTTTAATCTCTAACATTTACAGGGAACTCATACAACTTAAAAGGAAGATGAATGATCCAATAAAAAAATGGGCAATGGACCCAAATAGAATTTTTTCGAAAGAAGACATAAGGAAGGCCAAAAGACATATGAAAACATGCTCAAAGTCACTAATTATCTAAGAGATGCAAATCAAAATGACAATGCGGTACCATCTCACACCTGTCAGAATGGCTATCATCAACAAATCAACAACAAGTGCTGGGGAGGATGCGGAGAAAAAGGAACCCTCGTGCACTGCTGGAGGGAATGCAGACTGGTGCAGCCACTGTGGAAGACATTGTGGAGTTTCCTCAAAAAACTAAAAATGGAACTCTCATTTGACACAGTGATCCCACTTCTAGGAATATATTCCAAGAAACTAGAAACACCAATCAGAAAGGGTATATGCATCCCTATGTTCATAGCAGCACAATTCACCATGGCTAAGATTTGGAAACAGCCTAAATGCCCATCAGCAGATGAGTAGATTAGAAAACTATGGGACATCTACATAATAGAACACTATGTTGCTATAAAAATAAGGAATTCTTACCATTTGCAGCAGCATGGATGGAACTGGAGAGGATTATGCTAAGTGAAATAAGCCAGGCAATGAAAGAAAAATACCACATGATCTCACTCATTTATGGAAAATAAAGAACATTATAACCTGATGAACAAAAAGATAGATACAGAGGCATTAAAGCATCGAACAGATTGTCAAATTACAGCGGGAAGGCTGGGGAGTGTTGGAATGGGGGAAAGAGATCAAGTGAAGGACTTGTATGCATGCACATAAGCACAACCAATGGACGTAAGACACTGGGGTTGGGAGGTGGGATGAGAGCATGCCACAGGGGTAGGGGAGGCTGGGGGAAGGTCAATGGGGGGGAAAAAGGAAATATATGTAGTACTATTTGTAATACTTTAAACAATAAAATTTTTAAAAGAAAGAAGAAATAGGAAGGGAAGAAGGAACATAGGAATGAAGAAAATGACACAAACAAGTACCTATCCACACTAATAAGAGTAACATGCAAATTAACCATCACTCTGCTACACCAAACCACGCCCACCAGCCAATCAGTAGTGAGTATGCAAATCAACCCAATTAAGATGGCAGCTGGCAGCCAGGCCCGAAGCAGCCGGGCCCAGAGCAGAAGCAGCCAAGACGAGAGCAACTAGAGAGCAACTAGGTCGGGAGCGGCAGTGACCAGACCCGGAGCAGCTGTATGTGGAACGAACCAGAGCAACAGAGGCCAGGCCCGGAGCAGCCATGCCCGGAACAGCTCGCTCCTCACCTGCCCCCGCCCCAAGGCTACCCCTCAGACATGGCTGGAAACTTTTGTGGGAACTTGAGGGTCTGCTGAATCAAGTAATGAAGGCTTAGATCTGGATGTGTTGAGTTAGTATAGTGCTGGGGTGTTGATCTGTGAGTGCCTTGGGTGGGGCCTGGATGAGGCTGGTTGACCTATAATATTTGGAAATGTCTTTTGTGTGAAGTGTATCAATGGGCATGTGGAGGTATTATTGATATAAGAAAATGCTAAGTAACTGATTTACTATCTGAAAAGGGATTTACTATCAGGGAAAGGGAGGGAGGAAGAGACTGAACATAAACTGTGCACCTATGGATGAGGACAATGGGGGATGGGGAGGGAGCGAAGGGTGGGGTGGGAACCTGGTGGAGGAGGGAAGAAATTAGGAACCTTTGTAATAATATGAACAATAAAGATTGATTAAAAAAATAATAAAATAAAAAATAATAATAAAAGAAAAAGATGGCAGCTGGCCACAGAGCTAGAGCAAGCAGGAGACCAAGCTTCCCGCCCCGCCCTGGCTAGCCCTGGCTTCCACTCAAGGCTAAAAAGTTTCAATTATAGAAGATAAATAAATCCTAGATCCCAGGGCCTCCTCTTGGGTCACCGAGGGGCATGGCCAGCCTGCAAACCACCAAAGGCCCCTCACCCAGGCTGACCCATACCCCAAGGGAACCCCCACAGTGATCCGGGACACACTTCAGCCAGCCCCCACCCATGCACCAGGCCTCTATCCTATCTAATAAAAGAGTAATATGCAGATTGACCATCACTCCAACACACAAGACGGCTGCCCCCGTGTGGTCAAAGGTCCTGCCCCTATGTGGACACAAGATGGCCGCCACAAGATGGCCAGCAGAGGAGGGCAGTTGGGAGGGACCAGGCCTGCAAGGGAGAGCAGTTAGGGGTGACGGGGTCTGTGAGAGAGGGCAGTTAGGTGTGACCAAGCCTGCAGGGGAGGGCGTTTAAGGGCAATCAGGCTGGCAGCAGAGAGTTAAGCATCAATCAGGCTGGCAGGGGACTGGTTAGGGGGTGTTCAGGCTGGCAGGAAGAAGCGGTTAGGGACAATAAGAAAGTCAGGCAGGCGAGCAATTGGGAGCCAGCAGTCCTGGATTGTGAGAGGGATGTCTGACTGCTCGTTTAGGCCTGATCCTCGAGAGGGTGCAGGCTGGACTGAGGGACACCCCACACCCCCCAAATTTTGTGCTCCGGGCCTCTAGTCAATAATAACTTTAAATGTAAATGGATTAAATGCCCAAATCAAAAGACATAAGGTAGCTGAGTGGATAAGAAAACATGACCCATATATCTGCTGCTACAGGAAACCCATCTCAGAACAAAGGACTCACACACAGACTGATGGTGAAGGGATGGAAAAAGGTTTTTCAGGCAAATGGAAATAAAAAAAATAAAAATAAAAAAAGCTGGGGTATCAATACTTATATCTGATAAATTAAGACCTCAAAGTGAAGGCCATAACAAGAAATAAGGAAGGCCACTTCATAATACTAAAGGGAGCAATTCAACAAAAAGATATAGCTCTAGTAAACATATACGCACCCAATACAGGAACACCCAAATACATAAAACAAACTTCTGGAGGATATCAAAGGAGAGATTGACAGCAATGCAGTCATAAAAGGGACTTTAATACCCCACTGACACCGCTGGGTAAATCCTCTAAACAAAAAATCATCAAAGAAGCATCAATCCTAAATGACTCACTAGATCAGTAATTAACATCTTCAGATCATTTCACCCCAAAGCCACAGAATATACGTTCTTCTCAAGTGCACATGGGTCATTTTCAAAGACAGACCATATATTGGGACACAGGCAAAGTCTCTTCAAATTCAAGAAAATAGAAATCATATCAAGCATCTTCTCAGATCACAGTGGCATAAAATTAAAAATAAACTACAATAAAAACAATCCAAAAAAATCAAACACCTGGAGGCTAAATAGCATGTCATTAAACAATGATTGGGTTACCAAAGAGGTCAAAGGAGAACTAAAAAATATCATGGCAACAAATGACAATGAAAACACAAAAATCCAAAATTTATGTGACTCTGAAAGCAGTCTTGAGAGGGAAGTTCATAGCTCTACAGGCCTACCTCAAAAAAACAAGAAACTATGGTAATAAATTATCTAATCCTACAACTCAAAGAGTTAGAGAGCAACAAAAGCCCAGTGTAAGCAGAAGGAAGGAAATAATAAAGATCAGAGCAGAAATAAATGACATAGAGATCCCTGCCCCAAAAAACAAACAAAAAACCCCACAAAAGATCAACAATACCAAGAACTGGTTCTTTGAAAGGATAAACAAGATTGATGAACCTCTAGCCAGGCTCACCAAGAAGCAAAGAGAGAGGACCCAAAATCAGAAATGAAAGAGGTAAAGTAACAACTGACCCCACGGGAATACAAATGATTATGAAAAAATACTATTCCAACAAAATGGACATATTCTTAGAAAAATACAAGCTCCCAAAACTCAATCAGAAAGAATAAAAAATCTGAATAGGTCGATAACTACCAATGAAATTGAAGCATCTATCAAAAATCTTCCAGCAAACAAAAGCCCTAGTCCAGACAGTTTTACATGGGAGTTTTACCAAGCATTCAAAGAACTAAAACCTATCCTCCTCAGACTATTCCAAAAAATTCAAGAGGAAGGCACACTTCCAAGCTCTTCCTATGAAGCCAGCATTACCCTAATCTCAAAACCAGATAAATACGTCACACACACAAAAAGAGACTGCAGGCCAATATCCTTGATGAACACAGGTGCTAAAATCCTCAACAAAATTCCAGCAAATCAGATTCAGCAATACATTTATACATAAGACCAAGTGGGATTTATTCCGGGGATGCAAGCATGGTATAATATCCACAAATCAATATATGTGATATATCACATAAACATATTGAGACAAAAATCACACAATCATACCAATCAATGCAGAAAAAGCATTTGACAAAATCTAACACCCTTTCTTGATAAAAACTCTCATCAAAGTGAGAATAGAGGGATCATACTCAACATAATAAAAGCGTATATGACAAACCTACAGCCAACATCACACTCAATGGGCAAAAACTAAACTCATTTCCCTAAGAATAGGAACAAGATTGGGATGCCCACTTTCACCACTCCTGTTCGATATAGTCCTGGAAGTATTGCCATAGCGATCAGACAAGAAGAAGAAATAAAAGACATCCAAATTGGAAAAGAAGAAGTAAAACTGTCCTTATTCATAAATGACATGATACTATACATAGAAAACCCCAAAGATTCCATAAAAAACCTACTAGACCTAATAAACATTCAGCAATGTAGGAGGATACAAAATTAATACCCAGAAATCTATGGCCTCTTTATACACCAATAATGAACTCACAGAAAGAAAAAAAAATCCCATTTACCATTGCACCAAAGATATTAAGATACCTAGGAATAAACTTAACCAAGGAAGTAAAAGACCTATACTTGGGAAAACTACAGGACATTGAAAAAAGAAATGGGAGATACAAACAAATGGAAGAACATACCATATTCATGGATTGGTAGAATCAACATCATTAAAATGTGGATACTACTCAAAGCAATCTATAGATTCAATGCAATCCCCATTAAAATACCAACAGCATATTTCAAAGATCTAGAACAAATTCTCCAAAAATTCATCTGGGAAAAAAAAAAAAAAAAAAAAGACCCCGACTAGCTCAGCAATTCTGAGAAAGAAGAACAAAGTTGGAGGGATCACAATACCAGATATCAAGCTATATTACCAAGCCATGGGTCTCAAAACTGCCTGGTACTGGCACAAGAACAGATATATAGACCAATGAAACAGAACAGAGAACCTAGAAATTGACCTAAGCCATTATGTTCAATTAATATTTGACAAAGGAGGCAAGCGCATACAATGGAGTCAAGACAGTCTTTTAAATAACTGGCGCTGGGAAATTTGGTCAGATACATGCAAAAAAATGAAACCAGATAACCAACTTACATCATACACAAAAACAAACTCAAATGGCTAAAGTACTTAAATGTTAAGACAGGAAACCATAAAAATCCTATAAGATTCATTAGGCAGCAAAATAGCAAACATATGTCATAGCAATATCTTTACAGACACAGCTCCTAGGGCAATGGAGACTAAGGAGAAAATAAACAAATGGGACGACATCAAAATAAAAAGCTCTGTACAGCAAAAAAACCCATCAACAAAACAAGAAAGCCCACTGCATGGGAAAACATATTTGCCAATGTTATTTCAAATAAAGACTTAATCTCCAAAATGTACAGAGAACTCATACAACTTAACAAAAGGAATATAAAGGATCCAATCAAAAAATGAGCAAAGGATCTAAAGTTTAGATCCTCAAACTTTTTAAAGTGGGGGCCAGATCACGGTCCCTCAGAGAGCTGGAGGGCCGCGGCCAGCTGGGGGAAGAGCTTGTGCTACTAATTCCTACTGTAACACCTCGGCTGCGCTCACTGCCCAAAAAACCTGGCGGGCCGGATCAGACTCCTCTGCGGGCTGCATGTGGCCCGCTGGCCGTAGTTTGAAGACCCCTGAAAACTGACACTTTTCAAAAGAGGACATACAGATGCGCATGACTAAGACAAACAGCCTAGAAATAACAAGCCCAGTTTCCATGCCCCAGAGCTGACGGAGGCACCGGATGCCCTATGGGCAGAGGTGTGTTCACTGGGCCGGCTCCCAGGAGAGCAAAGCCCTGACTCAGCAGGAAGACACCCCTTGTCCTGCCGCCACCCCCTTCTCCCACCTGGAACCTGTATTTGTTGCTGGAGCTGCAGAACTGCCTTATACCCACGAGCTGGAGGGGCGGGGCCACGCCCTGACCCTGAGACCAAGGCCAGTGGCTGTCTGCACTTCTGATTAAAAAACACCCCTGTCTTATTCTAGCCAGTGCTATAGGTTCTTTACCCCAGGAAGTCAGAACAATTCCTAACCGAAAAACTAGCCAATATTATATACAAAGCCCCTCCGAGGAGCCCGGGCAGCCTTAGTGATCACACACTGTTTCTGCTGCAAAGCGTGTCACACTCACGGGGTAAATCCGCCCGGTTCCGGCCAAACTGTGCCACCCAATGAGCTGTCAACACTCTTGCTTTCCAGAGCTTTTGGGGTTTAGCTGTGCTCCAGGGACTGTGCCTGTGTTCTGTACACTACGAGGTGTGATTATTGCCTCTAACATTCTTCGGGCTTTTGTAAGTTGACCAGATGTCCCGCTTTTGGCGGGACAGACCCAATTTTTAACAATTTGCCCTGCATCCCGAGGTGTTTTAAAAAAAAAAAGTCCTGATTTTTGGAAAGATTCTTTTAAATCTTTTGGATTTTTTTTTTTTTTTTTAAACATCGCGGGATGCGGGGCAAATTGTTAAAAATCGGGACTGTCCAGCCAAAAGCCGGACGTTTGGTCACCTTACTTGGGGAGCCCTCTGGGGTGGACTTCCTTGTCGGGATGCAGCTCCCCCTGGGTGTGACGGGATGCTGGGAGGGGGGGAAGGAGCCAGTGGAAGGGCCCCTGGGAGGGAGGCGGGCAGAGCCATTTCAGCCTCCTCCGGGCCCTGCCCGCCAGCTGCCAGCAGGTACCTCGGGCAGCAGGCTGAAGTCCCGGTCCAGAATGGCGCCGTAGGACTCCTGGAAGAAGTCGCGGAGGCTGGTCCCCGTGAAGTGGAACGCATAGGCCGCGGCCAGCTGGGGGAAGAGCTTGTGCTGCTGCGTCTGGTAGTCCAGCACTTTGGCCTCCGGGTCGCTGTGGGCAAGAAGCGTGGGAGGGTCAGAAGGCTATGAGTTACATTCCCCTTCCCCAGCCCCACGGCCACAACGCCTTAAAGGGCGCTTTATCTCTCACTGTAAAACCTGACCCGGAATGACACCAGGCTAGTCCTACCCTTTTAACATTCCGCCTACCGTGAAGAACCAACCACGCACGTCCCTGCAGAAAGACGGACCTTTGCTTACAGGTTACGGGTGCCGCCCCTTGTGGGCGAGGTTCACAAAACGACATCCCATCCTGCTAACATCTGGGAAGGTCTGCATTCTCACACACGTGGCCCCAAGGATTCGGGGTGAGGGCTGTGGCCCTGCACTCCTGACGGTTTGAACCTCGTCCTTTCCCGACCCAGCCGCACTTGCCCGGCGCCTGGAAAAGCATTGCACGAATCACTAACTCTGAGGCCGTGCACTCGGCCCGATGGAGGGACCGCGCCTGCCTTGTCCGGTGCCGTGTCCCGGGGCCCGAGACGGAGGCCAGCGTGTGGGCTGTTCCTGCTGCAGCTGTTTGTGGAGTGAGAGGCGTGGCAGTGAGAAGCCTCCACGGCTGATGGGGGGGAAACCTGGAGTCTCTCCTCTAGGCAGCAGCCCCTCAGCTGGGATGGACACACTATTCTAACAGCCCTCAGGACATTCTGCAGCTAGACAACCGGGCTCCGGCCAGAACATCACGGCAGCCCTTGCCACGCGCCTCTGGCCCCAGAGCAGACACCTTCACCCAGCACGGAGGCCCGGGCTGGCGAGGGAGCCTGGGGTTTGCCAGAGGGAAGGACCCAGGACTGACTGCGTTTCATCCTCAGCACCACCTGAAAGGCCCTCCCGTGGTGCCCGCTTATAGATGGAGAAGTGAGGGACCAAGAGGCGGACAGCCAGCCTAGCTCCCATCACCCACAGGTGGCCCGCAGGCCTGCCGGGCATCCAGCCCGCAGTCCATTTTGCACTGGACTTCTGGACCCTTGAGGCCATTGCATGAGACACCATCAGACTCAGACTGGCTGTCCAAGGTCCAGTCTCTACAAGTGGGAAAGCAGACCCAGAGCGGGCAGAGGACTTAGCCGGGTGGGGACGAGAACTGTCAGGCTGAAGCCTGTCCCTCAGCATCATGAATTCAGTCAGTTCTTCTGTGCCCGGCTCTGCGCCCTGTGCCCAGCTGTGTCCTCTGTGCCCAGCTCTGCCCTCTGTGGTCGGCTCTGCCTTAGACGTGGCTCTGCCCTCTGTGCCCAGCTCTGCCTTGTGCCCAGCTGTAACCTCTCTTCCTGTGCTCAACCTGTGGCACCACATGCCCAGGCTGCACTGGCTACATGCTGGGAGTGTCTATTTGGGACATAATTATTCTAGAAAGTAATTTACCTGAAATCAAAATTTAACTAGTAGACCTGTATTTTTATTTGCTGAATCCGGCAACTGTGTGTGTGTGTGTCTGTGCATGAGTGTGTGCATGCCTGTGCACTTGGGCACACCTACACATTAAAACAGAGGGCACACTCAGCCTTTGCTATTTGGGGCCTGGAGTGGAGGAAGTGTCAGCCTAGCACAGACATCCACGTTCAACAAAACATATCCGAGCTTGGACAGGCCGGTCAGAAGTTGACATTCACAGCCAGACAGAACCCACTTCAGCCTGTGGAGTCTGATGTGGCCATTAGGCGTTGCAGACGATAGACAGACAGACAGACAGACGCTCACACGGCCCGATGAGGCCAGACACCGACAGACACAGGCCGGGCCAGCTGATCAGCGGAGTGAGGGGAACAGGCAGAGGCCCTGTAGATGTGGCCAGGTGGGCCAGGCCGGGTGGAGGTGTGCGTCGAGGGGCAGTGCCTGCTCTCAGTACGTGCTCAGGCAGGGGGACCTTGCCAGGGCACCGGGGCCCTAGCTGCCGCCCCTGCATGGTCAGCCCCTGGGCGCCCCTTACCTGGGCCGGAGCCGGGACTGGCGGCGGATGACGGAGTAGCGGATGGCGATGACGCAGGCCTTCTCCAGCAGCGGGTTGATCTCGTCCAGCAGCAGGCCCACCCGCACCACCACCATGGAGAGGTAGTTGCTCTGTGCCGTTCCGAGCTTGACGTAGGTGCCATCTGGCAGGACCTGATAGGCCAAGGACAGGCGCTGGGTCTGAGCCAAGGCTCCCAGCCTGCCTACACCCAGAACTGGGGTCCTCTGTGGCCGGTGGACACCACAGTCCTCGAACCACTTACCCAGAGCGGGCACAGCCCGCCACCAGCCCAGACGTGCTCATGTGACTACGCTGCTTGTTAGAAGTGAAACATCTGTGCCTGTGGCTGGACAGCCACTGCCTCAAGTGCCCCGGCCCACAGCTCCTCCCCTGAGGCACCCTGGGCCTTCCCAGAGGCCACAGCTAAAGTCATGCCTGGCTCTAGAACTTGCCCCTGCACTTGGCCGGTGTCTGTTCAGCAACTGGTTGTGTCCAAGCACAATCCCTCTGCTCTTCAGATGGCCTCGCCACCCATCTGCCATCCAATGAGGTGAGCATTTACCCACAAGAACTCTGAGGCTCAGAGGCCAAGAGATTTGCCCCAAACCACAAAGCTCCTAAGCCAGGGTTTTATCCAGGTCTGTGGGATACCAGTGCCCCTCTGGGGGAGAAATACCCCAAACTCGGCTGCGGAGGAGGCCCAGAGCCAGCAGCCACCTGCGGGGGACTACTACCCCCTCTCCAGGCAGTGCAGGCCTGCGGACTCCCCGGACCCCTACCTGTGCGAAGCGGCTCAGCATGTTTTCCCTGGGGATCCGCACGTGGTCGAGCTGCAGGAAGCCATTGTCTATGTACTCAAAGTCCATCTTGGGCCCAATGTCTCCAGCAGTGACTCCTAGGAGGAGATGGAGTTGGAAACATGGGTCCATTGAGTGCTTGCTCTGTGCCAGGGACCACACACACACACACACACACACGCACGCACGCACGCACTCCAGCTCCTGAGCCTCACAGCAGCCTGTGCACTGGGCTGTTTGCAGGCGACCAAGCTGGAGTCAGACAGATGCTGCATCTCTAGGTCATCCAGCTGGTTAGCATCAGGTCTGTCCAACTAGATGCCTCCCTGCCCCAGAGTGACCGATCCGGCTTTCCCCGGGGACCTCTGAGGCCCCCAGGCAGGGCGTGCTGGCAGGGGGTCTCCCCCTGGCTGGGGTCCCGGAGGGAGCAGCGTGGCTTACCGGGCAGCAGGCTGTGGTCCTGGAGGCTCCGGATGGGCACGATGAAGGCGTGCATGCCCCGCCGGGCTCCCGAGCAGATCAGCTGGGCCAGCACCAGTGCGTGGGTGGCCGATCGTCCCACTGAGGGCAGAGAGACGGGTGTGTGAGGCTGGTGTGCAGAGCACAGGCTAACCGCCCCCTCCCCAACCCAGGGACCTGGGTGTGAGCCAGTCTGGAATGCGTTAGGAGGGCCAGTGCGGTGGCACGGGGAAGGGCGGGGCACTTTGAGGGGACGGGGGCTGTTTGAGGTGCCTCCAAGGATGGGGGACAGGGGAGGACCACAGGAGCCCCGAGGAGTCGATGCAGAAGGGTGTGAAGGCGGAGGGACCAGCACGCTCAGGAGCTTGAGGACTGGACAGGCTTCAGGGGGACGAGACAAAGAAGAAGTAGTGTGCAGGTCACAAAGGGATGCTCACTCGGGGTTCCCCTCAACTCACAGGCCCCGACTTGTTGGAGTGACTGGAACCGTGCAAAGAGCTTTCACGCGTGTCTGATTCTAGAACACACTGGGCCGGAGAGCCGTTTGGTGGCTGGAGGCATAGGCGCTTGTGTGGAAATGTCAGGTTTGTGTAGCAAGCACCTGCAGTTATGGAGGCAGGACCCCATGGGGCAGCGAGGCTCAAGGAGGCTGACGGAGACATGGAGGGGACCAAACCCTGACAAAGGCTAATGATTTTAATGAGACAGGCCAAATGGAGCAATCCGGGGAAGCTTGATGTCTATTCAAATTCAATTCTACGACAGTCTTCTGGCCGAAGGGTGTGCCCGTGAGTCATTTTCTTTGGGGTCAAGGAGACGGGGGTGTGTGTGTGAGGATGTGTGGCAAGAACACGGGCCTGAGGCACAGGGACGTGTGCTCACCGCTGTCCCCACCGGGCAGATGGGCACCTTTGTAAGGTCGCTGATCACAGAGAGGGGGGACCGCTGAAGGCACTGTGAAAAGCTTGTTCTTTTCTGTCCTCAAAAACCTACTAATAGCCCTAACTGGTTTGGCTCAGTGGATAGAGCATCGGCCTGTGGACTCAAGGGTCCCAGGTTCGATTCCGGTCGAGGGCATGTACCTTGGTTGCGAGCACATACCCCCGTAGGGGTGTGCAGGAGGCAGCTGATCTACGTTTCTCTCTCATCGATGTTTCTGACTCTTTCTCTCCCTTCTTTTCTGCTAATAAATGACTCTGGCTCAGCTGATGTGGCTCAATGGTTTGAGTGTCGACCTATGAACCAGTCAAGGCACATGCCCTAGTTGCAGGCTCAATCCCCAGTAGGGGGTGTGCAGGGGGGGCAGCCAATCGATTCTCTCTCATCATTGATGCTTCTATCTCTCTCTCCCTCTCCCCCTTTCTGTGTGAAATCAATAAAATTTTTTCTTTTACAAAAATGACTCTGCCTAATTATAATACAGTTAATTATCATTTATTAAAATTTGGGTGGTGCCAGACCCTGTGCGGGTGCTGTCCAGTTCCTTCAGGGCAGGTGATGAGTCCCATTTTCCAGAGGAGGAAACTGAGTCAAAAAGAGCCGAGAGACTCCTCAAGGTTATTGGCCTGGAGAAGGCAGAGCTGGGATTTGAACTGTCTGATTTCAAAGGCTACTTTCCTCTGCAGCTGTGACAGCAGTCTTTCTGTCTCTCCATCTTTCCTCTCTCTCTCTCTCTCTCTCTCTCTCTCTCTCTCTCTCTCTCTCTCTCTCTCATGTCCCTATGTCCCTATGTCCCTCTGATTTTTCAGCCTCTCTCTCGTCTCCCTCTCTGCTAGTCTCCCACCTCTCCGTGTTTCTCTTTAGTTGAACTCCTCAGTTCGCTGTGCATGTGCTTTTCGGTATAAATGTCACTAGTGGGTCCCAGCTGTCACGGATGGGTCCTGGAAGTGTATTCTCACACAGGAGGCGGAGGGCCTTGGGGAGACCGCAGCTTGGGGCCCATCACGGAGCCTCAGGGGAGCGCGGACGCCACCTGGCGGCCATGGGAGGTGCCGCGGCCTGATCGGCGCTGGTGGTGGGTCTGGAGCGGGGACACTGAAAGCTGTTAATCCCAGCCTGTGCACTGCTGCTGGCAGCTCCATTGGCAGCAAATTTTGGGAGATGAGAGGCGCTGGGATTGTGGGAGCGCTGGGACTAAGCCAAGTGTGTGTTCTGTGCATGCACACGTGTGTGCCTGTGGGAGGGGCTTTGGCCTCAGCCCCCAAAGGTTGGGTCCACTTCTTTAGTTACTTCCAAGTGCCCCTGGGGCCTCTCAGCCACTCACCCCCCACCCCCGCCCCATTTTACAGAGTAAGAACCTGAGGCTCCAAGAGGTGAACTGACTTGCCCAAGGCCACTAGCCTAGAGCAGGTAATCGATCTGAGGGGGGCATCCAGCCAGCTCTGTTCTCCGTGGGGACAGACGGGGCGGGCGGTGGGTGGGCACTCACGGTCCCCCGGCCACCACTTGGTGGCAGTCAGCGTGGGGCTGTGCATCACAAACTCCTGGGTGTCCGCATCGTAGGTGGCTTCCGTCTCCAGCCCCTGAAGGTACGTCCCTGGGAGTCAAGGAGGGGCGTTAGACTCTGGCCAGAGTGGGGATCTCACCTGCAGAGCGGTGTCCAGGCACCAGCCCAGCATGACTGGGGGTACCTCCCAGCTGTGCTTACAGGCATTGCTTTCCTCCCCCCCCCCCCAACCCTCACCGCCCCCCGGGCTGTGTGGGGGACACGCGGCCAGCCCACGACAAGGATGGTTGCTGACATTTCTGGGAAGAACGTCTTGCTACCTATGAGCTCGGACATGGTTTGTATAAATCAAGAGAGGGCACCACCCCCTCGCCCAGACCCTTGCCGGCCGCCTGCTGTAGGATTTGGGCAGGATCTGATCACAAAGCTCCCTCTCCCCTCAGTCTGCTCGTCGGTAATGACTGGGCCGTGGAGCCGTGCCCGGGCCCTGGGGCCGTGCCCTGCCCGCGGCAGCCCCGGCTGGCTCACCGTGTCCCAGCTCCGTCTGGGCGTACGTGGCGATGATGCGGAACTGGTCGCAGAGCGGGGCCCACTTGGCGATCTGCTCCTCCGAGCCCAGGCTCTGCAGGGACTTCGAGAAGATGTGGTGTAAGCCCAAGGCCAGGTCTCCGGTGACGGCCCTGTGGGGGGAGAGAGACACTGTGGTTGAGGCAGGGGCCCTGGGGGGCCCTCCCCTGAGCAGGTGCAGGAGGGAAGGGGCGCCTCGCTTCCTGCTTTCCCCAGAAGAATCACCGTTGTTGTTGGGGAAACTGGTTCCCGTGGCCGGGGCTCTGGGGGACCCCGGGGGACCCCTCTCTGCGGGGGCCGCCCGTGGACTAAGCACCTGAAGGCGTAACGGAGTTCCCGGCTGCCCTCCGACCAGCCCAGGCGCCGCGCGAGCATCTGCAGGTGGAACTTCTTCTTCACGCCGGCCTCGTAGTGCTCGTTCTGGCTCATGAAATAGTTTTCCTTCAGGCTGAACTCGGGGTCGCTGTGGATGATGCTCTCTGCCAGGGACAGACAGGCGGGGCTCAGGGACCCGAGTGAGGCTCCTGGCACCGCCACAGTGTTTCCCCCACTGGCCGCCGGCCGTGGGAAGGGGTCAAACGTTACTGTCACGCCCTGTCCGGTTTGGCTCAGTGGATAGAGCATCGGCCTGCAGACTCAAGGGTCCCAGGTTCGATTCCGGTCAAGGGCATGCACCTTGGTTGTGGGCTCATCCCCGGTAGGGGGTGTGCAGGAGGCAGCTGATGGGTGTTTTTCTCTCATCGATGTTTCTGACTCTCCCTTTCCCTTCCTCTCTGTAAAAAAAAATCAATAAAATATATTTTAAGAAAAAGTTACTGTCACTTGACAGCTGCGATGGCCGAGGCCCAGAGCTGGGCAGGTGACTTGCCCAGAGCGACAAAGCTATGGCAGCGGCAGAATAAGGACCCACATCCAGGCCGCCTGCTGCGAGCACTCCGCCTTCGGTCCCTCCGAGGGGCTCGGGGGCTGCTGGCATCAGCACGATGCCCTCGGGTCCGAAGGCAGTGGCAGCAGTGGCGTTGTGAGAGCAAACGCTGCCCTGTGAAGGTGGAGGGGCCGCTGAGAGACGCGCCTCCCCCCCCCCCCCCCCCAGGGCGGCGTGCGGGCCCAGGGCAGACGCCGCTCCCCCTGCGCTTACCCACTCTCCTGCGGAGCGCGGTGTTCTCGGCGCCCCCGTCCAGGATGTTGGTGAGCCGCTCCACGTCGAAGGACGGCCGGCGCCTCTCACTCTCCATGTCGGGGTGCACCCGCCAGCTCCAGGCGTCCCCCATCGACACGCGCGCTGGGCTGCCCATCCTCGCCCGGGGTCCGCCTGCCGTCTGAGGAGACACACAGTGGCCCCTGAGCTGAGGTTTTGCTTCTCGTCGTGCCGAGCGAGGTCCAAAATGGTTAAGTTCCAGAAACAAACAGCTCACAAGCTCTCGATTGTGCAGCCTTCCGCGAAGCTATGATAAAACCCCTCGGACTCAGCCCCGTCCTCCCCAAGCGTGGACCGTCCCTTGGCATCCACCCCTGACACTCCACCACTCAGCAGCTCTCAGGTATCGGGTCAAGGTCGCGGGGTCACAGAGCTGGTGCGGAGTCACCCTTCCCTCGTGACGCCCCAGAGCGAGAGGCGTGAAGCCGGAAGCGGGCCCTCTATGTGCAAAGGCGGGTGCAGTGAGATGCTTTGAGAGACCACATCCCTGTAACTCTTATCACAGTACAGGAGTGTTGTTATAATGGTTCTATTGTTAGTTATTACTGTTAATCTCTTTTTAAAAATATGGAATGTCGCCCTCACTGGTTTGGCTCAGTGGACAGAGCGTCGGCCTGCAGACTGAAGGGTCCCAGGTTCGACTCCGGTCAAGGGCATGTACCTTGGTTACGGGCACATGCCCGGTAGGGGGTGTGTAGGAAGCAGCTGATTGATTTTTCTCATCAATGTTTCTAGCTCTCTATCCCTCTCCCTTCCTCTCTGTGAAAAATCAATAAAAAATATATTTAAAATATCAGGAATGTCAATCTTTATTCTTTTTATTGTGGTTAATCCTCACCTGAGGATGGATGGATGGATGGAGATATATATATATATATATATATTTATTTTATTTTATTTTATTTTATTTTTTTTTTTTTGAGAGAGAGAGAGAGAGAGAGAGAGAGAGAGGAAAGGAAGGGGAGAGACACACAGAGAGAAACATTGATGTGAGAGACATACATTGACTAGTTGCCTCTTGCATTCGCCCTGACCAGGTGCAGGGGTTGAGCCTGCAACCAAGGCATATGCCCTTGATCAGAATCGAACCGGGGCCCTCTCATTCCACAGGCCGACGCTCTATCCACTGAGCCACACTGGCTAAGACTGCTGTTAATCTCTTATTATTATTTTTTAAATATATATTTTATTGATTTTGTCCAGAGAGGAGAGAGAGGGATAGAGAGTTAGAAACATCGATGAGAGAGAGAGTCATCATCGATCAGCTGCCTCTTGCACACCCCCTACTGGGGATATGCCCACAACCAAGGTACATGCCCTTGACCGGAATCGAACCCGGGACCCTTCAGTCCCCAAGCCGACGCTCTATCCATTGAGCCAAACCGGTTTCGGTTGTTAATCTCTTACTGTGCCTAATTTACTCATCATGCTTGATCTCAGCTATGTACAGATCCCTCTTGGATGGGGGGGGGGGGGGCAGCCGTACTCCTGGCCAAGGTGCACCGAGAACCTGTGAGCAGGAGGAGTGCCAGGGGCCTCTCCGCCCCACGCTCTGCCCTGGGGCATCGGCCGTGGCCCAGGCCCGGGCCTTGTCCAGGTGCCGTAAGCAGGGATTGTCCAATAAGGGGACAGTCAGTACCTGTTAGCCAAGACCGGGCAGGATCTGACCCAAAGCTCCTGCTGCCACTGCAGCCTGTGTGACAAGCATGGCCCGGGGAGGTCTCCCCACAAGTGAGGGTCAGGAGGAAACTGATGGTGGCGGGGTTGTGCGTGGCCTTCGGCTGCACAGCTGGAGGTGGCCAGGGGTTGGATGGGGTCTGGCCACGAAGCACGTGCTCCAGCCCCGCCATGGGGCCTGTGGTCCCAGCTACGGGGTCCCCTCGGTGCCCCATTCGGGGTCCCCGGCCCATGTCTGTGAGCCTGGAGGATGCTGTGGAGCTGGGGGAGGAGGCTGGCTCCTGGCCTGGGAAGTGTTCTCCCTGGAGGCCCTGTGCGTCCTCGTGGCCACGGTGGGCCCTGCATCCTCCGTAGCAAACCCCCAGCCTTCCCGGGCCTCTCACTTCCTCAGCTGCTTCCGCCCCGTGGCCACCGGCACCCTCACCCCTCGGGGCCTCAGGGGTCTTGTCCCTTCTCCCTGCTGCCTGGATGGGCTCTTCCTGGAATTTGCTCCTGACCCTCCTCTTGTGGATGGAGCCCAGCTCTCCCTTCCTCCTCTGTCCTCTGGTGCTCTACTCAGCCTCTACTCCAGGGCCCCCTCCTCTAAGTGGCACCCCTGGGGAGTCAGAGCACCCCCTCAGGCCCTGACGGGCTCCCATGTGCCCCTCCCCCCGGCCGTGAGTGCCGGGCTATCCCAGGAGCCGCCCTCACAGGGGACGTCAAGCCTTTCTGCAGGCGGCCAGCACTTTGATCCCCTTTCTTTCTCACCTCCACCCTGCACACCCTCTACTGGCATGGCCACTGCTTCACAGGGTCCCAGAGCCTCAGGCAGGGAGGAGACACGGGGAGGCCAAATGGGACTGGTGTGCAGGCTGCCAAAGCCACACGCCCCACACTCCTCTCTTCCCGCCCCACCTCTCGCTGCCTCCTGCAGTGAGCACCACCCCGCCCCTCAGCCCCAGGCTCTCCCACCAGGTCCTCCTCCTGCACACGCTCCGCCAGAAGCACTTGGCTCCCTAACTACCTCTTTCAAGTCTTTTTAAATATACACATAATTATAAAACATATATTATTGTTGATAGTATTACAGATACCTCCCTCCCCCCACTCACCCCCTCCTCCCAGCCCTATCCACCCCCCAGGGCTTCACCACCTTATTGCCCGGGCCCATGGGTCTTTCAAGTCGGACCCGTCACCCCTGCCTGGCTCCCAGTCTCCCTCCGTCTGCGCTGCTCTTTCTTCTGTGAGGTGTCCTGCCACACAAGACAATGTGCTCACTTATTCTGTTTTTGCTTGCGGCTGCCTCCCCTCCTAAAAGGTAAAGTCCAAGAGGGCAAGGACCTCTGTCACCTTCATGCTGTCGCTCCAGCCCCAGCGCAGGGCCGGCCGCAGGGGTGACTGGCAGGTAAGTGTCAGTTAGAGAAAGCAGGGCCCAGAGTCACTGGAGCCGCGGGGAAGCCACTGCTTCATTGGCCCAGCGGGCAGGGGTCTCCCAGTGCCCTCCCTCAGCCCGGGATCCCTGAGGGATCCGACTCACCTCTGCCCCGGTCTGCACTGCAGGCCCGGCCCCCAGCTGTGGCAGGCCTAGGCTTCCGGCTGCGGGCCGGCCCCTTTCTCCTCCCCTGAGGGGCGGCCCTGCCAGGCGGCCGTCCCAGCTGAGCTCCCTGTGCTCTCTCCCGCCCGCTCCCTCCCGCGCTGGGACTGCCCGGTGCCCAGCGGGGGGCTGATGAAGCGGGAGAGATAGCTGAGCACCAAGCTGGCCGGGCAGCTCAGTGAGTGCCAGCTGGGGAGCCTCTGTCTTCCTCTTCCTCTCCCTCCTCCCTGGCCCTGCCTCCCAGAGCCTGCTCCCGGGGGGAGAGCACACTGGCACACTGGCACCCCACCACACCCCGCCCCCCGCTGCACCCGCATAAAGAACCCCCCTCCCGCCTCCCAGGCTCCCCTCCCTGGTCTGTAATCATAGGCCAAAGAGGAAGCTCCTGGTGACCGTGCGATTGTTACAGCTTTCCTGGCTCCCATAGAACATTTCTTACACCCCGAGAGTGAGCTTGGTGGTGGGATTTCTGATTGTGGGGCGGTCTGCTGGGGAGGTGTTTATGGGCAGAGGTGTGAGTCCCTAGCTTGTACAGGATGCATTGATTTGTTTCCTTATCAATACATATCTCTGAGTGCCCACAATGCACTGGGGTACTTACCGCAGAAGCTAAACTAAACTAAACTAAACTAAACTAAACTAAACTAGATTAGTGCCTGGCCCTTGGGAAGCCTCCCAGCTGGGACTGGGGGCTGCTGGGAGACCACAGTCACAGGAGGGCCGGCAGGAAAACCTAGACGGCAGCTCACAGCCACTCCTGGGGAACTTCTAACTTATTTCTACGGGAAGCCTTTGGCCCCCTCCCCAGCCCCTGCTCCCCCAGCTCTTCCTGCTTCCCTGCCAGCTCCTCCATCCCATCCCACCATCTCACCACAGAGGAGCCCCTCCGGGAAGTCACGCAGTCTGGGTTAGTCGCTCTAGACCTGCTTCCTGAGCTCCGAGCCCTCATGGGAGAGCGAGAAAGGAGTCTGGTCTTGACGCTGAGTCCTCCACACAGCTCCTCCTGAGGGCCGCCTCTCGGCGGTGGCCCGACTCTCCACAGCTTCAGGAGAGCGGGCATGGCGCCCGCCGTCCTCGCCCTGGAGCTGTGTGGACAGCATTCCCTGCTCCGGGGCCAGACCTGGGTGGCAGAGGCCTGGCATGCTGGTGCGGCTGACCTCAGCTACCCCTAGCCCCGCGGCGGCCAAACTGGTGCCGCGTGGCCCACGTGAACCGCATATTATTTACATCTCCCCGCAGGCCCCACGGCCCCACGTGAACCGCATTGTCTGTGAATCTCCCGGCCCCACGTGAACCGCATTGATGACATCTCCCCCCGCAGGGCCCCACGTGAACCACACTGTCAGTGTGAACCTCCGGCATGGCCCACGGCCCCATGTGAACTGCATTGATGACATCTCCCCCCCCCCCAGGGCCCCATGTGAACCACACTGTTAGTGTGAACCTCAGGCATGGCTCCCGGCCCCACGTGAACTGCATTGATAACATCTCCCCCCCAGGGCCCCCGGCCCCACGTGAACCGCATTGTCTGTGAATCTCCCGGGCTGGCTCCCGGCCCCACGTGAACCACATTGATGACATCTCCCCCCCAGGACCCCCGGCCCCACGTGAACCTCACTGTTAGTGTGAACCTCAGGCATGGCTCCCGGCCCCACGTGAACCGCATTGATGACATCTCCCCGCATGGCCCAGGGCCCCACGTGAACCGCATTGTCAGTGTGAATCTCCCGGGCTGGCTCCCGGCCCCACGTGAACCGCATTGATAACATCTCCCCCCCCCGGGCCCCATGTGAACCTCACTGTTAGTGTGAACCTCAGGCATGGCTCCCGGCCCCACGTGAACCACACTGTTTGTTAGTGTAAATTTCCCCCCAGGGCCCCCGGCCCCACGTGAATCACATTGATCATGTGAGTCTCCCCGCATGGCCCACGGCCCCACACAGACAGAAACGCTCTTCAGAGATGCTGTGCCACGAGCTTAGAGCTCACCTCGCAGGAGCTGCCAGGGGCCAGCCTTTCTTTGGGAATGTGTGGGGGTTTGAAATCCTGCTGAGTCAGCCACGTGCTGCACCCTGGGTGTTGCCAGTGTTCCCAGTAATGTCTTCTCTGTGGGTCAGCATCCAACCAGGATCCCAATGGCACGCAATGGTCCCGTCTCTCTGGTTGGTCAGCCCCTCAGTCACAGTCTTTTATAACCTTGGTGCTTTGAAGGGTGCTGGTCAGGGGTCTCTTTAGAACTTGCTTCCAATGTTCCTTTGAGCCAGGCTCTCAATGTTCCTTTATTTGCTTTTTCACATCTCGTGTACATAACATTTTTCTTTTTCTTTATTCAAATGCATCCTGTTTTGCCAACAGAAGTTTAACTTCATGTGATTAAGTTTAAAATGCTATTTTAGGTTCTTGTTTTTATAGTTTAAAAATATTTAATTTTCATTTGCATTGTGTCCTGTGTATGTATAAGGTGTGGGTCTAAATGATCCCTTTTTTTTTTAAAATAAGTTTTTATTGTTCATATTATTACAAATGTTCCTTTTCCCCCACCACCACCATTGCTCTCCTCCACCAGGTTCCCACCCCATCCTCTGCCCTTTCCCCACTCCCCATTGTCCTCATCCATAGGTGCACAGTTTATGTTCAGTCTCTTCCCACATCCCCTTCTCCCCTTTTCCCCAAGAATCGTCAGTTCACTGCCCTTCCATACCTCTGATTCTTTTTTTTTTTCTTTTTTTTTTTTTTCTTTTTTAAAAATAAGTTTTTATTGTTCATATTATTACAAATGTTCCTTCGCCGCCCCCCCCCCCCATTGCTCTCCTCCACCAGGTTCCCACCCCACCCTCTGCCCTTTCCCCTCTCCCCATTGTCCTCATCCATAGGTGCACAGTTTATGTTCAGTCTCTTCCCACACCCCCCTCTCCCCTTTTCCCCAAGAATCATCAGTTCACTCCCCTTCCATACCTCTGATTCTATTATATTCAACAGTTAATATTGTTCATCAGATTTTTTTTTTTAATTTCCTTGGTTTTTAGATTCACTTGTTGATAGTTACATATTTGTTGTTCATAATTTTTATCTTTATTTACTTTCTCTTCTGAAAGAACCCCCTTCAGCAATTCATATAATTCTGGTTTGGTGTTGATGAACTCTTTTAGCTTTTTTTTTTATTAGTGAAGCTCTTTATCTGACCTTCGATTCTGAGTGATAGCTTTGCTGGATAGATTATCTTTGGCTGTAGGTTCTTACTATTCATCACCTTGAATATTTCTTGCCATTCCCGTCTGGCCTGCATGGTTTCTGTTGAGAAGTCAGCTGACAATCGTATAGGTGCTCCTTTATAAGTAACTACCTTCTTTGCTCTTGCTGCTTTTAACATTCTCTCTTTGTCTTTTGCTCTTGGAATTTTAATTATGATGTGTCTTGGTGTGGTCCTCTTTGGATTCCTTTTGTTTGGAGTTCTGTGTGCTTCCTGGACTTGTAAGTCTAATTCTTTCATCAGGTGGGGGAAGTTTTCTGTCAGTATTTCTTTCAGTATGTTTTCGATATCTTGCTCTCTCTCATCTTCTGGGACCCCCATAATTCTGATGTTGGTTTGCTTGAAGTTGTCCCAGAGGTTTCTTACATTATCTTCAATTTTCTGGATTCTCTTGCCTTCTAGCTTCTGTGGAGTAGTGTCTTCTGGTTCTTTATGTTCCAAATCTTTGACTTGATTCTTGTGATCTTCCATTCTGTTTTTAGGACTCTGTATAATATTTTTTATTTCAGACAATGTATTCTTTATTTCTTGTTGATCCCTTATCATTTCTTGTTGACTCCTTATTAATTCTAGTTGATCTCTTTTCATATCCTCATAGGTCTTATCCATCTTTTCTAGGAAATTCTTGAAAAACCTTATAAGCGTAGATTTGAACTCTATATCCAGTCGCTTTTTGTCCTCCATTTCTTTCGTTTGTGATCTATTTTGTTGTCGCATTTCGCAGTTACAGATGGGACGGGATTTCAGGGGGGAGCCTACAGCCTTGGCAGCCCCGCCCTATGCGGCTCCTGCGTCTCAGAGTCCTTCAGTACTCGCTGCAAAGTGCCTCTGAGAGATAAATGCCCTCGATTTTCGCCTGCTGCCAAACAATCTATGCTCTCCCCCAATGAGCCCAGTATTGGGGTTCAGTTCAGTTGGAAGTGGAGTTGGAGGTGGCGTTCAGAGCAGACTGGAGCCCCTGTCTCCTTCCGGCCAGGGCAATCCCGCGGCACAGCCAACCGTCCCTTCTCTGCGCGCAATGTGCGCGCGGCCGGGACCTCCTTTCGCCGCTCCCCCGGGATTCCACCTTACAGCCCGGCTCCCTATGGATGAGCCTGGGTCCCCGGGGTCTGGCCTAGAACTGGGGTTCAGAGCAGTCAGAACTGGGGCCCAAAACAGTCAGAGTTTTATCTCCTTCCAGTTAGGGAACGCCAGCCAGGCACTCAGCCTCCCTCCTCTCCGGCTCTGTCCTCTCCGGGCGTGCCGCGTGTCTCCATACCTTGGGCTTTTACAGCTCCTCCGCGCTTCCTTCTGGTTTTCTCCTTGCTTCTCGTTGTAGGATTTCCAGTCAGTCAACTTTCCTGTAGTTCTGGGTAATGTCCATTTTATATTTTAGTTGTATTTTATTGAAATTGTTGTGTGCGGCTGCGGCTAGGTGTTTACCTGGGCGCAGCCATCTCGGATCCTCTAAATGATCCCTTTTTGTATCATTATTCTCTTACAGAGACATTTATTGTTATTGTAGAACAAATTCATTTGCTGAATGAATAAATAAATATTGAAGAGTATTGTATTATTCTTAGCACCTCATATATTAACTTCTTATATTTGCTTGATTCTATTTTGGAAATATCAGTTCTGTGCCAGTGGTTCATTATTTCTGCCTTAGTGTGATATCATATAATTTATAATTATCCTTTTGTTATGTTTTGAAATTTAAAATTTGGTAGAGTTGAGCCCATCCTTTATATACATATATATGCAGAGTGTCCCAAAAATGTATGCACACTTTAACAGCTGATAGCTCAATTTTGAAAAGGAAATCTATTTTAATAAACACTGCCTTATAATTATTCAAAGTGTGTGTATACAATTTTGAGGGACACCCAATATATTTCTGTGTATGTGTGTAATTTCTTCGATTTCCCCTTTTGGCCTCCCTGCTTGCTTCTTTTTCGAGATGAATTTTTTTCTTTCTTTTTTTTTTAATTTTTATTGATTTTTTACAGAGAGGAAGAGAGAGAGGGATAGAGAGTTAGAAACATTGATGAGAGAGAATCATTGACCAGCTGCCTCTTGCACACCCCCAGTGGTGTGCCTGCAACCAAGGTACATGCACTTGATCAGAATTGAACCCGGGACCCTTGAGTCCGCAGGCTCTATCCACTGAGCCAAACCAGTTTCGGCTTGAGATGAATTTATGAAGTGAACATCTATTTCTTTTTCCTGCTCAGACACCCTTCCCCTTATTTTGGTAAGAAAATCCTTCTGTCTTGTAAAGAACCCATATGGCCCAGTCATGATCAAGCACAGTAACTTACCTCCCTGGTCAAAAGTGATTGGTTCCAGAATGAACACACAATCCAAGATGGGCCAATCAGAAACCTTCCTCTCTGACCACCCACTCCCCCAAATGGTTCCTAATTGGGACAGACACTTTGTGCTGTCCTTGCTGAGTTGGAGGAGGGTAAGAGGCAGGCAAGAGTCAATCATCTCACCTCCTACATGGAGAGAGCTTGTGAGAGAGAGAGAGAGAGAGAGAGAGAGAGAGAGAGAGAGAGAGAGAGAATATGAGAGCTTGATGCCTTGATGAGTCCCTCGATCCAGCCATACCTGAGGCTTGACTTTATACTTTTGAAATATAAATTTCCTTTTCTTCTTAAATTCTTTTACTCACCACTAAAAGAGTCTTGATTAGTACAGTTTATTCTCAAAGTCTCAGATCTCTCCTGGGGATTTAAAATCTAGTAAAGATGACAATGTCCCTAGATTAATATGGACAATATCCACCCGTCTTCCCGACTCAGAGGACCACACCTGTCTCCACTTTCACCCATTTGTTCCGATCAGTGTTTTAGTGATTTTATTAAAGTACGTTTTTTGAGTTAAATTAGCTTCCATGTCACTTACTTGTTCAAAACACCACGTGGACCATATCCCTCTTCACGACCGAAACGCGCAGACCGCCGTGGCCTTGGTTTGGGTCAGTGCTGGGGACATGCACCGCCCGGACCTGAAAGGCGAAGCGCACGCTTGCTTCTTCCTCACACCTCGCCTGCACCGGTGTGCCAGCGTCCAGGCCAGCTGCCCTCCGGGGCCTGAGCGAGCCAGGCTGCTCTGACTGTGGCTCTTTCACCTGAACGGAAAGCTCCCGCACGCACTGCTGGGGGGAGAGAGAGAGAGAGAGAGAGAGAGAGAGAGAGAGAGAGAGAGAGAGAGAGAGAGAGAGACCGAGGGTCCCGGGGGCCTCTCACAGCCCCAGCCCAGAAGGGACCTCATCCTCCTTCCTCTCTCATTCCTCCGACCAGAACTAGCCAGAGGGCCCCGCCGAAGGGGAAGGGGCCGAGAGGCCGTCCTCCAACTGCCCAGGGAGCAGAGGAGGGCCGGCCCAGGGAGCCACGGGTGCTTGTGGCCTCCTGGGGTCTGGAGAGGCCCGCAGCGGGTTAAAGCAGACGAGGAATCCCCCAGGAGTCACTTTAAAACGGCAGTAAAAGGAGCGGGTAGTATGGGGGTGGAGACGGGATGGGGTGTGAGAAAGGATGGGACCGAGAGAAGGGCTGAGGGTCTGGGGAGACCAACTCTGAGAGAGGGATGGCTGTCCAGCGAGCTCAGGGACTAGGAGACATAACCAAGTGGAAACGGGGCTTGGAGGGCCCGGTCCTGGCGGGTAGGACAGAGTGGAACCGCCGAGGAATGGAAGGTGATGACTAACTTGCACTGAGCGCTGGCCGTGCGCCTGGCTCTTGCCAAACATCCTGCTTGTTGACTCGGCCCTCCCGACAAGCGGCGGTGCTGGTGCCGTCGGAACCTCACGCAACCCCAGAAGCTCAGAGACGTTGAGCAGCTTGCCCAAGGCCACCCGGCCGGCGAGTGGCAGAGCTGCACCCGCCACCCCTGCCCCCAATCTGACAGCCTGTGCCACCTGTCAAGACGTCCTTAAAGGGGAGACAGAAAGAGGGAGAAGGAACTGCCACCCCTGGAAATGTGCCAGGCCCTGGGCTGGGCACTCCAGCCGCTCACGTCCCAGGCCCTGCCACACACATGGAGGGGCCCCTCCACCCTGCGCAAAGGGCACACGCGGACCCCGGGCCCCATTGGGCCGCTGCCTTTTGTCCACGCTGGAGGGGGTGCGGCCGGGAGCCTGGTCGCTGGGGTCCACTTCGCAAGGTTGGTGTGGGCCAGGCCGCGTGCTGGCTGGGGAGGAGGCAGGAGGGCCGGGGAGGAAGGCTGCGGGGCCTGAGCACTGGCAGAGGCGCCGGGGACAGATGGAAAAGCATATGTGTGGGCGCTTTGCACAACACCCTCCTACAGCCTCCCGGCCACGCTGCCAGGGTAAATGTGTTGCACTGATTTCTGGTCTGTGAGGGCAGAGTCTGAGACACCGGCTGCCTATGCGCCTTTGGGCAGGGGCCGTCCTCTCTGCACGCTGGGTCTTCCCCTGTGAAATGGAGGCAGTGACATCCTGGGAGAGAAAAGGAGAGGGTTCCTGTGTCCAGCCCAGTCCCCGGCAAGACACTCCGTGTTCCATCAGCACAGAGATGGTTCCCTGCATCACAGACCCGGGACACGGGGTCCAGAGAGTTGCCCGGCTTGTGACACACGCTGACTGGCCGTGCTGGGGCTGGACTCCAGGCCTGGGCCCAGAATCAGCCCTCCCCCAGGGCGAGCCTGACCCTGGCCTTGCAGCGGGAAGGAGCAGGTAGGTCAGGCACCCAAAGGGAGAGGTAGGGGCCCTGGTCCCATGGGAAGCCTTTCCTTAGAGTCAGGCGTCTTCAAACTACGGCCCGCGGGCCACATGCGGCCCACAGAGGAGTCTGATCCGGCCCGCCAGGTTTTTTGGGCAGTGAGCGCAGCCGAGGTGTTACAGTAGGAATTAGTAGTTCATATAGTCCGGCCCTCTAGCTCTCTGAGGGACCGTGATCTGGCCCCCACTTTAAAAAGTTTGAGGACCCCTGCGAGAGGGTCAGGGGAGAACCCCACTGGCTTGGCTGTTGCCCAGGAGAGTTGAAGGGGCCCCTGACTGGGCAATTCTGCTCGTCTCTGCAAGGCCTTTCTGGGAAGCAGATGGGCACATGCACCGAGAGGGCCGGCCCGCCCCCTGGCCTCTCTGGGTGAGCGCCAGCCACCCTCCACTCAAATAACTGCCACCGGCTGAGACGTGGGCAGTCCATGCCAGGAGGGCAAGGCTCTGTTCTCCTGAAGCCAGGAAGAGGGGCACCTCAGGCAAGCCCTGGGGGGTGTGTGTGTGTGGGGGGGGGAGGGAGAGGTGAGGCGTTGGTGGGTCTTTGTGGGCACACACACCAAATCGTTTAGGCACCGCTCGGCCGTAGGGCCTGTCCTGCAAGAGGAAGGAGTGGCACGCAATGGTAGATTGGGACCTGCTGGCTATGCCCAGAGACTGCAGCTTTGGGGTTGGGGATGACGTTGGGGGTGGGGCCATGGCAGTGTGCAGACGGTCCTCACCCCAGCATTCACGGCCTGAGTCTGTTTTTACAGGTGGAGGTTGAATCCCTTAGGTTGAGATGGACAAATCACACACGGAAGGCGCCACAGGCTCCCACATCTCGTGGCCAAAGGTCAGGGTGGCACAGGGGCCTCCTCTGAGCGTCTGAGGGCCAGGCCCCGTGTTCACAGGAAAAGGCAGGCTGTGCGGACAGCCGGCGCGGTGTGACCCCCTCCCCAGGCATTGCTCCGTGACGGCTCTCAGGTCCCGTCATCTACAGTTTCCTGAGCCTTGGCTTCTTCGTCGGCGATTTGCCATGGGCGATACCGACTTGTGGCGGTGGCGTTGCTGGCCTCCCATGAGTGCAGGGGTCTTCACTGACACCATTCTCAGCCTTTCTGAGCACCTCCTGTGTTCGGAGCCCGGGGTTGGGACTGGTTCGGGGGAGCAGCATCAGACAGGGACTCTGCCCTCACAGCCCAGGAATCAGTGCAACACAGAGTTTGGCGAGGCCCCAGGAGCACCAGGAGCACACTCTGCAGAGCAGGGAGGGGGGAGGGAGGTCCCTTGGTGCCCCCTCCCACCGGGCTTTGTATTGGGTGCTGGAGCACCCCTAAAGAGGGTGCCCCCCAAACCCAAACCCACACCCAGATCCAGACCCAAACCCAAACCCAAACCCAGACCCACACCCAGACCCAGACCTGAACCCAAACCCAGACCCAGGCCCAGCTTGTGCCCTGCGGGCAGGCGGGAATGTGGCCTCCATGAGGACAGGGCTTGCTGCTCTTGGCCTCCCTTCAGGCAGGCCTGGTGCTGGGGCTCCTCCTTCTCCAAGGTCCGGCTCCATGTGGGTCCTGCAGGCACGAATGCCAGGGGGCCCGCTGTCCTGATGGGAGCCCACAGGATCAAAGGAAAGTTCTGGGACCAGGCTGACAGCTCTGGGCATGGCCACACTGTGGAGGCAGGGGGAGGTGGTGTGGGGCGGGAGGGGGAGGGGCGGGGGGGAAAGGGGAAGAAGAAGGGAGGAGCAGGAGGGGGGAGAGGGAGAGGAGGGGAGGGGTGGGAGGGGGAGGGGCAAGAGAGGAGAGGGGCAGGAGGGGGGAGAGGGGGAGGGGGATGGGAGGGGCTGGCCCTGGGAAGAGGCCCTGGAGAGGAAGAACAGGTTTCTCAGGGATCCAGCAAACATTTCTGGAGCACCTGCTGAGTGCCCTCTGCCCCATTTGGCCCGTAGCCTCTTCTCAGAGCTGGAAGCGGTATGGTCCCTGGGCCCTCGTAGCCAGGTTTTCCTGAACCCAGACACCTGCTGGCCCAGGAGGAGGAGGATGGAGGGAAGGCCATTTGGGAATCAGCAGTGGACAAGACAGACAGAAGTCTCTGTCCTCACGGTGCTGACATTACTGTTAGGAGAGACACATGATCAGCAAGTGAAGTGTATGTTAGATGGTGACAAATGCTAAGGAGGAGAGACAAGCAGGGAAGGAGGGGAGAGGTATGTGTGGATGGTGAGGTTTCGGATGGGGCGACCAAGGAGGGCCTTGTGTAGCAAGAGCAGGCTGTGTGGCTCCCCGAGGGAAGGGCACTCCTGGCCAGGGAATAGCAGGCAGAAAGGCACTGAGATGAGGTGTGCTTGGTGGGTGTGAGGAAATCCAGGCTGGAGAGCTGCGTGAGCGAGGGGGAGGGGGCAGGGAGAAACAGGTCACAGGTGAAGAGGGAGTGGACCTGGGGCCTTCTCCGTCACAGGAAGGACTCTCCTGGGAGCCAGAGGAGGAAGGATAAGATCTGCCCTGGGTTTTCGCAGGGCCATTTGGCCTCTCTGTTGAGAACAGACTGTATGTACGTAAGGGCAGGGGCAGAAACAAGGAGACCAGTTCGGAGGCCACCCCAGTGTTCCAGATGTTTCATTTCCCACTGCACCCCCAGCTCAGGGCCTGCTTCCTGTCACAGAGCAGGCACTCCACAGATACTGAGTGATGTGAATTCGGGGTGTCCGGACACCGGGTGCCACTGGGCCACAGGGAGAAGGTGTAGAAGGGCAGGTCCCATGTACTGCTGCTGGGGTCCTGACTCAACAGGTTTCTGAAGGGAAGAGGAAGCTGGATTTGCAGTTACAGCCTCAGGTAGTTCTGGGCAGCAGGGCTGGCTTTCTGGGCCAGGAGTGTGCTTGTCTGTAAATAACAGACTGGCCAGCAACGGCTTACACAAAGAGCGCTTTATTTCTATTCACAAGGGCTCTGCAGGAGGCAGGCTGCAGGCATTGGCTTGGTCTAAGGATGAGAAGGTCAATGTCTTTGAGATGCTCTTGGCCTTTTCCTCTTTGCGTGAGAGGGCTGCTGTGGCTCCAGGCATCACATCCCCAGTCAAGGCAGGAAGAAGCCGGTACGAGTGTCTGTCTCTTGTCAGAAGAGCATCAGCTTTCCAGAAGTTCCTGCAGAATAACATTTCACTGCCCATCCCTGGGCACAGCTCACCCAGGCTGCAGAGGCGGCTGGACCAGGGAGAACCTGGATGGCTTGACCGGAGAGGAGTGGGGACTGGCCCCTGGGGAGCGGACAGGGGTGTCCATCGTGGCTTCAGTGGGACTTGAGGTCCCTCCTGCTTCTGGGGCTTTTGTCTCCGTGACTGGCCACCTCCTGGAAGCACCCTTGGCAACACCAAGGAAAACCCCAAGGGGCCTATTCCAGGCTAGCCCCCCTCTCATGCTCTCATCCCAATGACACATCGAGCCCGAGGTGGCTTCTCTGGGGGGGGCAGCGGTCTTTGTGAGGGAGGGTGGGTCTTGAGCATCACCTCACCTGGCAAACGTTTAAAACCGTATCCTCGCAAAAACAGTCACTTCCAAGAGCCTTTCAGAGCTGGACTTTGCACGCGCGCGCACGCACCCCCCCCCCCCACACACACACACCCATGCACGCTCGCTCGCAGCCTGTCACTATCCACATTTCGGTCCCCCTCAGAGTACGCAGTCAGGAGGGAGACTGGGGTGGCCTCTCTCTTGCAGGTCCCACCGCTGGCCAAGAATCCTGGGCATCGCCGTGGAGCTGTCTCTGGGGAGGTGAGAAGAGATGCTCCCAGCACCCCCCGGGGACCGTAAACGGTGGCTGACAAAGGCAGGGTTTGCTCTCCAGGGAGAAAGAAACAGGCCTGGTTTATTCTTTAAATCTTGAAAAATGGGGTCCAAAGGTGAAACCCTCTGGTCTTGCGTGAGAGGCTTTGGGGAAGCAGTGGGTGAGGTCCCTGGAGCTGCCCCGAGGGGGAGGGCTGGGGGGGGGGGGACAGGGGTTGGGCAGACGTGGGGGAGAGGGGGTCTCAGGTTCAGTGGCTGAAAATGGGAACTCATAGGAGCCAGACCGTGAGGGTGGCAGTGGGGTCTGCAATCACTGTTTATATTTCCAAAAACCTACTGGAAACCACTGTGTATGCGCTCCCCATGGGCTTTGGATAAAAACAAAAACAAAAACAAAAACAAAAAAAAACCCACAATTTTTTTTTTTTTTTTTGGCTAGAATTGCACCATAGCGGTGCAGTAGAAATGCAATTGGCAATTCTGGACTGAGATGTCTGGTGAGAACCGGTCATAAACCTGACACGACCTGCTAGGCTTTCAGCCTCCTCGGGCCTGGGGCCCTGGGTGGGCTGGCCACAGAGAGCCCTGAGGGCTGCAGGGGAAGGTGGGAACACCAGGGCACAGGCCCGAGGGACTGGGGGGGCAGGATGGCTTCGGGGTGACGTTTCCAATGGTTAGCACCCCTGGCGCTCCCGCCTTGCTGCTTGATGGAAATGCAGGCTCAGCCCCACCCCAAAGCTACGGACGCAGAAGCCATGGTTTAGCAAGCTCCCAGCCAGTCGCGGGCAGGAAGGCGTCTGCGAAGCCCTGTGGCAGACTCCCGGGAGCAGGAGGCTGCAGCCCTGGCTGGTGTGGTTACAGGGCTGGGACCAGGGGGCCGGGGAGAGGGGCTGGGGGAGGCTGGCAAATCTAAGAAGCTGTCTTTGTTAGTGCCCTTCCCGCCGGCCATGACGGGAGCCACCTGCGGGCTCCCGCCCTTCCTCCCAGGAGCAGCCGCACTGGAACCTCTCCCCCTTTCCCGGCTGCAGGGAAAACCGCAGGCAGGGCCGTTCTCCAAGCTCTGCGGGTGGCGCTGCCCAGAGGCTCAGGGTCCCCTGGGGGCCTGGCCAGGGCGCCCCGTCCCTCCTTCCCACTCTGCCAGGAAGGGCTCAGCGCCCCTGCTGGGAGGTGAGAGTACCCCAAAGGCCTCCTCTAGCAGCAGGAGGGGGGCGTGCTCAGAAGGAAGCTCCTGTGAGCTTCTGGACTCCAGCTCCTTCCGGGGGGCGGAGGAGGGCCAGGCAGGGCCTCTGGGACAATGCCGTTTACAGGAGCAAGCATGGACACAGCAGATGTCCCAAAGCTGGGGGCTCAGGGCTGCCAGATACAGGAGGGCTGGAGGAGGGTGTGGGAGCCGGGGGAGGGCTGCGGGGGCCGGGGCTCCCCCAGCCGGCCCTACAGCACCCTCTCCTCACTGGACAGCGTGGCGATTCTCCGCAGGTTTTCCCTGACTTTGATGAATTCCGGGGCGTGGTCCTCTTCCTTCTCCGGAGGTTTTTCCAGCTGGAGGAGAGAGGAGATGTGTGACGCGGGTGGGGCTAGGGGGATTCCCAGGCTCAGGGTTTGGGCCCAGGGTCCTCTCTGGGGAAACAGAACCAGGGGCCGGTTTTGCTACCAGCCTGGTAGCTGGGGGGACAGGCCATGAGACCAAGTTCCCCCCTGTGAAGCCTCTTCAAATTGCTTACCTCAGTGGTAGGCAAACCGCGGCTCGAGAGCCACATGCGGCTCTTTGGCCCCTTGAATGTTCTAACACCACTTCTTCAAAATAGACTCGCCCACGCCGAAAACCGACTTCTGCGCGTGGGCCACGGAGTTTCAGTTGCACTGTACCTGGTATTTGGTGGAAGAGCCACACTCAAGGGGCCAAAGAGCCCCCTGTGGCTCGCGAGCTGCGGTTTGCCGATCACTGGCTTACCTCCTTCGGCCCTCATCTCTCAAATGGGAGCCTGGCTACCTGGCTCAGGGGCAGTCGTGAGAATGAAATCAGAACCAACCCACAGTGGATGGGGCTGATGAGGAGACAGAGGTTCAGGGAAGTCACCCAGGGCGGTGAGGGGCAGAGCGAGGACTCAGGCCAGCGGGGGACCAGCCCTCATTTGGCTCCACTGGCAGCTGCGGCCACACCCCGGCTCTTCCTGGGGCCCACGGGCATTCTTGGGGGCTGCGGGGCTGTGACCTCTCTCACCTGGCTCAGCCTCTGCTGCCGTCGCAGCAGCTCCTGCTCGAAGGGACACTGCAGTCGCTTGGCCTCCAGCTCCTCCTTCTTCTTCTTGATGATCTGGTTCCGCCTGCGGTGCTCCAGGACGCGCTGCAGCTCGGGCTTGCTGTCCACGCCCAGGCCCCTGGGGTGGGGGAGCCGTCAGGAGACCCCAATCCCTGCCCCCATCTCGCACTACCATTACCTCCTGCAGCCCTCCCAGCAGTCCCCGGCGGGGCGTGTGGAACCCTTACTGCCCCTGTTCAGAGACGTGTGTGTGTGTGCGTGTGTGTGTGTATTTGTGTGTGTATATGTGTGTATGTGTGTGTATATGTGTGTGTATGTGTGTGTATGTGTGTGTGTGTGTGTGTCTCCTACGAGTCCAGACCCCGTCCAAGCCACAGATGCAAGGGCCGAGCGAGGATTTGCACCCAGGCCTGGCTGACTGCCGGGACCAGGTTTATGTTATTTTAGGTGTCTCTCGGACCTGTTTCTAAGGGTGGAACTGCTGGGTCAAGTCTCCTTTAAGAGAGTTTGGACGACTGTCCACCGGCCCCTCAGGAAAGATGATCCCATTTATACTCTGTGAACAGGGTACAAGGGCACCTATTTCTCCCCGCGGCCCCCACCCAATCCTTTCGTGTTTGTGAAGCCGGTAGGCAAGAAGTAACACCTGGTGTTCACTTGTGTCTTTGATTATTAGCAGAGCAAACAGCCTTTGATTTGTTTACCAGCTGTCTGCATGTCCAGTCTCTTGCTCATTTTTCTCCTTATGGATTTATAAGAGGTATGTATATATTAATTTTTGTCTGTTATTGATATTGCAAACATCTCTCTTGACTTGTCCTTAGGTGTTTTTTTCTTTTTAAAAAAACTATGGTAGTGGTTTTTGGCATTAAAAGGGGTGATTCTAAAAGGCAACCAGAGAAATACTTCTGATATACAAAGAAGAAAGCAACCACCACCAAGGATACAAGCTGTTATCTGCGGGAAGATCCTTGGCACACAGCTGAAAACAAGAATGCAAATCCCCGCCCGCGCCAATCCTAGAAGCGGCCAGGAGAGGGAGCTGCGAAGGCGCCGACGCCTCGTTCTGGCCCTGGTGAGCCGGGACTATTTCCCAGGCCTGGGAGCCGACAGAGGCTCAGCTTCCCCCTCCCCTCCTCCACATTCCTTCAATTCTGGCCCTGCCCCAGGCTGTCTCTCTCACTGCACCCCAGCCTCCTGCTCCATTCATGGCCCCTCCAGGGTTGTGTCACTCTTGCTTGGGACCCTTCCCAGGACGGCATGGCTCCTCTGACCTCCCTCACACTTTATGCTCCGACCACACTGAGCGATTGGTGTTGACCAGCCAGTTGCACAGGCTCACCCATCTGCTGGAAACATACTCCATGGAACCACCCATCCTACCATCTGGCTATGCATCCACCCCCTCTATAAGGGCAGGAACATTCCTTCTGGAACCCCCAGCGTCTGGCTTGGTGCTTGGCACATAGTAGGTGCTCAATAAAATTAGGTCTGGCACACATTGGGCAGCTGGATGGGAGAACAGGGCTTTTGGACCTTCCCAGTCTCTGTTGGTCACCATGTGGGGTACCCTCAGCCCTCCTCACGCTCCAGGAGCCCCAGAATTACCACCAGGGGGACCTCTTCAAGCCCCAGCAGCCTGAGCAGGTGCGTGAGGGCTGAGGCAGCCGAGCGCCGTCCCCACCTCCTGTGGTTCATGAGCAGCTCTCGGTGCAGCTCCTGGTGGCTCCGCGAGGCCTTCACGGGGTTCAGCAGCTTCTTGGGCTTGATGAGCTCCGGGTTCCACTCTCTGTACTCGGGCCGGGCCATCAGGCCGCCGATGTCTGCCCGCTCCCTCTGGATCTCGGAGTACATGGAGGCTGTAGGGACGGGCGGGGGAGTGGGTCAGAGCAGGTCACACATGCACCTACCCCCGTGGGCACAGCGGGAGGGCAAGGGTGTCGGTCCCCTGGGCCACCTGCTCCTGGGTGGCTCTGGGCAGACCAGCTGCCTTTCTGAGCCCTAGTGTGCTCACCTGCGAGCTGCCAAGAACTGAGCCCGTGCACAGGGCTGTGGAGAGGGCTGGAGAGGATGTCTGTAGAGTGGGGCATAGAGGCCGCCAGCGACTGACGCGTAAAATGGTTTTAGCCCGACTTTGAGAAAAACACTTTCCCTCCTGCGAAAGGGATTGCGCCTGAGTTTCTGTTTCTCAATAAGCCCAGAAAAAGAAAAGGAAACTATGTAAAAAGAGCAATACGTACTTGCTAAAGACAATTTGGATGAGTGCCATTATGAACAGAAACTATCACCCCTTATTGTCCAAATTCCCTATCCTTAATTCCGAATGTGTCTGTGGAAGTGACCAGCTTTTCCCTTTCTCCGGAGCAGGGAGCAGAGTGTGGCATCCGAGACTGCTCTGCCGCCAGTTACAAAGGGCGGGCTGTCGTACGGGAGCAGACGTCTGGCTTCGCGATGGCCTCACGGCCACCAGAGCAGCCTGAGGTTAGCTAGCTGACTTGAAGTTCAGGCAGAAGGGCTCCCTCCTCTACAAGTTGGCTACATGTCCCAGAAGTGCTCAAAAGCAAATGGAGAGAGAGAGAGAGAGAGAGAGAGAGAGAGAGAGAGAGAGAGAGAGAGAGAGAGAGAGAGGAGAGAGAGAGAAGGGGAGGGGGCGTTTCTTAAGGAAAAGTCCCGGGAGGGTGACACTGCCTGGCCCATCAGGGGCTTATAGTAATGAGAATGGACATTGGGCATTGGCTCTGCCCTCTTCCTAAGCCCTGCTTTTCCGAGGTTGAGCTTCTACTACTGCCAGGCCCTGGCAGTGTCTGGTCTTGTACACAGTAGCCAATTAATGTTTGTTGGAAATAGATCATAGAAACTCTGAGGTTAATAGAAACAGGTGAGGACACCAAGGCTCACAGAGGTTGGTCTTGAGGAACCAGCGCCTTCAGGCATGGGGTTTCCATGTGACCACTGAGGGGCTGTGTCCCCACTCCACACACCACGTCAGTCCTCTCTCTGGAGGGCCACTGTGATAGCTTTGAATAGACACTCTCTATCCTCCCCTCACGGAGCAGATGGAAGGAGTTCTCCAAGAAAACTGGACGGGGGTGGCGGGTCTGTGCAAAACCCTGCAAGGGGGTGATAGCTCCTGGGCACAGCAGAGGTCTGATGGGTTGTAAATTGCAAGGTGACATGCCACTGGGGTACAGGCATCAAAGGGAAGACTGTGGGTGCTTTGCAAATGGGGTCCCACCGGAAACGTGCCTGGCATTTTATGACGGCCCACTGTAGGGTGCCTTTGGGAGGATGAAGGGAGACCACACCTGTGAGAGTGCCGTGTCCACTGGGAAGAGTGTTAATTATTACAAGGTATTCTGGAGGGAGTCAGATTGAGTGTCAGAGCACAGAGACATACTTGCTAATTTTTTTTTTCTCTTGAACTCACATCCTCAGAACTGTTTCTGAAACAAGAATTCTAATTAATTTCCTCTCTTCTCTTTTTCATTAAGCTGTGTTTTGTTATTTAAAAAAATATATTTATAGATTTTTTACAGAGAGGAAGAGAGAGGGATAGAGAGTTAGAAACATCGATGAGAGAGAATAATCAATCAGCTGCCTCCTGCACACCCCTCCACTGGGGATGTGCTTGCAACCAAGGTACATGCCCTTGGCTGGAATCGAACCTGGGATCTTTCAGTCCGCAGGCCGATGCTCTACCCACTGAGCCAAACCGGTTTCAGCATGTGTTTTGTTATTTTATTACACCTGACAAAATAAACAGTTGGCTATAGCAATTCCCTCCCTGTTTAGAAATGTGAATATTTCCTTAGCCGATGGGATGAAGTTGTCTGGGAGCCAATGCCTTAGAAAACTCTGATTCAGATTGGAGTTTGGGAAGTCCCTCCCCCCTCCCTCCCCCACGATACCTATTCCTGTTACCAAGGCCCATCAATTGTTTATTGAGTAATTCTCAGCTCTAGTCCATGCAGGCCGCTGTCACACCACACTTTACCTGGCAGCTCCCTTAGCCTCCCTGAGCTTCAAACCTCACAGTGCTTTGTAACTGTAATCAGTCATGCCATCTTCAAAACAACGAACTGTATGCAGCCAAAGCAATAAGGCAGGGCGCAGAAATAAGTCGTGTCACTTTAGGAGAAGGCAGAATTACTATTTATATAAGCTATCACTATCTATGAATACAGATACATGAACAGAAGGGACTAACGAGAGAGTTCAAAAACGTGGTCACCTACAACGTAACCACACAAAACCAAGAGCTCCTACCTCACAGGAACGTGCACGATATAAACATTCACTCTGCCATCTGTTTGGGTTCCTATAATTTCCCAGGAACTGTGGTAGACACGGGACACACAGAGGTGAACTAAGCAAACAAGGTTCCTGCTCTCACAGGCTGACAGTAAACAAGCACACCGGCCAACAGAGAGAAAGGATTCCGACTCGCCAGGAGCCTGCTGGGACCCGGGGGCTGAGACCCACAGCCGGACCCCCCGTCAGCCAGGTGCAGGGGAGGGCCTCCCTGAGCAGCGACCTTTAAGACCCGAGGAGGCTGAGTGGGGCAGAGGAGGCAGCATGTGTGGCTCCCGTACCTAGAACAAGCCTGGTCTGTTCAGGGAACAAAAAGGCATAGTGTCCCTGGAGTGGGGTGAGAGAGCCGCCGGCCAGGAGAGCGGTGGACGGGTGGGTTCAAGTCCGGGAGAGATGGCCTCTGATTCGCTTTAGAAAAGGCCATTCTCGCTGCTGTGTGTGGGAAAAGTGTCAGCAGGTTGGAAGAATATTTTTATCCAACTTCGTTTCCTTTCACTGCCCGCGGTGGCCTCTCTCTCTCCAGTTCAATTCCAGAGGAAAACATCTGATTGGTCAGGCTGAGAACCTTCACCCCACAGACCACCAGCTGGCCAATGGGTTTGCTGCCCGGGCGGGCCCCACCCCACCCCACCCCTCAGCGGAGAAGAGGGTTCCCTGCATTTTCATTTTGCACTGAGCCCTGCAAACTAGGTAGCTAGTCCTGCATCCCAGGTCCAATCTGTGAGCAGCTCTGGCTCAAAGATCTGCTCCAGACTTCTTTCTTTCTTTAATGAAGTCAGCGGGGAGCTGCAGGGCTGGTGTTTCTCGGAGGCCTGGGCGGTGGGTGGCTGGGACAGGGATCCTGAAGGATGAGGCTGGCGCTCCAGCCCACAGCTGCAGGCTGCGAACACCAGTGAGGGCGCTGAACTCCCGCAGACAACACGTGTGGGGGCAGGGCCAGGGCTTAGAGGGCGGCTGGGCCTCCGTGTGGAAAAGATTACAGAGATGCCGGAACAGAGGGCTGCTCAATGAAGTGCTGGTGACTCAAAACATCTGGGTCCCCCGGGGCCACCCTCAGGACTGCTCTGGCCAGTCTCTCAGGGAACTGACCATAATGGTAAACAAGTACACCGAGGTAAACAAAGAGGTGAGGTGAGGTGAGGTGAGCAGGTGGTCTCTGGAAAGAGGACAGATGGACATCTCAGGGAAGTGCTGGAGGGGAGGAAGGGGCAGCGTCAGAGAGAGTTAAGGGGCTAGTGCAGTGGTCGGCAAACTGCGGCTCGTGAGCCCCATGCAGCTCTTTGGCCCTTTGAGTGTGGCTCTTCCACAAAACACCACGTGCGGGCGCGCACGTACAGTGCGACAGAAACTTCGTGGCCCATGTGCAGAAGTCAGTTATTGGCTCTCAAAAGAAATTCCAATCGTCGTACTGTTGATAATTGGCTCTGTTGACGAATGAGTTTGCCGACCTCTGGACTAGTGAATACCCTTCGCTGGCTGTCAAAGAAAGACAGGAGGAAGCTAAGGTGCACGGATGCTCTGGCAGCCCACTCATCACGTGTTGCCTAGGGTTCTCTCCACGGAAACAGCAGAGCCCAGTAGTTTCGGAAGCTGCTCTCGATCAGCAGTCTTCGTGAGGTCGTTGCAAAGTGAATGAGGTGATGAACTCAAAGTGCTGGCTACAGGGCAGCCACATACGCAAGGTGGGGCAGGGCTTCACGCCTGTACATTCAACCGAGTAACTGAGTGTGGCCCCTGGAGCCACACAGCATGGCCACCTGCTGGCCGTTAGCCATGGCTGCTAATCAGTCCCATCCCCAGTCTCAGACTGAGCCTTCTCGTCTTCCTTAAAAGCTGCGCTGGTTACACCAGGGATTTCAACCCTGGCTACACATGGGCACCAGCAGTTTGAAAAATACCCGTGCCAGAGCGCACCCAGGCATTCTGGTTTCATTAGCCTGGGAGGCAGCCTGGCTTTGGAATGTTAACACAGCTCCCCAGGTAATTCCAATCCTCAGCCAACGCTGTAAACCGGGGTGAAAAAGCAAGCTTCCTCGCTGGGGCCCGAGTGACTTCAGTGGAGTTGCTGGCCTCGCTATCACGATAGAAGCCACAGCTCTTAGCAGCTCCGTGGCCTGGGAGGGACCCTCCTCTCCTCTGTGAAACCAGGATGCTGTGAGGACGGGCTGAGCTGAAGGGCGGGGCGGAGAGGGGAGGGGGTAAAGGCAGCCGGGAGGCGGCAGCTACATGGAGTGTCCTGCATGACAACAAGACGGGCAAATCATCCCCCTTCGTATGCAGACTGTGGACGGACCCACACTTTGAGGGGGTAATAACAGGTCAGAGGCAGATCGGGAGATTGGCCTTGGTCCTTCCCCGGTTCTGCCGATGACTCGAGAGGTCCCACAGCTCTTCCCCAAAAGCTCTGCTGGACGCCAGCCCCGCTCCGGGCACGGCTCAGCTGGGATCACTAACCCTCCCCAGGGAGCTCACCAGGCTGCTGGAGCAGGCGGGACTCATGTAAGGTGCCAGCAGTCCCCTGGGCTCCCACAGGGAGCAACAGAAGAGACCAAGGAAAGTGGTGCCGAGGGAGACCCAGGCCACAGGTCCTCCTGAGGACAGCTGCAGGACCTTGGCTGTCCAGGCTGTACCGGCCCCTTCTGTCACCTGCCTTCCCTGCCGGGGGTTCTGCTCCGTCTTCGATGATATCAATGGTAACAAACAGCACATGGACCAGAAGAGCAACATGGGTAAGGCAGATGTGTTAGAGTAGGGGTGTCGAACTCAATCAGAGAAGGGGCCAAAATCTAAAATCCAGCCTAAATCGCGGGCCGAATGGTTTACTGAACAGTCATAAACTGTCATTGTGATGGAAACGCAGCGGAGTGCAGTGATGACAGCGCAGTGCGGGCCACATTGCAAGGCCTGGCGGGACGGATTTGGCCCACGGGCCTTGTGTTTGACACATGTGTGTTAGAGGGACAGACTGGGTTTGAATCATGGCCACACCCCTCCCTTGCTGTGTGACTTTAGGTGAATAGCTTAACCTCTCTGAGCCCCTGTGCAGTGGGGACAATGGGGCTCATGGGGCTGTGTGGAGAGTAATGTGAAACCATGTGCGTGCTGTGGTTGGCCTGGTGCCTGGCACAGGCGAACTGTGGCTCCCCTGACCCTGTGGTGAGCACTCAGCGTTGGAAGAAAGCTCACTCACTTCCTTCTGGACCTCACAATTGCCCTAGGGGGGCAGCCAGTGCTATTATCTTATCACTCCCATTCTGTAGATAAAAAATCAGCGAGCTACTTGTCCCAAGCTACACAGAATAAATGGCAAAACTGGGACCTTCAGACGTCAGTGCTCTTTCTAATCACTCCACCCCTCCAGGCGCACTACCTTTCAGTCCACAAGGTAGGTTTACATCTCCGTTTTCTCTCTTGCTACTCAAGAGGCAGTGCGAGTCCACTTTACAGGTGAGAAAACGGAGGCCTGGCGGCTGGCGGACATCCAAGCCGTACAGAATGCCAGCGCTGGGCTGGGCAGACAGACTCCACAGGCGGTCTGCCCACGGCCGGCCTTTGTTTGGGAGGGCACCCGCTGGGCCTTCCCTCTCTGGGTGCTGGTCAGTCTGCACTCCTCTGCCTTCCCTCCCTCGCTCTTGCTCCTTGTTGCTGTCCAAGCGGCTGAGCTCAGCACACACCCACTGGACCTTCTCGCTTCACCGTGTCATGAGGCGGAGGGGCCGAGGAGAAGGAGGCGTTCAGTAGGAGTGACACGCGTGGCCACTGCGTTTCCTAACGCACCTCCCTGTTCCCCTCCCGGTGCGGAAAGTGCCCGTTTGTGTTTCACTGGCTGGAAACCAAAGAGCTGTGCATCTGGGAGCCACCTCCCGTGCTCCCCGCAGCCCGTGAGAAAATGACTCAGACAAACTTCCTGAACATTTTGCTCGGGGCCCCTCGGACCTCCCGGTGCCAGGGCTGGACTGGAAGGCCCTCAGCCAGGCTGGCGGAGAGGCCGTGCAGCTGACCCAGGGGCAGAGCAGGCCGGCATTCCCGATGCCGCCTCTCCACTGGGCAGCTGCCAGGGGGAAAGGTCCCGGCTGGTACTTACAGAGCTAAGGGACACTCCGGATCCAGACCACCTGGAGACACGGCTTTTCTGCCTCACACGCAGCCAACCCTGTAACGCCCGACTTCTGGCCCAACCCCAGACGCCTGGCCTCGAACCACAAAACGCAAAAGCCAAGTGCCCAGAAAGGCAGGCGGGGGCGTGCGAACGGCACCATGAGCCACAGGCCGTGCTGAGCACCTCGGCCACATCTCAGGAAGCCTGACAGCAGACCGGGAGGTAGGCACTATCGCATCCCCCCCCCCCCCCGTTTTTTTTTAATTTTAATTTATATATTTTAATCTTTTCTTAATATATATTTTAATTGATTTTTTATAGAGAGGAAGAGAGAGGGATAGAGAGTTAGAAACATCAATGAGAGAGAATCATCGATCAGCTGCCTCTTGCACACCCCCTACTGGGGATGTGCCCGCAACCAAGGTACATGCCCTTGACCAGAATCGAACCCAGGACCTTTCAGTCTGCAGACTTACGCTCTATCCACTGAGCCAAACCGGTTTTGGCTCGCATTCCTTTTTACAGACGAAGGGACTGAGGCTCTGAGGGGCCATGTGATTTCCCCAGCTCACACAGCCGGCAAGTGAAGGCTCGAGACTCTGAGCAGAGCTGTCTGATGCCAGACCTGTGTTCTCAGGTGCCGCCCTGCAGCCTTCCGTCCATCAGCGGCAGATAATGGACATGGGGGAGGCAGATCCTGTGCAAACTCAGATCCATCTCCCTTCCCTGTGCCTCCTCTCTTTTTCCCAAGTCCAGGCACCTCCCCATCGTTTCACAGCTGGGGCACAGCCTGGGCGCCTAAGCTTCCATAGCTTCGCTGCCCACAGCCCTCCCCAGGGCCCCAGGCTGCTCTCCTGACCCCGTCCCTCCTCCCGGCCCAGCACCTGGTTCCCAGCAGGTGACACAGAAGAGATACGGTCTTACTTCTCTGCCCACGCGGCACTGGGACTCAGACGGTGCTGCTGGGCTCCTCGCTGCGCCTAGACGTCCCAGACCAGCCACGGAGCCGCCTCCCTCCGAAGGGCGGTTCTTAAACCCCTGGGACCACAGGCCGGGCGGCTGGAATGTGCCAGCGAGTGAGGCAGCTCTGCATTCCTGTTTATTCTGGTGTCAATAAGAAGGAACTGTTACTATAGTAACAGGCATTTCACTTGGTGCGCAGCCACTTCCACAGAGCGGAACGCCGTGTCCAGGCCACACGTTGGAGAGACACAAATAAATACCTGTGCTGCCAGATTGTTGCAGAACGAGACACATGCCAAGCTTTGTTCTGAGCGAGGAGGCATTTCCGCTGCTAACGGGAGGGTCGGCAGGAGGGCAGCCGGCACCGCCCGGTGCAAGGGAAGCCGGCTTCCTGCTGGGTGCCCCGGCTCCTGGGTGTGGAGGGAGGGGACCACCCTAGGCCAGTTCTTGGCCACCCACCAGCGGGTTCAAAACTCTGTGCACTTTATTTCCTCAGTGCCCTGAACTTCATCTGAACTTCAGAGAAGCACCAGCAGGACATCACCCAGGGGAGCGTGGGGGAGTGGAAGCTCAGTCCCCCCATCCCCCAACTTCCCACCTCCGTCAGCCCTGGCGTGGGTACCAGCCCCTTGGCAGCCATGGAGCTCCGGTTTCTGTGTTTGTGCAGAATCACAGGGTGGATGGGAGAAAACACAGACGGGATGACATCAGTGAAAGCATTTAGTCAGTGCTCAGCAAGCGGGACTTTTCCTGCAGGGAGAGCTGGACTCCCTGTGACCTGTGGGAGGGCCCAGCATGCAGCTGTGGGCCCGGCAGGAAGCGCATGCCACCGCCCTGGTGCTACAAGCAGACGTGTGGATGCAAAAATAAAGAATGTGTGCCGATGCCAGAGACTATGGGCCCCCCCTCCCCCCGCCTCCCCATCGTGAGGAGCTGGCACCTGCAGCCACACGTGGCCCTCTTTCCACCTTGACTTTCTCAGAAGTGTCGGTCCTCTCTGGCCTCTACCATCACTTAAACAACATCTGTTGAGTTCCCGCTATGTTCCCAGCACTGCTCCCAGTGTGAATGAGAAGATGCTATCTCTGCACTCAGGGAACCTGCATTCCAGGGGGTGAGGGGGTCAGACAACAAATAAGAAGACAAGGAAACAATACACTTCTCTGAATGCCACGCGGGAGTAATTCTGGGTGAGGTGAAAGGGGGCGCTGGGGCTTAGGAAGCTGGACCGGGTGGGGGTGGGGTGGGAGGATGATGCTTTAGGGAGGCTGAACGGTGAGAAGGGGTCACAGCGTGAGGTCTGCTTACAGGGGAGAGCACTGCAGGGAGTTAGAGAGCGAGTGGAGAGGCCCAGGGTGGGAATGAGCTTGGGGGAAGGGAGGAAGCCAGGGGGCTGAGTGTCGGACGAGGAGGAGGTGGGAGATGGGGCTGGAGAAGGGCAGGGGGCAGGTCTGGCATGTCCTGGGAGCCTGGCCACGCTGGCCCTTCCAGCGCCACGTAAGGGTGACAGGTTCTCCGGTAGAAAGTAATTTTGCAGAAACCAGGTATGTCCCCTTTTTTTTCCTTCTTCCTAAATGCTGCTTCTCTTGAGGTACTTCAAGTAGTAGCCTCCCCCAGCCTTCCATTCTGATGTGGCTTCATTCCACTCAATCCTGACTCGGGGACAACATCTAAGTCCTTGTCAGACCACTCCTCTGCCCCTAGTCCCACAGACGGCTGTTTATACTGAGTGGCCAGATTATGATGAACTCTGAATTCATAATAATCTGGCCACTCAGTGTATATTCTATAGAATCAAAGGCTAATATGCAAGTTGTCCCCTTGACCAGGAGTTCAACCAGCAGGCAGGCTGGCCAACCTCCCATGTCCCCTCTTTCTGGCCAGGCTGGCCGGACGCCACCCATGCATGAATTCATGCACCAGGCCTCTAATATATATAGTGGCCAGATTATTAAGCATTCAGAGATCATAATAATCTGGCCATTCAGGGTACTTGGGCCTTTCCGGGCCCACAGTGATTTGTCTGAGCCAATTCCAGTGCCCACTGATAGCTGGAGCAACACAAGGGGTCCTGGGGCAGGGGGACCACCCACAGCTTCTGCTCCCACTTGGAAAAGAAGCTCCAGAACCCAGCTCCCTCCAGAGAGATGCTGATGGTTCTCATGCCAGCTCTCTCTCTGGCCTATTTTGTGCCCCTTTATTAGAAGACTCCAATGGTAGCCCCCGAGCAACCAGAGCCAAGCAGAGTTGGGCATGAGCCCCCTACCACCTGAAGTTGGGTGCCACTTTCCCCATGAAAGCTCTTCTCACGGTTCAACCTCTGTACAACCCATCAGGCTCCCCCATGTGACTGCCAGCCTGGGGCAGGGCCTCCCTAGCATGCCTGTCCCCGGCCACAGTGCTCAGCAACAGCACTGATGCACAGACGCCCAATCACTGACTTCCCCGAGTTCGTCACAGCACCATCTTCTGTGTGCGATCGGTGATCAATGTTTCCCCAGCCACACCCCACACCCCATCGGGAAGAGAGCATGCTGCACCCCCTAATAGGATGCAGTCCATCGCATGCATATTTATTGAGTTGAAAAGGTGTCCACTTCATGTTTAGTGAAAAGTCACTGTGAAACCACATGTATTATAACCCTCCTTCCTCTTTCTTCCAAATCAAAGTTAGTACAGTTGACCCTTGAACAACAAGGCATCACGGGCACTGACCCCCTGTACAGTAAAAAATCCACATACAACTTTTGGTTCCCCCAAACTAATAGCCTAATGTTGACTGGAAGCCTTGCTGATAACATAAACAGTGGATTAATTTATTTTTGTGTTATATGTATTATACTAGAGGCCCAGTGCACAAATTCATGTACCTTGAAAGGAAGTGGGGACTCTGAAGCTGCAGTGGGCACAGGGGTGTGTCTTGGTCCATCCTCTGCACCTCCACCCAGCCCCTCCCACCACAGCCCTTGGTCCCCTGTCTGCCAGCAGCCCTGTTCCTGCAGCTGCTCCCACACACTGACGGTGTCAGCTCTGCTCACACCTGCTGACAGCGCAAAGCAACTAGGGCCAGCGCAATCAGCGGGTGGAAGTGGCGGCTGCTGCCCCAATAGCCCCTCAGGAGCAGGGGGAGGTGGAGAAGCCCTCAGGGGCAATAGGGGCCAGCAGCCACCGCTTGCACCTGCTGATGGCACTGAGTGATCAGGACTAGCACTGGGTGCCATTAGCGGGTGAAAGAGGCAGCTGCTGGCCCCGATCGCCCCTCAGGAGCAGGGGCAGTTGGAAAAGTCCTGAGGGGCAATAGTGCCGAGCAACTGGGGCCAGTGCCAGGCGCTGGCAGCAGGTGCTAACAGCAGATCTGGCACTGGCAGCGGGTGCGAGCACTGGGTGGGACCACGATGTGTGGGAGCAAAGAATTTTCAGTAACCACCAGAGGCTCGCCCCAATGACAGCAACCAGTGCCCTGCTTTGGTCTGGCACCCCTGCTCACCTGCTCCACCACCCCACCACAGCTGGCGCCCACCATGTTCCAGGTGCACCCTCTGGTGGTCCGCGCATGTCATAGTGACTCGTTGAATATATAAATGTATTCTTACAATAAAGTAGGTTAGAGACAAGAAAGTGCTAGCAAGAAACTCATAAAGAAGAGAAAACACATTTACAGTGTTTATCGGAAAAATTTTCCTATAGGGGACCTGTGCTGTTCAAACCTGTCTTGTTCAAGGGTCAACTGCATATACACGGAGAACCAACCTGGATGCAGACACACTAGCTAACTACTAACGGAGCTCAGTTCCAGATCAATGTATCTCAAACATTGTTGCTAGGCACCACCTAGGAGGAGGGGTAAAGTGGAATCACTGGGCCGCTGCTGTATGAGAACCTAAGCGGAAGGGGAGGGGGGACCTAGGAATCTGGATTTTAGCATGTCCCCTGCGGATGTGTTTATATTTGGGACTTTGAGAACCACTATTCCAAGGCATAAAATGACAAGCTCTTCTCCTTCGTCACTATATTTTTGTAGTATTTGTGGCTTAAAAAAGACAAGTGCGCATCGATTCCTTTTGCTGTCAGAAAAAGGCAATAAAGATTAAAAACCTGAAAAAGGGCAACCTTTCCAACTAACTGTAGTTATGCTTCACACCTGGTTTGGCCATGTCAGAAAGCAGGGGCCTTCGGGGAAAATGAACCTTTCAGCTGGTTCCTCCAGGTATCGGCCGAACTCAGCCCCAGCTGCTGCCTCCTGCCTGGTTGGTGTGGCTTTCCCTGAGGCCTCCCCATTCTGGGGATCAGATTCAATCCCCGGAGGACTGAAGGGGATCCCGGCACTGAGCACAACCCTCCCACACGTCCTTCCTGCCCCTCTGAGCTTGTTTTCTGGAGAACAAGAGGTGCACATGGAAGTGCCGTGAAGACCAGAAGAGGCAGTGGTGAGTGGGAGCTGGCAACCTTCCTGCCTCTACAGCTTTCATTAAAAAACTCCAAACCCCTCTTCCCTTTCATCTCTGCCCCTTTTCTCCAAGCCGACAGGAACCACCAGCAGTTATCTGGACCCACAAGCATCAGACAAGAAGTTCCCATGGCAACTCCAAATTTCCTCCCCAGCCGTGCATTCATTCTATCTCCAAGGCCACTTTTCGAGCCTCAATGAGGGTTTTGAGAGCCACCCACACAACAGCCCTAGAATCCGACCTCCCCTCCCCCCTACATGCTGGGCTGAAAGGAGTGGGGGAGGGGGGGAGCTGCTTTGGCAGGAAAACTTGTCATGGGACCCGTGGGGAGATTATCGAAGTAATGAGGGTTGCCTTTACAACAAGCTTGAATGAGAAAGAATTCGCAGGGTGGAGGGAGATCAAGCGTGAACACAGGGAAGTGTGAGGGAGTGGGGAAGAACCGAGTCTGTTTCAGAAAGCTGGCTGTCCACCCTCTGCAGGGAGGCCGGTCCTCTCTCCGCAGCTGAAGAGCCTGGGATGCCCCACCCCCAGGACACTGAAGTTCACTGTAGCCGGACAGATGGACAGGGGAGCTCGGGATGGGGAGAGGATGTGAGTGAGGGTGAGTGTGTTTGCACAGAGGCAGATCATCGCCTGTCAAGCCACGCAAAGTTCCATGATTCCTGGCAGTGGGGTCGCCAGACAGAGCAAACAAAAATACAGCATGCCCAGCCGAAACCAGTTTGACTCAGTGGATAGAGCGTCAGCCTGTGGACTGAAGGGTCCCAGATTTGGTCAAGGGCATGTACCTTGGTTGCAGGCACATCCCCAGTAGGGGGTGTGCAAGAGGCAGCTGATCGATGACTCTCTCTCATCGATGTTTCTAACTCTTTATCCCTCTCTTTTCCTCTCTGTAAAAACTCAATAAAATATATTAAAAAACAATACAGCATGCCCAATTAAATTTGAGCTTCAGATAGCAATGAATGATTTTCTAGACTCTGAAATGTTATTGGTTGTGTGTCTGAGATTCAGATCTTACTGGGTGCCCTGTGTTTTACCTGGCAACCCTCCTTGGCAGGGAGGGCTGGAGGCTCCGGCTGCCCCCTCTGGCTGCCCCCTGGCTGCCCCCCTGGCTGACCCCCTGGCCTGAGCTCCAGGTAGGATGCCGGTGGCCAACTGCAGGGGAACTCCACTACAGCCCCGCACAGCCCGCCAGGCACGGCCAAGCATGCGTGCTCCCCTGAGGGGATCCTGCCAGCCCAGTGGGGCAGAGCCTGGGCTCTGGTGTCAGCACAGACACCACTCCTGGCTCCAGGCTGCACAGCTAGGGGACCCGGTTAACCTTCAACTCTCCATTTCCTTGTCTCCAAAAGGGGGCAGACGTCCTTTTGAGGCATGAAGGACATACAACAATCTGTTCACACAGAAGCCCTTCACGCAGTACCGGCCCCAGAGTCTGAGCTCCACGGCGGGCACTGTTTTCTGGGTCACTCCTTTAAGAGCATTAAAGATTTCCAGCCAAGTGAGAAGAGTGAGGTCAGAGTCCAGAGCCAGTACAATCTCAGCGACAAAGAGCAAGCACACATGACCACCCACTGCGCACAGCAAAGGTTAAAAGGAGACATCCCCAGTGTTACCAGTGCCTGCTTATGGTTGGTGGGATTCTAGGTCAATGACTTCCTCTCTTTATTCTCGATTTCCCAAAATACTCATGGTGAGCCTGTATTATTTTAATACTCAGTTATTTTAAAGTAATTTGAGATGACAGTTTTTCTAAAGCGTTGTAGTACTTTGAGGCATAAGTTGAGGCTATTGTATGAAAACACTACTTTGATTCTACGATCCTGTCTTCGGAAGCTGCTGAAGGGGATCCTGCCTCTTGACTAAATGGTGAGTTGACTCCTCTCCCCTCAGTCATACTCACTGCTCTTCCTGTGTGAGGCAGCCAGAGCAGGCAGCCCTGGGTTTGAATCTCAGCCCCACCTCCATGGGCTGTGTCACCCCGTAGGCAAGTCACGTTACCCTCTGAGCTTCGGTCTCCTCATGTTTAAGACAGTGATCAATCCATATTGGTTGAATGATTAAATGAAGGAAGTTCATGAGAGGCACAGCATTTGGCAGAGAGAATAGCAGGAACAAGTGGGGGAGGAATAACAATCACTGGCTGTTGTTATTGCTGTCCTCAGAAGGTGTGCAGACTTCGGCATCCACGGACCTAAGATTGAATGCGTCTTCTCTCTACCCTTTAGACAAGGTTCCTTAGCAGGGCCATGGGCCAGCAAGCTGCTTGCTCTCTCTGACCTCGGTCTCCTCCTGCATCAAAAGGGGATGACAATTAGCGGTGACTCCAGGGCTGTGGAGCGGGCCAGAGGCCCAGCGCCTAGCACAGAGTAGGGGGCCCAGTCACAGGCCTCTGTGCCCTCCTGGCTGCGTCGCTGTGTGCAGATATGTGCCGCGGGAATGACTCTAACATGTCTGTGAGTTTGGAGGGGCTGCGGCTGCGAGTGATACATGCTACCTTTGGAGCAAGGCTCCTGGCTGCAGTTAGAGGGAGCTCAGCTGTTGGGATTGGAGCTGCGCCCTCCGCATTTTGGTGAGAGGAAAGGAACTGGGCGGGACACTTAAGAGAGTGCTCGGTGGGGGAATCGCTGGAGCTGGGATTTGAAATCAGATTCTTTTCATTAGAAAGCGCATCCCTTCCTGCCAGCCGGCTGGCGCCGCCACATCTAAGACCTTCCCCGGAAGGCGCCACCAGCCCCGATGCTCTGCCAGCTCTGGCTTTGGACCTGGAGTCCCCAGGCTCCGCAGCAGTGGCTCCGCAGCGGGCCGGTCCGGGTGGGAAAGGCGATTGGTCCGGAGGTCCCAGAGCGGAAGGACAGCTCCGGGCTGGCCCTGGGCACACAGCCCGGGCCTCTCCTCTGTCCCCAGCGATCCGCAGGCAGGACCGCTGGGTGGGGCGCCCCTCGCCCTGGCAGAGGGTCGCTCCCCCGGCGCCCAGGGCCCTCGAGGCCCTCTAACCGCGTACCCCAACAGGCACGGACTCCCAGGAGGAAACCGCTCTCCACCTTCCCCATCGTCACATTCAAGCACAAAGTCCAGAAGGAACCGTTCCAAAGGCCGGATTCGGACATTCAGCGTCTCCTTCTTTCCACTTTCCCGTTTTCCAAATTACTTGTAAAGTGACCATGTCGTACGTTGGTTTCATTTTCCTAAATAAAAGCATCTCTCATCGTCCTGAGCAGTAATGTAATATGTTTACTTCAAATGAAAGGAGAGATAGGAGGAAACACACTTATTCAACTCCCACCCGCAAAAGCGACGCGCGGTGTTTCCTGACAAATCTTGTTCTTCTTAACGGCTTAAAGGACGGGTATGGAAAACGCTTCCTCGCCTCCAGGAACTTGCTCTCCCCCCTCCCACCGTTCCCGCGAACCTAATTTCCCTGGACATCAGTCCATTTCGCATTCCCTCCTGCTCCGAGCCCGCGCCCCCAGCGCCCCGCGCCCCCAGCGCCCCGCGCCCCCAGCGCCCCGCGCCCCCAGCGCCCCGCGCCCCCAGCGCCCCGCGCCCCCAGCGCCCCGCGCCGCGCGGACCCCCAAGAGGGGAGCTCACTTCTGTCGCCAGGACACTGAGTGTGAGCGAGCGAGCGAGTGTTCGCGCCCACATAGCCATACAAATCCCCAGGGGAAGAATGCAGGAAGGAAAGGAGGAACGAAAGGGAAGAAGAGAGCGGAGAAAGAAAAGTAATGAAAGGGAGGAAGGGAGGAAGGACGGGAAGGGGGGAAGCGGAGCCAGGAAGGACCAAAGCGCTGCGGCGGGCTGGCTGGGGCTGCGCTCGGTGCGCCCACCAACCCTCTCCGCGCCCCTCCAGGACGGAGGCGGGGAGGGCCTGGCTCCCACTTACCGGACCGGAGCAGCACGGCCCGGTACAGCCCGGTGGCCTCGGCGGGCACCCGCGCCCGCTCGCCCAGCCTCTGCGCCATGCGCCCGCACGCCCGACAGCGGAGCCGGCACTGCGGGCGGGGAGCGCGGAGCAGCGGGGCCGCCGGTCTCTGCGGCCCAAACCCGCCGCGGGTCAGGTTACCGGCGCTGCAGCCGTGGGGCACGGAGGCGCCGCGGGGGAGGGCCTGGAGCCAGGGCGAGGGTAGGTCCACCCCGCCGGGCAGCCGGCAGGACTCCGGGTAAGCGTCTGGTCTCAGGACCCCTGGGCCTGCGGTCCCAGGTCCAAGGCGAGAACCGGGTGCCCTGATTCCCAGGTGGTCTCCCACCTACTCTCCTTCCTCCTCCTGGCTGCTGGTGTGGGGTTCTGAGATGCCATTCTTGGGATGGGAACACAGCACCACCCATCAACAGCTGTGCGACCCCACGGTTTAATGACCCGACCTGGCAAAGTCTCAGTTTTCTCATCTGTAAACTGGGTACTTATCTCTCAGGGTTGTGAGGGTAACTGATATATCTTAGAACAGTGGCTAGCACAGAACGATCACGACACACTGGTATTTTAAAAAGTGTTCGAGGTGTCCGGGGTGGGTGGCACTGAGAAGCCGGGACTTCACCGGGGGAGGAGGGTTGGGGTGGGAAGCCTGTGGATGCACAAGATTGATTTCTCTGAATTTGTGGACTCTTTTAACAGCAGAGATGGGAGGACCAACCAAGAGAATCTGAAAGTGAAGAGGCAAAGTCAATCTGGAAGATACTGTATAAGAAACGGAGTGTTGATTATCTACTGTGCTGGGTGCCGTGCTCTCTTCCAAAACAAAAAGCAAATCTCCTCTGTGTGCTTGATGTCCTCTTTGTTTCATCTTCCCAACCCTATGAATCAGCATCTGTCAGCCTTCCCATTTTGCAGATGAGCAAACTGAGGCTCACAGAAGCTAAACAACTTCTCTGCCACCACAGAGTGTGGAGCTGGGATACACACTCAAGTGACCCCAGACACATGGACTCTTTTTTGTAAAGAGTCCATGGAATAACAGAGCTGCTCTTTACAAAAAGCGCTGAAGAGCAGGTGTTGTCTCAAGTTAGAAATGAGATCATTGAGACTCAGGTGAAGATGGAGGAGTCAAGACCCAATCTAGTCTCCACCCACAAACTAGTGCCCCTCAAACCTAGGGATCCCCCCCCCTGGAGCTGTCCAAGGTACTGGATGGCATCAGTTAAGGCTGCACTTGAGTTGGCTCGGGAATTCTGAGCTGGCTGTTGGGGCCTCAGCCACACAGTGTCACCTCCATCTGCCTCTGAGTCCTCTCCAGCCTTGATGCCTCCCAGGCCATCTGCCTGCAAAGCCCTCTCTGGCTGGCCCTTGGCCACTGCCCAGTCCCCGCTTCTGCTCTGATTCACAGCTCCCTGTACTTCTCTGATCCTCAGTCAGCACCCTGGGCCCCAGGGACCCAAGGGACACACTTGGATCTTCAGGGACCTCACTGATTGGCCGGACTGACCATGCCTGTCATCAACAACCAGCCGCCATGCGTGCCAGGCACCATGCTAGACAGTTGGCATTCTCTATCTCACATCCATTCTTCAGAGGATGAAATGGCACTCAATTTACCATTCATCTCATTTTACCCACTCTTTGATAAAGTATGGTGATGGCCCTTTTAGAAATGAGGAAATAGGCTCAAGTGAGTTGGCCAAGAACCCATACCTAGTTAGTTGTGGAACTGGTATTTGAACCCAGGTGGCACCAAGGCTGCAGGGGGGAAACCAAGCCAGGATTGAACAAGGTAGGGTTCAGGAAAATTGTGACTAAGGAATGCACATTGACAGTATTCCCAGAGGATTAACTCAGGTTGTACTCCCCCCTTCCCTGCCCCCGAAGGATCCTAGGTGGATCTGACTTACCTGAGCCATTTAGTCTCTGCTTCTCATTTTCATTATGAAATATGGCCCGAGGAGAGTATTCTTTCTGTGAACAGAAAGAAAGGAGGTGGAGGAGTGAGGGAATATTCAATGTCCCTGAGTCTTTTGACTACAGAAAGGACTGGGCAGGGTCAAAATCTTCATACTGTCCACTCAGACTACCCAGAGAAACACATTACTATGTCCTTGGAGTGCGCATGTGAGTGTGTTTGTGTGTGTTGGGGGATATTTATGAGGCTCATGTCCTTTTTAAAAAATAGATTACTTTTTAGAACAGTTTTAGACTTAGAGGAAAATTGAGAAGATTATACAGAGAATTTATTGTACCTCACACCCAGTTTCTCTATTATTAATATTTTACATGTATGTAGTTTTACATGTGTGTAGTAGGGTACAATTTAATTTAACAATTAATTTGTTACAATTAATGAATTAATTTTGACATATTATTAATAATTAAAGCCATTTCTCCTTATGCTTCTCTTAGCTCTGACAGTTTCTCAGACTCTTTGGTTTTGACAGCCTTGGCAATTTTGAGAAGTACTGAGAGTCATGTCTTTTTTATGTTGAAATCTTATCCATAGAGTGCCTTCTGCCCCACCTGCCTTGTCCCACCTTCCTGGCTAATTCCTTCTTCTTCAAGGGTCAACTCAGAGGCTTCAGGGTTTGCCTCTCAAGGTCAGTTCCTGGGCGCCTTCTTTCCTCCCTCAACACCCATGACTTTAAAAACAGCTCTAAGCCAACGATCCCCAGACCTGTTTTCAACCCAGACTTTGTGAGCTTCAACGCTGTCCAACAGGCCACCCGGCATCTCCACTTGAGAGTCTAATAGGCCCAACACTTAGTGGCCCCAGGGATTGCTCAGGGCGGGTAGAAGGGGCTGGGGTCCTGAAGTTTTCCCAGGGACCCATTTATCCCACTTTGAGCTCTGCTACAGAGGAGGCCTTAGAAGAGGGAGGGTGTTTTTTGGAATTTGGCCAAGCCTCTTTTGTGTTTTTTAACAAAGGCATTGAGAGGACCAGTAACCTCATCTGTGGAAGAAAATTCCAGGACATAGAAAAAGGACCTGCTTCAGAGGCTCTCAGGGGCTCAGGGGTTCTTCTTGTGTCTCCCGCACAGACCTGGGGAGTGGGGCTGGGTCCCAAGGGCAGCATTAGCATCACAAAGCCAGGGCTGCAGAAGGAGCAGCTCCCACAACCAGCATTCCAACGATTATGCCTTGCATTCCCGCCACCTCCTCCCCCCCCCCCACCCCCCCACCTTACATGACAGACTCGTTGGGAAATCAGGGTAACCTATATCCAGTGAGACCTCAGTCACCAGAGGCCTCTGTCCCTTTAATGACTGGAGCTTGGTGAGGAGAAAACGCTCACTGGCACACAGTTCCCTGTGAAGGCGAAGCTAATTTGAAAAGCCACCTGGATCTTTGCTGACGCATTACAGGTAATAGATAGTCTTTTCTAAGGACTCTGCTGAGAAATACAGCCGATGCTCATTTGTTCTCAGCGTTTAGGGATTGGAAGATGCGGGCTTAGTTATCATTTTGGTTTGTGAGAGGTAGCACACACAGTACAAGACCAGAGGAGATGCTATTGTATATTGTACAACTGACATGACTGTGTCTGAACACAATCCACTGTTGGCTGAGGCCAAAGACATTTGCATTTCTTCTGTCCTTCCTGTGGCCACTGCCTGCTTCCTTTTCATGCCCCGATTGTTGCAGAAATGTTCTCGGGGTTGGACCTGGGTGATCTTCCATGAGTCTATCCCCCCCTCTTCCTCACTTTGCTTCTGGAGGCTGATGCCTCCATTTGAGATGTCTCAAAGAGACCATGGACCCATCACACATCCTCCTTAGTCTTCCCTACAAGAGGCGTGCACCAAGGAACACCTATGGGACCTTGCTTGGTTTGTAAAATTTTAACCAGAGGATTAGCACATATCCATAAAGTGCACTCATCCCAAGTATGCAGCTCTGTGAAGTCAGCCATATGTGCTCACCCACACATCCACTCCAAGAATGAGACAGAAAGCATTCCTGGCACCGCGGAGGGCTCCCTGTGTCTAAGTTCTAGAACTTCATATAAATGGAATCATGAAACGTATTCTTCAGAGTCTGGCTTCTTTCACTCAACAGCATGTTTGAGATTCATCAGCAGGTCATTCTCTTTACTGCTGAGTCATACCCCATCCTACAGCTACATTCCGGTGTGAATGTCTGTCTTCCTGAGGACAGACATTTGGATGATTTCCAGTTTAGGCTCTCACTAATAAAGCGGCTATGAGCATCCTTTTTTTTTTTTTTTTTTTTTTTTTTTTTAAATCAATCTTTATTGTTCATATTATTCCAAAGGTTCCTCATTTCTTCCTCCCTCCACCAGGTTCCCACCCCACCCTCCGCCCCCTCCCCATCCCCCATTGTCCTCATCCATAGGTGCACAGTTTATGTTCAGTCTCTTCCTTCCTCCCTTTCCCCAATAGTAAATCCCTTTTCAGATAGTAAATCAGTTACTTAGCATTTTCTCATATATCAATAATACATCCACATGCCCAAAGATACACTTCACACAAAAGACATTTCCAAATAGGTCAACCAGCCTCATCCAGGCCCCACCCAAGGCACTCACAGATCAACACCCCAGCACTATACTAACTCAACACATCCAGATTTAAGCCATGTCTGAGAGGCAGCCGTGGGGCAGGGGCAGGCGAGGAGCGAGCTGTTCTGGGCCTGGCTGCTCCGGGCCTGGCCTCTGTTGCTCTGGTTCGTTCCACAACCAGCTGCTCCGGGTCTGGTCACTGCCGCTCCCGACCTAGTTGCTCTGGACTTGGCTGCTGCTGTTCCGGGCCTGGCCGCACCCGACCTGGCTGCTTTGGGCCCGGCTGCTCCGGGCCTGGCTGCTCCCAGCCTGGCAGCTGCTGCTCTGGGCCTGGCCGCTCCCAGCCTGGCAGCCGCTGCTCCGGGCCTGGCCGCACCCGACCCGGCTGCCCCGGGCCTGGCCAGCATCTTTCTATGAATATGTGGGTAAACTCAGTGGTTTCTGCTGGGCAAATACCCAGCCGTGGAATTGCTGAGTCATAAGGTAGGTGAATGTTTAGCTAGAGTAGATACCATCAACAGTGATTGTATCCATTTATGTGTTGTGCTTTTGATTTCTTCACAACATAGATTTTTTTATTTTTTTTTTGAAACACTGAGGTCACTTCTGTGCACAATGCCTTGGATTGGTGGTAAAGACTCAGGTGGTATTAGCACAATCACAGCTTATGAAAGTAGATGGGCCCGAGTTCTGACTTTGGGAGAGATGAGGTGGGATGTGAGAGTGTTCGTTCTTGTAACCTGGAATGAATCAGAGGGAGGTGTGTCTCTGGGTATCTTTTTCACCCCCCAATAAATTGTAAATATTGTGACTTATTCAGGGGTGTTTTCAATGTGTAGCATAGTTGCTGGCACATAGGTGCTTAGTAAAGGAAAACCAACTTAATAATTGGTCTCACTTAAGGCTCATAACGGTCCTTTGACCATTAGGGAAGAGTGAGGTTCCTGAGTCAGGGATGAGGAAGGAAGCTGAGCCCAGGACAGGTTAAGACATGAAAACACGTGGCAGCCCTGTGACCATGAGGCAGTCCGACTCGGAGCCGCGCTACAGGTAAATAGGTACGAGAGTGGGTGCACTCTCGCTGTGAAATCTAGTACCCGCCCATTTTTCCTTTGGCCAACATGTCTTACCTACCCAGTGTTGCCTCCCTGTCTCTAGGAATTTTTATGGATTTATCATATCGATGTAAATTCTCATGCACATGTATTAAATGTTTATTTTCTCCTGTTAATCTGTCTCTGTCAATTTGCTTGTTAGCCCAGCCAGAAGAACTTAGACGGTGGGAAGAAAAGTACTAATTAAAAAAATCCCATTAAAAAATGGGGTATGTGAGTGTGTGCACACATGTGTGTACATGAGTGGGTGTGTCATGGCAAGAGCTTGCACCCCATTTCACAGAAAGGAAAACTGAGATTAAGGAGCCCTTCTCTGTGGAGTCAGCCAGGCCAGCCTCCCCTTCAAGCTAATTCTTAAAGGCAGAATATTTAACATGGACCCATTTAGCCCATTTTACAGAGAAGGAGGCGGGGCTCCGAGTGGAGGTGCCCTGCCCAAGGCCACGAAATTGTCTGCCTGCAGATTCCTACCCTCCTCACTACCCTGTAGGTGGCTCACGGGACAGGCACTGGGCTAACTGTGCAAACGGCATGATCTCAAGGAATCCTTGCAACCGCCCAGTGAGGTAGCTCAACTGTGATCGCATTTTACAGGTGGGAACACGGATGCTTGGAAAGGTTACATAGCGTGCTCAGCTCACCCTGGGAGTGGAAGGGCAAGGCTGGGGCCTTCTGCTGGCCCTAAAGCTGTGATGAGGCAGTGCTGTCCAGCAGAAGGTCCTGCAATGACGGAAATGTCTGATATTTGTGCTGACCATTCAGTAGGCACTAGCCCCCTGAGAACAGTTAGCGCTTGAAATGTGGCTAGTGCAGTGGCCAGCAAACTCATTAGTCAACGGAGCCAAATATCAATAGTATAATTTCTTTTGAGAGTCAGATTTTTAAAACTTAAACTTCTTCTAACACCACTTCTTTAAAATAGACCCGCCCAGGCCATGGTATTTTGTGGAAAAGCCACACTCAAGGGGCCAAAAGGGCTGCATATGGCTCGAGAGCCATAGTTTGCCAACCATGCAGCTGCCAGGTGTTAGCCTTTCCTAATTCTAATTGATTTAAGTCGCTTGTTGGCAGGGCCGCTCTAAGGGGTCCGGTGGGGAGGAGAAGACCGCGGGGCACAGATGACGGAGCAGCTGCCCTTGTGGGAAACCACCGAGCCCACCAGGAGGGGCACACTGGGGCAGTCCTCACAAAGCGCCCACAGCCAGCTCTCATTCTGGGCCCCAGAACCAGGCCCATGAAAAGAACCAGGGCTTCGTACTCGGATGTGGCCTAACAAGGCTCTTTACCCAAGACTCCGTTTCCTCACGTATAAGAGGCTTTAAAGATGAGAGATGAGAGAATACACAGAATTGGCATTCGATAAGCTATTTGGTGGTCATACTATCATCACAATTGCTTTTATGGATTATGGGCTCACTGTTAAGCTTTTATTTTTTTCCATTATATAATAGTAAAGCACATTTATGGTAATACTGGCAACTTAAACAATGCCAATGGGTATAGAGCCTGACCCTAAAAATCTCTAAATACTTTACCCCCTCCCGGATGAAACCATTGTAAGTAGTTTCCTGTGCCCTCCTCCAGGATATGTCTCCACTTTCACAAATACCTAGAACAATTCCAATCTACCCTTTTGAAATGCACAAAAGAGACCCCACTAAATGCATTATTCTTCAACTTGCTCCTGTCACTTTAAGAAATCTTGAGGGCATTGCCCCACATGTGCAGGTTCATATCTATTGCCTTATCTTCCTGTTTGCACAGTGCTTCCCGGTGAAGGTCATTCATGACTAATTTTGCAGGTCCTTCCTGCTGGACACGGAGGTTGTTAACGGTTTATTTTGCTGTTGCGAGTGACGTTTCAGGAAATGCTTTACACATGTCCTTCTGTACGTGGACAAGAGCGATCACCCAGAGGGACTGTTCTCACCAGCAGAGCCCCAGGGTCAATGGCTGGGCATTTTAAACCGTAATAGATCTTTGCATAGGTACCATGTCACTTAAAACTTCTCGGGAGCACTGAACTTTAATACGTGAATGTTCTGGTATGTTCTTCTGAAAAGACTCCTTAAGTCACGCTAGCAATCGCCCCTGGAATGTATTTGTTGGGTGGGTTTGGAGTTCTGGAGAAAACCGTTTTTTTCTTTAAGCAGCTCTGGGTTCTAAAGCCTCCGTGGGTTAGGGATGTGGACAGGGCCAGGAGAGGGGATGTGGCCAGGGGACAGCTGCAGGTCAAGGAAATGATCCCCACTAACCCAGCCCTGGCTGGCTGCTGGGGCCGAGGGCCAGCACTCCCCTCCGGGGAAGGCCAACCCAGTAGGAAGCAGGGCTTTGCTGCTTATGAAATAGCACCCCAGGGAGCCGCAGCCTGGGGCTCTGGTGGGCGTGGGGGGAGGGAGGAAACACCCAGAAGGGCCTCGCCAAGGACTGGACAATGGCGGGTCCCAGGAGGTGAAATCCGAACGGCCCACAAACGTAAGAGAAGATGCGTGGCCTCCCCAGAAATCAAAGAAATGCACACTCTGGCAACAAAGGAGTATTATTTTTCACCTATCAGATGGGCGAAGATTAAAGCAACGTGGCACCTCGTGCTGGAGTGTTGATACCTAGGGTGGGTAAAGGGACACACAGGTGCACTCCTGGAGGGAGGGTCACTGGCAGGAAACTGGCTTTCTCAGGTCCATGCTATCCCACCTCTAGAAGTGGCTTGAAGGAAATAACTGAACAAATGCACAAGGACATGTGGACAAAGAGGTGCATTATCCAGCACTGTTCATCACAGCAAAAAGATTGGCAACAAGGCAAATGCCCAGAGGTAGGGAACTGGTTAAATAAACGGTGTTATCGCCATAAAATATAGCAATCTGTGGCTACAACTGATACTGTAGACTTGTGTTTACTAACCTGGAAGATGCCCTCAGAAGGGGGAAAAAACAGGTTATAGAATAGTATTTGTGGTTCTGTTTTTTTGGAAACAAAGTTGGTTGTATGTATTATTGCATATGTAGTGTTTTGCTCTGGATTTAGTGTTACATATATACACACATATAACATATATGTTTGCATGTAGATATATGTGTCTATATATGTATATAATGCCAATTTACGTAGTAAATGTTTGGAAGGATGTGATTATATTTAAATGGTGGGAAATTTTTTCACGAATTTAGTCATTAATTCATTTTTAAATTTCTTTAAATTTAAATTTCCCAAGGGTTTTTCTTTTTGGCAATGAACCTGTGTTGCTATCATAATAGGAAAAGTAATTTGTTGATATTTTTAGTTTAGAAAGCGGATGCCTCTGTCTCAGCTGTCTTAGCCAGTCTAAATGCAAGACTGTACCCAGCTCCTGTCTGCTTTAGAAGCCCCTCCCATCCCAGCTGTGATTGCAGCAGTAATGATGAAGAGGAGGAGGATAACGAGGTCCGTGCACTGAGCACACGCTGCATCCAGGCGTTGGCTGGCACTTATGCGCATTATGTGTCTTTGGATCCTCACAGCGGCCTGGGTCATAGGCACTCCCACATCTGAAATTCCTAGGACAGTGGTCGGCAAACTGTGGCTCTCGAGCCACATGCAGCTCTTTGGCCCCTTGAGTGCGGCTCTTCCACAAAATACCACATGTGGGGGCGCATGTATAGTGCGATTGAAGGAGTACCCGAATTAAGTTAATAACAATGTACCTACCTGTATAGTTTAAGTTTAAAAATTTGGTTCTCAAAAGAAATTTCAATTGTTGTACTGTTGCTGTTTGGCTCTGTTGACTAATGAGTTTGCCGACCACTGTCCTAGGAGAGGCTGCCGTGGGGACTTGGTGCCAGAGGGGCACTGAGGGAGAGCTCTCCTGGGAAATCTGTGAAGGAGTCAGGGAGGGACGCAGGAGGAGCAGGAAGAGAAGTTAAGCAAAGATGTGGGTTTAGCCGAAGTCCAGTCTTAGCCTGATCCCATGGGGAGTGCTGGACTGTACATGACACCACAGCACCGTCCCCCTTCGAGGCCAGAGGCTGGCCACTGGCGATGGGCCGATGGGGAGGGATAACCAGGGAGATGGCATCGACCTCCCAGGGATCTCTGGGTGAAGCACCTCCCATCAGCCAAGGGCCACTGTTCAGAGAAGAGTGAAGCGATTAGCAGCCAAAGCTCACAGCGCTGTAATTCTTTAATGACGGCGGGGGATGGATCCGTAAAGGGGATCCAGGTGGAGTACCAACCTCCTATTTTACAAATGGGAGGCGGGGGCTGTGGCTCAGAGAGGTTAAATAACATGCCCAGGTTTCCCGGCTGATAAGAGATAGAGCTGGGTTTGAACTCAGGTCTGAAGCCCTTGCTCTGAGCTCTGAAACGAGACTGCTGGTCATTTCACCGAGGGGGGATGGAGGGAGACTGGCTATCCTCTCACTCTCCCCTGCCCCCGCTCCCAGGTTCCCCCCCACCTACTCTTTGTGCTTCCCATCGGGATCTTGGCTGCTGAGCAGTCCCTACGTGGGGTTTGAAGAAGGCAGCCACAAAGGGCCTCTGCGTTTCTGCAGGGGTCCCCGAGGTTGTCGCTGGTGGAGCTGGTTGCTAGGAGACATTTCTCAGGAAAGGTTCCTTTGGAGAAGGAGCCTGGGCTCTGCCCTCAGATCCATACTACACCTGAGAGAGAGACATCCCAGCCGTGCTTCCTGCCGTGGAGTGGAGGCAGATCCAATTCCTTCTCTGACTGCTTTTCCTGGGCCCCAGCGTGGAGGGTATCCTGGCTGGAAACAGTTTCTGTGCGAGACAAACTCCGAACCCTGGGAACAAAGGGCCTTCGGGGGGACCTGCCCACTCTCCCCATTCCATAAACGGGGAAACGGAAGCACAGGGAGAGACTCACATAGTGAGTTAGCGGAGGGGTCCTGATTCGTGTCTCTCGTTCCTGCACAAGGCAGCTCCTGCCTCCGAGTCCTGCAGGGTGAGACGGCAGCTCAGTGTGCGAGGCCTGGCTGGTTTCCTTTTATCCATCTTGGGGCATCAAAGCCTTTGTGGGGGACAAATGGTTACTCTGCTCAAGTGGAGATGAGCAGCTGGCGTTTACTAGGCATCTACTCTGTGCCCAGCCAGGGGCTACGGGCTTTAGCATCTTCACCTGCTAAATCTGACCTCTGCACTCTCTTGGGGTCAGATTCTACTGCCTTTTTTTTTTCTTTTTCTTTTTCTTCCTTGACTAAAGATCACCTTTCGTTGTCTCTTTGTAGGTCTAGAAAATTTTGATCGTATACTCTATGTGGGATGTGATGTATTGTAGAGACTGGATTCTGTTTTCGTCTTCGGAGGAGTGTCACATTTTGTTTTTGGAGGCGGTACTATTACTGGCGGGTTCCTCTGAAATCCCGTGGGCTTAGCTTTAATACTTCCTTAGGGAGGATTCACGCAAAGTTCAAGCTATTTCCGAACTCGGCAGGACTCACTTCCAAACTCTCCCCTCTGAGGACTTGGAGGATTGGGCTTCAGGTGTCGCTAGGGCAGGTCCAGAGCAGCCCCTACGCTGGAGAGTGGTCCTCGCTCCGAAGGCATGGCCTTCCTGGTGCAGCTCCAGGCCTGGGATGAAGGTCTCCCCAGCAACTCCCAGCACTGCTGCACCTGTAGTGACCTCACTGCCAGCTCCCAGTAGCGGCCATCTGGTAAACCTTGGAGAGTCTTACCGCAGGCACATGTAGCCCAGGCTTTGGACAAAGACTTTTGGGTCCTGGGACCCACACGGACTTCTGGGGTCCCCCTTTCCCCACAGAGTCCTTCTGCTTTTGTTCCCCCAGTGCCCCAAACTCTGACCTTTCCTCCTAAGCTCAGAGGGACTGTCATGCTCCATTGGGTGTCCGTGGCTCTGTGCCATGCTGGTGCAGTTATCCCAGGAATCTGCTCTCCACTGCCTGATAACAGTTGTCTATGGTTCTGTAAAGTGTGGTTATTTTTGGTGGGAGGGCTGGTCTGGTACCTGGTCTTCTGTCATGGTCAGAAGTCAAAGTCCAGCTCTCACCTAGGTTCCCTCTGTCTTCACTTGATTCTAACAATACACTACGGCAAAGGTGGCCGCTTGTCACTCTCACAATTATGGTAGTACCAGAGGCCCATTGTGCAAAATTCATACACTGGGGGGTGTCCCCTGAGCCCCTCGCAGTCTGGGATGTCCTTGGGGGATGTCTGACTGCCATGGAGGCGGGAGAGGCTCCCACCACCACCGCTGTGCTCGCCAGCCATGAGCCCGGCTTCTGGCTGAGCAGCGTTCCCCTTGTGGGAGCACACTGACCACCAGGGGGCAGCTCCCAGTTGAGCATCTACCCCCTGGTGGTCAGTGCACATTATAGGGACCGGTCATTCCGCTGTTTGGTCAATATTAGCCTCTTATTATATAGGATATGTTTTCATTTGTGTGTGTGTGTGTGTGTGTGTGTGTGTGCGCGCGCACACGCGCGCGCGCCTGTCTTGCCAGCATGCACAAGCAAGAGATTCTCCTTGCTGACATGGTAAAGTGAGCAGCCATGCTGAGAAGCCCACAGGGTCAGGAACTGAAGCACACGTGTTGGGAATTGTTGGCAGCCTATAGCACTGAGGCCAGACTCCAATCAACACCCAACATCTGGGACCTTCTGTCCTGCAACCACAGGAAATGAATCCTGCTGCAAACCGATGGAGCTCAGAGCAGATTCTTCCCCTCTGAGCCTCCAGTGGAGGACACAGCCTGACTGCCGGCCCCTTGTGAGACTGAGCAGAGGACACAACTATGCCAGGCCAGGACTCCAGCCCATGGAAATCGTGATAAAGAGTGTTGTTTGAAGCTGCCGAAAGTATGTTCATTTGTTACCACAGCAGAAAACCAGTGCAATGGGCTGTGGAGAGTAAGAGACCCAGGTTTGATTTCTGCCCTGCTTACCAGCATTGTGACCTTACGTGAGTCTCATCACCTCTCTGAGCCCAGTTTTCTCATCTGCAAACAGATGCAGACTTGAGAGAATTGGAGCTAGTGATGGAAAGCACCTAGCACGTGGCCTGGTACAGAGTAGGTACTCAATAAATAGTGGCAGTTAAGATTTATCATGATTTAAAATGTTCTTGTATTTTTCTAAGTTTTTTAAAAAAATGTATTTTATTGATATTTGTACAGAGAGGAGGAAGGGAGAGAGATAGAGAGCTAGAACATCGATGAGAGAGAAACATCGACCAGCTGCCTCTTGCACACCCCCTACCGAGTATGTGCCCACAACCAATGTACATGCCCTTGACTGGAATCGAACCTGGGACCTTTCAGTCTGCAGACCGACGCTCTACCACTGAGCCAAACCGGTTTCGGCATATTTTTCTAAGTTTTTTGACACCCATCATGGATTGCTTTGGTAAATAGAAAAAAATATGCTCTTCTCAAAATAATTAAGGGGAGAGTTGACTTATGTAAGAGCCCACACCTAGGCAGCATTAGAGCCAGTTGAAGCCTGAGAATCCTTCCTCATACCTGAAATAGCAGCAGCAGCAGCAACAACAACAACCCTAAAAAGCCAGGCCCCTCAACTGCACCCAATTTGCAAGGTGATGTAATTATTCCCATTTTATTTTATTTTTATTTTTTTTTAATATATTTTTTATTGATTTTATACAGAGAGGAAGGGAGGGAGATAGAGAGTTAGAAACATCGATGAGAGAGAGTCATCGATCAGCTGCCTCTTGCACACCCCCTACTGGGGATATGCCCGCAACCAAGGTACATGCCCTTGACCGGAATCGAACCCAGGTCTCTTCAGTCCCCAAGCCGACACTCTATCCATTGAGCCAAACCGGTCCCGGCAATTATTCCCATTTTACAGATGAAGAAACTGAGGCTCGGAGAGGCTGAGTCACCTGCCCAAATCCCCACAGCAGACAAGCGGCAGGGCTGGGATTTGCTTCCTGCACCTGGAAGGGACCACCTCGTCCATGGCCTCCACACCTGGCCTGGATTCTCCCTCCCCGGACCCCCGAGGAGGTGGCCTGAGGGACACCTGGGTTTTCTGGAACGGGGCAAAGGCAAGGAAATCAGCAGCGAGGCCTGGCCCCGGATCTCATTACGCCGGGGGAGATCGCGTTTCCCCCGCTCTGGCGCCGGGGGCAGGGCAGAGCAGTGGGCAGGCAGCCACTTCCCTGGTTATTCAAGTAGAAAATTACAGCTGCCCAAAATAGCCCGGGCATTCTTTTATTTATGAATAAGCAGCGCGTCTGTGGAGCTGGAGGGGGGTCACATGTATTTCTTTCCACTGGGCACCTTCCTGGCATCTGCAGAAATCCCTCTCAGGAAACGGGGAGCTGGCAGGCCTGGGAGGGCATGCTTTCGGGGCGTGGGTGTGGGAAAAGGAGAACCCGGGCCCCACCAGGCAGCCGCTGGAGGAGACCCCGGTCCTGAGGGCCTGCATTCCCCGGGGTGCAGGGAACAGGATGGCAGACCTGAGTCTGTCCTCACCGCCCCCTCCTGTCCTATGACCTTGGGCCAATGGCTTAACCTCTCTGGGCCTTCATTTCTTCTTCTGTAAAATGGGATGAGTTCTAAACTCACAGAAAAGTTTGTTTTTTTTCAGAGCACAAAATTAATACTTGTTCACTATAGACAGTATAGAAAGTACAAAAAAGCCGAAACCGGTTTGGCTCAGTGGACAGAGCGTCGGCCTGCAGACTGAAAGGTCCCAGGTTCAACTCCGATCGAGGGCATGTACCTTGGTTGCGGGCACATCCCCAATAGGGGGTGTGCAAGAAGCAGCTGATCGATGATTCTCTCTCATGGATGTTTCTAACTCTCTATCCCTCTCTCTTCCTCTCTGTAAAAAATCAATAAAATATAAATAAATAAAAAAGTACCAAAAAACCCCACAACCTACAAAAGATGACCATGTTAGCCCCCCATTGCCCCTCACCAATTATATAACCAGGATTCACTTCTGGCATATACCCTGCCAGTCTTCTTTGTACACATGTATAAAATATGTAGACGGCTGGCAGCGCCCGGTGCCTGAGCCACTGTGCTCTAAAGATGGAACCCTCACACAGAGTCGGTCAAGAAACCTGTATTGCGCACTGCTCTAGGCCCTAGGCCCTGGGCCCCAGCACCTGCCACTTCTTTCTTCCTGTTTCCAGCCCCCTGGCGACAACCCCGACTCTAAGCTCCTTCTCAAAGCCATCGGAGGGGTTATGAGGAAGGAAAGCCATTCGCAGGCCCCAGATGTGGGCGTGGGGCCCACGGTGGGGACATCTGTGACCTTGCCCTGTAGCCGGCCTGGCACACAGATGGGCTAGTCTGGGCCTGGCTGGTCGATCCCGGTCTCTCCTCCCTGGAGGACCAGAGGGGAAGCTGCTGCCCTCTCCCCAGGCTGCGTCTTCACTAGTGAATCCGTGCAAATCCCAGATCGAAAGCCTGGCACACCGAGTGCGGTCCATACATCTTAGCCACGGACACGGCTATTCCGTCATCATTACTCCGAGTTGGGAGCTGGACGGCCCGAGGCCATTCCCGTGTGGAGACTCTGATTTGTGATGAGCTGGAGGAGACAGCAGGTAGAAGTACCAGCGGCGCTGGTGGCCACCACTTCATTTGTCAGGTACAGCATGTGGGCAGACACTGTGCTGAGTCACCTCGCTGCGTACAGCCGCCACACGCAGTGGTTCTCTTCACCCCCATTCACAGATGAGCAAACCGAGGCCCGGGGGTGTTAGGTAACCCTCCAAGGCCACACAGCTGCCAGGGTTCACTCCAGGTGGCAAACAGGGTTCCCTCCAGGCTTGGCTGATCAGGATCCCTCACCCGCGCGGCGGAGCCTGTCCACATGAGGAGGGTCTGGTCCCGGCCCCTGGGAGCTCACTGTCTGGTGGCAGAGCCCAAACTTGGAACTTTTCCCCAGGTTCCCTGGGTTCGCTGAGTGGTGGAGGGAGAAGGCTGTGGATTCCGGCGTCAGCCGTCTTGATCCCTCCTCTGACACTTCCTAGTCTGTCATCTCTTAACTTCTCCAAGCCTCAGTTTCCCATCTGGAGAATCTATAGTAATAAAAAAGTGTTCTTTTATTAACCCATTTCACAGGTGAGGAAGCTGAGGCCAAAAGAGGTCAAGGAGGTGGCCAAGGTGACAAAGTTAGTGAGTAGGGGAGCCAGCAATGAAACCACAGTTCTGACGTCACTGCCCAGGCTCCTCATACCACGCTAGAACTGACTCCACCTGCTGACCGCAGGCCTACCAAACCAAGCTCCCTGGCCTGCAGCCCCCATCGACCTCTGCCTCTGTGGTTCTCAATCCTATAGTGTTCACACTTGCCCTGGCTCTGCCCAGAGTTGCCTGCAGTCCCTTGAGCGGTGGCAAGGCCTCTTTCCCTTCCACCTGGAATACCAATACCGTCATCCTCCTCTCGGCCTGGCTCCCTTCTCCAGGGCTCGGCTTAGATGGCACCTCCTCTGAGAAGCCTTCCCTGATGCTCAGGGTTGGGTACCTTTGGGCCATCACCTCCCTGTGAGGGGTGAGCTTGGAGGAGGCCCTGCTCTCTGACCCTCCCCCTCCCTCCAAGTCCCTGCTTGGGGATGGTGGAGCCTTTGCCAGGCAGGAGGCAGATGGCAGGAAGCTCCAGGCCTTATGGCCAGTCCCAGGTTTCATGCCACACCGGACAGCCTTCTGGCTCAGCTCCCTGCAGCCCGTGGCCCCGGGAGGCAGCCTGGCTCTGCGGCCGGGGCCCCTGGCTGGGGCGGAGCCGGCGGGGCCGGAGGAGTGCTGCAGACTGGGCCAGAGAAGTCACCCTCCCTCTCCGGTGTCCACTGGCTGAGCCTGGCTGAGACGTCCCTGGAAAAACTGCCACTGGAACTTTCCATGGACTCTGGGCCACTCTGGAGAGGCAGGATCCAGAGGAGAGGGAGCCGTGAACCCCTCGGCTGCTCGGGCCCGGAGCAGACTGGCAGGGAGGTGACAGGACTGAAACCAGTCCCCGTGCCACCAGGTCCTGCGTGGGCTTTCGAGGTCCTGCTGGGGAGTTTTTGCATCAATGTCCCTGGGCGGGTTGGCTGTAATTTAAGGAAGTTTAAAATTTTACAGGCATAAAAATTTTATGTGCCACATCACTCTCTACTGCCTTTTAGAGGGAACCAACTTTTGGCCATGCTGATTTAATTATACATTTTTTCCCACTTCTTTAGCTTTTGCTCTATTTTTTTCCTTACCTCTGCATTCTTTGGATTGATTCTATTGTTCTTTTACCAACTTCTTAATTTTGACATTTAGCTCATTAAATCCCAGCCTTCTTTTCTATCTGCATCGAAGGCTGTAAACGTTTCCTTAAATGTCATTTTAGCTGCATCCCACACATTTTTAAAAAAAATATATATTTTATTGATTTTTTACAGAGAGGAAGGGAGAGAGATAGAGAGCTAGAAACGTTGATGAGAGAGAAACATCAACCAGCTGCCTCTTGCACACCCCCTACCGGGGACAAATGTGCCCGCAACCAACGTACATGCCCCTGACCGGAATCGAACCTGGGACCTTTCAGTTCGAAGACCGACACTCTACCGCTGAGCCAAACCGGTTTTGGCCCACACATTTCAATTGATGGTATTTTCATTATCATTCAGGTCTAAATATCGTCTTGAGTATTTTCTTTGGTCAATTTACAAGTGTTATATATTCCGCACATACGCCAGTTTCTTTTTTATTTGTGTTATTGTCTTTCCTCATCCTGTTGACACACGATGATGTGTCTGATTCTTTGGTACCTGGACTTAGCATGTGGAATATTTGTACATGCTCTGTGAGTGCTTGAAAAAATGTATAGGTCTCAGATTTCAAGCTGTATTACAAAGCAACTGTTCTCAAAATAGCATGGTACTGGCACAAGAACAGACATATACTAGATCAATGGAATAGAATAGAGAGCCCAGATATTGACCCAAATCACTATGCTCAATTAATATTTGACAAAGGAGGCATGAACATACAATGGAGTCAAGACAGTCTCTTCAATAAATGGTGTTGGGAAAATTGGACAGATACATGCAAAAAAAAAAGAAATTAAATCACCAACTCACACCTCACACAAAAAATAAACTCAAAATGGATACAGGACTTAAACATAAGATGGGAAACCATAAAAATTCTTTAAGAATCCACAGGCAGCAAAATCTCAGACATATGCCAAAAGAACTTCTTCACTGATACTGCCCTTAGGGCAATGGAAGCTAAAGAGAAAATAAACAAATGGGACTACATCAAAATAAAAAGCTTTTTTACAGCAAAAGAAACCATCAACAAAACAACAAGAAAGCCCACTGTGTGGGAGAACATATTTGCAAATGTTACCACTGATAAAGGTTTAATCTCCAACATCTACAGGCAGCTTATACAACTTAATAAAAGGAAGATAAATGATCCAATAAAGAAATGAGAACGGACCTAAATAGAATCTTTTCGAAAGAAGACAGAAGGAAGGCCAAGAGACATATGAAAACATGCTCAAAGTCACTAATTATCCAAGAGATGCAAATCTAAATGACAATGTGGTACCATCTCACACCGGCCAGAATGGCAATCACCAACAAATCAACAAACGACAAGTTTTGGCGAGGATGCAGAGAAAAAGGAATACTCGTGCACTGCTGGTTGCAATGTAGACTGGTCAGCCACTGTGGAGAACAATATGAAGTTTCCTTAAAAAAACTAAAAATGGAACTCCCATTTGACCCAGTAATCCCACTCCTAGAAATATATCCTAAGAAACTGGAAACACCAATCAAAAAGGATATATGCACCCCTATATTCATAGCAGCACAGTTTACAATAGCTAAGATTTGGAAACAGCCATGTGCCCGTCAGCAGATGACTGGATCAGAAAACTATGGTATATCTACACAATGGAATACTATGCTGCCATAAAAAAGAAGGAATTCCTACTGTTTACAGCAACCTGGATGGAATTGGAGAACATTATGCTAAGTGAAATAAGCCAGTCAATGAAAGAAAAATACATGATCTTACTCATTTATGGATAATAAAAAAATGATAAACTGTTGAACAAAAAGATAGATACAGAGGCAGTAAAGCATCAAACAGAATGTCAAATTACAGCGGGGAGGGTAGGGAGAGGCGGGGGAGATAAGAGATCAACTGAAAGACTTGTGTGCATGCATATAAGTATAACCAATGGACACAGAACTCTGGGGGGTGAGGGCATGTATGGGAGTGGGGTGGGGGGCAATGGTAAGATATGTACACATATAATACGTTAATTAAAAAAATGGGGAAAATCTTATAAAGGACTTAAACAAAAAATAAAATAAAATACACCTTAAAAAATGTATAGGTTTCTAAATATATATTTTAAACCAAGCCTGCTATTTTCAACAAAGAAAGCAAAACCAAGAGATACCAATGTACATCTATGAGCTTTACAAAATCGAAGCTGTTTTGAAACTAGAAAATGTTGCTAAGACTGTGGGGCCGCTGAATACAGACAAGGTGGTGGGCGGTGACGTGTTATCATCACTTTGGCTCTTTCTAGCAAAGGTGCGAAGGATGGTATTCCGGTTACTTTTACTCAGCTGCTATTTTCTGTTCAGTCTGGTGTCTAATACCTCGGATCTCTCCGCTGTGGGGGTGTCGTTCTCCTATGGGGACTCCCACGTAAAAAAAACTCTGTAAGCCTTTTTCCTGTTCCTCTGCCTTAGGCGGATTTAACCCCAGGCCCAGAGCCGACCCTGAGGTAGAGGTAACATAGGCCTCCTGACGAGTAAGGATGTCTGTGCCCTCAGACACAGCAGCCCCACCTCCCGGCCCACACCCGGGAGACACGTGGACACTCGGAGACACGCACAGGGAAGCCATGGCAACATGGTCACGATGAAGTGCGGGGAACAACCGAGAGCTCCCAGTGGAGTGTGGCGGGGTGGTCGCGGCACAGTTGAACCGGGAGACACTGTCTGGCCTTGCACACACCTTTCAGATACACCCAGCACCGTGCACGCCCCTCAGGAACACACGGCAAACGGAGGAAGGCGATTGCAGACGCCACCTCCCACTCCCACTGACGCGGAGCTGGAATCTCAACGCTGCAGGGCTCGGTGCCCAGGCTGGAGGGAGGTGGCCTCAGAGATGGGAAAGGGGAGAGGCGTGGGCAGGCCCCAGGCTCCTCCCTGGTGGGGCTCAGGAGCTTTTTCTTTAGCTGAGTGGTCAGACAGATCCTGGGTGTTCGTTGGCCATGGTCCATCAGACCCTACATATGCGTATTTTCCAAGTAGTCTTTTGTAACTAATATGTAGTTCAAATGATTTAAAGGATTTAATAATTACAACACACATTTGTTCATCTATCCACAAATCATCTCTGAGGAAGAATGTGATAGATCTGCCCTAATGGGTTTGGCTCGGGGGATAGAGCGTCAGCCTGCGGACTGAAGGGTCCCAGGTTCGATTCCGGTCAAGGTTGTGGGCACATCCCCAGTAGGAGGTGTGCAGAAGGCAGCTGATCAATGTTTCTCTCTCATCGATGTTTCTAACTCTCTAACCCTCTCCCTTCTTCTCTGTAAAAAAATCAATAAAATATATTTAAAAAAAAAATGTGACAGATCTTATGCAAGGAAAGCCTGGGCCCGATTATGTGAAAGGACCCAAGTGGGGGTTTTGGAAGAAAGACGAGAACTAACCTCAGGTGTGGCCTCACTGGGGCTTCCGAGGGGCCAGGGCTGAAGCCGGTTCCTGGGAGAGTCCCCCTGAGGGAACCCGCAGGCCTTGGGATTTACAGTGTGGCTGCCCACAGAGAGGCCGCCTGGACGGCGCGGCCCTGGGGGCTGTGACGGGCGACCCAGGGGCCGGACAGGCTCTTCTCAGGGATGCCAAGGGACCGTCAAGCCCCCAGCCTGCTGGTGGGCAGAAACGACATCGGCATGGGTTTGAGATCCTGCCTTTTCCTCCTCTGCCCCAGGGCTGTTGAGGGTAGAAGGCTCCTGGGCAGGAGGGTACAGAGGCAGCAGGAAGGGGGCAGCTGGTCCTTGGGGCATCTCCACGCTGGCACCCAACCCTGGCACCCAATCGTGGTGATGGTGGAGAATGCAATGCGATCTTATGATTCCCGGGAGCTGATGGGGAAGGCCTGTGAGGAGGGCATTTTTCCTGACCCCCACCGGCCAGCCACTCATGGCACCCGTGCCGTCTGGCTCCCTGAGCAGACAGACAGCTGAGTGGCCCTGGGCTGGGCTGCCCTCTGTGCCCCAGGCCCGGGGCAGCATCTGGCTCCCAAGTGGATGTTCAGGGCATATCTGTGGAATGGAGGGTGAGTTCCCTGTCTGGCAGCCATGGTTCACGTGTGCCTGTTACATGTCTGCCCTGTGCTGGGCTCTGAGCATCCGGCAGGAGCGACAGGCAAGGTCCCTGCCCTCACGGAGCAGACTGCTGGCTGGGAAAACCAGATGTGAAACAGTTACAGGAAGAACCAAAGGGTGGTCGGCTCAGAGAAGCCAGCCCAGGATGAGGGACCGGGATGGGGTTGCTTTAGCTGGAGGGGTCAGGGGGCCTCTCTGAGCTGAGACCCGAGGGAGCCTGTCCCGGGGAGGCACAGGGAAGACCCACCAGGGGTGCATTTGCCATGAACGAGCCGCACTCTATCCCCCAAATGACCCCAAAGTGGTCCCCAGAGCTCGGGCGCATCAGGGAAAGGCCCTGCTGGTCCCTCAGACAGCACCACCACCCAGCTTCCGCCCGGGTTTCAGAGGCTCTGTGAGTGACAGCCCAGGGGACGCCCAGGCCTCATCCTGTGTTTCCTTGGGCCCAAGCCGGGCCCTCCCGCTTCCCTGGGAAGGCCTCTGATTTTCTTGGCCTCCTCTTGGATTTTCAGATCACAAAGCAGAGTCCCAGCTCCCGGCCCTTTCTCTCGGCCCCGGCCCGAGATCCAATCTCTCGCTAACAAAGGCCCCGTTCACGGCCCAGGAGACACAGTGTTCTGAAAGCAGATCCCTGGGGCCCAGCGAGGGCGTTTCTGGGTTTCTGGCTCCTCAAAAGCCGGCTTTGGATTTGGCCCCACCTCCCAGCCCTCTCTCTGGAAATTAAACTCGACTGAACTTTGCATCCCTTCTCCGGCCGCTCCCAGCGGGACGGAGCCACCGCGGGCCAGTGCCTCGACCCAGCAAGGTGGAGAGTTATTCTGGCTTGAGATGCAGTTGCATCCTGACATTTGAAAAACAAGTCACTGAGACTGTGGGCCGAGGAGCCAGTCTGTCTGGGCTCAAGCCCCAGCCCTGGTCCTGACCTTGAGCGTGAACCCAGCCGCTCTGTCGGGGTTTTCGTGTTGGTGAACGGGGACCCCGTACCTCTGAAGCTGTGTTTGTGGTGAGGTTTCTGGGGCAGTTACTGGAAAGCATTCTTCTTAATTTTTAAAAATGTTTAAAAAATTGATTTGAGAGAGAGAGAGATAGGGATAGAGAAATAGAAACAGCGATCAGCGACCTCCTACATGCCCCCTACTGAGGATAGAGCCCGAGATCCAGGCGTGTTCCCTGACTGGGAATCAAACCTGGGACCTCCTGGTTCCTGAGTGAATGAATGCTCAACCATTGAGCTATAGAAGCTGGGCAGGAAGGCATTCTTGTTTTTGTCTTTAAGAAGTACCCATTTTACAGATGAGGAGAGGCCTGAGCAGAATTGTGGCTGCCTAAGCTGCTGACCCTTTGGGAGGTTCCCGTCCCTCTTGTGGGTGCAGGCCAAGGCTGCCCTGTGCTGTGTGAGGTCCCCGCAGCCCTCGGAGTGGGGGGAGGAAGCTGTCGGCCGCCTTGCATTAACTCAAGAGATCTCCCGACTCCATTACAGCCGTGAAGTGTGGAAGACAACCCGGGCCAGGCTGCTGAGAGGGGCTAAGGACATTGCATTGCCCTGCATCTCTTGGGGGTGAGGGTTCCCCATTTCCTCCCCCTCTGACTCATTTACCTCTAACGGGGGTAGCACAGCTGCCAAGCCTGACGGGTAGGGGAGGTGGGGTGGAAACTTGGAGCCCAGGGAGGGCGATGGTCTCGCTGGGGGTCACTCAGGACCCTGAGGCAGACTTCCATGTCAGTGGGCAGAGGCCTGCACTAGGAGGTGTGCACTAGGAGGGCAATGAGAAAGCATGAAAGGAATGGCCTTCTCTCTCCCTTCCAGGAGGGAGATGAGGCCCTGGGACTGAGGGGGGTTGAGCCGGCCCTCTTGGCTCCTCCCCCTTTCTTAGCTGGAGGCATTGAAACATCTGGGAGTAAAACACAGACGAGGTGGGCACGGAAGGTGAGGCCAGGAGGACAGGTGTGGGGCTTCCTCCGTCTGCTCTCAGGGACCGCTCTTCTTGTTGTTATCTCTGTCTCCCTCTCCCTCTCAGTCCCTCTCTTTCTCTCACCTCCGCTTGGAATAATTGAGCAAAAGGAAGGAGAGAAAACAAAAGTCAAGAGACTGAGGTAGAAGCACAGTTGGGGTTGGAGGTGGGGTGGCGGGGCCAGCAGGGGGGTGGATGGGGGAGAGGGGAGTTACAGCCCCACATGAACCAGCCCCAGAGTCCCTGGCCCAGAACCGGGGATGAGGAAGAGGAGCTGGCAAACCAAGAGTTCCTGGGACGGGCCGTGCCTGCAGATGCTGGTGTGGCCCCGGGAGCCGCTCCCAGCCCCCCGGCCTGTTAGCCCTCTTCATTCTCCAGATCACAGTGTGGGCATCCGAGAGCTCCCCCATTGCTCCTCTCCCTGGGAGGCCACATTCTGTGCCCGGGGTCCTCTGTGTTTCCCTCATGAGAGCACCCGGCACCTGCCCTGTCGTCGCCAGGGACTTCTTTCTCTACTGCCGGGCTGTGTCCCTGAGGACAGGACCTGGTGCTGGTTGGTCTCTGGTGCCTGGGACCCTGGGACCCAGTAGGTGCCAGCCTGTGCTGGTGGAATGAATGATGAACCACCAATGAGGACTTTGCATTTGGCCAGGAAGTTGTACAGTGAAAAGTGTGTGTGTGTGCGCTCATGTGTGTGTGTGTGTGTGTGTGTGTGTGTGTGTGTGATGTGTGATGTGTGTGTGTGCGGGGTGTATGTGCATGCATGTATGTGTGCATATGTGGTGTGTGTGGCATGTATGTGGTGCGTGTGAGTGTGGTGTGTGTGTGTGTGGTATCTCTGTGTGTGGTATGTGTATGTATATGGTGTGTGATGTGTGTGTGTGTATGGTGTGTGGTGTGTGTGTGGTATCTGTGTGTGTGTGTGGTATGTGTATGTATATGGTGTGTGGTGTGTGGTGTGTGTGTGTGTTTATGGTGTGTGTGTGTGTGTATGGTGTGTGTGTGTGTGTATGGTGTGTGTATGGTGTGTGTGGTGTGTGTGTGTGTGTGGTATCTGTGTGTGTATATGGTATGTGTGTATATGGTGTGTGGTGTGTGTGTGTGTGTGTGTGTGTGTGTGTGTGGTCGGCAGTTGGGAATGTGGGTCGAAGCCTGAAAGCGATTGGAAGGCAGGGAGGGGCGTGTGGGATAAAGGAACCCTCCCCCAGCCTGAGGCCCGGGGGCCCTTGCACGAGCTTTAACTCCACCCTGTTACTTCCAGGGGGTCTGCCTGCCTTTCCCCTTCCTCTCCTCCCTGAGTGATTGAGCACCTAGTACTGCTGGTACCAGGGACATAAGGCAAATGCAGTGTCTCCCCTCTCATGGATACACCACAGAATTACACGTGAAATCACAACTGCGGTCAGAGTGGTGGGGACTGTTGAGATCACAATGGGATTTGCCCGTCTGGGGAACTCAGGGAGAGCAGAGGTGCCCTGGGTCCCGGAGGAGGCCTGGCCGCTTCTAATCTCTCCGCCCTTCCCAGCCGCCCTGGTGATCTGCCGGCCGGGTGAAACCAGAGTCCAGTTCTGCAGGCACCTCTGAGACCAGCGTGTCCCCTCGCCCCTGCCGAGCCCTCCCTCCTGCCTGAGCCCTCCCCCGTGTAGATATTTGAGATCCACCCAGGGAAGGTTTCCTGGAGCTGTCAGCAGAGCCGGCCTCTGTCTTTTTTCCCCCGGTTTGATTTATTTTCCTCCCAAGCCAGGCGCCCAGCCATAAGGACGGGGCGGAGAAGTTTTTGTTGGAAAAGACGATCACAGGGAATAAGTGGTACCATTGTCTGCATACAAAGCGGCCTGCCCTCCTCAGGGCAGACTGGCCAGCACCTGCTCCAAGCTCCCCGGTGGAGGTGCCCTGACTTCCACCCGCTGACCCTCCGCCGCTGCCTTACGCAGGCCCAGCTGTCCATGGGCTCGAGGCAGCCTGGGCACCCAGTCCTGGACCAACCTCGGGGAGGCCACGGGCGGAGGAGAAGGAAAGCCCACCAGGTGGCCTCGGGGTCAGAACTGCCCTGTCCTGCCTCCAAAGGCCGCCCTGCCTGCCCTCAGGTGCCCTGTCAGCTGCTGCCCGCACCCCTGCAGCCCTCCAACCCCACCTGTCCCTGGCTTCCCCAGGGAGGACATTTCAACTCCAACCTCTCGCAGGGCTCCTGGCCGCTGCTCTGAGGGCGGGTGAGTGACGGGGGGACAGTTCACAGAGAAGGGAAAGACAGTGTCTACCGATGGGCTCAGGCGCTGGAGGAAAACATCCGGGCTCTCCGATCCAGGGAGTGGCCAGATGGAGAAGCAGGGGGGCCTGGGACTGGGTGGCCAAGTCCGGGGTTTGGAAAGCCAGGCTCCCCAGATCCCAGGAATGTGGCCCCACACCCATGCCCCCGGCCGGCACCAATGCCAGGGGCCTGAGAGCCCTGCCGTCGAAAATGCACTCGGAAGGATCCTGTGCTCAGATTAATCCCTGTTGTCGCCGTCTTATGGTTTGTAATAACCTTTGAACAAGGGGCCCCGTATTTTCGTTCTGCACTGAGTCTTGCTGAGGACAAAGGGACGAGGCCCGTGCCCTGAACTTCATCTCTGCCCCCAGCTGCAAGGTCTGGAAAGGGGCCCGCCCCCTCCCCAAATTAACTGCTGCTGGTCACCTTTAACCCGGCTGGGAACCATTTCCCCGAACCCTCCCCCCCCCTCCCCAGGTGGGGAAACCGAGGCCCTGGGAGAGAGGAGTGTGTCTGAGGTGCTTCGGGCACTTCCTCACGGAAGCCTGACCCCCTAGTGCCCACGTGGGTCTCTCTTCACCCCCGTTTGCAGATGGGAAGCCGGGGCGCGGACGCCCCGAGAGCGAGGGCAGAGCTCAGCCCACACCAGGCCTCTGCCTGGCCCACCTGCTGGGCCTGACACCTGGCTCTCGGCCTCCTCTGCCGTGGAGTGGGGTGGAGGCGGTGGGGGATCCGGGATCAGGATGCGATGTGCCGGCCTGGGGCAGTGCCCGCTGGCCGGGCGGACGTCAGTGCAGCCTCGGCTCAGCCACCTCCTCGCTGGGGACCCGGGTCTACAGGACGGGGGCGAGGACAGCAGCCTCCTCCTGGGGCCTCTGTGAGGACGGTATGAGGACAGCAGGGGGCGCGTGGCGCTCCACGACAGGTGGGCGAGGCCTCTGCCCTGACCTCTGAGGTGACCAGCTTGTCCCCTCTCTCCTGACCTAAGCCTCTGGGGCCAGGGGAGAGGGGACAAGCTGGTCTCAGAGGTGCCTGCAGGGAAAGCAGGTGAAAACACCCGGCTTAGTGGCTGTTCACTAGCTGAGAGCCCCCCCTCAGCCCCATCCCTCACACCTTGTACTGGAATATCTGTCAGCTGTGCGGTCAGTACCCAAGACACACCTGGGCCAGGAACACTTACAAGAGCAGGGGCGCGGGCACCAGGCCTGGCACTGTGGATAGGCATTGGGGGGAGGGGGCAGTTTAGGGGCTCCTGGTGTGAGTAAAGCTGGGAGGCTGAGTGATGTGGGGAGACGGGGCTCAGGGAGGGGCCTGAGCTCTGCTTTTGTTGGGGTGAGGACGGTCCTGACAACCTTCTCCTCTTGTCCCCACGCCTCCCATTCCGGGCCCTTGGGGAAGCCCGCTGAGGAGTGGGGTGCTTGGGCCCACGCCCCTTCGAGAAGCAGTCGGAGGGGGTGGCAGGGTTGGGCCCACGGTGGGGCACAGGCAGGGAGAGCCTCCTGACAGGTCCTCACACGCACGGAGCTGGGTGCCAGCCAGCGGGACCATCCCTCCCCGGGGACCGCTGTGCGGAGGGAGAGCCAGGGGCCTCCTCTGTGCCCCCGGGGCTCCGCGGGGACAAACACTCCCTCCCAGGCCACTCATCAGCCGGGGAAACCTTCTGCTCATGAAGACGGACGCAAAGCGACGACAGTCTTCACAAACTCGGGCAGGCAGAGCACGGGGCTGGCTCAGGGGTTGAGACAGCTGCGTGGGGGGCCCGGCCAGCTCCCTTGCTGCTGACACACCACCCTGAGTATCTGGGGCAGCACTAGGTCACCCCACAGTTCCCCGAGCCCCTGCGGTGCGACAGGCACCTCACCTGGTCCCAGTGCGGAGGGTGAAGCCACCCTCCACCTGACAGAGGGGAGGCGGAGCTCAGAGAGGATGAGCAGGGCGCCCCCTAGGGGTCCCAGGTGGGACTGCACACTGTGCTGCCTGCGGGAGAGCCCATGGTCACGCAGGTCGGGCTCTTTATTTTTTATTTTAAACATATTTTATTGATTTTTCACAGAGAGGAAGAGAGAGGGATTGAGAGTTAGAAACATCGATGAGAGAGAAACATCGACCAGCTGCCTCCTGCACACCCGCTACTGGGGATGTGCCTGCAACCAAGGTACATGCCCTTGACTGGAATCAAACCTGGGATCTTTCAGTCCGCAGGCCAATGCTCTATCCATTGAGCAAACCCGGCTAGGGCAGGTCGGGCTCGTTAGATGCACACCAGCTGTGTGGCCTGGGCCTCTTGACCATTCTCTCTAGGCCTCGGGTTACTTGGGTGGTAAAAGCCACCCCCTCTCCCCTCCCAAGAGCAGTTGGAAGATGCAATCAGAGAATCAGTGCAAAGGCTAGCATCAGGGCATTATTTAGTATGAACCTCTTTAAGGCTGGAATGAAGACCGTGGCCTGGGTGCCGAGCTTAGGTGGGAATTGCCTGTGGAAGCTGTGGGCACGGCCCCGCCCTGGGGGAGAGGCCCTGGCTGCCGATGGGGCTGGGGACGCACACCAGAGCCTACAGTCTCTGGATGCTCAGCTGGTGCCTGGGGCCCAGAGGAGCTGCTTTTCCTAGCCAGTGGTCGGCAAACTCATTAGTCCACAGAGCCAAACATCAACAGGACAACGACGGAAATTCCTTTGGAGAGCCACATTTTTTAAACTTAAACGTCTTCTCACGCCACTTATTCAAAATAGACTCACCCAGGCTGTGGTATTTTGTGGAAGAGCCACACTCAAAGGGGCCAAAGAGCCGTATGGGGCTCGCGAGCCGCACTTTGCCGACCACAGTCCTGGGCTCATTGCTACCCAAGGAGCTGTGGCCCTGCTGAGCAAGGCAAGAGCTCAAGACAGGCTTTATCTGGGACGCGCTGCCTGCCTGTGCTCTCTCTTTAGTATCAACACGTGCCGAACCGGCCAATGTTTGCAGCTTCAGGAATATTCCAAACAGGGACATTGTTTCCATGTATGGGAAATGTCTTCATTTGATTCCTGCAAAAATCACGATAGGGGTCAGGGTGCCACTTTGCAGATTAAAAAATGCCACATCCAAGGGACATTAACGGGATGAACAGAAGCAACAATGTCTGTGTTTTGGTTTCTGGCGGACTCCTCTTTCTGCCACACTCAGACTTCTCACGTGGGACCCCCTAGGGTCAGGCCACCCTGACCTCTGGGTGGATGACAGACAAATGCCCCCCCCCCCCACTCCTGGCCTCCTGCCTCCCCCTCCTTCCACTGTTCCCCAACTTTAATGCACCAGGTCATCCATCATGGGTTGTTTAAAGAGAGAGCCCTGCTGACGGGGGCCCTTGGGGTGCCAGGCACCATCTCACTGAGTCTCCCAGGAGGTGGGACCAGGCCCCCTTGCATCCTGGAGCTGATCCGGGGGGTTCAGTTCCTCACCACAGCAGGTGGGTGGGGGAGCTGGGACCAGGGCAGCCGGCCCCTCACACCACTGGGGCCCCTGCGAGCCGTGAGCATGAATGAGAATCCCTGGAGAGTGGCCCCGGAGGTCTGGGCCAGCCCCTCCCACACCCATCTCTAGTGCTGGCCCGGGGCATCTACACCCCACATTCTCGTAACCACGGCACTGGCTGTGCTTGCCACAGACACCCCCCTCCCCCCACTCCCCCAGGAGCCCAGCTTTAAAGGTGCAGGGTAGTGAGCTCAAGAGCATTCTAACAACAACAGAGCACAGAGTGCACTGAGCCCGCTCCGCGGCAGGCACAGTTTTCCACATGCACATATTTTAATTCATTTAATTCCCACCTCGAGCCTCTGAGATAGTGACTCCCTTTTCCCCATCTTCCAGAGGAGGAAGTGAGTTACAGAAAGCTCCAATAACTGCCCACGGCTCTATATCTGGTAACAAACCGGTTAGCCAACTTGCGGATAATGATCCTGTTTTTTATCTTGCCCGGCATTCACCGGTACCCACAGGCCTTGGGACGTGAGGGGGTGAGGGGGTGGGGGGAGAGGGGGCGGCCCGTGTGCAGGGAGGCAGAGCCGAGGTGTGAGAGTGGGGTGCTGAGGGATCAGCAGCCCCAGGTCAGACCCAGAGATGGAAAGGCCAGGCACCGGCCTTGCCCTGAGCCCCCATTTCTCGATACAGATCTTGGCCGTGAGCTCAGGGAGGGGCGGGTGGGCGGCGCCTGGCTGAGGCTCTGGGGAGCTGGCAGGTGGGGAGTGAGGCTCCCGCCTGGCAGACCCGGTCTCCCTTCCCGTGTCCAGGGCCCCAAAGGACCCTGAGGGCTCCTACCTTCTTCCCCTGGGTCGCTCCCATGGCACGAAGCAGGCACCAGGCCTGGGTGGGCCTCGGGGGCCGGCCCGGGGGTCCTCCTGCGGGTGCCGAGCTCAGGAGCTGGGGCCCGAGGGTCTCCCTGGGCCAGGGCCCCCCGGCCTCTCGCGGCTCATGCTCCCGGGGCACAAAGGCGCCTCGCAGCTGCTCCCGGGCCTGCAGCTCCTCAGACGGGCTCAGGGCGATTGGCCTCGACAGAGGGCCTGGTGTCCCCAGGCGCCCACACGCCCTCCCGGGGGCTCTGTGGCTCGTCCTCCCTCAGGAAGGAAGCCGAGGCCGCCAGGGCCGGGGAGAAGCAGGCAGTGCCCTCCCGCTGCGGCCGGCGGCTCGGGGCAGCGGGTGACATCTGGGCGGCCCGGCGGGCAGGACTTGGCCTTCCTGCAGGCTGGGCACCGCTCACCAGACGGCGGAGGCTGCGCGGGGCGCCGGGCACGGGCTGGGCGGCCTGCGTGGGGACGTGAGGCTCAGGCTGGACGGCCCGTTAAGCGCAGATGGGAATCACGTGTGGCGGCTGGCCCGGCAGAGGCTCTGGGGCCGAGCGCTGCATTCAGGGCAGCCAGTGGCTGGGGTGGCCGGGAGCTCAGGCAGGGGAATGTCTGGAGGCCAGATTCCCCGCCGGGGGACAAGTGCTCAGAGTCCCCCCTGGCAGTCCCCTCCTCCCCACTCGCCAGCCCCTTCCTTCTCGCTCGCCAACACGGGGGCGAGATCAAGGCTGGACGCCCAGTGGCCGAAGCTGTTCCTCAGGCTGTGTGGGCCAGGGCACAGCAGGACGGAGCTCTGTGAGCCTCAGTTTCTCCACCCGTGTGTGGGGTCAGATCCTCCGTGTGTGGAAGGGGAGGGCGTGGACAGCAGAAGCCGTTGTTTTGTCCGAGCATACATCAGGTCGTGTCATTCTCTCTTTTGTAACCTTCCTCTCTGCCAAAGAGGCGTAAGGGCGGCCCCGCCCCTCGGGGCTGTGAGGACGAAGTGAGGCAATTCCTGTGAACCTCGGCACAGGGCATCCGGTCCCCCGGAAGGCAGGTGCCGCTGAGATGATGCTGTTAGTAACAGTGACGGCAAACCCGCTGCCCAAGGCAGGTCCAAGGTAACCCGCCCACCAAGCACAGCCCTTTCCCCAGGAGCTGGGCTGGTGGGGCGAGACTTGTCGTGCTTCCCTTCCTCTTCCTTATGGCCCAGAGCCCGGCCCGGGAGGTCGTGAGGACTGAGGAATGGGCCAGGACAGGCACAGATCCGGCTCTGCCCGGGCCCCGGGGTCACCCGGTGCTCTGGGTGCACACAGGATCCGTCACGTCTCCTCACCCTGCGACCTCATTCCCGCCACCTCTCCCCCTGACAGCTCCTGGGTCACACCACGTGGCCCCTCACCACAGGCCCTTTGCATGTGTGGCTCTCGCTGCCGTCTCCCTCCCGGGACTCCATTGTTTGAAAATTGCAGGATTCTTCCCTTTCTGTGCTTCAGGCTCGATGGTCACCTCCTCAGAGAAGTGCTCCCTGAACCCCTGTGCAAAGCAGCTCCCAGCCTTTCTGCTGATTGTGTTTTCATAGGTTTATCAGCAACCGAAACGGTATCTTCTCTGCTTCCTGTTTGTCTCCCCACCTGGAGGGCAGCTCTATGAAGACTGGCGCCTGGTCTGACCTGTTCCTCAGGTTCCCCGGGGTCTAGAATAGAGGCTGGCACACTGCCATCACTCCGAGAACTCTGTGGGATGGACGGAAAGTGACGGAGGATTACACAGAGCAGGCGGAGCACGGAGAGTGCCCAGCACAGCCCGGCTCCTGGCCAGTGCTCCCCGCACAGCACTGAGGAGCACTGCTGCTGCTGTCGTTGCTGTGGGTCCCCTCCAGCCAGGCAAAAGCGTGGCTCCTCCCTTCTGCCCCTCCTCCGGGATCCCTCCCCGTGCCCAGGCCCCCGCCGCCGCTGCTGTGCCCTGTCCCCGTCATGGCTGGGCCCAGCCTCTGGTTTCCTGTGGGAAGAAGAGCATCCCCCAAGAATAAGGTGACCAGACGTCCCGATTTTTAACAGTTTGTCCCGCGTCCCGCGGCATTGACTTTTTTAAAATGCCGCGGGACGCGGGACAAATTGTTGTTTTAAAATATATATTTTTTTATTAATTCTTTACAGAGAGGAAGGGAGAGGGATAGAAAGCCAGAAACATCGATGAGAGAGAAATATCGATCAGCTTCCTCCTGCACAACCCCCGCTGGGGATGTGCCCGCAACCAAGGTACATGCCATTGACCGAAATCGAACCTGGGACCCTTCAGTCCACAGGCCGAAGCTCTATCCACTGAGCCAAACTGGTTTTCGGCAAATTGTTAAAAATTGGGACTGTCCTGCCAAAAGCGGGGCGTCTGGTCACCTTACCCAAGAGGTGAAGGGCAGTGTGAATGGGCAGTCAGCCGGAGCAGTGAAAACACTAGGAGTCCTCTGGCAGCCATCTCCAGCGTGTCCACCAGCGTTGGATAGGAGTGGAGTGGGGTGGGAGGAGATAAAAGGAATTTCATATTTATTAATCTATGAATTCCTTTTAATATTTATTACCCCCCCCCATCTGCTTGGGGGTCCTGCTGAAACGTGACTTAGGGGCTGCACGGAAAGACTGGTTGACTGGGGGCCTCCGCTGGCTGAGTCTGAAGCCTGGCTCTTGGCGAGATGGGGCTCCGAAATGCAGCCTGGACCTGATGCCGGGGGCGGGGAAAAGGGGGTGGCGGCCTCGGAGCCTCGTCGGGGGGCCTGGCACAGGGTGGGTGGTGAGGGGTCCAGGACCAGGTGTTCCGGGTCCAGCTCTGCCCTGTCTCACCTAAGCACAGCTCTGAGCCTCTTTTTCCCCATCGGCAAAGCGGGGATCAACAACTGCTCCTTCTTGACCCATAGCTCTGTGGAAGGAAGCCAGCTTGGAAAATGCGGGAGCGGTTTGCAGAGGAGTTCCACTCTCTCAAAGACACTCCCTCCCACCTCACCCAAAGCAGTGATGGCGGGTGTTTTGATTCTGTCTTTAAAAAAAAATTGGGGTCCATTGGTCAACGTGATATAGGTTTCAGGGGTGGGTTTCTATGTTACAAGAGCACCGTGTGCTCTGAGGATGTTGATTCAGAGGTTCTGAGCAATTCAGGAGGCATTCAGGAGGAAGAGGAGGAAGGCAGGGGGAGGAGGAAGAGGAGGAAGGCAGGGGGAGGAGGAGGAGGCGGTGATGGTAGGGGTCAATGCTTACCTCAGAGTAGTTTCAGGGGAAGGGTTTCTGAAAAGTCTGTTTCCTGTAGTGATGGAGATCAACTGGAATGCCAATCCTTATTCTGAGGCTCCTTGGCTGTGTGACTTTGGACAAGTCACTTGACCTCTCTGAGCCTCATTTTCCTCATGTATAAAGGGGATAACTACGGCTCCCAACCCCAGGGGGCTGTGAGGAGGAAATGAAGTAATTCATGTAAAACTGCATAGAGAAGCTTTGGACAGCAGCAATTCTCTGTAGAAGCCAGGTGCCGCTGTTATGATGATGTTAATAACAGTGACGTAAACCCCCTGCGCACTGGCAAGTCCTAGGGTAACGCATCCATTAAGCACAAAACCTTTCCCAAGAGCTGGTGGGCGGGAGGAACCAGGCCGCCCTTCCCTTTCTATCTTGGGCTCCCACCTAGTGGCAAAGACCGGAACTACAGCCACTGGAAAGTGCTAACCTCACCGCCCATCCTCAGGCCCCTGGCAGACACCAAAGGCAAGTTGAGCAGGAGGGCAGGGAAATACTAGCCCCACATTCTGAGACCCTGAGCAGCTTGCAGAGATCCAGATGATGACATGTCCACCCTGATGACGAGAAAATCATTCCACACGTCTTGTCCATTTCACTTTTTGTATATCCCTAGGGCTGGTCCTTTTTCTCCATCCCCATGCCATCTCCTGGTCCCTGCCACCACGCATGCCCCCTGGATGAGGCCAGCCTCCTCACTGGCCTTCCTGCCTTGACTGCCTCTACCCACAGCAGCCAGGAGGGATTTTTAAAAAATGCAAATCTGATCACGCCGTTCCCCAGATTAAATCTCCGTGTCCCCGTGGCCCCTGGACTAAGTCCAAACCCTTTTCCCAGCCCACAAGGCCTTTCAGGCTCTCATTCCTGCCACTCAGCCCTTATCACCCACCCTCTGCCCTTCCAGGCCTTGTTCCTGCCGTTCCCTTCCCTGGCACACTCCCCCTCCCCGTTGCTGGGTGACCTCCTCTGCGTTCCGAAGCTTCCTCCAGGATGCCTCCCTGCTTCTGCAGTCCTTCTCCCAGGTGGCCCTTCCCAAGCCATCTGCTCTTGGTCTGCTCTCCCCACCCCAGGTTCCGAGCAGGGACTGTGCCTGGGTGTCTTCACTGCAGTGCTTCCGTGTCAGCTAATTGCTGACACATAACAGGTGAGGAACAAAGAGGAGCGAGGAGACTGGCTCAATGATACAGACAACTGTCTACAGCCATTTTCTTGGGCTCTGACCTACCCCAATCATGAGCGATGGGGAGGGGAAGGGGTCCCTGGCAGACGCTGGCCACTTTGTGTGCCCACCCCAGGGGGACCAGGGGGCTGGATCTAGCATGCTGCCTCCCCAGTGGGCTCTGGTGGTGCCGCTGACGGCCTGTTGGGCTCCTTTCCCGTAGCCCACCCGGAGGATGGCCACGGGGCCCTGCCCGCGGCGAGGAGGGGCGGGGGCGGCGCATGGCGGCAGTCTGGGCCTCGTGTTCCCAGTGAGCAGCAGTGGGTGCCTCTCCCGCCGGCTGCCCAGCAGGTACAGCTCCCTCACTCCGAGCGTTTCCCTGGGAGAGCTGACTTCTGCGGCAGTTCCTGCAGACCCGTGGTCCAGCCCTAGGGATAGTCTCGTCATGTCAGTGGGCGCCAGGGGCTGGGAAGGACAGCTCTGGGCCAAGCACCGTGTGAAGCTGAGATGACTGTCAATATCGACCGAGGGGAGGGGCGCACGAGGACCCCGGCTCCCGGTGCTCACGGAGAGATCTCTGCGGTGTGCCCATGGGCTAGCTCCACTGGCTCACACACAGTCTTTATGGGCGCCTTCTCTTCTGTTTTTCCAGAATCACTTTCTAAATAAACCCAAGGGCTGCGCCTGGGTACCTGGCGAACACAGTGGGGATGCTCCCCCTGAGGCCTGCCCTCCAGGCCCCTGTGAGATCCCTCCCGCCCCCTTCCCTGTCCTCTCCAGCAGCAGGTGCACGCTCTCTGCGCCCCGCCCTCGCTCTGCTCTCGGGGGTCTCACACCCTGTGCTGGGGTCCACGGCATCTCTCCTGCCGACACGGAAACCCCTCTGCCATCCGCCTCCCTCCTGGCTGCAGACCAGGCCCTGGGAGCTGTCACCACACTGTCTGAACGTGGAGCCCAAGCAACCCCCATCCAGGCCTTTTCCATCTCAGGGAGAAAGGCTGCACACCGAGTGGCCAGAAAGGTCATTCAACATGAGCAAAACAATTTAATTCCGCCCGGTGCGGCAGTCCGCCCTCTCTCGGGGCCACGGGCAGAGTCCCCGGAAAGCACCTGCTCTCTCCGCCGACAGCGGCTCCGAAGGACCGTCCGAGGCTGGCCACCTCCGGGCGGGACAGCTGCCTCCGCCCATCGCCCGTCGGGCTTTCGGTAGCCGGGAGGAGAAGCTGCCGAGAGTGCGGGGATCCTCAGCACCTTCATGCTGCTTGGCCGGCCTCCTCCTCCTCCTCTTTCCTCTCCTCCTCCTCCTCCTCTTCCTTCGCTGCCCACTGTCCGCTGTCCTTCTGCTCCATCCAGTCCCGCTGGCGGCCGCCAGGAGGAGCCGCAGCCCTAAAACACCTTCCGGGGCACACAGCCCTCCAGCTCCAGCAGCTCCGGCCAGCCTTCGTATTTGTTCTTGTTGCCCATGTTCTTTAAGTACTAGAGGCGAGAGGAGGGAGAGGCCGCGGTAATGGGGAGGCTGCGCAGAGCTCACCCCTGCTTTTGCCTGGTGCTCACTTACTTCATTCTCACCACCGCCCCCTGGTGGACAGGGCTGAGTACTACTAGTCTGGGCAAACAGCCCCAGAGAGATGCAACCTGCCCAAGATTTCAGAGATGGGATCAGAGTCTAGTCACTGATTGTCACGGTTGGGGACACCAAGAGTGGGGGTGGGACTGCAGAGTTTAGGCCCTCTCCCAAATCCTCTACCAGCCTCTCTGGAGCATCCAAAATAGTAACAAAATAATAAAAAAAAAGCTTCCTAGCAATTATTAAAGGCTTGCTCTATGTCAGGTGCGAAGTATCTTAGGTAGTTAATCCTCATAGTAGGCCTAAGAAGTGCACACTATTAACATCCCGTGACACAGATGGGGACACTGAGGCACATGGGGCCAAAGGAACTGCTTATGGCCATCCTGCTGGTACGTGGTGGAACCGCTGTATAATATTAATTCCTAAAAAATTGCTACATACCCAAGGGGATACAACCAGTTAAGATTGTGTCTAAAATGCCCAGGCTTAGTTTTTGGAAAAAAAAAATTGTAAATGGCAAAACCTACGGTTGGAGGAGTCGCGGCTAACCCTTGGTTCGAAAGAATAGAATCTAGATGCTGCTCCTCTAAAACTCAGCTCCCAGGTGTGGGGTCACATGACACGATGGCTTTCATCCATCAGGGTCTTCAGCTCATTGATGGGTGATGGGCCTCAGGCAGCTGATCATACATTTCAGGGAGAGGATGGCGCTGACGCTTCCTCTGTGCTGCCTGGATGGTCTGTGCTTTAAGGAAGAACAGCACCTGCCCTGCATCTTCCTAGAAAGTCTCGCCCTCCCCCCCACCCCGCACCTCCCACAGGGATGTTCTGGGGACCCTGGCCCCTGCCCCCCGTGTTCTCCACCCAGAGGCGCATCTCCTTTCACCTCCAGCTAGTTTGTCTTATTTCTTATTTTTAAAAAGTAACTTCTAATTAGGATGCATTCTCTTAGAAGCAGATGCCTATGAGCCAGGCTTACGTTTTCCAGACAAGGCAAACACCTGCAGCCCCATGGTGGCCTCAGCACGCGCCTCTGACTCTGCCCCCGCAGCCCTGCCCCTCCAGGCTCCCGCCCACAGAGCCCTCCAGGCCAGCCAGGGCTGCCGTTCTGAGAGCAGCCAGGACAGCAGGCCTTTGTGGAGGCAACAGACCTGGCTGAGAACTCCATCTGGCTCACCGAGACCGAGCAACCGAGCAACCGGCTACAGCCTCTGCGAGGCTCTGCTCCACCTCTGTGAGATGGGACGGTAACTGTACCCACCTTATGGTGGCTCCTAAATAGGACCCTGGGGGAGCTTGCTGAATGCTAGGCGTTCTTTATCCATCTGCTCTTGTCACTCTCCCTCTTAAGCTTCCCATGGCTCCCCACTGCCCCCAGGACAGAGTCCTCTCAGTGGCCCTGCATGTCTGACTCAGTGACCTCAGTGCCCCGTTTTGGAGCTGGGCAGAGCTGAGCGTCCTCCTCACCCGGGGAAGGCCTGGCCAGGCCCCAGGTTTCAGAGGGGTTCTGGGCAGGGGGTGCACAGATGGGGACCGCCTCGGACAAGGGGAGAAGGTGAAGTATCCTGGCCCCTGTGCTGGGCTCCCCGCCCCACACCATGCAGGCTTCACCTCTCTTCCACGCCTCACCTGCCTGGTACCCTTCTTTCCCCCTCCCCCTCCTTGTTGGTGCTCAGCCATGTGCCTATGCATTTATATAATATCCTGGCAAAGTGGTGAATGCCACGGACTTCTGGGGTGAGCCAATCAGGCCACCCTGACCTCTGGGTTGGGTGACAGCCAGATGGCCCTCCCCACACTACCCTGTGTGTCCTCCCCAAACCCCCCGCCCTACTGTCCATCCACCCGGGCCCTGCCCCTCACGCGCTCGGACGGGAGTCACCAGGAACCCACCTGCTCAAAGGGGCTCTTGTTACTCATGTCTCTGGCCCCCAAGAAGACCCAGCTGTCGCGGAAGCCCAGTTGCCGGGCGTAGGAGCTGCCCAAGTCGGAGAAGAGCTTCCGGAGTTCATCTGTCATCCTGCAGCGGACAGAGGGCGGTCAGCTCGGCCCGGAGAAGGGGGCGGGGGGGGGGGCACAGGCTGTGAGTCGCCAGGAGGAGCAGGGGGGCGGGGCCTGCGGGACTCCTCTCTGAAGGCAGAGGGGGGGTGGGGGGGGGTGCGAGCTGGGAGGTGTTAGAACGGTTCACTCCTGTTTACAATGCAATCGGCGTCCCTTCGGAAAATGTGGAACATCATAAAGTAACAGAAATTACTTCCAGCCTCGCCCTCTGGACACCATCTTTGTAAAGTTTTAATGCGTTTCCTTCATGTCCTTGAGCCACCCCAGGAAGTGACCGTGGATCCTATAATCCCCCCATGTGTTGGGGGATTATACCAACTCTTTTGTAACCAGCTTCTCCCCCTACTTAATACTAAGGGATGAACTCCTGAAACAGGACAAAAATAGTGTTGAATTACAAACTGCAATAAAAAGTGAAATAAAAAATGCTAAAGGACGAGTGTCCTTCCATGTCCTTAACTGTTTTCTACATCACCGTTCTTGATGCAGTATATCCTCCTCGATGTATACAGAATCGTGTCGTATGTCACCGCATGCCCTGGTTTCTGTAACTACGTGTCCAGCTCATCACAATTGTAACCAAGGCTGCAATGAATTTCCTAGAACCTCTCTGCGCTGGTCTGCAATTCCCTTAGGAGAAGCTGCCAGAAGACGGGGCTGGTGGGGAGCCAGAGAGGGCAGGGAGGGTTTGGCTCCCCCCCCCCCCCCCCCCCGCAGGTGGGGTTCCCACTTACTTGGTCCCGGGGTCATCGTAGGAGGCCACGAGCACCAGCACGCCCTCTGGAATTGCTTTAAGGAATTTCACCAGGAGCTTAGGATCTGGGGGAGCAAGGAGAGCAAGGTGTGGTCACTTAGGGAGAGACCGCTGGCCATCCTCGTTCCCACACCCCGCCCTGGTGACCCAGGAGTGGCCTCCCGAAGTGGTGCTCCCGCACTGAGGGGTGAGGGCGCCCCCCTCAGGTGGTCTGGCCCCGGTTATGGAATTTGCAAGTTCCCAGGTGATCCGGATGTGCATCTGGGGTGAGAACTACTGGTGGAAGGGCCCTGGGGACTTCCACTGGGGGTCGGAGGTCAGTCGACTCTCAGGAGCCCCGGGCTCTTTGCACCCCCCTCCCCAACACCCCCTTCTGCAGTGGCTATGAGCCTCGCTGGTCTTGCTGACTTAATTTTTAAAAATAAGAATAGTTAACATAGAATACTAGTTTCACATGTACAACACCGTGATTTGACATTTATATACCTTATGAGTGACACCACAGTAAGCCTACTAACCACCTGTCACCGTACAAAGTTACTACAACATTAATGACTGTTTTCCCTGAGCTGCACATTGCACCCCTGTGACTTACTTGTTTTATAACAAGAAGTCATAAACTTATTCCCCGGCACCATCTTCAGTCATCCCATCCCTTCCTCCGCTGACAACCACTGGCTTTTCTCTGTGTCTGTGAGTCTGTTTCTGTTTTTTTGTTTGTTTTTAGATTCCATATATAAGTGAAATTGTACGGGATTCTTCTCTGACTTATTTCACTTAGCCTAATATCCTGTAGGTCCACCCCTGTTGTCACAAATGGTAGGATTTCATTCCTTTTTTATGGCTGAGTAACATCTCAGGGTAATAATGACATCTTCTTTATGTGTTTATCTATTGATGGACATCAGGGTTGCTTCTATGTGTTGGCTACTGTAAATAACGCTGCAATGAACTTAAGGTGCATATGTCTTTTTGAGTTAGCAATTTGGGTGTCTTTGGAGGGCACACTCACTGGACTGCAAATAACTGGGGTCAGAGAGAGGATTTAGGCTCCTACAGCTCGCCTGTGTATATGAAGGAGCAGGCCCCGTCCCATTTGCACCTTTCTCACCTCCCTGCATCCGACACAGAGCAGGCGGAGGCGGGCTGGGCTGGGGGGGTGGGCCGAGGAGAGCATCAGTTCCCTGCTTCCTCAAGGACCCTGATTTGTTCCTGTTGTGCTTACTTTTATGGCCAAAAAAGCCGTGATGTCTTTCTACTCAGAACAATGATATAATTTCCTTTTACGATATATGTATTTACAATAGATTAAAAAGTGGCACGATTTAAAGGAAATTCTAATGAAGCTGATGGCTCTCTGGATATGGAGCAACTTGTGCAGGGGCCTGGCTTTGCTCAGGGCCAGGAGGACTGGGACATCCTAGGGGGTGGCCGTGTCAGAGAAGCTCAGGAAGCATGTCTGCGCAGAGAGAGAAGACGCTGCAGAACGACAGTGGGCACCTCACAGCTTCCTTTCTGGGCCCAGGAGGCCGCACCCACTAAGCACCCCTGTGGCCTTAAAATAAACACCCTCGCCCTGACCAGTTTGGCTCCATGGATAGAGCGTTGACTTGCGGACTGAAGGGTCCAAGTTTGATTCCGGTCGAGGGCATGCGCCTGGACTGCGGACAAATCCCCAGTAGGGGGTGTACAGGAGGCAGATGATTGATATTTCTCTCTCATCAACGTTTCTGATTTTCTATCCCTCTCCCTTCCCCTCTGTAAACATCAATAAAATATATTAAAAATAAATAAGTAAACACCTCTATCTAGCAGAGCAAACTGGGCCCTATCCCTTGTTCTTAGCATGTCAGTTGCACACATGTCTGGCCTCCAACTCCAGTCCCACCATGTCTTTCCCAGAAGGTCTTCTTTGGCCTCCATACTCTTTTTTGTACCCTGGGCCAGGCCAGAGTGTGGAAGTGCGACGGAATGAGGGGGAGTGGGAGCTGGGGATATCTCTGAGGCGTGTATTTGACTCTGGCCTCCGAGTTCCAGTTGCCTGCCGTGTTCAGTCTCTTGATAACACATGTACTGGCTGCTTTCCCTTCCCCATCTCGCTCTTCCGCTGACACTGTCGGAGATCACCACGTTTCAAAGGCCACAGGATGGCGTGAACCCCCACCACGCCTCCTTCTGGCTGTCTCCTGTGGAAACAAGAGCCAGGCCCCCCGGCACCCCGACAGCTCTTTCACCACAGGAAGGAGCTCAGCCCACCGTGACCTCATTGCCAACAGAGACGCCCACCTACCTCCGGAGTACATGTCGAAACTGTCCTGTCTCACCACCTGCCCTGTGGATCCTGAGGGGTGAGAGAGAACTATTATTTGCTGTGCTGTGTCATTCTGCCCGTCATTTGCTGGAAGATGAGTACTTTTTAGTGTAAGGCCCAAAGATCTTATCTAATGAAGATGGAATATGCAAATTGACCATAACTCCATGATCAAGATAGCCGCACCCACAGCCAATAATGAGGGAATATGCAAACTGACACAAGGCGAGAGGCGGAAGGCGGCTCTGGCCTGGAGTGAAGGTGGAAGGAAGGCCTATTCTTGCATGAATCTTCGTGCATCGGGCCTCTAGTAGAATAATAATGGAACAAAACCAGGTCCTGAAGAAAGCATGCAGGACTAAGTAACTTTCTGAGCTGAAGTGAATGGTACAACATAATGGAGGAAGGTCTCCTGGATCGAACAGAACTCCACTGATCTGGGTCTGTGTTCTGCCTTCCCACTTCCTAATGCACCACTGAGCATTTTGACCTTTTTTCTTTTCTTTTTCATCTGAACAATGGGCTTTGGGAACCAAATAAGATGTATTTAAAGTAGATAGTCAGCATGCAAAATACAATTTAGCTACAAACTAGTCATGAAAATAACCACAATTGTCTTTATTCCCACCTTCGTCGGAGCTCTGCAATTTGAGTCCTCTGACACTTGGAGGGAAAGGGATTTGCAGTGGGGTGAACCGAACGTGGTGTCCTGAGCTCAGTAATCTCAATTGTGTGTTGTGGGTTCTACAAAGGGTCCAGACCTATGGAGAACCCTGTGTTCTGGAGATGTGCTGTCTCGCTCTGTGCCACTAGATGGAGGTGTTGCAGAGGGGATGGCAGCGCTATAATCTCATACATAGGGGGTCCTTCCTCCTACCACCCAATAGCAGGCCCAGGGTTCCTGAAGAGAGTGGGGGCTGGGCCCAGGGAGTGGAGGGTGTCCTGTGGGGTGTGGGTGGGGGTGAGGGATGGCGCTCACATGGCAGCTCCTCCCGGATTCTTCCAGCCACTGCGGCCCAAGCCCCTGGGCACTTCACCTGGGCCTCTTGGACCGGAATGTGACCCTGTTAAACTGAGACCATGCGCATCTGCGGAGTTTTTTGGAATCAGAGGGAGGAGATATAGTCTGAACAGTTCCTCAGAGTGACTGCCCCCTTAAAGGTTGCAAAGCACCAGCCTTTGACAGTCCTTGTGCTGTTCTGGCTCACTGTGCGGAGGAGGCCCTGACCTTGTGCAGAGCAGGCATACGGTAGGTGCTGCGTACATGGGTGGAGACATTTCTAGTCTAGGGAGGCAGTTCAGCTGAATGATGCAGACCTGGAGCCAGTCAGATCCGGGTTAAAACCTAGATGACGTGGTTGGCTGTGTAACCTGGGGCAAGTCGCCTAACCGCCCCGAGCTTCCATTTGTCCACCTGGCAATGGGGACACTGAGCATCATGCCATGCTAGCATGGTGATGGAATAGCGAGCCCGTAGTGAATGCTCACTAAGTGCTAGCTTTTAGTATTGTTGATAGTTGTTTGTTTTCATCTTCGGACTTTGTGAGGTGGGGAAGAAGGTTCCTGGACCTCTGTCTTCAGAGACTTTTTGAGAGATCTTCTCGGGCAGGGGCCCAGTTGGAGAGGAGAGAAAACCAGCAGGTTTCAGCCTGGTCAGTGGCGGCCGGAGCATTTTCTGCAGCCTAACGGGGCTCTGAGACCAGCCCCAGCGGCTGTTGACGTGGCTGGATAAATGAATGAAGGTGTGCGCACAACCATGGGCTCATGTTGTCATCCTTGTCTCTCAAGGTCTCATGGTGTCAGTTTAAACCCCAGGGAGAAGCATGTCTCCTGGGGCAGGCGCACGCGCGCGCACACACACACACACACACACACACACGGCAGGGCCAGGCCTTTCATACCTTCTGTTCCCACAGGCCCGCGGGCCTCCCTGCCTGCCTGACACCACGGCTGACCCAGGGCACGTGGCAGGGATTGAATAAATGCACCCAGGGCCCTCTACGTCCCCCCACAGTGGGACGGTCTGAAGGGGGGGACCAGCAGCTCACCGTTCACCAGGGCGATGTTCAGGCCTCTGCCTATGTTGTCCTTCACAGGACTCATGATCCTGAAGAAGAAAAGGAAACAGAACAGGAAGGTGGGTCCCAGTGCGGAGTGAACACTGCTCTGCCGCTGGCACTCGGAGAGGCCCACGCGGTGCCCGGCAGAGCGCCAGCAGGTGCCCGGCAGGGCTCAGGCCCTGTTTCCTCTCGGACCCGCGGAGGGCTGGGTTCTCCGAGGAGTCACTCGGGCTCGGAGCAAAGGACCCAGGTTCCCTCTCCTGCCTCCTGTGTCCTTGGGAACACTAGCCTCCGTCTCCGGCCGGTGGTTCTAGGACCGCCCTCCCTCCCAGGCTTCAGCCTCTGGCCACAGTGCAGGCCGGGCACAGCCATGCGCCTGTGGACGCTCACGGGGCAGTTCAGGTGGGACGCTCTCGCCCCCACGGGGTGCTGGGTGGGGCCCAGGTGCGGATCAGCTGTGACCCCCCCACCCCCCATCTTCCCACACACTGAGGCCTGACTTCGGTGAGGAAAGCAGAGCTGGGGACCGAGGGAGAGGGAGCCCTGATGACGTGGTGTGAACTCCTGGATGCAGCTGGGCCTGAAGCCACGGCCTCTGGCCTTTTAGGTACATGAACCACCGAGGCCCTTGCTTTGCCTGAGCAAGTGGAGCAGGTTCAGATTCCTGGCGAAAACCCCTGCCTCGGGCTCCTTCCCGAGGGTGAGCTTGCCATCCCGGGGCCTTAACCACCCGGCTCTTCCTCTTGCACCTGGGAGTCCTGGCACCTCCTGGACCCAGATGTCAACACTTGGATCCTGATCTTGAATCCTCCTCAGAGGGCCCTCCCTTTGTGGGAAGCCCAGCCGCATGGCCGTCAGACAGATCTGAGTTCCAGTCCTGCCTCCACCACCAGTTCGCCCAGGGACCCTGCCTGACCCTCGGTTTCCCCATCGTTACAAAGGGGACAGCCGGGAGTGTGGGGGGCCGGATGAGGTGGAGCTGTGAGCAGTGAGCAGGGTGCCGGCAGCCCTGGAAGCTGTTAGGGTTGTTGGGACTTGGGGCTCACCCACTGGGAGTACGAGGAAGTGTGTGGAAGGTGTGGGCGGGCCTCTGAGTCAGCGGGTGAAGGAATGGGTGGATGCAATAAAGGAAAGGAAGCGCGGGAGCCCTCTGGTACTTACATGTGGTCCTCGAAGCAGATGGAGGGGCCCACGACATTGGCCGCCCCGCTGAGGATTTTAAACGCAAAGAAGTTGTCTGGGCAGGGCTTGCTGAGGTCACACTTGATCTTCACGACCTCTGGGGAGGGAGCAGACCAGTGTTGGTGGCGGCAGCTGTGTGCAGGACCACCCAGAATTCGTTTCTGGGTTTCCTGTCACAGCCCCAGCCTCAGCCCCAGGCCCACACAGTGCCTCCATCAGCGCAGGCCCCTGGTCAGTGTGTAAAGCAATGCCAGAGGCACCGTGACGAAGAGATTCTCTTGAGAACCTTCCTCGGGGGGGAGGGGGGGGCGCTTGCTGCTCAGACAGCTGCGTGTCCAGCATTTGGGGTGTCAGCATCCCTGCCCTCCCAGTGCTCTCTCCACTCATGTCCTTGACTCCGCAGCCAAGGTCTCCACGGCAGCCTCAGCCTCCGTGCCTCTGAGCCTCTGCAAAGGCTGTTCCCGCCTCTACAAGGCACAGCTGAAGGTCACCTCCTCCCTGAGCCACCCATCCCATGGGCAGGGGTGGCCCTCCTGGAGCCCAGAACACTTTGCCCCACTGCTCTCGACAACTGACACTTCTACCCCAACAGATAATGACACCCCCTTCAGGGGCCCCTGCAGGGACCGTGAGCCAAGCTTGTGGTCATTGCCATGGTGACAATAAGCACAGCCTCCGCCTTCGGGGGACAGCTCAGCCATTCCTATCGGCCCGAATGGCTGGAAGGGGCCGTCCCTGCCACAGGGCTCAGGGGGCCGGAGGCCACAGTGGGCGGTGGGAGGAGAGAGGCGGGCAGGTCTGGAAAGGAGATTTTTCTGGGACCTGAGGGCTGGGGCTAGAGGCCCTGAGCACCTCACTAAGGCCAAGGGGGTGCTGGGAGACACGTACCGATCTTCTTCGCGGAGCCTGGGCCTGCTGGAGAGAAGAAGAGTCTGCTTAGTGAGGAAGTGCTCAGGCCCTCCCTGCAGGTGGAGGCCGGGCTGGGGCTGGAGTGGGAAGGGGGACTGACAGTGGTGCTGGCCTGGCTGAGCGGAGACCCCTCCCGTGGCAGGTGCTGAAATGAGCTAAAGGTCCCATCTCCTCTGTCCTTCCTCACTTGCCACTGATACCCTTTCTCTCTCTCTCTCAGTCTCTCTCTCTCACACACAAGCACACACAAACGTGCACACACACATACACACCCACATACCCACACATACTCACACACACAAGCATGCACAAGCACGCACATGCACGCACACACACACACATGAGCACACATATAAGCATACACACACAATCACATACAGACACACAGGCACACAAATACACAAACATATAAAGCGTACAGAGTATAAAGCTGGAGCCTGCTCCTGGCTGGGTGTGGGCTGTGGGTTCCCCTGACTCCACGTGGAGGCCACCTCAGGCTGTGGAGCCTAGCCAGTGAGGGCAGGCTGTGAGGGTCTGAGGCCTGACTTCGGTGAGAAAAGCAGAGCTGGGGACCGAGGGAGAAGGAGCCCTGATGACCCGTGGTGCCCTGGCCTCGGTGATGGGCGGAGCAGTGGCTGGTCAGGTCAGAGTTCCCTTTCCTGATCCCCTACCCCGGCTGTCTGCTCCAGGCGCAGGGCCGGGTCACTGCCTAACGTCTCATTCACACTGAATTCCATTGTTTCAGGGGTTCCACCGTAGATCTCCCTGATACTGGCAGTGAGTCCTAGCAGACAGGGCCCCCACAGAAATCCTAGGGGTGGGAACTCTCCTCTTCGGGGGGGCCCACAGAAACACTTCCCATTTGGTCATCAGGGGCTGTTCACCCTGGAGTGTCCCTCCAAGACTCCAGAGGTTGACTGGGACCCAGGCGGGAGGTCCTGATATTACATTCCTCAGGACAGCCCTTCTCAGGGGCAAGGAGGGGGTGCTATGGCCCCGAGGGAGAGGGAAGTGTCTCAGCTCAGCGGGAGGATGAGCACAGGAGAGCTGGTAGCCATCACGCCTGCCTGAGAGAGAAAGCTGCCAGAGAGGAGGTTAAGGAGCAACCAGCAGAGCAGGACACGGGGACTCAGCTTTGTGAGGGCCCCTGGGTCCGGCCACACCTGAAGCCCGCTATCCATGGACTCCCCAGTCACATGACACAGGCAGTTAGAGCTGGGCTCGTCACGTTTCAGCCAGTTAGAGCTGGGCTCGTCACGCCCATCAGAAAGACCCTGCCCAGTTTGCCAGGAGACAAGGAGTTCTTAGCCTCCTGATTTCGGTGCCTGGACCTGTGGTGGTTGGGGAAAGCCGATGAATACATTCATTCCCAATGGTCTTGAGGCACTTAGTGCCTCCGACCATAACAGTCTGCAAGTTACCAAATCATGAAATAAAATAGATTGGATTAGAAAGGAAACCAACTGTATATCAATATATCACAACATATTAGAAGATAAGTGTGTATCCTAGTAACACATGTGCTTCTATATTAATGCATTATCTACAAGGTGGGGTCTGTGCAGCCGGGTAAGGATCTCTGAAGTAACTGAACGTTACCTCTTCCTGCGCTGGACACTAATGTGTTTTTGTTGTTGTTACTCCTCACCTCAGGGCATTTTTTCATTAATTTTTTTAGACAGGGTGGAAGGGAGGTGGAGAGAGAGAGAGAGAGAGAGAGAGAGAGAGAGAGAGAGAGAGAGAGAGAGAGAGAGAAACATCGATGTGAGACAGACACATCGATTGGTTGCCTCACACATACGCCCCAACCAGGGCTGGGGATTGAGCTTGAAACCAAGGTACTTGCCCTGGACTGGAATCGAACCTGGGACCCTTCAGTCTGCAGGCTAACACTCTATCCACCGAGCCAAACTGGCTAGGGCAACACTAACAGGTTTTGAAGTTCACTTTTCCCACTGGCCTATTTCCTGCCACTGCGAGCATTTCTCAGGACTCAGGTTCATGCACTCTTGATTTTGTATATTCTGTAATTAGGTCTCTGTGTCTCCCCAGTTCAAACTGTGATGGGGGGTGGAGAGGGCGGGGGTGGAGATGGAGGGATGGGGGGCCGTGGGTCCTCACTTCAGGGTCTGGGACCTAACAGAATAGTCACTTGATAATTTTGGTTGGAGGTACTGACTTGTCAAACCCCAAGTGGTTAAGTTCTGGGGTCTCTTTTCAAACACTGTCTCCTCTCCCACCTCAGGCTGGGGCTCTCTCCGCCAGAGGACACCCCTGGTCTCGAATCCTGTCTGAGCCTCCATCACCGACCTGGGCCCATCTCCTCCAAGGCCGTCAGTGCAGCCCAGCCAATCTCTCGTCAATAAAAGCAGTGCCCTGGGCTGGGGACATGGCGGCCAGCATGCATCTGTATAAATCATCCTGACGGGTATAAACCGTGTTGGCAAGAAGATGAGGGGAGGGACCTCTGAGACTCCGTGGTGGGGAGCTTGTGTTAAGAAGGGTGCCTGGCTTCCGGCTGCTGTGGAGCTAAGGGCTGGCCTGGGCCGCTACTTGTTACTATGTTTGACTGCCATCGCAGGGGCTCTTTGTCTCAGAGGAGGACAAATTCAGAGGTGTCAGTCACTGCCCTTCCCCTCCTGCCTTTGATAGGATTTGGATCTGGGAGGCTTGGGTTCCCATTCCTATTCTGACATCTACAAGGGGAATTTGGAAGCTTCTGTTTTCTCAGACCACACATAAAACCACAACATGGATCACCCTGGGGGCCTTTGTGCAGATTAAATGAGACTATGACTGTAAAGCCATTAGCAACCATGACCACCCATCACCCATTCGTCATCCATCCCTCCACCCCCCCCCCCACCCATCACCCTTCATCCATCCCTCCACCCATCATCACCCATCACCCATCCCTCCACCCATCCATTCACCCATCCATCCATCACCCATGTATCCATGGGTTGTTGTGGAGACAGACAACAACCAAGTGAAAAACAAATAAATGACATTGACGAGAAATGCAGCTGTAGCTGGGAGGTCAGAAAGGCATCTGAAGAGGTAAGATCTGAGCAGAGACCTGAAGGCTGAGAGGGAGCTGGCCACAGGGCTATCTGTGTGAAGAGGGTCCCAGGCGGAGGGGACAGCCAGTGCAGGGGAAGCCACTCGATGCACAGACAGTTCTCTCCCCGTCCCCTCCCTGCTCTCCTTCTCGGGTCTCATTTCCAAACTAGCCTTCGATGCTGTAGGCACATGCTTTGGCCAGGGCCTTGGGATACTTCTTTGTTCCCCACGGGCTCCAGGCTTTGGACAAGCTGGGGGGTGTCCTCTCTCACCTCCCATCCCACAACGGCCGGGTGCCAAAGACAAGCCCACACTCTGTCATGCCTCCGGGGTCCCCAGGGATGGAGGGAGGGAGAGGTCCTCGGCCCTTCGCCCAGGTCCACAGGCCTTGCCCCAGCCGCGAGCGGCACTCACCCAGCCAGCGGGGCAGACGGATGGTTTTCATGCGGAAGCTCACATAGCTGCGGATAAAGATCAACGAGGTGACCAGGGCAAAGATGAAGGCCAGGAAACGAAACAGTCCTGCAGAGCAAGGAGACACGGACATGTGTCCACAGCACCAGACGGCATCGCAAAGCAACGTGGCGAGACGGCATGCGAGTCCTTGCCCGATCCACACAGTGGGACCACGTCATGAGACCAGTCCCTAGGCCAGTCCCTAGACCCCACGTTGTAGGTCACGCCACATCCACACTGAGAGCCGTGTGAACCACGTGATGATAAGAAGGGGAGGTGGTGCTGCATGATGACGGGCCTCTCTCCCAAGTGGGGCCACGGGAGAGAAAGTGAGAAATACACCTTCCTGGAGTGCCCCAGAGAGAGACGCTCCAGGGGCGAGGCCTGGGAACCCGCCACAGGCAGGCAGGAGGCGGCGCTGCTGCAGACAGCCGGGGGTGAGCCTGCGCAGCCGCCAGGAGGGCCCTGGCCAGTGCGGGCACCGCCCATCGCTGTGTGGCCTCGGCCGGAGCTGGGCCTCTGAGTTGGAGTCCCTCAGTCGCAGAGTGAATATGGCGACACCCTTGCCCCTGAGCCCATGCTTGCTGGGAGAAATGTGATTGTTGTCACCGTTAAGCAGCCTCCAGGGCGGCTTGGGGGTGGCGTTTGTCCCCACATTTTTCATCAACTCCCCCCAGGAGCCGCCACAGATAACCACACAGCTCTCAACAGGAACACCAGACAGAGCGGCCTCCCCTGCCTCACAGACACATGCTGCCTGACCCCTTCCCATCGCTGGGGACCAACCCACACACGGGATGGGCCACCCTGAGCTCCCGGTCCTGCTCTTCATTCTTCCATGAGGTGAGAAGCAGGCTCCAATCCGCCTCCCGCCCAAGGACACTGGTGGCTGCTGCTGCTCCCGGATCCAGTCCAACCACCAGGCCAGAGCCCTGGCTCCTTGCCTGACCCCCCCCCGCCCCTCGTCGGCATCACGCTTCTCCTCAGCCCTGAATTCAGCTCTGTGACCTTGCGCTGGTCCCAAGCTCCTTGGGGTGGAGCGAGACCGCCTCCTGGATGCTGTAGGGCGGCGCGCAGGCATGTGGGATCCTCATCCTCAAGGACACGGTGTGGCTATTTGTGGGATTTTCTCTCGGGGATCACATTACACAGCACTTGTTCTGTGCCAGGCACCGTGCCAACAGCTTTCACCTGCGTCCTCTCAGTCCATCCTCACAGCAGCCCTGTGCTGGGTCCTACTGGTTTTTCCTATTTTACAGATGTGGAAACTGAGGCTGAGGGAGGTGGCCACTTGGTGAGAGAGTAAGGCCTTGAAGGCAGGCTAGTAAATTGGCTTTGAAACTCAACTCCCTCACTGCTGTTTTGGGATGTCAGGGACTGTGTTCATTTCCTAGCCAGTGCCTCAGTTTATCTGTCCAAAGGAGGCACAGCATGAAGGCACAGTTCTCTTCATGCCCAGCCCGGTGGTATGAGGATTCTGGAAGGGCTTTCCTTGAAGCAAATATTGTGTCCCTAATTTCCAGTCAGGGTCAGGGCTTCCCAAGCTGAGGACTCCCCATGATCCCAGCCGCACTGGGGTCCCTGCACCAAAGGTTTCCCAGCCCTTCAGCCTGGAGGCGGAGTCTCCTCGTCCGATCCCCAGGCTCGCCCTGGCTTGGTTTCCTCCTGGAATTCCGGCCTGAACGCTTGTCACCGATACAGCCAGGTGACCTCTGAGGCCAGAGCAGCAGACACTGCCGACAGAAAATGATTCCAAGCCAACCTCGGACCCAACCTCAGGCTCTAGAATCTGGCTCCCGGTCCTACCTGATGGTCTCATCCTGTCCCTGGAGGAGTGGCTGGGGCTCAGCGGAAGCCTGTGAGAGAAGAAAATCGAACTCAGAACCGGAGCTTGGCTCTCCCACGAGGGTGACCAGGGGTCTGAGTGAGCGGACTGAAGGCCAGGGACCGGACCTCTGAGTGAGGCCACCGTGCTTTCCGATCGGCGCCTTCCCATCTGCCACGTGGACAGAGCAGCGGTTTTCTTTCTCCCACTCTGCCTCCACCTCTCCTTCCCTGGGATTTGATAGTCATCATGGCTTTTTCACGTGTAGAGGTTAGAGAGTAAAGTGCAGTCTGCCAGCCACCATCTCCTGGAGAATTGATTTATTTCCCCATCCATTCATTTTCTTGTCCATCCACCCACCCACCCATCCATCTACCCACCCATCCATCCATCCATCCATTCTCTTGTCCATTCACCAACCCACCCACCCACCCATCCACCCACCCATCCATCCACCCACCCATCCATCCACCCACCCATCCATCCAGCTGAGAGACATGAGCTAGCGAGCCCCACGGACACCATCAGGGGTCTTTGCTGATGGAGCAGATGAAGAGCGATCAGGGCCCGTGTATTGCAGGTGGTTTGCTCTGCTGCTTTAACCCTCACAGAGGCATTTTCGGGGAGTAACTAAGACTTGCCAGAGCTCAGCTCAGGGTTGCTCAGCTTGCAAGGGTCAGAGTGGAATCTGGATGTGAGTATCTGCCACCCCTTCCTCACAGGGTCCCCCGCCAGGGATTTTTGTCTGAGAGGAGAGTTGAAATACAAGTTTCCTCCCCTTTAGAGTCCTGGGCAAGGGGAGGGTCAACCTTGGGCCCACCACACCCCAGGCTGATGCCCAGACGCTGGACAGTTACCAGTGATTCGGCAGCTTTGGCTCTGGAGGTGCTGGGCTGGAGACACCGTTTCAGGTCTGGGCCTCCCCACAGCCAGCCTAGGGCCTCTGAGGGCCTCTGACAGCAGCGACTGGCTTCTCCTGCTCTTCCTGTCTCCCAACCCCCCAGAATCTTCTTCACCCTAAGAATCTATCTCAACAGACATGGAGTCCGAAGCCCAACCACCAAGGACCAAGATATGAGCTCAGCCAGGGACCTGGCACTGAGGCAGGTGGGCTGGATCTGTCGTTGATATTTAAACAACAGCGACAACAAAGGCAAATCCACGTCTCCTCTAGAGAATTCTACAAAACCCTCTGTGCTAGCTCAACAACTCCTCCAGGGCCTTCTAGATGAGAAGCGGAGTGGTTGCCTGGTACCACCCACAGAGATTTTTGTACATGTTACCTTCCTGAAACTCAAGTGACCAATGTCTCCCCCCCCCCCCCCCCCCTGCCTATAAAAATGTATAACTTGAATGTTCTTAGGGGTGACCTCTATAGTCCAGGAGCTCAGGCACCTGGATGAGGCTCAAAGGACAGTCTGTGGGGTCCCCTGTGCATGGAGAAGTTAGGATAACTGGGGCGGACAGGAGGGAAGGGCAGGGGCAGACAGAAGGGAGAGGGACAGACAGGTGAATGGACAGATGTGGATATTCCACAGGGAGCATGCACAGAGACAGACTAGAGAGACAAGGACAAGGGGAGAGGGAGATGGACAGACAGAAACAGAAGAGAGACCAGGACAAGGAGGAGAACAGAGATAAAGAAAAACTATCACCTGTGTACAAAATGAGAGAGAGAGAGAGAGAGAGAGAGAGAGAGAGAGAGAGAGAGAGAGAGAGAGAGGGGGGGGGGGAGAAAGATGCGATAGGGGCAGGGCATATACCTGGGCAGGGAGCTAGCCTCTTGCTGTCATGCCCGGGCCAATCAGAGACCCTGGCTTCAGGGCAGGGGCAGGGGAGGGACAGGGACGGCCTGCTGTCCCCCCTGGATGAGCCCCCACTACCCTCTCAGCACTGCAGGGCTCTGCGCTCCTGAGTCCCCAGTGGCTCGCCCAGCCGGCCGCGGCTGCTCTGGCGTTGAAGCCAGGCCTGGCCTGCTGGGTGGGAGGGAGCACAGCACCAGGGGCAGGACTGCAGGCTGGGTGGACAAGAAGTCCCTCTGCAGCCACCCAAACCCCACACAGTTCCTTTCTTCCTCGTTTCTGCTGGATGTCACAACCTGTTATTCAGCTTAGGGTGTTCTGGGCCAGGGGACAGGGAGTGACGTTCTGCTCCAGCTGGGTGGCTGCTCGGTGGGTGATCACAGGAAGGTGGGGTGAGGGGGTGGGAAGTAGCGGGAGAGGGGTGGGGAGTGGGAAGTTGAGAACTGCTCTACTTCTCCCTGACTGGAGAGCCCACTGTCGGCCTCACTGTCCTGGAGCCTCTCTTTATCCTGACCCTCCCCCTGAACCCCTTCTGACTGGTCTGGCCAAGTGTATAAGCCCTTTTTGTCCCATGGCAGGCAGGCCTTGTCTCTGCACAAGTCGAGCACGGAGGAAGTGCGTGGGTAGATTCTTGCATCGTCTTAGAACGCTAGGCTCATTAAGCTACCAGCTGGAGAAGGAAGCTGAAGTTCAGAGAGGGCAAGTGACGTGTCCAAGGCCACACAGCCAATTATGGATTTCATTCCCGAAGAATTCTCTGAGCACTGGTGGGACGGCAGGCTGTGCCGTAGGCACAGGGGATACTGCTGTGAGCGAGACACTCTCCGGAGCAGCCTGGGCCTCCGCATTGCTAGGCCCTCTGTCTGAGCACCGTCCTTCCGCCTCTTAGCCTGGGACACTCCTCCTCGCCCTGCAGGCCTCGGCGTAGAAGTCCTTCCTATAGGTTAAACTCTTACCTGTGCTCCTGGATGCAGGGACACCCACCATGGTGCCCTGACCCTGTCCGAGGGCGCTGGGCCAAGCAAAACTGAGTTTTCTTGTGATTGGATCAGGAGGGAACATGTGACTCAAGCAAGGCCAATCAGAGTTTTTCCTCGGATGGGTTTATAGGAATGGGGAGGGAGGCTGTTTTCTCCTGATAATGCTAAGCTGGACATCAGTAAGCCTGGGGCTGCAGGCACCCCTTTCTCCGCCGTTACACACACTGCCTCCTGCTGCAGACCAGTCGGCCAGCAGATGCAAATGCCAGGGCTGAGCAGTGGGCGCTCTGGAGGTTTCGGTCCTGAGAGAATCAGGCAGTGAAAGGCCAATGACCTTGGGGAGAGAGTGGGCTTTGTGAACTGGCAGACCTGAGCTGCCACTTCCTAGTTGTGTGTCCTGGGGCCTTGGCTCCCTCTTCTGTGCAATGAGGGTGATGCTATTCGCCTGGCAGGAAAGGGGCGTGGGGCAGGGAGGCCACCTGTCCGGATGGGCTTTGCTGGCCAGCTGGCCTCCGCCCGGCTCCTCCCTGCTGGCAGCCCCGCCACCTGCTGCTTCCTGCTGGTGCACCTCCATGGCCGGCTCCCAGCGGATGTTTGTGTTTGTGGTTTCTGTGCAGCCAAAATGCCACCAGGGCAGCTCTCTGTGCCTGGTCGCTGGTGACAGTTCTTAATGGTCCTGTGGGAGCCGGAACCTGGGCTTCCTACTGATTCCGGAGACCTCTGCACAAAGGGGCCTTTCAGCTCAACCGAGGCCTCCGGGAATCCCCTGGATGGAAAGGGGCACCCAGGCCCATAGTACACGTGCAGCGATTGTCATTAGAGAGAGGAGAGTGGCTTCCTGCTGGAAAAGGAAAATCATGAGGAAAAGCAGACTGCTGCCCCTATCCTAATGGCAGCTTCCTCCTCCCAGGCCCCCATTTTCTCCGAAGCTGAGCTCCGCCCAGGGGACCTGCTCAGCCCTTAGAATCTCACGCGCCTCCTTGGGATGTTTCAGCTCGGGCCATTTCCTCCTCTTCCCTGGAAGTGCTGTGGATTAAATGTCACCAAGGGCAGGACACTCTGTTTCCCCTGGCATCTTTCTGATGTGGGTGTGCGAGCAGGGAGTCATGGCGAGGGAGGCCCGCATGCCTGGGAGTGGGGGTGGGAACCGCAGAGGGAGCGACAGGGTGTGAAGGAGAGGTACCCGGGAGGACAGACTGAGACAGAGGTTGACAGATGGGAACAGAGCAAAGAAGACGGAGAGACACTGAGAAACTGAGTGACAGCCCTGTGTGACACACACACACACACACACACACACACACACGTGTCAGGGCCTAGAACCAGGCATGGGTGTGGCCTGCTTGGACCCAGTTTTCTCTTGCCCTGAGTTTCCCACCTTCGGGCTCAGGCCTGTGTGGGGTAAACAAGTAACCAGAGGTGCCTCCTCCACTGAAGGGTCCTTCATGTGAACTCCTGTGTTCACAGCAAGCGTGTCAGACTCGAGGCTGCAGGCCGTATGCCTCGTTTATTAAAATTCCTGAAATACTCCTCAGACAGAGACAACAGGCCGGCCTTATTTTCACTAAGTTAATCCTACAGCAGCTCAGTGAGGGGTCTGGGGAAACTGAGGCACAGAGACGTCAGGTCTCACAGCTGGGAGGAGTCAGAGGGAGAAAGGATCTCAGAGACAAACCCAGACAGAGATGGACCTGGGGGCCGCATTCTCAGCTACTCGTTCCACTCCTCCAGGCCAGGCCCGAGAGCAACCTGGGAAGGCACAGGGAGGAGAGCTTCGTGGGCCCCTGGTCTCAGCCATGAAAGTCACCTCTGCCATTGCCACTGCCCAGGAAAGCAGCGTGGACAGTGTGGGCATGACAGTGTGGTTCCCCTTAGCCCGAGGTGGGATTGAACCCTTCTGCTCCCTTTGCTGGGTGTCAGTTGCCTGGGTTTGGTAGGCTGGGCTGCAGCAGAGGTGGGGTTAGAGCAACGGTGGGGAACCTTTTTCTGCCAGGGCCATCAGGGTATTTATAACACTATTCAAGGGCCATCCTAAAAATAAAAGAGCAATATGCAAATTAACCATCATTCTGATATACCCACCAGCCAATCAGGAGCAAATAAGCAAATAAACCCAACCAAAATAGCTATGGCCACAGAGAGCAGGAGGGAGGCTTGTGTTTCCTCAGCAATGGAGGAAGCCAAGCTTTCCACCTGCCCTTGCCAGCCTAGGCCTTCACTCAAGGCTACAGAGTTTCAATGATAGTAGATACAGAGATCCAAACAGAAATGTGGCAGCCCCTGAGCTGAAAAGAGCAAGAGGCTAGGCCCGCAGGCATCTTCAAACTACGGCCCTCGGGCCACATGCGGCCCTCAGAGGAGTCTGATCCAGCCCGCCAGGTTTTTTGGGCAGTGAGCGCAGCCGAGGTCTTACAGTAGGAATTAGTAGTTCATATAGTCCGGCCCTCCAGCTCTCTGAGGGACCCTGATCTGGCCCCCACTTTAAAAAGTTTGAGGACCCCTGGGCTAGGGTTGCCCTGGTGATGGAGGAAGCCAAACTTTCTGCACACCCTGCTGGTCCAGGCCTCTGCTTAAGGCTACAAAGTTTCAATTATAGAAGATACATAAACCCTAACAGAAATGGCTGCTGCCACAGAGCAAGTAGAAGGCTTGGTTCTGCTCCAGGCTACAAAGTAGAAGATAAATAAACCCCAGATACCAGGGCCTCTGTGTGGGTTGCCAGAGGCATGGCTGGCCTGCAAACCACCACAGGCCCCTCGCCCAGGCTGCCCCACACCCCAAGTGAACCCCCACCCTGATCTGGGACATCTTTCAGGGCAAACTAGATGGCCCCTACCCATTTTAATAAAAGAGTAATATTAAGATTGACCATCACTCCAATGCACAAGATGGCTGCCCCCATGTGGTCATAGATCCTGCCCCCATGTGGACACAAGATGACCACCACAAGATGGCCAGCAGGGGAGGGCAGTTGGGGGCAATCAGGCTGGTAGAGGAGGGAAGTTGGGGGCAACCAGGCCTGCAGGGAAGGGCAGTTGGGAGAGACCCAGGCCTGTAGGGGAGAGCAGTTGGGGGGGACTAGGCCTGCAGGGGAGGACAGTTATGGGTGACCAGGCCTGTAGGGAGGGCAGTTAGGGGCAAACAGGCTGGCAGGGGAGCAGTTAGGCATTATTAAGGCTGGCAGAGGAGTGGTTAGGGGGTGATCAGGCTGGCAGGCGGAAGCAGTTAGTGGCAATTAGGAAAGCAGGCAGGAGAGCAGTTGGGATCCAGCAGTTCTGGATTGTGGGATTGGGCCTAAATGGGCAGTCAGACATCCCCCAAAGGGTCCCAGATTAGAGAGGGTGCAGGCTGGAATGAGGGACACCCCTCTCCACTGTGCATCAATTTTGTGCACTGGGCCTCTAGTACAAAATAATCAACTTAAAAATTAGCCTGCTATACTTGATCAAACATTTAATGAACTCACCCCAATGCCTTGGCCGAGCCAGACCAAATGATTTCCGGGACCTTAGCTAGCCCTCATGTCTCCCACCCCTGGGTTAGAGTCCCTGATCTTCTGCCCCTTCTCACTTAGGGAGAGGCTCCGCCAGCCCCCTGCTCTGCAGGGCTCAGCTTCCTGCTCTGTCCTCATGTGGGTTTTCAGGGGGACTGTCCTCCCAGTTCACTGACCAGATTATCACCTGAGGGTGCTTTGCTCAGTGCCAGCCCCTAGAGACCCCCAGGGAGGGGCAGCTTGGGCCATATTTGCACATTTGGGTTTGCAGAGGCTGCTTCTGGTGTGAAAACTGCATCTGTGTAACATGGCAGTTAAGAGCAGGGCTTTGCACACAATCCTCTCTCAGGCTCAGTTTCCTCATCTGTACACGGCCACCATGATCTTTAATGCAGTGAAGGCTAAATAAGAGGGTGCACCCAAAGAATACGGTACTGAGGAGGCACTCCTGTCCGCTAAGCAAGCAGGCCCCTTGCTTTGCCCCTTGGTCTTGTGCCCTCTGCCCTCCCCCGCCCTCCCAAGGAGGCAGAAACCCCTCCAGGATGAGAGAAAAGTGTGCCCAGAGGGGAACGGGCTTCTCCAGGCTCTGCCAGAGCAGCGGGAGGAAGGGGAGGCTGTGTGGTCCATCATGCAGCCCCTTCCCCCTAGTGTTGGGGGATGGGATGACCTGAGGCTGAGAGCATCTTCAGTTCCTGCCTCATTGCTGAAAGTTGGCTATGAGAGGACTGATTGGACCAGGGAGGGGCTGCCTGGAGCCTCCCCCTGACCCAGCAGGCCAGCTGGCGGCCCCTCTGAATCTCCCCAGCAGGTGGAGCATGAGGAAGCGCACTTCAGACCCGGGGGTGGGTTTATTCCTTCCCGCAGAGACTGCTGGGTGGTGGCTGCTGGGACTAACTAAGGCCAGGTCCGGGGGAGGCACTGAGAGAAATCTTCCTTGGGGAGCTGTGGGGTCCAGAGATCTCGGGAGGAGACAGAATCTTACTAATAAACATGATAATGATCCTACTAAGTATTATTGTTGTTAGCCTGTCCTCTCATTTAATCTTCCCAACGATCTTGTGAGGCAGATTATCTTATTAACTGGCCTTTACCCTGGAAGAAACTGGGCGCAGAGAGATTAAGTGGCATGCCCAGGAGAAAGTGACTCATACAAGTAGAATGCCAGTAGGCATTGCTACTCATCACCTTAGTAACCGGGGTGGTTGGAGCCAGGGGTGGTGGCCACCTGTCCAGCATCCATTCCCCCTTCTTCTAATGCTCGCCTCACACCATCAGCAGGTGGGGGGGGCTGGCCCCATGTCTGGCTCCAGGGGGCCAGGAGCCCAGGCCTATCTGATGGACGTTCCACCTCTTGCTCACAGGGGCCTGTAGCCCTCACACAGGCTGGCCGCTGCCCAGTGAGAACTGTGCTGGGTCAGACAGGGGTGGGCTCATCTGAGGAGGAGCTGCCCAGCCCAGCATGTTGGCAAACTATGGCCTCAAGCGTCCCCCACCCCAGGAAGCACCCCTTGGCTCTGTAGACTCTCAACTTCCCATTGGGTCAGAGTTGCTGGGCCTGTGTGTACACACGGAGTTGGGCTCAGAAGGAGGCGTGAAGAGGACAGCCATCGGACAGACCCCAACGGCAGCTGCTCCTCCTCAGATGAGATCAGCCTAATACGGGCTGGCCTGAGGCGGGCAGAGGATGGCCTGTACGGGGGCTGGCAGATGCACTAGAGCAGACAGGCAGATGGACAGACTGGAGCAAACACTGGACAAAGCCCAACTCCTCCCCATAGCCGTGCTTGGCCTGGGAGTGGCCACCTCGCTGTTACTTTACCTCCCACCACCAGCTCCTGCCTCCTCTGCAGAGCTCCCCCTCCTCCCCTCCCCTCTCTCCCCATCCTTCTCCTCCCTCTCCTCCCAGAGCCTGCTGTGTGCCAAGTGCCTACCCATCCTGCTCTCCTACCCCTGCTACCACTGCCCTGCAAATGGAATCGCAGGGAAGTCTGTCCTGATTGCCGGCTATCTCTATGGCTCCTCTCAAACCTGGTTTGAAATGGCCGCCTGTACACATTGCTTTCCTTCCAGGCGAGGACCACGTCTGCTTTGCTCTCCTGTCTTTTTAATCATTGACTCCTTGCTTGTCTGACATGCAGGCTGAACTGCTCATCGAAAGGGTGATCTGGGAAGAGGCGCCTGCCCCAGCCCTCCTCCAGCCACGGAGGCGGAGCACTGCCCAGGGAGGGAAGCTGTTCCATCCCCAGTGCCTTGCTCTCCCACCTGCAAAGTGGGAGTAGTGATGGTGCCTCCTCAGAGAGGGGCATGAAGTGTAAGTGTGTTATTATACAGAGAGCACTTGGCGCAGAGCCTGGCCGTTACCTGCGTTTTAGTGATTATTATCGTAGATGCCAGACTGCGAGAACTACCGGTATAGGGACGAATAGGGGATATCCAGATGATCCCTCCCATTTTACAGACGAGAATATTGAGTCTTAATCAAAGGAATTGAGTCTTAGTCTGACATTACATGGCTAGAAAACCTCTCAAGACCACTACAAAAAACCTTTGTTGTAACTTTTCAGACCATTATTATTATTAGTTATTATTTTAGAAAAATGAGAGTTGGGGCCAAAGAACAACATTCCTTCTTCAAATATTTGTGTGGCTCATAGTTGAAGGTCAAGTGTGTTTGTTTAATGACTGGATGAGTGAGAATGAATGAAGAAATACCCAAAGGTCTCTGTGGTTGAGGGAAAAGCCTGCCCTGTGGGTTGTTATCAATTCCCCGGCTTGCGAGCCCCACCTCATTCTTGGGCCATTAGCCAGGCGGAGGTAGCTACTAAATCACAGCACGCTTTGCTCCGAGTCTGAACCCAGGCTCAACGCCTCACACCCTCATCGCTGTCCTCCACTAACTGATCAGAACTGGCCCCTCAGATAAAGCCACCTTCCTCCGTCTGATCTCAGAAATCTCTTTCACTTTGCGGTTTCCTCCCCTCTCCTTTCGGTTTCCTGTCCTTATTGCTACCCGCCCACCTTCATTTTCCTTCCTCTCAGTACTGTGACCCGAGGCCTCGCCCTTTGCTTTCTGATAGGAACATACCTGAGGGCTCAAGCTCCCCGCTTCGGTGGAGAGAGAAGGCAAGAGGGTCCAGCTGGGGCCGTGGGTCCCTGAGCCAGCGACCACCACCCTGTCGGAAAGTCTGGCTTCCCGGTCTCGGAGGGGCTGGGGCCTCCCAGGCGGGCCCTGTGAATGCAGCAGGCCCGGAGGGAGGATGAAGCGCCTCATGGATCACCTTCCCTGGCCAGCATCTCCTGCCCAGGCGCTGCCCTCCTTCTGAGAGGCCTGCCATAAACTCTCCCTGCCCTCTTAAGCAGTCTCACCCGGAAGGAGGAAGTTAACCTCAGGGCTCCCTGGCAGGAAATGAGTCTCTCCCCTTGCCTGGCCGAGGAGTCCCTGGGAGTGAGCCCTGGCTCGGGCCCAGGCTGTGCCTGCTCCCCACAGAGTCCTGGCCTTGGCAGAGGAGGTTCGGCTGGGAATATGAACAACTTGGGGATGGTGATACACCACAATGTCTGCCTGAAAACACAAAACACAACACAACGAAACACTGCCCCCTCCCTCCCAAAGGAATCCCATGCAGACCACCTCCCAGGCCTGCGGATGAAGACGGGGAGAAGCTGCTGCCACCTGCTGAGGCCCTGGGGCGGGGCAGGCTGCTGGGGGAAGGGGAGGTGAGCCTGGGGCGGAGAGCCAGTCAGCCAGGTGTGTGGGGTGGGGCAGCACCCGAGGGTGGAGTGAGCCTGGATGATGAAAAGGGGCCCTCCCCATAGGAAGTGAGGAACAGAGAGAGAGAGAGAGAGAAAGTGGTCTGGTCCTTGGGGCACCTGAGCACATGGAATCAGAGGTTCCGGAGGGAGGAAGAACAGAGAGGCCGGAGGGCTAGAATTTCAGTGCAGCAGTGAATGCAGGTTTTCTTTCCCTAGGACTCCAGGTGCATTTAGAGGGGCTCAGTGTCCCCCACTCCCGGCAGAGGAGGGCAGTTGGGGGGACCCAGGCCTGCAGGAAAGGGCAGTTGGGGGGGGGCAGGCCTGCAAGGGAGGGCCGTTGGGAGGGACCCAGGCCTGTAGAGGAGGGCAAAGGGGGGGGGGTTAGGGAGGGGGGGAACCAGGCCTGCAAGGGAGGGCAGTTTTGGGGAACAAGGCCTGGAGGGGAGGGCAGTTAGGGGTGACCAGGCTGGCAAGAGAGTGGTTAAGGGATGATCAGGCTGGTAGGCAGAAGTGTTTAGGAGCAATCAGGCAGGCAGGCAAGTGAACAGTTGGGAGCCAGCAGTCCTGGATTGTGAGAAGGATGGCCGACTGCCCTTTTAGGCCCTATCCCGATAAAGAAGGAATATGCAGGGGAAGGCATTTGGGGGTGACTGAGTTGTAAGGGGAGGGCAGTTGGGAATGATTGGGCTGGCAGGGGAGCAGTTAGGCATCCATCAGTCTGGCAGGAGAGTGGTTAGGGGGTGATCAGGCTGGCAGGCAGAAGCGGTAAGGGGCTATCAGGCAGGCAGGTGAGCAGTTGGGAGCCAGCAGACCAGGATTGTGAAAGGGATGTCTGAGGGATCCCTGAATGGAGAGGGTGCAGGTTGGGCTGAGGGACGCCCCCCTCTGCCTCCCCCCCACCCTCCGCACACATTTCATGCACCAGGCCTCTAGTTATTAATAACAGGAAAGGAGCAAAGGGAAGGTCAAATATGATAGGCATGTTATGTGGGCAGCTTCACCAGGAAGCTAAA